>NC_082683.1:37198458-38438575 GCF_949987515.2 Delphinus delphis
CTGTGCGCCACAACTACTGAGCCTGCGCTCTAGAGCCTGCGTGCCACAACTACCGAAGCCCGCGTGCCTAGAGCCCATGCTCCGCAACAAGAGAAGCCACTGCAATGAGAAGCCCGCGCACCACAACCAAGAGTAGCCCCCACTCACCGCAACTAGAGAAAGCCCACGGGCAGTAACGAAGACCCAATGCATCCAAAAATAAATAAATAAAATAAAATATTTTTTAAAAAAGACTCCGTGCTTCCAATGCAGGGGGCTCGGGTTGGACCCCTCATCAGGGAACTCAGATCCCACATGCCACAAGGCGCAGCCAGAAAAAAAAAAAAAGATAAAAGCATGAACTAGAAAGCCAGCCACTAAATTCACTGTAGTAGTTGCCTTGGTGGGAAAGAAGAAAAATGAGATAAGGAAGGGAAATAAAGGAGATTTCAACTCTAACAATAATGTTTTGTTTCCTTTTATTAAAAAACAAACCTATAACAAACACAAAACGGTATGTTTGCTAATTTTGTTATTTTTTTCACTAATATTTGTTAATTCTGGGTGGTATTATATTGTACTCTTTCCTATATTTAATTTTCCTAATAAAAAGAGAATTTTAAGTTGTTTTCTTTTTTTTTTAAGTCTATTGCCAATACAACAGCTATGTAGTATGCTCAGCCCAAAAAAACTGAAAACAATTTGGCAAATAAATAGCATCCCACTGTGCAAGCCAAGTCTCAAGATTCTCAACCTTTTATTCTGCAATAGTTCGACTATAGTTTTTGGTCCAAGGAATATTTATATCTTAGCCTAAAAACTCAAAAGCATTAGGAGAATTTTTGGATAGCCTTACTTATTCAAGTCCACAAACTTAAAATATAAAAGCACTCATGACAAACACTGATATTTAGTTGTAGAGCCCCTATTATATGCTAAAGCAATACTAATTACTAGACAGCTGAGGGATAAAAAGTACAGTCCCCTTATGGGAGTAAGAACTTTATTAATCCATTTTGGAAAAGTGCTGAGCATGGGAAAACTTCCAGACCATGCCTTCTGCTTCCTTGGCCAGCATACTGAATGACCACATTTTAAATGAAACCAACCAAGTTACAAATAGCTTTCAATTTAATTTGATAAATTTTAATTAGCCATAAAAGGCAGCAAAGGTGTGTATGAACAGACTCTAAAACCATACCCTATTTTTTAAAATCTGAAAATAACTAATTTTAAAATCAGACAATACATTCTTTGAAACTTGTGGGATTTTATGCTGTTTTCAGACTCTGGGTTACCTCTCTTGGTCTCACTTAAGCAATATTACCTTTTGATACAAATAGTGCCCTTTAAAGTATACATTTTGGGTGGAACAAAAAAACAACTACAATTACTCTTGCTGTAAAGAGGCTATTTGATTCAAGAGACTACACATTGTTGATCAAGAATTTTAAGCTTGTAAAAACTTGGAATTCCTAAATGGAAACTGATGATACTGTGAGCTGCTTCCCTAAAAATATCCCAGCGAGAGTCCCAGTGGTTCTTAATTAGGGTCATGTGAAGATTTAGGGGGAAGGAGGTTGCTGTCAGCGAGGAGCTACTGTCACAATGGTGGGGGTGTAGGGTGGGCACTATTGGCATTTTAGTGGGCAGTGGCCAGGGAAGCTAAATGTCCTACAATGCACAGAACAGTTCTGCACAACAAAGAACTGTCTTGCCCTAAATGCCAATAGTGCCCCCGTTAAGAAGCACTGTGTCAGAAAAGCTTAATCAGTTTTGTTCTTAAACCAGGAAACAGCCTTCAGCAGTCTTTCAAAAATGCCAAAATTATGTTGCTTACAAGGACACAAATAATTTTTTAGTAATTTTGTTCTCAATTTCAATATTTATAAACTGGAAAGTTCAAAATTTTTTTCCTTTCTTTTCTGCATAGGAAGGTTTGTCTTTTCAAAGGCTAATTTTCACTTACACTGGGATTAAAAGTACAATTAAAAGCTTTGATTGGAGAAAGTACAATTAAAAGCTTTGATTGGAGAAAGTAATTTGAAAAGCTATCAATAAAAAAGTCAGTGGGGCTTCCCTGGTGGCGCAGTGGTTGAGCGTCCGCCTGCCGATGCAGGGGACACGGGTTAGTGCCCCGGTCCGGGAAGATCCCACATGCCGCGGAGCGGCTGGGCCCGTGAGCCATGGCCTCTGAGCCTGCGCAGCCACAGCAGTGAGAGGCCTGTGTACCGCAAAAAAAAAAAAAAAAGTTTCTCTCTCAAAAAGAAAAACAAAATGTCAGTGAACTAAATATCCTATAACCAATATTATATATTTTATCTTTTCAAAGTAGGAATTCCACAAATCATTTTCCAGAGAATCAAGAAACTTTTAGGACTCCCAAGTAGACCATACGCCCATCTGAAATGCTTATGGAAATAATAACCACTGTAGCCACCATTTACCATAGGCCATGCATTCTACCAAATGTTTTTGCGTTTTTGATAACCTTTATGACAACTCTTTAAGGTAGGTGTTATCATCTCCAATTTAAAGAGAAAGAAATTAAAACACTGAGAGATTAAATTCAAACAAATTCAAACAACTAGTGACAGACTCTGGATTCAAATCAAGAGTTCCAAATCCAAATACTTCCCACTATGACATGTCTCCTCCAGAAAAACAGCTAAATTTCTGTGGAAAATTACAGCTTACTAGCTAGGTACTAAGCTACTACTATTCTCCACCCTAATTTAACAACAGAGACTAAAGAGCACAGATGATAGCTCCACCAGCCGCTGAAGCAAAAGCCTTTAGTCTCTTCATCACTTTCTATAGATCAAAAAATTAGCATTGGGCTTCCCTGGTGGCGCAGTGGTTAAGAATCCATCCACCAATGCAGGGGACACCGGTTCAAGCCCTGGTCCAGGAAGATCCCACATGCCGCGGAGCAACTAAGCCTGTGCGCCACAACTACTGAGCCTGCACTCTAGAGCCCGCGAGCCACAACTACGGAGCCCGCGTGCTACAACTACTGAAGCCCGCACGCCTAGAGCCCGTGCTCCACAACAAGAGAAGCCACCGCAATGAGAAGCCCACACAATGCAACGAAGAGTAGCCCCCACTCGCCGCAACTAGAGAACGCCCGCGCACAGCAACAAAGACCCAACGCAGCCAAAAACTAAATAAATAAATAAATTAGCATTGGTTTAAACAGACTATTTAAAGAATGGATGCCAAGCTGACAGGAAAGATATGCCAACCCCCAATCAGCCCTTCTTTTCCATTCTAATGTACAGCATTAGTTGTTTCTTACACTTTCATTCCACAGGAATGAAGTAGATGAAACTTCACAACAACATAGATGTAAATAAAATCCTGTAACACACTGAACAGCTATCAACCAACAGGTAACAGGATGTGGCAAAGTGTCAGTCAGCACCCATAATCTTCAACATCCACCCAAATATGGAATCATGTGTGTACAGAGTTGGTAATGAAGTCCCACAAGTGAGTAAAAAAGGATTTCTGAGAATTCAGTGGACTTTTATACCCTGGGTATAAAGAGTAGAAAAAGAATGCAAACATAATATCCTAATATCCTAATCATACTTTGTTTTCTTTCTATCATCATAAAAATCCCCTCTCTAATTCAAAATAAAACAAGGATTCATTACGGGTAAGATGTAGCCCAGAAAACTGGTCATTTTCCTGAACAGGAATACCGATAAGTACATTAGCTGTATATCATGACCAACCACATGGCAAATCTACATCACAGTCTGCTCAGCTGCTGTCCTTTCTATGGACCAACAAAGCAAATACAGACACATTTCAGGATGACTGCCTAATTAAAAATAAAAGCAACACTGCTGAACTTGCCATCCTGCTGTGAAATAATGAGTTGCAGTTTCCATTCAAACCAAAAGCAATCTAACATAAAAAGTGGCATCCCCTATTTAATTAGCCATGAGTATACACAATGGCATATATTAGTGCCAGACAGATCAAAAGCCAGTTCTTAAAACTGTTATTATCTCTTTTGGATACGCATATTATATGCTGTTGTAACTACAATCCACCAGGCCCTAGGTCATGACATAAAACTGAAACTTAGGTTGGAAGTTGAAAAAGCATTTAGAGGTTAACTAGTCCAATCTTTTGGCCAATTCAAGAATCCCCTCTGTTAAAAAATCAAATGTTAATTGGGTTCCCACTAGGTATAGGGCATTACAAGGTTTGTTTTCTTTTTTTTAATATTTATTTGGCTGTGCTGGGTCTTAGTTGTGGCATGCAGGATCTTTTTTTTTTAGTTGCAGCTTAGTTGCAGCATGCAGGATCTAGTTCCCTGACCAGGGATCAAACCCAGGCCCCCTGCATTGGGAGCACAGAGTCTTAACTGCTGGACCATCAGGGAAGTCCCAAAGAAGTGACTTTAAAAAGGTGAACAAAATGGGAGTTTCCTGGCGGTGCAGTGGTTAGGACTCAGGGCTTTCACTGCCATGCCCCAGGATCAATCCCTGGTTGGGGAACTAAGATCCACAAGCCTCGTGGTGCAGCCAAAAAAACTGAAAAGTAAAAAGAATAAATAAAAAATTTTTAAAAGGTGAGGAAAAACCAAAAGCAATCTCCAGATTTAATGTGATCCCTATCAATTACTCATGACATTTTTCACATAACTAGAACAAATAATCCTAAAATTTATATGGAACCATAAAAGACCCAGAAGTCCCAAAGCAATCCTGAGGGAAAAAACAAATCAAGAGGCAAAACCCTCCCAGACTTCAGACAATAGTACAAAGCTACCATAATCAAAACAGTGTGGTATTGGCACAAAAACAGACATATGCTTAATGGAACAAAATAGAAAGCCCAGAAATAAACCCACACACCTACGGTCAATTAATCTTCAACAAAGGAGGCAAGAATATACAATGAAGACAGTCTCTTCAGTAAGTGATGTTAGGAAAAGTTGGACAGCTGCATAGAAATCAGTGAAGTTAGAACAGTCTCTCACACCATACACAAAAATAAACTCAAAATGGTTTAAAGACTTAAATATAAGCCATGACACCATAAAACTCCTAGAAGAGAACATAGGCAAAACATTCTCTGACATAAATTATACCACTACTTTCTTAGGTCAGTCTCCCAAGGCAATAGAAATAAAAGCAAAAATAAACAAATGGGACTTAATCAAACTTACAAGCTTTTGCACAGCAAAAGGAAACCATAAACAAAATGAAAAGACAACCTACAGATTGGGAGAAAATATCTGCACACGATGTGACCAATGAGAACTTAATTTCCAAAATATACAAACAGTTCATACAACGCAATAACAAAAAAAAAAACAGCCCAATCAAAAAATGGGCAGAAGACTTAAATACACATTTCTCCAAAGAAGACATACAGATGGCCAATGGGCAAATGAAAAGGTGCTCAACACCGTTAACTATTAGAGAAATACAAAACACTGGTCAGAATGGCCATGATTAAAAAGTCTACAAATAATAAGTGATGAAGAGGGTGTGGATAAAAGGGAACCCTCCTACACTGTTGATGGGAAGGCAAATTGGTGCAGCCACTATGGAAAACAGTATGGAGGTTCCTTTAAAAACTAAAAATAGAGTTGCCATATGATCCAGCAATCCCACTCCTTGGCATATATGCAGACAAAACTCTAATTCAGAAAGATACATGCAGACTTCCCTTGTAGTGCAGTGGTTAAGAATCCACCTGCCAATGCAGGGGACACAGGTTCGAACCCTGGTCCAGGAAGATCCCACACACTGCAGAGTAACTAAGCTCATGCGCCACAACTACTGAGCCTGTGCTCTAGAGTCCATGAGCCACAACTACTGAGCTCACGTGCCACAAGTACTGAAGCCCGTGAGCCCTAGAGCCCACACACCTCAACTACTGAGCCCATGTGCCTCAACTACTGAAGCCTGTGCTCCCTAGGGCCCACATGCCGCAACTAGAGAAAGCCTGCGTGCAGCAAAGAAGACGCGATGCAGCCAAATTATTTATTTATTTTATTTTATTTTTTTTATTTTTAAAAAGAGGCCAAGGGAACATCAACATATACAGGACAAAAAGAAACAACAGAGGTAAGAATAAAACCAAGAGGAAGTAAGTCACACAGGTCAAAGGTGGGAACGATAGGGCTTCCCTGGTGGCACAGTGGTTAAGGAACCACCTGCCAATGCAGGGGACACGGGTTCAAGCCCTGGTCCAGGAAGATCCCACATGCCGCGGAGCAACGAAGCCCATGAGCCACAACTACTGAGCCTGCAATCTAGAGCCGGCAAGCCATGGCTACTGAAGCCCGTGTGCCTAGAGCCCGCACTCCGCAACAAGAGAAGCCACCGCAATTGGAAGCCCATGCACCACAACAAAGAGTAGCCCCCCACTCACCACAACTAGAGAAAAGCCTGCACACACCAACTAAGACCAAATGCAGCCAATAATAAATAAATAAATTTTTTTTTTTAAAAAAAAGGTGGTAACGACAAACATATCAGATGTCACAAATCAGTCAAAAAATATGAAGAAAAGTGTCCACTGGATTGGACACTACAGAGGCCAGAGTTAACTCAGCCTACTGAAACAAACCACTAACAAAGAGCTCACTAATTCCTCCATGCCTATTCTATTATTGAAAAGTTCTGATCGTTACAAAGCTTTTTCTTTACAAGGAAAGGAAAGCATAGAGAAAGCACAGTACTATACTCAAATTCTGACTCTGAAGGAGAAGAAGTTTAACAACTAAATACAATAATGAGACTTTATTGGATCTTGATTTGAACAAACTAGTTATAGAAGAGAGCTGGGGAAATTTTAATAAGAAATACTATTAGCTGATAAAAGAAAGTTCTATTAATTTAAGTGGGATAATGATATTAAGATTGTATAAGACTTACTTTTGGAGATGCACTGCACACAGAAATAGAAGTGAAATATCATGTCTGTACTTGTGTTAAAATATATCAGAAAAAAAAGATGTAGTAAATCTTACAAAATGTTAATTGTTAAATACAATTCTTATATGGGTAAATGGGTGTTTGTTACATTTTTCTCATAATAATAACAAAAAAGGCTTCAGAAACAAAAGATGATAAACTATTTGTCAATTAAAAAAAAGAATACTGAAAAACTGAAACCATTTCCACTAAGATCAGGAACAAGACAAGGTTGCCCACTCTCACCACTATTATTCAACATTGTTTTGGAAGTTTTAGCCACAGCAATCAGAGAAGAAAAAGAAATGAAAGGAATCCAAATCGGAAAAGAAGAAGTAAAGTTGTCACTGCTTGCAGATGGCATGATACTATACATAGAGAATCCTAAAGATACTACCAGAAAACTACTAGAGCTAATCAATGAATTTGGTAAAGTAGCAGGATACAAAATTAATGCACAAAAATCTCTTACATTCCTATACGCTAATGATGAAAAATCTGAAAGAGAAATTAAGGAAACACTCCCATTTACCATTGCAACAAAAAGAATAAAATACCTAGGAATAAACCTACCTAAGAAGACAAAAGACCTGTATGCAGAAAACTATAAGACACTGATGAAAGAAATTAAAGATGATACCAATAGATGGAGAGATATACCATGTTCTTGGATTGGAAGAATCAACATTGTGAAAATGACTCTACTACCCAAAGCAATCTACAGATTCAATGCAATCCCTATCAAACTACCACTGGCATTTTTCACAGAACTAGAACAAAAAATTTCACAATTTGTATGGAAACACAAAAGACTCCGAATAGCCAAAGCAATCTTGAGAACGAAAAATGGTGCTGGAGGAATCAGGCTCCCCGACTTCAGACTCTACTACAAAGCTACAGTAATCAAGACAGTATGGTACTGACACAAAAACAGAAATATAGATCAACAGAACAGGACAGAAAGCCCAGAGATAAACCCACGCACATATGGTCACCTTATTTTTGATAAAGGAGGCAAGAATATACAATGGAGAAAAGACAGCCTCTTCAATAAGTGGTGCTGGGAAAACTGCACAGCTACATGTAAAAGAATGAAATTACAACACTCTCTAACACCATACACAAAAATAAACTCAAAATGGATTAAAGACCTAAATGTAAGGCCAGGCACTATAAAACTCTTAGAGGAAAACATAGGCAGAACACTCTATGACATAAATCACAGCAAAATCCTTTTAGACCCACTTTCTAGAGGAATGGAACTAAAAACAAAAATAAATGGGACCTAATGAAACTTAAAAGCTTTTGCACAGCAAAGGAAACCATAAACAAGATGAAAAGACAACCAAGACAACCCTCAGAATGGGAGAAAATGTTTGCAAATGAAGCAACTGACAAAGGATTAATCTCCAAAATTTACAAGTAGCTCATGAAGCTCAATATCAAAAGAACAAACAACCCAATCCAAAAATGGGCAGAAGACCTAAATAGACATTTCTCCAAAGAAGATATACAGATTACCAACAAACACATGAAAGAATGCTCAACATCATTAATCATTAGAGAAATGCAAATCAAAACTACAATGAGATATCATCTCACAACAGTCAGAATGGCCATCATCAAAAAATCTACAAACAATAAATGCTGGAGAGGGTGTTGAGAAAAGGGAACCCTTTTACACTGTTGGTGGGAATATAAATTGATACAGACACTATGGACAACAGTATGGAGGTTCCTTAAAAAACTAAAAATAGAACTACCATACGACCCAGCAATCCCACTACTGGGCATATACCCTGAGAAGACCATAATTCAAAAAGAGTCATGTACCACAATGTTCATTGAAGCTCTATTTACAATAGCCAGGACATGGAAGCAACCTAAGTGTCCATCGACAGATGAATGGATAAAGAAGATGTGGCACATATATACAATGGAATATTACTCAGCCATAAAAAGCAACAAAATTGAGTTATTTGTAGTGAGGTGGATGGACCTAGAATCTGTCATACAGAGTGAAGTAAGTCAGAAAGAGAAAATCAAATACCATACGCTAACATATATATAAGGAATCTAAAAAAAAAAAAACAATGGTCATGAAAAACCTAGGGGCAGGACAGGAATAAAGATGCGGACCTATTAGAGAATGGACTTGAGGACACGGGGAGGGGGAAGGGTAAGCTGGGACAAAGTGAGAGAGTGGCATGGACATATATACACTACCAAATGTTAAACCGATAGCTAGTGGGAAGCAGCCACATAGCATAGGGAGATCAGCTTGGGGCTTTGTGACCACGTACAGGGGTGAGATAGGGAGGGTGGAAGGGAGGGAGACGCAAGAGGGAAGAGATATGGGAATATATTTATATGTATAGCTGATTCACTTTGTTATAAAGCAGAAACTAACACACTATAGTAAAGCAATTATAACTCCAATAAAGATGTTAAAAAAAAAAAAAAGAATCCAGGGCTTCCCTGGTGGCGCAGTGGTAAAGAATCCGCCTACCAGTGCAGGGGACACGGGTTCGACCCCTGCTCCAGGAAGATCCCACATGCCGCAGAGCAACTAAGCCCGTGCACCACAAATACTGAGCCTGCGCTCTAGAGCCCTCAAGCCACAACTCCTGGAGCTCAAGTGCCACAACTACTGAAGCCCTCGTTCCACATCTACTGAAGCCCGCACGCCTAGAGCCCATGCTCCACAACAAGAGAAGCCACAGCAATGACAAGCCTGTTCACTGCAACGAAGAGTAGCCCCCACTTGCGACAACTAGAGTAAGCCCACGCACAGCAATGAAGACCCAACGTAGCCATAAATAAATAAATAGCATCACAATTACGTTAAAAATCTCAAGATCTACTAAAAAAAATTTTGCTAGAATAAAAAAATAAAAGAGCTTAGAGGGAAGAGCAGATGATATACCATGGCAAACTGTTCTAGATAATTCAGAAAAGATCTAGTGATGGCAAAGATACTGAGATTGAAAAAGCATGTAAAGACATAAAATTTCATGAAATGAGAGCAGAAAAAAAATTTTCTAAAATAACACTGTTACATATTATTTAAAACATACGTATGTGACCAAAATAAATTAAACAAGACAAGTTTAAAAAATTGATTCCAGCTAAGTAGCTGAATCCTCTTGGGCATGTTACTTAACTTCTCCCCCTCATTTATAAAATAGAGGTAAATATTAACTATATCTCACTGAGTTATAATGAGAATTAATGACAACACACTAAGGAATTAAAGGATAAAAATGCATAAATGAAGCAAAAGGCAGGGTGCATAACACACAGTAAGCATTCAACAAAAATGAGTTCCCTTTCCTCTCTCTTCCCCAGCCCAACCTTAATCCTAGCTCTGGATGCTGCAAGTATACAACAAATTAAGTCTGGTTTTCTTCTTTATTATACATTTTCAGTTACCAAGTTTTCTCCAGGGCACATATACACAAGTCTTTCAAGTTTCCCATGAAACATGGCATCAAGTGCTCCCTGGTTATCTTCTTTAAAGTTTAGCCTTAATTGCCCTCCAAATTGTCAAAGCTCTTCTAAAACACAATAGCAAAAAAAGTACACAATATTACATATATGGTCTAACTAGGACAGAATTGAGTAGGATTATTATTTCCCATAATCTGGATATAAAAAACATAGTTTCTGATCTTCTAAGTACACTAAATGTATCTAAAGCTTTTTATGCTGGAACATGAAACTTGACACAAGATCAATCGATTGATATTAGGCCCATTCAAATAAGCTGAGATGCTAAAGTACTAAGAGGATTATGAATTTCCAGGATAGGACTTCCCTAGTGGTCCAGTGGTTAAGAATCCACCTGCCAAGGCAGGGGACACGGGTTCAATCCCTGGTCCGGGAAGATCCCACATGCCACGGAACAACTAAGCACGTGGGCCACAACTACTGAGCCTGCACTCTAGAGCCCGCGGGCCTCAAGTACTGAAGCCCGCATGCCTAGAGCCCGTGCTCCACAGCAAGAGAAGCCACCGCAATGAGAAGCCCACACACCTCAACGAACAGTATCCCCCACTCGCCACAACTAGAGAAAGCCCGCGCACAGCAACGAAGACCCAATGCAGCCAAAAATAAATAAATAAAATAAATAGATAGATAAATAAATAAATTTCCAGGTTAATCTTTATTTTGATAAATTTTCCTATTTGATTTAAGAAGACCACTTAGGTCAAATAGGCAACTCACCTCTTCTGATAAAGTGGTTAGAAGTCTATTTCAGAGGCTAGTAAAGAAAGCAATCAAGAGAAAAAGGAAGTTAGATTCCTGGGGTTAGGGCAGGCTCTTCTATAGTTTACATTACAAAGGTCAAAGGAGGAATCTGATAAAAGGCAAAACAAAATTAATAACATGAAGTATTGTCAAAAAATATTCACCAAAAAATATTTTCAACCTTATTTCTCTCTCAAGTGTATTATTTCCACTAAAGGGAATATTTTATAGCCATTAAAAGTGAGTTACTGGGCTTCCCTGGTGGCGCAGTGGTTGAGAGTCCGCCTGCCGATGCAGGGGACACGGGTTCGTGCCCCGGTCCGGGAAGATCCCACATGCCGCGGAGCGGCTGGGCCCGTGAGCCATGGCCGCTAAGCCTGCGCGTCCGGAGCCTGTGCTCCGCAACAGGAGAGGCCACAACAGTGAGAGGCCCGCGTACCGCAAAAAAAACAAAAACAAACAAACAAAATAAGTGAGTTACTATAAGCAGACATAAGATAAATGTACAAGAATGTATTAACTTACATGTTGTCAGTAACAGAAAAAAACTGGAGACAATCCAAATGTCCATCAATAGGGTAGGTTAAATAAACTGGAATACATCCAAATAATGTATTATATAGTCATTAAAAGAATGAGGTAGGGCTTCCCTGGTGGCGCAGTGGTTAAGAGTCCGCCTGCCGATGCAGGGGACACGGGTTCTTGCCCCGGTCTGGGAGGATCCAACGTGCCACGGAGCGGCTGGGCCCGTGAGCCATGGCCGCTGAGCCTGCACGTCCGGAGCCTGTGCTCCGCAGCGGGAGAGGCCACAACAGTGAGGGGCCCGCGTACCGCAAAAAAAAAAAAAAAAAGAATGAGGTAAATTCTATATATACTAACATGGAGAGATGTCAAAGTTTCACTGTCAAGTGACAATACCAAGATATTGGTATTGTCACTTGACAGCGTCACTGTTGGCAAAATAGAATGTATAGTGCAATCGTATTTTTATTTTTTAATATAATAGTAAACATTAGTATATATCAAAAAAATTTAAAGGAATGCATATATTAAACTTTATCTTGGTGGAAGAGGTGATTATAAGAAAGACTTTTTTTTTTAATTTATTTTTGGCTGTGTTGGGTCTTCATTGCTGCATGCGGGTTTTCTCTAGTTGCGGCAAGCAGGGTCTACTGTTCCTTGCTGTGCGTAGGCTTCTCATTGCAGTGGCTTCTCTTGTTGTGGAGCACAGGCTCTAGGCACGCGGGCTTCAGTAGTTGTGGCATGTGGACTCAGTAGTTGTGGTTCGCAGGCTCTAGAGCACAGGCTCAGTAGTTGTGGCACATGGGCTTAGTTGCTCCCCAGCATGTGGGATCTTTCCGGACCAGGGCTCAAACCCATGTCCCCTGCATTGGCAGGTGGATTCTTAACCACTGTGCCACCAGGGAAGTCCCAAGACTCATTTTTTTATGGAATACGTTTCTGTTCAGTTTTTTTACAATGATCTTGCATTACTTTTGTTTAAAAAATGAAGATTAAAAGCTTAGAACAGGGCTTCCCTGGTGGCACAGTGGTTGAGGGTCTGCCTGCCGATGCAGGGGACACGGGTTCGTGCCCCGGTCCAGGAAGATCCCACATGCCACGGAGCGGCTGGGCCCGTGAGCCATGGCCGCTGGGCCTGCGCCTCCGGAGCCTGTGCTCCTCAACGGGAGAGGCCACAGCAGTGAGAGGCCCGCGTACCGCAAAAAAAAAAAAAAAGCTTAGAACAACTAAAAATCACCCTCTCATCCCTCCCACTACAATAGCTTAGACTACATGAGATGAAATTTATATGTTAAGTGTGAAGAGGGAGGGGCAAAAATATAAAAATTGAATAATCAATGATTATAATTATATAAAAGTATGCACTGGAAAAAATAAAGGAATTATACCAAAGTGATAATGTTATTTTGGGTAGAAAATGTATGACTTATTCTTTACTCTTATTCTAAACTTTCTATAATGTTATATTGACAATAAATATAGCAAACTGAACATAATTTCACAATCAATGTATAATGAAAATGAATCTCTTAAAGCATTTAATTATTAATATACAGAAATACAAACATAAAAGCTGACCTGTAGTAATTCAACGAAATTCATATTAACTACAGCATACTCCCTGGTATTTCTTTTTTCTGAAACGGGTTTGCTTCCTTAAAATATTTTCTTTCTGATTTAAATTCAGGAAAAAAATTCTAATTCCAGTTAAAAATGTATTCTCTAATGTAACTATGGAGCTTTAAGAGGACTTTTAATGTGATTTCCTTATACTTGTAAAGCTTCAACAAGACCAGAGCCTTACCATGCCACAGGGTTATCTGGTCTTAAGAATCCAAAGGAAAGAGTACATAACTATTATAAAAGGTATTTTCAAACAATGCCTATTTTCATAGTTCTTTAATATATATACACATATATACTTTTCAAATAAAGGGTCATATTCCAGTCTGAAATTTCACTTCTGTTTAAATACAATTGTCTTTGATAATATCTCTACTATTTCATAAGCATGAAAGATTTCAACATCATTTCAGACTAGTGGGAAGGAAGCAAACTGCAACCTGTAACAGTTCACATAACACACATGACAGTTAAAAAAAAATTCAATGGCGGCTTCCCTGGTGGCGCAGTGATTAAGAATCCGCCTGCCAATGCAGGAGACACGGGTTCGATCCCTGATCTGGGGATATCCCACATGCTGCGGAGCAACTAAGCCTGTGCACCACAACTACTGAGCCCGTGTGCCACAACTACTGAAGCCCATGCGCCTGGAGCCCATGCTCCGCAACAAGAGAAGCCACCACAATGAGAAGCCCGCACACCGCAACGAAGAGTCGGCCCCGCTTGCCACAACTAGAGAAAGCCCACATGCAGCAACGAAGGCCCAACGCAGCCAAAACTAAAAATTTTTAAATTAAAAAAAAAATTCAATGACATTTGTTGCATATAAAATTCCTTAGCTTGGCATTCAAAGACTTTGCTCTACTAAAACTGGCCTAACCATTAGCCCCCAGACTTAACCCTCCTTTCAAGTGTAGCTTTCCCCTCCTAACTTGGCTTAAGTGATGTTCATCTCATTCCAGCTGTTGTGCTCAGTTAACATCTTCTTGGTCTTCCTAGCTTCACTCTCACACCTCTCCCAATCTATTCTCCAAAATAAGTAAACTTTTGAGAACTTTTCATGTGTGATACAAAGGCTCTTTCTTAGCTGGCCCCTGCCCACATCTCCAGCCTCATCTATCTCTATTCCTCTACCCACAGACACAATCTGCTCCAAACATAGAGAACTACTTGTAGAGTCCTGCTCACACTTCAATACCTAGAAGGAATATTCCTTCTCCCTGGCATGTTCTTCTTGACCTCTTCTACATGGCTCTCCAGTGATCATCTCATAAGGAAAGTGTTCTCTGACCCTTCAATCTCTTTTTTCTGTGTTTTGATAATGCCTTCCACAAAGTTCTGTTATTATAGTTATCACACAGTATTTTAATTGTTGCTTATCTGTCTCTTTCACTGGACTCTGAGCTCCGTGAGGGTTAGACTTGAACTTACTCACCTCCAAATGAATTATGGCATACAAATTTTAATACTACTATATGAATCAAAATCTACAGTGGATAAAAAAATGAAAATAAGTAAGACATTGAGATTCCGTACTTCCTATGTAAAAACATATTCATTCTTTCATTCACTCAGTCAACAAATATTTATTTAGCACCTACTAAGGGCCAGGCACTATGCCAGACCCTAGGGAGTTGGTAATGACAATGCAAACACATACACAAAAAGAATCCTGAGAGTCCAAAATGTTAACATTGGCTATTAACTCTTTGAATCTTGGGGAGATTTGAATAATTGAAAATCATCTCTATTCCCCAATTCCTCCTTAATGAACATGCATTAATTTTATAATCTTACACACACACACACACACACACACACACACACACACACAAATGAGGGGTCCTCCCAAATTACAAATTCCTACCAATCAGTAAGAATACAATACGCAAAGTAAATAATGTGCAAATTTGTCAACCATAGCTAATGTGAAAGCAAAACAATTTTTGAGAACTTTTAGTCAGATTCCAATTATACCTAATACAAAGAACAACAAAGACTAAAGTATGCAAAAATACTTCAGGATTTCCACTGTGCCTACTTTTGAAAAAGATCCCATGCAAATTGTCCAAGAAAAACACTGACCACAAGATCAATACCACCCTAGTTTCCCACACTGCAGAAAACAAAAATTTGTCATCCTATTCCATTTAATGCAGGAGAAGAGATGACAATCTCTATACAATTTGTTCAGAAGACAAATTAATAAGTAACACCATATTTCATCTGTATAATGATTTACAGTTTACAGTTCACAAAGCACTTTGACCTTAACAATAATTCTATTTTCTTGTTCCCACTGGATAGATTAAAAAACTAATGATTGAAAAAAAAAAAAACTAATGATTGAGATGAAGAAGGTCTTTCTAACTATGACTCAAAATCCAAAAGCCATAGAAGACAAGATTGATAAGTCTGTCTACATAAAAATCTAGAAGTTCTGCATGGGAATAAAAGAAGTCAGAAGACAAATGTCAAAATGGGAAAATATTTGCAATACATACCCCAGACAAAGAAGTTTATCTTATTACATGTATATATGATATATATACATAAATACATATATATCAATACATAAATAAATATATATACATATTTATATCATATATAAAAAGAGAGAGAAACTTAGAAATTAATAGGAAAGAGGCCTATGACTCAAAAGAAAAACAAGTAAAGAATTTAAACACGTAGTTTACAGAAAAGGAAACATAAGTGATCAAACAATATAAAAAGATCCTTAACCTTAACGTAATATTTTAAAACGTAAAACTACTCTGAGGTATCATTTTTCTCTATCAGATTGGCAAAAATTCAAGTTTGATAACAGTAAAACATAATCTTAGTAACACCAATCCTGAAGCCAGAATACTTGGTTTGAATTTCTGCCACAGTAACTGTATGATTTGAGCAAATCACTTAAAGTCTCTATTCCTCAAATTATTAATCTGAAAAACGGAGATAATAACAGTACCTACCTCAAAGGATGTTATTAAGATAAAATGAAGTAATGTATATAAAGCACTTAGAACAGTATCTGGTACACAGTAAGTACCATGTAAGTATTAGCTATGATACAGCTAATGTTGGTGAGTGAACAGGCAATGAACATTTTGGAGCAACCCCAAAGGGAAGCAATTTGGCAACATATTTCACAGTTATAAATGCATATATCCTTTGACTTAGAAATCCCACTTTCTATAAAGTGATCCCACAAATATCCTTTTACACATGTAAAATGACACATGTTCAAGGGTCTCCATTACAGAATTGCTTATAATATCAAAAGAGTAGAAGCAACATACATGTACAACAATAAGGAACTAGTTAAATTATGATACATCCATTCAATGAAATACTGTGCAGATTTCATAAAAAAAGCAGAAACTCTCTATGTACCGATCTGGAAAGATCTCCAAGATACATTAAGTGAAAAAAAATTTGGGGGGTAATGGGTTGAAGGTACAGAACAGTGGGGACTATGGACTAACTTTTGCATGAAAAGTAGGAAAAATACATTCATAATTGTAAGCGTTTGCCTAAAGAAAGTCTAAAAGAGTGTAAAGAAACCAGTAAAAGTGGTTGGGCAAGGGACATGAAACTGCGTGGATGAGGAATAGGCATAGGAGTGAGACTTTCACTGTTTATATAAAATATATAAATATTCAACTATTTATTTAACCATTTGAATGTATTACCTATTCAAAAATTAAATTTAAAAAAACCTAACGCTCAGAGGATAAAAAATTTGCCTACAATCATATAGCCAATCATAACAGGGTCGATGACAGTTAGGACTTCCACTTTTTTCCTTATATCACACTGCCTTTCTGAAATTTTCAGGAATGTAAGATTTAAAAATTATCACAAGTAAGCCTTTCTCTGAAACAACCACTCCGAGTGCTCAGTAGAAATAACACCAGTGAGACTACACTGAAGTCATCTCCATATGACGACTTGGAAAACAGTATAATACTCATTGTTGGCCCAAAACATTCACCATCACCCACACTATACAATGTAATACTTGGGCTTCATTTACCAGAAGGAGACAAAATTCTCATAAAAGCCCTTATCATAGATTTCAAATTCCAACACAACATTCATTTTGCAGAAAAGATGAAATGTACGACACAAAGATTATATTTATAAACACTTTCACATAGAGAAAAAATCATTAAAGCAAGTCAGCTTTCTACTCTAAATAAGCCAGGGAATGAGTACATGTAAATATGTAAATATGTAATTTACTTTTTACAAATAACGTAAGTACAAAATGTCATTGGGGATACTGGGTTGGAGATTCCCTAGTCTAGCTTCTCAGCACGTACACTTTTAAACAGAGCTAAACAGGCCTATCATATTCCAAATCACAAAAGATCTGTGTTTCAGACCATCCCAAATAGACATCTGTTTGAGAGAATAATACATCATACATCCAGGGCATCAAGTATTTGAGGATCTCGACATTAATTCACACACAAATATCTGTACCACCTAGTACTGCTTTTGAACAAGTGCCAAGGAACGTCCAACTCAATTCTGGGTCCCTTAGTTCTGAGCAGCCCCACATATAGGACCCAATATCTTCTCTGTTCCATTTCCCGCTTCATAGTGGGCAACTATGACATCCATACTGATGACATATCAATATCCTTTATAGCCCCTTAACCTCCCACTACTTCAATAATCTATGCGTCTATTCCCCTTCAACAGCACTGAGACAGTTACACTCTGGTTTTTTTTTTTAAGTTTATTTATTTACTTATTTATTCATTTGTTCATTCATTTATTTTGGCTGCGTTGGGTCTTTGTTGCTGTACATGGGCTTTCTATAGTTGCAGCGAGTGGGGGCTAGTCCATTGTGGTGCGCAGTCTTCTCATTGTGGTGGTTTCTCGTGTTGCGGAGCATGGGCTCTAGGCACGCGGGCTTCAGTAGTTGTGGCTCGCAGGCTCTAGAGTGCAGGCTCAGTAGTTGTGGCACACAGACTTAGCTGCTCCGCGGCATGTGGGATATTCCCAGACCAGGGCTCGAACACGTGTCCCCTGCATTGGTGGGCGGATTCTTAACCACTGCGCCATCAGGGAAGTCCCTACACTGTTTTTTGTTTTACCTTGAAACTATATTTATACTGAACTCTCAGCTTTCTCATTCTGTTTTTCTTACAAAACCTAGTCTTCAACCACATTTCTGATTGTCTCCTTATTTTCCAAGTACACCAGCCCCAAAGAAGGTTTTATTTCTCACAGCCCCAGCTCTGACGCTCAAAGTGCATCATACCATCATACCTCCCACACTATCACTAGCAATGTAAAATTACTCTCCATTTTACCTTTCTTTCTTGTAAATTCCAATTCTGGATCAACCCAATCATCTTTTTTGCCCTCTTGCTCTTAGGCTGCTGGAGTGGAAAATGCATGCTCCTGGGCCCCACTACAAATATATATTTCTAACTTTAACTTGGCTTAAATGTGTCAGCAATCTTTTTTATTTAATCCTTAATCCAGGGACTTCCCTCCCTGGTGGCGCAGTGGTTAAGAATATGCCTGCCAATGCAGGGGACACAGGTTCGAGCCCTGGTCCGGGAAGATCCCACATGCCACAGAGCAACTAAGCCTGTGCACCACAACTACTGAGCCTGCGAGCCACAACTACTGGGCCCACATG
The DNA here is from genome assembly GCF_949987515.2 of Delphinus delphis. Taxonomy (NCBI): domain Eukaryota; kingdom Metazoa; phylum Chordata; class Mammalia; order Artiodactyla; family Delphinidae; genus Delphinus; species Delphinus delphis. The sequence continues at coordinate 37,217,446 of NC_082683.1, forward strand.
CCTAGAGCCTGTGCTCCGCAACAAGAAGCCACCGTAATGAGAAGCCTGCACACTGAATGAAGAGTAGTCCCCGCTCGCCGCAACTAGAGAAAGCCCACGTGCAGCAACGAAGACCCAACGCAGCCAAAAATAAAAATAAATTAATTAATTAAAAGAAGAATCCTTAATCCATTCCTCTTTCATTTTCCATTGAATATTTCCATGGCCATAATACTCAAGCCAGAAACTCACCATAGTTCCTTCAGTCTCCAAAGATAATTGACGTCTCCACAGATAACTTATCACATCAACAAAATAAAACCATCTTTTAAACTCTCTCACCTTCCTTCTCTCCTACCACATCATTATCCATCTCGATGTCTATCCTTTCCGTGTCAAAGAATGAAATGCCCAACGTATCTCCTAAATAAAATTTCCCCTCAACCTACCATACTAAAAAGAAAAACACACATGTGCCATAGTGGAAAGAACACAGGTTTCAGAGCTAGACAGACTTTTTCAAATTCTTGCCTATAGCTTCCCAACTGTAAAAGAGGGATACTGATACATAAACAAGGCTGTTGTGATCTATAACGCATCTTTATGATACCTGGCATATAGCATAACCTCAACAAAGGTGTTTCACTACTATCAGCTCTCCTTCATAATCACAGTTGTTGAAAGAGTAATTTTACTGTCTCACATTTGCTCCTCAATCCATCACGATCTGACTACTGCCATCATTCCCACCATCACGCTATCTAAAGTGTCTTTCAAAGAAAGCAAGTGATCTTCTAATTACTAAATTCAGTGGTTTCTTCCGAATTCTCATTCTACTGGTCATACACCACATCATACACTGATGGTCGCCCTCTCCCTTCTTGAAACCCTTTCTTCCTTTGGCTTCTATCATAACGCCATTCTGTTCTAGTTCTTGTCCCACTGTTTTAACCTCTCTTTCTCAGTGTCTATTACCCTTCAAACAATGATATTCCTTCTGGTCCACAGCCCTTTTCTTCTCTTCTTTCAGTGTTACCACCCCATACTAAGGCTTCAAACATCCCCCATATACTCTTCGTTGACCCTCAAATATATGTATTCAGTTCCAAACTTTCTCCCAGTTTTCAGACCCAAATTTCCATCTACCCACAATGATACCTGAAAAACACCTCAAACTAAACTTATCCAAAATCACATTACCTCCCCTCAAAATTGCTTCTTTATGTTCCCTATTTCAATTAACACTATCAATCCATCCCATCAGCCAAGTTAGAAATCCCCCACTAATTCTCTCAACTCTATTTTTTTCATAATAAATACTATCTATTAAAAGACAAAAGTGAAAATACAAGTTACAGATCAGAAGAGAATTTTTGTAACTAATTGTACTCAAAGTATATTAAAAAAAACTTTTAGAACTTAGTAAGAAAAAACCCCACAAAGTAGAAAAATAGGCAAGAGACTTAACAAGCAATTCACAGAAGAAACCAAATTGGGAAACACAAGATATTCAACATTATTAATAATTGGGGAAATGCAAATAAAGACCACAGTACCTTTTTATACCCCCTAAATTGGTAGAAATTTAAATGTCAGATACTACCAAATACTAATAAGAATATGAAGCAGTGATAACATTCATACTCTGCTATAGGAGTGTAAATTGCTGCAACCACTTTGGAAAACAATCTGATATCTTATGAAGTTAAAGTGCATATACCCCATGACCCTACTCCTAGGTCTTGTTGCATGTGTGTACCCCCAACTCCAGCCATAGGCAATCACTAATCTACATTCTGTTTCTTTAGTTTTGCCTACTCTGGACATTTCGTATAAATGGAATCATACAGTCAACTCTATTTTGAAACCTCATGGAACTGCATGCCATTCTCTTCATTTTCCTACCACTATTCCCCTCTGACCTGGATTAGCACACTACTTTCCTGCCTACCTAGGCTTTCTGCCTCCACGCTCTTCACTTTGAATTCTTCCTCCATATTTTCACCAGAGATAATCAACCATACCAAACTCCTGCTTAAAAGCTTCAATGGCTCCCCATACCTACAGAATAAGGTCCAAATTATTTAGCAAAGTTTTTTTCAGAGGGATACATTGAAAGGTTTTTAAATTCGACAAACCCGGTTTCACTTCTAGCTAAATCTGAATACTGGCTTAGTCCAGAGTGTTCAAAGTTAAGGGTAAAAGGCAGAGGAGGGAAAAGGAAAGATGCGGAGAGGAGGGATGACAGGGGAGGAGTGAAAAAAAGGAGTCAGTAGTGTCCGAGGGGAGGGAAGTATCTTTCGAGGGTAGAAGTGGGTGTTTTCGAGGGTGTTACGTTTGAGAAAAAAAGTGAGGGAGTCCAGATCTCTGAGCGAGCTGACAGGGTGGAGCTGGAGGTCTCAGAAACGGGAGTTCTGCGACGAAATGAAGAAGTCCTGAGTCTCTGAAGTGGGGAAAGAGCCTGAAGGAGTCGGGGACCAAGTCCCTGATACGAAGGAACTTCTACGGGTTCCGGGCCTCTAAGGTGGGGAGGGAGAAGGCGCGGGGCAGGGGTAAGAAGCCGTCCCGGGACCCTGAAGGAAGTGAAAAGAGTAGGGGAAGGGGTCGAGGAGTGTCCCCAGCCGCTGAGAGGAGGCTCCGGGAAGCGAAGGAGTCTTGCCAGTGCTATAGGACCGGAGCACCAATGCTCCTAAGCCCATGCGGGCGGTAGCCGCGCACGCGGGCCGGAGTGCCCTGGGTTAGTGCCCCACGCGCTCTCTTGGCGTTACCTGAGGCGGGACTGAGCAGCCAGAGGGGTGCCTGCGCGGGCGGGAGGGGGAGGCGGAGGCAAAGAGGGAGCATAGTAGCCCTCACAGCTCGGAGGCGGCAGCGGCTCTTAGCCTGCGGAGGCGGTAGGGCTCCCTCGCGCAGAAGCCGGCGACTCGGCTGGGCCAGCGGCGGCGGAGGACGAGGAGGCTACTGCCATGACCCCGCAGCCGGGGCCGCTCCCCTCGCCTGTTCGGCGAGGCCAGGAGAATGATCCGGCCGGCGAGCCAAAGAGCGCAGCTGGAAGAGCCCTGGGCTGCCCGGCCGCGAGCGACTGAAACTCCTGCCCAAGCGGGCAGGGAAGCTAGGGGCGGGGTTTCAACGGTCACGCCCCTCTTCTCAAGCCCTCCCTCAGAGCAGCCAATCAATCGTTAATCCTGGAAAAACGAGCTAGTGGAATTGCCCAATTAGCACTAGGAATGCCACGTGGTATGAGGGTGGACACAATGGGCGTTCAGAAAAGCCAATCATCAGCCCAAAGCGCCAACTCCGGAGGACGAAGGGAACCAATAGGAAGGAAGTAGAAGTAAAAACAGAAGAGGCAGTGTGCGGGAAAGGCGGAACCAAGGGCGGAACCAAGGAGGAGAGAATACACCTGGGGAAAACCCGAGCCCAGGAGCCTCTCAGAGGGCGGGAGAGTAAACACAAAATGGGCCAATCAAAATGCCAAACATATAAGCGCTTGGTAATTGATAGAGGCAACAGAAAATGGATTCTACTGGCGCGGCTTTTGGCTTCGTGAAGATATAGCTGAATAAGGACTTGAGTAGGCAAAAGCCGTATGAACGCAGAGTCGGACAGGATCTCACTATAGTGTGGAGGGAAAACTGAAATAAACAATTATTAGCGACTTGAGATAGTAAGAGCAATGGGTATAAATGCTGAGCGAGCAATACCTCTAAACTAAGAGATTCGATTTGGTGAAGCCTTCTTCCAGGAGGTTAACACTTGAGCTGGCTTGAAAACAGGTTAGAGAATAAGAATGCTATTCAGCTGTTCAACAGGCACATATTTCCTCATGCTTTCCATACGCCTGGACCTCATGCCATCAAGGTATGAGCCTGAGCAGATTGAAGCTTCCAGGGCAAGAGCAGGCAAACAGTGGAGTATGGCCTCCCTGCACCCACGTTCCCTGGGGTTAGAGACCTCCTTTGTGCCATCTTTAGACTTGCCTCCTGTTGCAAGGGTCTTGACAGATGAGCGGAATTTGAACAGTTGGAGTATAGGTGGTGTGCATTTTTGGTGGCAATAAAGTTTAAGAAAGATGTGTGGTAAGAGATAGAAGGCAGAGATAAGAGGTTAAATGTGTGTTCAGCTTAAATGCCAAACTTGTCCTTTCTTTTTTATGCTGGGAGAATTATCAGAGGTTCTTTAGCAGGAGAGTAGCCTTTACAGGACACTGTTTTAGGAAGATTGATAGCTCACAGGATCTCTAAAGGGAGAAAAGAGGTCACCATCACCCAGTCCCCTTGGCAAGCCTTTTCTGTATCATTCGCCTGGCAACAAATCATGTGCTGCCACCTGGTGACTGTTCAAATACCATTGTTCCACATTGCTATTTAATGTTTCTGTTGGAGCCCTGGCACCCTTGCAAACCTGTCTTCCACAGACCTTGATGCAAAGTAGTTGATAAATAAGTAGAGCACTGGTAGCAAGTAGATTAAATAGTGCCATTATGCCAGATATATCACCTGCCCAGTAAAAGATGTCAAAGACAGGGGTTCCTTGTATCTGCTTCAGCAGGAAGATGAGCCTTCATGGGAACTTTTGGGTTTTGTTTTTTTGAACAGGTTCTGTTGGACCCAGGTCTCATCTCTACCATTCCATTCTCATCAATCTCCCTAATGCTGAGGGGGAAGAAAACATGAGGATTGCCTTATAGCTATTCAGGTGTCAAAGGCCCACCCTTCATGACCTGTCTGCTGATTAGGCCAGGGCCTTGAATGCACCCCAAAACAGGAAGTAGTTCCTGCTCTACTCACCCCAGCCTTTTATTATGCTTTTATTTCAGATAACTGTCTCCTCTTCCCAGCTAGACTGAGCTAAGAGATGGGAGTCCACTGCACATCTTAGCTTAGGACAAATATATACCAGGACTGTTATGTATTATGCTCAATAAACATCCACTTGGTGGATAAATGACATTATTTTTTGGGCTGTATTTAGCACTGGAAGAGACCTAATGAGACCTCAGTGAGATGCTGCTACTTCTAGGGAAACCCTGGACTGCACTGTCTAGAACACAAAGCCCAGGTAAGGAAAAAGTAAAGCTTCCCTAATCTACCCAGGAAGGTATACTTCCAGAGAGCAACCAAGTGGTAGAAGGATCAGAACCAATAGCCACAAAGCATTTTAAAAAATATAATAGGAAATATCAGAGTGCATAACTCTTAGTAAGAATAGTATTGAATAAGGGCTTCCCTGGTGGCGCAGTGGTTGAGAGTCCACCTGCTGATGCAGGGGACACGGGTTCGCGCCCTGGTCTGGGAAGATCCCACATGCCGCGGAGCGGCTGGGCCCGTGAGCCACGGCCGCTGAGCCTGCGCGTCCAGAGCCTGTGCTCCGCAACGGGAGAGGCCACAACAGTGAAAGGCCCGCGTACCGCAAAAATAAATTAATTAATTAATTAAATTAAATACAGCATCGTTTCTCATCATCAAAAAAAAAAATTTAAAGAATAGTATTGAATCATAAAATTTGTTTCAATTAATGAATACATACATTTATATTTACTATGCTACAATGTAAACTGTATTTCTTACTGGAGGTCACAGTCAAAAAGCCCTGAACGCCATTGGACTAGAGGTAGAGACTGAAAGAAGAGACACTAAGGAGGAGACTGCTGCAGAAATGCAGCCTGGACCGCTGAGGATGAAGAAATATGGAGGGGCTAGAGTGAGCCTCAAGAGGCAGAAGCTGAAAAAAAAGGAGAGGAAGCCTTCTATTTGCCAGGTCAAAGGCCCACCAGAGTGTCTTGCCCTCCTCTGCATCCCCATAGCAGTACTGCCCCAGAGCATTGTCCTACCTCATTCTACCCACCAGAATGGGAGCTCTTCCTTCCAACGTCCACTGAGCACAGGGCTTGCACTCAGAAGATACAGTTATAAATGTCTATGAACTTGGATTTCAGAGAGAGAGGTGACAGGAAGCAGTCAAGTCACAGGTACAGCTGAGTCTATCCCATGTGGGTGCTGATTCACAGAAAACACATCAGGCAGGATTAAACCATTTTATTGCTTGTGGGTAAGGCTGGACAGGCAGTGACAAACCTCAGTAGGGAGGGCAAACACCAGCTAGATCAAGAGGGGAGGGAAAGGGGACCCAGAAACAGGACCTTGGAAGGGAAGGTGAGCAAAGAAGACATCATCCTACTGCTCATACAAGTCCTTACAGTCACTCAGGAGCATCTTGGGGCCCTTAAAGTATAGGGCTCTGGGCCTGGAGCTGAAAGCTGCTGGGCTGCAGGTTAGAAAGGGTATGCCTCTGGAGATCTAAGAGGAAAGAAAGGGAAGAGAGAACAAATCATCAGCAAGCACTGTGATACATACAGACCTAGGCTGTGGGCCCTGATGGGGAAGGACATAAAGGCCTGACTCGGGATAAGGAGCAACGGAGGTTGATGGATTCACAGAGAAAGAGGCAGAGACTCCATTCTACCCAATGTCAAACAATTAGGCAGCTGGCATCCAGGCACCATTCAGATTCAGCTTCCCCAAGATCCATGCCTTACCCCCACCTAGCTACCTTAAAAGTTCCCAACTACTGTTACTGTCTGGAAGACTGACTTCAGAGCTAGATGAAGAAAGAGACATGGCGAAGGTGGCAGCCAGGGGCAGCTTAGACTGGGGGACGTGAACGGAGGTCCTGCAAAGGGGAAAGAATCAGAGGCAGAGATGGTGATGGTGGGTCAAGGGGGCCCTCCCAGCACAGAACTGTCCTCCTTCCTGAGGCTAGGACTCCAGTCCCCTCCCCCTTTATCCTCCAAATATATAGAAATACCTCGGTGACTCTGTGTCAAGTAAAGAATGCCCAGTACTGCCCGTATGGGCTGCAACCCCTACCATACCACCCCTACCAGCCCATTTCAAATTTAAGATAGCTAGCTGAACTTTGGTCCCTAGTGCCTGGTCTCTGTGAGACGAATCCCTTCCACTACCGCAAGCACCCACACTCCCTGACCTGAGGGGGTCGTGCTCCCACCGGGCATCCTGGACCTCTGTCCTGGCAGTCTCCAGGGTGTGACTTTTGCCCTCCTGGCCACTTTCCAGCTGATCCAACATCTGCCAGACCATGGGCCCAGGTAGGACCAAACCTCTCCCTCTCCAGAAGCAACTCCCCCTCCCCACAATTAGCCTCTTCAGCACACTTGGAACCCTCATGTGGACAAAGATAGTTTCTCATGGCCTGGAGCAGAGGGCTTGGGAAGAAGAGATTTGGAGGCAGGTGGAGTCAGCACAGGGAAGAGAAGGAAAGAGATAGAGATAGGAGAGGGTATCCTGGCCCGCCAGCAAAACAGGATAGACAGAGAAAGGATGGGGCCTCCAAAGGGAGATGTGAACAGATAGGTCCGATCCTGGTCCTACCTTCCAGCTGTGGGCCTGAGCTTGCCGCCCCTCAGTCATCTGTTTCAGCAGCAGCTCCTGGTGCTGGCCTGTGGATGAGAGAAAATGTAAGGGGGATGTTCTCCAACTTCCTTCCTTCCCCTTCTCTGGCACTGAAAACTAGGACAGAAGCATTCTGGTCCAGCTGCTGAGAAGTTTCCAAGCTGACTGGGGAGACTAGACTCACACCATGAGAGGTAAGACAAAATATTTGGCCAGATTTCTAGGAAGCTCAAGCAGTCAGAGCTATGGTCATTTATTAGGAAAGCAAGAAGGCTTTCCAGAAAAGGGAACAGGTGACTTCATACCCACCCCCAATCTTTTACTCACTCAGCTGGTCCTGCAGCAACTTCAATTCCTCCCAAAGAATCTCTGACTCCTCCCACAGCAGTTGCAGCCTGCAGGAATGACAGCAGTGTCATTCTAAAGCCAATTAACAAGCCCAGAGGAGGCTACCAGAGTACCAGGAGTTCAGAGGCCTGAAGAAGGCGAGGTTTTGCCCATCACTTACTCATTCTGCAGCTCTTGGTGAAGGCCACTGGTAGCACTGCACTTTTGTGGTCCTGTTTGTATTTGGGCTCACGCCTGTTCCTGTACCTAGCTTCAAAGGCCCTGCAGTTCCCTTCTCAGCCCCTCCAGGCGTTGCTCCAGGAGAAGGACCCTTTGCTCTGGGCCCCCCTGCAGCAACCTTAGTGATGCTGTAGTGGGACAAGTTGGGGATCAGCCCCTCTAAGAACTTCACACATGAGCCTAGAGACTCCACTTGCAAATCAAGACACAAGCACACACACAACAGGAGTGCAACAAAATGTGTTCACACATATGAGACTGTGTATATGAAGAAAAGAACTGATCAGGTACCTTCTAGGGCAGAGATCTGGTACTTCTGCTGCTCTCGCTCTTCCAGCAGGCCCTGCACAGCCTGCCTTAGCGCCTCAGTCACCTACCCAGGCAGAAAAACCACACGATCTATTATGCAAGGGGTTCCCCCAACCCCTGGTATCCTCCTCTCACGCAAACCCCAAACATACTCACCTAGGATTCCATGCCTCACCTGAGCCTGGGATCGAAGCTGGGATCGAAGAATAGTAAATTCATCCCAGAGAGAAGATGCACTACGGGCCTCAGCCCAACTTAGTCTCTCTGGGACAATGGGAGTCTCTAGAGCCCAAGGCTGTTGAGCTTGGACTCCTGACTGGGGAGGCAAGTAATGAGGGGAAATCCAGGTCCCAGTCAGGTCTCCTGCTGAGGGAATAAGGAAGGGACGAGTGCAAAGCCTATTGGGGGGGTGGGGGGGCGAAATGTTTGTTCAGGAAAATAAAAAGCTGGAATTTGCAAGGACTAGTGGACGGCATAGGCACTGGAAAAAGGCAGATTCTGGAAAGAGAAAAGGCTGAGGGATAGGTAGAGAAAAGGCTGAGGGATAGGTAGAAAAAAGGAACAATACCCGTGGTGGAGACTCCAAGGGGATACAGCCTTTGCTACAAAAAAACAAATGCACAGGCCAATGAGTTCTGTCTTGCAGTCCTTTAACCCACAGCCCCTAAACCAGAGGGCGGGGGACTCAGGCGCCCCCTCACCTTAATCCTGGCCACATTTCCGTCAGTAGCATTGAGAAGCGCATCGAGGTGCTCAGACCATCTCAGGCTCCTACTCATAGCCTGCGGCAGAGCTCTGGCTCCCTGGCATCTTGTGCCCTTGCTCTCCCAACTGTGGGCACCCAAGGCACAGCCCAGGAAAGACCACAACGTCAGATCTAAAGAGGTGAGTGGGGGATGCAATAATAAAGGTAAGGATGCAGTATCAGACCAAAACTACGCCTCTGGGACTAGTCACGGGAGCAACGTCCTTGGGGAACTGGTGGAAAAGCGGGATGCCCTGATACGCAGATATCAGGTGGGAGTTAAAAGGTACCGAATCTTGGTCGAGACCTCTCCAGACGCACGACACTTGCGCCATCACACCGAACTACTGCCGCCGCCCGGTTCAAACCTTACGGTAGGCCGGGAAAGCCCGCCTTCGCACTGGTCTCCGCGGTGCCACTTGGGAAACTGAGTTCACCTCTACTGGAGACAGCTGGTGATGCAGGCTACCGAACTACGTTTCCCTAGAAGCAACACGCGCAGTCACAGCCCCACCGTGAAGCTTGCCGGGAAACTGAGTCTTTCGGCTTCTGTAGTGGCTGTCTCTAAGGACCGAATGAACTACGTGTGCCAGGATGCATCGCGCAGAGCCAACGAAGTCCCGCTGCCGATCCCAGTAGTTCTGGGGAAATGGAGTCCAAGCTGCCTCAAAGCTTAACGTCCCGAGTTACCTTGAGACTCCATTCCCCAGCAGGCTCAGCGTGTAGCGTGCGCTATGGAGCCGCAAGTAGCAGAGCTGAAGCAGAAGATTGAGGACACGTTGTGCCCTTTCGGCTTCGAGGTTTACCCCTTCCAGGTTGGTTTATCCCTACTGTGGTGCTAGGGCGAAGTGTATGGTTGGCTTCGGTGCCACCGGCGTGAGGCCCTGGAGTCCTCTGAACTTTCCCGAGCTCTTCTGGCCCCGTGTTCGTTTGACGTATCGGGACAGGGCTTGGGCTAAACGGGTAGAGAACTGTTGCAGGTTTGTCCTTTTACCCTCATACAATGCCGGATTGATGAATAGGAGACACCATATGATCCAGTAACCCTGTGGCTTTGTCACCTACGTAATTTACAGGAAGAAAGGTACTGTGGGGCCAGAGTCATTTTGGAAGCTTCCCGAAGGAGTTGGGAGGAGGGCAAGGCCTGGAATGTTTGCATGGCTAGAATTTTGGTCATCTGATTAGCGAAGGGCATTCATGGTGTTGAGCAAGCAGAGAGTTGGCTGGGTTGTTCCATCTACCAATAAAAGGTTACATTCATGATGTTGCCAGTCACCAGTGCTGGGCTGGGTATATAAACTATACACTTGCCTGACACAGAAGTCTGGCATCACCACCTACCCTTGTTCCCATAGGTCCATTTCCCTATATCCAGTGTCCCCTGCACTGAACCCTGTGCTTGGAAACAAAGCTAAGTCAACTCAGCTTGAGCCTTTTGCCTGATGCTTACGAGGCAGCCCACTTCCACCCCTTCCACTGAGTGGCACACAGCAGTGCTGGGAGAGGATTATAGAGGAAGAAGTAGGTTGGATCTAGCCTCAGAGAGGCTTCCCTGGAAAAAATGGAGTTGAACTATATATGAAAAGATAGATTGGAAGGTTATGTACATCCCAAATATCAGGAAGAGCTTGAATAAAGGTGTTGAGGTAGTAGTGGTGGATGGCAGGTATGAGGGAGAGTGGGGATGCCTAGCTGGTGCAATCAGGTAGGCCTGGATAGGGGGAGCTATGGTATTGAACAGTGCCATATACAGCCCTGCCAATCATCCTAAGCTCCTCCTTCTCTCACCTCCCTAGCTCCACATACAATCAGCCACTGAGACCTTTAGCAATCTGTCTCCTATCCCAGATCCATTTCCTTCCATTCAACCCATCTATGCTCTTGGTCCAGGCCACTATTTATCATTTGAATTTCTGCAGTAACCTACTTGCTGTCACTTTACCTCCATTCCATCCTCCACACTGCAGCCAGACTGATCTAAAACTGATCATGTCAGTTTACTCCTTAAATCTTCAATGGCTAGCCCCTCATTGTCACCAAATTAGACCCATATTCCTCAAATTGGTAGTATTCAAGGCCAGTCAGTCTTACTCCTACTGATCTCTCCAGGCTTCTCTCCCTCTGCTCCCCTCTACAGATGCTTCACTTCTGTCAAACTAGACAATTTGCTATTCTCCAACTATGCCTTGCACTTTTTACCTCTTTGTTTATGCTGGGACCTATTTAAAACACATACCAGATTCTCCCTCTCCACGTCAGCCTGTAAGTTTCCTTCCTAGCCTTCAAGACTCAGCTTCCAAGCCTTTTCAAATTTCAGAGGGCCTTCACTGGCTCTGTTATTGCACTAATCACAATATAATCAATTTTTTTTGTCCTTAGTTTTTTATGAATTCTTTGCCTCTCTATTGTAACTCCATATCAGATTCAGATGCGTCCCCATAAACACACATCATACATCAGTAGAATTTCATTGATTGAATAAGAGGGAGGCTGGGCAAGATGCATGAAGCCTTGAATGCAAAGCTAAGGTATGGGCCTGGCTAAGGCCTAAGTTGGCCCTCTTGTGTGGCCTGAATTTTCTCTGTTCCAGGTGGCATGGTACAATGCACTCCTGCCTCCAGCCTTCCACCTGCCCCTGCCAGGACCTACCCTGGCCTTCCTGGTACTCAGCACACCTGCCATGTTTGACCGGGCCCTCAAGCCCTTCCTGCAGAGCTGCCACCTCCAACCACTGACTGACCCTGTGGACCAGTGTGTGGCATACCACCTGGGCCGTGTTAGAGAGGTGAGCAACGCTGGCTGTAGCCTTCCCCAGCTTCAAAACCTGCATCTGCTTCCAGCTCCTTGAAGCTTAGTGCAGGATCTAGACCTGCCTAGGGCTAGGAGCCACGTCCCGGGCAGAAGGGTATCCTAAAGCCAGCCTTGACAATGTGATCTCTCCCCATTCTGCCTTCTCACCCCGGGTTTGGCCACCTCCTCTAGCAGCCCCCCAGGCCTGAAACCAGTCTCACTCACCCTTCACTGATGGACAACTATATGATCAGATTTCCCTTGGCCTCCAAGTGAAATGGGAATAAGCCCAACATTCCCCACGCATCTCTCACCTTTCTTTGCCCTAGACCTGGAAGCTTTATGCTGTCTTTGGGGTCTTTTGAGGACAGAATACTCCCCCACTACACACTTTACATGTATATACACACGTACACATACACTGGGTCTCCACAAAGCTGGGCCATGTCTTCCTCCACATTGGGCCTCCGGAGGGCAGAGCCAAGTCACCCCTCATAAAGGTTTCTGAACAAGACTGTATTTCCCTTCAAACATGGGCCCTCTTAGACACAATATTGCTTTCTTCACGCTGGAGCCCCCAGCCCCACTCCAAGTTTAAGATCATGTTTCCCCTTTAAACATGACTTCTGAGGACAGGGCCGTGTTAACACAACTTAAGGCTCTGTTGGACATGGTCATGATTCTTCTTGTGCTAAAAGCTTCCATCTCGTTCTCTATCACAGAGCCTCCCAGAGATGCAAGTAGAAATCATCGCTGACTACGAGGTACACCCAAACCGGCGCCCCAAGATTCTGGCCCAGACAGCAGCCCATGTGGCAGGGGCAGCTTATTACTACCAACGACAGGATGTGGAGTCTGACCCCTGGGGAACCCAGGTCAGAGGGTAAATATTAATGAATAGGGGCTGAGAAAGAAAAGGAAAGGAAAATCCCTCAAGATTTCAAGTCCCAGGCGTTCCCTGGAGGCCTAGTGTTTAGGATTCCAGGGTTTCACTGCCATGGCCCGGGTTCATTACCTGGTTGGGGAACTGAGAATCCCGCAAACCGCGAAGCACAGCCAAAAGAAAAAAAAGATTTCAGGTGTCATTCTTCCACCTCCCCTGGGTAAAGGAATTGATGGGTACAATCCAGGACAAAGATGCACCATGGTCAGGGGTCTGGTTCCTAGGGACACAGAGAACTAGTCTGTTCTTAGTCTTTGTGATAGAATGGAGGGGGCAGAGCTGTGATTAGAGTGGTGAGACTGGGAAGCTGAAGTTCAGCTCAAGGAACGTTTCCTTGTGGTCAGTGACTTCATGAAAAAAGTTGTCCAGGAGAGGGAATAGAAGAGTCCAGTCAAGGACTGACAGGGGCTCACATGTAGACTCAGAATGAGAAATGAGAATGAGTAAGTGAACAAACCTAGCTTGCATTGCTGGTAGCTGGATTTGGTGCCAAGACGACCTCCATGACTGTCTTCTTTTTTACCCACTCCCCAGCACATATCAGGTGTGTGCATACATCCCAGATTTGGGGGCTGGTTTGCCATCCGAGGGGTCGTGCTGCTGCGAGGAATAGAGGTGCCAGATCTGCCACCCACAAAGCCCCTCGACTGTGTACCTGCAAGAGCTGACCGGATCACCCTGCTTGAACGCTTCAACTTCCATTGGCGTGACTGGACTTACCGGGATGCTGTACCACCTCAGGAGCGCTACTCAGAAGAGCAGAAGGCCTACTTTTCCACTCCGCCTGCCCAACGCTTGGCCTTACTGGGCTTGGCCCAGACCTCAGAGGAGCCTAGCTCTACATCCCAAGAGCTTCATTTCACCACATTCATCCCCAGGAAGCCTCAGAATCCCAGCAGAGGCTGGCTCAGCCCCAGGGTCTCACCACCTGCATCCTCTGGCCCTTGATACCCTCCCCTCCCCTGTGGGATCCTCATTTATGACAGTTGCACCTGCTGGGACTTATTTGGCTAGACAAGATTTTACTGGGTACAAGATGATCATTTTTGATAAAGAATTATAGTAGAGATATTAAATGAAGATAACAAGGCTTAAAGAAGTTTGGTCAAAAGACCAAAGCAGATCCAGACTTGCCACCTGCCTTGGAATGTGGGATTATTACCTGTTACCATTTCTCTGCAGTGCTTCAAGATGCTACTTGTTACAGGGCTTAAGAAGCAACTATCCCCTAAATAACGGTACCTGCCTCAGAGGGTTCTTATGGAGACTGAATAAATACGAAATAGTACCTGGCATATAATAAGCTATTATTAAAGGCCCCAGGAATCCTATACTGCTGCTCATAGTTCTTACTTGTCTGAATACTGGAGGGGTAGGTAGGCTGGGGTAGCCGTGTCTGGAAGGTGTCTAGAAGGGCACCACATGATATACAGAAGGATTCTCAGTCCTGAATCTGCCCTAGCCTCAAGAGCCCAGGAGGAATCCACCTTTGCCCCACTGACAACCCTCCCTCAGGACAATGATATGAGAATAAGAACTACCCTTAAATCAAGGATAGAAACCCAGGGAAGCCAAGAGGTGCTCAGCACTGTGCTTTTGACACAGAAACCTACCCTATGAACACCAGCGCTGTGTTTGTCTCCCCCTCCCCCTTTTAGTTCCAAAGGTACTGAAGCCTCTAACTCTGATCTTTTTACAGAACCAGTACCAGGCATTTATCAGAAGAGGCCAAGCTTCAGGTTTCATACAGCCCTCCCAGTAGTGTAAAAGTAAATGTCAGTAATCTCATTGGGCTCTTAACCTGCAACCCAGCCTATAGCAAAAATTGCAGTGCCTTGGCCAGTACTGTAGTAGGAGGCCTTGCTCTTCTCCAGATATGGTGAAATGAAACACCTTGCTTCGAGGTCCATCCTCTGTATGTACTTGCATTTCCCCTCAATATAATTTCCTGATTCTGAGACACTCTCACACCTCATTTTCCCCTAAAGAGGGAAAAGCAAAAAGTAAATTCCTCTTACACTCAAAGGCTAATGTCCCCCTAAAATGAAGAATCAACAAGGTCTCAGCTCAAGTTTAATAAAACTACAAAAGACCAAAAGCGATAAACTACTACTATACACATCAGTTTGCCTGCCCCATAATACAGCTCAGGCCATTCCCCCCAGAGGAAGAAAGCCTGGCCTCCCCAGCCCCTGCAGGAAAGGCCTGTCCTGTCCCACACCACATCTGGGCTGAGTGCAAGGTCTTGTGTTTTAAGTATGATAATAGTACAAAAGAGGTTTTGTTCTCATGGCCACCTACTGCAGCCTGGCCCTAAAATGGCCCAGTGCTCACTTCTGCTTAGAGAAATATTCTTTGCTCTTCTGGACATCAGGCTTGATGGTATCACTGCCAGGCTTCCAGCCAGCTGGGCACACTGCAAAAGGAAGGATACTAATTAATAACCTGATCAGTGGTGAGCTCCACCCTCCCAAGGACAAGTGGATGCCTCAAAACCAAATGTGAGCCCTAAACAGCAACATTCAGGCACCAGGAAACCTACCCTGCAGTCTGAGATCATTCAGCCTTTTAGTTCAAAGCTATAAATATGTAATTTAATCCTCACCAGAGCCCTAATTACTATGATACCTAATTTGTTCACAGAGTAACTGAAATTTAAAGAAATTAAGTAACAGCTTCAACTTTATACTTTGTTCTAAAAATAATCTGTCTAAAGCATGTACAGCAAAATATTACGATTTTGTTAACAGTAGGTAGTAGGTAAGTGGGTATTCATATGTTCTCAGTAATTTTATGTATGCTTCAAAAATGCACCTTTGAAAAATAAGCTTAAATGCTCTTCAACAGATGGTGCTGGAACAGCTGGATTTCCACATGTAGAACAATGAAATTGGACATCTATTCATACCATACACAAAAAGTTTACTCGCAAATGGATCAACAGCCTATATACGATAAACTCTTTGAAGAAAACACAGGGTGGTCAAACTTCATGACCTTAGATTTGGAAATGTATTCTTAGACATGATACTGAAAACACAAACAACAGTAAAAAACATAAGGTAAATTGGACTTGATTGACATTAAGGACTTTTGTAGATTAAAGGACATTATGGAGTGAAGACAACCCACAGAATGGGAAAAAATATTTATAAATCATATCTGATAAGGGATTAATAGCCAAAATTGAAATCCAGAACTCCCACAGCTCAACAGACAACCCAATTCAAAAATGGGCAAAGGACTTGAAAAAAGACATATCTCCAAAGATATACAAATGGTCAAATAAACATATGAAAATATGCCGTCACTAGTCAAAACTACAATGAGATACCACTTCACATCCCCTAGGATGGCTATAGTTTAAAAAAAAAAAGGAAAGTAAATGTTGGGAAGGATGTAAAGAGCCCTTGGTATTGCTGGTGGGAATGTAAAATGGTGCATGTGCTGTGGAAAACAGTTCGGCAGTTCCTCAAGAATCTAAACATAGAATTACCATGTGACCCAGCAATTCTACTCCTATATATAGCCCCAAAGTAACTGGAAACAAGGATTCAGACACCAGTTCACCAATATTTTAGCAATATTATTCACAATAGCCAAAAGGTGGAAACAACCTGCTAACGGATGGATACACATAACTCTGTGTGTGTGTGTGTGTGTGTGTGTGTGTGTGTGTGTGTCGGAATATTATTCAGCCTTTAAAAATAATAATGTTCTGATACATACTACAGCCTGGATAAACCTTGAAAACATTATGCTAGGTGAAAGAATCCAAACACCAATGGATAATACTATATGATTTCACTCACATGAAACACCTAGAATAGGCAAATTCATAGACACAGAAAGTAGAAGTTTACCAAAGGCTGGAGGGAAAGGGGAATGGTAAGTTATTGCTTCATGGTTACTACTGCCTGTTTGGGATGATGAAAAAGAGAAACAGTGGTGATAGATGTACAACACTGTGAATGTAATTAATGCCACTGAATTATGCACTCAAAAAGGTAAATTAGGGGCTTCCCTGGTGGCGCAGTGGTTGAGAGTCCGCCTGCCAATGCAGGGGACACGGGTTCGTGCCCCCGTCCAGGAAGATCCCACATGCCGCAGAGTGGCTGGGCCCATGAGCCATGGCCGCTGAGCCTGCGCGTCCGGAGCCTGTGCTCCGCAACGGGAGAGGCCACAACAGTGAGAGGCCCGCGTAATGCAAAAAAAAAAAAAAAAGGTAAATTATATATAACCACAATAAAAATTGATTAAGGTAGTGACTTGCCCCCATACCCAAGAAAAATGTAAGCTAAAAAATGACAAAGCTAGGACTGTGTAAACCCTAACACTAAGCTGCTTCTTCCCTCTAGCAGCCCTTCAGAGATCTGAAAGCAGCAAACAGTTTTCCTTCTCAGTGTTCCTTAACTCTGCCAAACAAGAATGCCTGAAATAAGGGGCACAACCTCCACAGAAGGTCCTCCTTGTTTCACTAAGTAACTGCCTGCTATACCTTGGTAAGCAAAAGGTCCAAGTTTGAATCTTTCGCACACTTTATGCAGAAAAGCACCTTTCAACCTTTCCAACGATCCTAAGTTAGCAATGCTCCTTGGGCAAACCTGAGGAAAGTGAGGCAAGGGAACCAATCTCTGATTTTCTACTCTATTTGCTGTTTAGTCTTCTAGGAAGCATGTAGTCAGCAAAGTTCAGTAATGGAGCAGCAAAAATCTCACTTGCTCAGGTGAGAGAGGGGAAGGCCCTTTCAGTCCAAGGATGTCAAAGCCTCAGATGTCAGACACTGCAAACAGCAGTCTGGGAACAAGGTATGGAGGGAACAAGCACTAAATGGCAAACCCAGCTGCTTTACAAAATCTCCATTTGATTGTGACACAGTCATTAGCTTTAGTGGCACCAAAGGATTAGAACACAGGTCCTAAGCATAAACAAGCTTCCAAGAATAAAAAGCAACATAAAAACAGAGACCAGACCCAGAGCCACCCTGTAGTTTGCCAGCAGGGAAACCAAAGATTCTTCTGTCCAGGAATACAAATGATACAAAGATAGGAGGAATAATGAACCAGAAAGAAGGACCTTGACAATTTAGTCTCCTTGGCACTAAAGCCTCTTGGCACTTAAGACTGTACCATAACTAATGACAGGACAGAAAGATCCACACTTGGATGTTTCACTCATACCCAACAGTGCTGGTTTTTCAGAATCAATATGGAGCCCAGAAGAACTGGCTGAGTCCCACATTTACCAGCTTTCAAGTGCAGCTGAAGTACCACAACTCTCGCCAACACAGAAGGCCCTAAACAATGACTTTTTCAGCATTTGAAATTACCTAAGAAAAAGAGGGCTTTGAATTTGGATCCCAGTTCCACCATTAACTATGAATATATACTGTGTTTAAATATTGGTTTATTTGTCCTTAAAAATAGGAATATAGGATTTTTTCAGTAAAAAATTTCTCTATGGAAATTGTCAGTTCCACCCTTCTCTCTGCTAAAATGTAATGTAGTTCACTTAAAGACCCCTTCCCCGCAAAAAAGTGTAAAATTCAAGATCAAAAAAAATTTTTAGGTAAAAATAGGAACATAGGATATACAAACATAAGGTCATTATGTTGTACACCTGAAAATAATATAATGTTATATGTCAATTATATCTCAATTTAAAAAATAGGAATGCGGGGTTATTTGTCAAATAAACAACACATGACAGCACGTCATATAGACTGCCTGGTTGGTATTTACATGCTCTCAAGTGGGAACTATCATACTATAAGCCATAAAAGGCTGCGCACAGAAAGCTGTGCCTGTTCTAATGGGATGGGAAGCAGCAGAGAACAATAGAGTGTGAAGAAGCAAGCTTCACAGAGTCATGAAAGCTTGGGTTCAAGAGTCTATGCAAGGTCCTAGCAAAGTCCAGTAAAGGGCCGACTTGGCCACTCCACAGTGCCTTCCGTCTTTGTACTGAACTTCATTCTCCACCAGGGGGCAGTCTCAGCAGCTGTCTGCTCCTTTAATCCAGAGTAAAGCCCACACATGCTTCTGCAAATGGTGCCTTCTGATTCCCATTACCTATTAGCCTTCCACTCTAGTCAAGCTAGCACTTTTGGGTCCCCCAAAAAAACACCACTAATCCAGACTCTTAACTTCCACCTCCTTTAACTCACAAGATCAGAGCTGAAATGAGCCTTAGAGAGCTAGTCAGAACTACTTATTTTCTAGAGAAAGAAAATGAGATGTAATAAGACAAGAAATTTGTCCAAGTCCACCTGTGCACTTGATATCAGTAGCACTTGATCACAACCATCTTACCCTCAATCATATTAAGCTGGGGTGGGGGTGGGGTTCAAGATCCCCTCCCCCTACATACCCAGCACCTGCAGCAGATGGAGGAGCCGAGTTCTTAAAACTCAACCCAGTTGGGATAAGGCTATCTCATTCCAAGCAACAACTACACTGGGCAGAAGTGGGGAGCTGTCAAAAGCTACAGCCTTATAAACTCAAAGGCTGGGAGCAAGTAGTTCAGGACTTTATCAAAACACTGCAATGAGAGAATATATAAGGAGAGAAGGGCTAGAGCAGTAAGAAAGACCTGCACTCTAGCAAATGCTAGATAAAAACCGTAAATTGAATCTACTCGGTCATGTTCAGACTCACAAGAACATCGTCTTTCATCCTGAAACTTCTAACGAAGAACCTTGGTATTTCATCTCAAACCCTTCAGCCCTAACCCCTCCTTCCTTAGAAAAATTTTTATATTGAGCATATATATAGTTTGGTATTTGTTGATTATAAGTCTTACAAATACAACCACATTGCACCAACAGAATGGATTTTTAAAAGATAAAAATGTATTAACTGTTTCTACCTACTGTCTTTGGATAAGTTATCTTAGTCCTATTTTTGTTTCATTTTCCAAAACTGGTTGGACATTACCCCAATAAAACAAATATGGTCTACAGGGATTAAGCTCTCCCCCCAGTAAACACTTGTCAAGAGCGGCATGGTTCATGTCTAGGTGTGATTCCCAGCCTTTTGTTTCGCCCTTAACACACCCTATGGGATCCTCCTACACTCTTTTAATAAGTTGAATCTGCAGCAGTGAGCGATACTAAGTGATCAGGGCAGAAGCTGGGAATACGCGGTTGGAACAAGAAGCCTTTATATTCTCCTCCCCAGGCTTTTCCATTGCCCCACCCCCACAACCCACTATAATTCAGAGATGGCAACTTCTTGAAGAGACATAATCACCCTTTTATCTGGTAGACTTTGTTCCTCCCATCTTTCCCACTCCGCTGTCCTGTCACCAGGCAGACTGACTTACCTTCCCCATGTTTGTCAGTGAACTGGAAGGCCTGAACCAGTCTCAGTGTCTCATCCACAGAACGGCCAACAGGAAGGTCATTTATGGTGATCTGTCGAAGGATACCTTTATCATCAATAATAAAAAGGCCCCTGGAAAAAAGTATTAAAGGTTTGAGAAAGACAGTACAGTTTTAGAAATTGCTTTCTTAGAATAGAGAAGAAATGGAAATAGGCTGGTCTCCCACACTTGCACTGGCCTTCCCCTTAGGCCCAGCATAAAAGAATGAAATGAAATCATGCCATACACCTTAAACTTACAGTGATGTCTATCAATTATTTCTCAATACAACAGGAAAAAAAATGAAATAAGAAAAAAGACTCCACAGATCAGGGCTCTACCTTTCAAATAAAAGGTCCTCAGCCAATCAGATAATTCTCCTGATGACTGTCAGCCCCCCAGCAGGTATATACCTGAATGAGATGCCTTCATCAGCCTTTAAGACCCCATAGTCCTGAGCAATGGTGTGCTTGGGGTCTGATATCAAGGGAATGTTCATGGGTCCCAGTCCTCCTTGCTTCTTGGGTGTGTTGATCCTACAGCAAAAAGCACACATACATTCATTCAAACTCTTGTGTAGCAAAAGCATTAACTATAACTATTCCTTCTCCTGTCCAACATTCCTAATCTTACTCCCCAGAAAACTTCAAACTTTTTCCAGCAGTAAAATAACCGGCTGAGGACAGTTAAGGTCACCAGGGTACACTCAGCTGTAATCCAAGCTGCTTTTTCTCTGCTGCCAGGTAGTAACAACAAGTCAGAGCATTTGTTCTCCTTCTATGAGCCAGAAATCAATACTTGAGAAAGTCTATTGCCAAAGCCTCCCAGTCCCAGTTGCTGCTTAATTTAAAAGTCCATATGCCTGGACTTCCCTGGTGGTACAGTGGTTAAGACTCTGCGCTTCCACTGCAGGGGGCACAGGTTCCATCCCTGGTCGGGGAATTAAGATCCCACATGCCACACAGCGCAGCCAAAAAAAAAAAGTAGTAATTTTAAAAAAAGAAAAACAAAAAATCTCCATGCCAAATGGACCAAGAGGTTTACCATGCCAGGTGACAAAAGTGAGAATCCACAGAAGCACCAATCACTTGGCAGTTGAGTTTCTTAAATTCTTCTGCCTTATCACTGAAAGCAATGATCTCCGTGGGGCACACAAAGGTGAAGTCAAGAGGGTAAAAGAAGAACACAACATATTTTCCTGGGGGGAAATAAAAAAGCCCAAGTTAGCCTTTGAAATAGACTTCCTGGGAATTCCCTGGTGGCGCAGTAGTTAAAAATCCACCTGCCAATGCAGGGGACACGGGTTTGAGCCCTGGTCTGGGAAGATCCCACAGGCCGCAGAGCAACTAAGCCCACGTGCCACAACTACTCAAGCCCGCACGCCTAGAGCCCGTGCTCGGCAACAAGAGAAGCCCCCACTCTCTGCAACTAGAGAAAGCCCGCGTGCAGCAACGAAAACCCAACGCAGCCATAAATAAGTAAATAAATGTATTTTAAAAAAAAAAAGGAAAGAAACAGACTTCCTTGCCTTATAGAGAATGTAAACCTGAAGACATTCTCCTATGGAAAAAAGCAGCCTTTCCAAGATGATGGCAGACACATTTGTTAAAATGCCAAGATGCTCAACAGAGAAGATTCCTTGCACCTACTGTCAGAACCTCTTCCACAAGAAAAAGTTCATTTCCATGCTTTATTTTCCTGCCTCCATGTTAGCTGCCAACTACAGATAAACACTGTTCCATCTATTTTTGATCTCTGGATAGTTAAAATTAGCACAAACACCAAGTTCTCCAGTGAAGAAAAAAAGCAAAGACGCAATTATCTACTGGACAATCTAATGCCAATGCTTATATAATCAGTGCCCAGAAAGAGCCGAATTGCTGCATTCTCTGCTGCAAGGCAGTAAGACCAACAAGAGAAAGTCAGAACCTCTGCAATTCTTCCACAAGGAACCACAGTAATGTGATGGGTAAGATTTGTTTATTTGTTTATTTATTTAGGCTGCAGCGGGTCTTCCTTGCGGCACTAGGGATCTTCCCTGCAGTGTGCACGAGCTTCACTCTAGTTGTAGTGTGCAGGCTCTGTAGTTGTGGCGCACGGGCTTAAGTTGCCCCACAGCATGCCCGCAGCATGTGGGATCTTAGTTCCCCGACTGGGGATTGAACCCACGTCCCCTGCACTGGAAGGGGGACTCTTAACCACTGGACCACCAGGGAAGTCTCTGATGGCTAAGGTTTAAGTGATCACCTGAATAACCACAGATATGTTTCAAACAAGCCTGACAGGACAAGCAAAAAAAAAATTTATAAGGCAAAAGTTCCAAAACTTCTCCTGGTAGGTAACAGAATTTCTAGTTGCAATTTTATGAAACTCATTCTGATTACCAATTGAAGTATTCTAGATCTTCAACCTGAGGGCAGCTTCTCACCATACCTAATGGGCTGAGCTATTTGGAACAATTCCAAATATTCACTTATTTCCAGATAGCAACAATGTTTGAAAGTCAAAAACAAGCAGATCCTTTGGACATTCACTTTGAAAGCCAAAATCACTATAAACACACTCACCGAAAACAACCTTCCTCAGAGGCTTTGCCTAACAAGCTACACAGCAGGTCAAGCCCTGGAGGGAACACAATAGCTCTTCCTAAACCTCATGCCTTTGCCCTTGAGCCAGAGTCACCTCCCTATGGTGCTACTTACCTTGTTTGCCAGGAGGAGCTTCTCTCCATAGGGCCCCACTTATCTGCTCTCATTCCAACCAATATGTGTAATTTGTTAAGAAACCTAGTCACAGGTTCTACCCAAAAGCTGACTCTTGGAACCAACTGCTACACCATCAAGAAAGGTATACTTGACACCTGAGTTTCAGGTTTGCATTCTAAGGAATTTCTATTTTCAATTGTCCCAGAAGACCCTGCTGCTCCATGACTGCAAAATAAAAAGAACCTCATTAGAACTTGCTAGCTGTCTACTTGAAACTATTTAACAGAAAGGAGAGTTATTCTAATTGTGACACCAATTTTTCTCTAGGGGCAAAACAGTCAAGGGAATGTGCCTAAGCCCTCTGCCTAATACAGCAATCATGACACACATATTTCTTAAACTGAACTGAATATACAGTCTCACAGCTCCAAAGACTTTAGCTCTGAGACTTTAAATTGTTGAAGGCCTTTTATAACACGATAATGAGAATATCTCCAATAATATGAGAAGCAATACTGGGAAAATAATAAAGATATATGTCCAGACATAATGAAGCTTGTGCTTTCTCCAGAAGCAGTTTGGACTTAGGATAGCTACCCTGTGTTCACTGATGATAATCACCACTTCAATTCAATAGAAAGACAAAGCCTCTTACCCTGAAGACACAGGAGATATAAAAATCATTTTACAATCAAAAATATGACAAGAGATACAGAAAATGAACAAGCCATCCCTAGATTGTAACATAATTCCACATTAATGAACCTAACTACTCTTACCTTTGTAGTCAGATAGGCTGATATCTTTGAACTGACCATCTGGCATTACAGCAGTTGCTTTGAACTGGGGGGCATGGTGCCCAATTTTGGCATTTCCTGAAGACATACTGCGATCAGCTGGAAAAGATAAGAGGAAGTCAATTAGAAACAAGCCTTTTTTTTTTTTTTGTGGTACGCCAGGCCTCTCACTGTTGTGGCCTCTCCCATTGCAGAGCACAGGCTCCGGACGTGCAGGCTCAGCGGCCATGGCTCTCGGGCCCAGCCGCTCCGCGGCATGTGGGATCCTCCCGGAGCGGGTCACAAACCCGCGTCCCCCACATCAGCAGGCGGACTCTCAACCACTGCGCCACCAGGGAAGCCCCTGAAGTTTATTTTTGTTTTTATTTTTTTACCTTTTATTGGAGTACAGTTGATTTACAATGTTATGTTTTCATTTTAAAATGGAAATTTCTTTATCAATTGGAGTAAACTCTTACTGTTCCTGAACCATCATTCGTACAATTACATTTTCTTCTGTACTTTCATTACACACATGCAGAGACAGAAAGAGGTGGAAACTCTCAAACCTGGACCCAAATGCACAATGCCATAAACACTGAGCACCTGCTTCCCAGAAGCTGCCATGCTGCCCCTTCCCTGGACTGCACCTCCATCTGCCTTCAGAATGTGGTAAGCACACTTTGACCTTTCTCCAGGTAGATTTGCCCAAGACAGCACACACCCTAAAGCCAATCCAACTTTTTCAAGACGCAAAACCAAGATTTATGGCATCGGCTCTATTTCAAAATTCTAGGTGTTGTGTTTAAGGCCCAGAAGTCCTTTCAAAAATGGGTTTCTTACCTCGGGGCCAAGATTCTGGGGCAATAATAAGTAGAACAAGAGTCAATTTATTGCCAAAGAGTAATGTTACACTGAATTCACCCAGGTCAAGACCAAAATAAGAAGTTAAGATTTAACCCAGTAAGCCATCAGTTTGAAAGCGCCAAGAAACTAACTTTTCAAGTCCCCAAGTTCTTGCTTCATAATACCACAACCAAAAGAAACGTTGTAAGCATCGATTGCCACAAACTTTACCGCTTAACACCTTTAATAGCAAACCAAAAAACCAACCAGCAAGGCACAAAGCAACTTGGCAACCAAACACAGGATGTGACCCTAACATAAATGGCTTTCTTGTCCAAACCTGATTTTCCAGGGGGCCCCCAAGACCACTAAAGCACAACCAGTGGTGGGGGATGGGAAGCTGCTGGACTTCTAGTCTGTGTGTTCCCTTCAGGAAATCTCCCCTTGAACTTCTGTGGAGGAAGCCACTCCCCAAAAACTCACTGCTGGACTTCTAGTCGGTGTGTTCCCTTCAGGAAATCTCCCCTTGAACTTCTGTGGAGGAAGCCACTCCCCAAAAACTCACTTCAGGTACCCTCTCTGCCACTCCCATCATCACCCCCACCCTAGCACTTAAGAAAACACCAGCAGAAGAGTGCGCAGTCTTCACAGAGGGCATTTAGGATCACCACAAACCCATTCTGCAGATAGAGAACTAAAGACGGAGAACGGAATCTTAATATCTGAAGCTCCACTGCTAGTCACAGCTCAGGACCAAGAACAGCCTTTCCCCCTAATACACGACGGACGGACGAGTATCCTCAGTTTCTAATCAGTTTGCAGATCCACTCTAGAAGCTTCCCACACACACAAACCCGCAGGAGGCCCCATCACCACCAAGCCACGCCAAGCCAATCAGCGCCCTCTGCCTTGGTTGCCGGGGGAAGAGGATACTCAAGCCGCCTTTAGCCTCCGGTTTCAACCACGTCCCCGCACCCACAAGGGGGTCCAACGTGAGGGCCACCTCGCCCGGCCACCTTCTCCGTCAAAGAACCCCAGTTGAGCTGGGCAGGCCCCGGGGAGGGGGAAGGGAGGAGGAGGAGGAGTAAAAGGCGACGAACGGGGGACATGGGGCGTAGCGGTACGCAGAGGCCGCGCTGCCCATGTACTCACCACTCCTCACAAGCCACAAAGAACAGTCAGGAAGCACACACGCAAAGCATGCGCCGGGCGCTAGCCTTTATAGCCTGTAACGCTCTCGCGAGAGTCGGGGCGGGCCAGGGGTGCGGACGGGGGGAGGTAAGGGGGGGGGGATCTGGCCCGAGCACCGCCCCGACCCAACGCGGCCCGCCAGTATGACTCAGCGATTTCTCTCGCTGGGGGCGGCCTAGCGGACTACCAACCCCCCACCCCGCGCCGCCGAGGTTTGAGGCGTTCTTTTTTGATCACTTCCAAACCCGAACGCCTCCGCCTTGCCCTTAAAGCCTGAACCAGAGTAAGGGTTCTAGCTGCTGCCCACGGAAGACCACGTCTAACCAAGCCCTGAGAACTGTCTCTTCAAATATTTATCAAATATTACCCCCCTACACCGATTCCCGCAGCCTCTGCTCTAGTGCTGATCCTCAGTAACCCTCATTGCTTAGAGAGCCTCCCTTTTATTGTTCTGATTAACGGGGTTGCTGCTTTCTGTCTACTATCCATGAGTTCCCATCCCATCCATTCCACGGTGGCTGGAGGAAATCTTTCTGAAATCTGATCTTGTCACTCACTCACCCCTCTGATTTGTGGCTCATAAAAACTGGGGCTCTGTATTCCTGAGTTAAAACTCTTCATGGTTATTTCATGTGTGGCCTTCATAAAAGAATCTTAATCCATTAACCTTACTTTTCTCGTCTGTAAAATGGGAATACTATTCTTTGTTGAAATCATCTCTGTAGTTTATTTAGCACAGTACCTAGTTCTTATTATACACTAGAAGTGTTAGCCATTGTTACTACTGTAACTCTTCCTTGCTTCTATATTATAACACCCAGAGCAGAGTGTAGCTGTTTTAAGCCTTCAGCCTTTTGTTCAAGCATGAGGAACCCGTTCTCTATTTGACCTACAGAAAACGTGTTTGAAGACTCAGCTGAAGCACTACTTCCTCTGAAATTCTTTCACTCATCCTCAGAATTGACCATTCCCTCCTTTCTGACCAAACAGTAGCCTGTATAGCAAAAAGAAAACTTTAAAGCTATTTTACTTGTTTATATGTCTATCTCTCCGTGTTAGACTGACTTTATGAAGGGTAGGGTTTGGGTCACAACCATCTCTGTGTCCCCACGTCACAATGTAGCACCTGATATAAAATAGGAGTGTTTAATAAATAGTATTGTTTCCGCCTTTCTGCCCCCAACCCCCACTATCCTCCTAACTCCCTTGGACATTATAGCAGGATAAGAGATAGGGAAGTGCTGTGTCATGCTGCCTGAGCATCTCAAAATTTTTTGGCATTTATCATCCTACCATGCAACAGTAGTGATTTTTTTTTTCGTTCTCTGCCTGCGACTGAACAATTATTTGGCCATTACTCATCTTCTTCTTGAGGACTCAGGGGAGACAGACATTCAGAGCTTAATAGTGGATGGTTATTGCTGTGAGCAGGTTAAACCAACAACACACAGTCCTACATCAGCCAGAAGAAAATTACCATTTATTGTATTTACCATGTGCCAGGCCCTGGGCTGGGCACTTGAGCTTATTTGTCTCATTTAAGAACCAAAAGAGTTATCCTGGCCCAGGGAAATATTAACATCCAATCCTCGTGGGAATATAAAAAAACAAAATAGCAGAACAATTATTATGAGAAGAAATCTGTTGAACACTTGTCTGATTAAGTGATCATAGAATCTGTTTCCTCACAGAACAGTAAAGATTTTGGAAATGGGGGCAGGGGAACTTTATCCTTCTACAGGACCTTTATCCTCCCTTGTTCACCAGTAGTCTGGGAAGGATTTTATCTGTTTTATCTATATTTGTAGTACCAGAACCTGGCACACTAACTGGCCTAGGAGACGTGCTTCATTAATTTTGGAGTGTATTGCAGATTTTTGAGATATGGAGTTAAGCTACTTGAACCACATTTTAGGAAGATGATTCTAGCAGCTGTGTGATCGATGTAATGACTAGGAGACAATAGGCAAAGAGACCAACTGGGAGGCTACTGCAATGGTCCAGATTAGAGAAGTCTCAGAACTGTAAAATGACATTGGCAGCAGAAAGGGAAGAAGGAGAGAAAGAATATTTCCACAGGCTTTTGGATTGATTGCATTTAGGGTGAGATGAAAGAGGAAGTTCAATCTGATTTCTTGGTTTCATATCTTGGTGCCATGTGAGTAATGTCACTAACCAGTGATGTAGGAAACACTGGAGAAGGAGAAGTTTTGAGGTTAAAAATAGTGATGAGGGCTTCCCTGGTGTCGCAGTGAAGAGAATCCACCTGCCAATGCAGGGGAGACGGGTTTGAGCCCTGGTCCGGGAAGATCCCACATGCCACGGAGTAACTAAGTCCGTGAGCCACAACTACTGAGCCTGTGCTCTAGAGCCCGCTTGCCTAGAGCCTGGGCTCTGCAACTAGAGAAGCCACCGCAATGAGAAACCCGCCCACCACAACGAAGAGTAGCCCCTGCTCACTGCAACTATAGAAAGCCCCATGCGCAGCAATGAAGGCCCAACGCAGCCAAAAATAAATAAATAAATAATTTTTTTAAAAAAATGATGAACGTTTATCGAGTACTACCTATTTTATAGATGAGATGCCTGATGCCCAAAGAATTTAATTATCTAAAGTAACAACTAATAGTAATACCAAGCAGGGCCCTGTGGGGCTTCTGAACACAAAGCCTCTCTGTGTCCCCCATTCCTTTGATTACAGGAAATAGCCTTCTTTCAGCCTCAAAGACCTTCCCTGCGTTCCAATGGGCAGATTCAAGCAGTTTTTAATTAGGGAAGGGAGGGGATTGGAGACAAGGGAGAAACAAACAATCAAGAGAAACAATAATGCAGCCTTGGGGCAACGTCCTGGTTACCCCTCAAAGGATACACATAACAATGTCTTTGAGTTTTGCAGATGCTGAAACCCCCTCCAGGTGGGAGAAGTTTAACAATGGTATGCTGCCCACAGGCAGATAGACCCCAGACCAGGTGGAACTTGAAGGTTGATGATGCTGACTCCTACTTACCTCACCACCAACCAATCAGAAGAATGTCCACAAGCTGATCATGCCCTCAGAGCCATTACTATAAAACTTCTCACTACCCTCTCCAAGTTGGGACACAGGTTTTGAGGGCATTAGCCCACTGTGGCCTTCTTTGCCTGGCAAAGCAATAAAGCTCTTCTTTTCTACTTCAACCAAAATTCTGTCTCCAAGCTTTAATTCGGTGTCGGGGTACAGAGGCCGGATTTGGCTTCAATAGGTTTTGGAGCCAGATGCCATCCCAGGCAGCAGAGCCATCATGTTGCACACTATGCAGGTGTCACATTTACATAGACTGGGACTTCCCTGGTGGTCCATTGGGTAAGACTCTGAGCTCCCAGTGCAGGAGGCCCAGTTTCAATCCCTGGTCCGGGAACTAGGTCCTGCATGCACTATGCAACTAAGAAGTCCGCATGCCACAACTAAAGATCCCGCATGCCACAGCGAAGATCCCACATGCCGCAACTAAGACCTGGCGCAGCCAAAATAAATAAATAAAATAAATAATAAATATTTTTAAAATTTTTTACATAGCCTGTAATGGAGTTGTGCCTTATCCTGGTTTGGCTAGGCTAACTCTGGAGTCTAACTTATTACTGACTCCTCTCTTAAAGGAGAAGATAATCAGTTTGGTTTGAGGAAAACATCATTGAGATGCTCACAAGACATCCAGGTAGATGTATCCAGAGGTCACTGTTGGAGATATAGATTTGAAAATCAGCAGCACAGAGGTTTAGTTATATATTTATTGTTCTTCTATTTACAGGAGGCCTATTCTCTGCTAGGTACCAGACATGCAAAGATGAATAAAACACCATCTATTGAGGTGTTTTGAAGGATCACTAAAAAGTTAGTTAAGGAGAAGAAAAGTGTGGAAAGAGCTCCAGGCAGAGAAAACAGCAAAAGAAGTGGAAAACAATATAATATGTTTGGGGAAGTACAAAAAGTCGAATATTAGTAGAATGTAAATGCCAAAGACTAGAATGCAGAGACACAGAACACAGATTGGTTATGATGTACCCCATAAGCTTGACTGAGGAGTTTGAATTTTATCCCAGGGGGCAAAATTGAATATGGAAGTATAGAAAGAAAGTAAGAGTTTTGAATAGGAAAATGACATCAGGTTGTATTATTTATCATTCTGGCAGCTGCAGTGAAAATAGATTTAGGGGAGCAAGAAGATATAGGATAAGGAGACCAAGAAGGAAGCTATTGCCATGATTGGGGGAAAGAGGTCAAGAGCCTGAGTGAAGGCAGTAGTGCCAAGTGTGGAGAGATGGGATCAGATGGCAGAGTTTGTAAGAGCTGGGCATCAGTTATGAGAATTGAAAGAGAGGAAGAAGTCGAGGATGAGTCCCAGGGGAATTGGATGAAGATGGTGCGATTCACAGAAATGTAATGAAACAGATTTTGGAGGAGATCACAAGTCCAGTTTGGGACATGCTGAATTTGAGATTCCAGCAGGAGATAGGAAGAAAGTTGGAAATGTGGAAACTTGAGTGTAAGCTTGTGGGAAGGCAGGGACCCTGCCTATCCTGTTCATCAAGTTATTACCCTAATACTTATCAGCATGGTTCCTGGCACATGACAGGTACAGTAGATACTTGTTTTTTGGTTTTTCTTTTAGTTGCGGTATGAGGGATCTTTAGTTGCAGCATGCAGGATCTTTTAGTTGTGGCATGCAGGCTTCTTAGTTGAAGCATGCAGGCTTCTTAGTTGTGGCATGCATGCGGGATCTAGTTCCCCTACCAGGGTTCAAACCTGGACCCCCTGCTGGAGTGAAGAGTCTCACCAGCTGGACCACCAGGGAAGTCCCTAGGGTTTGTTTTGTTTTGTTTTGTTTTGTAATTTATTTTTGGCTACATTGGGTCTTCGTTGCTGCGCACAGGCTTTCTCTAGTTGCGGCGAGCGGGGGCTACTCTCCATTGCGGTGCACGGGCTTCTCATTGCGGTGGCTTCTCTTTTTGCGGAGCACGGGCTCTAGGCGTACGGGCTTTAGTAGTTGTGGCATGTGGGCTCAGTAGTTGTGGCTCGTTGGGCTCTAGAGTGCAGGCTCAGTAGTTGTGGTGCACGGGCTTAGTTGCTCCATGGCATGTGGGATCTTCCCCGACCAGGGCTCGAACCCGTGTCTCCTGCATTGGCAGGTGGATTCTTAACCACTGTGCCACCAGGGAAGTCCAGTCCCTAGGTATTTGTCAAATAAATTAATGAATTATATTTTTTGACATCAGTTGTAATATCAAGGATACTTGAAACTGTAGGAATAAATGAAATCCCTGAGAAAGTGGAAAGAGGTGAGCCAAGACCAGAACCTCAAAGATTTTCTATGAGGGTAAGAGGAAGGACAAAAACAATTAAAGGCAACTCAAAAAAAACCCAAAAAACAAAACTAACAAAAACAAACAAAAAAACAAAAACAAAACAGCATTTTGAGGGCAAAGGGTCACTCATGAAGATGGACTGTTTCTACCCAGAATAATTTCCTTTGATCTCCACCATCAGCATTGAAGTTTATTGCACTTGGGAAAGGGTAACAAAAAAGCAAACAAAAAAGGAATGAGTTAAGAAGTGAGTCAACTTGTAGGTATATGTGCTGCCACCTGTGAGATTTACTACCGAGTTTTCTCTAAAATCCTTTAAATTAAAAAAAAAAAAAATCCATTACTAAGTTGCTGGTTGCTGAGGGCTTTAAGTGGGTACTTAATATTTTGATAGGTTACCCCAGGATGCAACATTGAATGTAATTTAAAATACTGTTTCAAAAGAGGAAATAAAATACTGCTTCCTGAAAATGTTTTTCTTGTTAATCACTACTACACTTGTTGCTGATGAATTATTGCCAGTTGTAATATGCAAGATGAGTTTCATTCAAGCAATACCCTTCATGAATATGGTCCTAATACTGTTATAGTTCATCACCCCCTGGGTTCTGCATACTTATTCTTGCCAACACCTTGAGTTGTTGACTCAGTTCTCCCACAACCTTTCTCTATTCAATCTAGCCATGAAACCTTGGTTCATACAGTGTTTTTTGACATCATCTGGCCCTCACTTAGCTTTAAGCGGTAGTTATATCACTCCACTGATTTGCTGCGGTAGACACAGTTAACTGACACACCTTCTTCATAACTAACTAGATGCAACAGGTAAGGCAATTCAACGTGAGTATAAAGCAGATGTCCTAGAGCAATGATCATCTTAACATTAGAACTTGCTAACCTAATAGCAGCCTGTCATAAAATTATAAACCATTAAAGTTAAACCTATAAACCATTAAAGTTAAACCTATAAACTATTAAAGCTAAATGCTTTAATGTAATTGTAACAATAAATGCAATCATGGAAATAAAAATCCCAGGGCAGCATTCAGTTATGAGCGCATTCAGATGATTCAAAATAGGATTATGTTAATTTTTTAAATTATCGCTGAAAGGAAAACATTACATTTAACAGCTCAAAGAACACTTGAATCCTTTAATTTACAAGGAATTCAATTTATAAAATTGTATTTGGGGCACACAAAGGCCTACAGATACCAACCGAAACACTGTTATCAAGAATGATGTTTGTTAGAATTGAATACAGCTGTAACTAACAGATTAAACTCAAATAACAAGCTCAACCAAATAGGGGATTAATTTTTCCCATTTAACAAGTAGGAAGTCTAAGGCTGCGATCACGAACCCTGAGTTTTTTTTGTTTTGTTTTTTTCTGTTTATTTTTTTTGTGTGGTACGCGGGCCTCTCACTGTTGTGGCCTCTCCCGTTGCGGAGCCTGTGCTCCGGACGCGCAGGCTCAGCGGCCATGGCTCACGGGCCCAGCCGCTCCGCGGCATGTGGGATCTTCCCGGACTGGGGCACGAACCCGCATCCCCTGCATCGGCAGGCGGACTCTCAACCACTGCGCCACCAGGGAAGCCCAGGAACCCAGAGTTTTAACTTTCTCGTCCCAAATCCCTAGCATG
The DNA here is from genome assembly GCF_949987515.2 of Delphinus delphis. NCBI lineage: Eukaryota > Metazoa > Chordata > Mammalia > Artiodactyla > Delphinidae > Delphinus > Delphinus delphis. Next base: position 37,250,052 of record NC_082683.1, read on the forward strand.
CAGCTTTTATTCTTACAACTACCTTATAGTCACAAAATGTCTGCTCTACTTCCAACTTCATACCTATATTCCAGGCAGGGAGAAGGAAAAAGGCAGCCAGAAGTATGTGGGAACTATAATGGGGAGGCAAAGCATTCCCAGAAACCCTCAGTTTACATAGAATTTGCCTAAGTATGTCACATGGCTGCTCCTAGCTGTAAGGGAGGCTGGAAACTGTGTCTATTAATTGGGCATACTACCAGTCCTAACAAAATTGAGAATCGGAAGGAAGGAAGGAAGGAAGGAAGGATGGATGGATGGAAGTAAGGGGAAGGAAGGATGGATGGAAGGAAGGGGAAGGAAGGAAGAAAGGAAGGGTATTAGATAGGTAACTGACCTTGATGAATCTGAAAGGAAAAACTTAGGATTCTGACTGTGGCTGTGTAAGGATGTTGAAATGCTAGAAAAAGAGACTAAGTTACGTTGTTTTCCTTCTCTGGCTAGAGGTGGCAATTCGTTTTATTAAACTGCCCAATCCTACATTTTCAATCAGATTCCAAACCTTAAATTCAACTATGATTTGGTATTTGTTATTCTTCCATCACTGTCCTGATTTTTTTTCTTTTAAGCTGCATTTGGTCTTCGTTGCTATGCACGGGCTTTCTCTAGTTGCAGCGAGCGGGGACTGCTCTTCCTTGCAGCGCACGGGCTTCTCATTGCAGTGGCTTCTCTTGTTGCGGAGCACCGGCTCTAGGCGTGCAGGTTTCAGCAGTTGTGGCTCGCAGGCTCTAGAGCGCAGGCTCAGTAGCTGTGGCGCATAGGCTTAGTTGCTCCACGGCATGTGGGATCTTCCCAGACGAGGGCACGAACCTGTGTCCCCTGCATTGGCAGGTGGATTCTTAACCACTGCACCATCAGGGAAGCCCCATTGTCCTGTTTTATACTAAGCTGCTGTTCATAATTAAATAAGGCATGTGCTTAGAATATCAAACTCTTGATTTTTGGCTCAAGTTTTCACCCTTCCACACCTAACTAAAGTGTTGATTTTCCTTCTCTTCTTCCATCTTCCTTCCCCTCCAATTTTAGGAGAACTGGAATGAATGCACAGATACATCCAGACCAGAACAGTAAAGGGGAAGGAAGTGCCCAAGCTGGATCAACAATGGTACAGCTGTAAGCTAGACTAGCACTTGCACTTTATGTTTACAGAATTAAACTTGGTTTTTACCTCTAGCCACCTCATGCCTTAGGTACTAATGCTCAAACCCTCATCCTCCCCACAACCAAATCTTTCTAAACATAAGCATTTATCAGTTATTTCTCAACCTCAGTGCCATCAACATTTTGAGTCTGATAATTAGTTGTTGGAGGGAGTGGCTGTCCTGTGCATAATTGGATGTTTAGCAATATCCTACCCTCGAGATGCCAGTGGCACCCCCTCCAACAACACATTGCCAAATGTCCCCTGGGGGATGAAATTGCCTCAGGTTGAGAACCTCTCAGTTAGAGAAAGTCAGATAAATGACTTGAGGTCTCTCCCAGCCTATCTAACCTTCTGAGCCATTTGTCCTGGCTGGTAGGGTATTCTCTGCTTGGAAGCAGGGAAAACAGTCTTTTACTTCTTTCATGCATTCATATTTTACTTCTAGACATCTTGGCCAAATCTCCCAGAAAAGAGTGCCTCACTCATTAGAAGCACTGCAATTAGGAGAGCGATGATGTTGGGACCAGAAAGACTCACACCCATTGTAATGACTCTTTGGCTTGTTCTTCTGAAGCCTACTTTGCCACTGACAGATGGGAGAGAAATGGAGGCAAAGGATAAAAGTCTCTGAGAAAGCACACAAATGGAAAAGGAGAGCTTTACCTCTGGGCAAGTCTTCACTGATACATTCCTAGCCTTAACCACACCTTTAACCACAAGCTGGGATCTCGCCTTTCCTGGAGCCATTAGTCACGTTCCCTTGACCCTCTACAGGCCATAATTCTGCAACTAGAGGCATCTCCACATTCTTTCCTACCACCTTCCCCAGAGGAACAGCAGATCTGACAAGCGCACTGGAATCTGAGAACTCTAATCTAAGACCAGAGCTGGATAGGAGGCAGGGCCATCCCAAATGGTTGAACAGTTTGGGCCACCGACCTAATTGTCTAGCTAAACTGCTCATCATGTATGGCTTACCAAGCCAGGATAAAAGTCGGCCCTTTCTAATTCTGAAGTAACACATTAAAAAACTCTTCAAAACTCTTCTCTCCTGTCTTCTCAGTTCTTCAATTTAAGTAGCCCCACTTCCCTAACTGCTCCTTATGTGATATGATTTCCAACCCCCTTGCTGATATCTCCCCACAGTATTTAGCTTAGCAAGCGTTCAGCGTAACGTTCCATATCTTGACACCCAGGCTCTCCACCTTGTCTCTCCTCCCTCACATACACTGCAAGGTGCTCGAACCATAAAGGACTGTGTGCAATCCTTAAATATATCATGATATTACAGATCTCCCACATCCTGTTTGCTGACTCTTCTTTGCCTGACTCCTGCTTGTCTCTCAAAATTAGGCTAAAGTGTCACCATTCTGGGATACCTTTCCTAACAACCTCTCCATTCTCAAACTGATTTTCAGTATTCCTCCCTGTGAATTTCCACCATACTTTGTGCTTATTTCTATCATAGCTAGCACTTATCACATCGTTCTGTAATTCTTAATTTTTTTCCCTTCCCCCAATGGACCATGATCTTAGTGAGTCAAGGTTATGGTGGTAGTAAGTACTTCATAGCATTGAAGAGATAACAGATTAAGAAGCACTGCATTGGACTGCCATTCCTTGAGGGCAGGGCCACATCTTCACCTCTGCATCTCCAGCATCCAGCACATGGTCTGTAAGCAGCTGGTGCTCAGTGAATGTGGAGTATGCATGAATGCCTCAGGCAGAGGGGAATTGCTCTCAGGTGGCTAGCCACACATTTGGTGATCTTATCTTTGAGTGTCATGAGGACACTCATGACAAGTTCCTTATTCATGTCGGGAGCAGAGAAACTGCTGAATGGGTACTTGCTGAATTAGTCAATGTCTCAATTTCCCCATTTTTTTTTTTTTTTGCTGTACGCGGGCCTCTCACTGTTGTGGCCTCTCCCGTTGCGGAGCACAGGCTCCGGACACGCAGGCTCAGCGGCCATGGCTCACGGGCCCAGCCGCTCCGCGGCATGTGGGATCTTCCCAGACCGGGGCACGAACCCGTATCCCCTGCATCGGCAGGCGGACTCTCAACCACTGCGCCACCAGGGAAGCCCTCAATTTCCCCATTTTTAAGAACTGAGGTTCCTGCTCCCCTCCACCATAGGCTAGCAAGATCAAATATAAAATAAAGAACAGCCTTCCTAAGTATTTAGTATTACTTTCTGAGTTCCCTGGAGGCAGAGAGGATTATGAATCAGCTCCATTAAAACTGAGCCAACCATAGCCACTCAGGTCTGGAGGATGGCCTGGAAAACTGACAGGATAGAGCTTTACTTTTATTTATTTATTTATTTATTTTAATGGAGGGACTTCCCTGGTGGTCCAGTGGCTAAGACTCCATGCTCCCAATGCAGGGTCCCAGGTTCGATCCCTGGTCAGGGTACTAGATCCTGCATGCCGCAACTAACAGCCCACATGCTGTAACTAAAGATCCTGCATGCCGCAATGAAGATCCTGCATGCAGCAACAAAGATACTGCGTGCCGCAACTAAGATCTGGTGCAGCCAAATAAATATTTTTTCAAAAAATTGAAATATCGTTGATATACAGTATTATGTTAGGGGACTTCCCTAGTGGTGCAGTGGTTAAGAATCCGCCTGCCAATGCAGGGGACACGGGTTTGAGCCCTGGTCTGGGAAGATCCCGCATGCTGCAGAGCAACTAAGTTCGTGTACCACAACTACTGAAGCCCGCGTGCCTAGAGCCCGTGCTCCGCAACAAAAGAAGCCACCGCAATGAGAACACTGTGCACGGCAATGAAGAGTAGCCCCCGCTCGCCACAACTAGAGAAAGCCTGCATGCAGCAATGAAGACCCCAATGCAGCCAAAATAATTAAGTAATTAATTAAAAATATTATGTTCGTTTCAGATGCACTACATAGTGATTTGACATTTGCATACATTATGAAATGGTTACCACGATGTCTAGTAACCATCTGTCCCCATACAAAATTATTACAATATTACTGTAATAATTAAGGAATAAGCATATTCCTTATGCTTCATATTACATCCCTGTGACTTTTTTTTTTTTTTTTTTTTGCGGTACGCTGGCCTCTCACTGTTGTGGCCTCTCCCGTTGCGGAGCACAGGCTCCGGACACGCAGAGTCAGCAACCATGGCTCACGGGCGCAGCCGCTCCGCGGCATGTGGGATTTTTCCGCACCGGGGCACGAACCTGCGTCCCTTGCATCAGCAGGCGGACTCTCAACCACTGCACCACCAGGGAAGCCCAGATTATTCATTTTCTAACTGGAGCTTTGTACCTCTTATTCCTCCTCACCTATTTCATCCCCCACTTCCCTTCTGGAAACCAGTTGTTCTCTGTATCTATGAGTCTGTTTTCATTTTGTTTTGTTTATCTGTTTATTTTATTTTATTTCACTTTATTTTATTTTACTTTTATTTTATTATTTTACTTTATTTTTTGGCCGTGTTGCACAGGCATGTGGGATCTTATTTTCCCGACCAGGGATCGAACCTGCAGTGGAAGTGCAGAGTCCCAACCAGTGGACTGCCAGAGAAGTCCCTGTTTTATTTTTTAGATTTCACATGTAAGTAAGATCATACAGTATTTGTCTTTCTCTTTCTGACTTATTTCACTTAGCATAATACCCTCTAGATCCATCCATGTTCCTGCAAATTGCAAGATTTCATTTTTATGGTTCACATGTATCATGATATATTGAATACATACCACATATATCACAATATATATACCACATCTTCTTTATCCATTCAGCTATCAAGAGACACTCAGGTTGCTTCCATATCTTGACTATTGTACATAACGCTGCGATGAATATCGGTGTGCATATTTCTTTTCGAATTCCTGTTTTGTTTTCTTCAGGCAGGAGGGAGATTTACTTATATGGAATTAACCTGGGCCTGAGAATTGCACTGTGAATTCTGTCCTCCTCCTTTGCAGAAAAAAAACTGCAGGTTTTTTTTTAAGTGTATAAGAATTGGGCCCCTAGTACCTTTGATGGGAAAGGCCAATGTGGGGATTTTCACTGGAGAATGTTTTGATCAGTAAGTGTTATAAGCTGGATTTACTATATCGATTTCAAGAGGGTCTCCGGATGGGGCCTGGCCAGGGAGTTCCAGAGTTCTAATTAGCTACTAATTGGCCATTTACATAATAATAGCTTGGTTTGTCCAACGTTCAGATCCTGAAATATTTCATCTAATGAAACTATTTTGCTTCCTAGTATCTTACTGGAAATCCAGGCTTATGTGAAGCTTAATTAGTATTTATTGAGTGCCTACTCTTCTATTTCTGGGGACCCTGAAATCTTATGATCCTCTAATCCTCAGAAATGGACTCGAATACATCTCCTCTAATAGAACAACCAAGCACCTTGGCTATAGTTGTTCTATGACTAAAAGGACAGCCTTATAGCAAAGGCTTATCTGCTAGATTCCCGAGAAAAAGGAAATCAGATTCCCAAAGTCCAGCACTAGCAGAGTTCAGAGAAGTCACCTTCTTGCCTAATGAAGGGCACCAGAATGTACCCAGAGTTTTAACCCTCATCCACATTCTGTCTGGAGAAGGAAATGCAGGCTCCAATGCAGGTATCTGGCTCCTAGGCTTTGTCATGGCTGTGGCAGAGCTGGAGAAGAAATGCCCATCCCCACCTGGGGCTCATGGCCAGCCTCCTCCCTTACCTTGCACAACCTTGATCCAGAAGCAGGTGGTGGCACCCTGGCCTTTTGAGGCCCTAGGACTTTGATCTTTGAATCTGAATGAACTGAGCACAGCTAGTGCCCAACCTGCCTTCGATGACCTTTTTGTTTGCTGTTTTTTCCTCCATTTAACAACATATCCTGGACACTTTTCTACTACAACAGTTACAGATCTACTTTTTCCTGTGGCTGTATCACTCTTTTTTTTTTTTTGGTTGTGTTGGGTCTTTGTTGCTGCGCCCAGGCTTTTCTCTAGTTGTGGCGAGTGGGGGCCACTCTTCGTTGCGGTGCGTGGGCTTCTCATTGAGGTGGCTTCTCTTGTTGCGGAGCACGGGCTCTAGGAGCGCGGGCTTCAGTAGTTGTGGCTTGAGGGCTCTAGAGCGCAGGCTCAGTAGTTGTGGCGCATGGGCTTAGTTGCTCCGTGGTATGTGGGGTCTTCCCAGACCAAGTCTCGAACTCGTGTCCCCTGCATTGGCAGGCGGATTCTTAACTACACCATCAGGGAAGCCCTGTATCACTTTTATTGTGTGAATGCACAATAATTTGTTTTGCCAATTCCCTTCTTATGAATATTCGGGTGAATTTGCTTTCCTCTAAACAACACAATAAACAACGGTGTCATGTTTTTATTATTTCCTTTGACTAAATTCCTTAAAATTCCTGGTTCAGAAGGAAATTCGGAAGGGATGCACATTAAAAATTTTAATACATATTACCAAATTACCCTACAGAAAGATTATACTATTTTGCACTTCCATCAACAGTGTATGGGTAGGTCTCTTTTTTTATACTGTCCCCAACACTGAGGCTTTTTTTTTTCTTTTGCGGTACACGAGCCTCTCACTGTTGTGGCCTCTCCCGTTGCGGAGCACAGAGCTCCGGACGCGCAGGCTCAGCGGCCATGGCTCACGGGCCCAGCCGCTACCGCGGCATGTGGGATCTTCCCGGACCGGGGCATGAACCCGTGTCCCTTGCATCGTCAGGCGGACTCTCAACCACTGCGCCACCAGGGAAGCCCAGGGACTTGATCTTTTTAATTTTATCAATCTGACAGGGAAAGTGATTTGTGTTTCTTTCATTGTTAGTGTGTTTGAATGACCTTTTTAAAAAAAATTTATTTATTTATTATTTATTCTTGGTTGTATTGGGTCTTTGTTGCTGTGCACGAGCTTTCTCTTGTTGCGGCGAGCGGAGGCTACTCTTCCTTGCGGTGCACGGGCTTCTCATTGCGGTGGCTTCTCTTGTTGTGGAGCACGGGCTCTAGGTGTGCGGGCTTCAGTAGTTGTGGCACGTGGGCTCAGTAGTTGTGGCTCGCAGGCTCTAGAGTGCAGGCTCAGTAATTGTGGTGCATGGGCTTAGTTGCTCCACGGCATTTGGGATCTTCCCAGACCAGGGATAGAACCCGTGTCCCCTGCATTGGCAGGCGGATTCTTAACCACTGCGCCACCAGGGCAAGCCCCCATAGATTAGTTTCTACTGGTTTCATACTTTATAAAAATGGAATTATACAGTATATGTACTCTTTCATGTCTGTTTTATTTCACTCAACATTAAGTTTGGGAAATTTATTCACGTTGTTGAGTGTAGGAGTAGTTAATTCCTTTCGCCACAACGGAAGCCCTGAATAACCTTTTTATAGCCATTTTTCTTTCTTTTTTTATGAATTTATTTATTTTATTTATTTTTATTTTTGGCTGCACTGGGTCTTCGTTGCTGCGGGTGGGCTTTCTCTAGTTGCGGCGAGTAGGGGCTACTCTTTGTTGCGGTGCGAGGGCTTCTCATTGCAGTGGCCTCTCCCGTTGCGGAGCACGGGCTCCGGACGCGCAGGCTCAGCAGCCATGGCTCACGGGCCCAGCCGCTCCGCAGCATGTGGGACCCTCCTGGACCGGGGCACGAACCCGCGTCCCCTGCATCGGTAGGCAGACTCTCAACCACTGCACCAACAGGGAAGCCCTCTAGCAGTTCTTTACAAAGTAATATTTGAACCCTTCAACCATTAAATATTGCAGACTCTTTTCCTACTATGTCATTTCTCTTTTAATCTTGTTTATGTTGTCTTTTGCTGCACAATTTTCACTTTTGTCTGTAAAAACTGTCAATATTTTCCTTTATACTTTCTAACTTTTGCTTTAAACTTAAGGAAGGCCTTCTTCACCCCAAGATTGTACAAATATTCTCCTATTTCTTCTTTTAGCATTTAAAAAATTTATTTATTTGATATTCAAACCTTTATTTATTTGTTTATTTATTTATTTGGCTGCACTGCACGGCTTGCAGGATCTTAGTTCCCTGACCAGGGATTGAACAAGGGTCCCTGCAGTGAAAGCATGAAAGCGCTGAGTCCTAACCACTGGAACGCCAGGGAATTCCAAATTCAAACCTTTAAACCTCCTGAAATTTACTTTTGTGTCTAGTACAAGGTAGGAGTCTAACCTTTATTTTTTTCCAAATGGTTAGTCAGTTAACCCAGACATTTTAATGTGGTAACTAAGGCTCTTTATGAACTGGACTTATCCTACCTCTCCAGTTTCATCTACCACTTTTCTCCCTGGAACTCTATGCTCTCTTTTTATCAAACTACATGTAGTTCCTGGAATGTAACATTCTACTTCATTCCTCCACAACTTAACACATGTTCGTTCCTCTGCCCAGACTGTTCTTCCCTAGCTCCGTTTAGCTCCCTGACCAACAACTATTAATCCTTCCAGAAAATTCCTGGCATGTGGTAGGTATCATTAAGCATTTGTCAGTTGAATAAATAAATCAATCACTTCTACCCACTTTTAGCACGGGGCGGGCTCTGCGGGACACATATGCAGTGAAAGGATGTAAAATTGGGAAGTGAAGTTGACAGGGGAAATCTGCACTGCCATATGACAGGCCCTCTGCTTCCTGCCGTGGTTCTGCCCTCGCCTTGCCAGGCCTGCTCACAGCACTCCCTCCTCTTCCCCTCCCTTTTCCAGCCCCAGACCAATGGTTTCAGTTGGCTGCAGCCTCCTTCCCACCACTTTACTGCAGCATTGATCTTTGTGACTGTGAATCCTGCCCTGATACAAATACAGCTAGCACTCTACATAAATGTGTGTGCACACAGGTGTGTGCCAGAGAGACAGAGAGAGAAGAGAGTGCAACCCTTCTGCAGGATCCTCTTCCATTCAGGAGTCCTGCTATCTCTCTCAGGTCTGGGGAGCAGTTTCAGCAGCTTCACTGGGTGGGGAGGAGACTGTTTTCACCCCTGCCTAGCTTGCAAACATGTCTACTCTGAATATAAACAATAACCAATCACAACTATTCACTAAATCCCTACTATGTATACTGTGAGGCAATTTACATCCATTGTTTCATTTAATTCCAAAACATATCAGCAAGGTAGATATTCAAATCTCTATTTCACACATGAGGAAATGTGCCCAAGGTCACACAGCTATTAAGGGGTACAGCAAGGATTTAAACACAATTGCATCTAAACAACACCTGTCCTGGTTGATTCACAATCCATCTAGTTGGGCAGCCTCAAGGTTGGAGGTTCAGATCTGTGAGATTTCCAGTTCCCCAGCCTGACATTCCAGACACAGCTGTACACAGCTGTGTACACAGCTACTATCCAGCTTCTTGAGTGGTACACTTGTGTGCACATTCTCATTCACTGATTCAACAGCTGTTGTTGATCTTGGTGAAACGGACACTCTCTTTGAAATTAGCCACATTTTTTTTTTTTTGGTCACACCAGGCAGCTTGCGGGATGTTAGTTCCCCAACCAGGGATCGAACCCGGGGCCCCAGCACTGAAAGCACGGATTCCTACCAGTGGACTGCCAGGGAATTCCCTAGCCAAAATTCTTAATCCCGTCTTCACTACTCTATCATTTTAAGCAAGTTGCTAAGCCTGACACTCAATTTACCCCACTTTAAAATAAGAATGATAGGACTTGCCTGGTGGTGCAGTGGTTAAGAATACACCTGCAAGTGCAGGGGATACTGGTTCGATCCCGGGTTCGGGAAGGTCCCACATGCCCTCGAGCATAACTAAGCCACTGCACCACAACTACTGAGCCCGCATGCTGCAACTACTGGACCCCGGGCACCTAGAGCCTGGGCTCCACAACAAGAGAAGCCCGAGCATCACAACGAAGAGTAGCCCCTTCTCACCGCAACTACAGAAAGCCCGCTCGCAGCGAAGACCCAATGCAGACAAAATTAATTAATTAATTAATTAAAATTAATTTAATAAGGATGATAATACCAACATGCTGGATTACCGTGAGGATTAAATGAGATACTGGAGATCAGGAGGCATCAATCACTTTAAAAAGTATTTGACAGGGGAATTCCCTGGCTGTCCAGTAGTTAGGACTCCGTGCTTTCACTGCTGAAGGCCCAGGTTAAATCCCTGGTTGGGGAACTAAGATCCCACAAGCCGTGCAGAGTGGCCAAAAAAAAAAGTATCTATCAGTCTGCCCTCCAGTCTGAGGCAGACAGTCTATGCTCTCTCGCCTACTCAAGGATGTTGCCCCTGCAATTATCTTCTCTTTCTCCTAAATTGTCAATTTTCCTCACTCTGCTGGATCAGCACATAATCTACTATACTAATGTATCTGCCAATTCAGGCGGGAAAAAAATCCCAATTTTGACTTCATTACACATCCAACTACCATCCCATTTCACTATAGCAAAATTCCTAAACAGGTTGCTTATATGCACTTTGTCCACTTCTTCACCTCCAATTCTTTTTACCTTTTATCTTTTTATTTTTTTTGCGGTATGCGGGCCTCTCACTGTTGTGGCCTCTCCCGTTGCAGAGCACAGGCTCCGGACGCGCAGGCTCAGCGGCCATGGCTCACGGGCCCAGCCGCTCCGCAGCATGTGGGATCCTCCCGGACCGCGGCACGAACCCGCGTCCCCTGCATCGTCAGGCGGACTCTCAACCGCTGCGCCACCAGGAAAGCCCTTAAATATTTTTTAAATTAATTTTTAAATTTATTTTTGGCTGTGTTGGGTCTTGTTGCTGCACACGGGCTTTCTCTAGTTGTGACGAGCAGGGGCTACTCTTCGTTGCGGTGCACAGGCCGCTCATTGCGGTGGCTTCTCTTGTTGCGGAGCACGGGCTCTAGGCACACAGGCTTCAATAGTTGTAGCGCACGGGCTTAGTTGCTCCGCGACATGTGGGATCTTCCCGGACCAGGGCTCAGAACACGTCGTTGCCTGCATTGGCAGGCGGATTCTTAACCACTGCGCCACCAGGGAAGTCCCCACCTCCAATTACTTTAATTCACTCTAAACAAGCTTTGTCTATACTGCTTAAATGAAGACTCTATTGTCGAGATCTCTAATGGCTGCCATTATGCCAAATCCAATAGGCAAGCCTTGTTTCTCATCTTACATGAGCTCTCGGCAGCATTTGTCCTGATTGATCATTCTCTCCCTGAAAAGCTGTCTCTACTTGGCTTCTGGGATTTTTCCCTCTCCTGATTTTTCTTTTGTTTTATGGTTTTTTTCCTGGGTTCTTTTTCTGACTTCGGAATTTTGCAGGGCCGTCCAGAACAAAGTCTTTGGTCTTCATTTCTCTTATGTCTCATTCATTCCCTAGGTGAGCTCCTCCAGGTTCAGGACCTCAGACATCATTTATACAGTCCATGTAAATGGGACTGCTGAGCTCTGCACTCATATACCTAAAAGCCTACTTGGCTCCCCTCTTTTATGCCTTATAGACATTTTAAATTCAACTTTTCCAAAAAGAACTCTTTTCTCCCTACCACTCACATACCGCTTTCTCAGTTTTCCCCATTTAGGAAAGGACCCAACATTTGCCCAGTTGCTCAGGTCAAAATACCAGGAGTCATCCTTTATTCCTCTCTCCCTCATACTCCTTATCTTATCCATCCTGTCAGCTCTCGCTTCAAAATGGATCCTGAATCTGACTGCTTTTCACCACCTTATTATCGTCACCCTTTTTTAAGTCACTGTCACCTCAAGTGTGGTTTACTCTTAGAGCTTCCTAACTATTCCTCACACAGCAGCCAAGGATGCAGGCCTGATGCCTGCACAAGACCTTACTTGATCACTGCAGCCCAGGGCCTAAGCCTCAGCTCAACTTTTGTTAGGGAATCCTAACTCAGGGGAGCTTACTATCATTTACAAGCTCAAAAAGGACTGATATAGGGAATTCCTTGGCAGTCCAGTGGTTAAGACTCCGCACTTCCACCACAGCGGGTGTGGGTTTGATCCCTGGTCGGGGGGATGAAGATCCCTCATGCCATGGCCCATGGCATGGCCAAAAAAAAAACCTGATATATAAATTAGAAAATCAATATATTAATTCACCATGGAAAGACTGCTTTTCAAGAATGTGTATGTTCCTGCCTGCCCTCCAGAACACTCTCTTCTTGGCATTAAGAAATATAGAAAGCAAAACATTACTAAGAACTTTGCTTTGATGTATGTGGAATTAGGGAAAAGGCAATAAAATGGTTCTAAGGACTAATTCACTCTGAGTTAAGGAAAGCCTAATGGGCTCTCAAGCCCACCATTCCTCCATCAGAGGTGCCTTACCCAATGATTCCCTCCCTTCCATAGTAATTTATAGCATTTCAATTCCTTTCGTCATTGTCATTAGAATGATGTTAATTAAGTTGACTCCCTAGGTATACTATGACAGATCATAGTTTGTTAGAGTTTTAGCAGGAGTTTGTTATCCTGGTGGACTCAGGAGTTCTTCTTCCCTTTGACTTTGGAGGCAGGCAGGCATCATTCATCCTGTGTTTTTTTTTAACATTTTTTTTAAAAACTAATTTATTTATTTATTTTTGGCTGCGTTGGGTCTTCGTTGCTGCGTACTGGCTTTCTCTAGTTGTGGTGAGCAGGGGCTACTCTTTTTTTTTTTTTTTTTTTTTTTGCGGTACGCAGGCCTCTCACTGCTGTGGCCTCTCCCGTCGCGGAGCAACAGGCTCCGGACGCGCAGGCTCAGCGGCCATGGCTCACGGACACAGCCGCTCCGCGGCACGTGGGATCCTCCCGGACCGGGGCACGAACCCGAGTCCCCTGCATCGGCAGGCGGACTCCCAACCACTGCGCCACCAGGGAAGCCCAGGGGCTACTCTTCGTGGCAGCGTGTGGGCTTCTCATTGCGGTGGCTTCTCTTGTTGCGGAGCATGGGCTCTAGGCACGTGGGCTTCAGTAGTTGTGGCTCGTGGGCTCAGTAGTTGTGGCTCACGGGCTCTAGAGCGCAGGTTCAGTAGTTGTGGCGCACGGGCTTAGTTGCTCCGTGGCATGTGGGATCTTCCCGGACCAGGGCTCGAACCCGTGTCCCCTGCATTGGCAGGCGGATTCTTAACCACTGTGCCACCAGGGAAGCCCTACTTGTTTTTATATTTTCAAAAGTTGCAATGAAAATATGTACTAGTTTTATAAAGGAAATACACCAATTTTTTTTAAAAGAAACGCAATACCTAAATGGCAAGTATCTTAGTTGGGGTCCCTCTAAAGTCAGACCCTGAGACTAGGGCTTAGGTACTGGTCATTTATTTGGGAGATGACCCGAGGAATTAGAAGGAAGGGAGAGGGGACATGAGACAGAAAAGGGGAAAAAGCCAATACATTAACTGCTTAATACTATGGGCAACTGGAATAAATCCACCTAGGGAATCTTATGAAAAACTATAAAAACCACACATCAGAATTGTCCCAGTGGAGGCTGGGGAGGCTGGAGGGAGAGGGACAGGGACAGGATCCCTTTCCTTCCATTTTTTGAGGGTTTCCCCTGGAAACCTTAACTCCCTCACACTTCCAGATTGCAGGTGCACACAGCCAAGCAGCCTTTCATAGTGTGGAGAAAGCCCTGGGGCAGCAAAGCAAAGAGACATCATAGTACATGATTGATACTGTGAGTTACTGACCTCCACAGCAGTGTTAGAACACACAGGTTGATGCATCACACAAATCTCCTACAACAAGAAAGACAGAATAATTGTTGGGAAATTCTGTGCCCACTTCTATTTCCAGCTGATGGTACCTGTAGAAGCGCCTAGGGGTGTGAACCTACCATAGGTGGTACTCTTGAGAACCACTGACCTACAAAGGCCCGACTCTAGTCACTACTAATCCCTACTAGTTTGTTACTCCTTTGAGCGCATGGACCATATGTGAAAACAATTCTCAGACGTTTATTCATTGAGCCCTTAGTATGAGCCAAATGTCATTCTTGGCTTCAGGGTCACAGAGATCAATAACCCACTAGGAAAGGCAAAGGGGTGTCCTGGAAAAAGCAAGGACTTTGGAGTCACAGATGTAGGTTGTAGTAGTTCCATTACTGTCTGACCCTGCATAAGTCATTTAGGCTCTTCTCAACTGCAAAAGGGGGATAATGGTCTCTACTTATAGGGTTGTTGTGGAGATTAAGTAAGGTAATGTCTATGAAATATTCAATACAGTGCCTGATGCATATAGAAAGAAACCAATAAATACTAGCTATTGTTTTGCTATTAAAAATGGTAGCTAGGAATACCCTGGTGGTCCAGTGGTTAGGACTAGGCTCTTTCACTGCCAGGGTCCGGGTTCCCTGGTCAGGGAACTAAGATCCCGCATGCCGTGCAGTGCGGCCAAATTAAAAAAAAAATTTTTTAATTAAAAAAAAAAAAAGAGAGACTTCCCTGGTGGTCCAGTGGGTAAGATTCCAGGCTCCCATTGCAGGGGGAACTAAAGACCCAGCGCAGTCTTAATAAATAAATATTAAGAAAAAAAAAAAGTAGCTAAGGCATGTTTCCTAAACCAGTCTCTGGCCTCGAAGAGATGGTCCCAGTTCTATGGGTAACACAGGATAGAGCACACAATCTTAGTTCACAGTGAAATATGGTACAGCGGAATCATGCACAGATGCAATGACATGCTGGGGAAATGAGGGCATTGGAGCTTGGATCTGGAATGATGAAGAAGCAGACTGCATGGCATAGTTCTCAGGGCCTGGTGCCAGCCTTGCTGGCCCTCAGCAGGCTCTTGATTTGGACCACAGGATCCAAGGGGCTGAGAAAGAGAGCGATGCCTCCATGCACAAACCCATGGACACTCCCAATAGCTCCCCAGGCAGGGATTCTCACTCTTGGGGAAAATTAGTCAGGTCTTGTCAAGTTGGTATCATCCATTTGTTAGAAGATCCCACATTGAAGGCTGGTTCTGAGCTGTCCAGGGTTTAGAAATAATTCTGCCCTTTAGGGACATTCATGGATTGGAAAGAATTCAGATTTTCCTTAAATGTGCTCCTGCCCTCTACTATTATGTCACTAGAGGGTCAGCTCATGAAGGCAAGATCTTGTTTAAGGTATCTCCAGCGCCCTAGCAGAATACCTAGCACACAATAAGAGTTCAGTAAGTATTAGTTGAATGAATGACTACTGAATGAAAAGACACTCGGCCGTGAGCACCTGGAGGTGAGTCTAGATTTAAGGTCTCCCTCTCTTTCCGGGGATTTTGACTGACACTGACGAGGGGTTTGGATCCAAGGGTTTGAGAGGCCCTGCTGAGGGGCAGGCTGGAGGGTATGGACCTCTCCTCACTTTCTTGTCTCAGATTCCTTTCATCTAGGTAAAGTACATAGGCCCCTGCTTCTGCTGGCTGTAAGCTTCCAGAGTGGCCCTTTTATTGCCTTGATTTGCACATGGGTCCTCTGAGAACTTGGACTCTGTTCTTGAATTCTCAGAAAGCCCAACCCAAAGTAAGCAGGAAGTGCCAGCAAATAAAACACCAGTATAGACTCAGAAACTTGGGAAGAGGACATTTCCTCATCCCTCTGACCTGACCACATTCCTCTCAGATTCTAGAAACTTCTCTCAAATGCTGAAATGCTCAGTGAAGCAAGGCTGAGAACTTGTCCCTCCCACCTAATAGTCCAGAGGGGGACATTTTCTCCTGCTTCCTAGGAGACACCTATTACTTTCCAGCTTTTCATCTGTTTGAGCCTCTTCCCCTGGCATCCCATGAAGCTGCCTCTGTGCACCCATCTCCGGGCCTGCATTCCACCTCTTCTACTTTAGCCCCTCTGGACTGTGAATGTTATAGCCAGAGGACAAGGCTGATCCATTTTTGTGTCCTTTTTTGCACCTAGAAAAAGGACTAGGTGCTATGGTCTGAATGTCTGCCTCTCTGCACACCGCCCCCCCCCACCATTAATATGTTGAAATCCTACTACCCAAGTTGATGGTATTAGTACATGTGCATTTGGAAGGTGTATAAGTCATGAGGGTGGAACCGTCATGAATGGGATTAGTGCCTTATAAAAGAGGCTCTTCCGGAGAGATCCCTTGACCCTTCTGCCCTGTGAGGATACAATAAGTCTGTGACCTAGAAGAGGGCCCTTCGCTGATCATGCTGGCACCCTGACCTCAGACTTCCAGCCTCCAGAATGGTTAGCAATAAATTTCTGCTGTTTATAAACCACCCAGTCTGTGGTATCCAAAGCAGCCCAAACAGACGAAGATACTAGTGCTTAGTAAATGCCCAGTAAATGTTAGCTGAAAGCATGATTCCCTCCATCATTCTCTCCCTTTTCTTAGCTCCAGTTTCTTCCACTGGACCCTTCCCCTTAGCACATGTTCACGTTCAAATTCCCCACATAGTGAAAAACTCTTCCTCCATCTGCTTTTCTCTCAAGCCACTAACCCATCACTTTCCTTCCCTTTACTATATGCTTGAGAAGTCTGCCCTCTGATTCTCCACATGTCTGTCTCCTCTTCACTCCTACATCCAATCAGGCTCAGGATTAACCACTCCACTGAGCCAGCTCTCCACAAAGTCACCAATGACCTTCATGTCAACCGAATCCAAAAGTTTCTGCTGTGGAGATTAGAAAGCATGAATATAAAGAGTATGGCAGATAGCATATGCTCAGTAAAATGGTAGTTGTTCTTATTTGTTTTAGTTTCCCTAACATTACTCACTTACTTTTTATAATTTGTTAATTTATTTATTTATTGGCTGCATTGGGTCTTCATTGCTGTGCCCGGGCTTTCTCTAGTTGTGGTGAGTGGGGGCCACTCTTTGCTGTGGTGTATGGGCTTCTCATTGCGGTGGCCTCTCTTGTTATGGAGCATGGACCCTAGGCACGCAGGCTTCAGTAGTTGTGGTACGCGGGCTCTAGAACGCAGGCTCAGTAGCTGTGGAGCACGGGCCTAGTTGCTCCACAGCTTGTGGGATCTTCCTGGACCAGGGATTGAACCCATGTCCCCTGCATTGGCAGGTGGATTCTTAACCACTGTGACACCAGGGAAGTCCCTGGTACCTCTTTTTAATTTTTTTTCTCTCCCTCCCTCCACTCATTATAAAGGTAATATAGTTGTATCATAGCCTCTTTACCTAGAAAACCAGAGCTCAGAGCAAAATTTACATGCTAAGGCTTCATTGTGAGGTTCTACAAACAATATTCAGGACAAGAATAAGGGAAAAACAGAAAGGAAGGGAAAGAAAACAAAAGGTGAAGTGCTGGGCTTCCCTGGTGGCGCAGTGGTTGAGAGTCCGCCTGCTGATGCAGGGGTCGCGGGTTCGTGCCCCGGTCCGGGAGGATCCCACATGCCGCGGAGCGGCTGGGCCCGTGAGCCATGGCCGCTGAGCCTGCGCGTCCGGAGCCTGTGCTCCGCAACGGGAGAGGCCACAACAGTGAGAGGCCCACGTACCGCAAAAAAAAAAAAAAAGGTGAAGTGCCTCAGAGCTAGCCACAGCTTTATAAGAAGATACAGCTAATTACTCAGTTATATAGGACTGAGAAACCATATAAAATGACGTTACGGTGTCTAGGAACTGTTTACTGGAGAGAGGAAGAGAAAACTATCTGTTGGCTCTTTGCTTCTATCTCTCATTTGTCAATTTCCTTATACCGTATGAGATATTAACTCCACTGTACTTCCAGGTTGTTTCCTCGCTCTTCAGTGCAGTCTTGGGAGATTGATCCCAATTACAGCAAGGGCTTCAGCTTACTCTGGAAGTGGTGTTAAGTGGCCAGATTCTCTGTGGGCCTCGTTAAGTCGGACCTGAGTGTCATAGCAGCTGCAGCTCCTGCTATAGCAGGTGCAATAGAGAAAATACAGAAGTCTGGTCCACACACTTGGGGAAGCTGAGGCAGACTACTGCATCAGGAAGTGGGTCGGTCCACAGTAGTGACTAGCTCTCTACAGAGTGGAGAGGCTGGAAGCAGGTAGGTCCAAGTGAATCTGGAGAGGTACTCAACTGGATTCAATAAAAGACCTATGTTTCAAAAACTTTATAAATACAGAAGAAAAACAAAATAACCTATATATCCACTAATCAAATGCAACTATTGCAATTATTTTGGTGTGTTTCCATCCAATCTCTTTCCTTATACATATAGGTTTATCATTTTTTTTTTAATTTGAAAATATTTTCTAACTTTTTAATTGGAGTATAACATAATGGAAAAGTGTACATATTAAGTGCATAACTTGATAAATTTTCACAAATTTATCATATCCTTATAAATTAAATCAAGAAATAGATCATTAATATCACCCTACAAGCTTCGCCTCTTGCTCATTTCCAGTCTCTACATCTCCAAGGGTAATCACTATCCTGACTTCTGACAACATAGTTTTTTTAAAAAATTAATTAGTTAACTTATTTTTGGCTGTGTTGGGCCTTCATTGCTGCACACAGGCTTTCTCTAGTTGCGGGGAGTGGGGGCTACTCTTCATTGTGGTGCGCAGGCTTCTCAGTGCAGCGGCTTCTCTTGTTGTGGAACATGGGCCCTAGAACACCCAGGCTTCAGTAGTTGCGGTGCGTGGGCTCAGTAGTTGTGGCTTGCAGGCTCTAGAATGGAGGTTCAGTAATTGTGGTGCACGGGCTTAGTTGCTTCATGGCATGTGGGATCTTCCCAGACCAGGGCTTGAACCTGTGTCCCCTGCATTGGCAGGCAGATTCTTAACCACTGCACCACCAGGGAAGTCCCCATAGATTCGTTTTTACTGGTTTTATACTTCATAAAAATGGAATTATACACTATATGTACTCTTTCTTGTCTGCTTTATTTCACTCAACAGTAAATTTGGGAAATTTATTCATGCTGTTCCTTTTCACTGCTGTATAACATCTCCAGATGTTCCAGAATTTCTATTTAGCACTTTTTTGAAACTGACTCTTTCTTTCATGCCATTGCATTCTTATCTTCTGACTCAGTTTGGGTTTTGGAAGGCTAAAGAGAGTTTCTGATGGTCTTAGGGAAGGAGTGCCCCTCACTCATTTGAGAGAGCTCCCAGAAGTTAGTGCTCTGGAGAATGTGGTAGCTGATATGAAGGCTACAAGTGTCATAATCATTTTGCCACCATAAGGAGGTCAACTTCAGGATGAATATGAGATTGGAAAGCAGAGAGAAGAAACAGAAACAAACTGGGATCCTGATGACATTGTTGAGCTGCTGAATCAAACCAACCTTGAAGCCTGTCTATGTGAGTCCATAAATTTCCTTTACTGTCAAAGCCAGCTTAAATTAGGTTTTCTGTTAAGAGCAACAGAGTCTTTTTTTAAAAAATTTATTTATTTACTTATTTTAATTTTGGCTGCATTGGGTCTTGGTTGCAGCAAGCGGGGGCTACTCTTCATTGCGGTGTGCGGGCTTCTCATTGCAGTGGCTTCTTTCATTGCAGAGCACGGGCTCTAGGCACGTGGGCTTCAGTAGTTGCAGCACGCAGGCTCAGTAGTTGTGACTCACGGGCTCTAGAGCACAGGCTCAGTAGTTGTGGCGCACGGGCTTAGTTGCTCTGTGGCATGTGGGATCTTCCTGGAGCAGGGCTCGAACCCGTGTCCCCTGCATTGGCAGGAGGATTTTCAACCACTGCGCCACCAGGGAAGCCCTGTTGTTTTTTTTTTTTTTTTTTTTTTAATCTCCTACAGCTAGTGGATCACTGAGTGCTGCCAATTCTACTCCTAAATATTTCTAAAATTTGTGTCTGCTCCATGATGAGTGTGAGCTGCTGTCCTAGGACAGACCCTGGGAGAAACACACTCAACAGACAGAATGTGCGGCTTCCCTGGTGGCACAGTGGTTAAGAATCTGCCTGCCAATGCAGGGGACATGGGTTCGAGCCCTGGTCCGGGAAGATCCCACATGCCATGGAGCAACTAAGCCCGTGCACCACAACTACTGAGCCTGTGCTCTGCAGCCCACGAGCCACAACTAGCCGGCGTTCCACAACTACTGAAGCCCACGTACTTAAAGTCCGTGTTCTACAGCAAGAGAAGCCACCGCAATGAGAAGCCCACACACTGCAACAAAGAGTCGCCCCCACTTGCCACAACTAGAGAAAGCTGTGCACAGCAACGAAGACCCAACACAACCAAAAAATAAATAATAAAATAAAATAAATTTTTTTAATAAATAAAATAAATATTTTAAGGGACCTCTGTGGTGGTCCAGTGGTTAAGACTTCACCTTCCAATGTAGGGGGTATGGGTTCGATCCCTGGTCAGGGAGCTAAGATTCCCATGCCTCATGGCCAAAAAACCAAAACGTAAAACAGAAGCAATATTGTAATAAATCCAATAAAGACTTTAAAAATGGTCCACATCAAAAAAATCTTTAAAAAAATAAATATTTTAAGACAAACTTTTTTTACAATGAAATTTTCAATTGACTGAATGTACTATTTACTTATACTAAATTAAACACCTAATACATAAATGTGAGCAGTTTATACATTGCTGTCAATTCGTTTGCAGAGATATCTGCATCTTCATGTTCATTGCAGCACCATTCACAATAGCCAAGACATGGAAAAACACGTGTCATCAGCAAATAAATGGATAAAGATACACACACACACACACACACACACACACACACACTTATTATCCAGCCATGAAGAAAGAAGAAAATCCTGCAATTTGCAACATGGATGGACCTTGAGGGCATTATGTTAAGTGAAATAACACGGTCTGCAGAGAAAGACAAATACAGTATAGTATGGTATCACTTACATGTGAATTCTTAAAAAGCCAAGTTCAGAGAAAGAGACGGTAAAGGAGTGGTTACCAGGGGCCTGTGGTGTGGGGGGAATGAGAAGACATTGGTCAAAGGTACAAATATCTAGTTGTAACAGTAACAAGTTCTAGGGATCTAATGTACATCATGGTGGTTACAGCAAATAATACTGTATTATATACTTGAAGGCGGCTAAAAGAATAGATCTGAAATGTTCTCACCACAAAGAAAGAAATGGTAATTATATAACAGGACAGAGGTGTTAGCTAATGCTGTGATGGTAATCATTTTAAAATACAGTTGATCCTCGAACAATACAGGGGTTAGGGCACTGACCCTCGTGCAGTCAAAAATATGCTTATAACTTCACAACTGGCCCTCCCTGTCTGTGATTCCGCATCTACGGATTCAATCAATCTTGGATTGTGACGTACTGTAGTATGCATTTACTGAAGAAAATCCACGTATAAACCTTGTTGTTCAAGGGTCCACTGTATATAAGTGTAACAAACAAACATATTATTCACAATGTTGTATGCCAATTATATTTCAATAAAGCTGAAAAAAAAATTTCTACACACTAAGTTTCTGCATTAAGCTTCTAGAGGAGTTTATCCTTGTTACTTCAACTGAGTCACAAATTATCCCATAACTAAGCCATGTGAAATGACCATTTATCATGCTCAAAAGTTCTGTGCGTCATGAATGTAGATAAGGCACAGCAGTGATAGTTTGTCTTTCATCCATGATATCTGGAGCTTCAACTAGATGACATGAAAGGCAGGTGCTAGACTCATATATGAGTTCTTGTTCCCTCACAGGTCTACTGGTTGATAATGGCTATAAACTAGAATATTAGGTACTCTGCACACAGACTTTGCCATATGGGGTCTCCATGTTGGCTAGTTTGGGATACTTCTTCCCAGCATGATGACTGGATTTCAAAGGTAGATTTCCCAAGAGAGGAATGGATGGCCAAGTGGAAGTTGCATTGCCTTTGTTAGAGTAGCCTGAAATCACACAGTTTAACCATATTATCTTCAATGAACAGTCACAAATCCTTCCCAGTTTCAAGGAGAGGGGAAATAGACCCTATCTCTTAAAGGGGATTATCAATTTTCTGTCAGATGAGCCAGAAATACTGCTGTGACCTTTTCCAGAAAATCCAATCTTCCACATTCTACCCTCTAGCCACAACAATGAATTTTTTCCTGTATGCACAGTCCACTCACCTCTCCTCGGAGAACCTCCAAAGTCACATCACATTAGGATATTTCAGGTGTAGACTGGAGGTCAAGAATCCTGTCATCTAGGGACTTCCCTGGTGGCACAGTAGTTAAGAATCCACCTGCCGGAACTTCCCTGGTGGTGCAGTGGTTAAGAATCTGCCTGCCAATGCAGGGGACATGGGTTCGATCCCTGGTCCGGGAAATCCCACACGCTGCAGAGTAACTAAGCCCGTGGGCCACAACTACTGAGCTCTCGCACCTAGAACCCGTGCTCCACAACAAGAGAAGCCACCACAATGAGAAAGCCCACGCACTGCAATGAAGAGTAGCCCCTGCTTGCAGCAACTAGAGAAAGCCCACATGCCGTAACGAAGACCCAATGCAGCCAAAAAATAAATAAATTAATTTAAAAATTTTCTATCATCTAGATCAGGCTAGCCTCATCTAGATAAGGCTCATTAAGTACAGTTTCCCTCTATGTGAAGACCTATGAACTTCTGCAGACTTTTCCTCCATAAACCCTACTGGGTGTTCACAAAAAATTGAGGAATATGCAGAAGCAGCTTTTCTTGTTTTGGTGGAAGCGAACACCAGCTGCTGGGGAAATTCTCAGAGAAGCGTCTTCCCCATCTTCCCTTCAGATAACAGATTTCATTTAGGCAGTACTCCAGCTCCAAGAGGGCGAGTAGGACATGTGAAATGTCCACTATGGAGATGCAGGGACAGAGCTGAGGCCAAGACTGAGGTTAAATCAGAACATCAACGAATGCTCCCACCTCACCTCGAGAATATTGTCTTAATATAGCATATTCTTATGCTTGAAAATTTTAAGTTATCATCCTTCTCTGCAGTCAAAATATATAAATTAATTTATATAATTTTAAGTTCTGTGATCATGTTTTTAAAAATTACAACTATTATTATTACACAGTTGCTCAAAGTAACATACAGCACAAGTTTTGATACTTATTAAACATAAAAATGAGATGGACTGGGGCTTTGTTCTTTTTTTCTTTTCTCCATTTAATTCTTGTACCTGTGGATGAATATTACTTATTTTCAGAATGAAAAGAGTTCAACAGCAATTCCATTCTTTTTTTTTTAATATAGATTTATTTATTTTTGGCTGCGTTGGGTCTTCATTGCTGTGTGTGGCTTTCTCTAGTTGTGATGAATGGGGGCTACTCTTCGTTGCGGTGCACAGGCTTCTCATTGAGGTGGCTTCTCTTGTTGTGGAGCACAGGCTCTAGGCACGCAGGCTTCAGTAGCTGTGGCACGCGGGCTCAGTAGCTGTGGTGCAAGGGCTTAGTTGCTCCGCAGCATGTGGGATCTTCCAGGACCAAGGCTTGAACCTGTGTCCCCTGCATTGGCTAGCTGATTCTTAACCACGGCACCACCAGGGAAGTCCCTCAATTCCATTCTTACTTTTCATTTTTATAGATACAAGCATTGAGATAACTTGTTCACATAAATAAGTGGATGAAAATAGAAATCTTTCTAAAGCAATGTCACTTAGCTGTTTTAACTCTTTCCAAGTTACACTCCAAAAATCACAAAATCTATCACGCAAAATTTTATATATATATATATATATATATATATATATATATATATATATATATATATATATATATATATATATGTTTGCGGTACGCAGGCCTCTCACTGTTGTGGCCTCTCCCGTTGCGGAGCACAGGCTCCAGAGGCGCAGGCTCAGTGGCCATGGCTCACGGGTCCAGCCGCTCCGCGGCATGTGGGATCCTCCCGGACTGGGGCACGAACCCATGTCCCCTGCATCAGCAGGCGGACCCTCAACCACTGCGCCACCAGGGAAGCCCACGCAAAATTATTTTTAATGGTCTATCAGCTTTTACCAATAGTTTTCAAAACAAAGAATTGGAAATGACTTGCATAAGGGTTTATGATCCAGTCATTAGAGTCATCAGTATTTCCAAAAGTTCCTTTGTTTAGTAGCCTCAATGCACACGGGGGCAATGCATCCTATGAGCTGGCTGAGAGGTTTGTCTCTTTTAAAACGGAGGAGGAAGATTGTAAAAGGGATGGTGCGTTCTCATGCTGATCTCTTTTAGAAGACAATATACCACCAATTTGATGACTATTGCTCTGAAAACTCTTGGAAGGCTAGTGTTGTGCCTTGCATGGAACAATCCCAGTGGCCAGAACTAAGAGCAAAAGTCTCAGATCTGGGGAAGGAGTGGGCAGGAGGGAGTCCATTAGATGGGGCAGAAGATTGTGGATTGTGGGAGAGTCCTTTATGGCCTAAGCCATTTTGTGATCTAAGCCTGGCCACAGTGCTTGTCCTTGAACAGGTCTCAGTAATTAGTGATCTTAAGGGAACAAAATTATGCAAGAACAAACTGTTATCAGGCCAGAGGAGTAACAACAGCAAAGAGAAGACTTCCAGTTCTGTTTTACAAAAAAAAGATTAGCCTGAAGCACTCAACCACCAGATCAGTTAGAACGTAAGGGATGCTGATGTCGAGATTTTCTGACTTTTGTGACTTTAATCAACTAAAGTTTGGACTCTGTTGACCCCCCAAGCCCTTTCATGAATATGCATGTGCCCTTAGCTTAAACGTTCCCATTTTTGCTGTCAGGGAGCAGCAAAACCTTTGCCTTTCTGCTTTGGGAAAGATCCCTGTTGTTCTCTTTACTTGTTGCAATAATGACTGAACAAAAGTTCGTGTGCCCCGTGTACAGTGAGGCCAAATAAACCTAAACATCAAACATTGAAGCACAGAAAGGTCTATTGCAAGACCAAGCAAGGAGAATGGGTGGCTCATGCTCAAAAACCCTGAACTCCCCAATGGTTTTTGGGGAAAGCTTTTTATAGGCAAAATTTGGGATGAGGGCTGCAGGGTGTATGGCTTTCTTCTGATTGGTTGGTGGTGAGATACAAGGCAGTGCTCCAGGAATCTTGTGCTCAGCCTGAGGTTGCTATCCTCTCCCTGGGTGGGGGTCTTAGTTCCTGCAGAAGATCTCAAAAATATTGTTATGTATATTCCTTGAGGAGGAACCAGGACCCTGCCCCAAGGCTGCATTAGTATTTCTTGATTGTTCCTCTGTTGTTTCTGCATTTCCTCCCTTCTCTGATTAGAAACTGTTTTAACCTGCCCTTTGGAACTTAGGGAAGGTCAAGGAGGCTGAATGAAGCCTATTTCCTACAAACAAGAAATGGGGGACAACAGAAAGGCTTTGTACCCAGGAGTCCTACAGGGTCCTGCTAGGTTTCAATAATAAATTCTCCCTTCTCCCGATCTTTGGCTTGGTTGTGTCTTTTGGCTTGACACCCACCAAGGGATGAACCCAGTTTTTCTGGTAACAGTTCTCTTTCTCTGGGGACCCCCTGCCCTACCTGCTTATAATGGTCTTTGCTGGGCTAAGATGAACTTGAGAGATTCTAAATTCTGATCAGGTAACAGGGAAGAGCTAAATCAGACTCCATGTCTGTTTCATTGCCTTTAACCTTTGCTTTTCGTTGCTTTTGTTATTATAATCATATATAAATGGCCTGCCTCAGGTAACCATGCCCACCTGTGAGTGGCTGCAAGAAAAAAGAAACTAACACATCCCCTCACGGAGGTTGGTCATTCCAGGAGATGTTTTGCAAGACTGATGGCCCTTTTGCTTTACTTCCTCACTGCCCCTCTCTCTCTGATTCTACAAAAGAAATTGACATCCAGGCCCAGATAGGACAGTTTTTCAGAGACACTAGTCTGACACCTTCTCCGTCTGCTGGCTTTCCAAATAAAGTGGTATTCCTTGCCTCAACACCTCGCCTCTGATTCATTGGCCTGTCGTGCGGTGAGCAGAGCAAGCTTGGACTCGGTAACAATCACATAAGCTGGAATCTGAGTGTCTTTATGAGGACAGATGGTGTGAAATGTCGGACATTTAGTCCATCAGGACACCACTCCTACTTGGGAGACAGTGGGGAGTAATCTGGGTGTAAAAAAAGATGGGGGAAGGGCTTCCCTGGTGGCACAGTGGTTGAGAGTCCGCCTGCCGATGCAGGGGACACGGGTTCGTGCCCCGGTCTGGGAAGATCCCACATGCCACAGAGCGGCTAGGCCCGTGAGCCATGGCCACTGAGCCTGTGCGTCCGGAGCCTGTGCTCCACAACGGGAGAGGCCACAACAGTGAGAGGCCCGCGTACCGCAAGAGAAAAAAAAAAAAAAAAGATGGGGAAGAGTGGTACTGGGGGAGTACAGATGGGTGGGGGAGGAGTTGAGGGGAGAAAAAGGCAGAGCTACACCAGGACAAATCTGCTTCTTGCCCACTTCCACCAAGGAAAACATCAATTCAAGACACCTCTCAGCCTAAATGGCAAACGGGATTTCAAATCTCAGAACTGTAACTTGGGACTTCCCTGGTGGCGCAGTGGTTAAGAATCCGCCTGCCAATGCAGGGGACACGGGTTCAATCCATGGTCTATGAAGATCCCACATGCCGCAGAGCAACTAAGCCCGTGCACCACAACTACTGAGCCCACACTCTAGAGCCCACGAGCCACAACTACTGAGCCCGTGTGCCACAACTACTGAAGCCCGTGCGCCTAGAGCCCGTGTTCCACAACGAGAAAAGTCACCGCAATGAGAAGTCAGTGCACCTCAAAGAAGAGTAGCCCCCGCTTGCCGCAACTAGAGAAAGCCCGCACGCAGCAACGAAGACCCAACGCAGCCAAAAACAAAAAACCCACCAAAAAACAAAACTGTAACTTAATAACTGTGTGACTCTGAGCAAGGGAAACCTTGCTGAGTCTGCACAGTCTGTAAAATGGAACTGAATACCTTCCTCACAGGAGGCTTCAAGTGTGCTGGTAATACTGTATATTCATCTGGATGGTGGTTATGTTGAAAAAAAAATCACAGAGTTGTACGTTTAAGATTTGTGCATTGTTCTGTCTGTATTGTCGATTAAAAAAATATTCACAAACTAAAAGTTAGAGTTGTTTTATTTGGTGGCAGTTTTTAGGACTTCAAGCCCAGAAGGCAGCATCTCAAGTAACACTGAGAGAACTGCTCCAAGGAGGCAAGGGGGGAGCTAGGATATATAGGAGCTTTGTAACAAAGGGCAGGTAGTCAGAACGTCATAAGATTACCGTTAATTAAAGAAAACCAGAAATCCCAAGTTAAGGAATTTAGCGCTTTTCTCTGCATGGGAAGATGCAAGAAAGGGTCTGGGCTCACTGAAATCATGCCTTTGCTATGCACCTCAGCTATCTGGGGCCAGTATCCTGTGTTTTCGTATCTTGAAATCAGGGATCACCTTAGGGAGTGGCTGCAGTCTGATGGCTGCTAGATGGCAGGTATTCTTTGTTTCCTTCCTAAATTCCCTTAGGGCTCACTAGCTCACCTTCGGTGGCGGCTGCACAGCTGCAATCGCTGATGATTGCGACATCCTTTGTTTCCTGATATGGCAGGCAATATTCCATTTACCAGTATGCTATACTTCAATAAAAAGGCTTGCAGTAAATAAAATAAAAAAGAACATTCCCCTTCCAGGATTGTTGTGAAGACTCAATAAATTAATGTTTATAAAGCCTAAATATACATAAAACATAAATGCGCTGCCAGGGTCCACAGTCCGGATACAGAGAGCACTAACGTTTACCTCTTGAAGCCTGTAGTCCCAAGGTCTTCCCTGTTACTGTCAACCTCTGTGCTGCGGCTGTTCTCTGGACCTCAGTTTGCCTGACCAAATAATGGGACCAGTTTAGGTGTTTTCAGGGAACTTGGCCAACCCGGCTCTAAGGAAGAGAACAGATCAGAGTGGGGCCTGTAGTCCTTAGGGGGAGTCGACTGCATAAGTCACCACGTGGCAGCCGGGGTCTCCTCCCTCTGGCCGCAGAACGAGCAGAAGTTGCCCAGAGCGGCCTCGCGGGGGCGCGCGCTGCAATATGGGCCAGGCAGAGGCGCCCCCTGGCCCCGCCTCCGAGGCCGCTTACTTGGCCGTCGGCGCAGGCTTCACTCACCCGGGAGTTCTCCAAACTCGCGCTGTGGAGTATGCCCAGACTCCGCCAATCCACCCACCAGCGTCCTGAGGAAGAGATGGTGCAGCCCCCCAGCTGAGGCGTCCACTCCCCAGCTTGTTTCTGGGGACAGGGGCGGGGTTCACCACTGCGCGTGATGTTGAATGCCCGGCCCCAGCCCCTCCTCTGGGAGGAGCTTCTTCCTCACCGCCAGACTTAAGTCCCGGTGTCCAATCTCAGGCCAGTTTTTTGCTGCTCACCAATACCGGAAGCTGAGGCCCATTGGGTCGCTAGCAGGGCACAGGACTGAGCTGAAAAGCCATACTTCCCTGCTAACGTCCTGTGCTCGTGCCGAGGTGAGTTTCTCTTCTGCTGCCCCATCTTTGTCGTAGTGGAGATGGCCTCGAACCTTCACTACAGATGTGTCCGCCCCCGGGTTAGAGCGAAGAGCAAATGCTGAGGAGGCGGCCCGACTTGGTTTCTGATTTGAGCTTCCTCTTATTCGCTGAATGATCTTGGATAAGTTCTCAGTTTCTCTGGACCTCAGTTTTCTCAGCGGTAAAATCTGTTCCTACATCAGAACTGTATGTAACAAGAGTTAAAGTGAGATAAAGCTCTTAAAGCTCCCAGCACATACTGTCAGTAAGTTTTGGTTGCCATCTTCCTTTTGTCTACCCACCAACACGATTTTTTCAGGAACTCCGGCTTTAATGTGGAATTGCAGAGACGCTTCTCATAAGTGGCAGGAGGGGTGTGGGTTCGCTTGCTTAGGCACCTGCCTTGGGTTTGGGAAAGCCAGGGCATGTTTTTCTGTTGACCCAGTGCTCTGTTAAAGTGAGACTGGAATCTGAACCTTCACCGGATGGGGTTAGTATAAATTAACTCTCCCTTCAGCCTGTCCATACTCTGGGCTGCAGGACCTCCCTTAGAAGAGTCTTGATGATTCTAATCAGTCCTGTTACTTTTCCCAAGGTCTCAGTTTTCTTATCTGTAATACAAGAACAATCCGAGTATCATCCTTTCTGGAGTCACTGGGATTTTTTTTTTTTTCTTTTTACCGAAGATGATGGTAAATGCTTTGTTATTTTCCAGAGATGATTTTTTCCAGGTTATCCAAGAAGTAAAGGAAGAAGGTGATGGAGGCAGTGACTTTATCAAATGCCCCTCCTGCTGACAAGATCTCCCCCATTTGCCGCTGTGTGTGGGGTGGAGGAGGGAGCAGGCACTCTAGCAGCTACAGGTTTAGGTAGATGATAGGCCCTGACCTCAAGGAGTACCGAGATTTGTGAGGGAAAATGAACAAACAAATGCAGTGATGTGCACAACTGTCAGGACATGGGAGGAACCAGAAATTTAAACTGCTAGCTGAAGGGTGACTTGCAGTTAGCCAGGCAAGGGTGGGACTTGGGGAAGGAAAGTGTGCAGAGGCCTGGAGTCAAATGTGGTGGCTGGTTCTGCAAAGCCTGGAATATGGAGTCTGAAATGAAGAGGTGGAGAGATGGGGGAGGTGGGAGCCAGGTTATAAAGGGTATTACCAGGAAGTCTGGACCTTATCCTGAGGGTAGGAGAGATCTACTGGAAGAGATCCTGGGAATCACGTGGTCAGATTTGGGGACTGCTTTGTGGGGAGAGGGGACACACCGGAAGCAGAGAGATCCCTGGTTCTGGGAGGGGTGGTCACAGCTAGAGCAGTGGCCCTGGAGTTGGACAGAGGTAGGCTGGATAAAGATTTAGGAAGTATATATTCTTTTCACATACATCAAGAAGTCCAGGAAGTGTTATTGCAATCTTAGGTTTTACATTACACTTTAGAGCAAACAGTGTCTTTTGTAATATTTACAAGTATTTACAGGATTTTTAATGCAGCCAGATAGACCAAATCTTGGCCACTGCTACATATTTAAGGTGGCTTTCTGTCCTGGCTTCTTCGAAACCAGAAGAAGAAGATAAACTCCCCCCCATCACCTGTCGAAACCCTAATCTGATAATACTCAGAAATGCCTCAAACAAACTGAAATACATTAGAGGGCTTTTTTAAGGCCCCCATGGATTATACTGTAGACCGGTTGTCTGGTTTGCTTTAACACTTGTCACCCAGGGCCTTGAGTCCCTGGTGAGATAGAGTATACAGAAAGAAGAACATGGTCAGGCACTGTGCAGAGTGCTTAAAAATCTCTTTAGAATGGGGGAGCTGAGATTCAAGCCCAGGTCTGTGCCACCCCAGAGCTTGAAATCTGTGCTGTGTTGCTGGACTTGATAAGTATACTTTTGGACATGTTGAGTCTCACTTATCTGTAGGATATACAGGTGGAGATGTCCAGAGGGAGGTGAATATATAAAACTGGGGTGGGAAGAATTAGTGATTAAGGTGATCACTGAAGACTTGAGCTTGACTAGGGAGTGAGAAGGGATTGAGGACAGAACCCTGAGGGACATCAATATTTATGGGGAGC
Source organism: Delphinus delphis (assembly GCF_949987515.2). Classification (NCBI taxonomy): domain Eukaryota; kingdom Metazoa; phylum Chordata; class Mammalia; order Artiodactyla; family Delphinidae; genus Delphinus; species Delphinus delphis. Next base: position 37,280,597 of record NC_082683.1, read on the forward strand.
AGAGAAGAAAGGCCCATCCAGCCAGGGAACACTCACATGAATACTGCTTCCTCTTCTTCCTGTGTTTTCAAGTTTCCTGTATCAAGGCAGCTCTAGAGCCCTCCTCTGAGAAAGGAAGACTGAGCCTCAGAGAGAAGGAACCTAGGCACTGACCCGGGAATAATAAAACCTGAATCCTGGTACTACCCTCACCCGCCTCTCCCCACACACCCAGCTTTTCTCTCTTTTCCATCTAGAACCTCTCCCAAGATAACATGAGGGTTCTGAATTCTGCCAGAGGTCCAGCTAGGCAGATGCTGACAAGCTCAGAGCCTATTAATGCAGGGCTGGCTGAAAGGCTGTGGCACCAGGCAGAAGATGAGGAAGTCAGGAGCTGGTAGAGGATGACTTCCTGTCCTAGAGGAAAACATCTGTCTTCTGCCTTCTGTTCTGTCCTTTGGAGCTCTTGTTCTTTGCAGATCTGTGTTTGCCGTTTCTACCTCTATGATTCCTGCCCCTCCAAGCCTTAGCCTTTTTTTTTTTTTTTTTTTTCAGAAACTGTTTATTTTCCGTCAACCTATTTCCATTTTAAGAGTTTGTGGAAGAACAGCTTAAGACCACTCAGTGGTTGTTCCTACCCACTCAGTGGCCTGAGCAGTGGGAGCTGCAGACCAGTCTTCAGTGGCAGGCTGAGCACTCCAGTCTTCAGGAGGGAACTGCTGAATAGTCACAGGGCACCTGCACGCCTTGGGACCAGTCCGCCACCTCAAGGCTTAGCCTTTTTGGTTTTCAGTTTCACAAGCAAAAGGGAGAGGCAAGCATGAGGTTTCTTCCTTTTCCCCTGAGGCCAGGTTTTTGTTCATACTCTTCAGCCTGGGTGTAATTTCAGAGCCATCCCTTGTGTTCTGGTAAATCTGGGAGAGGTCAACAGGTCATGGGTTGATCAAGCCCAGGAAACCAGCCACAGACCCTGGTAGCAGCTAGCAGGCTAGTTCCTCCTGTGAAGTCCAGACATGTTTGCCTGATCCCTGGGCAGGTTGGTGTCCCTGGGAAGTTTGGTAATGAAGAGTATTGCCTTCAGTGGTCTGTGGTTTGCTGCCCAGGTTGAACGTTTTTCTTTCTGTTTTTGTTTTAGCAGAAAGGGTAGTCTCCATAAGGTTATGCTAGACTATAAAATTCTTCCTGAGTCAGAAGTATTAGGAAAGACAATTTTGGTGTGTTGGTTATAGTTACAACTTGTCCAGTTACCTGCTCTACCATAATACTCTTTTTTTTTTTTTAATAAGTTTATTTACTTATTTATTTATTTTTGTCTGAGTTGGGTTTTTGTTGCTGCGCACGGGCTTTTCTGTACTGTTGCGGCGAACGGGGGTGGGGGGGCTACTCTTCCTTGTGGTGTGCGGGCTTCTCACTGCGGTGGCTTCTCTTGTTGCGGAGTACGGGCTCTAGGCATGCGGGCTTCAGTAGCTGTGGCTCGCGGGCTCTAGAGTGCAGGCTTAGTAGTTGTGGTGCATGGGCTTAGTTGCTCTGTGGCATGTGGGATCTTCCTGGGCCAGGGATTGAAACCTTGTGCCCTGCATTGGCAGGAGGATTCTTAACCACTGCGCCACCAGGGAAGTTCCCCATTTGGAGACTTCTGATTTTCATAGCTCTCCAAACAGGGTTGCTTCAATCACCCACCTGCTTCGTTCAGTTAGAAATTTTCATGTATCTGTAATTTCCTGCTTTCTGCTGCATTGAAGTCCTGTGTCTAGTTCCTCTTCCTGGAAAGACTCTTACCCTTGACTCTTGGGACTGTCCCAACTAATTCTTAAAAGCCAGTGTCATTATTCCCTGGTTCTTGCCCTACAGAAGTCATTTGCTTTTCTGTAGCACAGTGTACATGCACATGTATTTTATAGGTCTGTGTTTACTTGCCTTTTCCCGCCTTTACCATCAGCTTCTCCTTGAATAGTTGGCTCTGCCACTTAGCTGTTGATTTGGGGCAAATAATTTTACCTCTCTGAGCCTGTTTTTTTCATCTAAAAAATAGTATACTTCTCTTGTAAGACCGTACTCAGGCCTAGCAGCATGGCCAATCAGACCTCTGAAAGAGGGACTCAGAGTCTCTGTAGTTCTGACAACCTCCTGGGAACATTCATTTCATCCTTTGAAAAGGGACCCTTTCCTGAGCCAGTTCTGTCACCTGGTCTCACTTTGTCTCATAAAGGCCTTTGTCTGTCTTACAGTGGTTTGAGACCTCATGTAGTTAAGGCTGGGTACTTCTGGGAAGCCACCTCGCCTTTGTTTTTAGGTTTTAGAGCTCTTTAAGCAGAACTTTAGCCTGATGGAAGAAGGGCATCCAGGCTGGTGGTCCCGTTAGTGTTTGTCCAGGAGTTACTGGCTTTGCGTGGTTCCAGGCACCTCGTCTCAGCTCATAGGCATATACACATGACTCTGTGTTTTTTCTCCTATCACCCCTGTGCCCCCTTCCTGTTTTACAGGAGTCTTGATCAGTGGGCCCAAGCAACGGCACTGACCCCATACCATTCTCTTCCCATCTATGTTTCAGGGGGCAATGGCGGCTTCCTGTATCCTGCACACTGGACAGAAGATGCCCCTGATTGGACTGGGCACCTGGAAGAGTGAGCCTGGCCAGGTGAGGGATGGGAGGTTAGGAGGGGGGCTTCTTGCTCCTCTGCTCGGGAAAAGGCACTATTCAGGAGAGGGTGTCTGTGTTTTTTCTAGCAGCACCCCCACCCGCCGACTATACTTCACCTCAGGTGGGCTGAGCCTGGAGGGCAGTGGGAAGAAACAAGGGAAGAAGGGACCAGCAGTGAGCACTTGGCTTCCACAGCTGATTCAGAGGAGTGGTTGAGGGGCCCAGCACTGCCTAGAGTGTAGGAAGGAGCCCTTTCGCTGACTGGACCTGCACTGCTGTGAAGGCATGGGACCCCTCTGTGCCTGGCCTTATGCTGACCCCTAATATGCCACTTATCACCCTGTGCTGTGATCATGTCTCCTGTTCCACGCTGGGTTCCTTGAGGCCAGAGGTAGGCACACAGCAGGTATTAGGGTTTAAAGAATAACTAGGTCAACTGTTTAGACTGAAGGTCAGCAAACTTTTTCTTAAAGAACGAGGTGGTTAATAATTTAGATTTTGTTAGACAGTTTGCAAAATGGAGGTGATTATGTACTTATGTAACTATTTAAAAATATAAAAATCATTCTTAGCTCAAGGGCCAAAAAAAACCAAAAGAAAACTGCTAGAGTTTAGCAACCCCTCGTGTAGACCCTTCCAGCCCAGGGAGCCTAGGAGGAGAGACCTGTTTTTCTAGATTGACACAGGTAGAGATTCAGCTTGCACCTGGGGTGGAGCATCTCCTCAGGACTTGTTCCTTGTGCTTGGAATCTGAGTCAGAGTTTAGAGAAGTTTGGGAGGGACTCTGGCAAGGAGAATGGCCTCTTCTCTCTGGAATTTAGGCTGGTGTGGCTGGATGAACTCTGCCTTTTTTACCTTTGCTTTCCTTCCTACAGCTGCCTAGGAGGCTGGTTCTGTAGGCAGGCACTGACATGGCCTGGGGCAAGTCCAGGAGCTAGATGAAGGCAGTTGGTGACAACCAGAGCCAGGGCCAAGATTGGGGGCAGGGATGGAGGGGATGGGGAAGGGTATGGAGCGGCAGGAGTAGGGTCAGGTGTGAGGGGCATATGTCTGGATAGTAAGAGCTACACCTAAATGGGCATCTTGAGTGGCAGGGGCCTGGCACCCTTGGTTCTGCTCCTAATGCTGTGTGAGTCTGGTTTTTAACAAATTGACTGACCTGTCCTCCTCCTTGGTATCTGCTTGCTTCTCTTCTGGCGGGGGACTCTGGGCCCAGCTTCCATCTCACTTCTCTGCCTTCCTTCATTTTCTCCCCCCTCACCTCTTCTGCTCACCTGAGCTCTCTTGGTCTACATGGCTTCCTAAGGGTCTCTCTCCATGTGGCTTTGCCCTGGGAACTATTTACCTGTGTATCATGTTTCCCTAACCAGCTCCCCAGGGCTGGGGACCTGTCTCCATGACTACACTTCTGCCTTCTGTCCCGTGTCAATGTGTCCATCCACCTTCTGAACATCTAGGTGAGAACACATTGTTTGTTTTAGCTGGACCCTGCTGAGATTGCTTGGAAGGAACCTTGGAGGTTAGTGGGGTGGGGACAAAGGGTTTGGGGTCTCTGAAGAGACTTCTGGTCCCCGAGACTAGAGCCATCTTCTCACTTCCACTGCATGGATGACTGCAGTGGTAAATTCCTGCCCCCTCCCCGCATCAGTGACCCTCGGGAGGGCAGTTTCTGGTCCAGACCAACAGAGCTAAAACTTCTGCTTTTCTCACCTGGCAGGTAAAAGCAGTTATTAAGTATGCCTTGAGTATAGGCTACCGCCACATTGACTGTGCTGCTATCTACGGCAACGAGACTGAGATTGGGGAGGCCCTGAAGGAGAATGTGGGACCTGGCAAGGTGAGGACTGGGGCTACAGAGGGGTGGGGTGAGAAAACTCAGAGGCTGGGGCTGAGGCCTGGCGAGAGGGATCTGGCATCAGCTTCCTTCTAATTCCTCTCCCAGAGATGAGGGTGGGTGAGATTGGGTGCCCGTGGCTCTTCTAACTATGGACCCTGCCCCCTGTACTAGTTGGTGCCTCGGGAGGAGCTGTTTGTGACTTCCAAGCTGTGGAACACGAAGCACCACCCTGAGGATGTGGAGCCTGCCCTCCGGAAGACACTCGCTGACCTCCAGCTGGAGTATTTGGACCTGTACCTGGTGCACTGGCCTTATGCCTTTGAGTGAGCCTTGCCAGAGTCTTCATCCAGGGAATCAGGGGTTGGCAGAGTCATGTTAGTAACCTTTTGTAAGTCACAGTAGCAGAACAGGAGAGGAACACTCAGCCTTTTCTGCTACAGTTTAGCTACAAAAAAGGAGTGCAGCCTCACATGGTGTGTATCCTAGGGGGTACATGGGTGGTCCCTCCTGCTGCCTTTGTACATTTGGGAAACGTACTAGCTTCTGCTGACCTAGGCCCTGGGGTTGCAGTAGAGTAAGCTCCCACAGAGGGTGTGAGAGGAGCCGACCATCAGCTCTGTGCTCTGTGCTTGGAGAAGGCTGCAGGGGCATGCAACTCCCCGAGGTGAAAGGAGTTAAGGAAGACTTTCCAGAGGAGAGGAGGTATAATGTGTCTAGGAAGAAGAAGAGGGGGGATGGGCATTCCGTATAGAGTTAACACTTGGGTTATGACCTGGAAAGGTGAAAAACCATGCTTGTTTCTCATTCTTGGCCCTTTACCCTTTCTGGGCTTGGATCATGGGATGTAGCATGGCTAGACGGGCAGGTAGGCAGGAGCCTGGCATTTGTGCCCACAGCGGGGGGGCCGTCTTTCACTCAGGCGGGGTGACAACCCCTTTCCTAAGAATGCTGATGGGACTATACGCTATGACTCCACCCACTACAAGGAGACCTGGAAGGCTCTGGAGGCACTGGTGGCTAAAGGGCTGGTGCGGGCACTGGGCCTGTCCAACTTCAGCAGTCGGCAGATCGATGATGTGCTCAGTGTGGCCTCTGTGCGCCCAGCTGTCCTGCAGGTGAACACAGCAAAGATCAGTTGGTTTGGGGGCTGTGTGTGTGTGTAAATGAGCATGAGTGAGCAGATGATGGGTCTACTTCAGAGAGATGGCCAGAAAGTTGTCAGAAGTGTGGTGCAGAAATCCTCTGCTTAAGGAAGGGCATTGAAGTGTGGGAAGAGAATGAAATAGTGGAAAACTGTCTAGAGAGTGAGAAAAGCAGGTTGAGGGGAAGCAGGGGGTCAGCGATGCAGGGTTGGTCAGGATGTGCATGTCTGGGTGGGGCCAGCAAGCTGGCTGTGGCCACCTCATGATGATAGGTTGTTTCTTGGCTCAGGTGGAATGCCACCCATACATGGCTCAGAATGAGCTGATTGCCCACTGCCGAGCACGTGGCCTGGAGGTGACTGCTTATAGCCCCCTGGGCTCCTCTGATCGTGCTTGGCGTGATCCTGATGAGCCTGTCCTGCTTGAGGAGCCAGTGGTCCTGGCACTGGCTGAAAAGTATGGCCGGTCTCCAGCTCAGATCTTGCTCAGGTATGAGCAATCTTGGGGAAAGATAGTCAGGTTAGGGAGAAGGCTTCTGGGTTGGGAGGCAAGGGTTGAGGGGTTCCTTATCCAAATGCCTGGATGAGGCTGAGAATCCTGCCGTGTCATCTGGGGAGAGGCCACTCTGAGGCATGTTCCCTATTCCAGTGAGGCTCAGGGGTTCCAGGAGCTCAGAGAAGACTGCATGGAGGACCAAAAAAAAAAAAAATGCTTATGTGTACTGACTCCACTTCCTCATCTATACCTCAATTCCCCACTCAGGTGGCAGGTCCAGCGGAAAGTGAGCTGCATCCCCAAGAGTGTCACACCTTCCCATATCCTTCAGAACATCCAGGTACTTGGTGATGTGTCTGTCCTGTCTTCTTTAGTCCATTGGGACACAGTCTGGCCCTGACTGTTTGGCTAAGAAGGCATTGTTCTGGAATCCCAACTTCCACTCGCAAAACTGGCTTTCCTGACCACCCGCCCCCGCCTCCCATCCCCAGGTGTTTGACTTCACTTTTAGCCTGGAGGAGATGAAGCAGCTGGATGCCCTGAATAAAAATTTGCGATTCATCGTGCCCATGCTTACGGTGAGTGTGTATCACCCCCCCAGAGGCAGGGAATATGAGATTTGGGGCAGGATTCTGCCCTAAGTCTGGCCTCAACCTTCCTGGTCACAGGATGTTGTTGGTAGGATTGCTGTCCTGGACACAGTGGGCTCTTTTTTCTTTACTGAGCTGCGGGAAGTAGTCTGGGTGAGGGATAAGGCATGTAGCCTGTGAGTTCCAGTCCTGCATCTCGATACCTTGTAACCTAGAACAAGTTATTTAACTTCTCCAACCTTCAGCTTCCTATGTGTAAAAAGATCCCAGTTCCTGACACATAACAATTACCCAGTAAATGATATGAATGGGACATTCTCAACCTTGTTAGAGGTTTCCCTGTTGCACATAGGGAAATAAAGAGTTCATTATCCCAGCTGAGACTGCAAACTCTTAGGGGCAGGGTCAGCCACGTACCAGGCTGTGGGTTTGGTGCTGGAATGCTCTTGGTACCGTGGCATTCTCTGAGGCCCTAGCCTCAGTCTGTGCCATCTGTCATAGTGCTGTACACAGGTGAGGCTGTTGAGTAAGATTCTTGGGAAAAGATGTTCTGGGTCTTTGGAATGTCAGCTCCTACTAATGGAGTCATCTGTTTCTCTTTCCAGGTGGATGGGAAGAGGGTCCCGAGAGATGCAGGTCACCCTCTCTACCCCTTCAGTGACCCATATTGAGACCACAGCTTCCTGGCTTCCTTTTCATCTCTCCAGCTATAACGTCCTGCCATCCCCAGAAAGAAGGAGTTAATAAAGCCATTGGAGTATCCATCCATGATACTTGCTTGTCTTATTTGTCTGGTCAGACCTGATATGGAAACAGTTTCTTTTACGGATGCTGGGTGTGACCTGCCATGAGTCCAAACTCCCTTATCTTTCTTGATTCTGGAGAAACCAGTGTGTAGCTGAATTCCATGTCCGCCTTCATAAATTATAAGGTGTATTAGTGGAGTAGCGCCACCTAGAGGCATCTCTTAGCACTACATGCCATCCCAGTGTAGTCTTAGTGGGAATGCCAAAAATTGGTCACTTACGGACTGAGATCAGGGCAGCGAGAATCCTGTGGTTTCTTCACACTTCTGGGCATGGGTCTTGAGTTCCTGCATCCCGCCACCCATCTAGTCAGTGCCTAGATTTAAGAATATGAAGAGCCAACAAAACTTACATTCTGAAGTTTGGGAGTCCCAGCTTGGAAAATCAGCAAAACTGGGGACAGGGTCTTTTTCTCTCAGACACTATAGTCAGTGTGCATAGGCTACCTGAAGGAGGCAGAGTCAGCACCAAAGTTTGTCACTGTACCTAAGGTCCTATCTTATATATTTTGTGGTCCCACTAGAGACTGAAGTTTTGGGTTTTTAGCAGGGTTTTTGGAAAATCCCTCTAAACTCCGGTCACAAAACTCATTTTAGTTTTCTAGTTGAACCATTGCTCTTCATTCAGAAAATATTTATGGAGTACTTGGTCACGATGCGAGACCCTGGGGATATAGCTATAATCAAGACACATAGGTCCCTATAGTTTACTTGAGACAGACTAAGTAATGGTGTAATTAGTTTAATTACAGTTGGAAGAAGTGCTATGAAAAAGCGCAGAGTGAGAAGCTTACTGATTTAATCGGCTGAGATCTGAAGGATGAGTAGAGAATAATTAGTTAAAAGAGGTGAGAGTGGTAATAGTGTTCCATGCAAATTGGATAGCCTTGAAACTGAAAGAAGTTGTTGGAAAAACCTAAAGAAAAGTCTTTGTGACAAACTGAAAGTGAGCAGGGGTGGAATGGCATGAAACAATGCTGGAATAAGGTAGGGACCTGGTGATGTAAGGCCTAGGAGACTTTAGGTTTTTAATTTTATTTAATACATTTATACATTTATTTATTTATTTATTTTTGGCTGCGTTGGGTCTTTGTTGCTGCGCGGGTTTTCTCTAGTGTCAGCGAGCGGGGTCTAGCGCGGGCTTCTCATTGTGATGGCTTATCATTGTGGAGCACAGGCTCTAGGCGCGCGGGCTTCAGTAGCTGTGGCTTGTGGGCTCTAGAGCACACGGGGTTAGTTGCTCCGTGACATGTGGGATCTTCCCGGACCAGGGCTCAAACCCGTATCCCCTGTATTGGCAGGTGGATTCTTAACCACTGTGCCACCAGGGAAGTCCAAGACTTTAGGCTTTTTAATCCTGAATGAAGCAGGAAGCCATGTAAGAGTTTTGAGCAGGAATAACATGGCATGATTTGTGTTTTAGAAGTACAGTGCTAGTGCAGTGGGGAAAATGGATTAGTAGGATAAAAAGTGGTTGCAGGGGGGCTTCCCTGGTGGCGCAGTTGGTTGAGAGTCTGCCTGCTGATGCAGGGTACACGGCTTCGTGCCCCGGTCCGGGACGATCCCACATGCTGCGGAGCGGCTGGGCCCGTGAGCCATGGCCGCTGAGCCTGTGCGTCCGGAGCCTGTGCTCCGCAACGGGAGAGGCCAAGTGGTTGTAGGGAGGCATGTTGGAAGTTAGTCTTTTTATTTTATTTTATTGAAATATAGTTGATTTACAATGTGCCAGTCTCTGCTGTACAGCAAAGTGACTCAGTTATACACATACACTATTATTTTAAATATTCTTTTCCATTATGGTTTATCACAGGATATTGAATATTGTTCCCTGTGCTATACATTAGGACCTTGTTTATCGATTCTAAATGTAATAGTTTGCATCTACCAACCCGAGAAGTTAATCTTTTGTCTGTGGTCCTTTCTACCTGGAACAATCCACCTGTTAGCCTACTGTTGGATGAACATCTATTACTTAAACATTCAGTTTAGCTGTCACTTCCTCTGGAACATCTTTCCTGATCTCACCCTCCCCAGGTGGCTTGCTATATGATTCCATAGCTCCCTTATACCCTTTCACGATCCAACTTTCCACAGTTATGAGGTAACATGAGTTTGAAATGTATTAGTTTGTTGGGGCTGCCATAGCAGTACCACAGAGTGGGTGATTTAAACAACAGAAATTTGTTTTCTTACAGTTCTGGAAATTAGAAATCTGAGATCAAAGCATCAGCAGGATTGGTTCCTTCTGAGTGGCATAAGGGAAGGGTTTGTTCCAGGCCTCTCTCCTTGGTTTGTAGATGGACATCTTCTCCCTGTGACTTTACATTGTCTTCCCTCTGTGCACATCTGTGTCCAAATTTCTTTTTTTGTTTCTTTGTTTTGTTTTGTTTTTTGGCTGCACCACATGACTTGCAGGATCTTAGTTCCCTGACCAGGGATCGAACCTGGGCCCCAGCAGTGAAAGCGTGGAGTCCTAACCACTGGACTGCTAGGGAATTCCCTGTGCCCAAATTTCTTATAAGGCTGTCATATTGGAGTAGGGCCCATCCTAATGATCTTATTTTAACTGAAGACCCTGTCTCCGTATACAGTTACATTCTGAGGTACTAGGGGTGAGTACTTAAGTATATGATTTTGAGGAGGGAGGACACAATTCAGCTCATATCAGGAAGTGAAAGTTGTCATAACATCAACTTATTCACTAATAAGTTGACTACTTAGAAATTATTCTTAACTCAAACATCTCACCGTGCTTAACATTAGCATTTCTCTGTTGACATCTTTGTCTAAATCACTGGGCAGTACAGTGCACATCCAGTGAAAAGTGAAATTGCAAATCTTGCAAAAGTTAACAGTACTTTATGAAGCAATGGAAGTGATGTTAGAAACTTAACACATCATACCCAAAGCTATCGAAAAGTGAGGATCTGACAGTTAATTGGGAAAGAAAATCAAAGATGAAGACACTAGACTTCAAAAGAGGATATTTGGCTTATCAAAGTATTAAGGAAGGCCTTTGGGAAAACTATGAAGTCCTTAAGTATTTTTGCAAAAAGGATTCTTTATATGATTGTTTTGAGTAAAAGACCACAAACTCAGATTTTAAAATGAGATTTGCCTTTATAAGACTACATTCTAGAGGAAGGGAGTGCTTACCAGCCAGAGGCTAGCACCACCACACTCCAGTTCCTTACATCAAAATTTTTTGTACACAAGTACAATCTAAGACCCCTTTCAGAAACTGCCCTGCAGTCTGCAGGGAGGAGGGGATATCTCACAGTCAAGTAGGAAAACTGAGACCTTGTGACATTATGTAGGAGAGAGAATATGAACCTTGTAGTCAAAGTCTGGCAAACAGATAAACAAGGTCCTACTGTATAGCACAGGGAACTATATTCAATATCCTGTGATAAACCATAATGGAAAAGAATGTAAAAAAAAAGAATGTATATGTGTGTATAACTGAGTCATTTGCTGTACAGCAGAGATTGGCACACCATTGTAAATCAACTATACTAAAAAAATAAAAAAGTCTGGCAAACCAAAAAAGAATACTTGGTGAAAGGGGACTGATAACATACATATGAAAGAGGTCACAGTATTTGTCCAGGAAAATGTGATCTATGAAGGAGTCCTGATATTTGTCCAAAGAATTAAAACATTGAAAATCACTTTATTGGTTTGAGATGTTAACTTCTAGAATGTTCATGACAAGTTCCGTTGATTTTCCTCTTTGAGGATCATCTGCACTTTGACATCTGTATATTCATAAGGCTATAAATATGCCTGTCCAGATGTGTCTTTGTTTTGTTTCACTACCTCTTGGGCCTTTGGCCTTTTGAGGTTTTAATAGGTTGTTTTATACAACATGACAAGCAAGCCTCAGCTAGTATAATGAATACATGGAGAGCATATATTTTTGCCAGGATAATTAACACACATTTAATTACATTTAAATCTCATTCTGTTTCATTTCCCTACATCCAGGATCTACCTGAATTAATTAAACAGTTGTTTCTCTCTCAATGGAGTGGAGAACCAAGACTGTTTCTTTAATTTTAGGGATGTTTCTTTCTAATTCACTTTATAGTTTAATGACTTGTGTTGACAACAGTGTAAACATCACCTTGAGCTATCATCATGAGGTCAAGAGCCATTCAATTCTGCCACAACAGAGGTAGATGATACTTCTATTTGTGGAGATCCAGGGTGTCATTTTTTGCATTAAAGCTTTACTCTAGTATTCCAGAGATATTAACATGACTTGTGCTGGCCAATGGAAAAAAAAGTGATTATGTGTTGGTTCCGGGTGAAAGCTTTAAGAACAAGTGTGAGTTCCAACATATTCTCTCTTACCCTCTGAAACAGTGACAAGCAATACTCTATATTATTTATGGTTGCTGTTCCATCAGCTTGAGACCCAGAATGAGGATGACACAGAGCAAAGCCTCCAGCTGACCTGAGATGAAAATATAGTAAGAGTGGAAACTGAATCTTATTGAATGAAGCCGCTGAAGTTTTGGGTTTACTTGCTACCACAGCAAAAATTACCCTGTCTTTTTTTTCTCTTAATTAAAAAAAATTTTATTTATTTATTTTGGCTGCGCCGGGTCTTAGTTGCAGCATTTGGGATTCTTAGCTGCGACGTGCAAACTTCTTAGTTGCGGTGTGCATGTAGGATCTAGTCCCCTGACCAGGGATGAAAACTGGGCTCCCTGCCTTGGAAGTGTGATGTCTTACCCACTGGCCCACCAGGGAAGTCCCTACCCTGTCTTAATTAGTACAGTTAGCTAATATTTTATTTATGATGTATGCAGTGACATTCATAAGTGAAAGGGGCTTACAGTTTTATTTTTTATATTTTCCTATTTCTGGAATCAAGACTACATTACCTTTGGGAATTCCCTGGAGTTCCAGGGGTTAACACTCTGTGCTTCCACTGCAGGGGCATGGGTTCAATCCCTGGTCAGGAAACTAAGATCCCACATGCTGTACTGCACGGCTTAAAAAAATAAAAAAGACTACATTGGGACTTCCCTGGTGGTGCAGTGGTTAAGAATCCGCCTGCCAATGTAGGGGACACGGGTTCGAGCCCTGGTCCAGGAAGATACCACATGCCGTGGAGCAACTAAGCCCGTGCGCCACAACTACTGAGCCTGCGCTCTAGAGCCCGTGTGCCGCAACTACTGAAGCCCGCGTGCCTAGAGCCCGTGCTCCGCAACAAAAGAAGCCACTGCAATGAGAAGCCCGCACACTGCAAGGAAGAGTAGCCCCCGCTCGCCGAAGCTAGAGAAAGCCTGCGTGCAGCAACAAAGACCCAAAGCAGCCAAAAATAAAATAAATAAAATAAATTAAAAAAAAGACTACATTAATTCTTTCTTTTTTTAATTTTTTGCTATACATAAATGTATGTGTTCAACCCACCATCTTTAACTGAAAGTCTTCCCTAAATCTTATTAATAAAAATCAGAGTTCTATTATTATCCTAGAAAAGTTTTTGCTTTTTTTCTACGTATGGAAATGTTTCTTGAAAATGTGTTAACCTCACCTATAAAACCATCTGGGCATTTGGGGGGAATGGTGGGACGTCTGACTACCATTTTCAAATGTTTATTATTTATTGATCTACTTAAGGTCTGTTTTTTCTTGTGCCAATTTTGACACTTTGTTTATTTCTAGGATCACTCCATTAGGTTTTCAAATTTATTAGCACATAATTATTCTTTTTTTTCAATATTTATTTATTTATTTGTTTGCACTGGGTCTTAGTTGCGGCATGCATGTGGAATCTAGTTCACTGACCAGGGATCGAACCCCAGGCCCCCTGCATTGGGAGCACAGAGTCTTATCCACTGCACCACCAGGGAAGTCCCAGCATATAATTATTCTTAATACAATTATCTTTCCATTGTGTCTATGATTTCTGTAGTTATTTCTTCTGCATTTTCTATTTTGCATTTGCTATCTATATTTTTCTGTCTATATATTTTTATTTTTTCAAAGAACCAGTTTCTAGTTAATCTTTTATTTCTCTCTTGATTTCTGCCCTATCTTCCTTATGTACTTCCCCTCTTGTTTGAGATCTCTCTCTTGCTCTTTTTCTAACTTCATGAGTTGAATTCTTTGAGCAATTTTTCTATTTGTTTCCTGATAAAATTTTTTGAAAGCTATAATTCATCAAAATACAGCTTTATCTGTGTCCTATGAATTTTTTTTGTCCTATGAATTTTAACATGTAGTGTATTTATTGTCATTCAGCTCTAAGTATTTAACTTCCTTCATGATTTTTTAACCCAAGGGCTATTTATTTATACAATATATAAATGTTAATTTGCAGTGCAATAAAGCTTTGTGGTTAGAGAAGATGGTCTATATGAAAATGATAATGATTCTTTAGAATGTATTGAGGCTTTCTTTGTGGCCTAATAATGGTCCATTTCTGTAAGTGATCTATGATGTTTGAATGTAATGTGTATTTGCTGATTTTTGAGCATAGATTTCTATATATTTAGTCACTAGAGCATATTAATAATATTAGTCATGTCTTCTCTATCTCTGCTTACTTTTTCGTCTGCTTGTTTCTGAGTGACATGAGTCACAATTTCAGCTACAATTGTTGACTTATCTCTATTTCTTCTGCAATTCTTATAGTTGTTGCTTAATATATGATGGATATATTTAAGAAGTTTATTTCACTCTTATATAACATTTTTGGAGTAAGCAGACCAGAGCTTGTATGGTGGCTCTGTGATGCTAGGAACCTAGGCATCTTACTAATTTGTCATTCCTGGTGCATTGCCCTGATTGACTTGGTCCAAGTTAGTTCACCACCTCACCTTCTGAAAAGAGAAGCCCCTTCCCTTTGATATCACTATATGGAAGATGCACAAATTGCTTTTGTTCACTTTCCATTGACCAGAGTGTCATCATGTGAGCACTTCTAGTTCCAGGGGACATTGACAATTTTGGTTTTTATTCTGGGGGTTATGCACTAAAATAAATGCATAAATAAATAAGAATCAGGGTTCTATTACTACTATAGGAGAGAAAAATCGATATTGGAAGACAACTAGGAGTCTATCACAAGATCTCAGTGTTTTGTATGTAATCATTCATTTAATCCCTGTCTTTTCCATATACTTCTTCTACCCTCAACTTTCTCTCAGTTTAACCTCCTTTTTGTTTTACCCTCTCCAAAAAATAAACTTCCAGTTTTCCATTGCCCTGGGGAAGATGATTTAGAAGGTCTAACTGCTTCTTTTTATTTTTTTTAAATTAACTTATTTATGTATTTATTTATTTTTGGCTGTGTTGCTGCACACGGGCTTTCTCTAGTTGCCGCGAGCGGGTGCTACTCTTCATTGCATTGCACGGGCTTCTCATTGTGGTGGCTTCTCTTGTGGAGCTCGGGCTCTAGGCACGCAGGCTTCAGTAGTTGCGGCACGCGGGCTCTAGAGCGCAGGCTCAGTAGCTGTGGCGTGCAGGGGCTTAGCTGCTCCACAGCATGTGGGATCTTCCCGGACCAGGGATTGAACCTGTGTCCCCTGCATTGGCAGGCGGATTCTTAACTGTGCCACCAGGGAAGCCCGCAGGTCCAGGTCTTTATCCCTAAATATTTCAAACTGCCTGAGTCTTGACAGACTGGAATAAGAATCCTCCCCAAGAATCTTTCTCAGTATGTCTGAACCTGGACGGAAATAAAATTCTTGTTCTGACCTTTGTAGGCAAGGCCATGGTGGAAGGCAATGGATTATGCTCCAGATGTGAGGAAGTGCAATTATCTTCCACTCAGCGAGTTGCAGAAAATGAGGCACACTGCTTCCCATAAATGACTTGTCTTGCAACCTTCTGAGCTAGTCATACCTTCTTTGAACCTTGGTTTCTATTTCTACCAAATGGGACGGATAACACCGTTGTCACTAGTAGCGTTGCTGTTAAGATTAAGTAAGACAGCTAGTAGCTTTAGAATGTCTAAGCACAGTGCCCCCGGACATAGTGGACAAACTATAAACCGTAGCTTGGAGTGGACGAAAAGAGCTGGGAGCTTTATGCTAGTCAGATTTGGGAGTCTGGGTAGGGCCTAAGAGGATGGCTTCACCGGATTGGGCCAGCCGAAGGGGGCGGGCCCAGAGGGAGGAGCCAGCCGCGTCCCGCCGCAGCCCCCAGCTTTGAATCAAGCGCGGTAGTTTCAGGCGGTGGCCAATCCTAGGACAGCATTTCCTTGCGTCAGTTGTTGTTGAGGTTCAGAGCCACGCGTCTCTCACCGATATCTGTTCTAGCCGTTGCTGGTATACACGTGCTTGGCTGTTTCGTGTCCATCCGTTACGACTGAGCGGACCGACAGAAAGTCTTAGTTAACTTCCTGAGTATACGGCCTGGAAAGAGACTGTCGGCTACTCGCTCCGAACATGTAGTGCAGCTCCAGCTTCCCCTTCTCTGGAAGTCGCTGGCCGCCGTTCAGTCAGGAGTAGTAGTACCAAGATTCTAGTTCTTCTTACGCGACTTGCTAGAGAAGCAAAAAGTTGCTTTTTTCGAGGAAGCCAGGGAGGAAAGGTATCACGCAGAACCAGGTGGTGCGGGTGGGGGATGTCCTTGGGCAGGATTGGGGCTGGGTCCTGGCCCTTTAAACTCGAGGGGGAGGATCCGGAAGTGGATGGGCGGGGCGAAGGGCCCTGGTATATAAGAGGGCCCAGCCGCGCGGGGTCTCCAATCTGCCATTTTCTGTCCACGAATAAGTCTCTGGCTTTCCAAATTCTCTGTTTTTCCCTCAGGCACTATCCCGTCCGCTGGCCCACCACCTCAGGCGAACGATGGCCGCAGAGTCCACAGCCACTGCCGCCATCACCGCGGAGCTGGTTTCCGCCGATAAGTAAGCTGGACCGTGGAGAGCTTGAGGCACTGGCCAGTCCGCAGGGAGGGGGTAGTGGACGGAGGCTAACCGGGAGGGACAGACCGGAGGGTGGGAGGGCTTTCCTTCCAGTGAACAACCGTCGCTGTTCGGGGAGGGCCGGACACTGGAGAAGCCCACTTGTAGCAGAGAGCCTCGCTCATTGGCAGTAACGCCGGCCGGCTGGGGCCCCCTGCCCCGCTTTTCGCGGTCGCCATCTTGCCGGGGGCAGCGGCGGCTGTCTCCATCGCCTGCCCCTCTCCTTCCTCCCCAGGCCCGGGGCTATCGGCGGGGAGGCGGGGCCCCGGCGCGGCAGTGTACCTTCACGTCCCTGCTGTCCCCGCACTCCTGGCGTGCGCCTCCGGTAGGATCCCCAAACACATCGGGAAAATAACCAACAGAGATTTGGCGCCAAAAAAAAAAACTGCACGAGGGAGGAGGCCGGACCGGTGGGTCGGGATGGGCGGGGTCTCTCGGGGGCGGGGTCGTGCGCTTGTGCGTTCGCTTCCCTCCGCCGGCTTTGGAGCAGGGGGCGGGGCCCTGAGGAGGCGGGAAAACTCCATTGTTTGGGGCTGCGGCTCCCGAGCGCCTCGGACTTCCGCCGTGGGACGCGGTGAAGCTTGTGCCCCGCGGTCTCCTCGCTCACCTGGTACTCTCCTGCCCTCAGCAAGGCCCATTCTTTTGTCTGTGGTGGAGAGCATCGTGGTTCTTTTAGACTTTGGGGACGTTGGCGGGGGACTTGGCTGCTTCTGGGGGATTTTATCGTGAGGCGACGCATCTTCTAGCACTGCGTCGAGGTCTTTTCACTTCTAGCAGTGTTTGGTTGCTAGGAGAATGGGCAGTATTAAGCGCGAAGTGAACAGAAGGACTGGAAGGAATGATAGAAGACATGATTGCTATGAAAACGGCACAGTGTCACTCAGACATAAAGGTATTTTTTGAACAGTGAAGGGAAACAGGCAGTTATTCGAAGAAACAAGAAATAACCCAAATTATTAAGTGGCAGACTCTAGGTTAAACCCTAGTATTTCAAGTTTTTATTCCCTCATTACTCATCCTTTCCCCCATCCCCAAAGCTTGAGAGGAAATTGCATGAAAATCTAATTAGCTAGTTAGAACAATAAAGGCATCATTCCTTAGTAAGTTCCTGGGGCAATTCAGGGGTAAAGCGTTTCAGTCGTTTAAGGGGGTGGGTAAGGAAAATTTATGTGAGTTTAATAAACTACTAAGAATGCACATTATAATTCCAGTATAGCCATTGAAAGAATAAAAAAACATGTTTAACTTCCAAACCAGTAGAGAGAGAAAATTGAATGAGAAATAAACCACAATTCAGAGTTGATTTTGATACCGCTTTCATTGCTTAAGTGGTGAATGTTGGGCTACAGTTTTGTCATCTGTTAAAAGCTACAATTTGGCTTCTGTCCCCTCATGCCATTAAACAACGTTGCTAAAGGTTATCAATGGTTGTCTAAATGTTAAATCAGTCTTTGTCCTTATTAGCTTTCTAAATAGTTCTAAGTAGTTGTTAACGTTTTTGTTTATGTTACAAAAGAATACAGCAGTTTGTACTGTAGTGGTAAGGAGGAATGAGAAAGCTTAGAGGAAGTCTTATGTGATGCATTGAATTTTACTTTAACTGTCTTATAATTTCTGAGCTACTTATTCGTACCTTTAGATGAGAGATGTCAAAGTAAAAATAAGTGGTTTAGCTCAGTAATCCTTAAAGTTCTGGGGTTTGTCGTTCCTATTTCCATAAGTGGAAGGTTCATCTGTGTTGGTGTGGGGCTTATTTTGGTGCTTAGTATTTGGCTGTTTAAAATGAGATGGATAACCTCTTGTAAGTTAGCTTTATGATGAATTAATGTCACTGTAATTAGAATATATTTGTGTGAAAGATTTAGCTAACGTACCTGTGTACCTATATTTTGGTTGGGTGGAGGAGTTAGGTTCAATATATTAGCTCAAATGTGTAAATGAGAAGAGTCTCTCTTGGTGGACCTGCAAAAAAAAAAAATCTATTTTCAGAAGATTTAAAAAAAAAATTTTTTTTTTCCCGGTTGTGCCACACGGCATTATACAATCTTAGTTCCCCCGCCAGGGATCAAACCCACACCTTCTGCATTGGAAGCACGGAGTCTTAACCACTGGACCACCAGGGAAGTCCCTGACCTTGTACTCTTAAGACAATTTACTCATCACATCCATTAACTTTGGTAATCTTTATATGCGTATCCGAAAGTATTCTCCACTTACCACTTCAAACAACTGAGGTTCAGGGAGGGACTTCCCTGGTGGTCCAGCAGTTAAGACTTTGCTCCTAATGTAGAGGACCCGGGTTCAATTCCTGGTCAGGGAACTAAGATCCCGAAAGCCACACAGCCTGGCCAAAAAAAAAAATCGGTTAAAAAAAAAAAAAACTGAGGGGTGGTGGTGGTGGTGGGATGAATTGGGAGATTGGGATTGACATATATACACTAATATGTATAAAATAGATAACTAATAAGAACCTGCTGCTGTATAAAAAAATAAAACTGAAAAAATATGTAGAGCAATGCAGAAATAAAAAGACAAATTCACAATTGTAAAAAAAATAAAAATGCCAAAAAATAGTAAGATTAATTGCAATTTTACAATTTGGGCTTTAAACATACACTGTTTCTTGGGCTATGACAGTAGGGTAAAATGACCTAGTTTGTATAAATTTTATGAGGCTTGATAAATGCACTTAATAATTGTCAGCTCATGACAAAATTAAATGACTCAATGAATGTTAATGTCTCCTTTCATATATCTAAATGCCTTGGTACAGTTTCAATATGTGGCATATGTATTGTAGTATGATCTATTAATAACGTGGATCAGAGAGAAGCAAAAGTCAAGGACAAATGTAATTTTTTGTGAGATGTACATTATTTTTTAACATCTAGCTGATTATCTTTGGATGCCAATTAAACATTACACCCTCTTGGGAAAAAAAACACTGAGGTTCACCCTAAAGGTTCCACAAAAAAAAGATCATCGATTGGAATGCTTAATATTGTTAAGATGTTCATACTACCCAAAGAGATCTATGGATACAACACAGTCTCTGTTAAAATGCCAATGGCATTTTTTGCAGAAGTAGAAAAATGCATCCTAAAATTCATAAGAAATCTCAAGGGGTCCCAAATAGCCAAAACAGTTTCTTTTGTTTGTTTGTTTTTGACCACGCCTCGAGGCTTGTGGATTTTAGTTCCTTGACCAGGGATTGAACTGGGATCCTAACCACTGGACCGCCAGTAAATTCCCTGCCAAAACAGTTTTGAAAAGAACAAAGTGTAGGTCTCACTTGCTGATATCAAAACATTGTGCTACTGGCATAAAGATAGACAAATAGAACAATGGAATGTAAAAGAAAGTCCAAAAATCCTTGCATATGGTCAAATGATCTTTGATAAGGATGCCAAGACCACTCAATGAAGAAAGGACATTCTTTTTTTTCTTCTTAAATTTATTTTTTTATTTTTGACTGCATTGGGTCTTTGTTGCTGCATGCGGGCTAAGCGGTGAGCGGGGGCTACTCTTCGTCTAGGCGTGCGGGCTTAGTTGTTCCATGGCATGTGGGATCTTGCTGGACCAGGGCTCGAAGCCATGTCCCCTGCATTGGCAGGCGTATTCTTAACCACTGGGCCACCAGGGAAGTCCCGGGATATTCTTTTCAACAAATGGTGTTGGGAGAACGGGATATACACATGCAGGAGAATGAAGTTAGATCCTTATTTTACACTGTATACAAAAATGAGCTGAAAATGGATTAAAGACCTAAATGTAAGACCTGAAACTATAAATCTCCCAAAAGAAATCATAAGTTAAAAGCTCCATGGGAATTCCCTGACGGTCCAGTGGTTAGCACTTGGCACTTTCATTGCCATGGTCCAGGTTCAGTCCCTGGTTGGGGAACTAAGATCCTGCAAGCCTCTCAGCGTGGCTAAAAAAAAAAAAAAAATTTCCTTGCCAGTTTTTCAGTACATTTTATTGAAGTACAGCATACTACAAAATGCACAAATGGTAAATGTACAGTTGAGTGAATTTTCACAAAGGGAAATTAGAAACAAAACATTATATGGAAGCTTCCGCCCCCAACCTTTTTAGTCATACTCCTCCCATCAAGCCTAGCTCTTCTGACTTCTAACATTACAGTGTCATAGGTGGATGTTGAACTTGTATTTATTTGTAAGGGTACCATAAAACTTTATAGGGAGGGTCTTGCCTGGTGGTTCAGTGGTTAAGACTCCACGCTTCCACTTAAGGGGGTGCAGGTTCGATCCTTGGTCGGGGAACTAAGATCCTGCATGCTGTGTGGCACAGCCAAAAAAGCCCCAAAAAACTTTATAGGGAGGATGACAGATGATGCTAAATTTCTATGACGACTGGGAGCCAGGAAAACTGAGTTCTGTTTCTAGCTGCTGCGGTGGACCTCAGTTTTCCCATTTGTTAAATGGTGGCAGTAGTGGGGAGATTCTACAAGGAAATTTTTTTCAGGAAAGTTTTGTGAAGCAGTTTTCTTTCCTCCTACTTATTGGCATATTTTCCCTATATTTATTGAGCATTTGTCTTATTTAGTAGAGGCGCTGTGGTTAAGGAGACAGAAAAGATCTCTGCTTTCAAATGGAGCTTCGACTACTGGGATAGAGACCATGAATATATAGATTAGAGAATATCAGTGATAAAGTGCTATGCAAAGAATTACCCTAGTTTTAAGGTGATGTGAGGTAACTGGGTGGTTATTTATTTTTAATTAATTAATTTACTTATTTATTTTTGGCTGCACTGGGTCTTCGTTGCTACCCACGGGTTTTCTCTATTTGCAGCGAGTGGGGGCTACTTTTCGTTGCGGGGCGTGGCTTCTTACTGTGGTGGCTTCTCTTTGCGGAGCATGGGCTCTAGGCACGCGGGCTTCAGTAGTTGTGGCACGTGGGCTTCAGTAGTCGTGGCACACAGGCTTCAGTAGTTGTGGCTTGTGGGCTCTAGAGCGCAGGCTCAGTAGTTGTGGCACATGGGCTTAGTTGCTCCGCGGCATGTGGGATCTTCCCCGACCAAGGCTTGGACCTGTGTCCCCTGCATTTGCAGGCGAATTCTTAACCACTGCACCATCAGTGCAGGGGGAAGCCCTGGGTGGTTATTTTAGATTGGGCGATCAGGGATGGCCACAATGAGATGAATGACAAGGGGCCAGCTATATGAAGTTTCTAACTGGGAAACTTCGTTCATAGAAATAGGGATAGCAGAGAATGTGGATACAGAGGCAAGCAGGTTGGTAGTTTTGGTGGTTGAGGAAGGGAGACTTCCTGTCTAATGGTTTCTATTTGCTCAATGGGGTATGAAGCAAGGTCTGCTTAGAAGTAAGGGGGAATGGAGTAGGGTGTAGGAGATATGAGGAGAGATAGTAATGTTGGAGACTTGGAAGACATATTCTAGGGAATGTGGTAGGATTGCCAATGTTGTCCTTGTTTCAGATACGGGGCCAAGAATTTAAAGAGAGTGCAGTCAGTGCTGTTGTTCCTTAAATGTTCAGCTTCTCTGCTCTAGCAGACACAGAATAGATGGCTAGAGGATTAAGACCTCTTGTGGAACATAAAAGTTTGCCAGAAGAAAAGCCTTCTTCACAGGCTGAGGGTTTATGTTAGAGAAAAAAAATCTTTAAGATAAAACAACTGGAGATTTGTGGGGGGTTTTTTCATGTCTGGTTGTCTGCCAGCAACTACCTATTTGGTCTCTTGGTGCTTCCTTTCCTTCCCCTTAGATAGCACCATCTCTGCATTCAAACGTCCCAAGATGGATGCTTTTAAAAACATTTTCTCTGTGATATATGCGTTCAGTTGCTTTCTTTGCTTCTTCCCTTCATAGCCAGGCTTCTTTAGATAAGAGTCTGCAGAATTTCTGGTGTCCATTTTCCCCCCCTTCTGTTTGCTTATATATTTAACAAATGTATTCAATATATACTTTAATGTGTCAGGTTTTAGAGATACAAAGATGAATAAGGTATCAGTTGCTGGTCATCAGATCACAATCTAATTGGACAGGTGTGTTCTGAGAATATACACATTTGTTCAACCTGTCTCGATCTGGCTTCTTCATGTCATTTAAACAACATTGCTAAAGGTGATCATGGATTGTCTAAATGCTAAAATAGTCCTTATTCTTAGCTTTCTAATGAGTTCTTTTTGCTGCCTTTTTGGCACCTCTTTGCTGCCTCTGATACCAGACACTCCCTCCTTAATTATGTCTTCTTTTGATGCTGCCTCCATTTCTTCCTATCTTTCTGTTCTTTCAGTGTTAATGATTGCTAGAATCTATTGATTCCTTATGTGCCAAGCATTGAACTAAGCACTTTGTGAACTTTCTCATTTAATTTTCAAAACAGATCCTGTGAGGTAGGTACTGTTAATAGTTGAGGAAACTGAGGTACTTCATATGGTAAGTGGCAAAGTCACTTGTCGTTAATCCTACCCTAGTGATTCAGAATTGGTCACTTTAACAAATATTGATTAGATACCAGGCTTTGCTAGGATACAGTTTAGGATAAGATAGACATGGTTTCTTAGATCTTAATCCTGATGGGGAATACAGAAAGTCAGTAGGCAATTGGAGTACAGAATGAGTTATGATGGGGTCGTGTAACTGGGTAAGTTACTTCTCTGGAAAATAGCCACAAGGTTTTTTGTGAGAGGATTAAATGAGAATGTAGTAGGCACTGCTATGTCTGACAGATGATTGCTCTGAATTGCCTATTGAATGTTATCCATTTATTTATTTATTATTTTAAAAATATTTATTTGGCTGCGCTGGGTCTTAGTTGCAGCAGGCGGGATCTTTAGTTGCGGCATGTGGGATCTAGTTCCCTGACCAGGGATCAAACCCGGGACCCCTGCATTGGGAGCCCAGAGTCTTAGCCACTGGACCACCAGGGAAGTCCCTGAAGCTCTCCATTTAGATGTTCCATAAGCACCTCAAAACCAGCTCAGTATGTACACCCCAATTTTCACTAATAATCTTGCTCTTGTACCTTATTTTGGTTGGATAGCACTCAGTTTCCCAATCCCAGAAATAAAAATTCTAGATTCCCCCCCCTCCTTTTTCAATTTCTAAACAGTTACTAATGTTTAGCAGTTTGGTAGTCTGTAACAGGGCTTAGAAATGTAAAGCCTAGAGGGCCAGATAGGAAAAAGTGAAGTGGTGGTGGGGATTGAAGTGAATTGTCCCTTAAAGGGCTAGGTCACTGTTCAACTTCAGCTGATTGGGGAGAATGTATGCCATAGTGGCAGGTATTTCTAATATTTAAAGAATATTGTAATTATTTCTTTGACTAGGAAATACATTCCTGGTTCAAAATCCAGAAGGGGAAGTACACAGTGAAATGTCCCTCCAACCCTTATTCCCTAATCACATAGGTTTTCTCCTCTGAGTCCACCAGTGTTAGTAATTTATTATGTGTCCCTCAATGCTACCTTATGCATACACGAGCAGATTGTAAGTAGTTATTAATTCTATATTATTGTGTAAACGGTAGCACACTTGACACATTTCTGAGCACTTAGCATTATATCTTGGAGATGATTCCTCATTAGGGCATAGTTACTTTCTTTTCTTTTTTTTAATGGCTGCATTGTATTCTATTCTGTGACTGTCTCATAATGAGTTTCCTATTGATGGACATTTGAATTCTTTCCAGAATTTAATTGCTACAAATTGTGCTCTAGGGAATAACCGTGTAACTCTGGACTCATATCTATAGGATAAATTTCTACAAGTGGAACTGCTGGATCAAAGAGTGTTCATTTGTTGTTTTTGATAGATATTGCCAAATAGACCTTCATAGAAGTTTTGTGAATTTAAACTTATATTAGCAATATATGTGAACACCTGTTACTCTTACATTCTTGTCTTTGACTATTTGATGGGTAAAAAATGCTTTCTCACTGTAATTTTGTGTTTCTCTGAAGAATGAGTGTGAGCATGTATTCAAATGTTTGAGGTATTTGTGTTTCATTTTCTTTGAATGTGTTTATATCCTTTAATCTTTTCCTGTTGGACCTTTTTCCCTGTTGATTTAATATTCTGTATATATTCACTAAGTTAACCTTTTGTGAAATGAATGAGATGGAGTAGAATTTATCAGTCTTACATGATTTCTGAATATGAAAGGCCTTCTCCCGATGAGTTACAATGTAACTCGCCTGTGGTTTTCTTTAGTACTTTTCTGGTTTCAGAGTTTACATAATGATTTTTCAGGAGAAGCAGAAATCCAGATTTTTATGTGATATCTTCATAGTTTTAAATGTAGTAACTACCATAATTAACATTAAAAAATAATTGTGGGTAAACATGTCTATGGCTCAGATAGGACTTGAACATGAGTTAGTAATTTTTTTTCTAATATGGTGCTTGTTACAGTGTGGTCCCCAAACCAGCAGTAGCAGCATCACCTAGAAAGTTGTTAGAAATGCAAATTCCTGGACTTCATCATAGACCTGCTGAACCAGAACTCTAGGGTTGGGGCTCAACAGCGTGTTCTTTTTTTTTTAAATAAATTAATTTTATTTATTTTTATTTTTGGCTGCGTTGGGTCTTCGTTGCGGTTGCGGTGCATGGGCTTCTCTTATTGTGGAGCACGGTGTGCGGGCTTCAGTAGCTGTGGCTCACGGGCTCTAAAGCGCAGGCTCAGTGGTTGTGGCTCACGGGCTTAGCTGCTCCGCGGCATGTGGGATCTGCCCGGGCCAGGGCTCGAACCCGTGTCATCTGCATTGGCAGGCGGATTCTTAACCACTGCGCCACCAGGGAAGCCCTCAACAACGTGTTCTAACATGAGCTCCAAGTGATTCGTGTAGGTTGAAGTTTGAGAACCACTGCTTTAATCCATCTTTTCTTCTGACTATGCTAGTACATGCCCTTTTTGTCTAGGCTACTAAATAAGAATGGAAGTAAGTTTATCACTGCTGAGTGCTTTACAGTGCTATTTAATAGTATCTTCAACTGATATGCTTTTTTCCTCATTTTGTCCACTTCAAACTTTTATACCACTGAGTATATAAAAGGTAAATTTGATCATATTACACCTTCAGTGCCTCAACTTAAGGATAAAAATTTAAAACTTTAGGTTGGCATCAATACTGAACGATCTGGGACTTCTCTGGTAGTCCAGTGGTTAAAACTTTGCCTTCCAGTGCAGGGGGCATGGGTTCAGTCCCTCACCGGGGAACTAAGATCCCACATGCTGCACAGTGCGGCCAAAAATTCAAAACAAAACAACAACAAAACCTTAAGAAAAAACCTAAACGACCTGGTTCCAGCCTTGCTTCTAGAAAGTGGGGACATGGAAAGTGGGGTGAAGGAAAGTTACAATGGTAAAGTCCAGGGAATTCCCTGGCATCCCAGTGGTTAAAACTCCGCACTTCCACTACAGCGGGCCATGGGTTCCTTCGTAGGCTAAGATCCCGCATGCTGTGGGGTGCGGCCAAAAAAAAAAAAAAAAAAAAAAAAGAAGTAAATTCCAGTCTTGGAATTTACATTATAGTTTAAAGAGGTATTCTCCAAAGTAGAGAGGAATTAAGGTTTAATAACGGTACAGAGATTGACAGTTGCCTTATTTATGACATTATCAGGGAGCTTTTCCAAAACAAACATGAATTCTATCTCAGGTTTAACAAATAAAATCTCTAGGGGTGCAACCCAGGCATCTATCTTTTGGATAAGCTTTCTAGTGAATTAATTATTATGCTCACCTCCGGTTAAGAATCATGGTCACATCAAGATGGGGAAGTTACATGGAAGTACGTGTGAGCTCAATATAAAATTTAAAACTTTCAACTAGAATAACAACAAAATTGAAAATGGCGACCTTACAAAACAGAGATCTAAATCAGTAGAGGTATTCAAAGAAAGACTAGGTTAGCATTTGCCAGGCATGTTGTATACTGAGTAAGGAGCAGAATTAAGTAACTTTCAATTCTAATATTTTAATCAAATACAATGTAATCAAATACATTATCAGGACTCCATGTTTTAAATTACAGACTGGCTGATGGGAGTTATTTATTCTAGACCCTGTGTGATTTCCAAGGATAGTTTTGCCTATTCCCTTCTGGGTCATTCTTTCCTGGGTCTCAGTAGTTTTCTCATGCATAAGTTGATCAGCACTTAAACAGAGACTGGGGGTAAGCGTCTACAGATCTCTGAAGCTTGCTTTCTCTATAGCTCTCTTTCTAGTCTGTCCTGTAAATTCTAGCTACCTAGGCCACCCCAAACCTCAAATTCTGTCTTCTCAATTCTGTGAGATGGACTTTGTTCATGGTCCTTCTCTGTCCTGTGGACAAGTCTCTCCAGATAGTAACCTGGGGATACTCATAGGACTCACCTCATTTGTTTCCCTTCTCTCAGATTACTGTCTTGTGCTACTGGTGTAAAACTGGTGTTTCGTGTATTTTGGCTGTTTTTTTTTAGTAGTTTGAGTTATTTGAATCTGATGCCTGATAACTTCCATTATGGCTAACCGTGAAAGTTTAATAGTGTTGCACTTCATCTGTCACCTATGTGGGGTGCAAAACATTTTGTGTATTATTGTTGCTACTGGTGCTTGAATGTAGCATGTATGTACAGTGTTAACGTGTTTGTTTTTAGTACTCATACTTTGGACGTTTGTGTTATACCACTTTGTGTGTGCCACAGACTGGTATTGGTTTGTGAACTGTTCGTTACTGGTCTACAAAGATACAAGTATAGCGAATTCCCTGGTGGTCCAGTGGTTAGGACTCCACGCTTTCACTGCTGTGGCTCCCAGTTCAGTCCCTGGTTGGGGAACTAAGATCCCACAAACCATGCTGTGTGTATGTATAAAAATTGGGAGTAAGCATTTGGGAACAAAGAAATTTGACATTACTCTGACATTTCTGTTAATACTTTATAAAAACCCATGTCTTACACATTGAAATTAAAAGTCTGGTCCTTCAATTGCAGGTAATTTGAGAAGCTCTGTGCTAGAATTTGGCCAGAATAATCCTTTAGTTAAACTATTTGAACATAATTAGCTATGACAGGAGGTGTTTAGGAGATAAGGATCCAAGGCCATTCCAGCATTCTGGTCAGATCATCTGCTTGCTTATGTTGCAGCTGAAAGCATTTAAATTGTACTTCATTCCTGTCACCCTAACGGTGAAGTCTCTGATTATTTTCAACCCCATTTCCCTGCCTCCCCTCCCCCCAGGGCTTTTCATCAAATTTGTAGACCAATATAACATTCTCAAAAGGATTAGGAGTTAGGAGCAAAGATTTTGGATCCTGCTGAAAGAAACTGACACCTTTTCATCTCTAAAGCATTTTCTAGAACTCAGACTCCAATATAGTTAGTCCCTGCCTGGCATTTAATCTCTTCTGCCTTTCTCAAGTTGTCCCCTCTGCTTTTTTTTTTTGGCGGCGCCCTGCGCCTTGTGGGATTTTAGTTCCCCAACTCAGGCCTTTGGCAGTGAGAGCGAGGAGTCCTAACCACTGGACCGCCAGGGAATTCCCTGTCTCCTCTGCTTTAACTTTTGTTGGAGACTGTGTCTGATGCTTAGCATATAGTGGGTACTAAAATGTCTATTGAATTTAATTTTTTGAATTAGTATATTTATTTATTGAATTGAGCAAGCAATTTTTTTTTTTTTTTTTTGCGATACACAGGCCTCTCACCGTTGTGGCCTCTCCCGTTGCGGAGCACAGGCTCCGGGTGCGCAGGCTCAGCGGCCATGGCTCACGGGCCCAGCCGCTCTGCGGCATGTGGGATCCTCCCGGACCGGGGCGCGAACCCGTGTCCCCTGCATCGGCAGGTGGACTCTCAACCACTGCGCCACCAGGGAAGCCCAGCAAGCTATTTTTTAACTGTTCATTTGTTTCGTCCACACTGTGTATATTACACTGCTATTTTAATAAATTTGTTATCACTAAACAAAGTCCAGGTGTGAAAAATTAGTTGACTTAGTTCTATTTATATGTATGTTTTAACCTTTGGAGGAGTTTTCAGTAATGTCTATATAGGAAAGCCTTTTTCTCTCCTACAGCTTCTTGTGTTCTCTCATACTTCTACTGTTTCTTGCTGTACATACTTCAATTCTAATTTATTGCTCCTGAGGTGTTAGTACTCACTAGTAAAGTTTCCTGTTTTCCCACTGTTCTTTTTTCCATTTCACCACAGCTAACAGCATTCTCAGCTCTCATGGTGTGCTTTGGGGGCACATTTATAAATGATAATATGTCTTTACTTAGCTGAATGTTGCCTTTGGTATATAGGTGAAAACTGATGATGGGGCAGGTAAAAAGAGACAAGAATTTAAATTAATACCAAGTGAATGGTGTCAATCTATAGGGTTCCTAAGTAATAACTTAAGTCGACCCTGTCTTGAAACCTACCTAAGGTATAACTTTATTGTAAAGAAAGGGTAAATTCTTTCCCATTTATCAATTTTCAAAATAATGCTGTGGTCTCCTATCAGTCTCTAAAAATGACTAACGAGTTCTTTTTGGTTTTTTTGTGTCATTGTGAACTCATGGATTTAAACATATTTGGAGTTTTCCAATCAATTGTAATTATCTTAAAAAATTTTTTAATTTTATATTGGGGTATAGTTGATTAACAATGTTGTGTTGGTTTCAGGTGTACAGCAAAGTGATTCAGTTATACGTATACATGTGTCTATTGTTTTTCAAGTTCTTTTCCCATTTAGGTTATTATAGTATATTGAGCAGAGTTCCCTGTGCTATACAGTAGGTCCTTGTTGGTTATGCAATTATTATCTTTGTTGATGCTCATTGTCCCTTTTGACCAGTGAGATTTTACTGAGGTTGGCTCCTAAGTGTGCTTTTGTAATACTTTTGTAAATATGAAACATCAAATTTATAGAAAAGTGAAAAAATAGTAAAAAGAACTCTTCCCATGCTTTACCCTGGATTTCCACTTTTCCTTTATAATTCCTTTTAGCATGACGATAAGTAGATATGACCCTAAATAATATTAGATATAGTATTGTTGCTTTCTGGCATGAAATTGTCCCAGATTCACCTATGTACTTCCCCTGCCCTGGCTTAGAATCAATTCTTTCTCAGTAGAGTCTTGGTTATTTTTAGTGGGAAATGGATTTTCAGGAGCACAGTCTAGGTGCTAGGGGGGTTACTCGTGCTGCTGAGTTGGTCATTATTTCTAGACTTTTTTAGTAAACACAACTATGAAATATTTTAAAGATATTTATTAGTACTTTTCAAAAAAAATGAATGTTCTGGGAAACTGCTTCTTCCTTTTTTTAAAAAAAACTTATTTTTAGTGAGCAGTTGCAGAATGTGAGATTTTCAGGATTGCACATACTGGGTTATAACAAATACTGCATTCTCTTCTGTCCGATCGTAAACTCAGATCTAGGATGTAACTGTCTTGTTCACTGTAGTATACTGCATGTGTAGCAAATAAGCATACAACGGTTATTTGAATGAGTAAGGATTAAATTTGATAATGTAAATATTATGTAAAACCTTAATATTTTGGGCATTTAATAAATCGCTCTTCTTTTTTTTTTTTTTGCGGTACGCGGGCCTCTTACTGTTGTGGCCTTCTCCCGTTGCGGAGCGCAGGCTCAGCGGCCATGGCTCACGGGCCTAGCTGCTCCGCGGCATGTGGGATCTTCCCAGATCAGGGCTCGAACCCGTGTCCCCTGCATTGGCAGGCGGACTCTCAACCACTGCGCCACCAGGGAAGCCCAATAAATCGCTCTTTTTATGGCTTTATATTTTCTTTTTTATAAAGTTTATTTATTTATTTTTGGCTGCATTGGGTCTTGTTGCTGCGTGTGGGGTTTCTCTACGTGCCTCAAGCGGGGGCTACTCTTCATTGTGGTGTGTGGGCTTCTTGTTGTGGAACACGGGCTCTAGGCACGCGGACTTCAGTAGTTGTGGCACGAGGGCTCAGTAGTTGTGGCGCACGGGCTCTAGAGCTCAGGCTCAGTAGCTGTGGCGCATGGGCTTAGCTGCTCCGTGGCATGTGGCATCTTCCCAGATCAGGGCTCGAACCCGTGTCCCCTGCGTTGGCAGGCAGATCCTTAACCACTGCACCACCAGGGAAGTCCCCATATTTTCTTAATTTGTTTAATTTCTAGTCTTAAAATAGCCTTCATTTTTACTTTTTTCCTCTTAATTTTTCATTACAGAATTGAAGAAGATGCCCCTGCTCCTTCTACCTCTACAGATAAAGTGGAGAGGTAAGATTATTTACATGGTGCAATTAGATTTATATCTGGAACATAGACTAAGAGGTATATAACTTGAGGGCAGTTTGTTTCATTATTTTCAATAGGTAACGAATAAGACTGAATGTTAAAGTACCTGTCTAAAGTATGGAGTCCTGACAATGATGTCGTCAGTTTTTTTTGTATTTGATTAAAATATTAGAATTGAAAAACTTGTTTAATTCTTCTTACTTAGTACCCAACATGCCTGGCAAATGCTAACTTATTTTTCTGTTGTTGTTGTGGCATGCAGGCTCAGTAGTTGTGGCTTGCGGGCTCTAGAGCACAGGCTCAGTAGCTGTGGCGCACAGGCTCAGTAGCTGTGGCGCACGGGCTCAGTTTCTCTGCAACATGTAGGATCTTCCCAGACCAGGGCTCGAACCCGTGTCCCCTGCGTTGGCAGGCGGATTCTTAACCACTGTGCCACCAAGGAAGTCCCTAACTTATTCTTTTCTTTAAAAATATTTTATTTATTTATTTATTGGCTGTGTCGGATCTTAGTTGCAGTGCAGACCTCTCTCTAGTTGTGGTGCACAGGCTACTCTGTAGTTGTGGTGTGCGGGCTCTCTAGTTGTGGCACATGGGCTTATTTGCCTCACAGCATGTGGGATCTTAGTTCCCCGCCTGTGTCCCCTGCATTGGAAGGCAGATTCTTAACCACTGGACCAGCAGGGAAGTCCCTAACTTACTCTTTCTTTGAATACTTCTACTGATTTAGATCTCTGTTTTGTAAGGTTGCCATTTTCAATTTTGTTGTTATTCTGGTTGAAAGTTTTAAATTTTATATTGAGCTCACATGTACTTCCATGTAACTTCCCCATCTGGATGTGACCGTGGTTTTTAACCAGAGGTAAGCATAATAATTAATTAACTAGAAAGCTTATCCAAAAGGTAAATGCCTGGGTTGCATTCCTAGAAATTTCATTTCTTAAGCTTTTAGTGTATGAGTGTTTTGGAAAAGCTTCCTGTTAAATCTTAAGCTCACTTAGGTTGAAAATTACTGTTCTAAATTCTGTTTAATCCTTTTTGCAAAATATCTGCACTTTTTAAGAGTCTTTAAGATTTCATTTGTTTTATCATTTCACATTGTGGTCTTAAATTCCATTGTTATCTTGGTTATTTAAACCATGTCTTTTACAAATACTACCTACTGATTTGTGAGTCAGTCTCGTTTTGGGGTGGAAGGAGTACTGCTCAGGATTGGTCCTAAAAACATTCGTGTAACCTTTTTAGAGTCTTGGTATATACCATAGTATTAAATTTCTGGACTGAGAATAAGGTATAAATGTAGCTAGGCTACTTCACCCCTGGAACACTGCTGATATGTGATTATTAATATTCTAAGCATTGATGATCTTTTGAGGAGTATGATAATCTGATTCTGAGAGAAACTTGGAAGGATGGTTGGAAAAAACATGACTAGTCTCATAAATTTGTAACAGCTGATCTGAAATGGTTATTTAGTACTGCCTGGCAACTATAGCATGTTTCCCTGGCCAAGTTGTTCTCCCATTCTGCTGAGTAACTTCTTAATATTCAGTACCGTCACCTGTCTTCTTGCTCTTACTTGATGATTTTACTTTTTAAGAAAATTTGATTGGGGACTACCTGGTGGTGCAGTGGTTAAGAATCCACCTGCCAACGCAGGGGACACGGGTTCGAGCCCTGGTCCGGGAAAATCCCACATGCTGCGGAGCAACTAAGCCCGTGTGCCACAACTACTGAGCCGGTGCTCTAGAGCCTATGAGCCACAACTGCTGAGCCTATGTGCCACAACTGTGGAAGCCCACGTGGCTGAGCCCACGCTCCGCAGCAAGAGGCCACTGCAATGAGAAGCCCATGCACCGCAACGAAGAAGTTGCCTGCGTGCAACTTCTGAGAAAGCCTGCATGCAGCAGTGAAGACCCAATGTAGCCAAAAATAAATAAAATAAATATATATAAAACATTTGATTGTTCAGTAATAAGCAGTTAGGAAGAGGAGTTTCTTAATCTATCTTAAATCTGTACCCACACATTCTTTTCTTTCTTTATTTTTTCTTTTCTTTTTTATTTGTTTGCTCTCAGTCTTTGTTGCAGCCAGCGGGCTCCTTAGTTGCGGTACCCGAACTCTTAGTTGTGGTGGGATCTAGTTCCCTGACCAGGGATTGAACCCGGGCCCCCTGCATTGGCTGCACGGAGTCTTATCCACTGTGCCACCAGGGAAGTCCCACATTCTTCTGGATGTGGGTCCATGCTCTTATTCAGAGGTTCTGAAGGTGCAGTCTGTATGCCCCTGGGACCCCCAAGACCCTTTCAGAGATTCCGTAAGGTCAAAATTTTTCGTATTGGTAGACCGTTTGCCGTTTTTGCTGGTTGACATTGGCACTAATGGTGCAAAATCAATGGTGGGTAAACTTGCTGGACCTTTATTTAACAAAGGTCAAGGCAGTACAAGTAGTTCACTCCCAGTTTCACTTCTTTGCTTCCACGATGAAGCAATAGAAACTAATAAATTTATTCTCAGTCCTTCACTACATGGTTTTAGAATAATCTGTGTGACAAAATGGGAAATAGGAATGCTAATTCTGCACCCTGAAGTAGGTAGGTAAGATGGTTGTCTTTAAGAAAAGCATTTGTGTGACTGTTTGAATAAAGAATTAAATTTTGGGGGCTTCCCAGGTGGCACAGTGGTTGAGAGTCCGCCTGCCGATGCAGGGGACACGGGTTCATGCCCTGGTCTGAGAAGATCCCACATGCCGCAGAGCGGCTAGTCCCGTGAGCCATGGCCGCTGAGCCTGCGCGTCCGGAGCCTGTGCTCTGCAACGGGAGAGGCCACAACAGTGAGAGGCCCGCATACCGCAAAAAAAAAAAAAAAAAAAAAAAAAATTAAATTTTTCATGGAATTCTGGATTTCAAAGGATGAACAACAGACTGATCACTCAGACTTGGGTATTTGGCAGACAGTTTATCAAAAATTAATAAAGTGAGGCTGTCACTTTAAGGGAAGCAACTGAGAATATCTGTTGTCAGTGATAGAATTTGAGCTTTCAAATGAAAATAAATTAAAATCTTCGAAGTTGTATTGACTACCGTGAGCCTGTCTCATGTAGTCCCAATATTTCAAGACTCTTCTGATGAAATTGGTGGTGGTGGTTGTTTTTTATTGTGGTGTAAATGCATATAACATAAAATTTACCATCATAGGGACTTCCCTTATGGTCCAGTGGTTAAGAATCCGCTTTCCTGATGCAGGGGACTCAGGTTCGATCCCTGGTCGGGGAACTAAGATCCCACATGCCACGGGGCAACGAAGTCCACGCGCTCTAGAGCCCACGCTCTGCAGCGAAGATCCTGCCTGCCACAACTAAGATCTGATGCAGCCTAATAAATAAATATTAAAAAAAATTACCATCATAACTGTTTTTAAGTGTACCGATCAGTAATGTTAAGTACATGAACGTTACTGTGGAGCCAGTCCCTTCTTGCAGAAGTGAAACTCTCCATCATCCATCTCCAGAACATTTTCATCTTCCCCAACTGAAACTCTACCCATTAAACAACGTCCCATCTCTTCCCCCAGCCCCTGGCAGCCACCATCCTACTTTCTGTCTCTGTGAATTTGACTACTCTAGGTACCTTTTATAAATGAAATCCTACATCGTTTGTCTTTTTATGACTGGCTTATTTAACTTAGCATAGTGTCTTCAGGGTTAATCCATGTTATAGCATCTGTCAGAGTTCTCTTTTTAAGGCCGAATAATATGCCATTGTATGTATAGACCACATTTCGTTTATCCATTCATCTGTCAGTGGATACTTGAGTTGATTCCTTTTGGCTATTGTGAATAATGCTGCTATGTATATGAGTGTACAAAATCATTCATGAATAGGAGATCTATTCAGAGTACAAGATAGAACAATGATTTTTATTTTATTTAAATAAATAAATTTATTTATTTTTTGTTGCATTGAGTCTTCATTGCTGCAGGGGCTTTCTCTAGTTGCAGTGAGTGGGGGCTTCTCTTCATTGCGGTGTGCAGGCTTCTCATTGCGGTGACTTCTCTTGGTGCAGAGCACAGGCTCTATGCGTGCGGGCTTCAGTAGTTGTGGCTCGCAGGCTCTAGAGTGCAGGCTCAGTAGTTGTGGCGCATGGACTTAGTTGCTCCGCGGCATGTGGGATCTTCCTGGACCAGGGCTCGTACCCCTGTCCCCTGCACTGGCAGGCGGATTCTTAACCACTGCACTATCAGGGAAGTCCCAGAACAATGATTTTTAATGTAGCAGTATGAAAAGTTCGTCAATACATTTTCAGATTCTGCATTGCAAATAACCTTTAAGGAACTACCACTCATTGAGTTTTGGTGTAGTATCAGAGAAGAAAATCCACAGCCATTTACAAGATTATTCAAGGGAATTCCCTGGTGGTGTAGTGGTTAGGACTCCGCGCTTCTGCTGCCAGGGGTCTTGGATTCGATCCCTGGTCAGGGAACTAAGATCCCACAAAAAAATTTAAAAAGGTTATTAAAGTACTCCCTTTTCCAAACAGGTATCAGTGTGAGGTCAGATATTTTATACTTCAATGAAAACAACAAATCCCAATGCGTTAAATGCAGAAAAATGAATATGAAAATCCAGCTTTTCTATTAAGCCAGACATTGAAGAGATTTGTAAAAATGTTCAGTAGTGCTTCTCACTAAATTTTTTATGTTTGGGAAATATAGTAATTTTTTCATAGAAGTCATGTTAACATGTAACATTTTAAAATTTTTTTTAGTTTTAATTTCAATATGGTAAATATAAATAGATATTACTCACATCCAGAAAGGCTCTTCGAGGGCCTTCTGTAATTTGGTAGTGTAAAGAGTCTGGAGACCAAAAAGTTTGCGAGCCGTTGCTCTCCTTTAAAAATAATTAATTAATTAATTAATTTTTGTCTGCGTTGGGTCTTTGTTGCCGTGTGCGGGCTCCTCATTGCGGTGGCTTCTCTTGTTGCAGAGCACAGGCTCTAGGTGCGCAGGTTTTAGTAGTTGTGGCTCGTGGGCTCTAGAGCGCAGGCTCAGTAGCTGTGGCACATGGGCTTAGTTGCTCTGCAGCATGTGGGATCTTCCCGGACCAGGGCTTGAACCCGTGTCCCCTGCATTGGCAGGTGGATTCTTAATCACTGCACCACCAGGGAAGTCCCCATTGCTTTTCTATATAAAGACCAACATTTCCACTTGTTCAGTGGATCCCATCCTCAGTCATCTACTCAAAAACAGAGCTCTTGTAGTTCTCTATCCAGCAGTACTACTCCATTCCTCTCCTATGAGCTTATTTGTACTGCATAGTCTTATTATTTGTATCGCATAGTCTTCCCTTGGTATTCATGGGGGATTGGTTCCAGGATGCCCCCCGCCCCCAGTACCAAAATCTGTGTATTCTCAAGTCCCTTATATAAAATGTCATAGTATTTGCATGTAACCGAACACATACTCCTATATACTTTAAATTGTCTCTAGATTACTTATACTACCTAGTACAACATAAATAGTTGTAAATATTATGAAAATGCTATGTAAATAGTTGGCCAATATGCAGCAAATTCAAGTTTTGCTTTTTGGAGCTTTCTGGAATTACCACACACTGTACACCCCCCCCCCCCCGAGTATTTTTAATCTTTGGTTGATGAGAAGGGCAAACTGTATTCCTTTTTTTTTTAAAGAAGATGTTGGGAGTGGGAGTTTATTAATTAATTTATTTTTGGCTGCATTGGGCCTTCATTTCTGTGTGTGGGCTTTCTCTAGTTGTGGCAAGTGGGGGCCTCTCACTATCGCGGCCTCTCTTGTTGCAGAGCACAGGCTCCAGAGGCACAGGCTCAGTAGTTGTGGTGCGCAGGCTCAGTAGTTGTGGTACACAGGCCTAGTTGCTCCGCGGCATGTGGGATCCTCCTAGACCAGGGCTCGAACCCGTGTCCCCTGCATTAGCAGGCAGATTCTCAACCATTGCGCCACCAGGGAAGCCCTGTATTCCTATTTTTAACCCTTCATTGATCCCCCACATCCCCTTCTACCTATTACTTCATTTCTGTTTCTTGGACAAGAAAACATGAAAGAGTTGTTGTTACTTTGTTTCTTTACTTCCCCTTTTTTATTTCCTGAACATTCTTCAAGTTTTTCTTTCACCATTCTAAAATGGTCTTGGGCTTCCCTGGTGGTGCAGTGGTTGAGAGTCCGCCTGCCGATGCAGGGGACACGGGTTCGTGCCCTGGTCTGGGAAGATCCCACATGCGGCGGAGCGGCTGGGCCTGTGAACCATGGCTGCTGAGCCTGCGCGTCCGCAGCCTGTGCTCTGCAGCGGGAGAGGCCACAACAGTGAGAGGCCTGCGTACCGCAAAAAAAACAAAAAAAAAGTGGTTTTGCTTAATGGTCATTAATGCCATCTATATTATTCCTTAATCTAGTGATTAGTTAATCTTGTCAGTAACGTTTGATCCAGTGGATCACTTTCTTTACATGTCTTCATTTGGCTTCAGGGATACTATATTTTTTTCCCTTACTAGCTATTCTTTTTTCAGTAGGGGGAGTGACAAGGGCTTGTTCTTCCCCATTTCCCCTGCCTCTGATGTAGAAATGCTCTCAGGGCTCAGTCCTATGACTTCTTTATTAATAGTCACTCCCTAGGTAAATCTCCCCCAGTTTAGCTCAGGCCTGTGGCTTTAAGCGCATAACACCCCATTTGTATCTTTAGTCCTTACATGTTTCTTGAATCTCTTCCTTTGAATATCTTGGAGGTTCAGTAGGCATCTTACAATTAACATGTCCAAAACTAGATTACCCTGCCCCTCACCTGCTTTTTCCTCAGTTGACTATCTCAGTAAATGGCAGTGTTGTATAAATCTTGATCTAGATGGTCTAGATGATCTAGAGATCTAGATGGTCCCTGCCACTAACTCTGTTTTCACATCTGTAAAATGGAGATAAGTTACAGCCTTATGAAGTGGATACCAAGATTAAATGTAAATATAGGTATAATTATCACATGACACATAGTAAGTGTCCATTGTTATCACGGTTGCCCAGGCCAGAAAGCATTGGTTTTATCACTTTCATTCAAGAAATTATGTATCCAGTACGTTAGCAAATTCCAAAATAAGTATATTGAAAATCTAACCATTTCTACTATTTCCTCGGTCTTAGCCTAGATTCTTTCTAAGTAGTCTTCTCCTTCTATTATTATTATTATTGTTTTGAAGGTTTTTTTTTTTTTTTTTTTGGGTTGTGCTGGGTCTCTGTGCGTAGGTTTTTTTCTAGTTGTGGCGAATGGGGGCTGCTCTTCGTTGTGGTGCGTGGGCTTCTCATTGCAGTGGCTTTTCTTGTTGTGGGACACAGGCTGTAGGTGCACAGGCTTCAGTAGTTGTGGCTCATGGGCTCTAGAGCACAGGCTCGGTATTTGTGACACACGAGCTTAGTTGCTCTGCGGCAAGTGGAATCTTCCCGGACCAGGGCTTGAACCCGTGTCCGCTACATTGGCAGGTGGATTCTTAACTGCTGCGCCATCAGGGAAGTCCCCTAAACTGCACATTTTTGAAGTGAGCAATTTGATGAGCTTTTACATGTGTATATACCTGTAGACCAATATCATAAGATAAGGATATATTTATCATCTCAAAATTTCTTTATGCTCCTTTGTACTTCATTCCCTCTCCAGGCAACCACTAATCTACCTTCTGTTGCTGTAGATGAGTTTGCATTTTGTAGAATATTATCTAAATCGAATCATACTGTATGTACTTTTTTTTTGGCATCTTTGATTCAGCATAATTAAGATTCATCCATGTTATGTGTTTCAACAGTTCATTCCGTTTTATTGATATTCCATATTGTGGATATATCACAGTTTATCCATTTGGGTTTCTAGTTTTTGGCTACTGTAGATAAAGCTGCTATGCATATTTGTGTACGTGTCTTTATGGGCATATACTTTCATTTCTCTTGGGTTAATACCTAGGAATGGAATGGCTAGATATCATATGGTGGGTATATATCTAACTTTAAGAAACTCTCCAGCTGTTTTCTAAAGTGACTCTCCCATTTTACATTCCCGTCAGCAGAATATGAGAGTTCTAGTTGTTCTACATCTTTGCCAACACTTGATGTGGTCAGTCTTTACATTTTCACCATTCTAGTGGGAGTATAATAGTATCTCATTATGAGTTTAATTTTGCATTTCTCAAATGACTGATGTTGTTGAGCGTCTTTTCATGTGCTTATTTACCATTCATATATCTTAGTAGTGAGTTTTTTTAGTGATAGGTAAGTGTGGGTTAGCTAAGCCTTGCCAGAGTAGTTCAGAGGTTTAAAGAAATTAAAGTATTATGGTTTAAATGTAGCAGGTATTCCAAAAATGTTGGTTCTAAAAGTATTTGACATTTGAAAAAAATCTTTCTCTTGCAGTGTGGATGTGGATAGTGAAGCTAAGAAACTATTGGGTTTAGGACAGAAACATCTGGTGATGGGGGATATTCCAGCAGCTGTCAATGCCTTCCAGGAAGCAGCTAGTCTTTTGTAAGTACTGTGTTTTGCTATGATGGGATATTGTGTTCCTAATAAAGTTGAATCATAAAAAGTTGTTTAATGGGATAAAAAGAATAAAGAGCAAGAGTTTAAGAAGATTTGATTATTTTTCATGTGTAAATTTATAACTATAAAACTTATGTATCACTGACCAGTTTCAGCCTTTGATTTTCCTGAGTTAAGGTAATTTGTTTTCTGTTCATCACTAACTAACTTGTCCTGGTTTTGGTTCAGGGTCATATTTGTCCATTTTTCCCCACAACCCTTACTCCTTCTAGAACAGAGTCTTACTCCTGGATGTCTGCAATAATCTTTTCAGATTATTGGCCTCTGGCCTCTGGTCTCTTCATCATCACCTGAGTCTGAAGAGCTGAGGTTCTGGTATTCAGTGCTGTGCTAAGGGTAGGGCCCAGATTTCATCTGATGCTGAGTATTTAGGTATTTTTATATAAAAGTATGTGGTTATCTTAAAATGAAAATGTTAAAATCTAAGTTTTTAAGATTAAGCACATAGAAACACGCTTCTTAGCTTATTCCTTATTCCTGGAAAGTTCAGTATTCTCACTGTCCTGCCATTAAGGGTATTTAGGAGGAAAATTTGAGATGCATTATCCTAATCTAGTAGACTACCCTTAAACATGACCTTCATCACAATAGTTTCTTTGTTTAGTTGTACTGTTTACTCTCATTAATCTCTCAGGCTATTAGTTGGCCTGACTTAGCATGATTTCTGCCAATCCTTTACCCCATGATAGCTGGTCTCCTTACTCCACATAAAGTACCTCCTCACCATTTATGACACTTGTGATTTTTTTCCTCTTCTTCTTCCCTGTCTAGATATTAATAGCTTAAATTTGTGTATATAGTGCTATCTGTATTTCTGAGCATTATTTTAAATGATTTTATATACATTAACTTAATTAGTGCTTGCAATATCTCTGACTGGTTCTTAACATTTCCATTTTACAGATGAGAAAACTGAGGTACTGTGAGATTAAGTAACTTGACTAAGGTTAAAAGTTAGAGGCAGGATTTGAACCTAGGCAGTCAGGCTCCAGAGAACATTCTCTTAACTCTTTATCATCATGCCTTTCCATGGACCTTATTCATGCTTTGGGTCCCAGCCAAAGGCCCTCTAACTCTAACAATATTCTGGCCCGTATTGACCCCTATCTTATACCAGGAGAAACGCCTATTAATGTAATTTGGCTCTTAGATTATATAGTATAACTGTAGCAAATGGATGTCTTTTAGAGTATATATTATATTCTAATTATATAATGTATATTATATATCTAAATTTGTAATTATATACTATATAGATGAAGAACAGGCAACATTAATTCATTCATTCTTAAAGTCCCTTGGACCTTGACTTCAAAGCAAGAGGAGTGGAGCATTGGTTTCCTAGAAGGATGTGTTACAGAAGAAATGTCATTTTATAGCTAAAGAACTAGGGGAAGAAATTTTTAGACTAGATGTTAATTCAGATCTTAGCTGTTACTCTCTTTGTAGAGGTAAGAAGTATGGAGAGACAGCTAATGAATGCGGAGAAGCCTTCTTTTTCTATGGGAAATCGCTTTTGGAGTTGGCAAGGTATGTCTTTCAAGCCAAGTCTTTAAGGAATATGTTTTGTATCATAGTAGTCTTATTTAAAAACTTGCTTCTTTGTTTGCTAAGATTGTTTACTAGCTTTGAGATTTCACATGAGCTAAGTGGGACTGGTTTTACTGGGGGGGTTTAGAAGGAGCATGAAATATTGATGGAAGTTTTTTTTTGGCGGGGGGGGCATGCTGTGGGCTTGTGAGATATTAGTTCCCCAACCAGGGATTGAACTTGTGCCCC
This sequence comes from Delphinus delphis, assembly GCF_949987515.2. Taxonomy (NCBI): domain Eukaryota; kingdom Metazoa; phylum Chordata; class Mammalia; order Artiodactyla; family Delphinidae; genus Delphinus; species Delphinus delphis. The sequence goes on from NC_082683.1 coordinate 37,321,636, forward strand.
CAGCAGTGAAAGCGCGGAGCCCTAATCACTGGACCACCAGAGAATTCCCTTGATGGGAGTTTTGAAAGTCACCTGATACAAAGAGTAAAGTTATACTTAAATTTTGACTTTTGCAGTAATTAGAAGCAGAGGTCTTTCCATTAGTGAATAGTCAGTCAGTAATTTATCAAAGTCCAATTTAGAGAGAGAACCTTTGAAATCACTCTCAGCTAGCCCAAAACAGTCATCCATAAGAAGGACTGAATGAAGGACAATTTGAAAACACTGGCATGTGAAAATGTCTTAAGAGAAGACTCACAAGTAGTCTTAACTGTTGGGAAGTTGTGTATTTTCCACCAGAATTTATTAATCAGAATAAAATATATTGAGGGTACACAGAGGAGCAAATATTCTGTAATCTATTTAATCTCAGTTCTGCTAAGTTTTCTAATTTTGTAGAGCATTCTAAGGATTTGTCTCGAAAACCTTGCCAGAATGTTTTTGGCCATCTAGAGAAATGTAGGTGGATGAGAAGTTTGGGAAATATGGCCCTTTTGATAAGAGTCATCAGTGTTTTTTCAGGTGGCTGGATAAAAAGGGTATGTTTATTTCTTTCAGTGCTCTTACAGCCTTAATTTATATTAAAAGTTTTGATCATTGCATTTCTTTCATGAGTGCTTATAGTTTATATTCTCTGTACTTGCTTACTCTTCTGTTGCTTTTATAATACAGGACTACAGTTTCTGTCTTACAAAGACTGTTAGGTTCTAGCCATCATACCTTTAGTGCTTTCTCCTTTTGTTCTGCTAGAATGGAGAATGGTGTGTTGGGAAATGCCCTGGAAGGTGTGCATGTGGAAGAGGAGGAAGGAGAAAAAACAGAAGAAGAAACTCTGGTAGAAAATAATGATAACATAGATGGTATGTGGAGTTACATGTGACATTCAAGAGATGCGACGTTGATTTCTTGTGTACAAGTGATGGAAATAGGGCTCTCCTTATCCTGAATGGTCTCTCCTGGGGTGACACCTGCATCTGGTGGAGACTGCAGGGGAGGTGGCTGATTACTGAAACAGATAGCAGGCTTTTGTAAGGGGATAACTTAATTTCCCAAATAAGTCTGGTTATTTAAATGGATGTTTTAAGTATTAAAAAAACCTTAAATATTTTTCTGATGTGAATTTTAAAAAGTCTTTACAGCTCAGTTATTTTAATGGCTGTGCTTTTGGAGCCCTTTTACATTTTTTTGTGTCTAAGAAAATTAAATGTTAATTTCTAATTTGAGTTTGGCTGCTAGAATTTTACATATCAGATGGAGGTCTATATAGTGTATAGAAGAGAATGTAAAGCTTGGCATCTCTTACCTAACTGATATCAGAATGCTCAAGTAAAATAATATCTAATTTAAGGAGCTTGGGTTTCTTTTGCAGTAAGTTGCTCTGCTAGCTGGGAGTTTCCCTTTGCTTTTCTCAAGGGGGCAGATAATTTGCAGGCCATCTGCTAAAACATAAGCCAGGCTGTTTGAGGGTTTAAAGGGAATGTATTTTTAGTTTCCATTTATGCCTTTATCATTAAACTCGAAGACATGTTTATGCTTCATGTTCTTTAACCATGTAGAGGAAGCAAGGGAAGAGTTGAGAGAACAGGTTTATGACGCCATGGGAGAAAAAGAAGCCAAAAAAACAGAAGACAAGTCTCTGGTAAAGCCTGAAACGGATAAAGAACAGGAAACTGATATGGAGAAGGGTGGAAGAGAAGATATGGATATAAGTGAGCCTGCAGGGGAACTACAGGAAAAAGTTGAATCAACTCCAGATCAGTTAACTGAAACCACTAAAGAGGGAAAAGGAACAGCAGCACCAGAAGGACTGAATGAAGCTGAAGTCACTTCTAAGAAGGCAGAACGGGAAACACCCGATGCTGAGGAAGGAAAATCAGTTTCTGGAACTGACGTCCAAGAAGAGTTCAGAGAAAAAGGAGGTCAGGGAGAAGTAATTGCGAGCATAGAGGAGAAACCAAAAGAAGCTTCAGAAGAGCAACCTGTTGTGACTCTAGAAGAGCAGGGCACTGCAGTGGAGATAGAAGCAGTCAAGCCAGTGGATGTGGGTGGGGATGAGCCAAAGGAGCAGGTAGCTGTCCCTGCAAGTGAGCCAGGAAAGGCTGTTCTTGAGCAGTTGGTAGGGCAAGAATTGCCTCCTGCTGAAGAGTCACCAGAGGTGACAGCACAGGCTGCAGAGGCCTCGGCTGCAGAAGCTGGATCAGAAGTCTCCGAGAAGCCTGGGCAGGAGGAGCCAGTTCTCCCTAAGGATGGTGCAGTCAATGGACTATCAGCTGCAGGGGATCACACTCCCAATGAACCGAAGACTAATGCAGAAGGACGGACAGAAACAAAAGATGGCTCAGGACTAGAGGAGAAGGTCAGGGCAGAATTGGTTCCTAGCCAGGAGGAGACTAAGCTGTCTATAGAAGAGTCTGAGGCAGCTGGAGATGGGGTTGAGACTAAGGTAGCCCAGGGGGCTACTGAGAAATTCCCTGAAGACAAAGTTAAGATAGCTGCTAATGAAGAAACACAAGACAAAGAAGAACAGATGAAAGAGGGTGAAGGTAACCGGGACATGCAAGAGCTGCAGTGGGTGGAGTACATTCTGGATTTGACTCACTAATCATGGGTAAAAGTCAGCCTTCCATTCAGGATTTTCCGTCTGCCTTTAATCCGGATTAGGAAAGGGCTGAGTGAAAATGGGGTTAGTTTAAGAAGGTGGTGATAAGTTGAGCAAGTTAAAGCAAGTCTTCTTTAGCTGGCTTATAAACTAACGCTTTACTAACTGCAAAATAGGCCTTTCTGTGATATCTGAGACTTGGCTAGCTATCAGTAACTTGTACCATACTAGCCAATAAAGGTGGGTGGGAAGTGGGGTAGATAGGGAAATAGTGGGCTAGGCTGGCAGAGAATGCTGAATGGATGTTCACTTGCATGCCTCTTGATTTTTAAATTTACTGTTCACTTGGTTCCTTTTTCTCTGCTTTAGGAATCAGGATTAGAGCAGTAGAATCCACTGAATTGATACACTTAAGCAGGCATGCCATTTATATGAAGGCAGTTAACCCTTGAATGTTCTATCGCCAGAGTGGAAGAACTCTGGTAATCTTTACTTTTAGTCTTCAGTAAGTGTTTAGAGGCTTATTCACATTAGTTAAATTAGCCCCCTCCAAAGATAACAGAAAACCTAACCGTTAAGCCCTCTTGCTGCTTTCCCCCCTCATTTCATGCTTGCTTTGGCTGCTAAACTGAATTTTTTGTTACTTAAAACATTATAAAGTGTGAATGCTTTATATAGTATTATTGGTCTAATTGTGATTCAGTTTCATTAAGATGTATAAGCCTCTAATTACCAACTCCATAACTGGCACGTCTGACTTGAGTTATACTATCATTTGAGGATTCTACTGTCCATAAGATTTATCTAATGTTGTTATTAATAACCATAGGTATATTCTAATTAATCATTATTACACATATATATTACTTATATAATTGACAGACTACTTCGAGTTCTCTTAAGTTTTAGATGTTCAAAGACCCATTATCAATATGTGTAGCTGACTCTGGTAAACTTCCTTCTACCTATGTGCAGGTCCCTGTACTCCAGCCAGCACAGGCATGGTAACCAGTAGTGAATTGGCTAAATGGTAGAACCATTGGGCTACTTATTGGGCTTTAGGAGATATCTATGGGAAAAGCACAGAACTGAATTCCTCAATTTAAAAAAACCTCCCATGTCTTAATTATTAATGATAATTAGCTAGAGTAGTAAAAAGCTCTGCTGGCTCTCTGAAGTTGGACTTTGAATAATAAGCTACAGTAGAGATGTCATTTCTCCACAGTTGAAAAACTATTCATTTGAGTCTCACAAGTAACATTGTTAGAGCTCTCACATACATTACTTTTGATTTCCAAAATACAGTACTGTGTAAGTAGGTAGTATTACTCCAGTTATAGTGATGAGGAAGCTGAGGCTTAGGGGTTACGTGACTTGTTTAGGGTCAAACAGTACATCACAGTACTGGAATCTGACCCTAGATCTGATTTGAATGTATTGTTCTTCCAAAGATACCTCACACTGAGGAAGGCAACTTTCATCCCTTCTGTTAACCCACCTCTTGTCAGAAATTTACATGGTAACACTAGCCTGCAGAAATCTTACAAGAGGTTTTCTCTTAAAACCTCCATTTCCTGCCATCTCTTGGGCTCTTTATATCCCTTAAAAAAAAAAGATAATAAGCCTATTCTTTTCTCATTGTCACACTAGATATGATTGGTAAGTGAACAAAATTTTAATGTTGTAGGCATAAAGCTTGGCCATGCTCAGACAGACTGTACAGGTCAATTTGTAGTGTTTCCTGACTATCCTTTGGGAATGCTAGAATAACCAGAGAATCAGCAGATTGCCTTTACTTGGCCTTTGAGAGTCATTCTTCTGGTTTGCACAACTCTCTGCCCGTACTGTTTTGAAGATGCTACAAGATCAGAGAAATGGTATGTTATAAAACATTGTTTCCCTTTCTCTGAAGGATGGCATACCACAAAAAAGACTGCATTTTCAAAGAAGCTTAGAAAATATTTTAACAGATCTCTTTACTGAGGCCTTCACTGCATTCCTAGTAATATGTGGGTACAGGTTACCAGGTTGGAAAGTGTTATTTTAAAGTAATGGCTTTCTCTTTAACCTAGCTCCCTCTCCACCATTCCATGAAGGTAGTACAGATTCCTCAAGAGAAACCAATATTTTTCTCAGACCATTATAAGAATTTTAATTTAAAAATTTGATGTAAAACTCCAAATAACTATTTTATGCAAATTAGATGTCAACTTTTAGCATTTTGGTATGAGTGGAACAGATACCAGATAAATAAGAAGAACATAGAATAACAACATTTTGTCAAATTTTCCTACAAATTGGGAAGGTAAGGTGTTTGGTTTTTTTAGTATTGTGAGAAATACAAAGATCTGCTTCACCTGTCATATATTCTGGTGGAGGATGGGCTTCATTGTCAGAGTCAATAAAACCACTCATCTAGTCTAACATCAGGGAACTAAGTACACAAACCACTTCGAAATTTGGGCATGGAAATATAATGGTGTATGGTGGTGTGGGTACTTATATTTCAGAAGCACCAAATTACATAGTCAACAGGAGAAAAGGGAGGCACTTGATAAAATGCGGTTTGTTTGCTGTAGAGGTTAACTATAATTAGCTTGTAACTTTAACTGGTTCTTAGAGGGCTTTAGTTTGTCCTAATTTATAGGACTTTTCTGTGCCTATTCCCATCCCGAAGCAGTATTGTTAGATAAAAGTCCTTTAACCTGACTTCATGGCTCTAAGGCCTAGTTTTTAGTTAGGAGACAATATTTGAGCTTTTCTGCTGGTGTTAAATGCTTAATGAAAGATGGCAGAGATAGGCACATTATACCCATTTCATGAATTGTGGACCCCCCAAAGGTTCATTTATTAATCACTTGACATTTTGAACTTTAAGTGATGTGTAGAGCTATTTATCAGCAGCCTGTCCTTACAGGCAGTTAACTTGTGAGTGTTGTTAATATGGTGAAATATGGTGTTGATATGGCTGGAAATTTTAACATGGTACTGCTCACTCAAATTCTGTACGTGCTAGAGCTGGCTGGAGTGTGTGGCATGCTCATTGGTGAGAGTTGGTAAGGGCTATGCTTTTCCGTTCACAGTTCTGTTGTGGGAAAGCTAGTCTCTTGAGTATTCTTGCTTTGAATGGACTGGAGTAATTTAACTTTTGGTATTTTCTTAGCCTTATTAGTATTAACTGACAATTGGCTTAAAGACCCCAGGAATATTGGCTGAGGCCTCCAACTGATTCTGGTTGAGTAGATGGGAGCTTCTAAAGCCCATGAATAAAAGTCAGCTAATCTGTTTTGATCTGAACGGTCCAGGTTGACTTTTAGAAGAGAAACACAGCCTGTTGATCATTGAAGCTCTGAACCATAGACACTATAAGATTATACAGTCTAAGTCTGGATTAGACTTGAATTAGACTGTTAACCACTGGCTTTATTATTTACATCCAGTTCAGATGTTAACTGATTTGGCTTAGTATCTGGCCTGTCCTACCTCAGAATATAGGTTATTTGACAAATGTTTATTGGAATTTTTGACTTGTCAGATCCTTAATATTCTCAATACTGAAGAATTTTTACTTGCAGAAACCGAGGGCTCAGAAGAGGAGGATAAAGAAAATGACAAGGCTGAAGAAACACCAAATGATTCACTTCTTGAAAACAAGGTGAATTATTTGTTCAGTATCATTGTCTACTTTCTTATTGTGGGACTTTGGTTTACTAGTGTAGGCATGATTATTATAGGTAGCTGTTTCTTGGTTAGGGCTTGGGGACCCTTTATTCATGCTGGGAATAGACAGATCCATTTGAACCCAGGGGGTCCTGTCAGTTAGGACATGACCCAACATATCACTGCTAACTATCACTGAGATAAGGTGATATGGGGTAGACTTTGTAGGGGTCCATTCTGTAGGTTTAGGGAGAAAAATATGAACTTTGAATCCTATATCAGTCTCTCCCCGTCCCACGCCCCCAAGCTATACTAAATTATACATTTAGATTTATAATCAAATGATGCCTGTCTTGTACTTCTGCCTAATACTAATGATTTGGATATACTTCAGTCTCTTCAAGAAAATGAAGAAGAGGAGATTGGGAACCTAGAGCTTGCCTGGGATATGCTGGATTTAGCAAAGATCATTTTTAAAAGGTAAAACTCTTGGTGCTTCTAGGTTGGGAGCTTGGTGGTTGAAGACAAAGCAGTTAGGGTTCGACAGATGCTTATTAATAAGGTTTCTGACCATCTTTCCTTCTTTTAGGCAAGACACGAAAGAAGCTCAGCTTTATGCTGCACAGGCACATCTTAAACTTGGAGAAGTTAGTGTTGAATCTGGTAATACATTTTCCATTTTACTCTCTTTTCTAACACATCCCTTGCCCCTGCCTTAATCTTCCTCTAATTCCTTAAAATTTAGCTCAATTGATCATAAATTGTGGGCAATTAGCTTTAAAAGGATAGTAGGCTTTTTTTCTTTTTGGCCGTATCGTGCAGCATGTGGGATCTTAGTTGCCCAGCCAGGGATTGAACCCCTGCCCCCTGCATTGGGAGTGCGGAGTCCTAACCACTGGACCGCCAAGGAAGTCCTTCTCAGTAGGGTTTTTTTTTTTTTTTTTAAATTTATGGCTGCGTTGGGTCTTCCTTGCTCTGCGTGGTCTTCTCTAGTTGGGGTGAGCGGGGGCCACTCTTCGTTGCAGTGCACGGGCTGCTCATTGCGGTGGCTTCTCTTGTTGCGGAGATGGGCTGTAGGCACGCAGACTTCAGTAGTTGTGGCTCACAAGCTCTAGAGTGCGGGCTCAGTAGTTGTGGTGCACGGGCTTAGTTGCTCCGTGGCATGTGGGATCTTTCCGGACCGGGGCTCAAACCTGTGTCCCCTGCATTGGCAGGCGGATTCTTAACCACTGCACCACCAGGGAAGCACCTCAGTAGGTTTTTTAAAGTCATTTTGATGGTTTTTAGTCAAGGGTCCTGGAGATGCTACAAAGAAAAATGAAATATAAGATGGGAGCATATTCCTGCAGCATGGTCTGAAATTTTAGAAGTGTTGCTTGCTATTTTTCTCTTCGTTAGAGAATTACATCCAAGCTGTGGAGGAGTTCCAGGCTTGCCTAAACCTGCAGGAGCAGTACCTGGAAGCCCATGATCGGCTCCTTGCAGAGACCCACTACCAGCTGGGCTTGGCCTATGGGTACAACTCTCAGTATGATGAAGCAGTGGCACAGTTCAGCAAATCTATTGAAGTCATTGAGAAGAGAATGGGTGAGTAAGCATCAGCTGTTTCCACAATGATTTTGATGGATCCAGTATTGACAGTTAAAAAAAAAAAGGCTTCTTTTGTGTTATCTGTTACTGATCACTTCAGCCTGTTCTTCCTAGCTGTACTTAATGAGCATATGAAGGAGGCCGAAGGGTCACCTACTGAATATGAGAAAGAAATTGAGGAGCTGAAGGAGCTGCTACCTGAAATTAGAGAGAAGATAGAAGATGCAAAGGAGTCCCAGCGTAGTGGGAATGTAGCTGAATTGGCTCTGAAAGCAACTCTGGTTTGTTTGGTTTCCTTTTAAAGTTTTGATAATAGTATATTCGATATTGTTGAAGGCCCTTTATCATGGTATTAGCGTGACATTTGCTTAAGAATCTTAACTTATGACTTGGTTTCCAGGGAGTTGGAGGTCAGAGGGAATGTGAGAACTCATATACTGTTCCTCTCACATAGTAAATATTAATGCTTAAGATAATATGCTCTGGAGCCAGACTGTGTGGGTTTGAATTCTATCTCAGCTACTTACTATGTGTGACCACGGGTATGAGTAGAGGAGGTGAGTGATGTTGCTACTATATGGTGGCCACTAGTATTTGAAGTCTTAAACAGTTGCTTGTAGGTGGGTGACCTGGTCGGCTCTGTCCTGGGACCCACCTGGGTTTGTCATCTCTCACACAGGTGGAGAGCTCTACTTCAGGTTTCACTCCTAGTGGAGGAGGCTCTTCAGTCTCCATGGTGGGTATTCAGGTGGTTTTTGTCACTTAATATTAGACCTCAGTGTTTGTCTAGGAGTACATTGCTAACAAAGGTTTCTTATTGCCAGATCGCCTGTAGAAAGCCAACAGATGGTGCTTCCTCATCAAATTGTGTGACCGATATTTCTCACCTTGTCAGAAAGAAGGTAAATCTATATGTGGTCATTTCTTTTCTGTCTTCTTCTCACTCTGCATTTTTTTTTCCTCCAAATGATACATGAGGAGTATCTTTCCTATGAACACCCCTCATACTAGGTGCAATAAGACATTCGTTTTGCAAAAATAGGCGAGGATTTGAATGAAGATCGGTCTTGACTGAGTATGTCTTCTAGCAAAACTTTCCTGGTTTTTAGCCCAAGGGCTCTCAGGAAAGGTGATGAGGAGGACTGGTCAGATCAGCCCATCTTAGGAAGCTGGCAGGTTTACAGTAGTCATTCAGCAGCAGATCTCTTGATACTTAAACTTGTGTGAGTCTGCCTTCTGCCTGTTGCAGTAATTTTTTTCTCTTGTGGAAGAGCCTGAACTCTTGCTTTGTTTCCTGACTCAAATGTAGGAATTCAAATTTGTGGGTTGGTTACTGTTCAGATCTATTCCTCATCCCCACCCCACTCTTCCATTAGAGAGGCTGAATTGGTATGTTTGGGCAGACCAATCTGTTTCTGCAGAGGACAGGTTGTGGCCAGGGAGACCCTTAGAGCTGTGAATCCTGGTGTTGGGATCTTTGCACCATAGGGAAGAGGGGGGCGTTAAGGAATTGTTTTACAGTTGTCCTTTTGAAAACATTAAGCACACTTGTGAAGCCTTCACCATTAATTATATCTTTAGAGAAAACCGGAGGAAGAGAGCCCCCGGAAAGATGATGCAAAGAAAGCCAAACAAGAGCTGGAGGTGAATGGAGGCAGTGGGGATGCTGTCTCCAGTGGAACTGAAGTTTCGGAAAACATGGAGGAGGAGGTGGGCAGTTAAGCAGGGTTTGGACACTTGCCTCATTTCCCCTTGTTCTCAGGGCCTGGGGAAACCAGTCGTTCTAAGTGCATGTTCCCCAACTTGAGCCTGTTTGGATTACTTGAGTGCAACCCTCAAAAACAATGAGGTCATACAGGAAACAGTTTGGTTACAAAATATAGGACGTCTCATTGACAAATGGAACCTATATACATATCACCGGTCCCACTCTAATGAATGTATGAGAAGACACTTAATTGGCAAGACCATTCAGTCTTTTTTTGCTCCTCTTTCTAATATGAACACTGGCCCTATTACAGAGAATTTAGGAAATGGCCTTATAACTTGTGGTCATTGCTCTTTTAGTGTAGAGAGCAAAGCAGATAAGGGACCTGTGTTTATTTCCTCTGACTGAGGCCTGCTCAGTTGTGTAAGAAAGAATGGCTTAAAGTAGGGTCACTTATGCCCAGGCTCCCTGTTTATCTTCCAGGCTGAGAATCAGGCTGAATGCCGGGCAGCAGTGGAGGGGACAGTGGAGGCTGGAGCTACAGTTGAAAGCACTGCATGTTAAGAGAGGGAGGAGAGCCTTCCTCCCAATGGAAAGTGTTTTTGTATATAATGTATTTTTTCACTTTTGGGGGATTCTTTTTGTATAACTTCAATAAAGATTGTAAGCAAAGGTTGAGGCTTTGATGATTTTTTTTTTTCCTTAAATATTGGCTAAATGTGTGCCTTGGAGCACTCCGGGTTTTATATGGTGGCCAAAGGTTTTTGTGGGTTTTTTTTCCCTCCTCTACTGATCTCTGTGTTGGAAGTTCTAATCCAGATTCCTGTCTCATGTGGAGGTGATGAAATCAAGTGTGGCTGTAGGCCCTTATCTTCCAATGGTGCTATATTTTTTCCATCTTAAATACTCTGAACCCAGCTGTCTTGTGAACTTTGAATGGTGCTCTCCCTGGACAGGAGCTATAAAAAACAAGACTTGGTGAAGATCTTGCTCTTCGGTGCTGATACTGTTTGATGGACTTTGACTGTGAACTGATAACAGCTTCTAAGCCAGGCCTTAGGTGGCACCTGTCTTATCCACCTCGTCTCCAACTGGGGCCATAATCCTGTCCTGGAAAAAAGAACTGAAGAAAACTTGGGGCTGGGGAGGGGGGAGTGATCCTTGAGGAAACTGGTGTGCTAATTGTAGAAAATTGAGCTTTCTGGTTTGAAAGTGACTAAGGGACTGACTGATGGACACTCTGGATGTGGTTGGAAGAAGGAATCTGGGGGGAGAACTGGCTGGTTGAGTTATATTTGTTATAACAGAAAATATCAACAGTTGGAATTGTTACCTGTCCACAGTTTTGACTTCTTAAATAAAGATGCTAAAAAGCTCTTGGTCTCTGGACTTGTGTTTAAAGATCTTAGAGTGGGATCATGGGCTGCCTGGAGCATTTCAGTGGGATGTGGGGTTGAAAGGTGGATAATGGGTCAGCAGTTCTGGCTGCCCAGTGTAAGGGTGCTGGTGGTTAGGGCACTGTTACTAAAGCCATCCCATTGGGCCCTCGCTGATGTCCAGGGTACAGGGCTAGTGTGAGACCCATGACTCGGCTGCCTCTGACCTGACCTTTAAGAAATTGGTATTCACCAGGCAGTATTTGGATCTGAATTCCAAACAGTGCCTGCCCTCTACTACCTAAGGGGTTTAGTATTTCCAGCATTCATAGGGCTACTTTGCTGCACTGTAGAGACAGCAGGTTAGAACCTGCAGTTTGAATATCTAATGTTGGAGGCGGAGGGAGCTTTTTTTTTTTTTTTTTTTTTTTGCGCAGTACGCAGGGCTCTCACTTTTGTGATCTCTCCCGTTGCAGAGCACAGGCTCCGGACGCGCAGGCTCAGTGGCCATGGCTCACGGGCCTAGCCGCTCCGCGGCATGTGGGATCTTCCCGGACTGGGGCACGAACCTGGACTCTTTACCACTGCGCCACCAGGGAAGCCCGGAGGGAGTTCTTGACTACCAGGCCTTTGACCTTTGGCTGACACTGGGGTCTGGGGCCACGCCCAATATAACAATTCAGGTTTCACTTGTGACCATCCCCCCTGCCGCCAACTTGGGAGGAACATGACTGGGTTGTCTTTCTGTAAGTATATATGGCTACAGGAGCTCCCTGTTTCATGGTGACCTTGAGAACCTGGAAGGCTTCCTGGGTGATGTCCTGAAGAAGCTTGGATTTGGATGAAGAAGTGGGCGGTAAGACTGGCTTTAGCAAAAAAAAACAGGAATGAGTTCATCAAGTTCCTTTAGCTGAATGAAAGACTGTCTCCAAGTCACCTTTCAGAGAATTTTCTTATATGCCAGGCAATACTGTAAATACCTGACATATCTGTTTAATCCTCACATCAATCTTTTTTACAAAAGGATAAGAAAGGCCAAGTACTTGTGGAAGGTGGTAGAGCTGTGATGGGAGCTCATGTTGTGTGTTCACATCTGTATTTGCTTCCAGACCCTCTGTCAGAACATGGAGTAGTAAAGCTGCAGATGGGAGAACAGGCCTCAGTCTAGGCCCCAGTCCTGTGCCTGTGAAGCTACTCACACGCCCATTCTTCTGGACTCAGAAAGCCAGGGGGGGTGGGTCAAAGCTGTGCTGAGGGCGCAAACCCTCCTCTCTCTGCTTGACTCTGCCGCTGGTGGGGGTCTTCAGGAGGAGGGGGGTCAACAAAGCCAGCTGTTGGGGCCAGGGAGCTGGCCTCCAGTGAAGATGAGTTGGGCACCTGTGGAACAAGGAGAAGGTCGATCTTTAGCAAAAGGTTTATGTAGAGGTTAACAGCACAGTTTCTGGCGTCAGACCACCTTAGAGTCAACTGCTTACTGTGAACCAAGTTAACCTTGTGCTCTGATTTTCTTACTTGGTTACACAGTAGTACATACCTAATAGGATATGTGAGGGTCACATGAGTTAATTCACAGAAAACATTTAGTAGTGGGTTGGCACATACATAGTGGTCAACAAATGCTGGTTATTAACCACATCAGCCACACCTGTGGGGGCCCCAGTTATAGTTGGGCCCTCACCAGAGGTGGGTACTGGTACTCGTGGGCACTTGCTGGATTGATCTCTGCCAGTGTCTGTACATCTGCATCTCTTGCATTCACCAGCCGCAGAAAGAGCTCGGCCTGACCTACCTGGGAAGAGGTGAAATGGTACTGCATCTGTACCGTGGAGGACCCAGTCCCCATCCTCCACACTCACCTGGGGAATCCCATTCAGCTGCCCAAAGCTAAGGCTGGGGTCCAGAGGAAGGGTCTGAAGTGGGAGACGCCAGCGACCACTTAGTACCCTCTGATCCCGGTCAAATAGCACCAGCGAGGCCCAGGCTTTTGGCAGTGGTGCTTTAGCCCATGCCAGCCCCTGCCAGGCTTGCAGCTCACAGACCAAGGATACTGATGGTGAAGGTGGTAGTCTAGAGCAACCAAAAACAGGTGTCAGGAGCCAGAAGTGGCTCTGCTCCCTTCCTAGGACTTGGCCCTCAGGGCCAGTGGCCCTGTATACAGATGAGAAAATGTAGCAGAATGAGGGACAAGCCTCAATTGCGGCAAAAAGCACCAACATCATAAATCTCCACCTACTGACCTGGGTATAGGCTGCCTGCTGGCAAGGATGGCACAGTTGCCCATGGGCCCAGGAGCTGGAGGTGGGGGCAAGCAAAGGGCTGGGGGCAACGCTGTGGTCCCTCCTGTATCCTGTCCATCTCGGGCCAAGCCAGTCAATAGTTGCACCCAAATCCAAGAAGCCTCAAGGCCCCGCAGGAAGTCATAGAAAATGACAAGGCCAGCCCTAGGAAACACAGGCCTCAAGCGCACACACACCCAAGTCCTCCTCTCACCCTCCCAACCCCCAGCCAGTCCCCCCACCCTAGCTGGCCCTAGTGGGTCTCCTTAACCAGCAGTGGTGACCAAGTCACAAAGGATGTCAAAGGAGGGAGCAGGCCTCACCCAGGGTCGTAGGGTGCAGGGCCCAGAACGTCAGTTGTGGGCAGGAGGAAGTGTGGATCCAGGCCCATGTTCCTGGTCATGGTTCCAGGAAGCTGCGACTGCAGGGGAAGAGTCAATTCCTCCAGAAAGCCTCCTAGGTGTTCTATGCTCCCCCAACTGCACAGAGCAGAACTGCCCCTGTCCCAACCCCTGGGTCCTCACAGCCTTTTCGGCGCCACCCAAGAATAGGACGCCTGTGGAGTGTGGAAGCAGCGGCAGCGGGGGAGCCACTGGAGGCGGGAGGCTTGGGGGATCTTCCCTTCTTCTCAGGCGTGGGCTGGGATTGGCCACAAGTCTCGGCTCCCTGTGCCCTAGGTGCAGGGGAAGAGTAGGGCGCCCTTGAGCAGGACGCAGCAAGTAACTGGGCTGAGGTACTCCTCCCCCAAGAGCCAAACCCCTACGGACACCTGGAGATTGGCATGGACACAGACTGATTGGGCTCAGACACAGGTCTTATTCCCCGTGCATGGTGCCTCTAACCCCTTCCTCTGAGCCTGGCCTGCTGGGGAGGGCTAGGCGGGGGGGAATTGGGTGCTCACTGACCCCAGGGCACCCGGCCTGCACCCCTCTGCATCTGCAAAGCCAGGATTTCTGCCTCCAGGCGCCGATTTTCAGCCTCCACTGCTAGAAGCTCCTTGAATGCGGCACCTGCCTGTCTTCCTGCGATTGAACAAGTCTGACCTGTCATCTCTGACAGCTGGTGACCAGCTGCTCTGAGCAGCTCTCCAGCCTTAGGATTCTCTGGACAAGGCTGGACTTGTCAGCTAACATTGCAGGCACCCCCGCAAAGACAGGTGTTCTACCTTGGGTTTTTGCTCAAGTGGTTCCCAAGCCAAAGATGTCCTCCCTCATCGCCCTTTTCTCTCCCCAGGGCTAAGGCCCTCCTGGCTGGCCCCCTCATGTTCACCCCTGCGGGTCCGCGACCGCCGAAGCTCCAGAGCTGACGCCTCCACTTGTAACTGCCATATCCAGCCCAGAACGCCGGTGTCCCGGCCCCCGCCTCGAATGTAGGCCTCACGCAGGGCCCTAGGGAGTAGGGGACAAGAAGGCAGAAGCGTTTTTCCAGGACCGATCAGCGCTTTGCCCCGTGCCCGCCTCGGGGCCCGGATCTTACCCGATCTCCGCAGCCAGAGTCCCTGGGTTTGCCTGTAGCACCGGACCACAGAGTTCTGCCTCTCGTAAGGCGTTCAGCCGGGTCCTGGGGTGGAGGACGGCCGGCGCGGGGGCGGAATCAAGGACCCAGACCCCGGGCCTCCGGCAGCGCCGCCCCTTCCCGACCTCACTCGCGCGGCCTTCCAGCCGAGTCCGGGTGCATACCTCGCACGTCCAGCCGGGCCAGGCCCCGCCCCCCGCTCCGGCCCCGCCCCCCCGCCAGCCGGTGACTCGGAGCTCCCGGGATCCGGCTCGTCGGCCTCACCCGGGGTTGGCCTGTAGCTGCTGAACGTGCGCCCCTAACTCCTCTAGAGCACCCCGCGTTCGCCCGGCCTCTGCCCGGAGTTCTCGAAGCTCCCGCTCCAGGCTGAATATGCGTGATTTCCCGTCCCGGGTCCAAGCCAAACCTTGGAGGTGCCGGCTCAGTTCTGAGGGGGTAAGAGATCAAATCAGAACGGGTCGGGCGACCTCAAGCCAAGGGGGAGGGTGGGCCCTAGTCCCCCTCTTTTCCCTTACCCTCGCCGCGTCGCTCCAGGGCACAGCTCTGTGCCTTGGTCTCTGCCAAGAGCCTTGCGTGAGTCCGGTGCAGCGCCCGCAGCCGCTCGCCGGGGCTCCCAGCAGTCCCGTAGTTGGGACCCTGAGTCGGTGCCTCTGACCGCCTCCAGGGCCCCTGTGACCCTCTGGGGACCTCTGTTATGCTGGGTCGCATTTCCTGCAGATACAGCCGCAGCCGCTGCACCTGGAGGTAACAGTAACCCGCAATCTCCATGTTGGGGTAATCTCACCCACGCGTGATCTATAGGTTTGGTGGGGAGGCTCAGTGGGGAAATCCAGGTATACCTCATCTGTTAGCCTCTTCAGAGCCGATTTGCTGGCCTCCTGGTCTGGGAGGCCCTGGTGTTCTTCTGGCACAACCTGGGTACAGGGTGTGGGGTGAGGAATCCTCTGAGAGTTACAGTCACTTCAGTACCATCTCATGGCCATGGAGGAGGCCCTTACCCTGGGTACCCGTGGTTCAGTGGCTATTGGGGGCTGTTCTCCAACTGTCAGCTCCCGGGGCTGACGGCCAATGCAGAAGCGCTGAGTGTGGGTGGCCAGCAGGGCCCAGGAACGGAAAACCATGTCACAGGACCCACAGGGCAGGAGCCCTAGCTCCCCGGAGTGGGAGTCCATGGGATGGGACTCCTTTCCTGATAGCAGCCAAGACCTGCAGAAGACAGAACAGAGGGGCAGGGGAAAGGGAAAGGAGGATGAAATAGCCAAAGGCAGAGAGGAAAGGCCAGGTTTACCGGTTCAAGTTTATGTTTGGAGAGGAGCTAAAGCTCCCTGGGCAACAACCTCAGGTCTGGGCAGGTCTGGAGAGTGAGCGGGCAGGCTTGGTCACCTTAGGGAGGAGCCCCTGGCTTGAAAAAGATGTCATAAAATCTGTTCCACCTCATTGCATGAGTATGGGCAAGTCTCTAACACCACACCTTGGTTTTCTTGCCTATATTAATAAAAGGGAGCAAAGAGCTGCCTCCTAAACTAGCTGAGCCCATATCACATACTCCGTCTTGGTTATTTAATAGCCTCTGGCAGGGAAGCGTCACCTTGTTCGTTCTAGTTTTGCCCAAGTGGATGTAACCCAAGTTAGTGTCATTCTCCATTCCAAGGAATACCTGAGTAAGAGGAGGCATTCTGCCTGGAAACCATGTCTTTCCCGTAGACTAAAAGCTTTTCCTTGGGCTTCCCTGGTGGCGCAGTGGTTGGAGTCCGCCTGCCGATGCAGGGGACATGGGTTCGTGCCCCGGTCCGGGAAGATCCCACATGCCGCGGAGCAGCTGGGCCCGTAAGCCATGGCCGCTGAGCCTGCGCGTCCGGAGCCTGTGCTCCGCAACGGGAGAGGCCACAACAGTGAGAGGCCTGCGTACTGCAAAAAAAAGCTTTTCCTTGCACGGTGCCTCTCTGGAAGTAACATCTTTTGCATAACCAAGTCATACCAAGGCCCCCTAACTCCTAGTTCCTGCCCCTAGGCGCCGCCCTGCCGCCCCCACAAGATAATCAACACAGCTGAAGAATTGAAAGTTCTGGGAGAACACAATGAATCAGAAGAGGGAATCAAATACAGAAAGGTAAACTCTTCACTCAGGACTAGCCAGGGGCCACACAGGCCCCGTTCCTGCTGACCAGATTTCCCTGCCACCCCCACCCAAATATATGAATCCAACAGAGGCGGGAGCTCTGACCTAGCCCCATGTTTCTAAACAAGGCAGGTAGTGGTGCCCCCGCTCCCAGGTATGTAAGGCCAAGCTATGACTAGCAGCAGGTTACAAAGTGTTTCAAAGTATGTAATCTCAATTGTCCAGCTCAATTCCAAGTGGAAAAGAGGTACATTTTTAGAAATTTGTTCTGAGAAAGCTACTAAGTGGCAAAGCCGAAGACCAAACATATAGGATATCTCTATGTCAACCTACTTCTCATTTCCAATTTATAGCTCATTTTATAGTATTTCATTGATCCTACGATGCACACTTTTTCATATTTTAACACTGAAATCAGGATTCACAATTAACGGAGTGTCATAACTGGCAAGTTTTCTTATTAGTACATAAAATGTCTTAAAATAGATATACTCAATGAAATATGATATAGTTCTTTCTGTTCTATCTCAATCACCATTTCCACAGTTCATATGTGCACTGCTTATACTACTAGCAGGAGAAGCCCCTACTAGCAGGAGAGACTACCATACGTTATGGCACATAAGGTCTCTGCCTTCCTAGCCTTTAGGATCTAGCAATTATGCTGGTTACTCTACCTCTAGTCTCTACCCCTTCTGGAGCCTACACTACAAGTTAGTTTTACCCTTCTAACAAGTGGTCAGGCCTGTTATTCCTTTGCTTGTCTCCCATTAGAGCATGATCTCGGGCCTGTATATCCACTAGGGACCATGTGCTGTAGGGCTGGCTGAAGAGTGCCAGTTTCGGTATCTGTTGTTTAGTTTAACTTCTAATCATCCATCAGATCTTGGCCTAAGGTTCCATTTTTTATGTAACCCTACTGAGCTGGGTGCTCCTTGCATTCCCAGGGCCTTGCACAATGCCCGGGACACCCTATGTTCTTATTTAGCAGAAAAATTGAGGCACAGACTTCCTTAAAAAATAGGCACACTGGTAAATACATGGGCAGTGAAAAACAGTTTCAGAAAGGAAACTTGGGTTTCTGATTTTATTACTGCTAGTTTATTGCACAGGTTTTTCTGCATCAAAAACATATCTGCTAAAAGGAGAAACAGGTGTGTCTGAATTCAGATTTCCCTCAGACCTCTAAAAGTAGTATTTGCCCTAAAAAAGAATCCACTCATCTAATTTTAAAGAAAATATACTTCTTACACAAGACAATCCAAACTGATGCAAAATATTTATTCCAAGTTAGTTATTTTATGCAGTAGTTTTCCCCCTCAACAGACTTGTGATAACCACATCTTTTAAATCTGTAAATAATGTTATCAAAATAATCTTAATCTTTGAAATCTCACAAAAATGTATATTTTACAATCCACCCTGAATATCAAGGCTGCAAGAATAACACATTTCCTATATCCAAATATTTTACAGCTGTACCCAGAAAGAAAAAAAAAAAGTGAAAAAACCATATATGCTGGGTTAAGGGCTAATGTTACCCGAGCAGCCAGAAATAAAATAAAATATCCAAATTATTAGCATTAATTTAATACAATTATAACTTCAATAGTCACTTTGTCATTGACAATGATTGCTTGAGCACAGGGGTGAGTGCCCCAAGGGCTGGTAGTAGAAGCTGCTGCTGCAGACCAGTGTCTCCTCCTCTCTGCCCTGCCAGCTCCCACCTGTGCATCGCCCCATATATACTGTGTGTATGTGTGTGTGTTTTAAAAATCTTTCCCACCACATGAAGTTCTATTAAGCAGATAACAGGGAAGAACAACAAAAGCTAAACAAGCCAATCGCTCGCTCTCTCTTTGGGATATGATTATTTCCCTTGTGCATGAAGTATTCAACAACAACATAAGAAAAGGAAAAGGAAAAGAATGATTTCTTCTGTATAACCCTTAAATGCACAAGCTGAGTTTACTGGGTCAGATTTAACAGTAAGCATTTATAAGCCTACTTCCAGGCATCGTCATCAGATGTTTCACTGCTACTTGTTTCCGTGTCTGAGTCCTCAAACTCTGCTTTACAAGTGTTTCTCCAAGGGGAGAATAGGCTAGAACTTCGGCTCTGCAAGAAGCCATTCTTCCCAAAGCCATTTCTTCTCAGCTGTGGTTGGCAAGGGAAAGAAAGAAAAAGACAACCGTCAGTAACTACACTGGCCCATGGGACCTGGGAAAGCCCAGGTCTCAATTCAATTCTAGGCAGAATGTAGAGGGGGACCGTTCTAAGAGACTGAAGATTTCTTATAGCAGTGCTTTTCAAACTGTAATGTGCCAATTAATCACCTAAGGATCTCTTTAAAATGCAGACTGATTCAGTATGTCTGGGGTACAGTTTGAGATTTCCTATTTCGACAAGTTCTCAGGTGATGACAATGACAGGGGAACAGAGTTCTGAGTAGCAAAGTCTTTATGTCAACCTATACTTTTCTTTATAGGATTTTAACACTATTGTTATTTATGCTTTAAATATATACCACCTGAACGTAAGTTTCATGAAGTTTGTAGAGACCTGGCAGTGTTTTACTCAGAGAAAGAATGCAGGCATTTGTTGAAGAAATTCAGATAGGCTATTTGGCTTCTTGGCTCTGGCTGGACTACCAGAGGGAAACCACAGAGCTGGAAGCAGAGGGTTAGCCTGCTTAGCCAGACACCAAGGGCTCAGCCCATAACCTCGGGAATATAGCCTTGTGGTTCTGATAAGGAGTTAGAGCTTCCAGGATGAAATAACATACTGCTTTCTGAAATCTGCTAACTACTGACCTGGTTTTTGTGTCCACCACTGGCCTGGGCAGAATGAGATGCTCCTCCATATTTCTACAATGGCAACTTATTAAGTAACTTTTCTTTTTCAAGGTCTTTCTCACACCCTAAACTGGGGCTTCCTAAGGGCAATGATTGTCCTATCTCCTTTCTCTCCTAGTCATTAACTGGTCTCCAGCAAAAGTTTATGACATACCTCCTCTGTCTTCATGTGGAACTCTTTGAGCTCATCCTCTGTGAGGGGAAGGCAATTCTCATCATTTTCAGGATACTCCTGCCATCCCATTGCTTTCAATAACCTGGTAGAGGCAGGTCAGGCAAAAAAAATATACCTTTAAGCATAAGTGAGAAATCCACAACTTTCCAGCCCAGGGGCAATGGTACCCACCTAGATGTTAGAGAAGAAACTTGGGTTTTTCTTTTCTTCCCAGTGGGATAAGCTTTAATTATGACTACTTAGGTGCTTGGAATTAGATGGAGGATCTCCGTAGTTGCTCTTTGGAGAGCATAAGAGCTATAGAGAAGGGACGGTAGAAGTAGCAGTATAGAGTCAAACTATCCCACAGACGAAACAGAAGAAATCTCACTTTGTCTCCTGTGAGCAAATTAGTACATAGCCACATGTACCTAAGTTCTCTTTTAATTTCATGGCACTGTGGACTCCATAACCTTGTGATCTTGTTGACCCCTTTTAAAGTTCCTCTGGACAGGAGCCCCTTTTCAGGAAGGTACTTGGCAGGCCCCATCTGCCATCCAGTTGCCCACACAGCTTGGCTGGCTCTGTGTTCAAGGCCCTCATTTAAAGAACAAGCTCCATTACCTTCGGGCCTCATGAATCCCAAGGCCCCTTAAAGGGGTCTTGTGGTAACTTCTCACTTGGGCCAGGAGGGGCCAAGGGGCCACCACAACAGCACCAGGAAACAGGTCTCATCCCACCCCACCCCTTCCAACTGGAGCCGTAAACTGAGTCTGAAACTAAACTACAAGAATGCCTTGGAGAGGAGGGTGTGAAAACGCTAGCTGAGTCTGTAAAGGAATACCCAGTGGGCAACAGGCCAACCTGCGGCACACAGAGAGAACAAGGTGTGGTGCTGGGGGCACTTCTCTCTGTACGGGACTCTGAAATGTCTTAAGTATGTTGAAACTCCTTGTAGGCCATACACAGCATGCTTTGTGATCTGACCCTCACTTACCTGTGCTCTGCTTCCAAAGAGTGAGAGAGGACCTCCCCTTCGTCTTCTACGGGGAGATCAAGACCATTCTGATGACAGCCTTCCTCTCCATTTTCTTTTGGTTCAGGTGTGCTGTTGTCCTCTGACTGAAATAAGGAAAGGAAGGACATTATTTGGTTTAATACCCCTTTGGGGCAAGATAAGCAATCTAAGAGATTAAGAAGTAAGAACCCAGGAAAATGCTTTCTAGAAGAGGATCTCAGCCAATAGGTTTTTCCCACTTAAAAACGAGAACTTGCTCATCTTGCTAATAAGATTTCCAAAGGATACTAACTGGCTACCATCTTAACTTCAGGTTATGGCAACTGTGGCAGAAGCTACTAGATGCCTATGCAATATCAATTTTCTATTCTTCCTTACTGATTTGGACTAAGGAACCAATGCGCTCAGCTTTTAAAAAGTTCACTTTCCTAGGCTCCCTTGCAGCTAGGAGTGGCTATTTGACAGTTGGCCAATAAAATGTAAGTGGAAATTGCAGGGGTAGCTTTTAAGAAAGCATTTAAAAAAGGGACAGACATCCGTTTTCAGGTTTTTGGCTCTGTCCTTTCCCTAACTAGAATGTGGATGGGAGCACAACTACCCTAGTTCCAAGGCGACCAAAACTTACAAGTTTCCTGATAATACGAATGAGCTGCCATTACCCTCTTGGACAGGGAACTCTAACCTTCCTGTTGCAGGATACCAAAAAGAAACCCTCTTGTTTTACGGTTCTGTTCGTCAGATTTTCTTATATTAGAATTAAATATAATCCTTAAAGGGACTTCCCTGGTGGTCCAGTGGGTAAGACTCTGTGCTCCCAATGCAGGGAGCCTGGGTTCAATCCCTGGTCAGGGAACTAGATCCTGCATGCATGCCACAGCTAAGAAGTCTGCATGCTGCAACTAAGAGTTTGCATGCCATAACTAAGACCTGGAGCAGCCAAAAAAAAAAAAAAAAAAAAAAAAAAAAAAAAAAAAATATATATATATATATATATATATATATATGCTTCTATAATTTACCAACTTCAATTCAAGGCTTAAGCAGTGCTGCCCTGTTTAAGAGCACTAAGTCCCAAGGCAGCTATCACTGAAATGAGCCCTAATTTGAAATATGCTGAACAAAGAACTGAACTCGCTTTATCACAGACTGTTACTCCTCCAGACAAATCTCTGTCATTTTAAAAATGTACCACATCTTTCTCGCTTAAGAACAAAAAGCACATGTATAACATAGAAAAACACTTATGTTGCCCCAGAAAAACCCTTTGCTCTTACATCCTCCAGCTTCTCACAGTCTCTGCTCTCTGAGAAGTCTCCATTCCGGTCATCCTTCAGAGTCTTCAGGAACTCGCTCTTCCTGTCAGTAGTTCGGCGGGTCAACTTGGTCAGACGAGAGGAGCTGATCTCAATTGGAGGAGTGGTGCTGGCGGGGCTCTGGGCAAATACCACAAATAGGTTGCTCTTGACAGCAAAGAGTAAGTACTGGGATTCTCTAGGTCACTTCTACAAGGTACTGCTTTCCAGAATCTGGTAGCCTATTTATCACTCTTTTACCAAAAATAAACTATCCTTTTCATTTAAACAGACTTCAGCTCTGCTGAGTTCTTACAGTTAAAACCAGATGGTTTAAATAGCACCTCTCCGATCTTTCTCCAGATGCCAGCATAACGCCAGTCAAACACAGGCCAACCATGGTTTACCAAAGGGCAATGACCCCACCCAGCTACTGCCCATCTTTGGATGCTGATGGGAATCACCAGTAAAAAAAAATGACTTTGAGCTAAGCATAACTACAAAGGAAATGGAGTTAGAGCTGTACACGTCACAACACTTACCTCAGTTTAAGTAAACGAGAAAGGGCAACTTTAGAAAAGGCTGCTTAGCTTTATTCTCACTCACCTCTTTGGGAGAGCTTAAAACTATACCACCAGCCAGTACTACTGGTTTGGTAACAGAGATTGGACTGGTAAAAGCAGACTCCCGGCTAGAGGAAAGGGATCCTGATTTGTGTTCCATTCTGTTAGCTTTCCACGCACTGGGCTACATGGGAAGAGAGAACAAATCAGTCAGAACAGCATGCAGACAGAAGCTCAGCCTGTAAGATCATAAGGAGTGAAATGTTATGTGCAAACATGAATTCCAAGAGTTCACCTGTCTCAACACGATTGGGAGGTATATAACCTTGAAGGAAAAAGGCAGACAGGAACCAGAAAAGCCATGGGATATTAACAGGTATTTCTCAAAAACAGAGCCCTAGTCCAATAAGCCTGGGAGATGCTAGGCTGAATATAGTTCGACAACAGGTTTCTTTTACTGTGCTGTTTCTCAAAGCACTTAACTATATATGTGAATTGAGAGGCAGATATACTACACAGCATTTTCTAAACTTATTTGACCCCCCCCAAATGTTTTCTTTTATAGTGTGCTGTTTGTTAACCTCTGATGTAATCCTGACAACCCCCCACCCCTGCCTCCAAAGAGCACATCAGAAAAATGATGTTTTCTAGGAACACTGATGGCAGGAGGCTAGTTACAGGCCAGGGAGGGCAATATAAATGGCTGGACAATCCTGGTTTAGTCCAGAGGTCCTTCTTTTGCTCGGTCTTGTGGGGTCTGGACCCATTCTGTCACTCTGGCCCTGACCCCAACTATGATGGCAGCATAGTGTAGATGGAATACTCCATTTTTCCTGAGTCAATCACTCTTGTCTGAGGCACATCAATGGAGTGAGGCTAAAGAAAGTAAAAAAGTCTGTTTTTCCAAAATGAAACAATTAGAACCAAGAGATCTCTAGGACAAAGGAAGGGTCTGAGTGAAAAGGATTTCTTTCTTGTTATTAAAGAAGAAAATATAGGCTAAAGAAAGGAATAAACTTCACAGAGTTATCTACTATGTACCAGATGCTTGATCTATTTTATTTAATTCTTAACCCAATCAGGTATAATTATGTCAAATTTTTACAGAGAATTACACTGACATTAAGAAAGTTATGTAATTTGTCTGAGGTTACTCAACTAGGATACAATATTGTTTTCCACAATGCCTCCAAAAAGAGCATGCCAGCAGATAAAAGAGACAACGACCTAACTGGAATGGAAATTAATTTTTTTCTTGCACTGATGAAAATCTAAAGATGGCTGCTTATTCAGGCTAAATATCAAAGACAATAGTTTCCCAGAGTTGCACAGGGTCACCAGATGCCTTGTCTTTTAATATTGCCACCTCAGGGCACAGAAACAGGTGAGTGTCTGCCACAGTAGTATGATAGTTTTACCAGACAGTGTTACGTGCAACAGGATACTGACATCTCTTTCCAACTTTATTCCAACTTAATTTTCAGTAATTCAAACACTATATTATATAGTGTTTGGTTGCTCACTAGAGAAAACCATTATGCCCTGTACCCCCTTTATTAGAGGAATTATATATGTAGAAATCCACTGAGGTGAGGCACAAACTATTATGTATAAGATAAGCTACAAGGATATATTGTACAACATGAGGAATAATGGAGTATAACCTTTGAAAATTATGAATCACTATATTGTACACCTGTAACTTATATATTGTACATCAACCACACTTCAGTCAATCAATAAAGGAAGGAAAAAAAAGGAATCCACTAAAGTGAATCACGTATCAGCTGCAGTTTTCTTTTTAAAATATCCTCTCCTTTTCTCCTAACTCCAAATCAACCTCAACTCTCCACCTCAAATGATCTTGTCTTCTCCTACTGGACTGACATCAGAAGATCCGGGGATTCCCTGGTGGCGCAGTGGTTAAGAATCCGCCTGCCAATGCGGGGTACGTGGGTTCGATCCCTGGCCTGGGAAGATCCCACATGCCATGGAGCAACTAAGCCCGTGTGCCACAACTACTGAGCCTGTGCTCTAGAGCCTGTGAGCCACAACTACTGAAGCCAGCGCGCCTAGAGCCTGTGCTCTGCGACAAGAGAAGCCACTGCAATGAGAAGCCTGCGCACCACAAAGAAGAGTAGCCCCTGCCTGTCCCAACTAGAGAAAGCCTACGTGCAGCAATGAAGACCCAATGCAGCCAAAAATAAATTAAAAAATAAAATAGTTATTAAAAAAAAAAATTTCGTCACTGGATCCAAACTCTCCCCAATTCTCTCCTTTGCATCTCAAGTTCCTTTGATAGGTCCCCCTCCCTTTCTACCATTCTACATCCATTTGTTCTCATTCCTTTATGAATTTATCAATTATTTCTCCTTTGTATCTTTAACCTCTTTCTCTCTAGTAAGTTCTTCCATTTTATCTACAAACATGCTAAGCCACCTTACTGAAGCGAAGGGGGAAAAAACAAAGATATATTTTCCCTTTTACTACAATCCTTTTATTTCCAAACTTTTCTGCATAATTCAGTATCTGCTGCCTTTCACTTGTTCATTCTTACTATTTAATTCCCTGCAACACTCAACTCTATCCCCATTTTAATGAAACAGCTCTTTCAATAAATAAGCAAAAATCTTGTCTTCATATTACATTCAATGGTCAGCTTTAAAATATCTTTTTGTAGAAGGAGAGATTACTTGTTACCTATCTTTTCTGAACCTGTCCCTCTTTCCCTTCTCAATTCCCTGATGCTTCATTCTCTTCTCGCCTCCTGAATTCCTTTCAGTGGATGTAGGCATACTCAGTGCTCTTCTACAGCAATCTGTTCCTAGGTGAACTTCATTAGAAAAACTAGTTATTTGTAATTGTTTAATCATTCAAATTGTTAAAATCATGGAGCTAATGTGACCCCTAAACTCTCACCTGAGCTTTTATAAAGACCTCCATCATTTGGCTTTAGTCTTACTTCTCCCCACCACTTCCCAACTACCAGCCATCCACTTGTCTTTTCCCAGACATGGCATGTTTTGCCTCCTTTTTTTATTTTATTTTATTTATTTTTGGCTGTGCTGCGTCTTCATTGCTGCGTGTGGTCTTTCTCTAGTTGCGGTGAGCGGCGGCTACTCTTCCGTGCAGTGTGTGGGCTTCTCACTGCGGTGGCTTCTCCTGTTACAGAGCATGGGCTCTAGGCATGCGAGTTTCAGTAGCTGTGGCACATGCAGGCTCAGTAGTTGTGGCTCGCAGGCTCTAGAGTGCAGGCTCAGTAGTTCTGGCGCACAGGCTTTGTTGCTCTGTGGCATGTGGGATCTTCCTGGACCAGGGCTTGAACCCGTGTCCCCTGCATTGGCAGGCGGATTCTTAACCACTGTGCACCAAGGAAGCCGCCCTCCCCCCGCTTTTTTGGTAACAAAGCGCTCCTCTGCCTGGAATGCCCCACCTACTTCCTCCCTAACAAACTCCAACTGTTTTTTTTTTCTTCTGGCTGCTCTGGGTCTTCGTTGCGGCGTGCAGGCTTCTCTCTAGTTGCTGCGCGTGGGCTTAGTTGCCCTGTGGCATGTGGGATCTTAGTTCCCCGACCATGGATCAAACCCACATCCCCTGCATTGGAAGGCGGATTCCCAACCACTGGACCACCAGGGAAGTCCGTCTCCTACTGTTTTAAAACTACCATTTGTTGACTAGTTTAGGATATGTCAGTACTATATTCCAAGTACTTCGAGTGGCATGAAGTCTGACTCTAAAACCAGAATTCTCATCCTCCTCTCTCCTTTTTATGCTTCAAGATGGGAAGCATTCTGGGGCAGTGGAAAGAGCCCTAGTTGAAGTTAGACAAACCTTGTTTTAGAGTCCCAAACTCCATAATTTTATTAGCAATGTAACCTCATATATTACATAATTTTCTACATCCTAGGATTAAGGTAACTGTTATATGTAAAAGGCCTAGTGAATGTCCTGGAACATAGTAAGATGGCAACGAATAGTAGTTCTCTTTCCTTTGCCACTTCAAAACCCAGTTCAGGGCTTCCCTGGTGGCGCAGTGGTTGAGAGTCCGCCTGCCGATGCAGGGGACACGGGTTCGTGCCCCGGTCTGGGAGGATCCCACGTGCTGCGGAGCGGCTGGGCCCGTGGGCCATGGCCGCTGAGCCTGCGCGTCCGGTGCCTGTGCTCCGCAACGGGAGAGGCCCGCGTACCGCAAAAAAAAAAAAAAAAAAAAAAAAAAAAAAAAAAAAAACCAGTTCAAATATGACCTCATCTGTAAAGGCTCTGAGGACCCTCTCCAGGCAGGGCAGTACAATTATTTTTTATATGTGTCTCTTCACTAGACAGCAACTCTTTGAGATTATTTTTCTGACTCTAGTGGCATATAGCTTTTAAATACACAAATATTCGATGTTTAATAACTGTTGAACGCGTAGAGAAAATGAATGAATGGATAAATCCACACCTGCCTACTAGTTATCTCATCTCTGCCTTCCTCTAACATCTCACATTCAAGGGTCCCAGAACCACTCTCATCAACTTTTCCTGAAAACTCTTTCTCTCTTCTCTAACTTCAGTGAAATGGTTCCACAGTTATCCCAGTTTCCTGGGGATGAATGCTCAGTGTCCTGTTTTCCTCCTCTGATTTGCTTCCCACTGTGTGCCATCACCACCTCCCTTCTCTGCTCACTTGCATCATCCCTGTTCAGGCTTCACTACCTTTTGCAAGGATAGTTAACAGCAGACTTTAGTTTTCTTATTTTCATTCTATCCTCAACTCAGTTCTACACAACAGGGCTAAACTGATCTTAAGCTCTGTGTTATGACTTTTATCCTTGTCACTTCTTCTTCCCCAAAAGACTTCTAAGATCCGTGAGGATATGAGTTTGTCTCACTCATTATTTTTTATTTTTATTTTTTTGCGGTACATGGGCCTCTCACTGTTGTGGCTTCTCCCGTTGCGGAGCACAGGCTCCGGACACACAGGCTCAGCGGCCATGGCTCACGGGCCCAGCCGCTCCGCGGCATGTGGGATCTTCCTGGACCGGGGCTCAAACCCGTGTCCCCTGCATCGGTAGGCGGACTCTCAACCACTGAGCCACCAGGGAAGCCCTGTCTCACTCATTATTATACTCTTCTGCTGTTGCCTAACAGAATGCTTGCAGACATTTCACATGAAGTTAACACTTACGAAAACTTTATAAACTCTAAAGGAATGGAACAAACAAAAGGTATGCTGCCATGCTGATAATAATAGCTACCATTTATTACCACTTACAAGTACCTCATTTACTCCTCAAAAAACCCTTAAAAGACAGGCACTACTACCTCCACTTTACATGATGAAATTGAGATTCATAATGTTAGAAACTTGTCCAAGGTTGTATCACAAAGAAGGAGCAAAGTGTCATCTGTCTACTTCAAAGCCCTGCAGTTAATTTCCATGCCACAGTTTCTTTCTTTTTTTTTTTTTGCGGCACGCGGGCCTCTCACTGTTGTGGCCTCTCCTGTTGCGGAGCACAGGCTCCGGACGCGCAGGCTCAGTGGCCATGGCTCATGGGCCCAGCCGCTCTGCGGCCTGTGGGATCTTCCTGGACTGGGGCACGAACCCGTGTCCCCTGCATTGGCAGACTCTCAACCACTGAGCCACCAGGGAAGACCCAGTTTCTTTCTTTATAGGAGTTGCTCTCTTGACTGAATTCATATTCTTTTCCTTCTACATCAGAGGAACAAGTATCCTAAACCCCTTTCAAAAATAATTCCATTTGTCAATCAGTTTATTCCCATTCATTTCTTCTTGGGCCATGATCCTTTAATGACCTTTCAAGTATATTTCAAGTTGTCCCCAGTCACTTCTTCCTACAGATTTTCTTCACCCTTTCACTTAACTTTACCACCACCTATATTCTGTTTCCTTTTACTGTCAAGTCTCAAAGGTGCCACTACTTCCACTTCCACTCACATAATTCCAGAATCCTCTGAAATCTTGTTTTTCAGCCTTACACTACTCTCCTAAAACCTCAACTCAAAGGTCACCAAAAACTTTCCAACTGCTAAGGTCCAAATCCCCTCTGTTATTTCCCTCAACCTATTGGCAGCAATTGACAAGTGCTGACAACGCCAGCTGCCATCTTAAATTCACCCACCCAGAAGTGTGATAGCATACGATTTTTTCTATGTCTGAGTTACAATTTCTTAATCCTGTTGACTATGTTGTTATTTTCCTAATATTTATGAAATATTAAGTATTTCCCCAAGTCTTATTGTCCCATTCTTTACTCTTCTTCTATCCTCTTTCCCTCAGAGATCTTATCTACACTGAAAGCTTCATTAACACTAGGATAATGACCCTCAGTCCTGGTATTTTTCCAGTGCTACCAGGTAATCAGAATGGTTCATTCCGTATCCCTCATATATGCCCAGTGTTTTCTATTTTCAGAACATTTTATTTAACCACCTCTTCTAACCTGTAATACTCTCCAGACTTTCCCTGACTATCCAAATCTGGACCATCCTCCAAAGATCTGTTCAAATTAGTTTTTCAGTAAAATTTCCCTTGATGGTCATAGTCTAAGCTGATCCTTGCTCCTCTGAACTGTGTAAATAAATAAAGTGTTTAATTAATTTAGTTATTCCAAATCTGTTTAAGATTTGTTTTTAGAATTTGTTATTTTATTTCATACACAATCACATGACCTTATATTGTTATATCTTGTCATCCCTATTAGACTTTTAGCCCATGGAGGGTGAGGACCAATGTTGTACTTTGTGTTGCTCTTAAGTACCAAACAAGTGCTTGCACACACAGAAAAGTGAATTAATGCTCACTGTTTTTTCTCTCAATAACACAGTAAATTTAATTGTTTCCTTACAGTGGCTGGAATTCATTCAAGCAATTATTGTGTGCTTTTGTGAGGGTGCTAGGGATACAAATATGAAAAAGACCTGAAGCCTTTAAGGAGATTACAACCAAATGAAGAAATAGATGCAATAAATATTGTGATTAGAGACAGAGTGCTATTCAATCAGATACAAGGCTTAATTAGATCTTTAGATGTATGTGATAGAAAAGGATTCAGAGAGTATGACATAAACACACAGGAAAATCTCCCAGGTAAGAAAACAAAGGGCAGTAAAAGACAGATTAGGCTTAGGCTATATAGAATTATACACACCAGTGCTCATGAGTCTGGACACTGTATTATAACATCAGGGGTTGCTAAGTCATGACCCTTGGGCCAAAACTGGCCTGAGGCCTATTTTTGTATGGCCCATGAGCTAATAATGTTTTTTACATTTTTAAATGGTTGGAAAAAAAAAGAAAAGAAAAAGAATATATTACAAAAAGACCATATGTCATATGTGACCAACAAAGCCTAAAATATCTATCATCTGACCCTTTACAGATAAAGTTTACCAACCCCTGCTATACAGATGGTTTGGAATCACTTAAGGGACTTAATGCGAGGGGATGTGATATATTCAAACTGTTTTAGGATAATCATTCTGGCAGTTCTGTGTAAGATAAAATACAGAGAAATGAGGAAATAGAAGGGTACACTACAACAGTAAATGTGAGATGACAAGGGCATATCATAGAGGAAAAAACTGATGGGGATTTTATATAACTGCTTGGGAGAGGGGAATGAGTAAGAAAGAGGAAGAAAGCAGCAGCCATGATACTCAGCTACGTGACCAGATGAATGTTGGTGTTATTAATGAAAACAGCAAATCAAGAGAAGCAGGTTTATGAGATGAAGCTAATGAGTATGAGAGGCCTACTAAAAATGTAGTTGGCAGCAGAAGAGAGTTTGGAGACAGTAAAATACTATACATAGAACTTAATGGCACCAAATGAATATCTGGTGAGTGACTCAACAGGAAAAAATAAATTTACTAAATTTTTTTCTTATTTATTCTCCCACCTCTGCTGTATAAGGTTCTTACACTGATTCCAAATCATACCTTGGATGGAGGTGGTACAGGCTTAGGAACCAGGTTCTTATAGACACTTGGAACCATGGTTGACAATTTGTTTCCATTTGCATGGTGAGATCCTGGTGAGGTGAATGCAGCAGAGAAGGCAGCAGCAGGATCTTCTTTGGAAACTTTTTTGATGACTAGCATTTTGGAGGGCTGCTTGGCACTAGGTGGGTTTTCTGTGAAATACAATAGTGGAGAGACAAAAGAATGTCAAACCTATTGGTTAACACGAAGCATAGTTCAAACAAAGGCCTCACTTTGTACAAAGAGCTGACAGTTGAGACTAAGTGACAAACATTTCCTGGTATGCACTTAACAGATACTCTCAAAAGTGACACTTACCCAGGAACTGTAGGAAAAAAGGCAACATAAGAAAACACTTGATTCTAAATTCATAATCAACCAAAAAGCCCAAAGATGTTAGGAGTCTTTCAGGGGTACAGCATGTCTCATGCACGGTGTGATCACTCAGGCATAGACCAAACAAGAATATATATCCAAGGATAGCTACTCCTGTCAGCATGAGAACACAGAGAGATGAGGAAACTGGAGAAAGGAGTCTGCTATGGGACCTTCTGATGAGGCAAACTGGAGCAAAGCTATACATTAACAAAGGGGAAATGGAACAGCAATTGCCCTTAATCCTGTAACTCAAGATCCAAACCCAGTATTTAGATACACTAAAGCCTTCCTAATAAGATGCCTGGCTACTGAACATATCTAATGTAGGAACTAGGAGAGTACAATTTGTAAATGCCAAAGATCCCAATGCCACAGGATCAGGTTTGGTTTGAAATACACTGATTTTTCTACTAACTTTTTTTTTTTTTTTTTGGTGGTACGCGGGCCTCTCGCTGTTGTGGTCTCTCCCGTTGCGGAGCACAGGCTCCGGACGCGCAGGCTCAGCGGCCATGGCTCACGGGCCCAGCCGCTCCGCGGCATGTGGGATCTTCCCGGTCCGGGGCACGAACCCATGTCCCCTGCATCGGCAGGCGGACTCTCAACCACTGTGCCACCAGGGAAGCCCTCTACTAACTTTTTATAAGGCTAGTTATTAGGAACATATATATATAAATGTGTGCATTTATAGGTTTCCCCCTGCCCTATACAACAGACATCATTGATAATTGCCAAAAACAAAAACAACACCCCACTCAGCTAACGGAACCTGGTTGAACAAAATGTTCTCTGGGACGTGGTATTATTTAGCCTTTCAAAGAACACTTTAGAAGAGTATTTAGTAATATGAAAGAATGGTTAGAATACAGTTGTCTACCAAATATTAAGGAGACAACTATAATACATTAAAATTCAATTTAATTGTTATAAGCAAATTAGCAACATTAAAAATTACTTCTAAAAAAATTACTTCTTAGGAGCATATTATATTATTCTCCCTTTGCTTAAAATCTGCTTTCAAATTCAGGGCTCTACAAGCTCTCAATTGTCTGTATTCTGACTCTACTACCATTACATCTCAATGGTATTTTGGGGGGCAGAGTAAGAGCTAGGCAGAGTTAGTTACCATGTGCAAATGGATGAGAAGAGAAACCAGAGATAAAGAAACAAACGAATAAAAAAACAGATAAAGAATGTTTTCTCCTCTCCCTGCTAATAAGAAAAATTTAAAGTTGTGCCTTTAAAAATGGCAAAATCTACCTACCCCACACTCCAGAAGGGGTCCCAATAGGTCTGCATGGCTGATTCTGTTTGCCAGCTTCTGGATTCAAAGAAGGCTAGGAAAAAAGGGGTATTAATGGTTGATATAGAAAACTAATCATTTCAGCACTTTTTGCAAAGTAGCATTCACCATGGAACCTATCAAATACTGATAACTATATATCAGCAGCACTCTAACACTGTATTCAGAATTAACAAATAAACAGACGACGTTGAAATGCAAAATCAATCTCAGGCTCTCTTGGCTTTCATTTCCTTTAATATGAGAGGATAAAAAAATTTTCTTTAAATAAACAGAGTAAGTGTGCAAGTTCTCATCTTCCTGTAGGATATGTATGCCAACTAAGGAGGCACAGAAAGCTGAATGAACAAGAAAGTGAATCACTTTTCTCAGATTTAAGGAGCATAATCTGGTCAGTGAAATGTGAGTATTCATAGCATTTCTAATGAGACTGCTTTAGGGCAGAGGCACACCATGTGCTAGGAATACAAAGGCAATTAAGAAGAATCCTTATCCCCACAAGGGTCAGTCTTACTACAAAGATAAACTTGTAGACCAGTAAGTATAATAAAAGGTTATGGGGGGACTTCCCTGGCAGTCCAGTGGTTAAGACCTCACCTTCCAATGCAGGGGGCGCAGGTCTGATCCCTGGTCAGGGAGCTAAGATCCCACATGCCTCACGGCCAAAAAGCCAAAACATAAAACAGAAGCAATATTGTAACAAATTCAATAAAGACTTCAAAAATGGTCCACATCAAAAAAAAAAAAAATTATAGGGACTATGATAAAAATTCACATTAGGGAAGAAGGAGTACTAAGGAAGGAATAGTCAATTCCACTAGAAAGAGAAGTGCTATCAGAAAAGGTTTCATTAGAGGAGACTAAGAAGAATCCTTAATGATGAATTCCAAAGCTGGAAAACGGGTGATTCCAGGAACAGAATGCTGAATGAACACCAAGACAGGAAAAACATGAAAAAGAGATCTGCAAATAGTTCAGCATTAGTGCTAGGGAATGAGAGGGCCTTTCTTTGGGGAAAGAGATGTCTGGCAAAGTAGGTAAGAGCCAGACTGTGGAGTATTTTTAAGGGAGATTGAATTTTATTCTTTAGGGATGGGAATCCATCTCTCATGCAGAGTTAACATGATCCAACCATTAGTTTACAAGTCTGGTAGCAGCTTGAAGGATGTATTTCAGGGCTATAAACAACTAGGAGACTATTAGGAGACCAGTTTCCTAGTACAGGAAAGTATGAAGGCGACAGGAGTAGAGGAAGAGATGATGGGAAGGATCGAGAAGTGTTAAGAGTCACAGACTCAACTTAATAACGAATTGTATGGGGTTGTGAAGATGACACTGGTGCCCAAACCCAAACTTTACAATCTGGTACAGAGTAGGAAAATGGCTTTTCAGCACAAATGACCACGGGACATTAAACAAGAAATAGAAAGAGGCACAGAATCGACTGCAGAGCTTCTGAATCAAAACCTCCAGAAGTGGGGCCCCAGCAGGTGTATATTTTCAACCTGTCAAGAGGAGACCCACTAGCATAGAGCAAGCACAGATACAATCTGAACTATTAATTCAGTATACAAATGGACAAATCAGACAGAATATGGACAGGTAAATACACTCTTCTGGATGGAATAGTAAAGGCAAAAGGAGTCTAGATGAATAAAGTATGACAGAGTAAAAAATCCTTGGCTCACATTTTCTTTGCTTGAGTATTCTAATTGTTACACCATTGACTTGTATTATAAACCTTTGTTGTCAAATTGTGTCTGATTTTCTTTCTTTTATAAGTGACTTGTTCTTTATGTCTGGATGTCCGAAGGATATTCTTCTTCTAAGTGTTGGCTGTTCTGGCTGTCCTTTCAATTTGTAGTTTCAAGTCTTACTGTATTTCATGAAATTATTCTTGAATTATACTTTTTAGCACCTAAGCTATTCATGTTTGTTATTTTATATTATTATTATATTATTTTTTGCAGGGAAGATCTTTTGGATTTTTTTTTTGCCAAATTTCTGTATCTTTTTTTTTTCAATTCTTAATTTTAATCTATTTGTTTTTTCTTCATTTAAAAAGCTTCCTTTGTCTAATTCTTGAAAAACACTAGTGTTTATTGTCTTGTGCTCCTTCTTATTTAGTCTTCATTTTTCTGAAATCTTTTATTACTTCTTTCCCAAGTTCTAGCACTGTGAAATTTTCTGGTTATGTCGTTCTTGTACCATTTGCTTATGGTTCTTATCCGTTTTGTGCACGTCTTACAGGTGTAATTTGCATTGCCTGTAGAAACGTTACTCTGTTCCTTATTCTCTTGATCCTATTATGTTGCTTATTTTTATGTGATCAATTTTTGTGAATGTGGATCAAGATAGCTTTCTAACATCACACTTTATAACTCTCTTCTGTTGTCTTCATGAAGTGCTCAAAAAGATGGCACACTTTCTTTGATGTCCCGGCTCACCTCCTCCTCCCCATGCCTTGTACCTGAACCTTCTCTTCCCTTTGTCTCTACTGTCTCTGTCCCTGCAGCTCAGTCTGGATTCTATTTCCAACAGTTTTGTCCTCAGTGAGGGGCTTTGTTCTGGATGGGAATATTGGCTAGTTAGTATTAAATGTGATAGAACTCTGTGTTGAACTTTATTGCCTCTTGGTTCCAAAGTCATCCTTTCTGCTTGCTCTGTGTAAATGAATCTGGGCACTTTAAAAACTTTCCCTTTGTTAATTTGCTGGCATGTTAATTTTGTCAGTAGAGCTCAAGGAGAGACTTTTGCTTCTTGTTCCTGTGTGCTTACTCAGCAGGTTCCTGCAGCACTCTGCTCCTGCTAAGCCAGGTTCTAAAGTACAAGTGAGCGCTGACTTGAGTGGTTTTGTAGCAGTGACATATCCCATGAACAGCTTTACGAGGTACTCTAGAGGGCAGATTTTCAGCATGTTCCCTGGAGAAGCACCTTAGCAACTGCTCTGCCATTCAGTGAGCCACAGCTAAGCCCTTTCCGATAAGGTTTGGATCTCAGTCCTGGGGTGGTGATGGGGCAACAGGGGACTCTTCCTTGGGCACTCTGTCTTAGCCCAAGGGTTAGTGGCTGCTCCTTGTATCTGCCAATTCTTTATAGTTTTTTAGAACTCTATATTCTTTATAAGTTCTTTATATTCTTTAGGGTTCTCTTTACTATTTACTAGCCAATCACTCATTACCCCATCCTGTTACAGTTAATAATTCTTTATATTAACCTTCCTTGTTCGAATTATTGTGTGATTTCTCTCTGCTGATTGGTCCAGTCAGACCCTTTACACCTTATCCCAGAACATCTCTGTATTTACTAGTTTTGGGAATATGGAAAACCACTCCTAATTTCTAGCTGCTCTTCTCAAATGTTCTCTAAGCTTTCTAGAACAATTACTGGCTCTTCTGGAAACCCTAGGGTTGTAAGATGCCCTGTTGCTTCCTTCAATTTCTCCTGCACAACTGCTAACACAATACTAGTCAGGTTTTATAGCTTTTAGTGGTTTGTCTCTATGTTGTGATACTTCACTTTATTTTGGTGTAGATGACATCCATGGATTTTTTGAGTATAATTAAAAAAAAAATCTATCTTCTATCTACCTACCTACCTATTTACCTAATCTATCTTTTATTTGGCTGTGTTGGGTCTTAATTGTGGCAAGTGGGATCTTTTGTTGTGGCTCAGAGGCTCTTCGATGCAGTGTGCGGGCTTCTCTCTAGTTGTGGTGTGCGGGCTCCAGAGCATGCGGGCTCTCTAGGTGTGGCGCTCGGGCTTAGTTGCCCTGCAGCATGCGGCATCTTAGTTCCCTGACCAGGGATCGAACTGGCGTCCCCTGCATTGCAAGACTGATTCTTAACCACTGGACCACCAGGGAAGTCCCTGTCCATGGATTTTTTTGGTTCTTCAATCCTAGTTGCTTTGTGTTCTTTCTTAACTTATTCCTTAATTTCAGACTTACAAAATAATTGCAAATATAATACAAAGAATTCCTGTATATTGTGCATCTACAGTCTCATGTCAACATTTTACCACATTTTTTCCACAATTCTCTGTAAATATATATTTTTCCTGAACTATCTGCAGGTTGAAGAACTTGAAGGATATTCTCTTACATAATCATAGTACAATTATAAAAATCAGGAAATTAACATTAATAAATACTATTATCTAATCTACAACTCTTATTCAAACTGTAACACTGATACTTTTACAGGAAAACAAAGTTTAAAATCACTGTTTTTCCCTCATCCAGTATCCAGTCTAGGTTTACATGTTGTCTTTAATTGTCCTATCTCTTTAGTCTTCTTTAACCTGGAACTTTTCCCACCATGACCATAACTTTTTTTTTTTTTGCGGTACATGGGCCTCTCACTGTTGTGCTCTCACTCTCCCGTCGCGGAGCACAGGCTCCGGATGCGCAGGCTCCGGATGCGCAGGCTCAGTGGCCATGGCTCATGGGCCCAGCCGCTCCGCGGAATGTGGGATCTTCCCGGACCGGGGCATGAACCCGTGTACCCCGCATCAGCAGGCGGACTCTCAACCACTGTGCCACCACGGAAGCCCCGACCATAACTTTTTAAAAGAGTACTCAGCCTAGTTCTTTTGTAGAATCTTTTAAAATTCTTTTATAGAAACCTCAATTTGAGTTTGTGTGATTTTTCCTCATGGTTAGATTCAGGTTATGAATTTTTGGAGGGCACTCCTCAGTGAATCACATCAGGAGGCTTGTGTTATGTTTGTTCCATGACCGGTGACATAAATCTATTTTTTAATCAAACAACATTTACACACAATGAAATGCACCAAGTATACCATTCCATGAGTTTTGAAAAATACTTATACCCCCCCAAATCTATAAAGATAAAGCTACTTTCTACAACTGGAAAGTTTCCTAATGCCCTTCCCCAATCTCCACTCCACACAGGCAACCACTGTTTTTCTTACCATAGATTATTTGCCTATTCTAGAATGTCATATAAATGGAATCATACAGTATGTACCTTATTGTGTAAAGCTTCACTGAGATTCATCATGTTGTTTTATCAGTCATTCTTTTTTATTACTGCATAAGTAGCCCATTACATGATTATACCACAATTTTTCTATTCCTGTTTTGATAGACATTTAAATTATTTCCTGGGAATTCCCTGGCGGTCCAGTGGTTAGGACTCTGTGCTTTCACTGCTGAGGGCTTGGGTTCAATCTCTGGTCAGGGAACTAAGATCCCACAAGCCACACAGCACAGCAGCAAAAAAAAAAAAAAAAAAAAAAAAAAAAAAAAAAAATCCCAGTTTTGTGTTACTATGAATAAAATTACAATAAATGTACACAGATTTTCATTTCTCTTTAGCAAATACCTAGAAATGGAAGTACTGGGTCACAGGGTAAAGTTTATGCTTAGTTTTATAAGAAACTGTCAGACCTTCCTTTTCATAAAATGGTTGTACTACTACACACTCCTGCTAACAATGTATGAGACTTCCACGTGCTCAAAAATGTCACCAAATTTAGTATTTTCAGACTTTTAAATATTAGCTATCCTGGTGGGTGTGCAGCAGTATCTCATAGTGGTCTTAATTTGAATTTCCACATTTCCCTTATGATTAATGACACTGACCATTTTTTTCATGTGCCTACTGGCCATTCATCTATCTTCCTTTGTGAAGCATCTGTTCAAATCTTGTTTATGTTTTTAAAAAAACTGAGTTGTAGGAGTTATTCACATTATGGGAACAGGCCCCTTTTCAAATCTATGTTCTGCAAATATTTTCTCTGAGTCTGCGAAATAAGCAGAAGTTTTAAATTTTGATGAAGCCTGATTTATCAATGTTTTCCCCTTTATGGTTATTGCTCCCTGGGTCCAAAGAAATCTTTTTATTTTTTTTTAACCCCCTATGTGAGAAAGATATTCTCCTAAGTTTTCTTAGTTTCAGGCCTTACATTTAGGTCTGTAATTCATCTCAAATTCATTTTTTTGTATGCTAGGTGGTAGGGGTAGAGAAGATACACACACACACACACACACACACACACCCCTATATCTATAGATATAGTTCCAGCACAGTTTGTTAAAAACACATTTCTGGGCTTCCCTGGTGGCGCAGTGGTTGAGAGTCTGCCTGCCGATGCAGGGGACATGGGTTTGTGCCCCGGTCAGGGAAGATCCCACATGCCACGGAGCGGGCTCGCTGAGCCTATGCTCTGCAATGGGAGAGGCCACAACAGTGAGAGGCCCACGTACTGCAAAAACAACAAAAAAAACACATTTCTTTCTGCATGCCTCCCAGAGTGGCCATTTTTAAAAAATAAATAAAAAAAAATAAAAAATATTAAAAACCCTGGACTTCCCTGGTTGGTACAGTGGCTAAGACACCACACTCCCAATGCAGGGGGCCCAGGTTCGATCCCTGGTCAGGGAACTAGATCCCACATGCCACAACTAAGAGTTCACATACCGCAACTAAAAAGATCGTGCGTGCAGCAACTAAAGATCCCACGCGCCGCAACTAAGACCCGGCAAAGCCAAATAAAAAACAAAAAACAACTCTGTCATGCTAAATGTTTTGCATACATCATTTAACATATATGATCTTTTTTAAAAAAAATTAATTTATTTATTTATCTTTGGCTGTGTTGGGTCTTTGTTGTTGCGCATGGGCTTTCTCTAGTTGTGGCGAGCAGGGGCTACTCTTCATTGCGCTTGTGGGCTTCTCATTTCAGTGGCTTCTCTTGTTGCGGAGCATGGGTTCTAGGCTCACGGGCTTCAGTAGTTGTGGCACACAGGCTTAATAGTTGTGACACATGGGCCTAGTTGCTCCGCGGCATGTGGGATCTTCCCAGACCAGGGATCGAACCTGTGTCCCCCACACTGGCAGGTGGATTCCCAACCACTGCGCCACCAGGAAGTCCCAACATATGTGATCTTTATTCCTTACTACAATGTTGCAAGGTAGACATTACCATCCAACAACTCAGGGGAAATTAGGGTTATTACTTGTCCAAGGTACAAATATAGGACTGTTAATTACATTAAACTAATACTATTTTAAAACAAAAAATAACTTTCTAATTATACAATGTAGAGTATGGGGAAAAAACAAGAAACATAGAAAACCTACTGTAAACAATTAGGTCCTCAAATACCTTTTGTTATTTTTGACTAACTACTCTTTCTTGATAAACCCCATTCTTTTTCAACCAATCACTTCTTAATCTCCCTTACTGCTATTCCACAGGTTCTGCTCTAAGCTTCCTCTCTGAATATATTACTTTCCTTGGGTGATTCTGTCCAACCATAAACCTCAACTACTATCTCTATTTCCATGTGCACACCTCCGGTTGATCTCACCCATCTCTTTGGTACCAAGACGTCTTTATCTTCTATCCTCCAATTCTGCTCCTCCTGTTTTTCCTTTTCAAATTACTTACTTATTATTCATCAATTCCCTTTGGATAAAAATCTTATTTTTGACCCTTACTTCTCTAGTTACAATGCCATGGTTCCTATCCTTTAGATTTATCTCCAAAACAAGATCTTTAACAACCTAAATGTCTGTCAACAGGAAAATGGATAAATAAACCTAGTATATTCACACCACAGAATATTTACTATACAGCAGTGAGAAAGATATAGAGCAGGGTTTCCCAACCATGGCACTACTGACATTTTGGGCTGGTTCTTTGTTATGGGGCTGTCCTGTGCATTGCAGGAAGTTTAGCAACATCTCTGATATCTACATACTAGATGCTAATAGCACTATCCCCAGGTGTGACAACCAAAATTTCTCTAGATATTGCCAAATGTGCTCTGAAGGAGGCAAACTTGCTCCTGGATTGAGAACCACTGATCTAGAGCCCTATGTATCAATACAGACAAATCTCAAACAATTTTAAGCAAATAAAAGAGAACTACAATATGACAGTATTCATATAAAGATCAAAATCAGGCAAAATGATATTACAGATTGTCTACAGATACATTCATATAGTAAAAATTTATCAAAACATACATGAGGATGATAAAACATTAAAATCAAAATGGTGATTACCTCTAGGGGAACGTTAGGAGAATATGATTAGGGAAGCTTTAACTGTATCTATGATATCTTGCCTCTTTTGTAAAAGAATGGTATAGAGCATATTGGGCAAAATGTCAATATTTCACAAAGCTAGGTTGTGTGTGTACTTGACGGTTTTCTCCAGACTTTTATGTACACTCAGAATATTTCATAAAAGCATAAACACAAGGCTTCCCCAGTGGTGCAGTGATTGGGAGTCCACCTGCCAATGCAGGGGACATGGGTTCGAGCCCTGTTCTGGGAAGATCCCACATGCCGCGGAGCAGCTAAGCCGGTGCACCACAACCAGTGAGTCTGCGCTCTCGAGCCTGCGAGCCACAACTACTGAAGCCCGTGCGCCTAGAGCCTGTGTTCTGCAACAAGAGAAGCCACCGCAACAAGAAGCCTGTGCACTGCAACAAAGAGTAGGCCCCGCTCTCTGCAACTAGAGAAAGCCCGTGCGCAGCAACAAGCACCCAACTTAGCCATAAATAAATAAAAATTTTTTTAAAGCATAAACACAAAATAAACTTGCCCTTAATGACCTTGTTCAGGTTTGACGTGACAGCAAACTTCCCTTTAGATCACTTAGCAGGTGGATAATGCTGCCTTAACATTTTTCTTTCCATTGTCAATTAATTTCCCACTGGGAATGACACAGAACTGATAACTTATAAGTTTACTGAATAAATAATCCACGTTATAATTTAGTGTTGTAGTCATTTTTCGACTACTGAGTACTTAGGACATTCTGGACAAATATTTAATATATTGGTGTATTACAGACTTCTCCATAATAAAGTTTTAAAGGATAGGCACCTGGGGATAGGAATTTACTTTGATAAATGACATTTAAATCAAGAGCCCCCAGGTCATTTGCTAGACTTGGGAGAAGAGGGGATGATGCCTAATTTTACTCTTTAGTTGGTTTTGATAACATAAAATAGCTGTCATAAAAGTGACTGGCTTATCTAATGTGCTACTTAAAAATAACAAGCTGCACTACCTAATAGGATTGCCACTAGCCACGTGTGGTTGCTGGGCACTTGGAACGTGTGCCGTCTGTATTAAGATGTGCTACAATTATAAAATGCACAAAGGATTTTGAAGATGTAGTACAACAAATAATGTTAATTATCTCATTAATTTAAAGATAATGACTACAGGTTAGAATAATAATTTGGACATATTTGGTTAAGTAAAATGTATTATTAAACTTTTTTAAGGTGCACAAAAACTCTACTTTTGGTTTACAGGTCAAAAGGCATATAATTCAAAAAAAAAAAAAGGCATATAATTAATTCAACACACAATAGCATCAAGTTTTACTGAATGTACAGGCAACAGCTAAAATACTCCTAACTGCATGTTTCTGAACTTACCACAATTGTTTTATATGAGAGGGCAAAATCAAGACAAAAAACCCCCTCTTATGATAGTTGGAGAAAGCAATTTAACATTCAAGAATATAGTTTTACATAAACATATCTGAATACTGAACCTTATAAAGCTTAAAGAAAAATAAGAATTCCAAAGGCAAAAAGATGAAAAAATATGAAGATTTGCTAAAAGTTACACAGGAATTTTGGTCATCATCATCATACTAACCAGCTCCTTCCTTGTCCTTCCTAAAAACACTAAAAGTCTAAACTTACGGACTCCCTTTTTAGTACTTTCTGAAATGTTCTCATTACTAACACGGTTTTATATATAAGAATCATTTGTCAGGTTTTAGGTATACAACTAAATCTTCATACTTACAAAGTCGTCTTCTTCAAACTGCAACTTTTCTACCTTATCATCTTTCTTCTCTTCCCTAATCTCTGTAGGTGGCTTTTCCTGAAAGGCACAGCCTTTCCGGGAGTGGAAGCTGCCATTCCAGTGGCGATGGTTCCCTGTGCCACCCCCACTACGCTGGCTCATGCCATCGTGACCTCGGGAAGAGCCGTGCCAACCAGATAGGTTCCCTGTGATTCCAGCATATGCCCCCTTAGAGACACCAGAGTCCACGGAATCGTGCCGGAACAGGGAGGGCTGGTGCCAGGAATCTGAAATAGTAAGGAAAAGTAACACATTAGAGTGTTTGCTTCCTGAAAATTCAGAAACAACTGGGCCAGATGCTTCCTGATATAACTTAAGGTATTGCCAAAGCCCTTCGGGGGACCTTTTTAATAAAAGAGTAAGTCCACATACAAAAAAGGCATAAGATACAACTTTCTGTTTTAATGTAATTTCTATATGAGTTCTTCAACTGAATAAATGACTTAAGAGAACCTGAGAATGTTAGAAAGCCAATATAGTTGAGTAATGACTACTGGAGGATCTAACTGAGTATTATGTTTACAAAAGATCATTATTCCAAGATTATGGACATGCACCCTCAGCTTGGGCTTGCTGAGTAGCTTATATAGTCATGGAAGTTGGGTATGTCTTACCTCCTGTCGTTCGTAGAGGTCCATTGTTAAAAAAGCCATCAGAGGAATTATGTCGACGACGGCTTACTCCAAATCTACCATCTCCTCGGGGTAGGTGCTCTCCGTGTTTTTCGAAGGTGGCTGTAGGTGACTAAGATGATAAAGTACAGAGAAGCAAACAGGTAAGTACATATCAGTCTCTTTCAGTATCTTAAGTTTTGCATCGGGTTTTTAGAATACAGGTAATATTGATGGCAGAAACCCCTATTTTGAGCATATGGAACACAGTTAAGGGTACCGCAGTCCTCTGAGTTAGAGAAGCCCTATGTTACATATTCAATCATTAACTGAATTAATAGGGAGAAAAAGCAGCTACTTCAATTATTTGCATGAGAGGGGAAAAAAACCCTGTCAATATCCAAAAGAATAAGCTCCAAAACTTTACACTTAAAAATGTTGTTAATCTTGAAAGGAAAAGCAAGATGCTTGCTCTAAATAGATTTATTATTTGTGTAAATTACTCTCGAACTGAAGACAAAGGAACAGTTAAATCCCACCTTGGCAGGCCATTAACAACCCCACAGGAGTTTTTATAGTTTTATAAAACACTTACTTCCAAACATTAATACTCATAACAAGACTATAATTTGGCATCATCCCCATTTTACTATTTCCATATAAGGAAAGAGGTCAGGGAGAATAAGTCTCTGAGGTTACACAACTAAAAAGGAGCACTTTGAGAAACACTTATTATAGATGAATTCTGATGTCCCTTCCTATTCCAAATAGTTGCATTCTATAACAGTCTTTAGTCTCATATGATAGAAACCAAAGTCTAAAAAAACCATGAAAAGCATGGATACATTTGACAAGGGCTTACAGGAGAACTATAGGTTGGGGTAGAGACACCTTCACATCTATTTCCTTATTATTAATATCCTCACCAACACGCCGTCTGTCAGTCTTTTTTATTTCAGCCATTCTAGTGGGTTACAAAGATTTTCTTCTTTCTTCTGAAAGTTTTATGGATTTCAGCTCTTTAATTTAGGTTATAATCCATTTCAAGTTAATTTTTTTTTTTTTTTTTGCAGTACGCGGGCCTCTCACTGTTGTGGCCTTTCCTGTTGCGGAGCACAGGCTCCAGACGCACAGGGTCAGCGGCCATGGCTCACGGGCCTAGCTGCTCCGCGGCATGCGGGATCTTCCCGGACCGGGGCACGAACCCGTGTCCCCTGCATCGGCAGGCGGACTCTCAACCACTGCGCCACCAGGGAAGCCCTCAAGTTAATTTTTATGTATGATATGATGTAAAGGTTGAGGCTCTCCCTCCCACCCCCACATAGATATCCAGTTCTAGAACCACTTGTTAAAAAGACTATCACTTCTGCATTGAATTACCTTGGCACTTTAGTCAAAAATCAACTGTATAGGACTATTTTTGAATTGTCTATCCTATTCCATTACTTTATCTGTCTATCCTTATGCTAATACCA
Organism: Delphinus delphis; assembly: GCF_949987515.2. Taxonomy (NCBI): domain Eukaryota; kingdom Metazoa; phylum Chordata; class Mammalia; order Artiodactyla; family Delphinidae; genus Delphinus; species Delphinus delphis. Next base: position 37,366,016 of record NC_082683.1, read on the forward strand.
CACAAATTTGCTTATTATAAAATGGAAATATTTAAATCATATTTCCTAATTCTTTTTACTGAGTTCACTGTGCTAAATCAATTGTTCATTGTGCTAAATCAATTATCCTTTGCAGGTATAAGATGTGCATACATTTAAACGCTTTCCTAGGATCCCACACCGAATCCCTCAGGCCCACCACGCCCAACGCTTGGGTCAGATTATGTCAATTATGAGACTTGGGGAATTTCACAAGGGCAATTCAAAATGAAGATTAGAGCAAAGGGTTGTGGGTCTAGACAGACCAGGAACATCTTCCCAAAATTCACATCTAAAAATAGGGAAGGTATGCTTTTTTCTGAGACTACCTATCAACTTTCTCCCTCCTCTATTAGTTGGCAAAATGGGAAGAATTTTTAAGTTTACTAGCTTCCTAAAGGTTTCCTTTAACAATAATATATTCCATTTGTCTTTACCCTTAACGCAACATACATTTTCCCTGAAATCATTAAGTAGATTATTGTCTCTAAAAAAGAATTTCTAAGATTTAATCTGAGAGCCATGTAGTAGTCAATCACTGTCTATCCTTTTTCCTCCTCATCTACTACTTTAGACAAATGTGCATTCATCCTGAAGATCCATTTCCCCCCCAAACTGAAGTGTTCCTGCAGCTAATATAGGCAGTTTTAAGTGTGCCACACAATGAGAAAAGCTTAACATGAAATAAACAGAACACCTGGCAGTAGCAGGGTACACACTGACTTGCACTGCCTAATTATTTATACCCTATTAAAAGAAAGATAGTTAAGTTTATTGAAAACGTATGTAAAATCCCCAGGCAAGGCTGAATACACAAAAAAACAACTAGATTGTAAAACAGAGGCCACAGACAAGATGGGGATGAAAAGAACTGGTATTTGGATAGTTACTAGAATGGAGAACAGTACCTTAGCTGACTGTGGTGTTGAGAAATTTAGCCAAGCAGGAACAAAGTCATGCTGCGCCATTTAGGTCCAGTGTCTCTTTTCAACAAGGTGAGGCATCCAACCTCATGGCCAGGATCTGAAAATGAGAAAACTGAAATCACTTATTCTTGCAAGAACCTGATATCAAGTAAAGAGTCTGTGATTACTTTAAGGTCCCCCTTTTATAGAAAGACTTGCTCTCTGAGCCTTTCTAGAGTACTCATCAGGCCCCATACATCAGAGAAGTTATAAACAAAACAACAGTCTGTGAATATATAACCATGAAAAACACAAACAGAAGAGTGGGTCACAGACCTGGAAGTTATATGACAGAAGCTAATGAATTCTTGTGTTATAGCAGAAGAACCTTAAGAATAAACAACTACTTAAAACTACAGATACTTATGAAAAAAGATTAATCTGCTTCAGGTAACTTCAGGCAAAAGCAGTAGAAAAGATCTTCCTAGAGATGGAGGATACAACCTCTCAAGAGTTTTTCTATTTAGTTCACATTAATTTCTTCAAAACATCAGTTAGAATCAGTTTTCCTGAGAGATCCATCTGTTGGTGTCTCCAAACCACCCCAATGATAGTCTCCAAAGTATAATATGTAAGAAAGCAGTAGATATTTTCCATGATACATATACATACACAGTCTTCTTCCAAGTTAGACACAGGAGAATACTCACCCCAGAGCGTAACCTCTGTGGTCCTGTTTCCTGAACTCCTTGAGTCTGCCGGCTGGATTTCCACGAGGTTCTCTTGTTAAAAGGGTACTTAAAATTAGGCTGGCCGGCAGCACACCTTATGATGAAGCACAAAGAAGCCAGGCTCTGTGTGGATCAATTTCTCAGTCCCCTCAATTGCTCATCTTAAACTATCTAGATCCTGACACGTTTCCAAAAGGGGAAAGGGGAAAGGGGAAGGGGGAGGGGAACATAAAAAGTATTTGTTACATTTAAAAAATAGGGGGAAGGGGAAAGAGCTATATCAATGTTCACCTCATTCAACTTCCTTGAGTGATGGCCCTATGATGTTGCTTAAATAGATAATACATGGACATTTGCACATTGAATGCAAACACTGTTCACAAAAAGGTCATAGCTTAGAAAGACAGATGGACTTTTGTTTGGGCAAATAATATCATTGAAGTGATAGATCAAAAATAAAACACTGAAGAGCTATAAAAGATCTTCTGAGTAATCAACTCTAGTAGCAAAACATCCACATTACAAAGCCCTTAATTTACAAATCTCATTACTCTTACACAGCTGCTAAAAATAGTGTGTAGGTATGTATTTATATTTGACTTATCCTTCAAAATCTAAGGACATAAGAAACCTGTTTAAAACAAACAAAAAATCAGACAGGAACTTGATATGCTTTTCCCTCCTAAGAATAGCAGCTCTCAAGGCAAATTTCTTAGTATAAAGCTCTCAAATGTTTCTTCTATTTCTTTGGTCTTCACTATTTATAAATTCACAGCAAAATTAAAACAAGTAGAAAGATAGGGCTTAAGGAACAGTCATGGAGAAAGTTCCAAACTGAGGTTTTCTTCTCTTCAGTTTTCTGTATTTCACTCGTTCTGCCCCTTCTTGAAGACTAAACTGAGTTAATGGAAGGTAATAAGAATCTTCTGCTTCAGTAGAGAAGTCACTTTGCATTCATGTCCATCGTTATTCAATCATTTTAAAGGCCACAGGAATCTATCACTATAAATGAAAAAACAAAACAACATATATCACAAGAGGCAAAATTACTATATATAAATGCTAAAGTGAGACATGGTCAAATGATCGATCTCGGAGACAAAGGTCTAGGAGACAAAACTCTTAAGTCCAATTTAGACATTAATCTATAGCAACAACATAACTGGCTAAAATTATTTTAAAGATTTTTAAAGGATTTTAGAAAAGTCATCTGAAGGAATATACTTTTTAAATAACAGTTTCTCCAGTTAGCTATCAAAGGTAATTCAGACATGCAAATTAGTCTGTTAGATTTAGATTTTCTCTCATATATGGAATAGCTTGCCATAAGTGGTCAAAGAGTTATAACTTACTGGTTATTACCACAGTCAACTATCTAATTGTTTAGTACTAACCACAGACAGATGCGTAAAAACAAGACATCCATCATAGCATTCCTCATGTATTTACATATTTTTAGATACCTACTTATCAATTAAAAGACTTAAGTGCTTATGCTCTGACTTAAAATATGCAGTAAGAGATAACACAAATACTTCTTTGGCAAATTCCCAACATTCTTCCAAAGACTAGGAAGTTTTCTTTCTTTCTTTCTTTTTTGTAATAGATTAAAAAATATTTATTTATTTATTTATTTGGCTGTGTCAGGTCTTAGTTGCGGCACGCAGGATCTTCACTGCGGTATGTGGGATCTTTCGTTGCAGTGTGCGGGCTCTTCGCTGTGGCACACCGGCTCCAGAGCGGGCTCAGTAGTTGCAGCACACAGGATTAGTTGCCCCATGGCACGTGGGATCTTAGTTCCCTGACCAGGGATCAAACCCGTGTCCCCTGCATTGGAAGGCGGATTCTTAACCACTGGACCACCAGGGAAGTCCCTAGAAAGTTTTCTGATATGAGAGAATGCTTGCATCTGTGGGCAATTCTGGTCTACACTGGTATTCTAGTTTACAGAGTATTTCTCATATAATTAATTCATGTTTAAGAAATACTAAATTCAGAATAGTAAATACCTCTTTGGGGAAACAATGGGAAAGGAATCAAAAAAAGGTTCCGGAGGGCTTCAATTGTATCTGTAATACATTATTAAGCTGAATGATGGGTATATGACTGTTCACTTGTTCTCTACATTTTTTTAATATACATATAATACATACATACATACATACATACATACATATATATATATACACACACACACACACACACACACATATCAACCATGCAGAGTATATATATTCCTTCAGCGCACATGGAATAGTTTTAAAAACTGACCTTATACTAGTTAAAAGAAATCTCAATTAGTTCCAAAGAAGAAAACAGTCTGTGTTCTCTAACTATGCTATGTTAAATCAGGAAACGACTTTCTCTTGCAGTGCCCGCTCTCCTTCCCCTTCTTGAAGAAATCCTGTCCAAAGCCATAAGGTGGGGTCAGGCAAGGTAAAGTCCTCAAAGGGGGAGCTCAAGGCCAGAGCAGGGTGCTGGGGCATAATCAGGGTGTCTACACGGGGTGGAAGGATAGCGAAATGTGTGTACGGCAGCAGTCCTGTGCGGGATGTCAGGACTGTTGGGCAACGTAAGGTCAATGTCCCAGTACGAGGGCAGCCTAATGCAGAGTGTGAGAGCCTCAGGTGGAATGAGGTGGACACCCTGGCAGAGGGACACGGCCAAATAGGTTGAGGGCTTCCACGCAGCAAGGTGCCTTGCACAGTTGTTACAATTTATATGTGGTTAGGAAGGAACACATGCACGGGAAGAGGTGATAAATGGAGGCTGGTTACATACTGGGATTTGATCAAAAATTAAGAAATATTAAGGAAAAATGGGAGATTTCTTACTGTGAGAGAAATGATACACTGATAAAGAAAAATTCAAAATCCTTAAATAGAACGACAAAAACCACTACAAATAAATTTGCACTGTAACAGCTACAGCAATACTTAATATAAGCTTTAAAAACGTAAAAAAAAAAAAAAGACTAAAACCAAACTGATCTTTATCGTTCTTTTCCCAACATTTTTATCATGATAGGAAGAGAGCAACAAAGCAAATCTAAAGAAACAGAAAGGAGAGAAGCAAAAAAAGGTCAAAAAAAATAGAGATGATGTTTAAAAATGATAATTCTTTTGAAAAAGATTAATAAGAAACAAACTCACGTGACTTCCCTGGTGGCGCAGTGGTTAAGAATCCGCCTGCCAGTGCAGGGGACATGGGTTCGAGCCCTGGTCCGGGAAGATCCCACATGCCGCGGAACAACTAAGCCCATGTGCCACAACTACTGAGCCTGTGCTCGAGAGCCCACGAGCCAGAACTACGGAAGCCCGTGTACCTAGAGCCCATGCTCTGCAACAAGAGAAGCCACCGCAGTGAGAAGCCTGCGCACCACAACAAAGAGTAGCCCCCGCTCACTGCAACTAGACAAAGCCCGCACGCAGCAACAAAGACCCAACAGAGCCAACAATAAATAAATAAATTTATAAATGAAAAAAAAAGGAAGAAAACAAACTCAGGTAAAACTGCTTGGGGAAAAATATTTGAAGAAGATAGCATGAAAAAGAGGAAATAAACACAACAGATAAAGAAACATCATGAGTAAAATAATATTATGAGCAATTATATGCTAATAAATACGAGAATCTTAGATACATTTCTATGAAATGGCAAAACTGGCACAGTAATAAAAAACTTGAATAGACCTGTATATATTATTACATACACCATGTACACTTAAATGTGAATCAGAAAGCCCCCCCTCAAAAAGGGTGCCAGGTGAAGAAGAAAAACTCAATCCCTGCCTGTAATTTGGTCTCTTGGGTAGCAAAGAGGTGCCTAGTTAGTGAGCTGGGACAGGATGGGTTGGTTAGCACTTTGGCCCAGGCCTTGAGTTAGAGGCCAGCCTGCACAAAGAATAGCTAGTTCAAGGATAATCCCTTGATATTGGTTCTGTGGTCCAGCCTAGAGATTTTGAAAATCAGGAGTGACTGCAAGACACACACTGGGGAAAACCAGCTTTTAATATAAACAAATTAAAAGAAGCCAATTCACAAAATATTTAGAAAGAAGTAAAATACACAGAACTTCATAACTGATGGGATATGGGGGTAAAGGAGAAATAATGGCTCATACTCTGATTTCTAGCTTATATAACTAGGTAAATGACCATCACATAATTGACTGATATAGGGATAAATGCCGACTGGCTGTTGTTCCTTCAGTATAATTCAGGGTTGTTTTTATATAGGTCTATACCTGCAATACCTAGTACATGATGACAATGTTCCTGTAATAGATTCTTATAGAAAAATATCAATTAAATAAAGCTTCCTTCTGAAAAAGACATAATTAACTGTTTGTTGCATTCTTTTTTTGTTATAAGAATTGTGGTTTAAACCACAGAGAACCTGAAAATCTCTGTGAGATGAATCATCCATCAGGTTATAAAACTGATAGACACAAGGGAAAATGCCTGAATTTTAAACATAAGCAGTTCCCCTTTACAACCCCCACTAGATGCATTCCAATCTTCTAATTGACACACACCAACTTTTCAGTCAACACTCAGTCCCAAATTTCTCTAGCAGTCTCAGTTGAGGCAGTGACTGTAGAGGGAATATTAACTGACAATGCTTTGCTACTGGTGTGAAAGTTCTAAAGTTGTTATATATCCTGTAACTACTTACCGACCATCTCTAACATACCAGGATGTCAAACTATATAAGAGTGTGGTCTGTGCATGTACGTGTAGAGTATGTGGTGGGGAGGAGATGAATGACAAATGGGAAATGAAGAAAGAGGACAGATAAAGGAAAAAGAAATTCCTGTTTTAGAAGCAAAAGACTATAATGCCAATAATGGTTTCACTAGGAGGGTGGAACTATGGGCATTTTGTTTTATCTTCTTAGTCAAATGTTTTTGTAATGAATTACTTTGCTCTGCAAATTTTTATAAAATTTTATAAAGTTATTTGGTGATGCCTTTTGGGGCTGTAGCTATTTTTACAGAGCAACTAATTGGAGGAAATTTTGTTTAACTACCGAGAAATTTTGAGAAAGAAAAATACATCACTCAAAACTCTTCTGGTGGGGGGGTGGGGAAATCAAGATTAAAAAAATTTAAATATGAGATGTCAAGTATGTGGTCTGGAGCACCGAGAAGTCTGCTCTGGAGAAAGAATTTTGGGAATTGTTAGTGTTTGGTAGATGATGTTTAAAATCAGAAGAGATGAGAGCTAAGGAGAATATAAAGATTTATATAAGAGTTTCAAGTCCTATTTATTCCATCCCTTAGTTTCCATTTCTATTTGTCACTCCAGGTTCAAGTTTCTCTTCAATTAAAAAACTGGTTTCGGGGGCTTCCCTGGTGGCGCAGTGGTTGGGAGTCCGCCTGCTGATGCAGGGGACACAGGTTCATGCCCCAGTGCGGGAGGATCCCACATGCAGCGGAGCGGCTGGGCCCGTGAGCCATAGCCGCTGAGCCTGCACGAACGGAGCCTGTGCTCCGCAATGGGAGAGGCCACAGCAGTGAGAGGCCCACGTACCGCAAAAGAAAAAAATTAAAAAATAAAAAAAATAAAAAACTGGTTTTGGGGACTTCCCTAGTGGCGCAGTGGTTAAGAATCCACCTGCCAATGAAGGGGACGCGGGTTCGAGCTCTGGTCTGGGAAGATCTCACATGCCGCGGAGCAACTAAGCCCGTGCGCCACAACTACTGAGCCTGCGCTCTAGAGCCCACGAGCCACAACTACTGAAGCCCGCACGCTTAGAGCCAGTGCTCCGCAACAAGAGAAGCTATCTCAATGAGAAGGCCCAGCACCGCAACAAAGAGTAGCCCCTGCTTGCCACAACTAGAGAAAGCCCGTGCACAGCAACGAAGACCCAACGCAGCCATAAATAAATAAACACACACACACACACACACACACAACACTGCTTTCACAGGCACTACTAGTCTCTTCCACCCTCGACCTCAGCCTCTACTCTTGGCTGCTAGATTTCTCTTCCAGAGTCCAGGTTCAAATTATATCACTATCCTGCTCAGAAGTTTTCCGGCTTCCCGCAGAATAGGATTTAAGTTTCTTGTTCTGATAGTCAAGAAATAAGCCTTTGGGGCTTCCCTGGTGGCGCGGTGGTTGAGAGTCCGCCTGCCGATGCAGGGGACACGGGTTCGTGCCCCGGTCCGGGAAGATCCCACATGCTGCGGAGTGGCTGGGCCCGTGAGCCATGGCCACTGAGCCTGCACGTCCGGAGCCTGTGCTCCGCAACGGGAGAGGCCACAACAGTGAGAGGCCCGTGTACCGCAAAAAAAAAAAAAAAGAAAGAAGCCTTTCCCCACAAGTAAACTCCCTCTCTGAAATCCTCAAGGTACCTTAATTGTGCCTTCAAATTAAGTGTTAAGGAGTACTTAACACTTGCTCCTTCTAGGACAGTTATAAATGTTGATTCTAACTCCCAGCAGGCCCAGAACCTGTTGCTTCTAGAAAATCTTGCCTTGCCCTTCTTTGAAATTCACATAGCATCTAGCATGGTGCCTTGCACTCAGTAAGGATTCAAAGGTTTAATGAACTAATTTTTACAAATTATGATAAAGCAAGAATGCAAAGAAACTGTAACCCTCATACACTGCTGGTAGAAATATAAAATGGTGCAGATGCTGTGGAAAACAGTTGGTGGTTCCTCAAAAAGTTAAACACAGAGTTAGCATACGATCTAACATTTCTATTCCTAGGTATATAGCCAAGAGAAATGAAAACACATGTAAGTGAATGTTCACAGCAGCTTTATTTACAATATCCACAAGAAGCAACTCAAATGCCCATAAACAGATGAACAGATAAGCAAAATATGGTACATCCATACAATAGCATATTATTCAGCTATAAAAAGGAATGAAGTACTGATACATACGACAACAAGGATGACCCTTGGAAGCATTAAGCTAAGTGAAAGATGCCAAATATACAAAACAACACATATTACATGATTCCATTTATATGAAATATCCAACCCATAGAGAACAGATTAGGGGCTGGAGGGAAGTATGGCTGCTTAATGCATTCAAGGTTTATGTTTGGGATGATGAAAAAGTTCTGGACAGTGATGATGGTTGCAAAACACTGTGAGTGTACTTAATGCCACCAAACTGTATACTTAAAAATGGTTACAATGGTAAATCTTATGTGTATTTTGCCACAATTAAAAACAGTATTATAAAGCAGTTGTTAAGTCAATATAAATAGTCAATATTAAATATAAACAATGCTCTACATCATCCATTCTTTTTCAGGTTTTATCTAAGTGCTTTTGCTCTCTCCCTGCACATGTGTATCAGAACTGCCTATTTGAATACTTGATCCAACCATTCATTCATAAACATCTGTGAAATATCTTAGCTTTACAAATCCTATGACTTCTTGGCTACTCCACATATACCCAGCAATCTACAAGATACTTCACAACATGATCTAGTTTTATACCTTGTAATTAAGCTGCTAGAGAGGATGTCCCTGCCAGGGACCTTACCTCAATCTCCTCTACTTCAGGCTCTCATTACCACTCCACATGTGTTCATGATCTCATTAACTTTCATTTTCTCCACAGTCCAATGGTGTCACCATGTACTACTCCTGGTAACTCCAACCTCTATCTACACTGGTTTCACTCAATTAACCAAAAAAACCACACCCACTTCTCTAACTTAAAACAAAACCCCTTCCTCAAGTCTGAATATCCCTCGAGGTATTTAGGTTCATTTCCTTTCAGCCATTTTTTTTTTTACAATTAGTTTTTATTTATTTATTTATTTTCAATTTTTGGCTGCCTTGGGTCTTCGTTTTTGTGCACGGGCTTTCTCTAGTTGTGGCGAGCGGGGGCTACTCTTCATTGCGGTGCGCTGGCTTCTCATTGCAGTGGCTTCTTTTGTTGTGGAGCACAGGCTCTAGGTGTGTGGGCTCAGTAGTTGTGGCTCGTGGGCTCTAGAGCACAGGCTTAGCTGCTTCATGGCATGTGGGATCTTCCCATACCAGGGCTCGAACCTGTGTGCCCTGCACTGGCAGGCGGATTCTTAACCACTGTATCACCAGGGAAGTCCCCCTCCCTTCAGTCTTAACAAAACTTCCACAGAGAGCAGTGTACTCCTAGTATCTTCATTTTCTCACTCCCCCATTAATTTCTCAATCCACAGCAAAATTAATTTCCACTCAGAACTCCAAAGAACACTGATCTGTCCTTTTAATTCCAAAATTTGACGGGTAACTGCCAGTTTCTTTACCTCTAAAATCAAAGTTGTGCTACTTCACATGTTGAAGATTAATAAACCAACAAATATAAAAATGAGCACGTTACTATTTTACTGATTCTTAATCAAAGAGTGGGTGAAACAATACAAAGCCAGATGGGTTATTTAGTCCTATTCTGGGAGAATTCTTAATTAAAACACTGATCTGTGCAACTCCTAACATACATTTTATCCATCCTTCCTTCCTTCCTCCCACTGACACTGGGTTAGCCCTCCATTTCAGAGATTAACAACAAAAAAAAGCTGAGGCAGGCTATAATATGTTAAGGGACTTATCCAAGGTAACACATCTAATAAGCAGTTGGGTGAGGCCTGGAACACAAGTTTTCTTCACTGCTTTCTGAATTACACTGTGGTTGTTACTCTCTAGTCATGAAATGATTCCAATAGTTAGAAAAGTAGAACAAATTTCTTAAAATTTTATGGAGCAAGAAACTAAAGAGGGATGTTAATTTACATACACACACTTTTTTTTTCTTTCTTTTTGTATTTCTCTCATTATTTGTTTATCTGTATTAGCCAAGACTGGCTGGCTTCCAGGCAAAACTGAAAGACTTGAAAAATTAAACCCTTCTGTGGTAAGAAAAAAAAACACAATAAAATGTGGCTAGTATGTACATGGTTCCTGATCTTAATAAAACTGCAATCTCATGTCCTTAGCCATGACAACCTTAAAGAACATGAACATAAATCCAACTCCATCATAGGGAAAACTAATTCAGAACATGTACTGCTGAGCCATGAAGTTCCAAGGAGCTGTCATATCCACAGCTAGCCAAGGGAAAGAATGCAAAGAAGCCACAAGAGGTTTTTTCTGCAAAACGTTATCAGGCTTATACCAACTGATCTTGGCTAAAAGGGGTAAGTGGACATAGAGTTTGAAAGGAATTTCCCTACCTTCTACTTCCATATGCTCACTTCTCTGAAACTGACCTGCATAAGAAGGCACCTGTGGTCAAGACATCGTGTTAATTCTTCTTTCCCATGGATGGGTTCATAAGTGTCCTTCTCCTTCTCACCCATCTTACTATGGTGTGCTACCCCAAGTGGATTAAGAAGAAAAATTACAAGTCTTTTGATTCATGTCGGAGTGTTCTCATTATAGAATGTGGTGACAGGAGTGATGACAATTTTTGTTTAACAATCTCACTTTTTCGTCCCCTTACTAACATCAAAGAATGCTTCTGTAAGCAAGTATGATGAGAGCACAGAGGATGTGGGTAAGGTATAGAGCATTATTTCACCTAGGTGACAGAATCATAGCAATGTTCCTGGTAAAGCATTTTGGGAGATACCAATCCACTGTGAAGCTCAGCGAGGACTCATTCACTTGTGCCTAAGATCATGTCCTAGCTGCATTAAGAATGTGTGTCCCAGCTACATGCTTTGCACAATTCCAAGTTGTTGAGGGTGAAAAGGTCCTAAAAATTTACTTCCAAGAGATCAACACTAAATCTTTGAATACACATATGTTGGGGACTTACGTTCTGTTGAATAGTTATTCAACATGAAGAAACATTTTAATTAACTTTTGCTGAGAGATTTGATACTAAAATCCATATTCATTTGTGCACTGTCATACAACAGTATTTCACTGCACATTTACTCATTCCTACCATCTACTTATATTTGATTAATTTACGAAGACTCTTTAAGAGTTCTACTGCTTAAAACAAAGTTCCTAGCAAAATAAATCGCACTCTTAAAAACAGAACAACGGGCTTCCCTGGTGGCGCAGTGGTTGAGAGTCCGCCTGCCGATGCAGGGGACACGGGTCTGTGCCCCGGTCCGGGAGGATCCCACATGCCGCGGAGCGGCTGGGCCCGTGAGCCATGGTCGCTGAGCCTGCGCGTCCGGAGCCTGTGCTCCGCAACGGGAGAGGCCACAACAGGGAGAGGCCCGCGTACTGCAAAAAAAACAAAACAAAAAAACCCCAACAGAACACCTACATCTACATATTATGTAATACAAATGTTCTTGAAATGCAATCTAGGATATAATGGCCTAAACTTATAAACAGCAAAACAAAAACTAAACAAACAAAAAATCTTCTTTCAATTCAAATAATTTCTCCCTTTCAGATGTTGACATGCCATTTTACTTCTGTCAAAAGCATAACCTTCAACCATGAAATGAAATTTCTATTCCATCTATACTACACACAACAATTCAAAAGTTACCTCTAATAATGCCACTGAGGTTTGGCTCTAATATTTTTTTAAATAACCTGTGGGAAAACCCCAACATGTGCAGTGTCTAATTTTTAGCCAATCTTGTTTAATTTTGGCTCCATAAAAAAAGTGCCTTTAAATACAAAAGTAATAGATATAATTTAGGCATTTGACAAGCCTTCTTTGATAAAGGCTTTTGGCATATCGCCTATAAAGTGAGAAATTCAATGACTAGGTAACATCATCTCATAAATTAGGTAGTTTACAATCTGTGTATACCACAGAATTGAAAAAGGATGTAACCTAGTTCTCAGCTAATAGATCATAAAAATAAGTTTTGATTAATGATTTTTGGTAAGTAACTCTAAAAGGATTAAAAGAACTGAGTGGCACTGATGTAAAAAACCATATGTAGCATTTTTGGAACTTATATCCATAAAAGTGAAAAACAGGAAGTGACATGATATTGAACTATTTTCATTCTGTTAAGTAACATTTTCCTATAGCAACGATCATCTAAATAATTTATTTTTAACTGTCTCCCATTGAACCAAGGCACAAAGAACACTGTCTTGTATAGCTGGTACTCAATAAATATTTGCTGAATGAATGCATAAATAAATGAAGGAATTGCTAATAGGTACTACATCTTCAAATTCACAAGGTAATGCCAAATTGCTTTCCAATCAGGTCACCAGTTTACACCACCGGCAGTGGTTATTTTTAGATTTCCATATGCTCCACACCCTCACAAAGTTAGGTATGGCCAGTTATTCTCTGCTCTGCTGGTGGGTATAAAATGATGACTTACCGCAGTCTTTGTTTACATCATTTAATCTATTTATCATCTCTTTGTGTTTCGTTTTTTGGTAAAACATCTATTCTTATCATTTTACCATTCTTTTGGTAGCTGATCTTTTTCTTATCTGAAATAAGAGAATACAATAGACCCCAATCCTCTGATTATAGTGTTGCATATATCTTTTCCAACTTCATGGTTTTTTTAAAAATACATTTTTTAATATTAATTAATTAGTTTGTTGATTTTATTTAGGCTGCGCCTGGTCTTAGTTGCGGCATGCGGGATCTAGTTCCCCGGCCAGGGAATCAAACCTGGGTCCCGCCCCCTGCATTGGGAGCATGGTGTTTTACCCACTGGACCACTAGGGAAGTCCCCGTGGTTTTTTATTTTTTTGATGAACACAAGTTCTTACTTTAAATGTAGTTGATACACCTGAAACTAACACAACATTGTAAATCAACTACACTACAATAAAATTTTTTTAAAAATGTAGTCAAAGCTGTTGATCATTTCCTTTATGATTTTTTTTCCAGCCATGTCACATAGTATGTGGGATTTTAGTTCCCCAACCAAGGATCAAACCCGTGCCCCCTGCAGTAGAAGCGCGGAGTCTTAACCACTGGACTGCCAGGGAAGTACCTATGATGTGTATTTTTGCATCTAATGTATAAAAGCCTTTCTTCTCTAAGATTCAAAGAAGTTACCTATATTATCTTCTTAGTTTTATAGTTTTGCCTTTCACATTTAAGACATCAATCAGTTGGAACTGATTTGTATCCGGTATGAGGTCCAGGTCCAATTTCATTTTTTACCACGTGAGTAACTAATTGTCCCAAATCATTCTTTCTCCACTGATTTATAAAGCCAGCTCAGGGAGTCCCCTGGTGGCCTAGTGGTTAGGATTCCGGGCTTTCACTGCCCTGGCCTGGGTGCAATCCCTGGTCGAGGAACTGAGATCCTATAAGCCACATACCCCTGCCCAAAGGCCAGCTCAATTATAAATTGTTTCTATATATGTATGGGTCTGTTTCCAGACTTCTGTTCCATTGGTCTATTTGTCTATTCCTATACTACAACCATGTGTGTCTTAACTAAATTATGGCTTTATAATAATATCTTGGTATATAGTACGGCAAAGCCTCCCCACAAACATACATATTAAAGGCCTTGGTTATTTTGGCACTCTGCCCGTTCATATAAAATTTAAAACAAGCACGTCAAACTGGGGATATGAGGCCGTTATGACACTGCTTGGAATACCAATGAACCAATCTAGATCAATACAGGAGAATTTTTTTTTTTTTTTTTTTTTTTTGGTACACGGGCCTCTCACTGTTGTGGCCTCTCCCGTTGCAGAGCACAGGCTCCGGACGCGCAGGCTCAGCGGCCATGGCTCACAGGCCCAGCCACTCCGCGGCATGTGGGATCTTCCCGGACCGGGGCACGAACCCGTGTCCCCTGCATCGGCAGGCGGACTCTCAACCACTGCGCCACCAGGGAAGCCCCAGGAGAATGTTTTTATGATAAATTTTCTAAATCATGAGCATGGTCAATATCCGACTTAAGTATTCTTTAACATCTTTGAATAAAATTTAAAATATTTCTCCCTAAAGACCTTACATACTTTTTTTCGTAGGCTTACTCCTAAATACTTTATTTTTTTATGCGATTGTGTCATTTCCTTTAAATGATAATACTGTTTACTATTGGTATAAATCACATCAAGCCATTTTGCTAAACTCTTAGGAATTCTACTAATTTGTAGATTCCACAAATAATGACAAAGAAACTCTTTTCGAACATGTTAACTTTTCAGTGCCTATCAGATATCTAAGTGGAGATGTTAAGTAGGCAGCCAGATATGAATTTACAGTTCATGGTAGAGGTATACACTAGAAACAGAAATTTCATTTAAATCCATGGACCTAGATGAGATCACCAAAGAAATGAATGTAGACAGAGAGGAACTTTGGTGTATTATAACTTTAGAAAGTGTGGGGACTCAAGCTAAGCAGCAGAAATGTATTTCAAGAAAGTAGGAATGACCAGCTATATCAAAGGCCATTAAATGAGATGGAAGACTGAGAACTGACCACTGGATTTAGCAACGTGGAAGTTCTCAGTGACCATGTTGGATAAGGGCAGTAGTGAGAGCCTGGTTTGGGGTGTTTAAAAGGAAGGAATTGTAGACTGCAAGTACAGAAAATTCTTTTGAAGAGTGTTGCTACAGAACCAAGAAATGGGGTAGTGTCTAGAAAGAGATGTGTGGTCAAAAGAAAGAACTGTTTTTGGTACACTGATGGGAATGACCCAGTAAAGAAGAAAAAACTGAAGCAGCTGATGATGCAGAAAACTGTTGAAACAATATTCTTAAGGAGGTGAAGAGGAGAGGGATCTGATGCATCAGCAGAGATCAGCTTTCAGTAGGTTTGCACATACTTTGTTTACGGTGACAGTTGGGAAGGTAGAGTACCTGAGTACTGCTGCAATGAGAGCTTAGAATGTCTATTCTGATTGCTTTTATCTTCTTAAAGTAAAAAGTCTTCAGCTAAGAGTGACAATGGGTAGGTGAGGCAAAGGAGGGAGTTACAGGTTTGAGGAGAGTTAGGGTATGAAATGGGAACTGCAGAGTCAATGAAAAAGGAGATATCGTAGTTTCCCAGCACAATAAGGGTTCACACTTGTAAGTTATCATGAATTTAAAGTGAGACTAGTCTGCAGAGTTCTGTAGTTTAAATTACTCAGTCCATCACTGTAACTCCCTCAACTCTGGCTCTTCTCTCCATGACCTGTACCCAACTCCCAAAAGTCCCACCTCAGTTAAATCCAACTGTTGCTTATGCCGTTCATCACCCATGAAGCTGATTGCAGTAGAAGAACACACAAAACCATGCTTCTAAACATTTCAGTTTTCTACAACAAAGAACCCTGACCAATATACTCTTAAAGGTCAGTAACTTATGACTCACCACCCACAATGGCTTACACTGTTTACATGTTCCTGGGCCAATCCTATCTTAAAATCCTTCTCCTGGTTTCCATGACATTACATCATTAGAGCAGTAGTTTGCAGACTTGGACTGCATCAACTATAAAATTTCAAAATATGTTTCAAGGGCTGATACAGGTTGGCAATTTTATTTGGATAAGTAGAACATTAAAAAATATATCCTAATACTATCATTTCATAAGAGAAAAGGCAATAATGCCGTAAAAGAAAATCTTGAGAAAAAGGACAACTCATGTTTGGAAGGAAGGAAGGAAGGGAAAGAGGAAAGTTGGCATCCTTATATTGATAATATTCACAAAGCGCCGGTATAATCTTTGTCAGGGAGCAGCAAGAGTGGCAACCATGGCATCAAGATATCCTGGTGGTCTTCTTACCCTTAATTACTTCTTTTCTCTTTTCTTTTGCTCTGTAAATATAATGGCTACCTAAAAGCTTTGATGCAGCACTTTTGTTTCTTTGGAATCTCTTCACCATCTCATTCATTTTCAGGTCTTCAGTTCTCACATGGAATTTCTACTTCATGAAGCATTAAATCATGCACATAACTATACTCAAGCATCCATCACAATGCATTATATTTACCTGTTTACATATTTATTTCCCCTATGCTTGGCAGGGATTAAATTAATAGCAAGTGGGGTAATCTCTTACTACAGACAGGATGACCAAAAGTAATAATTTCTTTTTTTTCCCTAAATTTTATTTATTTTTGGCTGCTTTGGGTCTTTGTTGCTGCGTGTGGACTTTTAGTTGTGGTGAGTGGGGGCTACTTTTCGTTGCGGTGCGCAGGCTTCTCATTGAGGTGGCTTCTCTTGCTGCACAGCACGGGCCCTAGAGCACGCGGGCTCAGTAGTTGGGGGCGCATGGGCTCTAGAGTGCAGGCTGAGTAGTTGTGGCGCTCGGGCATAGTTGCTCCGTGGCATGTGGGCTCTTCCTGGACCAGGGATCGAACCCATGTCCCCTGCGCTGGCAGGCGGATGCTTAACCACTGCGCCACCAGGGAAGTCCCAAGTAATAATTTCTTTAAGAGATGTTGACAACTCTATGAATTAGTATCTCCTTTAACTGTTCCTAAGAGCTCTCTTTGAACATTCTTTATTCCTTTAACTGCAGAGTCCAAGATTATTAACTCTGGATAAATTCAGATATTCACTGGCCCTAAAATTTCCTTTCCAAATCTCATGATTTGAAAAGAATATTACTTAGTTTTGTTTGTTTGTTTGTTTGTTTTTGCAGTACGCGGGCCTCTCACTGTTGTGGCCTCTCTCATTGCGGAGCACAGGCTCCGGATGCGCAGGCTCCGCGGCATGTGGGATCCTCCCGGACTGGGGCACAAACCCGCGTCCAAGCCCTATTACTTAGTTTTAAATGTCTATCACTCTCACTGCCTCTAAAGGACTGAGGAACCCTACAGTAATCTATACTCATTTCCTAACTGTGCATCAGTTTCCCTCCCAAGTCCTCAATAAGAACTCCAGGGTTACTGGTGCCTTGCTTAAGTTTATTTTTAACCTTCACACTGATACTTCATCACAGAAAAGAGCCCAAAGCCATATTCTACCTTGTTATTTATTTTAATTTCAGGAGATTAATGTGTACCTAAGAACTTCTAAAGGCTATGAAATTTGGTCACCTCTTTCAATGAACCAAAAGAGGATATAATATACCTTTAAGATTTCTTCCACTACAGTTCTTTCTGTTAAGAAAACATTACTCTGAATCACTCACAGACTCATACATACTTTTAAAACCTGAGTAAAATTATGGGATACTATTCCACACCTACCAAACTGGCAAAAACAAATCCTGAAACTATCAAGTGCTGATAAAAATATAAAGCAACAGGGAATTCTCATATATTGCTGGTGTGAGCGTAAACTTGTACAACCATTTTGGAAAACAGTTTGACAAATACAAAGTTCAAGCTGTGAAACCCCTATGACCCACCAATCTTTCTTTTTTGTTTTCTGAATTTCTTTTTAACATCTTTATTGTAGTATAATTGCTTTACAATGTTGTGTTAGTTTCTGCTGTATAACAAAGTGAATTAGCTATACGTATACATATATCCCCATATCCCCTCCCTCTTGCATCTCCCTCCCACCTTTCTTATCCCAGCCCTCTAGGTGGTCACAAAGCACTGAACTGATCTCCTGAGCTGATCTCCCTGTGCTATGTGGCTGCTTCCCACCAGCTAGCTATTTTATATTTGGTAGTATATATATGTCAATGCCACCCTCTCACTTTGTCCCAGCTTACCCTTCCCCATCCCCGTGTCCTCAAGTCCATTCTCTATGTCTGCATCTTTACTCCTGCCCTGCTCCTAGGTTCTTCAGAACCATTTTTTTTTTTTAGATTCCATATATATGTGTTAGCATATGGTATTTGTTTTTCTCTGACTTACTTCACTCTGTATGACAGACTCTAGGTCCATCCACCTCACTACAAATGACTCAATTTCATTTCTTTTTATGGCTGAGTAATATTCCATTGTATATATGTGCCATATCTTCTTTATCCATTCATCTGTCAATGGACACTTAGGTTGCTTCCATGTCCTGGCTATTGTAACTAGTGCTGCAATGAACATTGTGGTACATAACTCTTTTTGAATTATGGTTTTCTCAGGGTATATGTCCAGTAGTGGGACTGCTGTGACCCACCAATCTTAAAAATACATGAAGGTAAGACAAAATATATAAGAATGTTTGCTACAGAATTGTATACAGTAGACAAAAAACTAAATTACCTAAATGTCCACCAATAGACTGATTAAATTGTGGTATATGTGTACAATGCTGTACAGCAGGAAATAATTACATTAGATATATGTATAAGCAAAATGGGTGACTCTCACAAAGCAGAATAAAAAAGTTGTAAAAATTGAAAACTATATGATACCATATAAGGTTTCAAAAAATGAATAACAATATTAGTTTTGGGATATAGTCATATAAAGCAAAATTATTTAAAAATGCAAGTGTATTATCAATACCAAATTCTGGATGAAAGACACAAAGACATGCAATTAAAAAGGAATATATAAAGGGCTTCAATTCTGCACACTGGCATAAGGATAGACATAGAGATTAATGGAGCAGAACCAAGAATCCAGAAATAAAACTAGTAAGTATGGCCAACTGATTTTCAACAAAGAAGCCGAGATATATCAATGGGAAAAAAATGGTCTTTCTTTTCAAAAGATGGTGCCACGATCACTGGATGTCCACTCGCAACAACAAAGAATGTGGACCATATCTTACACCACACACACAAATTAACTCCAAGTGGATCAAAGGCCTTAGTGTAACAGCTAAAGTAAACACAGGAGTGATTTTAGCTTAGGCAACAGTAAATTAGACTTCATCGTCAAAATAAAACGTTTGTGATCCGAAGGACACCATGAAGGAAGTGAAAGGACAACCCATACTAAGAGAAAAGATCTGCACATCGTATATCTGATAAGGGAACTGTATTCAAAATAAAATCACAATGAGATATCACCTCACACCTGTTAGAATAGCTATTATCAAAAAGACAAGAAATAAGTACTGGCGAGGATGTAGAGAAAAGGGAATCCCTGTGCACTGTTGGTGTGAATGTAAACTGGTGCAGCCACTAGGCGAAACAGTATGGAGATTTCTCAAAAATTTAAAAATAGAATTAACATATGATCCAGCAATTCTACTTCAGGGTGTTTATCCAAAGGAAAGGAAAACACTAACTTGAAAAGATATATGCACTCCCACGTTCACTGAAACATTATTAGAATAGCCAAGATATAGGAAGTGTCCACTGATGGATAAATGGATAAAGAAAATGTGGTGTGTATGTACACATACACACACAGACACACACACACTGGAATATTATTCAGCCATAAGAAAGAATGAATTCTTGCCATTTGCAATAATATGGATGAACACTGAGGGTACTATACTAAGTGAAATAAGACAGAGAAAGACAAAACACCATATGATCTCATTTATATGTGCAATCTAAAAAAACACCAAGCTCATTAACAGAGAAGAGACTGGTGGTTGCCAGAGGTGGGGTGGGGTGGGCTTAATAGGTGAAGGGGGGGTCAAAAGGTACAAACTTCCGGTTATAAAATAAATAAGCTATGAGGATGTAAGGTGTAGCATGGTGACTATAGTTAATTATACTGTAGTGGATATTTCAAAGTTGCTAAGAGAGAAGTTCTTAAAAGTTCTTATCACAAGAAAAAAAATTTCTGTAACTATATGGCGACACATGTTAACAAGACTTACTGTGTTGATTATTTTACAATATATGCTATAATTATCAAATTATTATCATATACACCTGAAACTAATAAGATGTATGTTGATTACAACTCAATTAAAAAAAATAACCTGTACAATTCAAGAATAAAAAGATAACCCAATTAAAAAGTGGGCAAAGGGACTTCCCCAGTGGCGCAGTGGTTAAGAATCCACCTGCCAATGCAGGGGACACGGGTTCAAGTCCTGGTTCAGGAAGATTCCACATGCCGCAGAGCAACAAGGCCTGTGAGTCACAGCTACTGAGCCTGCGCTCTAGAGGCTGCGAGCCACAACTACTGAGGCCCACGTGCCTAGAGCCCGCG
The DNA here is from genome assembly GCF_949987515.2 of Delphinus delphis. Taxonomy (NCBI): domain Eukaryota; kingdom Metazoa; phylum Chordata; class Mammalia; order Artiodactyla; family Delphinidae; genus Delphinus; species Delphinus delphis. The sequence continues at coordinate 37,386,551 of NC_082683.1, forward strand.
CTCCATAACAAGAGAAGCCACCGCAATGAGACGCCCGCGTACCGCAATGAAGAGTAGCCCCCGCTTGCGGCAACTAGAGAAAGCCCACGTGCAGGAACGAAGACCCAACACAGCAACAATAAATAAATAAATAAATAAATAAATAAAGTGGGCAAAGGAACAGACATTTCTCTCAAGATACACAACAGACCAATAAGTACAGGAAAAGATGCTTAACATCATTAGCCATGAGGGAAATGCAAATCAAACCCACAATAAGATACCATTTCACACCCACTAGGATGGTTATAATCAAAAGGCAGACAATAACAGGTGCTGCTGAGGATGTGGAGAAAATGACACCATCATACACTGACTACTGGTGGGAATGTATAATGATAAGATCACTTCAGAAAATAGTTTCTTAAAAAGTTAACCCTATGACCCAGCAATTCTACTCCTAGAAAGATCCGAGAAAGATGTAAACATACATCCACACAAAAACTTAGACATGAATGTTCACAGCAGCATTATTTTTTATTTATTCATTTATTTGGCTGCACTGTGTCTTAGTTGCGGCGTGCGGGATCTTCCTTGTGGCACAAGGGATCTAGTTCCCTGACTGGGGATCGAACCTGGGCCCCCTGCATTGGGAGCATGGAGTCTTAACCACTGTGTCCACCAGGGAAGTCCCAGCAGCATTATTAATAACAGCTGCAAAGAGGTAACAATCCAAATGCCCATCAACTGATGAAGGGAAAAACAAAATGTGGTATAACCATACAACAAAATATTATGTGGCAAAAAAAAAGTACCGAAACATACTAAAACAGGTATGAACATTAAAAGCATTATGCTAAGTGAAGGAAGCCAGACACAAAAGACCACATACCGTATAATTCTATTTATAGGTAATGTCCAGAATAGGCAAATCCACAGAGACAGAAAGGAGATTAATGGCTGCCTAGGGTTGAGGAGGTGAGTGCTAACGGTTATGACATTTCTTTTTGGGGTGATGAAAATGTTCTAAAACTAGATAGTAGCAATGGTTGTACAACTCTGTGAATAAACTAAAAAAAAAAAAACCATTAAATTGTACATGTAAAGTGGGTGAATTTTATGTTATGTAAATTCTATCTCAATAAAGCTGTCTTTAAAAAAATTAGGCCAATGACTGGTAAGAAACTGGGAACGCAGTACAAAGTAGCACCACCCAAATTAATTTCTTGCTGCAAGGGGGGAAATCTTACTGTTTAATGTATGGACCCAGCTATTACTACCTTAATCCAAGGATCAACCTTAGCATTACTAAAGTAGGTCAACCACGTATTATGTGCTTTATGACATGATGCAAAATGAGATAGAATTATGATGTATTCTCGCCAAAGTATTTACATATAAATCCATCAAGCTTTTAGCTGTAAACTTTAGAGAAAAATAAATACATGAACGAAAGGAACGAACTAAGAGATACCACAAGAATGCAACTGTACAGAAGCATTCTCAGGATAACCAGTCCAGTCTCAAAGTCAGTGTCACTGAAAAATAAGGACTAAGCTAGATTAAAGAGACAAAAAGAGGGCTCCCCTGGTGGCGCAGTGGTTAAGAATCCACCTGCCAATACAGGGGACATGGGTTTGAGCCCTGGTCCGGGAAGATCCCACATGCTGTGGAGCAACTAAGCCCATGCGCCACAACAACTGAGCCTGCGCTCTAGAACCTGTGAGCCACAACTACTGAAGCCTGTGCACCTAGAGGCAATGCTCCACGATGAGAGAAGCCACCGCAAAGAGAAGCCCGCGCACAACAACGAAGAGTAGCCCCTGATCACTGCAAATAGAGAAAGCCTGCGCACAGCAACGACTGACCCAAAGCAGCCAAAAAAAAAAAAAAAAAAAAGAGACAAAAAGAAATTAAACAAGTGGGATTGATTGATTGATTGATTGCTGCGAGGCTTGCGGGATCTTAGTTCCCGAACCAGGGATTGAGTCCGGGCCATGCAGTGAAAGCACTGAGTTCTAACCACTGGACTGCCAGGGAATTCCCCAAACAAAGTGTTATATGTGAAAAGGTCCTAGTTTAGATACTATCAACAGTTTGGATAGCCAGCCTGTGGTAACAAACATTTTTCTGGATCAGCTGGGGAAATTTGAATAATAGAACCTGCATACTAGAGGAAATGAACATGGACTGTAGGCATCACTGGACAAAAAAAGCCAAGTTGTAAACTGATCTCATTTTCGTAAAATAAAAATAAAAGCCTACACATATGTGCTTAGAGAAAGATCTGGGGAAAAAATGCACCAAAAGTTGTTAACAGTGATGACTTCTGAATGATAGGAATGTCAAGTTTTTATTTTCGCATATCTGTATACTCTAATTATCTACACATCACAACACTGTTTTTGTAATAATAAAAGAATTACTTAAAGACAGAATTACATGGGGAGCTTTAATAAACTAATGGTGCCCAGGGCTTACCTCAGATATATTTTAAAAAGTTGAGAACTACTGCTTTTAAGAATTGGGAGTGGATAAAAGGAAAAATTCTTCTCTAAGTTTGTCTTTAAAAAAGACATTCATGTAAGTGTTTTTACTTCATGAGTTAGGAGATCACCCTAAACAGAGGCAGTAACTAAATCTTTTAGAAGGAGCAAATTATATTAGTCAATTTTACAAATCAGGGCCCTTGGTTGAAAAAAATAAACTGTATTTAGGTAGATTAAGCAGAAAAGGAAATTTATCAGTAGGATATTGGGAGTTCAAAAAATGAATGACTTGTCAAACCTGTAAAAATTCAAGTAAAGCTAAGCAGTCAAAACCACCAACCAAGGTCACATCACAGGAAGTCTCTCAGGAAACTGCCCACTAGCTAGCTCTGCCACTGCCACCAGACAATAGAATTAATTCTAAACTATCCTTGCTCCTTTGTATCTCTCTCACTCCAGATTCAAGTCCCCAGTCAAGTGTATTTGATAGGCACAGCTTGGGGCACAGCTACCAGGGGCAGAAAGCATATGTGTGCATGCATACAGGTTACGAGTTACGTGTCCTTTCCAGCTTCCTCTCCCACTAAGATTCACAAAAAGGCAATACTGGAACAGGCTTAAAATGGTAAACAGACAAAAGAAACAACAAAGGATAACCTTAAAGCCCAATTAGTAGAATGTCCAACACAGGAATCTTGCCAGTCTTCCCATTAGTAATAAACTTTAATCATTGTGCTTTCTTCCAAGTCATTTTCAGAAAACATTTTGAAAATGAATTCAGTTTCAAAAAACATTTCCTGAAACTAATTTCATAAAGTATAAAATTTTTGAAGACTAAAATTTATAAACTTTCTCAGGTAGTTATCGCCTTTCCAATATTTTGTCATTTAAAGGGGACAAGCACCTGCTGCAACCATACCTATCCCACTAACAGAAATGAAATTTACTTAAATCACAACAGTTCCAAATAAGCATAGTATGTTACAAAAGTACATTTATCACCTGATGCAAACTGACACATTAAATTCTGGCTGTGAGATTCAGATAACTAAGTGGATTAGATTTATGAAAAGTATCTGAAACTATACGATTTTAAAAACAGCAAAAATGTTTTTTATAGTATTTGCTCCAAAAGTCACTACTATCTGGGACTTCCCTGGCGGTCCAGTGGTTAGGACTCCATGCTCTCAATGCGGAGGGCCCGGGTTCAATCCCTGGTTAGGAAACTAAAATCCCACAAACCGAGTGGCATGTCCGCATCCCCCCCCCCCCCCCGCACAAAAATCAAAAGTCACTGTATCAACTACACTACAGACAAGTCATTCAAGTAGTGATAACTTTTATCAAATATCTGCAGCTGTGCTGACTGTGAAAGCCTTCAATTTCCTATGAATATAAGTAAATAGGCTATTTGTCACTTTTAAAAAACTATACTGTCTTTTATAATTGAAACATTTAATAGTAATGACTACTATATTACGAAACCTATGTTTTACTTCAAGCACATTTTACTTACAAGCATATCTAAAAATCTCTTCTCAAGAATAAACTGTGCTTCTAATCCAAACATTACTTTTAAGTTAGAAGAGCAGACTCTGGATCTAGTTGGCTCTGCCATGTACTAGCTGTGTGACTTTGGAGAAGTCACTTCACCTCTTTTTTTCTTGGCGGGGGGGGGGGATCAATTCCCATACTTTATGTAGCTGCCAACAGAAAAGTAAATCCTCTCTCCAGGAAATCAATGTCATTCAGAGCCTCTAAAATTTTCCATACACAACGTTGGGCACCTCTTTTTGCTTCAAATCATTACCTGTAATTTGGAGATTGTTGGAAAGTTGATGATTAAATGAGTGAATATATGCAAAGTGTTAAGAATAGTGCCTGGATATTTTTCCCAGGGAAAACAAAAAAATCCAAGTGTCTGGTCTATAGTGAGTACTCCATAAGTGTTAAGAATAAAATGCTTATTAATAGTTGGGGGGTGGGGGGATAAACAACAGGTAAAAAAAATGCAGTTTTGAGAAATTTTCTGACCAAATACGCTGAGGAAACTATTCACTAGTAACCAAAACAAGAAAACAAAACCACTACAAACCCAGCATACTTAACTCAATTTTATAATACAACAAATATATACTATGTAGAAAAAAAAAGGACAGGAAACAAACTACCTAGAAAAGTTAACACTGAATTGGGCACAGGACCAAACCGAACACTCCATTTTACAAGCAGACTGAAGGAGGATAAATAACTCATACAATTATTCTATGCTGCTCAATAGAGAAATTGTGAGAAAATGATATAGATGAGAATCACTGAACAAACCAGAAAAAAAAAAACTACCAATTTACTGGAAATCAGGAAAATCTAGAATGTGGGAAACTGCAGGACAAATGACCTGGTTTCTTCAACAAAGTGCAAGGAAAAAAAAACAGAAGAAACATACAAACTAAGAGGCTTGAAAGAATATCAGTCAACTACCATGTGTGGGACCTGGATCCTGATTCAAATAAACAAGAGACGTCAACAGAAAATATCTAGAAAAGGAAAAACAAAAACCTAAAAGTCCACGTCCAACAATCTGTTCAGATTTCACAGAATTTCACTCAACTGGTAAAAGGATGTTCATTAAAGACAATTTCAAACAATTTACTTGACAATTATGAAGTGCTTACAATGGACAGGCATTGTATTAAAAACTCTACAAATATTATTTCATTTGTTTACCACAGAAACCCTATGAGAAGGTACTATTATCCCCATTTAACAGAGAAAGAAACAGGCAGAAATCTTACTAAAACTCCACCAAGGTCTCAAAGCTGTAAGTGGCAACGCAGAGGTTCAAACCCAGGCTATAATGCTGCTGCCCTTAATTATCGTACCGTGCTATCTCTCTACCATGATGTGGTGAAAACCCAGCTTTGGAATCGGAGAAAGTTGAGTTCCCACATCTCACTATGTTATATAAACCACTTAACTTCTTGGATCCTCTGTACACCCACTTATAGAAGGGTTAATATCAAGTATGTTAAACAAGTGTTTTAAGGAATAATGTTTGGACTCTGTTACAAGTCTCTAGCTTATGAAGCCCACAATAAATGGTTCCCACTATCCTTCCACCATACCTGGTAAGATTAATTAAAAAGCACAGTTAATAATTCATAAACACATAGCTGGAACACTGGAATAGCTCTACCTTTTAATTAACTAACCAAAGAACCCCCAAACCAACTTTTCAACATACTTGTAAACTTCAAGGATAGCAGTAATTCAGAAGAGAACTTTTTTATATAATGAAATTTAAACATATAATCAAGCAGAAACAGGAGTCTGCAATATAAAGAATAGCCAAACTTAAATTAATTCAATTTTTTCTTTAAAAAAAAAAACAAACAACAAACTTGTTCAACATAAACAGACCTGCTGCTCAGAAAAGTGCACTAAAACTTTGTTCATGCTGGTGATTCTCTAGTCTGACATCTGACTGATATATGGCAAAGTAGTTTTATTACAGAAAAGGAAGGTAAGCTTAATGAGTATGTTAAAAAATCAACTCCCTTAAGAATGATAGCTTTCTGTGTTGTTATCCTGTGAATATTTTTGTGCTTATCTGTTAAACTACTAAGTTCTGGGGGTGGGGCAGGAATGTTTTATAGTCATCTAGGTATTCCTACTCCTTAACAGGCAGGAACAACAGTACAATAGTACAGCCTCTAGCATTTCTTATAAGAAACTTTCTTAAAAGAAGTTTGAACCATTTTGTCTGAAAAATAATTTTTCCAACCGATCAATTAAAGGCTGATTATCATTATTTATTTTAAAAATGATTTATTTATTTATTTATTTTTGGCCGCCCTATGTGGGATGCAGAATCTTAGTTCCCCAACCAGAGATCGAAGCCACGCCCCCTGCAATGGAAGTGTAGTCTTAACCACTGGACCGCCAGGAAGTCCCAAAGGCTCCTTATTTGCTTTAGTAAAGAAAAACAACTATTAGACTCCTTTAAATATTTGCCTCGTATATTTTAAACCACCTACAAAAATTCAATTTACATAACATTAGCAATATTTTACCTCATTAGTTAAGATATATACCTGTGGACAAAAGTTGTTCAGCTCATCTCACTGAACTATTTTTCAAGTTTGATTATAGCCAGTTTTGTTTTGAGCAGAAATAAAAATCAGAGCCTGATTTTGAAGTGACTTGGTCAGCTAGCTCTCAGCATAACCACATATCAAATTGCAGACAATGGCAACTATAGTCAGTTATGAAGTAGCATGTTTTCTATGTATCAACTAGATATCCCATCCCACCCATTATTTGAAAAACCATAAATACATACACCAAAATTTGCCTTTTCCATGAACTACTTTTTCAGTTGGGATATTTATAAAACTGTTGTGTCTCACCTTTCCAATAGTCTTATTTTTATTTTCATGGTTAAAGGTAGCAACCATAATGGTTAAGCACAGTGACTTGGAAACAGATTGCTTAGGTTTAAATACAGGGTCTGTGACCTACTAGCTGGATGAATCTCTGAACTTATTTTCCTTAACTAAAAAATGGGGATAAAACAGTATCTATCTGACGGAAATAAACAAGTTAATAAATATAAAGCACTTCGAGCAACTGTCAGCCTCTGGTACATTAGAGTTATTACTAAGTGCATATACACTGAATCATAAAACAAAGATATGCAATCTGCTGAAGTATGATGCAGAATTGTAGGTTTTATCTTTAAGCATTTAAAAATGAATTATAAGCAGAAATGTGTCCCAGATTTCTTGTCATTCCAAACTTATTAAAATGGTTGCATGTGCTCTCCTCAGCCAAGCTACTAAACAGCCACTGACGAGAAAACTGGTAAGATGGAATTCATTCAAAAGAAAAATGGCTTCCTAACACCCTACCACCACCACCAAATTTCAAGAGCTCTGATAAGATACTATTCAGAATCAACTGAAAGAATACTTATATCAATATGTACAAACTGTTTTGAGTATCCTGAAAAAAAATCAGAGTAAGGTCTCACCCAAGTTTACAGGTCCAGTAGTCAACAACAGCAAAACACAAAGCAACTGACTTGTAATTTCTATAAAGCACTTTTGTCCTGTAAAACCACCAAAATAATTTAAGAACAACAAATCCTAGGGGAGTTGACAAAAGTACACTTTTGTATTGAAAGAATGTAGAAAGGTAAATTGAAACTGACTCCCTAGGGAAGGAAGATGACACTTTATTTTACTATTAATTCCAAACTTCTCATTCACAATTAGCATTTTATTATTTTATCTTTTAGACAGATTGAAACTCAAGCATCTTCCCAAATACTGAAGTTAACTGTTTTTGGTTTCCATTCTATGCCTTTTTGTTTTCTATTAAACTTCTGGATCTAAAGGTTTAAAAAAAAAAAAAAGTCAGCAAACAAAAAGACAGTCTTTTGTTTGAAAGGGTACAACAATCAGACACTCCAAATCTAAAATGTTTTCACTTGTTGTCTTACACTTTTCTAATAAATGTCCCAAACTTAACAGCACTCTGATTCTCTTTCAAGCATTACACATAAAAGACCTTAGAAAAGGCCAGCAATGACCAAACTATAAATCTAAGTGTACTGAAGACTACCAATCACTTTACTTTTGGAAGGGATTTACAAAGAATGTGACTTCTATTACTAAACTAAAACATGAGCCACCATAAACTTTGTTTATTCCAGATAAGCTATAAATATCAAAGTTAAGAGCAAGTATTTCAACAAATATGGCAAACCAATCTCAAAGCACGAACTTGGCTGATAAAATTAACACCACAGCACAATTTCAAAACTATAAGCAACTACCAAAAAAAAACCACCCAAACCGCACCCACTCTTATGTAAACTTTCGGAGTAAGCAAACTACTTTAGCCTCACCTTTGTTTTCACCTAGCGAAGACTCTTCAACATAAGACACAAACCGCAAAAAGATGAAAGATCCAGCTGTTGTCCCCGTAGGAAAAACAACTAAGAATTTAAGACATGTTAACGTATTTAAGTTACCAAGCTCAGGGCACTTCCCCAAGCTACAGCCATTTTAGATTCAGCCTTTCTTTTGAATTTCACGGGGGTGGGGAGAGGTAGATGTAAAACAGAAAAAAATCCTCACTAAAACACTTCAAGATCGACCAGCCTTTTTTGTTTCCAGGGAGGGAGGAGTCAGTAGGTGCTGGATAGACAATCTAAATCAACGAAAACACCTCGCTACCAGGGGGAACCGGAACGCTGGGAACAGGCGTGGGGGGTTAAAGCTCTTCTTTTCCCCTCAGATACCCCACATTTGACTTACACGCTTTTTTCCCTTAGACTTTCCATCATTGGAAAACAAAAGCCCTTGGCTCTAATTCAAGAAGGAGAAAAAACCCGTAAACCAAGCTATTCAACCACCAACAAGCCGGAACGCCTGGAGAGGAGCCAGAGAGCCGCAGGTGAGCGTTCCGACCCGAAGACCAAAGTTGAACTAGGAGCGCTCCGGCAGAGTCGCGGCGACGCTCATGTGCAAAGCTCCACGCGCGGAGGAAGGTGCCCCGTCCGAACCACACGACCCGTGAGCTCTGCTCCCGGTCCCCGGCCCAACCTACACCCAACCACCTGTGTGAGAGCCTTCTTCAACTTGTTTCAACAGCCGGCCCGTCAGGCACCGGGCGGAGCCCTGCGCCGGACAACTCAAGATCCCCTACCGCCCCGTCGTCCGGAACTCCCACTCACCGGGCAGCGGCGGGGCTACAGCTAGGGACCAGTCGCGGCGTCTGAGGGTGCGTCCCCAGCTTCCTGATCCGGCGGAGGTGTAGAGCCCACAACCATAACAAAGCTCTTCCCAAAATGGCTGCCCGGCCCACACGGCCAGGAGGGGCAGAGCGGGTGGAGGGGGAGGAGCGACGACCAGTCCGGCCCTCCCCTAATCTGACCCCGCCTCACACACGCCCACCCTCTCGCACCGCCCACAAGGGCGCACGCGCACGCGCGTGAGCCCTATTCTGGTGACCCGCCCGACGCCCCAAGCTGCCAACGTTTAGCCGCGAGAACGGCGGTTATTCCCTGCCCTGCCCCCAGCTCCCTCCACTGCGGCTCGAGGCGGCGCATGGTCAACCTCCGCCCCTCTGCAGAGTTGAACACTCTGCCTTTCCTCGCACCGCCTCAGAGGCGGAGACCAGCTGGGTTTGGTACTCCCCTTCACATCCCCTCTCCCGACACTAGGGCCAGGGCGCGTGTGAATGAGTGGGTGGGTGGGTATGTGTGTACCCGTTTTTCCCCGCCCCTTCATTCTGCACCCTCCCACACCCCACCTCTCGGCAAGCACGCATCTCCAAACTACCTCTACAAGTACTAACAAACCGGTTTCGGAGACTCGTGTGTTTTCCGACCCCTTCCCACCTTCGGCTCCTTCCTTCCTTCACGTGCACGCGCCGTTAAGACTCCAGCCCCCAACGGGCCGCACGGCCGGGATCTGGAGGCCTGCGCGGCTGTTCCCGACGCGCTACCCGCTGGGAGTGGTAGTTCCGCCCGACCGCTGGCGACACGCCCCTGCCCCAGCGCTGGGCGGATTTCTGGCCGGAGCCTGCTCCTGTGCCAGGGCGGATAAGCTGTTTCTCCGGCCCAAAGTCTCATTGGGTATCGCACAACGGGAAGGGGTGGCGCTGCCATGGCACAGAAGGAAACAAAAGTGAAAGCCTGTCACGACTAGAAGGTGTTACTACTAGGAAGAATTCTCTGAGCCCATTCTGCACGGGAGGCTAAACCATGTGACGGTCGGCAACCAGGAAGCTAGACTACATAGAATCCTGAGGAATGGAGGAACTGGCTAGCGTTTCTGTTGTTTTCAGTTAAACGCGCAAATTGCCTGATGGTGTTTCCTTTGATAGACTGTGAAATGGAGTCCCAGAGAAGGGAAGGGACTTGCTCAAGGTCACAAAGCCCACAAACAAAAGTTAAAGCGGAGGGTGACAGAAGGAATCTAACTTCCGGGTCACCCTAAAGGCTCTTACCCTCACACCCTTCATGGAAATGAAAGTCCTGCCCCTTGTGCTGTTTATTTCTTAACGAAGTTTCTAGTTACCAGCAGAGAAAATGAAGTGAAAACAGTTTTTTGTTTTTTCTTAAATAGTATTAGTTCAGGACCTTAATGAGGCGTGAGATACGCCCCGTCGCTCCTAGAAACCCTGTTGTTATGCAAAGTAAAAAATGAGTTCCTGAGACGGCAAGCAATTTGGCCAAGTCATACTTGGCCTAGACTCCAAATCTCTCCTACCTTCCTCCACCACCATCACTCTGAGATGGTTTCAGTAGTTGCACTCTACCTTCCCGAACTCTGCGAGGCAGATTCTGCTGGCTGGGAAACCTGGAATACAAAGGCAAGGACCGTTCAGGTACCCTACAGACTTCAAAAGCTGGCTTCCACTAGAACTAAGATTTTCCCCTGTAGGAACCAGTTAGCACTGGTCAAGTCTGCACCCGGACTCATTTTTTTCGGCTCTCAGGAAGTGGGGAGGGCTATCTAACCCCACTTGCCGGAAGTGCTTTCCCGCAGTACCAAGCTGTTCTTGCAATTCAGCTTTCAACCTCCCCGCGCGACGCTGGCAGGTGAGTAGTAGGGCTGTTGTCACAGGTGCAGGTTGGGAAAGGGGGGCACCAAGGCTTCGGAGTAAACTGAGGCCGCGGATACTATTGGGCAAAGTTTCCCGGGGATCTTTGTGTCCCCTTTTCTCTGATGTCTGCTCTAAGGCTTGCAGTTTGCAACTCTTTTATTTGGCGCAGTGGAAATATTGAGCGTTCTCACCCAAATTGAGCGGATTAACCCTTGGGTCTTTGTCCTTAACCCCCTCACCAGTTGCCGTCCCCGGCCTTTAGGCTGTCACTTTTCTCTTTAATACTCTTGAGCTGGAAAGCACATGTCACAGTGCCTAGGGAGTTTGGAAGGTTGAGGGAGCGTTGAGCTTTTTGAAATCCCTTACGAAGGTGATTTTGAACAAAGGTGAGTGTGTGGGCCCTGCAGGTATGTGTGTCTGGGAGTCAGTAGGTGGATGTGGGTGTCATCTAACATCTATTCAGAGACCCGGGATAACTTAACTCCCTACTTGCTTCCTTATACATATATACAGAATGAAGACATTGACGGGCTGGTGTACAGGATTTCTTGAACCAGCCCTAAGATCTGTAATCAAGAAATTAGTTCACTACGTTTTTAAATTAAGCAGCAACTGTGGGTTTTAGATTTTTAGACACCTTATTCTTTTGGTTAAGAATGGGACTTATGTAAATATGACAGATCTGGATTAATAATATTCTCTCTCACTCAGCCACTTACTGGTTGCTTACATTGTGTAAGGTGGGAATAATAGCTAGTATTTTTTGAGTGCCTACTTTGTGTTAGGGACAGTTCTCAGCTTTTTACATGTATTAACTTACTTAATTTTTACAACGACCCTATGTAGTTATCATAAGCCTTATAGGTGAGTGAACTGCACCATAGCCAGGTTAAATAATTTGTCCAAAGTCACATAGCTAATACGTGGTGGAGCCAGGATTCCAACCCAGATTGTTTGACTCCAAAGTCTGCACTCTAACTTAACAGGCTATTACTGCCTTTCAACACCAAGTTGATGAGGTTATTCAATAGTTACAGTAATTACATAGTTACAATGCCTGATTCACAGCTAATTGTATTGATTGCTACTATCATTACTTTAAGCTAAGTCCCAAAATAGATAACTAATAGACCAGACAAGCTATGATTTTCAGTGTTAAAGATAAGAAAGCTGGCACTTCAAGGAAGCAATTTACCCAAGGTCACACAGCTGGGAAATGATGGAGGCATTTGTAAAAATCCAGATCTGTTGTCTCTGTGCATTACTCTTTCTGTTACACCAAACAGCAAAAGCTAAAAGAATGGTTCAGAGAAGAAAAGGATCTATTTACTTAATGTTACTGATATTTTGAAAACATTAATTATTGTTTTCAAAGGAACTGTTATATGGAAGAAATTATCCCGAATTACTACTTTTTAAAACTTATGTATAAAGTGAAGAAAATTAAATGACATCTTGTTTTGTACACAGCAACATGCTTCTGATTCAGATGTTCCACTGAGCTATAAAAATACATTAATCAGAACTGTGTGGCATCTTCCTAAGCAAGACTTCCAATGGGGCCCACTATGGTTCACTTCATCCAGAAGTTTTCTCGAGCATCTTCAAAGGTTGGTTTATTCAGCAAATATTTGAGCATTACTTTCCAGGCATTGCTTGGCTAGGCAATAGTGAAAAAGAAGACAAAAATCCTTACCCTCTTATATTCTGGTTGATCGGGGGAAGAGTAAAATATAAATAAGTGACATCTAATATGTCAAGTGGTAAGTGCTGTGGAGAACTATAGAGCAGGGAAGGGGAATAGGGACAGTAGACTTAAGGATTGCATTTATAAATAGGGTGGTCAGAAGTGAGGCAATGAGCCATGCAGGTACCTCAGGGAAGAACATTCTAGACAAAAAGGAAAAAAAAAGCCTCAAGATGGAATCATTCCTAGCATTTTGAGTAACCACCAAGATTCTTAAATAACTTTCATTTTTTTCTTTAATCCAACATTTTTTGAGTTAATGTTGATCTGCTTAACTGTTGAAGTATGGAATCTACTCACTAAAGCGCAGAATCAGCAAGAGAGGTTATTGCTTTGGCCATGTACCATGAAAGGCACTGGGGATTTTTTTTTTTTTTAAGGCAAAGAAAAATATATGGTCCTGGCTCTCAAGTCTACTGAGACAGACAAGTAAACACATGATTTTAATTCACCGTGAGAATTATGATGGAAGTGTGTATATGGTACTTATAGGAGGATTACATCAGATTGGAGAAAGCTTCAAGCCGAATTTTTAAAGATAAGTTCCCTAGATAGAAAAATGGTAATCTAGAATTCTAGGCAGACATATGTAGAAAGGCATGAAGCTATGACAATTATGCAGTGTCTAAAGCTTAATTTTCTCTACATAAAATAGCATTTCCACAGTAATTAGTGCTGCTTCTTTTGCAATTTATAAATAGAAGAGGCAGTTTAGAATGCCAAAAACTGAAGACCTAGTCTTTAGCTGTTCCTCCTTCAGATATTTCTTTCATGGGATAAGTTTAGTGGTAGGCCAAAATATATCACTGGTTTCTATTCAGTAGTTTCTTTTGCATGTTGTATAGCTGTTTAATAGTCTTTGCCAGCAATAATAACATCATCCTGTAGTCCAACCTTTCTTTAAGTTCGATGTGCTAACAGAAAGCAGGCGGTTTGTTTTTATATTGTCTCAGATTGGGACTAAAACATTTGATGATTTCCTTTTTTTAAATCTGTTTTTTGTCTTCTCATTCTGTTTTCCCTATAGATGCTGAAGTACCCTTCCACAATCAGACTAGGAGTCAGAAGGAGAATAGAAACATTTTCTCTCAAAACAGGCCTCCAGCAGAACTTTTCCCCTTTGTTTCCAAGGCCTTGGCTTGTCTCATCATTTCCAGTGTGTATGAGCAAGACACAATATTATCACACTTCCCCATGCAGCTTTAAGAAGAAGCAAGAGCAAGCAGTACTTCCAGCCAGGCCACCACAAACCATCAGTTACCTGCCTGACAGCCCAAAGCCAGCATTATACATAACTCTGGCAGGACTAATCCCCTTCATTGCTCCACCACTGGTCATGGTGATGACAAAGACTTATATTCCCATATTAGCTTTTACTCAGATGGCTTATGGAGCCAGTTTCCTATCTTTCTTGGGAGGGATCAGATGGGGTTTTACTCTGCCACAAGGTAGTCCAGCCAAACCAGACTTCCTCAATTTAGCTAATAGTACAGCTCCTGTTGTGTTTTCATGGCTTGCGTTCTTTATTTCTGAAAGACTCAGTGAAGCTATAGTCACAGTAATAATAGGTTTGGGGATAGCATTACACACTGAACTTTTTCTCTTGTCACATTATCCCAATTGGTTCAAAGCCCTGAGGATAGTAGTCACTTTAGTGGCCTTTATTTCATTTGTAATCACTTTACTAGTTAAAGGTTTTTATCCAGAGAAGGGACCCAAGAGACTTAGGCAAGTAGAATAAATATAAAACTACTCTGTAGATGACGTTAGCATGTTGGCTAGGAGCCTTGTAAGGTTGTGTTTTGGCATCACCTTTTTCTACCTCTCCAGTTTAGCTCTTTTTTCCCACCAGTGGTGATTTATTCTTCCCCAATTATTCTTCATTTCTAGAAATCTTTATTTTATAAGGAATCACTGAGAAACAGCTTGAAAACCCTTAACAAGTCCTTTTCATGTTATATTAGGTTATAGTTCTCATTCAGTCTTTTTATGAACTTTATAGTCATCCACTTAAAAATTTCAATGTTTTGATTGTTTTGAAAAATGTAAATTAAAAGATGAAAAACCTTTGTGCTAGAGCTTTAGGATCATTGAAAACACACACACACACACACACACACACACACACACACACACACACACACACACACACACACACACACACACTCACAGGAAAACTTGGTATCCATGAGTGTCTGAAAACAATAGGTGGCTCCAGTGTGGAGTTTTCATTGCAGTTGCCCCTGGGAATTGCATTTCCAAGCTCTTTTTACCTGGCACAACCTAGTTATTTGAACTGACAGGATCTGTGGCTCTGAAGTCAGTAGGGAGCAGTGTCACGAGGGAAAAACTATGTTCAAAGAAAAGCTAGACACATTTTCCAGGTTTTACCAGGATATTTGGCAGAGTATAGATGCAACATCTCCAAACATAACACCAGCTGGTCAAAAATAGTTAAATAGTTAAAAGAATAAAGGCTCTAGGATATACAAACTAGGAAAAGTCAAGCTGGAGACATCTTAATGTTCTATCTAGTTTTGCATGTCAACTCACACAAAAGCTTTTTTAAAACAGTAAAAGCAACACCTTGAATTCTAACTTTAAAACTTAGTCTTTTGAGATGCTTAGTCTCATAAAAAAGAAGAAACATTTTCAATGTTATAAGAATTTAAATCAGGAAATGGTATCATCTGGTATACGTTACCTTTGTATAAGTATTCGAATATTAGGTAACTTAAATTTCGTAAGTAAATTATATACATATAATTTTCACTTTAATGATTCTTGCTGTGGAAAGATCATAATCTAGAGTGGTAACTTGTTTACTTTGTTACACAGCTGTTACAAGATTTTTTTATGAATTGTGTGTTCAAGTCCTAATC
The DNA here is from genome assembly GCF_949987515.2 of Delphinus delphis. Classification (NCBI taxonomy): domain Eukaryota; kingdom Metazoa; phylum Chordata; class Mammalia; order Artiodactyla; family Delphinidae; genus Delphinus; species Delphinus delphis. The sequence goes on from NC_082683.1 coordinate 37,402,267, forward strand.
CACAGCATCTCAGAATGTGACCTTACTTGCAGACAGGGTCTTTACAGAGTTATTAATAAGGTTAAAGTGAGGTTATAAGGGTAGGTTGTAATGTAATATTACTGGTGTTCTTATAATGGAAAATGTAGAGATAAACACATATACAGAGAGAATACCATGTGAACATGAAGATCTACATGCCAAGGAGAGAAGCCTTGAACAGATCCCTCCTTCTTAGCCCTCAGAAGGAACCAACTCCACCAGCACCTTGACTTCAGGCCTCCAAAACCGTGAGACGATAAATTCTGTTGTTTCAATTATGTTGTTTCAATTATATATTAACAAATATAACACTATAGAGCTAGAGCTTGTTCTGATCATTAAGAAGCTTACCAGTTAAAAGCCTGTGGCTGAAATCACCACACGATCCTTCTTTATTAATGTAGAGAAAAGTTTACTACAGCTTGATACTGAAGGAAAGAAAGCTCATACTCTTCAGAAGATCCTTCTCAGATCCTACTCAGATTGTTTCAGTGAGGAAAATTACTTCTTTGCTTCTCTTAAATTGCATGAGGACTGCACAAACTTAAAACTTTTCTCTGATCTCAATCTTTCAGAATACGGCCAAGTCATATTTTTAGGCTAACTGCCCACTTTTTTTTTTTTTTGCCCGTGCCACAAAGCATGCAGGATCTTAGTTCCCCAACCAGGGATTGAACCCATTCCCCCTGCAGTGGAAGCTCTGAGTCCTAACCACTGGACCACCAGGGAATTCTCTACAGTGTGCAATTTTTAAGTACATTGGACAGGATATTTAGAAGTATATTGAATTGTTAAATATTTTGGAGGAAGATCACGTTAACAGTTGCTCAGAAAACAGAATTAAATGTAAAACTAAATGTGCAAGTCCTTAAAGTTGAAACACTAAAAATCATGGGCAGTCCTACTACACTTTGATAATCCAGGAATGCTGCTAATAAGCTAAATTAATTAGTAATACAAGAAAAAGCAAAGAAATCAAGATACTTTATTAGTACATTCTTTTTAAAACAATCTGTCATTACCTAGGAAATAATCATATTTATAATTACTTATTTTCAGGCATTGTCTGGACCTATTAGGCCCAAACACTGATTGTGTTGACTACATTTCTGCCACAGCAGTACAAAATGCCTCCCTTCATAGTGCCATTTTAGGTTGGCATCAGGCAATAATGAAAATTAAATGATAGGAAAATTTGTAAATCTCTTGAACCAGAATGCAGATTCTCTTTAACTAGAAATATTAAAGGCACATGAGTTACAACTCAAATAGTTTACAAATTATCTTGATACTTCATTCCTTGACATTTTACAGATCCCAGCCAGGCATCTGTGACCCTTCAGACTTTCAGGGTACCCCAAAGAATGGGATACAGAGCTTTCTGTCTGCACTACGTAAGCTTTTCTTAATATATGCATATGGTTAAGTTATGAAGGAAAGTATCTTTGTGAGTCTATCCAAATATTTTGGATATGAGTGCTGCCTGAGTCTTTAATGCTTACCAAAGGTTTTCTATCTAAATAAGCCACTGATGCCTATAATATACTGGAGGATTGTACAGAAAAGGGGAAATCAGGGATATACAAATCAAATCCTGGAACAGCCAGGTAAACCTAAATGTATAAGACCTTTAATATATATGGCTCCAACTGACTAGTAGAAATAATTTAAAAGTGATGATCATGTACACAAAGAATCTTCGTCTCAGAAATGGACAGAAAACAATTCTTTAGACTGCTTCTCAGGGAAAATGAGAAGTTTTGAGAAGCAGTTTTGGGTCAGAGGCCTTTCAGCGTACACTTATGAGTTAGTATCTGTAAAAAGTTTTACAGGTACCTACAATTCCATCTTCTCCAAGCCAGGCAGCAGCTTTGTACTAAACTCATATTTAGGCTTGCCCAAGTGTGAGTATGCTTTACCAAGCTTGATAATCTAATAAATTCCCTCTTCCCAAAGCTAAACGTATTTTTGGTAACTATTTAGAAAAAGGTGCATTCAACCTGCTGGGCTCTATCACCCATTACATCATCCTATTGCAATAAAGGACTGTCACTAAGAACCTCCTATTAATTCCTCATCTGCATTCCAGCATCAAGACAAAACCATAAGTGAGCAAAAGCTTTTTTATGCTGTTATCAACAGGTGAAAACTTATATATATAAATAGCTAGATATTTCCCACATGTCCCTCCCAGTTTTCCTGCTGTTAATAAAAAGTTTTGGACTAGTGAAAACTCCTGGAATAAAATAAAAGTAGGAAGTTGCTTCATTGGCTTTTCTTTGTAGGGTAAACTATGACCATGGAAAATTGCACTCTGGATTGAATCATGAATGTATAGATATCTTTAAACTGTCTCATTGATATTCTTAAATGACACAATGGTCATGTTACAGCTTAACTGCACTGGAGAAGCAGCTAAAGGGACTATTTGCCAAGAAGCTTCTAGCAAATCATTTTTACAAATAGGACTCTACTCCTAATTGGACAATTCTAGAGCATAAACAGCATATCTATTGGTAAGCTTGGCAAATTTGTGTGAACTCTTTATTGATTTAGGATATATTCCATATCGCTTCTCACTCAAATTCTTTAAAAAAATCATTTTTTACTCATTTATCTACCAAATTCACAGAAAACTCAACAGATGAAAGGGTCCTATCACCAAACACAAGTGTGATTTGCAAAAGGTGAGATCCTGTATTTTCAAAATGTTGCCTGTGCTCTCTTACGCTTACTATTTCATAGTACAGCAACACCTCCTTCACAACGACTGGTGATCATGTTACCAATTTCTGTCCATGTATCTGAATGAGGGTTATAAACTTCAACTGAGTCCAAGGTACCTGGGGCCAAGAAATCGTGACTGGAAGATCGACCTCCAGAAACATACAGAAGCCCGTTGACTGCCACAGCACACATGCCTGCTCTAGGCACTTTCATTGAAGCAACTTCAACCCACTTTTCCTGGATAAGGGAAAAAAAGAAGTTAGCAGTGCCATAACATGGTAACAGGGAAAAGTGCTGAGAAATTAGGTACTCTGGTTCTTTTTTAAAATTTTTATTTATTCTTTTAATATTTATTTTTATTTATTTATTTATTTAGGCTGTGCTGGGTCTTAATTTCGGCATGCGGGGATCTTTGTTGCAGCACTTGAGATCTTTTAGTTGCGGCATGCGAACTCTTAGTTGCGGCATGCATGTGGGATCTAGTTCCCTGACCAGGGATGGAACCTGGGCCCCCTGCATTGGGAGTACTGAGTCTTACCCACTGGACCACCACGGAAGTCCCTCTGGTTCTTTTTACATGTTTAAATTTCAAACTCACAATCCAGTCATATAAGTATATAGAACATTTTAAATTGAAGTTTAAAATAGTGAATTTAGAGGAAAGTAATGAAGAATATATCTGTGATTAATTATAAGTTATGGTCACCAAGAGATAATCTAGAAATTTACCAGGGAAGTCTGGAAGGACTTTTTAAAATCTTTAATATAATAGGTCTTATAAATCTCCAAGAGAACAATACAGTAAACAACACTGGCCAAATTTATTCGAACATGGATTCCTTTTTTCAAGGACCATCTGGTGCAGTTAGTAATTTGCAAAACATATTTTCAGAAAGGTAGTACAGATCAGGGATTGGAAACTAGGGCCTATTTTTGTAAACCTACAAACTAAGAATGATCTTTCCATATTAAAAGGTTGTTTAAGGGACTTCCCTGGTGGTCTAGTGGCTAAGACTCCATGCTCCCAATGCAGGGGGCCCGGGTTTGATCCCTGGTCAGGGAACTAGATCCTGCATGCCGCAACTAAGAGTTCACATGCTGCAAGTAAAATCCCGTGTGCCACAACTAAAGAACCTGCATGCCGCAACTAAAGATCCCGCATGCTGCAACTAAAGATCTTGCATGTAGCAACGAAGATCCCACATGCCGCAACTAAGACCCAACGCAGCCAAATAAATAAATAAATATTTTAAAAAACGTTTATTTAAAAAAATATATATGGAAAAAGAAGAGATTGTATGTGGCCCCCAAGGCCGAAAATGTTTACTATCCGGCCTTTTAATAGAAAGTTTGCTAACTCCTGGTATACATTATTCACTGAAGAAATTTCAATCAGCTGCTATATCCAAAATGACTGTAAAGTCTTACTCCAGGGAATATGTCTATACCCAGAAAACAGGAAAGCTAATAAAGTTCCTGAGAAATAATCAAGAGAGAAAAGAAAAAGTTTCCAGATTAAAAAAAAAGAATCTGAAAATAAAGCATATGATGCACAAAGTTTATAAAGTCATAAAAGATGAAAAAAGATTATTCATCAGTGCTAGAGAGTGAACTTTTTGAGGAGAGCAACTTAATGAGCTTCACATCCCGGTACCCAGTATAGAACCAGCACATTATAGATGCTGATCTGAACTTAAATGAAATTCTGAAATACTAACACCAGGGACAATCCTTTGAAATTGAAGGACCATATTAAACTTGAAGGCTATTTGATTATATGAAGTTACAGAATACATCACAAAGTTTTCACAGCTGAAAAAATACTCATTTTAAAAGATAGATATATTCACAAAAATACCTATAGCTGGTTAAGGTAAATCAGGATGTTGGGTTTATGTTTATCATTAGGGAGAGCTAACCTTTGCTCCCCTACAAAAATGGCTCTGGACAAGAAGAGTAAGGGAATCATGGGGCTCATTCAGTAATGTTTATCTTTCATTTCTATCAGTGTATTAACTACAATTTGCTTTTTATTTTGAGTCCCCTCAAAATAAACTCTGTAAAACCAGAAACATGTTTTACATTATCTTTAGGGTTTGAATCTATAATGTAGGACTTTAGTAGACAGTAAATAACAATAACATTTCAGATTTATGCATGAAAAACCAAGGTAACATTACTGATAAGCACTTAACTTTGAAATGAAAATGTATTCATTTTTAGCCATAGAGAAACATTAGCAAGAGAAAGCGCCCTCAGAAAGTTCACTTTCTCTATTCCCCACATATAATAGAGACCACTTAGAAAGTGAAAGGAACCTGAAATATCACCAAAGTTTGAAACTTGTCACACATGAGAATCAAAATTATGCTTTACAACAAAACAAAAATTCTACTTTTGCCATCTCTATTCAAGATTATACTGGAGGCTCTAGCGAGGGCAATTAGTAAAGAAAATGAAATAAAAGCCATCCAGATTGGAAAGGAAAAAATAAAATGATCTCTAATTATAGATGACATGATCTTGTACATAGAAAATCCTAAGGAATCCACAAAAACAGAGTACAAGTGCTGCAAGGTTTCAGGATATAAGATGAATATACAAAAATTGATCAAATTATTATACACTAGGAATGAAAAAAGCTGAACATGAAATTAAGAAAATTCAATTTACAATAGCATCAAACATAATAAAATATTTAGGAATAAGTTTAACCAACAAAATGCAAGATACTGAAAACTATAAAACACTGTTGAAACAAACTGAAGAAGACCTAAATAAATGGAAAGACATCCCATGTTCAAGATGAAAAGACCTAATATTGTTAAGATGGCAATACTCCCCAGATTGATCTCAGATTCAGTGTAATCCCTATCAATACCCTGCTGGCTTCTTGGTAGAAACTGACAAGCTGATCCTAAAATTCATATGGAATTCAAGGGACCCAGAACAGCCAAACCAACTTTTAAAAAGAAATTCCAAGTTGGAGGACTCACAATTTCTGATTTCAAACCACAGAGCTACAGTAACTAAGACAGTGTGGTAATGGCATAAGGATAAATATAGAGATAAATGAATAGAATTAAGAGTCCAGAAATAAACCCTCACATTTATGGTCAACTGATTTTCAACAAAGATACCAAGACAATCAAATGGAAAAGAGTCTTTTCAACAAATGGTGCTGGGACAACTGGTTACCACATGCAAAAGAATGAAGGTAGACCTCTTCCTCACACCATATACAAAAATTAACTCAAAAATTAATGAAAGACCTAAATATAACTGTAAAACTTTAAAAAAAGAGTAGGCATAAATCTTCATGATCTTGAATTAAGCAATGGTTTCTTAGTTATAACACCAAAGGCACAAGCAACAAGCGAAAAAAATAAATTGGACATTAAAATTAAAAACTTTTGTGCTTCTAAGAATACCATCAAGAAAATGAAGAAAACCATAGGATGGGAAAACAATTTTGCAAGTCATATATCTGACAAAGGACTTGCATCTAGAATATATAAAGAACTCATATCCAGTAATAAAAAGACAAATAATCCATTTTACAATGGACAAAATTAGAACAGATTTTTCTTCAAAGAAGGATAAATGACCAATAAGCACATAAACGGTGCTCAACCTGGGCTTCCCTGGTAGCGCAGTGGTTGAGAGTCCGCCTGCCGATGCAGGGGACACGGGTTCGTGCCCCGGTCCGGGAAGATCCCACATGCCGTGGAGCGGCTGGGCCCGTGAGCCATGGCCGCTGAGCCTGCGCGTCCAGAGCCTGTGCTCCGCAGCGGGACAGGCCACAACAGTGAGAGGCCCGTGTACCGCAAAAAAAAAAAAAAAAAGATGCTCAACCTAATTGACCATCAGGAAAGTACCAGTCAAAACCACAATGAGATACCAGTCCACACCTACTAGGTCAGCTATAATAAAAAAAGATAAATAATAAGCATTCAATGTAGAGAAATGAGAACCCTCATATACTGCTTGTGGTTATGTAAAATGGTATAGCCCCTTTAGAAAACAACCTGGCTGTGCCCCAAAAGGTTAAACATAGAGTTACCATATGACCTAGCAATTCCACTCCTAGGTATATTCCCAAGAGAAATGAAAACATTCAGTCCACAAAAAAAACATGTACACAAATGTCCATAGCAGCACTGTTCATAATAGCCAAAACACTGAAACAACTCAAGTGTTTGGTTTGTGAATTATATTTCAATAAAAAAATATAAAAATAAAAATCCTTTCTACTTATAAAGAGAAAAAAGTAAATTTAAAAATCTTTAGGTTTTGAACGTTTTAATAACCAAAACTAGTTTAAGAACCATAAAATTCAAATAACACTAATCCATATTTCATAAAATATGTTCCCTGAAACACTTTTCTCCCGCAAGATGTTTCACAAACAAAAGTAAGGGTTGTGTGGTCAATTAAATTTGAGAGACTTAGCATAAAGATTCATGAAGTATATTATTTAATAAATTGTGTAAAGAAGTCCTGTAAGAAACGTATTCAACTTTGTTTAATCCAACTTTCCCTAAGTATAATTGACCAGGGCAACTCATGTTACCAAATTCCTATTAACAATGCAAAAAAATAGTATTCCATGGCAATTAATTTGGAAAAAATTTGTCTAACCTATAAGTCTATGGCATAACACACCTTGTACTTCCATTATCCCAGCACTTAATAAACTGTAATGCAATTGTTTGTCTATTTATTTCTCTATATTCCCCACTAGAATGTAGGCTTCTTGAGAGCTGGGGCCTTATATATTTAGTTTGCCTTTGTTTCCCCAGGTCTGTAAGTATTTGTGAATGAATAAATGGACTAATAAACAAATGCATGGCAGAACAGTGACTCAATGAAGATACAACCTACTTTCTCTTCTTTTCCTAGCATAATTGCATCAACCTAGTAACTGAGGGCATGAGAGAATAATGGGGCGCTCATATGGGCAATGATAAGATGGGTAATATGCAGAGGTGGCAGGTGGAGAAGACAGCTAGTATGGTAGGTAGATTTGTTTCATTGAACAAATAAGTAAATAGAGAATACCAGGAGCCAAGTTTTTAACTGATAGAGAAGGTATTTACAAACATGGGAATGGCGAAGGCCTGAAAGAATCTGAGGTATACTGGAATTGGTGCTATCATTGTGAACTCATGGTTTTATAACATATATGCACAGATATAGAAATACTTATAAATGAATATGTGTGTGAATACATATATACACATATATACATTTGCTGTTTACTGTTTATGTTTAGCTGTTTACTGAAAATACCTAGAAGCAGCAATACCCCAGTAGCAATGAGTACTCTGAGTGACTAATCTTGGTTTCTAAATACTGTCCTTCACTAAGAGGAACTAATGCTTCTTGGAGAAATGACTGATTCCAGGGCCAGATCAGAGAAGTATAAGCTTTCTTGTACTTGAAATATTTTATTATGCCAGATAGTAAAGAAATGCTCAGTGAATGATGGAATCATGTTAAAAGGACGGAAACAGAATGGATTTCTACTTTCAGTCATGATAGAGTAATTGTTACCAAACTTGCCCTCCTACCATAAAGACCTAGAAAACTCAACAAACTATATGAAATAAAGTCCTCAGACAATGGACAACAGGCAATGAAAAACTGTGATTCAGAAAAAGAAACAAACAATGTGAGCTCCATGGTTGTCCAGGCTTTCTGCCTGGAGGGCTTTGTGAATAGCAGTACAGGGAAGGGAATCCCAAGCAGAGTATGACAGTCAGCTGATCCAGGAGACAGAAATCAGAGTTTAGAGAGGATTATGCAGTTGAGACATGCAAGGAAGAGTGCTAGAGGACAGAGGTTCCCCTGAGTCTGGCTGAATACCCCTAAACTATGCATGCATAAAATGAGACTCTATGAAAGAAAATAAAAATAATAAAAAATAAAAACAACAAACAGAAAGTTAAAAAAAATTTTTTAAGTGGAAAAAAAAGAAAAAAAAATGAGCCCCTATGAGAACAGTCAAAAAACAACTAATAGGAGGATGTGACATAGTTAGACATATATTTGGTCTCTGACCCCAGTTCTTGACACAGAGCTCCTAAATCCCTTGGAATTTCCTGGGTGATAGGAATGTCTCCTCCTTAATAAGGCAACTCTTGGCAGGATCCTGTATAACCTCAGGATGGGAGCCTTTTACCAGAAAAATCAAGCCCAGATTAGAAGCTTGGAATGTTCAGTCCATACCCTATCATCCAGGGAGGAGAGAGGGGCTGGAGGTTGAAATAATAATTGATCATGCCTATGTGATGAAACCTCCATAAAAATCCTAAACTATGGGGTTTGGAGAACTTCTGGTTTGATGACCACATCCACATGCCAGGAAAGTGATACCCCAAACTTCACTGGGGCAGAAACCTGTAATCAAGACACTTCTGGATCTTGCTGTATGTACCTCTTCATCTGGCTGTTCATTTGTATCCTTTATAATAATATAGAATATAAAAATGATATATTCTATTCTATATTATATTCTATTATTCTATATTTATAATAATATATAATATCCTTTATACTAAACTGGTAATAGTTAAGTAAAGTGTTTCCCTGAGTTCTGTGAGCCATTATGGTGAATTATTGAACCTGAGGAAGGGATCACGGGAACCCTTAATTTGTAAACAAGTCAGTGGTTAACCTGAGGACTGGCGTCTAAAGTGAGGGGCAGTCTTGTGGGACTGAGCCCTTAACCTGTGGGATAGCTAGTGTCAGAACTGAACTGACTTGTAGGACACCCGGTTGGTGGTGTCCACAGAGAATTGGAGAAGAGTTTGGTGTGGAAAACCCACACATTTGGTGTCAAAATATTGTGAGCAAAGAAACAGTTTTCCTTTAGAGGAGCTTAACAATTCTCAGAGCTCACACAAGACTGGATGATATTCTAGTTGTTGTTTTTTTATATCTTTATTGGAGTATAATTGCTTTACAATGTTGTGTTATTTTCTGCTGTACAACAAAGTGAATCAGCCATATATATACATATATCCCCATATCCCCTCCCTCTTGCGCCTCCCTCCCACCCTCTCTATCCCAACCCTCTAGGTCATCACAAAGCATAGAGCTGATCTCCCTGTGCTATGCCGCAGCTTCCTACCAGCCATCCATTTTACATTTGGTAGTGTATATGTGTCAATGCTACTCTCTCACTTTGTCCCTGCTTCCCCTTCGCCCCCAGGGTCCTCAAGTCCATTCTCTACGTCTGCGTCTTTATGATATTCTAGTTTTGACAAGCCAAAATGAAGAGACCTTGTTGAACAGCTAGGGCATACAGTAGAGAGTCAAGAAGGGCCATACTTCAGTGGTAGGGCTAAACTATACCTAAAAGACCTAGATCTTCTAGACCTTCCCTACAAAGCTTAAAAACAAGTCTCAAATAAATCAATCTTATTTGCAAATAATTTAACTGTCTATCAAAACTAAACTCAACACTTCTTATAGGAAGAAGACAAAATCCAAATACTCAACAACATAACATTCACAATGTCCAACATCCAATCAGTTACTAGAAATGTGGAAAAGCAAAAACACTCTGACTTAAACCAGGAAGAAAAATTTCAACAGATACAGATCCAAAAATGACAAGATAATAGAATTAGCAGACAAGAACTTTAAAACAGACATCATAAATATATTCAAGGATCTAAAAGAAAACATGAAAATGATGAGGAGAGAAATGGAAGACATTTAAAAAGCAACAACCAAAAAGATCTTCTAGAGCTAGAAAATATAATACCTGAAATGAAAATTTTCCTAAATGGAATTAGACACTGCAAATTAAAAGTTTAGACATTGATTAATGAACTTGAAGACACAGCAAGAGAAACTATCCAAACTGAAGCACAGGGAACAAAGTTTCAGTTATGCAGGATGAGTAAGTTCTAGCAATCTAACGTACAGCATGGTGACTATAGTTAAGAATACTATATTGTTTTCTTGTGTTTTTTTTTGCGGTACGCGGGCCTCTCACTGTTGTGGTCTCTCCTGTTGTGGAGTACAGGCTCCGGACACGCAGGCTCAGCGGCCATGGCTCATGGGCCTAGCCGCTCCGTGGCATGTGGGATCTTCCCGGACCAGGGCACAAACCCGTGTCCCCTGCATCGGCAGGCGGACACTCAACCACTGCGCCACCAGGGAAGCCCCTATACTGTATACTTGAAATTTACTAAGAAGGCTGACCTTAAGTGCTCTCACCACTCACATAAAAAAAAGGAAAAGGGAGCTATGTGAGTTGATGGGTATGTTAATTAGCTTGATTGTGATAATCATTTCACAATGTATACATAGAGCAAAACATCACACTGTACACCTTAAAATTATACAATTTTTTTTGGTCAATTATACCTCAGTAAAGCTGTAAAACAAAACCAACAAAAACAAACTGAAGTACAGAGAGAAAAAGGATGGGAAGAAATTAACAGAGCCTCAGTGACCTATGGGGCAATATCAAGTGGCCTTACATGCATGTTACTTAAGTCCCAGAAAAACAGCAGGAGAATATTTGAAGGAATAAGGCTGAAAATATTCCAATCTGATGGAAGCTATAATTCCACAGATTCAAGAAGTTCAATGAATTCCAAGCAGGTTAAACACCAAAATCCAACAAGACATACCATATTCAAATTACTGGAAGCCCATGATAAAGAGAAAAATCTTAAAAACTGTCAAAGAGGGACTTCCCTGATGGCCCAGTGGTTAAGAATCCATCTTGCAATGCAGGGGACGCCAGTTCGATCCCTGTGGAACTAAGAGCCCACATGCCACAGGGCAACAAAGCCCGCACGTAGCAACTACTGAGCCAGGGCACCACAACTAGACAGAAGCCTGCGCACTACAATGAAAAGCCCACATGCCACAACTAAGACCCGATGCAGCCAAAAAATAAATAAATATTTAAAAAAAAAAACTGTCAGGGCTTCCCTGGTGGCGCAGTGGTTGAGAGTCCGCCTGCCGATGGAGGGGACACGGGTTCGTGCCCCGGTCCAGGAAGATCCCACATGCCGCGGAGCGGCCGGGCCCATGATCCATGGCCGCTGAGCCTGCACGTCCAGAGCCTGTGCTCCACAACGAGAGAGGCCACAACAGTGAGAGGCCCGCGTACCGCAAAAAAAAAAAAAAAAAAAAAAAAAAACTGTCAAAGGAAAAAAAAAGACATTACATACATGGGGAAACAAGGATAAGAATGACTACTGACTTCTCATCAGAAACAATGCAAGAACTAACACAACATTGTAAATCAACTATATTCCCTTAAAAATTATAAAGAAAAAGAAACAATGCAAGAAGATAAGTAAACAACAATGTTAAGTGATGGGGGAAAAAAAGAACAACCTAAAATTCTATACTCAGCAAAATATCTCTCAAAAATGATGGTAGAAAAATAGTTTCAGAAAATGAAAGCTTAGAGAATCATTGCCAGCAGACCAGCACAAAAAGAAATATTAAAGGAAGTTCTTCAGGCTAAAAGAAAATGATATGAGATAGAAACTTAGTTGTACACAATGATTAGAACTAGAAATGGTAAATATATGCATAATTATGAAATATTTTCTCAGTAAAATTTACTTATATATAATTGACTGCTTAAGCAAATATAACAACAACATATTGTGGGGTCTACTACATATATAGTAGTAAAATGTACAACAATAGCACAAAGGATGGAAGGGAGAAATGTAAGTATGTTTTTGTAAGTTTCTTACATTAAAAGTGAAGTGCAGGACTTCCCTGGTGGTGCAGTGGTTAAGAATCCACCTGCCAATTCAGGGGACACGGGTTCAAGCCCTGGTCTGGGAAGATCCCACATGCAGCAAAGCAACTAAGCCTGTGTGCCACAACTACTGAGCCTGAGCTCTAGAGCCCACGAGCCACAACTACTGAGCCCGCGTGCCACAACTACCGAAGCCTGCGCACCTCGAGCCCGTGCTCCGCAACAAGAGAAGCCACCACAATGAGAAGCCCGTGCACCGCAACAAAGAGTAGCCCCTGCTCGCTGCAACTAGAGAAAGCCCATGCACAGTAATGAAGACCCAATGCAGCCAAAAAAATAATAATAATAAATAAATAAATACATACATAAATAAAAATTCTTTAAAAAAAAAGTGAAGTGGTAAATCATTAGAGAAATGCAAATCAAAACCACAATGAGGTATCACTCACACCAGTCAGAATGGCCATCATCAAAAAATCTACAAACAATAAATGCTGGAGAGGGTGTGGGGAAAAGGGAACCCTCTTGCACTGTTGGTGTGAATGTAAATTGATACAGCCACTATGGAGAACAGTATGGACGTTCATTAAAAAACTAAAAATAGAACTACCATACGACCCAGCAATCCCACTACTGGGCATATACCCTGAGAAAACCATAATTCAAAAAGATACATGTACCACAGTGTTCACTGCAGCACTATTTACAATGGCCATGACATGAAAGCAACCTAAATATCCATTGACAGATGAATGGATAAAGAAGATGTGGTACATATATACAATGGAATATTACTCAGCCATAAAAAGGAACAAAACGGAGTCATTTGTAGTGAGGTGGATGGACCTAGAGTCTGTCATACAGAGTGAAGTAACTCAGAAAGAGAAAAATACCGTATGCTAACACATATATATGGAACCTAGAAAAATGGTACTGATGAACCTAGTGGCAGGGCAGGAATAGAGATGCAGATGTAGAGAATGGACTTGTGGACACAGGGTGGGAAGGGGAAGCTGGGCCGAATTGAGAGAGTAGCACTGACACATATACACTACCAACTGTAAAATAGATAGTGGGAAGCTGCTGTATAGCACAAGGAGATCAGCTTGGTGCTATGTGATGACCTAGAGGGGTGGGATGGGGAGGGTGGGAGGAAGGCTCAAGAGGGAGGGGATATATGTATACACATAGCTGATTCACTTTGTTGTACAGCAGAAGCTAACACAACACTGTAAAGCAATTATAATCCAATAAAGATGTAAAAAAAAAAGTGAACTGGTATGATATTATTTGAATGTAGATGTAATGCATTAAAATACCTATTATATATAATGCAAACCCAAAAGCAACCACTAAGAAAAAGAGTGAAGAGATATAGTTAATTGGACAAAAGAAATAAAATGGAATACTAAAACAATAACAATATAAAGACAGAAAAGGAGACTTCTCTGGTTGTCCAGTGGTTAAGACTCTGTGCTTCCACTGCAGGGGGTGTGGTTTCGATCCCTGTTTGGGGAACTAAGATCCCAACATGCCGTGTGGTGTAGCCAAAAAATAAAGACAGAAAAGAGGAAAAAACAAGGATGGATTGTGTAAATAGAAAAACAGCAAAATAAGAGTCTAAAACCCAACTGTATCTATAATTACATTATATATAAATAGTAAAAATTCTAAGAAGCCCATTTGAAAGTCAGAGATTGTCAAATTGTAGGAAAAAACAGACCACAACTATGTATTATCTTACAAGAGATGTAGTTTTTAAAGACATAGATTTAAAGTAGAAGGAAAGAAAAAGGTATACAATGCAAATACTAATCAAAAGATAGCTTGGCTACCTTAATATCAGATAAAATAGACTTCAGAGCAAAGAATACTGCCAGAGATAAAGAAAAACATTTCATGGCTATAAAAAGATCAATTCATCAAGAAGATGTAATAATCAATGTATACACATTTAATAACAGAGATTCAAAATATGCGAAGCAAAACCTGACGGGGATGAAAGGAGAAACAGGCAAATCCATAATTACAGATAGAGATTTCAACACTTCTTCCTTAGTAATTGACAAAACAATTGAACAAATTAGAAAAACTAGGGAAGAGAATTCCCTGGCAGTCCAGTGGTTAGGACTCTGCACTTCCATTGCAGGGTGCATGGTTTCAATCCCTGGTCAGGGAACTAAGATCCCACAAGCCTCACCGTGTGGCCAAAAAAAAAGAGAAAGACTAGAAAAGACCTGAATGCTAACCAACTTGACCTAACTGACATTTATAGAACACTATTCTCAACAACAGCAGAATACAAATTCTTTTCAGGTGCACGTGAAACATTTACCAAGACAGAAATCACATAAAATATGCTCTGTGATCACAGTAGAATTATATTAAACCAATAACATAAAGATATCTAGAGAATCCCCAAATATTTGGAAATTAAATAAAATACTTGTAACGACTCATTGGTCAAAGAAGAAATTACCAGGGAAATTAAAAGCTATTTTGAAGTAAATGCTAACTAAAATACAATATATCAGAATGTGTGGGATGCAGTTAAAGCAGTGCTTGAAAACAATTTAGAGCTTTAAAGATTTATATTCTAGAAAAAGAAAGGTCTAAAAATCAATCATCTGAGTTTCTACTTTAAGAATCTAGAAAAAGAAGAGCAAATTGAACCCAAAACAAATAGAAGAAAGGAAAGAAACAGTAATAGTAACAGAAATCAATGAAATAGAAGATGGACAATCAATAGAAAAAAAATCAATGACACCAAAAGTTGATTCTTTGAAAAGAAAAAAAAAAGAGGGAAAAAACCTATAAATAATATCATGAATGAAAGAATACACGGCACTACAGATCATTACAGACATTAAAAGAATAACAGGACACTAAACAATTGAAATCATCCAACCTACCTCTTCAAAGGAATATTTTTCTACAGTGTGAAGAGCATCTTGTGTCTCATTCCACCCTCCAATAGAATAGATGCAGTCATTGAGTGCAGCCACCCCAAGATATGCTCTTCTGGTTCCCATTGGAGGAAGTGGAGACCAACGCTTGGAAAGTGGATCATAAACTTCAAAAGAACGAAGCTCTATTCCTTCATTGCTGATGCCCCCAATCACATAAATTAAACCTGGAAATGGAATATTTTTGCTCAGATGCTATAGAAAATAGGATACAAATAATTATAAAAAGTAATAATTGTGATTTAAGTTTGCTATCTGATATTATACTTAATGCAGGGCTTACAATATTCTTTTAAGAGAGAAAATTGACTTCTGTCTAGTTTATCACAGCTCTCATTTAAGCATGTTACAAAGAATTAGGGGTATGAATTTAAAGTGGCATTGAAGGGCTTCCCTGGTGGCGCAGTGGTTGAGAGTCCCCCTGCCGATGCAGGGGACACGAGTTCGTGCCCCGGTCCGGGAAGATCCCACATGCCACGGAGCGGCTGGGCTCGTGAGCCATGGCCGCTGAGCCTGCGTGTCCGGAGCCTGTGCTCCGCAATGGGAGAGGCCACAACAGTGAGAGGCCCACGTACAATAAAGTGGCATTGAATTTTCAAAAAACTTAATGATGCTATAACAAAACAATTTGTCAGACAAGGATTTCTGATCTTATTCTTTGCTTAATGATCTCAAGTTCCAGATCCACTGCTACCACATATAGGTAAAAAAGGATGGGGAGAAGGATTTTGTTCCCCCTTAAAAACTGTCATACACTTAAACTGGGAATGACATGACCCTGTTGGTGACAACCTAACGGTTGCTCAGATGGACAAAATGAATTTAAATTAGAATAGTTTATGGCTAGATTAAGGTATCAGATACTGTACAGTAGACTGTAATTCACAGAGTTCCTTATTAAATTTAACTGAAAATAATGGTTCTGACAATCAACAATTATTTTTTTTGAGTATCTACTGTTGTTCCTAGAGGTCTAAAGTGAGAAGTTATAAGGAATGGCATTTTAAAAAAATTTATTTATTTGGCTGCACAGGGTCTTAGTTGCGGCACACAGGATCTTTGTTGCCGCGTGTGGGATCTTTGTTGCGGCATGCGGGATCTTTAGTTTCAGCATGCGGAATCTAGTTCCCTGACCAGGGATCGATCCCATGCCCCCTGCATTGGGAGTGCAGAGTCTTAACACTGGACCACAAGGGAAGTACCAAGGAATGGCATTTTAAGAAACATGAGCTAAATGTTAGTAAACTTGGGTTCTAGCTCCAGCTTTGCTAGTAACCAACTATGAGAAAAGACAACTCACAGCCTCCTGATCTTCAGCCTCCTCATCTAAAAATAAAGGGGTTGAAATAGAGAATCTCCAAGATGCCTCTCTAGCTCTATGATTTTAGATGGGAAGATAAAAATAATAAATAAAAAACAATTAGAGAACACTATAATATTAAACAATAGAACATAGTCTGCACCATGTAATTTGAGTATTTAGCTGCTAGCAGAAATCTGAGAAGGTACTCAGAAGGCAGAAAGAATTTCAGCTGGGAACAGAGCAGGCTGAATTGTCACATAACAATGGGCAGACTGCTTCCTACTCTACAGGTACATGTAAATCTGTTCTCCATTTCTGGACAGAGAATAAGGTTCTATTTGAGAGTGCTTATTAATTACCTCTCAGTGTATAATAGACAATTACAATTAAAATAACATCTGTATACCACTTTAATATGTAGTACAACATTTTTCAAATCTGTGATAGCATTGTGTGTGTACTGAATCACAATGTATTCTATAAAAAAACACTGAAGAAGCCTATGACACTATGAAGATTGTTTTTGATAATCTCTCCCTACTTAGAAATATATACTAAGGCCTACAAGGGAGAGAAAATAACAATAATGGATGACAGTTCAAATGCTTATTTTGCTAATTAGGTATTTTTGCCCATCTGGAATTCTTAATTCTAGCTTTGTTTATTTTGGGGAAAAAAATGATTATTTTGGCAATATAGAAATAAAGATATAAGAGGTTTAAAAATATAGGAGATTAGAAGCAGAATTTCCACACTGTTAGTGTCAATTATTCAAAACTAACAGACATAAAATATACTTTTGTGAAAATAAAGCCTCAAGCTCAAACAGCTTTTTTAAGAAATATATATTCAGGAAAAATATTTTATAAAGCAATTACCTTGCATTTCACAACACCCAAAGTAGTAGCGTGACATAGCCATGTTGCCAACTACTTCCCATTTATTTTCATCGGGATCAAATCGTTCAATGGTGTTCCCTATCTCAGCTCCAACCCAACCACCTGAAACCAAACAGAAAAATATTATTTTTGGAATAAAGGAATTTTATTTATGAAAAACACCTTGGAGGGACCTCCCTGGCGGTCCAGTGGTTAAGAATCCGCCTTCTAATGCAGGGGATGCTGGTTTGATCCCTGGTTGGGGAACTAAGATCCCACATACTGCAGGACAACTAAGCTTGCGTGTTCTAGAGCCCACGCGCTATAGCTAGAGAGAAGCCCGCCGGAGTAACGGAAGAGCCCACGCACCGCGATGAAAAGATCCCGCATGCCACAGTGAAGGTCCCGCGTGCCGCAACTAAGACCCGATGTAGCCAAATAAATAAATAAATATTTAAAAAGAAAAACACCTTAGAAAACATCTAATCTGACAACTTTATATTATGGATGATTATCCTATGGACCAGAGAGGTTATCTGTCCAAGATCACATGAAAAGTTAGAATTTGATTGTAAGTAGAACTTGGGTCTTTTAAATCTCTGCCTAGGTTTCACAAGAGATCTTTTTTTTTTTTTTTTTTTAAATATTTGGCTGTGTTGGGTCTTTGTTGCTGTGCGCTGGCTTTCTCTAGTTGCAGTGAGCAGGGTCTACTCTTCATTGCAGTGCACGGGCTTCTCATTGCAGTGGTTTCTCTTGTTGTGGAGCATGGCCTCTAGGTGCACAGGCTTCAGTAGTTGTGGCACGTGGACTCAGTAGTTATGGAGCACAGGCTTAGTTGCTCTGCGGCATGTGGGATCTTCCCGGACCAGGGCTTGAACCCGTGTCCCCTGCATTGGCAGGAGGGTTCTTAACCACTGCGCCACCAGGAAAGCCCTCACAAGAGATTTTTTAAAAATAAAACAAAACAAAACCAAAAACTTCAATCTATTGCATAGGAAATATGGTACTTTGCAAAACAACTTTTTGAAACAACGTCTGTGTATTCAGAATGGTTATCCTAACCATGAAATTTAACTAGTCAGCTAAAATGCTCCCCTAGACATCTCATCTATATTTTATGTCCATCTCCTTCTAAGAATTCCATACTTGACAATATCTCCCAAGTAATATAATTTTGAGAATAAGAACTTTTAAAGCTAAAAAGACACAAGTTTGTTATGGGAAGGAAGGAAAATTTCTAAAGTAAGCAGAATTTGACTAAGAATTTAAATAATATTAGATATCCTTAAATTGGAGAGTGTAATTACCCAAAGCATAGATAGCCCCATAACACACACACACTCCCAAGCCACAGCGGGGGTGATTCATTGAAGCTACAGTTGTCCACTGTTTAGTAACTGGATCATAGCATTCAGTACAGTCAAAAATCATTGAATCCTTTTCACCTGAGTTAAATAAAAGAGACACATATGAGAAGATTTAGTAATACTAATAGCCTAGAACCACAATACAATATTCAGCAGCATTCTGTGTTGTCAGAAATTCAATTATTATGTCTGATTTTATACTATTCTTTAAAATTTATTTGCCCACCAAGTGTTATTTTGAATCCATAGCACTGTCATTTATTAAAGCCCACTTAATGAAGCAAAGTGGGCTATTATCTATTTCTACCACCCAAACAATCCATGTAATTTTTGAGGATACAATTTGCATTTTAACACTTCTATATTTTCATAGTTTAGATAGCTGGCTCTGCTACAATTTGAGTTTTAATGCAATGCTTATCTAGCAACAAATAGAAAATGAAAAAAACATTTTTAAATACCACTTAAAATAGAATTTTAAAATATACTATACCTAGGAGTAAATCTAATCAAAGATTTATAAGAACTTTATAGATATAATTTATAAATTTTATTTAGATAAAGTTTTAAATTAAGGAATATCTAAATAAATGAAGAGATGTATCATGTTGATGAGTTACAAGTGTCAATGTAAAGATGATTATTCCCAAAATGATTTATAGATTTAATGAAATCCCAGTTTTTAAAAAACCCTTTCTTTCTTTTTTATTGTATTTAAATACACATAACATAAAATGTACCATGTAAACCATTTTTAAGAATGCAGTTCAGAAAAAAAAAATACAGTTCAGTGATGTTAAACACATTCATATTGTTGTACAGCCATCACAACCATCCATTCCCATAATCCTTTTCATCTTGTAAAACTGAAACTCTATACCCATTAAACAATAATTCCCCATTCTCTCCTTTGCCAGCCCCTGGCAACGACCATTATACTTTCTGTCTTTTTGGTTTTGACTATTCCAAGTATCTCATATAAGTGGAATCATACATTATTATTTTTAAAAACAGATTTGATAAACTAATTCTAACTTTCATATGGAAGTATGAAAGACCTAGAATAGCCAAGCACTCCCAAAAAGAATAATAAGGAAAGAGAAAATGCCCTATTAAATAAGCCTATCAGACTTAAAATAGAGCTTTAATAATTAAGATAGGAATAAACAGAGAGACCAGTAGGAAAGAAAGGAAATTCTAGAAACAGATCCACACATATATGATTACTTGGTATATGACATAGTTTGCATGACAGAGCAGTGGGGAAACAAAAACGCTGGGAATTGGTTATATATATGTGGAGAAAAATGAAACTGGTTCCTTACTAATACTATCTGTAAAAATTCAATTACAGGTAAATTACAGACATAAATGTAAATGGCAAAACTATAAAATTTTAGAAAACAATAAAGGTATATATCCTCATGACTTTCCAGTAGACAAAGGATTTCTTTAAAACGATATAAGAAATACTAACCATAAAGGGAAAAAAATAATAGAGTTGGCTACATTAAAATTAAAAACATTCATTTATCAAAAGATACCACAAAAAGAGTAAAAGATGAAGCAGAGGAGTAGGAAAATATATTTGCAGCACATATAATCTTATGAGGGCCTAGAATCCTGATGTATACGAAACTCTTACTGTGCAGAAAAGAGTCATCATAAGGCCTAAAACTGCCTATGGTTAGAAAGGCTTGCTCACAAGGTTGACCCTTACCTGGAGTCTGGGAACATGGCTAGTAAAAAGTTCCCTACACTCACATAAACTTTTCCCTAAATGATAACAGTGGCTTTCTGCAGTGGTGAAAATGTTCTGGAATTAGTGGTGATGGTTGCACAATTTTGTGAATATACTAAAAACCACTGAACTGTACACTTCAATGGTGAATTTTATGATATGTGAATTATATCTTAATTTTTAAATATAATACTTAGAATATTAACCCAGATATGAATGTATCTAAAAGGAAATAAACTATTGACTGTGATTATCTCTGGGTGGTATGATTATAGTATGGGTGATTTTTATTTTCTTTTTCATATGCTTCAGGTTTACCAAATTTTCTACAGCAAATCTGAATTACTTTGGTAAAAAACATTTATTTAAAAATTATATATTAAGTAATATGTTAAGATAGTAATGTTTATAGTATTAATAATGGCTAGTAAAGTCATAGCAGTTTTTTTTTGTTTGTTTTTTGCTGTACGCGGGCCTCTCCCGTTGCGGAGCACAGGCTCCGGACGCGTAGGCTCAGCGGCCATGGCTCATGCGCCCAGCCGCTCCGCGGCATGTGGGATCTTCCCGGACCGGGGCACGAACCCGTGTCCCCTGCATCGGCAGGAAGACTCTCAACCACTGCGCCACCAGGGAAGCCCAGTCATAGCAGTTTTGACGGGCTCCCATTTGTACTTCTGTGGTATCAGGAAAGGGGATACATATATATGGAAGTGTCGCAAAGGACACTGTGACCCTAGGTTAAACTGGAGAGAGTTCACGCAATGCAACTGCCGAAATGTACATAAAAAGAACTATTAGAGTTCTAGCCAAAGATTATATAGAGTTATAGTCTTTATACTGACAGATGGTTATTGCTCAAAACTCTAATTTCTTTGTTACGATTTTCAGATGCACCATGACATTTATTGATTTAATAAACAGTTTTTGAGTGATGATTATGTTCCCTCCAAAAGATAAAAATCAAATATTCCCTACATCTCTCTCATTTTAAACTGACGGTATCATAGTTGGAAAACAATAATATGATTTTTGATTTACAGCTTTCAGTATTTTAGAATGACCCATAGAAATAAAGCAAAAAAATTGGCTGTAAAGGTTAGAGATGATCTACCTAGGCTGGTTGCTATAAAGACAAATTATTCAGAAGTAAATATTTATATCAAAGGTGTTAGTATTTATTTCTCTTTAGATCCCTCTCTAATAATTATTTCTCTCCCAAATTCAAATCCCCTTTTAATTTTATTCATTAATCATTTTAGAATTTATAGTAATAGTTTCAGAAAACACAGTGATTTTAATCAAGAAATATATCCCAATGTCTAGCTGACATGGTTTTTATACATCCCACTGCCCAGATACTTGGTTAATTTAAAATGATTCATAATGCAGCTCTCAGAATTAAAAAAATTTTTATCACAAATGTTGATCTAAATTTTGGCACCACATTTTCATAAACAACTTTTCATTAAAACCAAACCTAAGTATTTGCCTTGTAATAAATTACTGTGTCCCTCTGGTATAAAATATTCAATATCTTATGTTTCCTTTTTCTTTCATTCATTTACTCAATAAATATTTATTAAGCACAACTGTATCTGCATACACCCCATAGTATCTAGCAATATATATAAGGCATATAAGAATGCAGTCAACTTAGAGCTAGAGACTAATAAGGGAAATAAGACATTTTCATTATTACCTCCAATTGCGTAGACCATCCCTCCCAGAACTGCTACTCCCAGTCCACATCGAGCCTGATGAAGTGAAGACACAGTGGTCCAGTACTGGCTAAAGGTGTCAAAACGTTCTACACAACTGAGGGCTCTACTATCACTCCAACGACCCCCCTGCAACCGAGTATATCCACCTGAATAAAGGAAGGAAAGGAGGTACACAGCAAATCCCTTACTGCTAAATATGGAAATGGTAGTAACAAGAAAAATCTAGCCCTCTATATCTAGACATGCAATATAACTACTGCATAGTAAGTAATAAGTGCTTTAGAGTCTGCCATATATACATCTATTATTCTTAAATGTGCCAGGTCCTGAAAGATTATGGCTTAAAATGCAATGAGGTCAACCACAATGTTCTACCACCTGGTCTTGGTTATAATCAAATGTTAGATGAAACATAAATCTAGGAACTGGTTATCTGTCTAGTTAGGAAGTTTCATTGTGACTTCTATTAATGTCTTTTTCAGTTAAATATAGTGAGTTGGGGCTTCCCTGGTGGTGCAGTGGTTCAGAATCCACCTGCCAATGCAGGGGACACGGGTTCGAGCCCTGTCCTGGGAAGATCCCACGTGCCACAGAGCAACTAAGCCTGTGCACCACAACTACTGAGCCTGAGCTCTAGAGCCCACAAGCCACAACTACTGAGCCTACATGCCACAACTACTGAAGCCCACGCGCCTAGAGACTGGGCTCTGCAATAGGAGAAGCCATGACAATGAGAAGCCCGCGCACTGCAACGAAGAGTAGCTCCCACTCACCGCAACTAAAGAAAGCCCACGCACGGCAACGAAGACCCAACACAGCCAAAAAGTAAATTAATTAATTAATAATAAAAAAAATAGTGAGTTGAAATCCTCCCTTGACTGCACATCCCATCATTAAAAAAGTTTAGCCAGCACTCAAAAATTACACATTTATATATTATAGTATATATAAAATTATACGATGACATACATACTAAAAATTATACTATACGTAAAGTTTTTATATATAATAAATTATATTATGTATATAAATCTGGACAATCTGTTGACATATATATCAAATATTGATAAGGTTTAATGCTATTTAAAAAAAAAAAAATGGAGGGAATTCTCTGGCGGCCAGTGGTTCCGACTCGGCACTTTCACTGCTGTGGCCTGGGTTCAATCCCTGGTTGGGGAACTAAGATCCCGCAAGCTGCGCGGGGTGGCCAATAAACTACACAACACTACACTACACTACACTACAATAAAATAAAATAAAAATGGAAAGGTTCATACGATATTCCTATGGGTTATCCTGCATATCCACACTTTGGAGACCACTAGTTCCTATCATCCCTAATGACCATCTAAGACGCTGTGAATAGTTAAAATGTGTGAGATTTATTTTCCTATTTCTCACAAGAATTCAAATATTTAATTTTTAAAGCAGTATATCTTAGGCAGTTATTTGATAATAATTGGGTATATAAGAACCCAAAGATTTAAATCACAGAATGACAGATGTCAAATAAATAGCTATTTATTCTTAGATGTGTCCACTGTACTATATAAATACAATTTCTAAATCTGTAGCCTGTATGTGCAATTAAGTATGCCTATCTGACATACCTGCACACTCTGACATGTATGATAACAACAAAAACTTAAAAGGGTTTTATCCTGAAAATAATTTCTATTACTTTTTAAAAGGTTCTCACCTACTGCATACAGGTACTTTCTTGCTTTCTTCCGAGGTCGAACCTTAGATGTCTGCAGAAAACTAGAAAATTTGTTCTCTTTGGGAGATTTGCACACCTCACAGTACTCTTTCAAAAGTGTTTGCAATGCAACACGAAGATTAAAATCGGATATTCCTAAAGCAATGTTGAAAAAGATAATGTTTTAATCAATTTTTAAATAATATTGAAAAGACATGTTTCCATGAAAATACAATACATTTAACAATCAAAAAATGAAAACTCATCATCAAACAATGGAGTATGTTTCCAACAATACCAAGTATTATTTTGGTACTAAAGAATATATACTTTTCTTTTTTTTTTTTTTTTTTTTTTTTTTTATATACTTTTCTTAAATCAAAGATTGTTTTAAAAAACATGCTTCGTTAGATCCAATTTGAAAACACATGTATGAGGATCTCTAAACAAAGATGCCAAGTAAAACAGGAGCACAATTATCTAACAAAATGAAAAAATAGAATTGCCCAAAATTCTATACTTACAACCTGCTAACAAAAGGATATAAAATTATGTCATACACTTTGAAAATGATAGTCAAAGCAAGAAACAGAAGATTCTGGTCGGATGAGGTCCATTTCCTAAAAAGACTTTGAGCATGATTGGGTAGGTTATTCTGCTCAAGGGTGCTTAGCTGAAAAGATGAATTGGGAATGAAAGCCAACCTGTGTCCCACTTGGCAAGCTATAAGAACTGGCCTCCGTGAAAGGGGACGATCTTCTAATTTGCACAAAAGCACCACATATGCCAGTAAGGAACTGTCTCTAAGCCTTGTCTGTATGTCCAAAAAACAATATTGAGGAGAAAATGTCAACTAACAAAATATTGAGAAGTCTCACTAGTAACGTAAGAATTTGGAGAAAGGGCAAATAGCAGATAAAAAGCAGAACTGAGAAGTCAAAGAACAAAACCATTAAAAGAAAAATCCTTTACAGGCCCATCGGTAAAGATAGGGAGGATCACCAGGGTTTGCCATTTAACAGAGCTCAGTGGTAGCCAAAATCCACAGTAGTGAGACACATCCTTGGCTGGGATAAGTAGGTCTTGAAAACAGATCAATACAGTAGTAGGATCTGACAAGAGAGACCTCAGAGCCCAGGCCCCCAAGCAAGGACCTCAGCCTTAGCAGATCTCTATTCTTTCACTACCTTATGCCTCAGGCTAGAAAGAAGTGGTGAGAACACAACACAGAGCCCTCAAATTTTACATGGGAGAAACAAAGTAGTTACACTAAGGTAGAAAGGGTGTCAAAGAGAATTATCAGAGCAAGCAGGTTTGAACAGAGTTGCCCAAGTTAAGAATGAGCAATATATCATGAAAAAGCAATACAGCTATGTAAATATACCCCAGGAAAAAGAAGAGAAAGAGACTGAAGAATTCAGTCTGGAAGAAAACATTAGCCACAAACAGAAACAGACTCCCCATACACAGGATAGAATTATTTAAGAATACAGATCCTATATAAAAAAAAGAACTCAAAGGCAAAATGAGACGCATCGTGAGCTCCCCTGGTGGCGCAGTGGTTAAGAATCGCTTGCCAATGTAGGGGACATGGGTTCGAGGCCTGGTTCCGGAATATCCCACGTGCCGCAGAGCAACAAAGCCCGTGCACCACAACTACTGAGCCTGCAAGCTACAACTACTGAGCCCATGTGCCACAACTACTGAAGCCCGAGTGCCTAGAGCCCATGCTCCACAACAAGAGAAACCACCGCAATGAGAAGCCCATGCACCACAACAAAGAGCAGCCCCCGCTCGCCACAACTAGAGAAAGCCCATGTGCAGCAACAAAGACCCAATGCAGCCAAAAATTAAAAAATAATAATAAAATAAAATGAGACGCATTGCTGAGGAAACAAAGTGAGAACTGAAATGACAGTAGTGCAGAGTTAATAAATTGGAAACAAGAAACTCATCAGAAAAAAATCAAATTAGCGATTTGGAGTAAAGACTTGAGAAAACTGTGAATATAGAGCAAAAGACAAAATATTTTAACATTAGAAGATGATAAATATGAAAGACAAAAAAGTTCCGGTGAAAGGATGAAGACTACCAAATGAAACATTAAAAGTGTTCAGGAATTTCATACAGGAAAAATTTCCCAAAATGAAATTAAAATTGAACCTTTAAAAGGAAAGGGCGGGGATGTCCCTGCCAGTCCAGTGGTTGGGACTCCACTGTGTGGGGGCGTGGCTTTGATCCCTGGTTGGGGAGCTAGGATCCCGCAAGCCGCAAGGCTTGGCCAAAAAAAAAAGGAAAGGGTATTTGATATAGTCTAAGGAAAAATGTCAAACTTTAACACAAATCAAGAATAATGGGGCTTCCCTGGTAGCGCAGTGGTTGAGAGTCCGCCTGCCGATGTAGGGGACACGGGTTCGTGCCCCGGTCCGGGAAGATCCCACATGCCACAGAGCGGCTGGGCCCGTGAGCCATGGCCGCTGAGCCTGCGCGTCCGGAGCCTGTGCTCCGCAACGGGAGAGGCCACATCAGTGAGAGGCCCGCGTAACGCAAAAAAAGATAATTCTTTAGGCATCCAAGCAGAAACAGCAAGTCATAAAAAAAAATAAAAAGAAAACCATGCCTTACAAACTTGGGGTGGGCTGGGGGAATCATCATAAATTAAGAATATTATGCCCACCCAAATTTCTGTTAAATTAAAAAGCAACAGGCAGAACTTCTCAGATGTGAGAAAAAAAAAATCAGGAAATAAGTTATCATGAGCCTTCCTTGAAAAAAATACTTAGTGATGAAATCCAACCGACCAAATGATGAATCAAAAAAGAAAGCTCAGGGCTTCCCTGGTGGCGCAGTGGTTGACAGTCCACCTGCCGATGCAGGGGACACGGGTTCGTGCCCTGGTCCGGGAAGATCCCACATGCCGCGGAGCGGCTGGGCCCGTGAGCCATGGCCGCTGAGCCTGCGCGTCCGGAGCCTATTGGGAGAGGGCACAACAGTGAGAGGCCCGCGTACTGCAAAAAAAAAAAAAAAAAAAAAGCTCAGGGAATTCCTTGGCGGTCCAGTGGTTAGGACTCGGTGCTTTCACTGCTGTGGCCTGGGTTCAATCCCTGGTCGAGGAACTAAGATCCCACAAGCCCTGCTGCGCTGCCAAAAAAAAAAAAAAAAAAAGGTCAGGACTAAAAAGACTATCGTTAAAAAACTGGGAGAGAGCATTAAATCCACTTAAATACAGAGCAAAAGCACAGAGCTAGGGGAATCATGATTGAAAAAATTCTATGTAAAGGCTGTGTAAACCTTGAGGGGGGTAGGGAGAAAAATAACAATGCTAATTACCTCATTTTTCTTAGCAGAGAGTCTAAACTTTAAAATTGAAACACAAAATGAAACTATGGTTTCACCTTTTAATGATTTTCATCTTTTGTTTTTAACTCTACAAAAACTTTTTAGAATGAATATTTCTTGGGATAAAGAAACATTTACCTGAAATTAGTTATTACTTTAGTTTCTTCTTTGTTGATTTTTAGTGAGATTTAAATACATTTTTGTAGTATAAATAGTATGATAGAATGATTCTTATTCTTATATAAATTTTTTTTTCTATCCATCCATGCAACCATACACCTACCTATCATCCATCCTCCTATACAGAGACATTTAGAATGATGTTTAATGAATGTTAATTATAACTGGCTATTTCTGGGTGATGGACTTGGGTGATTTGTTGTTTTTTTTATACTTTATTACCTAAACTTTTTATAAGAGTATGTACCATTTTTGAAAAGTAAAATCATTCTCTAAAATGCAAGAAAAATATATGTTATCATATACTAATAATATTAAATTGCCTGAATTATTCCTGTGGTAAATACAAAAAATATACACCAGGGGGAAAATCTACACATTTCACATAACATAATTTAACCATTTCAATTAAGTCTCTTGCTCCTTCACTGAATTTTGTGGTAGACTCTTATTATTTTTCTGTATAAATTGTCCATCTTTTCTCCAATATGATCAAAGAGATAAAGTTTCAAAAATAGTGAAACATATTAAGGTTAACTTTAAAAAAAATCCTCCATTTATTTCTCCCTTGCCTCCCTGCAGTTTTACTCCAGTAAAATATCTTTAGGTGATAACTATTGGGCAGTGCAAGTCTTAAACACTGTATTACAACACTAAAAAGCTGTAGGAAGACATGTCCCAATTCTAGGGAACTTTCCTTTGCTCCTAGCAAAGGAACTTTCCTTTAGCACTCTGTATCTGCAGCACTTGGGAAAAGCCAACTCAACCATGAAAGCCTTTGTTCCACTCCTAAATTCTCACATGATACATGCAAAAATGTGTCTGGATAATTTCTCTCTTCTTGTTTTACCATTTAAATACAGTCAGTCTTCATTTTTTGTGGATTCCTTACTTGTGACTACATCTACTCACTAAAATGGATTTGTAACCCAAATCAACATTCACAGCACTTTCCTCGTAGTTCACAGACATGCCACAGAGTGGCAAAAAATTTGAATCACCTAACATGCATGTTCCCAGGTGAGACTGAAAGAGGTGACATTCTGCCTTCTTGCTTCAGCTCTCACTATAAACAAGTGTCCTCTTCACACTCTATTTAGTGTCATGGTTTTCACATTTGTGTGGTTTTTGCTGGTTTTTTCACTGTTTAAAATCGCCCCCAAGCATACTGCTAAAGTGCTGTCTAGTGTTTGTAAGTGCAAGAAGGCTGTGATGTGCCTTACAGAGATAATGGATCAACAACATATAATATTAAATGAGGTAGTTCTGACAGACACACACATAAAACAAAGTTATGTATTGATCAGCTGACAAAAATGTTGTAACCAGAGGCTTGTAAGAACTTACCCTGTATTTCCCTAGGAACAATGGCTCAATATTTGCCAATTCAGTGTTCTTGGCAAATTTATAGAGGATAACTACCGTGAATAATGAGAACTGAATATATATGAATAATGAGAATTAACTGCATATACATTAATACAAGATATCACTCAGAAAAACCTACAAAATTCTGTTAACACTGTTAAGAATGGGAAAAAACTAAAAATCCACATTAAATATAATTCCTTCACAGAATTACAACTTTAATGCTAATATTGTATTTAATTCATAATAAAATATTTGTAATTCAGTCACATCCTAAATCTTCAGTGCATGACAAGAGTAAAACCTTCAAATCTTGAAACCAGGTCCAAAGTAGTTTTTAAAAGTAAATTTAGTTACAATTTTTCCAATATAAAGATAAAATTTATTTTATACTATGGTGAAAAGTATTTTCAAAGTTTAGAACCTAAATATATTCAAAGGCTACACAGAAGCTATATTATATCAATATACAATTCATTTTATAATGAGAGGAGTTACAATATTTATTGAGTTTTGGTTTTGTGTTTAGCATATATGTTTTCCTCAAATGCTGGGTTTTGGTGAATTTTTCAGTGGCAAGAAGAAATCTTACACTAAAATAATTAGTACTGCCAAAAATAGCACTAGTATTTTAACTCTGTCAGTAATTTTATCTCCCTTGGTACTTAATCTCAAGAAAGTATTTAAAGATTTGATTAAAATAATGGGTAGAAATACTGAAGTACTGGGACTTCCCTGAAGGTGCAGTGGTTAAGAGTCCACGGTCAATGCAGGGAGCGCAGGTTCGATCCCTGGTTGGGGAACTAAGATCCCACATGATGCGTGGCGTGGCCAAAAACTTAAAAAAAAAAAAGAAAGAAAGAAAGAAAAAAAAAAAAGAAATACTGAAATACTACTATCTACCCACAAAACACAGAAGTTGTATCTTGCATATAATAATCATTCAATAAATGTCTGCTTATTGAACTGAAAAACTAAAACACTATCACGTTTCAAACAGAGGAAATGTCACTGGATAATTAACTGACTAACTTAACATGAAACAAAAAAATTACCTTCTATATACTTTAAAAGCCTCTGAGGAGGTAATAAAGGGAATCGAATTGGGTCTAGCACTTCCACCACATGTTTTCTTCTCTTTCCGAGATCTTTCAGAATCCACTGCATTGCAGCTAAGAAGACCTGGTATTCATCCTCGATGCTAAGCTCTTCACTTCGCAAAATTTTGATCAGCTGATCTTTTGTAAGTGCCAGGAACTCTTCCCCACTATGAACCTCCAAGAAATGGACATGAATGTAGTTTTCTGTAAATTCCAAAAGATCATGGCAGGCAATCTGCTCAGAGAACTGAAAGATCCCAATGCAGTTCAGTGGATCAATTTGTCCTTTCAGAAATTCACAGCAAAGATTAACAACTTCAGTCAACTGTAGCATGTCTGCTGCAACAATCAGCTCTTGGACATTATTCACTCCTATGTTCACTATACCTAGGGAAGTAAGGAGACAAAATAACCAATAAAATAAAATAAACATTTGACTTATATTCAAAGACCATTATATTCAATACTTGATTCCACTGATAGCTTAGGCTTTGCCAGGTAGATACTAAGTAAAAAGGCAACAAAGAACTTGTAGAAAGGTGCAGAACTTAAATGATAATGGTACCCCACATTCATGTAACACTTAACAATGAACCAGGCACAGCATTAATTGCTTTATACATTCACTTAACCCTCACTACAACTCCATATAACAGGGTTTTTTCCCCTTGTTATTATTTTTTTAAATTAATTAATTATTTATTTTTGGCTGCACTGGGTCTTCGATGCTGTGCGCGGGCTTTCTAGTTGTACTGAGCAGGGGCTACTCTCTGTTGCAGTGCGCAGGCTTCTCATTGTGGTGGCTTCCCTTGCTGTGTGGAGCATGGGATCTAGGCGCGCAAGCTTTAGTAGTTGCAGCACGCGGGCTCAGTAGTTGTGGCTCGCAGGCTCTAGAGCACAGGCTCAGTAGTTGTGGTGCACTGGCTTAGTTGCTCCGCGGCATGTGGAATCTTCCCGGACCAGGGCTCGAACCTGTGTCCCCTGCATTGGCAGGCGGATTCTTAACCACTATGCCACCAGGGAAGTCCCCACTTTCATATATGTTTATAATGACTTTGGAAAGACATCAAATACTCAATTATATTTAGAAGGGAAAAAAACCACTGTAATTCTACCTAATAAGGATAAACTCTCCATTCAATCTTATACTTTCCCTTTATCCCTTTAAAACATTCAACTAAACTATGTGTCTAAAGTTTGTATTCCCAAATAGATTTATAAACTCTGTTGGGGCAAGGCTTGTTCTTTCTATATTCCCAATGCCTAGCACACACTAGGTGCTCAAAAAAATTATTATATATGAATGAATGGCCAAAGACATTATGGTGAGAGGAAGACTATGGCTTGATGAATGCAAACAGGGGTTTTTTGAAAAGTATAGGAAATGGAATCCACCATGGGAATAAATGGTAGTGGCTGCAGAGAAAACTGCGATAAGACTTAATTGAATGAAATGAGAATTCACTACAAATTTGGAGAAGATAAGATCATGGGTTATGATGGAAGGTAACTGAATGACTGCTACTGGATGAAACCAAGAGTTACTTGAAAGTACTAAAAAGAATGCCCTACAGCTTAATAAGGCTTTACAGATTATTAAAAGCACTTTTATAGCAACAAAAAAACTAACAACCCAATTGAAAAATTGGCAGAAGACCTAAATAGACATTTCTCCAAAGAAGACATACAGATAGCCATCAGGCACATAAAAAGATGCTCAACATTGCTAATTATTAGAGAAATGCAAATCAAAACTACAATGAGGTACCACCTCATACCAGTCTGAATGGCCATCATAAAAAATTCTACAAATAACAAAGGTTGGAGAGAGTGTGGAGGAAAAGGAACCTTCCTACGCTGTTGATGGGAACATAAGTTGGTGCAGCCACTATGGAAAACAGTATGCAGGTTCCTCAAAAAACTAAAAATAGAGCTGCCATATGATCCAGCAATTCCACTCCTGGGCATATATTGGGACAAACCTATAATTCAAAAAGATACAAGTACCCCTTTGTTCATGGCAGCACTATTCACAATAGCCAAGACCTGAAAACAACCTAAATGTCCACTGACAGATGAATGGATAGATATACAATGGAATACTATTCATCATAAAAAAAAAAAAAAGAAACAGGGACTTCCCTGGCAGTCCAGTGGTTAAGACTCTCTGCTTCCACTGCAAGGAGCACGGGTTTGATCCCTGGTCGTGGAACTAATATCCTTCATGCCTCGAGGCCAAAAATAAATAGATAAATAAATAAAAATAAAAAATAATTTAAAAATTTCATTTGCAGCAACATGGATGGACCTACAGATTATCATACTCAGTCAGAAAGAGAAAGACATACCATATGATATCACTTATGTGTGAAATCTAAAATATGACACAAATGAACTTACCTACAAAACAGAAACAGACTCACAGACATAGAGAACAGATTTGTGGTTGCCAAGGGGGTGGGGGGTGGGGGAGGGATGGGTTGGGAGTTTGGGATTAGCAGATGCAAACTATTATATACAGAATGGAAAAACAAGGTCCTACTGTATAGCACAGGGAACTATCAATATCTGCTGTATGGCAGAAATTAATACAACATCGTAAATCAACTATACTTCAATAAAATTAAAAAATAAAAATAAAACAGTAAGCTACATGTAAAAGAATGAAATTAGAACATTTCCTAACACCATACACAAAAATAAACTCAAAATGGATTAAAGACTTAAATGTAAGGCCAGACACTATATAACTCTTAGAGGAAAACATAGGCAGAACACTCTATGACATAAATCACAGCAAGATCCTTTTTGATCCACCTCCTAGAGAAATGGAAATAAAAACAAAAATAAACAAATGGGACCTAATGAATCTTAAAAGCTTTTGCACAGCAAAGGAAACCTGACACAAGACAGAAAGGCAACCCTCAGAATGGGAGAAAATATTTGCAAGCGAAGCAATTGACAAAGGATTAATCTCCAAAATATACAAGCAGCTCATGGAGCTCAATATCAAAAAAAAACCAACCCAATCCAAAAATGGGCGGAAGACCTAAATAGACATTTCTCCAGAGAAGTTATACAGATTGCCAACAAACACATGAAAGGATGCTCAACATCACTAATCATTAGAGAAATGCAAATCAAAACCACAGTGAGGTATCACCTCACACTGGTCAGAATGGCCATCATCAAAAATCTACAAACAATAAATGCTGGAGAGGGTGTGGAGAAAAGGGAACCCTCTTGCACTGTTGGTGGGAATGTAAATTGATACAGCCACTATGGAGAACAGTATGGAGGTTCTTTATAAAACTAAAAACAGAACTACCATATGACCCAGCAATCCCACTACTGGGCATATACCCTGAGAAAACCATAATTCAAAAAGAGATATGTACCACAATATTCATTGCAGCACTAGTTACAATAGCCAGGACATGGAAGCAACCTAAGTGTCCATTGACAGATGAATGGATAAAGAAGATGTGGCACATATATACAATGGAATATTACTCAGCCATAAAAAGAAACGAAATTGAGTTATTTGTAGTGAGGTGGATGGACCTAGAGTCTGTCATACAGTGAAGTAAGTCAGAAAGAGAAAAACAAATACCATATGCTAATACATATACATGGACCCTAAAAAAAGGAAAAAAAAGGTTCTCATGAACCTAGGGGCAGGACAGGAATAAAGATGCAGATGTAGAGAATGGACTCTTGAGGACACGGGGCGGGGGAAGGGTAAACTGGGACAAAGTGAGAGAGTAGCATTGACATATATACACTACCAAATGTAAAATAGATAGCTGGTGGGAAGCAACTGCATCTGACGGGGAGATAAGCTCAGGGCTTTATGACCACCTAGAGGGGTGGGATAGGGAGGGTGGGAGGGAGATGCAAGACGGAGGGGATATGGGGATATAAGTATACATATAGCTGATTCACTTTGTTATACAGCAGAAACTAACACAACACTGTAAAGCAATTATACTCCAAAAAAGATGTTAAAAATAAATAAATAAAATAAAATTCTAGCTCTACCCCAGCAGTATGACCTTCACCTTATGAAATCTAAATATACTTTCTGAGGGTTTAAAAACAAAAGTATTTTTACATTTATTAAAATTTATCTCATCTAACCTTCACATGAATTAAAAAGTGCTACTATCCCCAGTTTATGAATAAGGAGAATGAGGCTCTCACAAGCTCATTTCTATTTTTTAAGTACCTACTTTACATTACCTATAAAACTCTGTAAAGGCACAGGCCACACCTGTCTTGTTTACTATCATATCCCCAGTGCCTAGCTCAAAAAATATATTCACATATATATTGAAAGAATGAATGAATAATTGACTAAAGTTAAATGAAATGCTTTGTATCACACAGCTAGTTAGTGGCAGAGCTAGATCACAAACCCAGGTCATCTGATTTTAAGTGAAGTGCGTAAAAATCTATGGTGAGAAGAATCTGTTAAGACCTATTAGAATTGTGATCGGTTAATAAAGAATGTCCAGAGGAGGACTTCCCTGGTGGCGCAGTGGTTGGGAATCTGCCTGCCAATGCAGGGGACACAGGCTCGAGCCCTGGTCTGGGAAGATCCCACATGCCACGGAGCAACTAAACCCATGCGCCACAACTACTGAGCCTGTGGTCTAGAGCCCACAAGCCACAACTACTGAGCCCACGTGCCACAGCTACTGAAGCCCGCACGCCTAGAGCCCGTGCTCCGCAACAAGAGAAGCCACCGCCGTGAGAAGCCTGCGTACCGTGGTGAAGAGTGGCCCCCGCTCACCGCAACTAGAGAATAGCCTGTGCCAGCAAAGAAGACCCAACACAGCCATAATTAATTAATTAATTTAAAGAAATGTCCAGAGGAGAGATTAATAGAGTAACAGGTTTTGCTGCCCCATCCCAAAAAAGGAAATGCTATTACAATGAAAATCAAAGATCATGTTTTTAAAGAACTAATTGTATCAAAGATTACAAAGTTCCCTGTCCAATAAATACCCAATATTCATTTTCATTTAATCCATACTAACAGAACCTTGATTTTGTTGTGAATGGCAGTTGTGTCCTGCTGAAAATTAAATTTCTCATCCTCCCTTGCAGATGGGGGTGAATTTTTTTTTTTTTGCGGTACGCGGGCCTCTCACTGTTGTGGCCTCTCCCGTTGCAGAGCACAGGCTCCGTACGCGCAGGCTCAGCGGCCATGGCTCACGGGCCCAGCCGCTCTGTGGCATGTGGGATCTTCCCGGACCGGGGCACGAACCTGTGTCCCCTGCATCAGCAGGCGGACTCCCAACCACTGCGCCACCAGGGAAGCCCTGGGGGTGAATTTTTGACTGAGTTTGGCCAACTTGATACAGGTAGCAGTTATTGGGGAGGGCTACCAGAAAAGCTTAAAAAGGGATAGACTCAGCCGGCAGGTCCTTTTACCTTTTCCTCTTCTGCCTTCCACTGGCTAAAGTTCACTGATCATGAGATTAGAAGCTACAAGCTATAGATGGTGGAGCAAAATGTTGGAAGAATAACAGGCTACTAATGACATAAAGAAGCCACCATACCAGCCTTGGGATGGCTTCTATGGATTCATTTTTGTTGGAAAAATAAACTCCTGTCTTGTTATTTTATATCTTTTACTAGGGGCCAAATGCTGTTCTTTACAGTTAACCAATTTTACCTTAAATGTCAATATTCTACAAAGTTATTATCCCCCAGATATGCTCAGTAGCTTTTATTTCTCTAGGTTTTGCTACTTTTTATTCCTTTGATGGAAGTGCTAATCATCAGCTATATGGAGATGATGCCATGAACATTCTCTTTCACTAGATATCTCTTGTTGCTACCGTCAGACAGCAGAGGCAGAATAAGCAACTTGTGGAACTTCTTCTGTTTTTATGTTGACACTAATTGCATTGGATTA
Organism: Delphinus delphis; assembly: GCF_949987515.2. Taxonomy (NCBI): domain Eukaryota; kingdom Metazoa; phylum Chordata; class Mammalia; order Artiodactyla; family Delphinidae; genus Delphinus; species Delphinus delphis. The sequence goes on from NC_082683.1 coordinate 37,438,351, forward strand.
ATCTGTATTAATTTATACTTTGCAAATAAGAGAAGCAGGGGCATTTATGAAATAGTTTAATCAGCTCACATAAGTCACTTAGAAAAGTGAGGTCAAGAACCCCTCAATGTTAATCTGTACACTAGTCAATAGGCAGAGCTGCACTGCTTTCAGCAGATAAAAGATAATCATTTTTATTTTTTTAATTTATTTTTTTAACGTGATAATCATTTTTACAATCGCAAATTAAAAGCTATTTTCTGAAAATTTCCAAAAAGGAATATGAAACTACACAAAGAAAAGAAATCACCTTGGGACTTCAGTGGTGGTGTAGTGGTTGAGAATCTGCTTGCCAATACAGGGGACACGGGTTAGAGCCCTGGTTTCATTTTCCAGGTTTAAATAACATGCTTTAAGTAAACAATACTTTATCAGGCCATATCCCACCAAGTAGTCCTTTAAGAAGAGCAAGGTATATTCTCAAAACTAGAGTGTAAACAAACATAGTCTTTGTTTTCAAACATTTTTTCCTGATTATAAGAGTAATATATATTCACTACAGAAAAAAACTTTAGGGACTTCCCTGGTGGCGCAGTGATTAAGAATCCGCCTGTCAACAATGCAGGGGACATGGGTTCGATCCCTGGTCCGGGAAGATCCCACATGACACGGAGCAACTAAGCCTGTGCGCCACAGCTACTGAGCCTGCTCTCTAGAGCCCGCGAGCCACGACTACTGAAGTCCACGCGCCTAGAGCCCGTGCTCCGCAACAAGAGAAGCCACCACAATGAGAAGCCCACGCACCACAACGAAGAGTAGCTCCTGCTCCCCACAACTAGAGAAAGCCAGCGCACAGCAACGAAGACCGAATGCAGCTAAAAATAAAATAAAAAATTAAATCTTTTAAAAAAACTAAAACAAAATAACTTTAAGGCAGAAAAGCACAAAAATGAAAATCACATTTTCCCATACACATACACTTTTTTTTTTTTGGCCGCACTGCACGACTTGTGGGAAGTGTGGAGTCCTAAAGACAGGACCACCAGGAAATCCCTATATTAACATTAATACTTTAGTGTATCTCTTTCAAATCTTTTTTCCATGTATATTTATGTTACATATAAGACATATTTTACACTATGGTTTTTGTGTACATTTTATAATGTCATTAAAACTCTTCAAAAACATTTTAAAAATAAAAGTTTGTTTAAATTAATACATGCTGATTATAGACATATTGAGGAAAAAACAAAAAAAAGGGAAAAATAAGAATCTTCCGTATTCCATCATTTAGAGATAAACGCTTATAAATATTCTAGTCTCTTTCTGTGCACAAATACACAAATGAATTTTTTTTTTTACAAAATTGTGGTGATACTTATATCCAGATTTTTTTTCACTTAATATATTGCAAACATTCTTCCATGAGAATGTATATGTGTGTGTACATATATACAAATATAATTTGTGAGAACTAAAAATTATTCCATTATATATACATGTACCATAATTTATTTAACCATATAACCTACTGAGGGACAATCAAACTGTATTCCATTATATAGTATTATAAATAATGTTACAATAAATGTAAATATTTGCCTGTATCACTAATTAATTCCTTAGGATTCCCAGAAAAGGAATACTGGGTCAAAAGATATGAACTTTTTGTTTTGTTTTGATTTTTTTGGCCATGCCATGCAGCATTCAGGGATCTTAGTTCCCCGACCAGGGACTGAACCCGAGCCCCCTACAGTGGAAGGCGAAGTCTTAACAACAACTGGACCACCAGGCAAGTCCCGATATGAAGTTTTTGAAGGCTCATAATAACATATTGTTAAATCACTTTCTATATGTTAGATCAAGTTATATTCCCATAGCAGAACGTGAGTGATTGCATCATTCTTCACTCAAAGCTACAAGTTCACTTAACATACCTGTGTAAATGAAATCTAGAAGTATTTGAAAGATTCCAGCTTCAATTCCTAGAATCTGTACAACATCTTTTGAGGACTCTTTCATTCCTCCAGCGAACAAAGCTGCAAAATAAGGACTACTGGCAGCCAAAACCAGCCGATGAACTTTGAAAGTTTCCTTTCCAACTTGCAGCTGCACATCACAGAAATGCTGTCCATTTCTCATTTTATTGATCTGGGCCAAGATGAGTTGAGCATGTTTATCTGATGAAAAAGGACTATCACCAGCCTTGGCACAGCCCTCATTAGCCATGATGATGACAGATTAATTAAAAGGACTGTTGCCCATAATCCCTGAAAAAAAAAAACCAAAGAGACCAAACAATGTATTTTTGTGTTTAACATGTCTTCTATTCATACACGTATGAAACATTCCCTATCCTCAAGGAGCTTACAATCTATTTAGGGACATAAAAACACATATGAAACAAATAAGGGCTAAATTGTGTGGTACTATTTCTAACAGGGTTTCAAAGAAGGGAATAAATAATGGGGCCTAAAATAATTAGATGGCGCTTCACAGCAGAAATGGAACCTGAACTGGACACTGAGTGACAGTGTATTAAGATATGAGGAGAGGGCATAAACCCTTTTGGGTGGAGTAAAGAAAATGAGGAAAGGCACAAAGATATAAAGATATTTTTGTACACTGCAGTAAGGAAGCACACATGGCAGCCAAAATGAACTTTCAAAAAACAACTGTGATCAGGCCAACTGTCTGCTTAAGATCCTTCAATTTGTACACTTCCCTTAGCACACAAAGCCCTCCAAATTTCACCTCTACCTATCCAGTCCTACCTCCTATAATCCTTTGAACTTAATACTCCAACAAAACCTAACAATTTGCAGTTCTCTAAACACATCTCTTTCATGGCACTCTTCCCCCTCCTTTTCTTTCTGGATCTTTGTTATAAATCAAGACTGTTCAAACTTACTTTCCTCCAGGAAATCTTCCCTGTTCCTCTTTCCTCTGGGTTTGGTGCTCACCCTAACCTTACCTATTTTACAGTATATTATCACATTCTACCTTGTCAGACATTTTACCACCCTACTCCCTACACAGACACACAGACACAACAAACACACACACACTCTGAAAGTTCTCTGAAAGATAACTCCTTAGGGACTATCTTTCATAGCTGTAGCACCAGTATCTAACATATCTTGTTTTCAAATGTTTGTGAAATAAATGAGCACAAAGAAATAACAATAATAGCTTAGGCTGTTTTTGTTTAATTCTGATAACTTTTCCACACATTATGCCAATTGTAATTCTCACAATAATTAAGAGGCTGGAAGAAAAAGATATTGTTATTTGAAATAAGAGAAGGAAACTGAAGCTCAGTTTCCCAAGGTCACAGAGTTAGTATAATGACAGTCCTGGTATTTAAACCCAGGTCTTCTCACTCTAAATCCTGGGTTTTTCCCATCATATCATGTGCATATAGAGAAGGAGCTTTGAAACCCAAGCATAGCAATTTAACATGAACCTTTACAGGGTTATGGAGAATAAACATGACAATAGTCATGTTTCAGAACTGTTATTTGAGCTTTCAGAGGATGAGCTAAGAGGTAGCAAAGTCTTAGAAAACAGCCTTCCAGCTTTAACAATGAGAATCAAAGGGATAAATCCAAGTTACTTTTTGAATAAAGAAACCATGAGATCCAGTAATATAAGAGATATGGAGATGAAGCACAGGGGAAATCTAAGATGACTAAGGTATTTAGGCATCAAGGAAAATTAGTAATAAGACTGACAGAAATGGTGTGACCTGATGTTAAAGAAAAGGGGGGGCTAAATTTATAGCATTCAGTCAAACTTATTAAAGTAAAAATAACTAAGCTGATTATCACGATTATCTAGGAATTAACTTATTGAGAAATTTTATTGAAAAGTTCCGAGGTAGCTGCTAAAACTTCACATCAGCATCAACATAAATGTCAACATACTACATTTAACTGGCATATAAAAGCAAACAGTGTATTTGTCTCTACATAGAAATTTGACCTGCAGATATTATTAAACATGGCATGGCTGTCAGGCTTTCTTCTGTTTTAGATTTCTTCCTATCAGCAGATTTTGGACCCAACTGGTTTGTTTAATTACAAGGTACCTCCTCTGCCCCCAACTTCAGGGCATCAAGCACAGCTACTGAACTAAAATGCTGCCTCCTGCTACAAAAAAGTTACTGAATTATCCATTCACTCTGGCAGCCGACAGCAGAAATCCTACTCTATTACTACTACGCTTCTTAGTAACTGCTGATACTATCCCACTGCCACTGGAGTACTTCATTCCAAAAGGCGGCACGTGGTATGACCCTATTTCCAAAAGGAAAGAGCATAATTCAGGGACATCGCATACGGATGTAAGGGACGTGCCCCAAGAGACACAAACTTGAAAGGCAGATTATTTAGGAAACGGTGGAGACGCCCAGAGGAAGTAAAGAGGACCTATGTTTAGTGGCCTCGAAGTCACTGCTGCGAGGATCTGGAAGCTGCTTCATTCAGCAAAGCGTGTCAGAAAGAATCCCAGGACTAGCAAGCGTCAAAAAAAATGAGGCTCTTTGTGCTTGACTTGGGGGCTGGACCTGGAGAGCTACCCCTAAGCTGCCGCGACACTAAAGGCAGATAAACATTCCGGTGCTACCTAAACGGCAGGGAAGACATCTCAAACACTTCTGGTGACAACAGACGGGCCGGAACTCGGCCTCGGATTCCCCAGTGGGGGCGGGGAGAAGAGAGGCAGGAAGGGACCGGACTAGACGACGTTCTGGGCGAAAACACTTCGATTATTAGAGGCACGCCTGAACGGCAGGAGGAAGCCGGTTCCTGAGGCTCCTCGCACTCTCCTCAAGGATCCCGAGAGCCGGAGAGAGCCGAGGAGAAAATTCCCAATCCCGTCATAGGCGCCCCCGGGACGCAGGCCCTTCTTACCCGCCGCTTCCCCTTCCCGCTGGCGCCCGCTCAGGCTCTGCGTGCGCAGCCGCGATAAGCTAGCGCACAGACGGGGCGGGGAAAGCCCGGCGGGGTGACAAGGCGCGGGTGACTGGGCAGTGCGGATCGTTGAGGGCTTGAGGCGAGGCCCGGCCGGCTGAGGGGGCCTCTCCGCTCCGCTGGCAGGGCGGGTTTGCGCGTGCGCTCTGCTCTTTCGTTCACGGAGAGCGGCGGCTCTCGGTGCCGGGCTGCTGCGGCGCTGGGCTCGTGCTTGATTCCCGGCGGGCAATGGCCTTTAGCCAGCTTAAGCTCCCGCCTTCTGGGGCTGGCCGGCTTGCCGTTTCCACGCCGCCTACCCTCTCTCGATTCTTGTGGCGTCTCAGGCAGCCAGCGAGCCTCAGTGCTAATGAAAGAGTCGGGATCTCTTCTCCTCACGCAGCCTATGACGCTGCTCCCCAGGAAGTCAACAACTGGCTGGCTAAACGGCTTGCAGTTTGCACCTCCAGGCCCATCCATCCTTCCAAGCTCCTGACTGCCCCACGGAGGGAACACACAGAGTAGAATTCAATGTTACCCACACCCAAAATCTGGACAAAGTCATTTCTGCAGTGAAAGGAATTGCAGGTGTATATGTCACTTCTTTTTCTGCTAGGTACAATATATTTTCCTCTTTTTCGTGTGTATTAATTTGTAAGAATCTTTCTTACAAATTCTATAACACTGTTATTTAAGTTTACAACAAATCATTTTCCTAGGTCGGTTTACAAATCAGCATACTTCTCATTTGCATGTGGGTCACTGAGGAGGAGAACTATGGGATTTTTTCAAAACAATAAAGATGGTGAGTAGCGCACACACAGACACACACAAAAAAACACCCCCACATCACCGCACCCCTCACGCAGGGCTGGGCGCTTCTCTGTTCCTTACCATTCACTCAGATCACTTTGAGTCTCTGCCTGACTGAGCCCCGCGCTATGAGTGGATGTCTACTTTGAGTGAAGGGACAACTCAAAACGTCCAGTTATTTAAACTGTTGAACCTCATAATATGGCACATTTAAAAATGGCTTTCAAACTTTCGGACCCCAGCTCACAGTGAGCAAAAACATTCTACATCAAACCGGATACCACATACCTACCACACAGATAGATATACACATCTGAAACAAAAATTTCACAAAACTCTTGTTGGGGAGGGAGAAATTTCTCCCTCTACTCATCTTGATTTCTTGTGTCTGGACTAATAATAAAATTGACACAAGACAGTTTAAAAGGAAAAAAAAGAAAATTTAGTTGTTCACAAGGAGGACTCATAGAAAGGGGCTTAAGAAGTGGCCAAAGCAGACAGGTTTTATATATTTAAACAGAGAAACAATCAATTTATGAAGAATTGACAGGACAAAGAAACTAGGTTTTGGGAGTTCAATTAGCGAAGAATCTAAACAGTTTGGGCTTGGGGTAGTAAATGGGAGGAAGTAACAAGGTTTGTTTATACAGGCTTGTTGACCTGAATTCCCTATCTCTGGAGATAAGAGTGTCCTTCTACCTCCAAATGCAGGGAGTGCACCTTTCACGTGAGAGATTGATTTCCTGCTTTCAGGGAGATAGAAAGGAGGGTTAGAGTGTCTCTCTTGCGTTGGCCATCTCTTAAGTTACTTTAATTCAAAAAAATTGGGACTTCCCTGGTGGTGCAGTGGTTAAGAATCCGCCTGCCAATGCAGGGGACACGGGTTTGAGCCCTGGTCCGGGAAGATCCCACATGCCACAGAGCAGCTAAGCCCATGCACCACAACTACTGAGCCTGTGCTCTAGAGCACGTGAGCCACAACTACTGAGCCTGCATGCCAAAACTACTGAAGCCTGTGCGCCTAGAGCCGGTGCTCCACAGCAAGAGAAGCCACCGCGATGAGAAGCCCACGCACTGCAGCGAAGAGTAGCCCCAGCTCACCTCAACTAGAGAAAGCCCACCTACAGCAACGAAGACCCAACGTGGCCAAAAATAAATAAATAAAATAAATTTTAAAAAAAAGATCAATATGCCATTGAGGTACATTTTGGGGCAACCTACCCTGGGCCCCAACACTTATTTATATTTACTACCAACAATGCAGTAAATTTCTATTGCTTCTTTTTGATTTCATTACCAAAAAAATGCTGAAAGGGAACTGTTGTAAGGAAAAATTGTCAAAGACTTGGAAATGAGCAAAAGAAATTACTTTTCAGTGTAAGCCTGGGCATTGTCTAGCAGACACTGGAAGGATTTGAATGCATAGGGATGTCTTTCTGTTGACTAAGATCTTTTACAAGAAAACTGGTAGTATTTAGAATAATTCTTGTCCACGTCGAAGAAAAGATACCCCCAAACATTACATTTTATTGACCTATAGGGTATTAAACCACTTTGCCTCTGTTAGCGGATTCATTTCAATATTCTTGTTTCTTAGCAAATTCGTACAACTTTCCTGTAACATTTTACTGGCTCACTAATTAATTAACGAGATAAATAACATTTTGACGTGTTTATTTTATATTCCTATGAATATAGGTTTATATTCATTTTATATTCGGTTTACCTTTCAGAAAATTATACCTCAGCACCACTAAAATTAATTTCACAATTTACTATTGTATTGCACCTAGCAATATGAAAACTGGTGCTTAGAGCATATACCTAGGAGCAGAACTGCTGGAACATAGGATATGTGCATCTTCAATTTCATTAGAAAATACTTCTTTTCCAAACTCATTTTTCCAGTTTACATTTCCACCAGCAGCAAATGAGAGTTGCCTGGCTTCACATCCTTGCCAACACCTAGTATCATCAGATGTTTCAATTTTGTATAATCTGATGAGTGTAAAATGGTATTTTATTTTTATTATAATTTACATTCCCTGATTATTAATGAAATCAGGCAGTAAAAAGATGTTTATAAGCTGCTATGGACTGAATTTTGTCCCCCCACAACTTGTATGTTGAAGCCCTAATTCCCAATGTGATGATATTTGGAGGTGGGGCTTGAGGGAGTTAATTAGGATTAGATGAGATCATGAGGATGGGGCCCTCATGATGGGATTAGTGCCCTTATAAGAAGAGACACCAGAGCATGCTTGCTCTCCCTCACTCCACCCACACATGCATGATAGAAGGCCATGTAAGTGTCTAGTGAAAAGGTGGCCAACTAGCTCCCATTTGCATAAAGAAGCAGTCATAAGAGCTCATAGGGAGATGATGGCTGCCTATCACCAAGCCGAGAGAGAGAAGCCGCAGAATGAAACCTACCTGGCTGGCAACTTGATCTTGGATTTTCCAGTCTCCAGAACTGTGAGAAATAAACTTCTGTTGTTTAAGCCAAGGGTCTGCAACCCCTGGTCCGTGGAGTGGTACCGGTCCACAGCTTGTTAGGAACCTGGCTGCACAGCAGGAGGTGGGCACTGAAGAGCAAAGCTTCATCTGCCGCTCCCCATCGCTCGCATTACTGCCTGAACCATCTTCCCTCCCACTCCCGTGGAAAAGTTGTCTTCCACAAAACCAGTCCCTGGTGCCAAAAAGGTTAGAGACCACTGATTTAAATGACCCAGTCTGTGGAATTTTGTTATGGCAGTCAAAGCAAACTAATACATAGACCAGTTAAGTTTCCTTTTGTGTAGAATGGCTATACATGTGTTTTGCCCAGTTTTCCATTGAATTTTTAGTTTCTTATTTAGGATGTTTTTTGATTATATATGTTGCCAATTTTTTATTCATTATCTCTCTCTTTTTTTTTTGGCCGCACTGTGCGGCTTGTGGGATCTTAGTTCCCTGACCAGGGATCGAACCTGTGCCCCCTGCGATGGAAGCACAGAGTCCTAACCACTGGACCACCAGGGAATTTCCTTCATTGTCTCTTTTAATGAACAAAAATTTATAATTTTACCAGTGTATTAGTCTATTTATTTATGTTTTGCACTTTTGGTATATTGCCTAAGAAATTCTTCTCCTCCCCAATGTTATAAAGATATTATATTATATTTTCTTCTAAAAGTGTTATAATGTCTCTTTTCACATTTACTTCTTTAAGTCACTAGGAATTAATTTTTGAGTGTGGATTGGGATAGGGATCCAGTTTTTTTCCCCATATGAATAACTAATTGTCACAACATTATTTACTGAATATTTCATATTTCCTCACTAATCTTCAATGCTAGCTCTTTCCCATTTTATGTTTCCTTTTGGGCTGGAATCAGTTCTCTATTCAGTTACATTGGTCTATTCATACATGCCCTGCTGCTTTAATTACTATACTTTTGTAATGGGTCTTGATATCTGGTAGAATAAGTTTCCCTGTCTTGTTCTTCTTCAGTGGTGTCTTGGCTATTCTTGGAACACCTGGTTCTTCCACATAGATTTTAGAACCAACCTGTCAAGTTTCACACACAAATACCTACAAGGGGGGAAGGAGAGGTTCTATTAATATTTCAATAAACCTATAGGACAATTTGGAGAGAATTAACACCTTCATAATATTGAATACTTTTATCCATTAATAAAATTAAATTTTAGAAAAGTTTAAAGTTTTATATTTTTATTCATAAGGGTCTTATATATCTTTTATTAACTTTATTCCTGAGTACTTTCTCTTTGTACTATTATAAATAATATCTTTTTAAGAATTACATTTTGTTTGTTGGGGTACTTCTGTGTGTTGATTTTATGGACAACAACATTACTTAATTCACTTATTAATTAAAAAATTATCCATAGGGGCTTTGGGATTTTTCTGTGTAAATAATCATATCATCTGCACATATGACAGTTTTGCTTCTTTTTTTCCAAACCTTATACTTTATGTTTATTTTTCTTGTCTTACTCAGCTAGCTAAGATCTCTAGTGTGAGGTTGACTGCAGATGCAGAGTAGTGTAGGAATTAATGCATAGACTTTGGAGCCAAATGCCTAAGTACAAAATCTAGCCCTGCCACTGAGTCCTTAAGCAATCTATTTAACTTTTCTTGAAACTCAGATTTCTCAAGTTAAACTATGCCTAATTATTGTACTTCATATCATTGTTGTAAGGATTAATTTAACATATATACAGCAGTTAGTATCTGGCAACTGTTAGCACTTTAAAATTATTAATAAAACAAAAATAGTAATAATAGGGACTTCCCTGGTGGTCCAGTGGTTAAAAGTGCACGCTTCCATTGCAGGGGACTCAGGTTCAATCCCTGTTCAGGGAACTAAGATCCCTCATGCCATGTGGCGTGGCCAAAAAATTGAAAACATTCGTTTTAATTTTTTAAAAAAGTAATAATAAATCAAGTATCCTTACACAGGTCCTGATTTTAAATAATATTTTACTATTAAATATAATGTTTGCTGTAGGTTATTTTTTGGTAGGCTTATTTTTATCAGGTAGTTCCCTTCAAATCCATCTACAACTACTACAATTAGTACTACTACAACTGATAGCGATGATAATACTGAACACATATGGTATTTGTTATGCTTTTAATCCCTAAATTTATTGCATCTCCTGAGTATTTCATGAATTGCCTTTTAGCAAACACCTTTTTTGTATCTTTTTTTAAAAACTGAAGTATAGTTGATTTACAATGTTGTGTTAGTTTCAGGTATACGGCAAAGTGATTCTTTCTATGTATATTCTTTTTCAGATTCTTTTCCATTATAGGTTATTATGAGATACTGAATATAGTTCCCTGTGCTATACAGTAGGTCCTTGTTATTTATCTGATATATAGTAGCGTGTATCTGTTAGTTCCAAACTCCTAATTTATCCCTCCCCCTGCCTTTCCCTTTTGGTAACCACAAGTTTACTTTCTATGTCTATGAGTCTGTTTCTTTTTTGTAAATAAGTTCATTTGTATCACTTTTTTTTAGATTTCACATATAAGTAAAATCATGTGATATATGTCTTTCTCTGACTGACTTCACTTTAGTATGATAATTTCTAGGTCCATCCACATTGCTGCAAATGACATTATTTCATTCTTTTTTATGGCTGAGTAATATTTTATATACATATAATGGAATATATATATACTCCATTGAAATATATATTACATCTTCTTTATCCATTCATCTGTTGATGGACACTTAGGTTGCTCGCATGTCTTGGCTATTGTAAATAGTGGTGCTATGAATTCTGTACCTGTTTAGATGATCATATGATTTTTCTTCTTTAGCCCGTTAATGTGCTAAATTGCATTAATAGGTTTTTTAATGCTAAAATAATCTTCATTTCTGATGCAAATTTCACTTGGTCCTCATGTGTTTATCATTAACTTAACATTGCTGGATTTACTTTGCTAACGCTTTTAAAAAATATATTTATTTATTTATTTGGCTGCACCAGGTCTTAGTTGCAGCATCTGGGATCTTTGTTGTGGCATGTGGACTCTTAGTTGCAGCATGCATGTGAGATCTAGTTCCCTGACCAGGGATCAAACCCAGGCCCCCTGCATTGGGAGCACAGAATCTTAACCATTGAACCACCAGGGAAATCCTGCTGAGACTTTGCTTAGAATATGTGCATCAATATTCATGAGTGAGCCTAACCTTTAATTTTCCTTTGTTATACTACTCTTTTCTGATTTAAGTATCAATATTATACTAACTAACCCCTGACATGGTTTTAGGAGTGTTTTTCCTTTTTCTTTTTTTTTTTTTCTCTACATGAGTCTGAGTAAGATTGGAATTGAGTAAGATAGAAGCTGTTGAACTTGCCTGTAAAAATATATGGATCTGCTTTTTTCTTTGTGCAAAGATTTTTTTCAATCTCTATCGCATTTTCTCTTTATTCTTGAGCAATTTTGCTAATTTATATTTTTCTATAAATTTTTTCTATTTAATTAAAATTTCAAATTCATTCACAGACAATGAAACAACAACATTGTTAACAATATTCTCAAATTTTAATCTCTGCTATTATCTATAGTCATGGCTCCTTTTTCATATTTATTTACGAACCTTTTTTCTTGATAAATCCTGCCACAGGTTTCTCAATCTCATTATTCTTTTCAAAGAGCTGACTTTTGACTTTGTTGATCCTCTCCACTTTATCTTTGTTTCCTACCTCATTATTTTCTGTTTTTATGTTTATTATTTCCTTATTTTAGCTTTCATTGAATTTATTCTTTTCTTCTTTATCAGTTTAAGTTTTTCATTTGCTTAGTTCCTGACTTTTCAGTCTTTCTTATTTTAAAATATAGGTTTAAGGCTATAAATTTCTGTCTAAATATCGCTTATAATGTAAGCATGAATAGTACCCCTGGGAGTTAGGTAACAAAGTAGCCCTGTTGGTTATAGATAGAAAAGAGGTAGAACTGACTACTGAAACATTGTTAAATTTCCTGGCAGTAGTGCTTAAAAACTCAGGTTCTGAAATCAGAATGTCTGAGTTGAAAACTTAGACTCTGACTCTTACTAGCTGTGTGACTTTTGGCTAGTTACTTAACTTCTCTATGTTTCAGTTTCTTCATTAGTAAAATGGAATGAATATCTATCTACTTATGGTGGTGTTATAAGTATGAAATGAGTTAATGCATGTAAAGTATTTATGCCATTTTCAGGAATAAACATTACCTCTTACTTTTCTTCCATGTCTTTGTTGGTTGAAATGAGTGACCATGAATTTAGAGTGGCATCAGTCTACCCAGCTGAATGATTTTTCTTCAGCAGTGCTCCACAACCTGCCTGGATGCAGAAAATCAACCATTTGAATTGATCTAGGGTTAAGGTTTTGCTAGGTAGGTACTATGAAAAGAAAATCGGTCAAGGACCTTGAGAATGTTAATAAGATAGTGGTTGAATGGACTAGAAGAGTCCTTCTCAGAAGCCACAAGAAACTTGTTCAGTGTAGCATGACAACATACTCGAGGCCCCCAGATTAAGTCCTAGGTCTACCATTTGCGGAGATTCTCCTCTTGGTAATTTTCTATTTTTACTGAACTGAGGAAGGAAGAGAAAGGAGTCATGATAGTGAGCTTCACTTACTCATTTATTCAACCAGTGCTTAATGAGGGTCCACAATGTGCCTGGCACTTCAGGTCGTGGCGATATAGCAGTGAACAAAACAAAGTTCTTGCTTTTGTGGGATTACATGCTAGTTGGGGAGGCAGAAAATAAACAAATAAATGAATAAATATGATATGTCAGGGGATGATAAGTGTTATGAAGAAGAATAAAGAAGGATAAGAGAATAGAGAGTGACATATTGAGGAAGGGAGTGCTGTTCTAGACAATGTGATCAGGGACAGCCTTCTAAGAAGATAACATTTGATCAGAGGCCTGCTTGGAGAGAGAGACCATGTAGAGGAGAATTCTAGGCAGATAGAAAAGTAAACACAAAGGTCCTATGGTGAGAATATGCTTAGAATGTTTAAGGAACAAGGAAGCCATTGTTACTAGAGAAACATTAGCAAGGGGGAAGAGGCTCATAGGATATGAAGGCGGATGGGTAGCTAGGAACAGTATCATGTAGTGCTCTGTATGCCAGTAGAAGACCTTTGGCTTTTCTTCTGAGTGAAATAATTATTCTATTTGTTTAGTTTTGTTGTTATTTGTTTTGTTTTGTTTTTTTGAATGACAAATGGCTCTCACACATTTCTGTATATAAAACCCCAGTCAAGTTGTTTGACATCAGTCTTTTGAGTCCTTAAAGAACTAGGTGTGCCCAGAGATCTGACTGTTGGCAGTCAGTGGAGGGGACAATAAGGCCAGTTTCTCTGTCTAGCCTAGGTACTCTTCTCCCCTATGTCCAGATCTCTCACCTTTTCTGTTCTCATTGGTTGTAAACTTTAGTCATTATGTCACTTTTGTCTCCAACTAGCCCTGAGAGACCAGGACATACAGATTTGGGGAGTAACTGAGGAAGCAGATTGCAAGGCTAGGTGGATGCGGTCATTGTGAGATGTGGAATTTCAGCAGTTCTAGGTGGCGACCTGAGCCAGGATGAGATCTTGGAAACAGACGGTTGAAGTGGAGTGGAGAAGAAACAGTCATAACTCACCTACTCTTGATAAATGTTTAAAACTAACAACACTTTTTAATTTTTATTTATTTATTTATTTATTTATTTTTGTGGTACGCGGGCCCCTCTCACTGTTGTGGCCTCTCCTGTTGCGGAGCACACGCTCCGTTCGCTCAGGCTCAGCGACCATGGCTCACAGCCCAGCCGCTCCGTGGCATGTGGGATCCTCCTGGACCGCGGCACGAACCCGTGTCCCCTGCATCGGCAGGTGGACTCTCAACTACTGCGCCACCAGGGAAGCCCAACAATTTTTTAAAAAGTCAAGTTTATTGAGGTATAATTTATATACAATAAAATTCACTCTTTTTGACTGTACAATTCTAAGTTTTCACAAATGTATTGTACTAGTCCAGGTTATCCTTAAAGCCGATGCCAATGTGAGATTAAACATACAAGGTTTTTTGTTGTTTTTTCTGCAGTGCGCAACATGTGGAATTTCCCCAGTCAGGGATCAAACCCATGCCCCCTGTGTTGGAAGTGCAGAATCTTAACCACTGGACCACCAGGGAAGTCCAAGGAGTTTTTTTTTTTTTTTTAGGACAACGCTTGTGATAGTAATGAGAAGGGAGCCAGGCAAGGGTGGGAGAGCTCTCTGATAACAATGCAAGCCTGATCCTGAGTGAAAAGAGAAGGAAAAGAGGTTGGGAGTGTCCTTGAATGCTAGGAAATCTAAGGAAAGATCAGTAAGCAAGGCCTTTGGGAATCTTTGAGCTAAAGTTGACCTTCTAAGGACCTTTCCCCAATAGACCTGCCTTAGTACCCTTGCTGTGCCCAGTTGTTGTCTGAGAATAGCCCATTGAAATGTAGCATTGGTTCAAATATGGTGATGGATTTCTGGGTCCAGTAGCTAGGGCTTTGGTCAATTATGTTCCCTGTTGTTGAAAGTGTGCAAGGCACACTCACGTGTCCATCACAAGTATAAAGTCATGTACCTGCCACAATCAAAATATAAACTATTTCCAACACCCCATAAACTGACATAACTTTTGAAGTCCTGTTTTCCTTTATTTTCTAACCACAAGTATTTTCATTATCTCCAAAGTCCTTCAGCAAATTGCTTGGTAAATTTCTGGGACCAGTTATCATAGTGGATCTCAACAGCTTAATATATGGTTTCCATTAATAACTGAATTCATCATGCCAAAGCGGCAGCTTTTCACTCCCACTGGGCAGTTCAAGGATCAGAATCTTAGTAATATATAATTATAATATAATATATATAATAATATATAATATACAATCCCTTTCGGTATGGTGAACTCTCACACCAGTTAGTCATTGGCTTCCACAGGGATGAAAGTCATTTAACCTTCCAGACATCTCTGGATGAGACAGCTAATGTCAATTGTCAAGAGAAGTGCAGATGTGGACTTCCCTGGTGCTACAGTGGTTAAGAATCCGCCTGCCAATGCAGGGGACACGGGTTCGAGCCCTGGTCCGGGAAGATCCCACATGCCACAGAGCAACTAAGCCCATGCACCACAACTACTGAGCCTGCACTCTAGAGCCCACCTGACACAACTACTGAGCCTGTGTGCTGCAACTACTGAAGACCGTGCACCCTAGAGCCTGTGCTGTGCAACAAGAGATGCCACCACAATGAGAAGCTAGCGCACCGCATTGAAGAGTAGCTCCCGCTTGCTGCAACTAGAGAAAGCCCGCACGCAGCAACGAAGACCCAATGTAGCCAAAAATAAATAAAAAAAAAAAAGAGAAGCGCAGATGTGAGCCATTATCAGCCAACAGCCACAGCAGTTGGGGGATGGTTGTACCAGCCTAGTAAAGAAGATCTGCAACATTATCTGTTGTGCCTAGTATCACATTCAATTGTCACAAGGTTCTATCAATCCTATTCTCTCAATATCTCTTGTTATATTCTGATTACCATTGGGTTATCCCACCCTCTTTCATCATTTCTTGTCTGGAAAACTGCAAGCCATCATCATCTCTCACCTGGATTATCACAATAGCATCCTAACCAGTCTCCCTCTTTTAGATCTTGTTCAATTCCAATCCATTCTCTACAGAGCAAGTAAAATGATCCATTTAAAACATAAGGTACCTTTTCATGATAAAAACACACAATAAACTAGGAATAGAAGGGAACTCTGCCTATCTGATAAAGGGCATGTATAAAAACCCCCACAGCTTACAGCATTGATAGTGAAAGACTAAATACTTTCCTCTTAAGATCAGGAATAAGACAAGGATGACTACTCTCATCCTTTCTATTCGACATTGTGTGGGAGGTTTAACCAGGGAAGTTAAGAAAGAAAAAGAAATAAAAGGCATCCAAGTTGGAAAGGAAGAAGTAAACTGTTTCTATTTGCAGATGACATGATCTTGTATAGAAAATCCTACAGAATCCACACACATACACAAAAACTATTAGAACTAATAATTGAATTTGGTAAGGTTGCTGAATACAAGATCAATGTACAAAAATCAGTTGTATTTCCATGCACTAGAAATGAACAAAATTAAAAAAACAATTTCATTTATAATAGCATCAAGAATGATAAAATACTTAGGAGTAAATTTAACAAAAGAAATGAGTGTAACTGAAACTACAAAACGTGGTTGAAAGAAATTGAAGGAGAACCAAGTAAATGGAAAGACATCGTGTGTTCATGGATCATAAAACAATCTGTTAAGATAGCAATGCTCCCCAAATTGATCTCAGATTAAATGAAATCTCTATTAAAAAAAGCCCAGCTGGTTTCTTTGTAGAAACTGACAAGTTGATCCTAAAATTCATATGGAATTCAGGGGACTCAGAATAGCCAAACCAATTTTTAAAAAGAAAACAATGTTGGAGGACTTACATTTACCAATTTCAAAACCTGCTACAAAGCTACAGTAACTAAGACAGTGTGGAGCTGGCATAAGGATAGACATATAGATAAATGAATAGAATTGAGAGTTCAGCAATAAACCCTCACGTCTATGGTCAATTGATTTTCTTTCTTTTTCTTTTTTTTTTTTTTTTTGCGTTATGCGGGCCTCTCACTGTTGTGGCCTCTCCCGTTGTGGAGCACAGGCTCCGGGTGCTCAGGCTCAACGGCCATGGCTCACGGGCCCAGCCGCTCCGCGGCATGTGGGATCTTCCTGGACCCGTGTCCCCCGCATCAGCAGGTGGACTCTCAACAACTGCGCCACCAGGGAAGCCCTTTTTTTTCATTTTTTAATGACAATTCTTTTTTTTTTGGCTGCGTTGGGTCTTCATTGACGTGAGCAGGCTTTCTCTAGTTGCGGGGAGCAGGGGCTACTCTTCGTTGTGGTGCGTGGGCTTCTCATTGTGGTAGCTTCTCTTGTTGCAGAGCACAGGCTCTAGGCACATGGACTTCAGTAGTTGCAGCACACAGGCTCAGTAGTTGTGGCTCACGGGCTCTAGAGCACAGGCTCGGTAGTTGTGATGCACGAGTTTCATTGCTCCGTGGCATGTGGGATCTTTCCGGACCAGGGATCGAACCCGTGTCCCCTGCATTGGCAGGTGGATTCTTAACCACTGCGCCACCAGGGAAGTCCCTATTGTTTTCTTTCTAATTTTACAAGCAATATATGTTCACTGCAGACAACTAGAAATACATAAAAGCATAAAGTAAAAAATAACAATCACCCATAATCCTCACCCCCCAGAGATAACCACCAAGCACTTAAAAAAAATTATTTATTTATTTTGGCTGCACGGGGTCTTAGTTGTGGCATGTGGGATCTTTAGTTGCAGCATGCAGACTCTTAGTTGCAGCACACATGCAGGATCTAGTTCCCCGACCAGGGATTGAACCCGGGCCCCCTGCACTGGGAGTGCGGAGTCCTACCCACTGGACCACCAGGAAAGTCCCACCACCTTTAGCATTTTGATGTATATCCTCTCAGTGTCCATGCATTTTATTTTTAATTGAAGTATGTTGTATGGTCAATTGATTTTCAACAGAGATGCCAGGACAATTCAAAGGGAAAAGCAGAGTCTTTTCAACAAATGGTGCAGGACAACTCTTTACTGCACGCAAAAGAATGAAGGTGGACCTCTCCCTCACACCATATACAAAAGTCAGCTCAAAATGGACCAAAGGCATAAATATGAGAGCCAAAACTATAACATTTTAAAAGAAAACATAGGGAAGTCCTTGGCGGTCCAGTGGTTAGGACTTAGTGCTTTCAGTGCTGGGGCCCAGGTTCAATTGCTGGTGACAGAACTAAGATCCTGCAAGCCATGCAGCCAAAAAAAAAAGAAAGAAAGAAAGAAAAAATAGGCACAAATTTTCATGACTTTGGGTTAGGTAATGGCTTCTTAGATACAACACCAAAAGCACAAGTGGCAAAATAAAAAATAGATAAATTGGACTTCATCAAAATTTAAAACTTTTGTGCTTCAAGTGACACCGTTAAGAAAGTGAAAATAATTAGCAATGATGAGCTTTTCATGTGCCTTTTGGCCATCTGTATGCAGATGATGTATTATTGACAGTTTACATAATCCAGATCTATGCATCATGGTGGTGGGTCATGTGGCCCCTTACGAGATCAAGAAGGAATGCTATCTTTTAAGGAGTTGTCTTGTTTATGGTAGGAGAATTTTGCTCTTTAGGTTGAATAAGTCTTTCTGTCATTGGGGGAGATTTGGTGATGCATAATGCAGGTACACAATGCACAGGGTGGGGAGAGAGGAGGCCGAAGTGCAGAGATTTTTTTGTTTAAATTTCTCTTGTCATGCCATAAAAATATGACTTTTATTTCACAGTACATTTTAGTATCATGATGAAATCATAGATTATATATTTGATTTGGTTCAACTCATTGAAGTCATTATTCTTTTCAATACTCAAATTATCCTGTTTTTGGCTAGTGGGAATCCCTTTCTAGTTGGCTCCTGTATCATTTTGATGTACCACCAGTAGTCTTTGATAACTTTCTCGCTTTTGGGCACAACAAGATATTTCAGGCTCATCTTGACATTTCTTGTCCCAGGCCTGAGAATCAGCCACTTATCCAAGGACCTCTAGATCCTTTATTTTTATTTATTTATTTATTTTGGCCATGCTGCAGAGCTTGCAGGATCTTAGTTCCCTGACCAGGGATCTAACCCACGCCCTCAGTAGTGAAAGAGCAGAGTCCTAACCACTGGACCACCAGGGAATTCCCTCTAGATCCATTTTAATGAGAAATGGTATTTAGACACCACAATCTTGGTATCAGAGGGAACTAACTGCTACTGTTAGAACATACCTCATTTTTAAAGAAGATCCTGAGTTGTTAGTACATGGTTTGGATAATATCACTGTTCTCCTCACATGGCTATGTTAAAGACTAGAGAATGGAGACTTTCCAATTAAGCAATCTATTTCACATAGCCTGAATTTATTAACCAGAAGCTCACTATTGTTTGTTTTTCTCTTTTTCATTTCTCCTGAGAAATAAAAATTTGAGCTGGAAATGAGGAGTAGCGAAGAAAAGTGTTTTGATAAAAAAGCTTACTTTTAGGTTTCAACAGAAAATTTATTGTAGAATTACCAGAGACAGAGACAAGATGGAATTTCTCATATTAGCCAAAGAAATATATAACCTTGAAATGCAGAGGAGATAGAAGACATCTCAATGGTTCCTTCAGGAAGAGGGATATGGAAGAAAAGGTGTGTCAGCAAGTTATAGGAAGTACCTACTACTTCATTTTGGTGCCCAGTCCAGAAGTGCTCAATTATTCTGCAGTCATTGCATATACTAATTTGGCAAGCAAATTAATAGAGAATAAAAGAACAGGTGAATAGCCTATTTACACATGAGAATAGAACTGAACTCAAAATTCACAGTCCACCAGTGTCTTTACTTCCTTCAAAACTTAAAGCTTCTTGAATCTTGGTTGAGGACTACTCTCCATCTAAAACATGCATTGGTTCTGACCTTTATCTAATACTCATAGATTTATTTTGGTTAAGAAAAGAGATGAGTGCTGGCTGAACATTTTGTGATCTAGATTACATTTCCTCTAGGGGTCAGTTTCAGGGCTTCCAGGGAGTTGGGTTTAGCCAGAGAATCACACCTCAAACAGGATGTTTTTCCAACTGGGTCTTTTTTCACAAAGCACTTTTCAAAGACAGTTGCTTATCTCAAAAGCAGTAGTTCGCAACCTTGGCTGCTCATTAGAATAACCTGAGGAGTTTTTAAAATGATACCATGCCTGGGACTTCCCTGGTGGCACAGTGGTTAAGAATCCACCTGCCAATGCAGGGAACATGGGTTCGATTCCTGGTCCGGGAAGATCCCACATGCCACGGAGCAACTAAGCTTGCGCGCCACAGCTACTGAGCCTGCGCTCTAGAGCCTGTGCTCTGCAACAAGAGAAGCCACCACAATGAGAAGCCCGCACACCACAACAGAGTAGCCCCCGCTCACCACAACTAGAGAAAGCCCACTCGCAGCAACAAAGACCCAATGCAGCCAAAAAATAAATAAATTTAATAAATAAGTAAATAAAATAAAAAATATAAACCGTTCCCCCGAAAGCCACTGGGGAGTTTGGGTCTTTAAAAATAATAATTCAAAATAAATAAAACAATACTATGCCTAACCCCCAGAGACGCTGATTAAATTGTTTTGGGGTAGGGCACCGGCTTCTTAAGTTCTAAAAAGTCCCAGGTGATTCTAATGTGCAGCTAGGGATGAGAACTACTGTCCTAAACAGAGTAAAAAACCTGAAGGATTTTGGGTTAAAAAAAAAAAGGTACCTTTGATAATAGGGCAAAAAAGTTATACACAGAGGACAGTATATTCCAAACTGTTTGATTATATACTCCATCAGAAAGATATTTTAAGTGTATTCCAAATATAGGTATATTTATTTTTGTGTAAATTATATATAGCACAAGCTATAAAGTTAAAAGATATAAATATGACAATTTTTAAAAAAAGTTTTCACTTCATTATGAATGGTATAAAAAACTCTTTAATTTCTTTCTATAGAGAGTAATGAAAGAGAGTAGGCTTAATTCTTCCTAAAAATCTTGACTGATTATCTTGTGCAGCAGTAATTTGAAGATCTAGTTCTAAGTGTAATTCATTTATATACTTAATTTTAATGTATATTCTAGTTTAAAAAATTAATTAGGAAAAAGATCCATGAGTCCTTTCAGTCCTGACACTAAAAGATGTGAATAACTAAGTGACTGTATTCTCTATCTGTTGCTATGTAACCCATAGCAACAGATAGAGAATACAGTCACAATAATGTCATGAATTTAGTAACTTAAAACAGCACACATTTATTATCTCATAGTCCCAGAGAATCAGGAACCAGCGCATGGTTTAGTTGGATCCTCTGTTTCAGGGTCTCACAAAGTTATAATTAGCTTGTTTACCAGGGCTGCCATCTCATCTGAGGCTTGACTGGATAGGGACTCACTTCCAAGCTCGTGTGATTGTTGGCAGCATTCAGTTCCTTGCAGGCTGCTAGACTGAGGGCCTCTGTTTCTGGCTGGCTGTCAACAGGAGGCCACCTCAGCTCTTTGCCAGGTGTTCCTCTCCATATGGCAGCTCACAACATGGCAGCTTGTTTCTTTCAAGTCAGCAAAGGAAAGATACTCTCCAAGTAAGACAGTTACAATCTTAGGTAATGCAATTACATACAGATAACCTTTGCCGTATTCTGTTGGTTAGTAGCAAGTTACAGGTCTACACGCACATTCAAAGGGAAGGGATCATATAAGAGGCAAGGATCATGGAGCCCATCTCAGAGTCTGTCCACCACAGTAACTAAATACCTAAATACACAAGTGAAAGAGGGAAAAGGGAAAGCTATTTTTCATGGTAACAGGTGTCGACTGAAAAAAAATGCACAACCTAAAAGTTGAGAATTATGTTTTATTTGGTGGTTTTTCTAAGGACCTCAACCCTGGGAGGCAGCCTCTCAGATAGCTCTGAGGGACTACTCCAAAGAGATAAGGGAGGAGCCGGGATATATAGGAGTTTTTGCAACAACGACCAGGTAGTGAAAACATCAAAGATCACTGTTAATTGAAGAAAACCAGATATCTCACGTAAATGAATTTAGCGCTTTTCTATGTATGGGAAGATGCAAGAGTCTGGGCTCACTGAAATCATTCCTCTGATATTCATCTTAGCTATCTAGAGCCGGTATCCTCTTCTTTCCCATCCTGAGTCCACTCAGGGTGCACCCCTGGGGTGGTTGCAGTGGCTGAGGGCCGGGCAGCAGGGAGCCCATCTGTCTCCATCCTGAGCTCCCACAGGGCTCACCTTTGGGGGTGGCTGCTGTGACAGCTGCAGCACCCTTTGTTGACTGACAGGGCGGGCAACATTTCTCATTCACACAGGCCAACTTATCAACGTAGAAAGAATAGTAGACAGGAAATCATTATTTTCCAACCACCTTAGCAATAAATGATATAAATAAGAATAATCACTGGAATAAGCATATAAAAATATGTTGGAGAACAGGACATTTACATAGTCTCAAAGTATCTCCTCATAGACTTTTGCTTCCAACCATAATTTAGCCTCTGGCATAAAAAAAAAATTCTAAAAATCTGAAGAAAATATTTGAAACAACTTTCAGATGTTAGAAAACAGGCAGAACAGGAGAGTTATCCTTGAGAGAAAGGAAGCAAATGTGGTGAGTTCTATAACAGCTTACTTCATGGAGTGCATTCCCTGCCACAGTTCAAGGAGGGAGAACCCAGAGTTCAGCATTCTCCCTGAGTTGAGGAGACAAAGTTGAGAATTTGAGGAGGCCAAGTTGGACAGAATTTTCAGGGTAAAGTACCAGAGAGGAGAGAGCAGCACAAAGAAGAAGGAGCTGAAAAGGGTAAGCAATTTAGAGATCTTCAGAAGGTTCTCCTCATGTCTTCATCTGGGTACTGATCAGTACATGTGCATAAGAAAACTATCCAAGTCTTGGGAAAATAAGTGGAAAAATTCTGGCCTCACTTAGCCTAGAAACGTTTCATATCCCCCAAAGCCAGAATACATCATCAGGTAGTGTACCCAGAAGAGTATTGCTTCACTTGTGTGGCAAAATTAGCCCTAGACTAAAAGTTGTTCTGGTCCCAAGTAACAGAGCTTAAAAGCAAGCCTTGAAAGGATCAAACTATTTCTTGGAAAAAAGCTCAAGAATATTTATAGGAATGCAAAAAATATCCAGCACCCAATAATTGACAAAGTTAAGGCATCCAACCAAAAATTACCAGTCATGTAAAGAAGCAAAGAATATAACCTATAATGAGGAGGAAAATCAATCAGTAAACAACAGATCCAGAAATGACACAAATGATAGAATTAATAGACAAGGACGTTAAAATTATTATAAATACATTTTGTATGTTCAAAAAGTAGAAGGAAGCATGAGCATGTTAAAGAAAAACACAGAAGATATAAAAAAGTCCCAATAAACTTCTAGAGGCAAAAAAAAAGAATGAAATGAAAAAAAATACATTAGATGAGATTAACAGCAGATATTGCAAGTCAGTTGACCTGAAGACATAGCGATAGAAAATAGCCAAAAGGAAACACAGAGAGAAAAAAGGCTGGAGAAATAATGGCCACAAGCACAAGCTGGAGATCACAAGAATGCCTTGAAACCCGTGCCAATTCTCATTGTCTCTGACCTCGATGGCATGTGTATCCTGCAGAAACCTTGAACAACACTGTCAACTCATTTGACCTAATTGACATTTATAGAACTCTAAACTCAACAGACTATAGATCAGCAGAATAGATATTGTTTTCAAGTGCACGTAGAATATTTACCAAAGTAGACTATATTCTGGGCTTTAAAACAAGTCTCAATAAATGTAAAATGATTCTTATCATATGAAATATGTTCTCTGACCATAAATAAAATTAAATTAGAAATCAATAGAAGGAATGTAGAAAATTCTCTATTTGTTAATTAATACATTTCTAAGTAACACATTGTCCAAAGAACTCAGAAGGGGACTTCCTTGGTGGCGCAGTGGTTAAGAATCTGCCTGCCAATGCAGGGGACATGGGTTCGAGCCCTGGTCCGGGAAGATCCCACATGCTGCGGAGCAACTAAGCCCATGCGCCACAACTACTGAGCCTGTGCTCTAGAGCCCGCGAGCCACAACTACTGAGCCCACATGCCATAACTACTGAAGCCCATGTGCTGAGAGCCCATGCTCTGCAACAAGAGAAGCCACCGCAATGAGAAGCCCGCGCACCACAACCAAGAGCAGCTCCCAGCTCGTGCGCACAGCAACAAAGACCCAACGCAGCCAAAAATAAATCAATACATAAATCTATAAAAAAAAAGAACTCAAAAGGGAAATTAGAAAACAATTTGGACTTAATGAAAATGAAAACAGAACATATCAACATGATATCAATACGTGTGAGATACAGGTAAAGCATTCCATATGGGGAAGTTTATAGCATAAATGTGTGTATTAGAAAGAGAAAAGCTCTCAATGACCCAGGCTTCCACCTTAAGAAAGTAGAAAAAAAAAAACCAAATGAAACCCAAAGTAAGCAGAAAAAAGGAAATAAGTAAAATAAGAGCATGTGGGACTTCCCGGGTGGTCCCGTGATAAAGAATCCGTCTTACAATGCAGGGGACGCGGGTTCGATCCCTGGTCAGGGAACTAAGATCCCACATGCTGCAGGGCAACTAAGCCCGTGTGCCACAACTACTAAGCTCACGTGCCTCAACTAGAGAGGCTGTGTGCTGCAAACTACAGAGCCCACACACCCTGGAGCCTGTGCGCCACAACTAGAGAAGAGCAAACCCGCACACCACAACTAGAGAGAAGCCCACGTGCTGAAACGAAGAGCCTGTGCACCGCAGTGAAAGATCCCACATGCCTCAACGAAGATCCCGCGCGCTGCAACTAAGACCCGACGCAGCCAAAAATAAATAATAAAATAAATAAATAAATAAATAAATCTTAAAAAAGAGCATAAATCAATGAAATAAAAACAGAAAAACCATAGAAAACTGATGAAACTAGAACTGATTATTTAAGATCAATAAAATTGATATGACTTTAGGCAAAGTGATCAGGAAAAAATAAGGTATAAATTACCAATATTAGGAATGAGAGAGAAGACATCATTACAGTTCTTATAGACATTATAATCATAATACTGTATGGAGATAGTATGAACAACTTTATGCAAAATTTTTGACAACTTAGATGAGATGTATAAATTCTCTGAAACACATAAACTACCAAACCTCACTCAAAAAGAAACATAACGGGACTTCCCTGGTGGTCCAGTGTTTAAGACTCCGGGCTTCCACTGCAGGGGCCACAGATTGGACCCCTGGTCATGGAACTAAGATCCTGCATGCTGCTCGGCACTGCCAAAAAAAGAGAAACAACCTGAATAGTTGTGTATCTATTAAAGAAACTCAACTTTTAGTTAAAAACATTTCCCACAAAAGGAACTCCAGTCCCAAATGGCTTAACTTATAAATTCTACCAAACATTTAAAGAAGAAATAATACTAATTCACAAACAGTACACAAAGTCTTCAAGAAAATTCTTCCCAACTCAGTCTATGAGACCAGCATTATCACACCGATGCCCAGACTAGACATTCATTATGTCTCCTATAGCTCTGTTTGTTTTACCAAACCAATATTGCATCAAAGTTCATGCATTGGACTTGGTTATGCCTCTTTAGTGTATTCATATCTAGAAAAATTCTTCTACCCTTTTTTTTCTCTCTCATGACATCAATTCTTTGAAGAGACTCATTAGTTACCTCATAAATGTCCTATGTTCTGGATTGTCTATATGTGTCTTAATGGTGTAATGTATCTTGTTTGTTTGTTTGTTTGTTTTGGCCACCTTGTGTGGCTTGCGAGATCTTTCCCCGACCAGGGATTGAACCTGCGCCCTGGACAGTGAAAGCACAGAGTTCTAACCACTGGACAGCCAGGGAATTCCCTATCTTGCTCTTATATTTCCTGTAACTGAAAGTTAGGGCTGAAAATTTGCTTAAATTCAATTAAACATTTAGGCAAGAATATTTCATAGGTTTTGCTGTGCACTTCATACTGTATCACATCATGAGGCTCATCATGCTAGTTTATTCCATTAATCGGACTTGGTTAAGTTAATGACTCCCAGATCTCTAAATCGTCAAGATTGGTTTTTCTCTGTGAAATTAGCAACAAGATAACTTGCGGGTGATACTTTGGCACAGTGCAAATATCTTGTTCCCCAAAAGCCTTTCACTCAAGGATTTCAGCATCCACTGATTTCTTTTTCCATGCCTTAACCAATTATTTTACGAGGAGTAGAAAAATGGCAATTTGTTAATCCTATCAATATTACCTTTTTACATTCCCTGTAAAGAAAGGCTTCCCCTCTTCAAACTGGGGATTAAACATAGCTCCTCCTAAAAAGGCAGGGTAAATGCTTAATTTCATTTAGTTGCCAGTTTTCAGAATATTGTATATACAAGCTTATTTTCAATTAGCTCTCTCTCTTTTTCTGTCTCTCTCTGAGAGTCACTATGGACTTTTTAATTTTATTTACTCAAATATTTAAAAAACACAGTCATTATTCTTTTTTTAAAATTTATTTTATTGGGCCTTCCCTGGCAGTCCAGTGGTTAAGACTCTGTGCTTCCACTGCAGGGGGCACAGGTTCGATCCCTTGTCAGGGAACTAAGATCCTATGTGTCTGAGTAGTGCAGCAAAAAAAAAAAAAAAAAAAAAAAAAAAAAATATATATATATATATATATATATATATATATAACTGAAGTATAGTTGATTTACAATGTTGTGTTAATTTCTGCAGTACAGCGAAGTGATTCAGTTATACGTATATATATTCTTTTCCATCATGGTTTATTACAGGATATTGAATATAGTTCCCTATGCTATACAATAGGACCTTGTTGTTTCACAGTCATTATTCTTTTTGACTCTCAAATAATCCCAAAGTTGGTCAATGAGAATTCCTTCAAACTGGCTCCTTGTGTTTATGATGTCTCCATTAGTCTTTGAGAGCTTCCTTGTTTTCTGGCATGATAAGATATCTTTGGTTCACCTTGTACTCTACCTGCCTCATACCTTTCATAAGCTATTTCTTTAAGGAACTGTGGCTAGTTTTAGTGAAAAATAATAATTAGTGGTCACAGTATGGGCTGCACTGATTACTATCAGGGTTTTTCTTCATTTGGATTCCCCTGAAAGCAGACCCTGAGACAAGGGTTTGAGGTCAGGTAGTTTCTTTGGAAGATGATCCCCAGAAATACAAATCAAGAAGTGGGGAAATGAATCAGGGAAAGGAAAAAAGCCAATAAAGCGTGTATTAATGAACAAATTACTACTGTGAGCAAATGGGGCTCAATCCTGCTGAGAATCCTCTGAGGAACAACCTAGAATGTGCCCCAGAACTGTCCTACCCAGGGACAGAAATGCTGGGTTATTTACCCACAAACTCTCCTCACTGTTCTAGAACTATCCCTAGATTTTTAAATCCCAGCACTTTCATCAGGAGCTTGAGTTAATAAGTGTGTACTAGAACTATTCACTTCAGGTGAACTCAGAGCAGGTGTAAGAGGATGTGTGGGACAGGGCATTCATAGAATCTACTACGGGTTATTGCTTGCAGGTGCTTTCAAAAGACAGCGCTGGAAAATACATTTTTTTAAAAAACTGAATTAATGTTAATATTTCCAATTCAAAATGAACATTGCATTTTTTCTTTACCTTAGAATTTAATATTGTATCCCCTTTCTCTTATACTGAAAATCTTGGTTCTTAATAATATTAACATTTATTTGTTTTATTCTATAATATACATTATTAGATTCAACTTGCATTATCAATACGACTACCAACAATTAAATTGTTGAATAATGTTTAAGATTTTTTTGCAGTTTTTTCATCCTTAGACTATGCCCCCCTTTCTAACCAAAAAGTAGCATGCTTTATGCTTATTCTGTACCTTGCTTTTTTTCACTTAATATGTCATGGCGCTCACACCCTAAAGTATATTCTTTTTTTTTTATTGTGGTAAAATATACATAAGATGTACCATTTAAACCGTTTTAATGTGCACAGTTCAGTGGCATTAAGTACATTCACATTGTTGTGCATCCACCTCCAGAACTTTTTAATCTTTTCCAGCTGAAACCTTGTACCCATTAAACAATAGCTCCCAAGTGCCCATCATCGGATGAATGGATAAAGAAGTTGTGGCACATATATACAATGGAATATTACTCAGCCATAAAAAGAAACGAAATTGAGCTATTTGTAATGAGGTGGATAGACCTAGAGTCTGTCATACAGAGTGAAGTAAGTCAGAAAGAAAAAGACAAATACCATATGCTAACACATATATATGGAATTTAAGAAAAAAAATGTCATGAAGAACCCAGGGGTAAGACAGGAATAAAGATGCAGACCTACTGGAGAACGGACTTGAGGATATGGGGAGGGGGAAGGGTGGGCTGTGACAGGGCGAGAGAGAGTCATGGACATATACACACTAACAAACGTAAGGTAGATAGCTAGTGGGAAGCAGCCGCATGGCACAGGGATATTGGCTCGGTGCTTTGTGACAGCCTGGAGGGGTGGGATAGGGAGGGTGGGAGGGAGGGAAACGCAAGAGGGAAGACATATGGGAACATATGTATATGTATAACTGATTCACTTTGTTATAAAGCAGAAACTAACACACCATTGTAAAGCAATTATACCCCAATAAAGATGTTAAAAAAAATCTCTTACAAATATATGAATGTCCTTAGGCTTAAAACATTATATACTTCTTTTTCCCATCTAAGAATAAAATACTGTTTACTGAGAAAAAAAACAAAACAAAACAAAAAAAACCCCAAAAAAACCCACAATAGCTCCCCATTCTCCTTTCCCCCCTAGCTCCTGCAACACCTATGCCACTTTCTGTCTCTATGAATTTGACTACTTTAGGTACCTTATTAAGCAGAATCATACAATATTTGTCCCTTTATGACTGGTTTATTTCACTTAGCATGATGTCATCAAGGTGCATCCATGTAGTAGCCTGTGTCAGAATTTCCTTCCTTTTAAAGGCTGAATACAATTCTACTGTATGCACATACCGTACTTTGTTTATCCACTCATCTGTCAGTGGACACTTGGGTTTCTTCCACTTTATTTTGTCGTGATTAATGCTGCTATGAAGACAGATCTATGCATATCCATTCAAGTCCTTGCTTTCAATTCTTTTGAGTATATATCCAGAAGTGGAATTGGTAGATCATCCTCATTCTTCTTTTTTTTTTTTTTTGCTATTAGGAATATTATCACAATGAAAATAACCTTGTGCACACGCTGTGCATATATAGTTTTATATATTTAGAGGCATGTGGATCACTGTTGGGCTGTTCATCGTTCCAATCACCCTGACTCCTTTAGGTTCAGCTCTTTCGTACCACTCTCATACTCCACTCAGGGACCCAGGTACATTCTATTGATCTCTAGATCTAACTAGCTAGAAGCTCGAGAAACTTGGGATTCTCTGTAACCATTTATCACTTATATGCCACTCTTGGGAGCACAGGAATCTTGCTACCGCCCCTTGCTGCACTGAGGAGCAAGGAGCTCTGTGAGGTGGACTCAGATTTGTTTGCCCAGCTCTACCACCCAGCCATCTCTACTCTAGGGCTTGCTGCCTTTGTGGTCTCTACCTAGCAAAGGTTGCAAGGTTTACCTTGTGCTTGGATTTTCTCTAAAACTGAAGTTTCTGTCCTAACCAGACCTTATCAGTCAACTTCAGGTACAACATCTCCTGTATCCTCTTTTCTTCCCCTCAACTCTTCTGCCCAACTTCAACATACCCCAAGCTAGTCTTAGTCACAGGAAGCTTGCATTTATATCACATACACTTTCAGCTTAAGGTTTTAACTCTCAAAATCTAAGAAACAACTTTTTGGCCTGCTATTTCATTCCTTCCCTGAAGAACTAAGTGAAGCAGTAAGCCTGTTGAATGGTAGAAGAACAAAAAGTACAAAGAAATGCAGAGGAACAGACTCAATTCATTTATTCCTCCACCAATGAGGATTAATCTTTTTAGTAATCCAAGAATCTTCCTGGAGAAAATTGCTATTTTCATAGCCAGGAATTAAGGGCATCCAGGTCTCCTTCTGAGGCTGAGGGGCTTGTACTTTGATTCCAGTGGAGGAGCCCTGGAGGTGTTTCTGCCTTCCTTCTCTGTGCCTGAGCTGAATCAGGCCCAGATGCATACTGGGCAAGGTTTCTAACACATCTGGACACATCCTAAGACATTCTGCTCCCAGGTCCCCTCTATCTCAGCTCACACAAGGTTCCCTGGGTGGATTGGCAGGAAGAGCATCATGTGGCTGAGCTGAGGACACTATCTGCTTAAGAACGACCAGGTTCTTGGGCTTTCTAGGGCCCGATAAAGTGGACCCTTGCTTTTCCAGGGGCCCCTGTATGTCTCCAGGAAGGGAGCAATGAGAAACCAATTGGAAAGGAAACAGAAGAGACAGAATTTTCTGGCTTTGGAGACAGACAAACCTGAATTCCAGTCCTAGCTGTGTCACTAACCAGTTACTATATAACCACGGGAAAATCGGTTAACCTCTAAGCTTACATCGCTTCATCTATAAAACGGATATGACACTTTCCAAAAGGCCCGAATGAGGCTCAAATGAGATAATACCGTTAAAGGGCCTCATAAGCTGTTTGTCCCTGTGCAAACACACGACACTGTTATTGTGAGGACAATTGCTTCCTGTATGGCCAAAGTGGCTAGTGGATTTCCTGCACCTGAAACACGCATCTGCTCAGACGCTGGCTGCTGTGCTGGGTCCCAGGGAAGCCAAGCTGTGTTTCCGCCTTCATCCAGTTTGTTTTGTAACTTGGTCCTGCTTCAGCTTGGGCTGGCATTGAACACAGACTGTCCAGGAAGTTCTGCCTGGCCAATCTGGGCCTCCTGAGATAAGGGGTTAGAAAATCATTATCTGGATCCTGTACATCACAGAAAAGAGCTTCTCAGTTCTTGGCTCTTGGCTCTAGCTTTTGAGCTGCCCCATCCCACTCCTGTCCTCACCTCTCTCTGCTTTCTCTGTTTCCTGTCTCTGCTTCCCCTGTTCATGTTGACAAATGTGTTCTTTAGGCTCTGCCCTGGGCTGCGCCTGGCTGAACCATCAGTCATCTATTTAGCCCACCACTTAGTCTCTATAAGGCTGGCCCCAAGAACTTGCTCCTCTAATTCCTCCCGGATCCAGGATCACAGGGCAGCTTTGAAGGAGAGACCACTGGGCTTGGTTCAAGTTGCAGAGGAGAACATGGCAATATTGGTACCACCCCTCAAACCTCACAGGCTGACACACACGCCCACAGACATACACACAATAACACATGTACATTGCACACACATAATTTACATATACAGAGACATGCACATGGATGTGATCACCTATATGCATAAATACACACTGACACAAATACCTTAGATCAGAAAGTCTAGGTTGGGTAGGGAAAGTGATTGACTCTGATTCCCTTTTACTCCCCAAAGTCTGAGACAGACAGGTAGAACTACACAAAGAAGGACTTGGCATTTTGAGGAATGTGCCTTTTCTGTCTTTGATGACCCCTTTTATTGACTGAGATCACCAAAGTAACAAAAGTTGCCTTTTATTGAATGTGCCTCCGTGTTCAGTACTGCCTTAGCCCCTTTGTATCGATATATGCCATCTCATGGAGTCTCCCCCCTGTTCTATGCAACCTGAATATTCTAGGCCTCACCAGACTATGGGTTCAAAAGAAGCCATCTTAATATTAACGTCCAATCACAGTGTTAATATTAATGTCCAATCACAGTGGTGCTTAGCCAACCATTTGCCATACAGGACCTTAGTCCCCCTCAAAAGTCTCCTCAGACATTCCAAGGAGTACTCAGAAGTGTCTCACAGGTACTGAGGGAAGTTGTTTATATTCTTATCCTCCAAACACCTCTTCAAGGAATCTTCCCATTGCCTGGTACCCTCTGCCAGAATTTTCCAGCAAGCATCCTCCAGCTCTGACCTTGACACTGTAGTTTGTAGTAGAGGAGGGGAAAAAAGAGAATTATCAGCTCCCTACCTTTGCCACTGAGGCCCCAAAGCTTCCCCAAATGTACCCCAAGTCTCACAAAGACATGATGTATACCATGCTCCAGCCCTTCTGTGGCAGATGCTTTTGGTGCTCTGCCCTTCATCTTAGGGGTTTATCACTAAGTGCTCACTAACAAACTTCACCTGCCTGCATCTGCATCTCTGTCTGAAGGGCACACAGCCCCTGTATCTGGCAGGCTGGAAATACAGTGGCAGGGGTGGCAGTGGAGGGAATTAATACTCCCTGGAGCAGTCCTCAACAAATGACTGATGGGAATTGGTGTATATAACACCATTCTCTCACCCTTGACATGCAAACCCTGAGGCCTGTGTTCAACACAGTTTCCCACAGTTTCTGCATGGCATTAAGCTCCAGTCACCTACAGTGATAGCTGGTTTGATCATTTGTTCATTATGGACCTCCCTCTCTTCCTTTCTCACTCCTCACTTCCCTTCTAGTGTTTCCTGCACCACCTAATAAACTACTTGCTCTTGAATCCCTGTCTCAGGGTCTGTTTCTAGGGGAATTCAAATTAAGGCACCCACTCCAAGGAGATCAGTACCTCTAGCATGTACAAGGACTGAGTCCCTGACAGTGCCTCCATTCATCTCCTCTTTCTCCCCAGGAACCTCCTCATGTGTGTTAACTCATGCATACACTAGCCCACTAATTCTACCAGAATCCAGACTGAATTCAGTTTGCATTTAGCTGGGACTCATGATGTACCTGTAAGAGGAGGGAACTGAGCGTCAGAGAAGGAAAGTGACATGCGTCCTTTTGGCTGTATCTGTGCTGAGGTTTGGCATATATGGGCTTAATGGAGAGCTGAGGGGCTATTTATAGCTGCTCCTGGGTGGAAACTTTGAATGTGGAAAAATAGATGGGTTGCTGTTTCGCAATGCTGCTCTTAATCCTAGCAGCATGGTGACGTGAGGCTGGGGCTTTCCAATACTTACTAAAGGCTCAGAGTTCCTTGGTGGCCTAGTGGTTAGGATTCCAGGCTTTCACTGCCGTGGCCTGGGTTCAGTCCCTGGTTGGGGAACTGAGATTCTGCAAGCCGCGCACACCAAAAAAAACAAACAAAAAAACAAACAAAAAAAGACTTTACTAAAGGCTTGATGGTGACACAGGAAATAAACAGAGAGTAGTAACATGATATTAGACCATCTATCTCACAAATAATAGTCTGTTTTCTTCACCCAAAGATATTCATTCCCATTCAGACTTTGAGCTCCCTCAATGCAGCGTTCTGAACATAATCTGTGCCTTCCTGACCTGCCTGAGGCTGGTCTACAGAGTTCCCATCTCCTGAATACCAAAGTGATTATGACTTACCAATGGGGTCACAGACTTACAGTCTCTATCAAAATATATATTGACAATACAGTACATAATCACAATTCACTAGAGACTTCCTTATGTAAGACGAGACCTCAATCAGATGTCTGCTTTGCCTTTCTTGATCAGCTTCTTTGTCAGCTCTGCATACAATGGCCAGGGGTCTCTAAGAGGCTACTCTGGCTCTTCGTTTGTCTTGCCTGCAGGTTTGTCTCAGTTTCTCCTCTCCGTCATTGACCAAATGCCTGGATTTTCTAAGCAAAGCTGTAATTGGCTCAGCATTCCTGCCTATTCTATCTTTCATTCACTCTGAGACTTTGAGGAGATTTTACTTTGTAGTACGTGAAGATGACAGAGTAATCTTTTCTACCTGTATAAGGTCTTGACAGGTTAAAGATTTCACCCTAGAAGACATAACTGCATGGCTGGTCAACCAGTGCCATTTGTACTCTTTTCACATTCAGAGCAAGGGCAGGCTTGAGAGTCCACACTGAGTTCTGGGGAGATATCAGAGAGCGCTGAATGCCCTTTAAAAGCACCTGAGGGGCTTCCCTGGTGGCGCAGTGGTTAAGAATCCACCTGCCAGTACAGGGGACATGGGTTCGAGCCCCATCCAGGAAGATCCCACATGCTGCGGAGCAACTAAGCCCATGCGCCACAACTACTGAGCCTGCACTCTAGAGCCCGTGAGCCACAACTAGTGAGCCTGAGTGCCGTAATTACTGAAGCCCGTGCACCTAGAGCCCGTGCTCTGCCACAAGAGAAGACACCGCAATGAGAAGCACACGCACCGCACTGAAGAGTAGCCTCCACTCGCCCCAACTAGAGAAAGCCCGCGCACAGCAACCAGGACCCAATGCAGCCAAAAATAAATATAAATAAAATAAATAAATTTATTTTAAAAAAAGCATCTGAGAGCTCTTAACTCTTACCAGCTGTTATTACTCAGAAAATATTGTGGCTGAGGAGTGGCTTACTCTGGATTGGGAAAACTGAGTTTGAAACTTTCCCTGACAACAGAATAGAACAGAGATGAGGAAGCCCAGGGAGACTATTTCTTTAGCTTTACTAAGAAGTCATAGGTCTCAGAGATACCCTTGAACAGTTGACCTTGCTATTGGGCCTACCTTGCTATTGCTGCTGTTGCTAAGTTATAGAAAAAGAAAATTGCCAGAAAGAAAATGTTTAGCTGGTAAGGTCAGAACCATTCAGCCTTGGCAAGTTGAACACATATGTATACATGTGTGAAGTCAGTTATACTCCACCCCCAGGAAAAAACTCCAGCCATATCTTCTCTAAGTCCCTAATTGTTTATATAGTTTTATTAACTTATTTGTTTGATTGAAAAAAATGTCCTGTATTTCTCTTGTGACTGAGTCAGAAAAGGGATGGGTCAGGACACCTGGAAACCACAGCTGGTAAGTCACACCTGCCTTGTTCAGTGTTCTGAAGACCTGGGAGGCAGGAAAAGTCTGGAAGGACTCAATAGAAGGCTTTATCTGGTCGGGCTGACATTTGCAGATTCAACCCTCTGCAGGCCTTCCATTCTTAAAGGTTTTTTAAGGTGTCTAGCATAGTCCTGGTACATAGATGGTGTTCAATAAAATTATTTTTGAAGGAATGGGTGAATGAATTTCAAAAGTAAATCTTTTTCAAAAAGCAAGTGAAGAAAATGGCCAGAGGAATTTGAAGAGTCAAGTCATTATTTGGTGAAGGAGGACTGGGAATAAGGGAGGTCAAACAAATGGGGTGTGAGAATGTTTTGGAAGCCCTGAAGACCTAGTCGTGGGAGCAGATCCACCCAGAGGTGCTGATTATCCAGTTCTCTGCATTATTTCAGAACAGGCCCAGCATTCAAGGCTTGGCAAAAGTGCATGCTCTCTCTTAACCAGAGTCTGTAAAGGCCCCTTAAGATCTTTGAATCTATGTCTTCAGGGCACAAGAAGGCCATCCTTAGAGTATAATGGTTAGAGTGTTAGAGGAGAGGTTTTCAAGGCAGACAATTGGCTCCAATACACTTTAGCCCTGGTAACTAATGCTCTCGGCTGTCTGGTAAGCTTTTCTATTCCCTTTGCTCCTCTTGCCATAGGACATATAATTTGGCCATGGCCTGTCAGAGTATTCCATCTCTCTGGGTCAGTGATTTGTCCACAGGGGACAGGTGACACAAGTAAAACTAATCAGAGTCCTTTTTCGGCTTTATATGTAGAAGAGAAAACTTCTTTTTGGTTGCATGTTCTTATCTGAGATAACGTAAGCTTGGGGCTGCCGGCTACCAGGTTTCCTACAGTGCAGAGAGCGTGACAGCTGTAGGAGAGAAACCAAGTGAGTGAAAGAGTACTGAATAATACAAGTACTAGCACTTAACAGGTACTTTAAAAATGTTAGTTTCCCTTCACCATAAGCCTTGGAAATTCAGTCCTCAGTCAAAAACCCTTTAGGCCTTTAGCTTTTTGAATAGCAAATGGTCCCTCTTGGGCCTCTACTCTAACTATAGTCTCTATTTTTTATTTTCCCCAACCAGGGAGCTCAGAGGAAATGTTGGCAGAGCAAGTCTAGCAGGGAAGTTTCATGCAACTGAAGACACAGAAATAATTAACAAGAAGACATAGACTCTGTCCTCAAGGAGTTGATACTTTTTTAAAAAATTTATTTTATTTTTTTATATTTGGCTGTGCTGGGTCTTTGTTTCTCTGCGAGGGCTTTCTCTAGTTGCGGCAAGCGGGGGCCACTCTTCATTGCAGTGCGCGGGCCTCTCACTATCGCGGCCTCTCCTGTTGCAAAGCACAGGCTCCAGACGCGCAGGCTCAGTAGTTGTGGCTCACGGGCCTAGTTGCTCCACAGCATGTGGGAGCCTGTTGCTCCGCGGCATGTGGGCTCGAACCCATGTCCCCTGCATTGGCAGGCAGATTCTCAACCACTGCGCCACCAGATAAGCCCCCTGGCAGGAGTTCTTTAGACCCACCCAAGTTGTCAATTACTTGCCGCGCAGTCTTAATTTGGATGTTTGGTGGTCGTCTGGGTGGATCTTTTCAAGTCCACGGAGATAGAGCAATAGGAGAATGAGAACGACTGAGGGGGAAAAGCCTTGGCCTCAGTGCGCCTCTTCACGGCCAGAGAACTGGTCTCTGACAGATCCTGCAGGCGATGTCAGCTGCCACTTAGCGGGCTACTTGAATCTACATGGCTCAGGATAAGTCCCAGCCACCCTTCAGAGGGGAGCCATAGCCCAATAGGCGGATCAAGGTTATGACCTTTGAGGCCCCACATTGGGTGCCAGAAAAGATGTTGCAGGAGAGAGAGTGGGGTGCGAGAGGATGGTCACATCCCAAGTCATGTCTGAGTCCCTGGGATGGCCGCCAAGTGTGGGTTCTTGGCTTTGTGCAGGCAAGAATTCAAGAGCAAGACATAGTAAAGTGAAAGAAGGTTTAGTCAGGGAGATACACACTCCATAGACAGAGTGTGGGCCATCTTGGAAGGCAAGAGGCCAAGGAGTTGATACTTTAGGGAGGGAAAATGTCACTAGCACAGATAATGACAACACAATATGCAAATGCAATGACAGAATTGTGCACTGGAGGCTGTAGGTAAGATGGGTGAAACCTCATGGAGAGATGCAGGGCAACGGAATGAAACTGTAGTCTTCATGGGCTGTCGCTTCATCTACAGGGTCAGCACAGATAAGTTCTCTAGGTAGCTGGTTCTGGTACCACATGTAAGTGCCCAGCTTCTGTGCTGCAGTAAAGATTGCTGCAGTGTTGACTCTTGCTAATGGGGACTTCTGAACTTTCTGTACAAACACTGATTTGCCAGAAGACAGAGCTAGGAGACCTGGACATCCCAGGACTTCTATCCTAAAAGAGCTATGGCTCCTAGGGAGGAGGGGAAGACTGGGGGATCTGGTGGCAGGGCTGAAAGTAGAACCAGGCAGGAGACAACAGTGGCTGGAGAGCAGGTGTGGGCAGCCTGGAAGAAATGCAGACATTTGTGCAACAGCTGCAGAGGCCCCATCCATTCATCTGTCCTATCAGTGGGGGAGAATCTTCACTATCTTCACTAAGGAGTATGAAAGAAACTGCGTACAGCTCTGCCCTGCCCAGAAGAAGGACTAGTCTGTAAACATCTGAGAAAATGCTCAGCTTCAATAGTGCTTAAAAAAACAACCCACAAAATAAAGCAACACTGAGATACCATGTTTTCTCTTTCAAATTGGTCTTCCTTTTCTTAGATGGATGAGGGCATGCAGGAACTCCCAGTCACTGCAGGTGAAAGTGTAGGTTGATGCTTTTTCTGGAAAGCAATTGGCCTTAAAATGCTCATATCATTTGACCTGATGATTTCACTTACCTGTCCATTCTAAGAAGAGAAATTGACATATGGAGGCCATAATAGACATCCTTGGGGGTGTATTCTCAGCTCACAGTGATTCACTCATCTCTGAGAACAGAGGGACCTATTTGTGTTATCACCCTCCTTAATTCAGCCTCAGAAGAGGGACCTTGATCCACTGGCCACTGTTCACTGGACCAGGGTAGACACCTGACCAAACTAGGTCAATTATATTGTCTTTCTTACTTAGGAATTCCGGTTTAGGCTGATATCTTGAATGGAAGTAGTGTAAAAATTCTGGAACTGTGTCAAGGCTATTATCCTCCAGATGAACTGAAAAACAGAGAACACCAGTCTACAGAGAGAGGAGAATGAGGCAGAGCTGTGGAGAGAAGTAGAGATAAGAGACATAGACAAAACATTCCTGGACCATTACATTGCACATTCTAGTTGCTTTCTGCATTCCTGCCTTTTTATTCTGAGAAACACGGTATTCTTATGACAGCTTATATATTTCCCTTAAGTTAACTAGGTGGGTTTCAATTACTTGCATTCAAAAGCTTACTGTAGCTTTACAGTTAAGGGGATGGTTGAGTAAACGTACATTTTTTCTACAGTAGATTATCAAACTACCATTAAAAATGTTTTAGAGGACTATTTAATGACACGTAAAATGCTCAACTGACAATGATAAGTAAAATTATCAGGATATACAATTTTCTGTGCATAGAAAAAAGTTTGCAAACACAGAAAACTTTTAGCAGTGGTTACCCACTGGAGTGGGTACCCTGGAGTAAACTTTCATTTTTTACTTCATACACTTTTGTTTCATTTGAATTTATACTTGGAGCATTGCTTATATAACTAAGGTTATATGAGAAGCATTTTCCATACTGCTATACAAATACTTTGTAAATGCTATTATTTTAATGGTTGTATAATATTGTGTTTTGAGAGGATATCATACTTTATTAAATCACTTCTCACTATTGTTTTCAATAATTTTTACTATTTTAAGCAATGCTGTGGCAAACATCTTTAATGCATAAAGTTTCTTTTTTCTATATTTTGGATATTTGCCTAGGATCCTTTTTTCAATAAATTTATTTATTTATTTATTTATGGTTGGCTGCATTGGGTCTTTGTTGCTGTGCTTGGGCTTTCTCTAGTTGCGGCAAGCAGGGGTACTCTTTGTTGCGGTGGGCGGGCTTCTCATTGCAGTGGCTTCTCTTGTTGCAGAGCACGGGCTCTAGGCGCGCGGGCTCAGTAGTTGTGGCTCGTGGGCTTAGTTGCTCCGTGGCATGTGGGATCTTCCCGGAACAGGGCTAGAACCCGTGTCCCCTGCATTGGCAGGCAGATTCTTAACCACTGCGCCACCAGGGAAGTCCCTGCCTAGAATCTTTTTTCAGAAGTGGAGTCATTAGAGTGGAACATTTCTATGGTTCATGAGTAATTTTGGTCACGATGCTTACTCTGAAGGCTGTGCCTACTTCCTTGCCACCTGAAACACAGGTGAATGCCCAGGTCTAACTAACATATTGCCTCTACAGCCAGCCTTCTTGCAAATCTAATGGGTTAAAAAAATACTAGCACATCTCTTTGTTTTAATTTATGGTTCTTTGGCTGCTAATAAGTTAGAACATTTTTCATGTTTGTTAACTGCTTTAATTTCATCCTTTGTGAATTATGTGTTCCCTGTCCTCTGCTCCTTCATTTGTTGGAAATGCCGATATTCATATAGACTTGTATGGAATCTTTATGAAACTAAGGTAAAAATCTGGTGTTTAAAACCATGTGAAAATGTGTGCAGAGAAAAATCAACAGCATTCAGGCCAAAGTTACTCTTTATGATAACTCAATCTGAGTCAATCACCAATTCTTCTTTCCTATTTTTATAAATCTTTTTGACAAGAAACAAGAAACCTGAAGTCATTCTCAGCCCCAAGACAATCATCCCCCTGATTATTCCCTGAATCTCTCTTATATCTAACTCTGGTACCACCAGCCTAATTCAGTCTTTGTAGTAAACATTTACTGTTTTGTCTGTCAGACATCTCCTTTCTTGTGGGAATTGCCTCTCTTCCAATTCTATGCATGATTACTGCTGGAGATTGCATGTTTATATTTGACCATGCCCACCTGTTTGTGGTTGATTTATCTAGGGGCAGTCACCTGGCCCAAACTGGGCCAACGAGTTTCTTCTTATCTTTTTATATTTAGAACCAAGAGAGTGAGGTTAATCTCTCTCCAGTGACTGTAGATATTCAATGTAAAACATGGAAGCTGTTGTTGGCCATATTTTCTGTCAGATGAATTGGGGAATAGAGAAAGCCAGATCAGAGCAAGAAAAGAATATTAATTCAATACAGAGAAGAGTAATGAGATAAAGAAGGAAGATCTACAGTACTGCAGTTTCTTTCAAGAACAGTTTGTTGAACTCTAGTTCAGTCTGTATAATCTGAGTTACGTTAGGACTCTTCCAATACACCCTCTTTATCAGTTAGAGATATATGCAATTGCAAGTAATTAACATGGCTTAACCATATACAAATTAATTTTCCCCCAATAAAAGGGTGCTTGGAGATAGGCATGCGAGGATAAGAGTAGCTGTTCCAGGTTACAAAATATCATAAAAGACCAGGCTCTTCTGTCTTTCTGTTCCATTATCCTTAGTGTAAGGCAAGAGAGTGACTGTCAAGCAGAGTCTGCTTTCTTATCATGTAGAGAAGGAAAGGACAAAGGACAAAGGATTGAAGGAATAAGCATACCTCTGGAAGCCTAACTCTAAAACTTTCTTTTATTCTCTCATTGGCCAGAACTGGGTCATATGGCCACCCTGAGTACATATTATCCCCACTTGCACTCTAGAAAAGTGAGAACTTTTAGCTACTTCTATGTACACTGCTGCCTCATACAAAACTGCAATTCTCTTAGTATGGAAGACAGAGGAATGAATATTAGATAGGCAACTAGCAGTTGGTCCATGTTCCTTTTTGCTTATCTGGTTGACTTAGGGTTTTTTTTTTTTTTTTTTTTTTTTGCGGTACACGGGCCTCTCACTGCTGTGGCCTCTCCCGTTGCGGAGCACAGGCTCCGGACACGCAGGCCCAGCGGCCATGGCTCACAGGCCCAGCCGCTCCACGGCATGTGGGATCTTCCCGGACCGGGGCACGAACCTGTGTCCCCTGCATCGGCAGGCAGACTCAACCACTGCGCCACCAGGGAAGCCCCTGACTTAGGTTTTGATCGCTTACAATCAGATAAGTTTTGACTAATACAGTCTTCATTGTCTTTCTCCTGGATTACTGTATAAGGGTCCCCATTAGTCTCCCTGTTACTGATTTCCACTTTGTTTGAAATGATAATGCTAATGCAACCAGCCTTCCCAAAGCACATCTCTGAGCCTGGCTATTCCATTGCCTATGTAACTTACTGCTCCAGGAACTCTCTAGTCTCAGTATTCTCCTTTCTTGTCCTTTGATGGATGATTCAGTGGCATTAATTCTCATGGTTTATACACACTACTTAGATTCATTTATCTGTCAGGGTCCTGTCAGAGAAACAGAGCCCATGTCAGTAGTTAAATAGAAGGAATTTCATATAGGTAACTAGTTACAAATGGGTCCAAAGTGAAACAGGGGATGGGTAAGCAACTCATAAATTAGCAACAGCAGGAAACCTCTACCATCCCTAGGGCTGGAGGATCAGAGGAGGAGGTAGTGTTAATAGAGCCTACAAGCTGAGACCACTCAGTGGGAACTGAAACCATAGAGGGAAAGACAGCCCTCTGAAAGCTGAGATGGGGAGGAAGGGACTCTGGTGAGATGTGGAACCATGGAAAAGACACAGTCAATGTTGGAGATGCTGCCTGAAGCAGAGGTCCTCCAACATCCCTCCCACTAACCAAAAGTAAGTAAACTAGGAAATTTTAGAAAGATAATTTGCATGAGCTAATCCTCTGCAAGATAGAGCAAAGTAGAGGAAGGGCAAGAAATGGATTTGAGACTAACACAGTTAATAGTGGCTGGAGTTTACAAAGATGTTCCCAAGTCTGTTAGGATTTTTTTCAAAAACCTAACCTCAGAAGTATAAAACTTTAACAATAAAACAAGAAATATCAAGGCCAAATAGATTTCTTATCCTATTTCCCATTAATTGCTACAATATAGACCATATTTTTAATTTGCTTCACCTTTGGGACATGGCTTTATGTTTTTCTGGAGATTCTAATAGACTTTCTTTTTTCTTGTTGAATTAAAAAACTAGCTTCCCTGTTACTTCAGGGAAGTTTCTTTGCAATATCAATGAGATTTTTCATCTTCATAAACATGTTATCATTTGAATGGAATTCATTCCATTTTAGCTTTTGACTTCTCATTCTATTTTGAACAATTGCATTTTAGGCCTACTGTATAACTAAATCTTTATATTTATTTTCATGTTATTTTTATATTACTCATCTGTTTCTTCCCATATCCTCCTCTTTCTGGGGGGGGGGGAATTCCTTTATATTTTTTGCTAGAATACACACTTGCACTAAATTATATATATTTTTTCAAGAAAAGTACTTAAAATTTTTCTGATTTATTACATATGTGTAAGTGTAGCTGATAAGAAATTTGATATTTGAGCTTGTTTTCTGAGGAAAATATATAGTTAAAATGAGGAGGGAGTAGCTAACAAGACTTTCCCCACCCAAATTCCAAAATAAGAAGCCTAGAGCATGAACTCTCCTGAGCAGATTCTTCCGTTTATTCTCAGGATGTGTTTTAAAGTAACAGGGAAGCTAGTGTGTGCTTATGGAGAGAGAGAAGGATTCTAAGTAGTGCAGCTGTTCCCAGTGTTTCAATTAATATTTTGATCTCTGCTTCCTTTCTCAGATGCTTTCTGCTCCTGCTCACTCCAATTTAGAAATTCTCTCTCTTAGGAAGTCTATTTTCACCTCCATTTTAGCCTTTTCTGTTCATATTCTGGACTGTGGCTTTCTCAACTCTAGTTTATCTATCAATATGATCCTATCTGTAAAAAATGTTTTTGTTTTTTAAAAATTATATTAGATACTGTATTTGTCAGGATAGGCTAGGCTAGAAAGTAACCCTAAAATCTTAGTGGCTTACAAAAACAAATGTTTATTTCTTGCTTGCTCTGATGAGTCCAATCTGACTCTGTAGGTTGCTGTCTTCCACCTGACGACTCAACAATTCCAGCTGCTTCCCATGGGTCTCTACAATCACACACAGGGGGAGGGAGAACACAGCAAACTTACACTCCCTCTTTGAGACTTTGGTTTGAAAATTACATATCTCATTTCCTTTCATA
Organism: Delphinus delphis; assembly: GCF_949987515.2. Lineage (NCBI taxonomy): Eukaryota > Metazoa > Chordata > Mammalia > Artiodactyla > Delphinidae > Delphinus > Delphinus delphis. The sequence goes on from NC_082683.1 coordinate 37,481,358, forward strand.
GCCCATTGGTCAGTCCTGGTCATGTGATCCCACCTAACTGTGAAGAATGTTGGGAAATGTAGGTGCCAACATGGATATTTAGTGAGAAATAAATGTGTGTCGCACAGATACATGAAAAATAATATGTGTAACATATATGTAAGTTTGAAGCATAATAAAATAAACATCAGCAAATTTATCACCTAACCAAGTAACTAGAACATTATCAAGACCATTGACCTTGTCTGCTTTTGTTCTTGTGGGAATTTGTCACGAACTGGATTTCTTTATTTATTGTACAAATTCAATGAGATTTTTGGAAGGAGAAATTGTCAAAACATGTGCTCAGTTTAATATAGTAAATAAAACATCTTGACTTACATTTTTAAAAAAATATCCATGCCAAGGCACAGCATCATGAATTTTTTTTAGAAATTAATTAATTAATTATTTTTAGCAAATTTTTTTGTTGTTTTAAGTTATTTATTTACTTTTGGCTGCATTGGGTCTTCATTGCTGTGAGCGGGCTTTCTCTAGTTGCGGTGAGTGAGGGCTACTCTTCGTTGCAGTATGCGGGCTTCTCATTGTGGTGGCTTCTCTTGCTGTGGAGCACGGGCTCTAGAGTGCAGGCTCAGTAGTTGTAGCGCACGGGCTTAGTTGTTCTGCGGCATGTGGGATCTTCTTGGACTAGGGAGCGAACCCGTGTCCCCTGCACTGGCAGGTGGATTCTTTTTTTTTTTTTTTTTGCGGTACCCGGGCCTCTCACTGTTGTGGCCTCTCCCATTGCAGAGCACAGGCTCCGCACGCGCAGGCTCAGCTGCCATGGCTCACGGGCCCAGCCGCTACCGTGGCATGTGGGATCCTCCCAGACCAGGGCACGAACCCACGTCCCCTGCATTGGCAGTTGGACTCTCAACCACTGCGCCACCAGGGAAGCCCCTGGCAGGTGGATTCTTAACCACTGTGCCACAAAGGAAGTCCCTTGACTTACATTTTTAAAAAGCAAGTGCTGGACGAAGAATAGATTGGAAAGGGCAAATAGAAATGGTAATATAATTAGAAGTTTATTTTGGCTGTACATATGAAAGATGATAGTGACCTGGACTAGAGAGGAAGCAGTAAAGATGAGGAGTGGACAAATTGAGATTTTTCTTTATATATAGATCCAAGAGGATTTGGCAATTAACTGCATGTAGAGGATATGGGAGTCAGTGGCATCCAGGATGACTCCCAGGTTTCTGGCTCAAGAAACTAGATAGATAGAAGTGCCATTTATCACGTTAGGTGAAAAAATATATCAGGAAGGAAGGAATGGGCTCATTCCAGGTTTGATGCAGAAAATACACAAGATAATCCCAGGACATTCTCTTTTCCAGAAAGCAAGGAAACTACCTAAGAATACTGGAATTTGTCAAAAGGATGAAAAGACACAGGAGCCAAACTAAAGTAGCCCCCATTGACGAAAAATGGGGTATTTTGAACATCTAAGAGTAATGACTAATATGGATTGAAACCATGAGCCCTTAACTAGCTCCAGAAAATCTCCAAAACTCGCTGATTTCTTTGGAGATGGCAGGGCAGTCATTATTTTGAAAATTGGTGAACAAAGAGAAAGATCAGGCACATACTTTGGCTTTTCCATGAAATGAAATATTAGACTTAGATCCCCTATTGAAATAATAGATTTAAGTAATGATTGTCACTGTCTGCTTAAAGCATTAGGTGAATGGTTTATGAGAAGATCTATGATGGATAGATGAAGTTCACAGTATCTGAACCTACTCATCAGTCTTATTATCGTCACTGAAAATGGAACCACAAGTTATTATGTGCCTCCTGATATGATGTAATGAGAATACACAGCACCACTTATGAAGTATTCTTGCCAAGAAAAATGAACCTGAATCTCATCAAGCCTCCAGATATAACTACCAATTTACAGGGAAACACTAGCGAACACTAGGGATCGGGGAATATAAGAATGACACCACAAGGATCCAATCAGCTAAAGGCAGAATGTGGGAAATTCTATAGGAAAAACCACCTAGTTTCTTCAGCAAAAAATGGCATAAAAAGGAGGGAGGGGCAACTGTTTTAGGTTAAATGAGACTTAGGAGTCATATCAACCAAATCAACAAATGGATGTTGCTTGGAAATAATTTTCAAAACGAATGCGAAAAGATATTTTTGTGGCAAAAGGGGGAAATTGAACACAGACTGGTTATTAGATGATATTAAGAAATTATGATTCATTTTGTTAGGTGTGATAATGTGATTATGGTTATGCTTTAAAAGTCCTTACCTGTAGAAATATGTATTGAAATTACAAGCTGTCTGGGGTTTCCTTTAAATTCTCCAGGTAAAAGAAAAAGGTGTGGAGCATAAACAAAACAAGAATGGTAAAATGTTGATAATTATACAAACTGGGTGGTAGTGGTACATGGGGGTTCATTATATGATTTTCTCTAAAAACAAAAGAAGTAGGAAGTGAGCAAATATATAAAATGCAACTGAGATATCAAATGAGAATTGATCAATGGGTTAAACAACATGGTAAATATTGATAATATTGACCAGTGAAGTTTTGGTGGAGTGGTGGTAGGAGGAAGCTTAATTGGAGTGTATTTAAGAGAGAGTGGATAATCTAACTACATAAAGACATTTTGGAGACAATTTGAACAATTTCGATGTGGACCAGATATCAGGTAATTTTAAGGAATATTGTTAATTTTGTAAGAAGTGATAAAGATATTGTGGTTAAAGAAATTTTCCTATTTTTTTAGAAGTACATATGAGTATTTAGAATTGAAATGACATACTATCACGGATTTGCTCTAAAATACTACAGCAACAAAAAGAAATAAAAAAGATAAGAGGAAGCAAATATGGCAAATGTTTATAATTGTAGAATATTTTGATTGGTTACATGAGGATTCATTATATTATTCTCTCAATTTTTGTGTATGTTTGCAATTTTTATAATATAAATTTTTATAATTTTATAATAAAAAGACTTAGGGACTTCCCTCGTGGTCCAGTGGTTAAGATTCCATGCTTCCAATTCAGGAGGCATGGGTTTGATCCCTGGTGGGGGAACTAAGATCCCAAATGCTGTGAAGAGCAGCCCAAAAAAAAAAGGACTTAAAAATAAGATGGAGGGGAGACTGGAGAGAGCATATAGAGACAAATATTCTTAGAAATTTTGCTACATAGAGGAGCAAAAATTATTAGGAGTAGCTGGTGGCAGAAGTGAGGACAAGAGAAACTTTAAGTAATCTGATGGAATGATCCAGGAAAGAGAGGGAAATTTATGATATAAGATAGAGGGGGTAGCATTTCTGGAGTGATATTCTTGAATAAATGGCAGAAAATGGAATTATTGTACAAGCGGAGGGATTGACTTTAGATAGGGACATGGATAGTTCATCTATAATAACCGAAAGAGAAACAAAATATGTGAGTGCAGATGCTGGCAGGTGAGATGTGATGGTGGAATTCTGTGGAAACTGTCTCCTGAAGTAGAAAGCAAGTCTGTTACCTGACCGTGAGGATGGGAGAGAATGTACTGGGGTTTCGTAGGAGTTATGAAATCATCATCTAGGAGAAGGGAGAGTGAATGAACTAGGGACATATGGTGTGATTGTTGGGCAACAATAAGGCCCACTTGAAATTTATGGTTATGACTTTACCTCATGGTCTCATATTTTCTCCAGCTCTGTTCAGCTGCAACAGTACATGCAAGGCAGAGGCACAGGGTGGGTTTAATCAGGGTTTCGGTTTTGCTAAATGAGTATACCAAAATGAAAGAGGGACAGAAGAGTGAATGGTATATGCGAGCGAGTGAATATGAATGACCGTGAAATTCAGGCTGAATAAGAAGGGAGAAAAGATCATTAAGGACATGTTTATTAAATATGCCTGAGAGACAAAGTGAATATGTCAAGTAGTGAAGAGCTCAGAAAATAAATCTGAGCTAGTTATAAATTTGAAAGTCAACAGCATTATAGATGGCATTTTGTCACAGGAATTTGTAAGATTACCTAAAGAAAATGTTTTGAGTAAGCAGAGTAGAAGATCCAAGGCCGACCTGTGAAGAATGCCAACAGTTAAGTCAGGTAGAGGAGGAGACATCATAAAGAGACCGAGAAGGAATGATCAGAGAGGTGGGAGGCAAACCCAGAATGTTAAAGCCACGAGAAGAAAGTAACTTTCATGAAAGAGAGAGTCAACCGTGTCAAGAATTGCTGACTGCTTTAGTAAAATGTTTAGAAAACTAGAGCTATGGACTACCCTGGCAGTCCAGTGGTTAAGACTCCGCGCTTCCAATGAAGGGGGCATGGGTTTGATCCCTTGTCAGGGAACTAAGATCCCACATACCACACGACATGGCCCAAACCCAGAAACATCATAAAGGAAATGATCAACAGCTTTTTTTTTTTTTTGCGGTACACGGGCCTCTCACTGTTGTGGCCTCTCCTGTTGTGGAGCACAGGCTCCGGACGCGCAGGCTCAGCGGCCATGGCTCACAGGCCCAGCCGCTCCGCGGCATGTGGTATCTTCCCAGACCGGGGCACGAACCCGTGTCCCCTGCATCGGCTTTGACTACATTTGGCGTGGCCAAAAACCAAACCAAAACAAAACAAAAACACACACAACAACAACAAAAAAAACTAGAGAGAGACAAAGTGACACTACTGTTGGATACAGAACTGTACCTAACTTGAAAAATTGTATAGTGCAACAGTTGTTGAAACTGTCTGGTACTGAGTTACGAATTGAAGAATAGAAAGTAGAAATAAATAGAAATTCAAGACATAGACTTAAACCCCTATAAAAGTTGAAATCTTCCCTTCAACTATAAATTCTCTGGGGCCAAGGATCTTGTTCATCTTAGTTTGCTCATCAGAAATAAGTCCTGACATGTAGTAGGAACTCTGAATATTTGTTGAATGAATGAATTCAGAAATAAATGTAGGTAACACAGTAAAATATACGGAACGTGAGCGCTGGAGATATTCACCTGGCTAATGTCTACTCATCCATCAGATTAGCTTAAATGTGATTTCTTCAGAGAGTCCGACCCAGCACAACACCTAAAATAAGAGAAACTCAATAAATTTGCATTTCTAAAAGTTCCCAGGTGATGTTGCTGTTGCTGCTACTCTAGAGCAGTGCTTCTCAACTGAGATTAAAAAACATTTTTTTATTGCCTAGACTGATATTTTTGTAAAATACAGTAAAAAAGCTAGAAAAAATGAAATAACACAAAGACATACAAAATTTTTTATTATTAGATTAACAGACATAAAATGACTCTGCCAAATTGCTATAAATGTTTTTTAAGAGCTTACTCTCGGTTTCTTTACTTAATCTCTTTATAGACCGATAGCAGTTTGCCAGCTGGCTCAGGTCTGAGGACCACACTTGGAGTAGCTCTGCTCCTGATGATCTCTAAATTTATTTCTGCTCTGAAGAGTCAAGAATTTATTTTTGAGATGATTACCTTTAAAAAAAAGTTTACTATATGATTTATATTTGCTGTGTTTTATTTTGTGCATGTACCTTCTGCTAACTTGGAAGTTTGTAGTTAATTTTTGGTTCTTCCAGTGGTTACCTTTATAACTGTAACATTTCCTAATATTTCTTGAGACTTTACCTATTAACTCTCCGCTCTCAGCAATGACAAAATTACTATACTTCCACTTCTCACTTCCTTCCCTTCCCTTCCCCTTTAACATGTAATTTTAACGACAAACATTATTTTAAAAAAAATTCTTCTGAAGATTACCTCTATACCTTTAAAGACTCTTCAAATAAGTTTGTCTCTATTATTTATTAGCTTTATTGGGTCTCTTTCTTTTTCCCTTCTATTTATTTATTTATTTTTGGCTGCGTTGGGCCTTCATTGCTGCGTACAGGCTTTCTCTAGTTGCAGCCAGCGGGGTCTACTCTTCCTTGCAGTGTGTGGGCTTCTCTTGTTGAGGAACATGGGCTCTAGGCACGCGGGCTTCAGTAGTTGTGGCATGTGGGCTCAGTAGTTGTGGCTCACGGGCTCTAGAGCACAGGCTCAGTAGTTATGGCACATGGGCTTAGTTGCTCCGTGACATGTGGGATCTTCCCAGGCCAGGGCTTGAACCCGTGTCCCCTGCATTGGCAGGCGGATTCTTAACCACTGGGCCATGAGGGAAGCCCTTATTTATTAGCTTTAAACAATATCTTTTGCTCTCTCAATAGTAAAAGATGAGGAAATCCAATTTCTTTACCTCTCTATTTCCTATCATCTATTATATATATATATATAATTTCATGTTGCCATAGATTATAATATTTTTATTGTGCTCTGAATTTTTAATGCTCATAGTTTTTTTCTTTGTTTTGTTTTGTGGTGTTTTTTTTTTTTTTTGCTGGGCCGCATGGGCATGCGGGTTCTTAGCTCCCTGACCAGGGATGGAACCCTTGCCCCCTGCAGCGGAAGCACAGAGTCTTAACCTCTGGACTGCCCGGGAAGTCCCCCTCACAGTTATTTTAGTCTGAAGTTGCCATATGTTTGCAATGATGGAGTTTAAGATGCTTTTAAAAGCTGTAGGCTTCCTCACTTTTCTTTAACCAACTTTTCATCCACTCTCTGTACCTTAAATATTTGGCTCCTTCCTAGACTCTTTTAATCTTTTACTTCAGTCATATACTCTGAGCATATATATATATATCTCCACAACTTCAATTTCCATCTATATGCTCCCAAATTTTTAAGTCACCCTTCGTAAATGAGGGAGGGCAACATAGCTTACTCTTTGCATGGAATCATATTTAGAGAAGTTCACAGTTCAGCAACCAAAAGTAACTTCAAAATGATGCAAGTCCTTTACAGGCATTGCTTGGGAACTGAGAAGAGGATTTGTAGCAATACTCTTTACAGCTCCTCTTCGTCTCCTACCTACTTCCCTTACACACCACAAAACAACTACTCCCACCTACCACACAGCTTTCTTTTCTTCTCTCTGCTTCCCTACCTGTATCTTCTACCTTCCTCCCTTTCCTCCCGTCTTACAGCTCCTTCCCGTGTAGAGCAACTCAGCTTCTTGAACTAAGTTCTACTTCTTTTTTCCCTTTAATTATTCTTCTTATTTATTATTCTCCTTGTCCTGCATCCCCAAGCCCAAAGAAGCAGTCTGGCACCTATAGAACTCTCTTGGCCAGGGGAAGACTCGGGCAGGAGAGAAAGTTGTGAGCATATGCCTGTTCATAAGTTTCATTCTGTATATGTGTGTGTGTGCATGTGTGTGTATGTATATATATATATATATATATATATATATATATATATATATATATATACTGAGAGCATTCCCTGAACTTTAGACCCATATATCCATCTTGTTTATCTCATAGGCACCACAAAATCAACATGTCCCCAAATTGTACTTCTTTGAGTACATTTGTTCTTTTTCTGAATGCATTTGTTTAATATTTCTCTTCCATGGAAGTTTAAACAAATACTTGTTTAGTTTGTGAATAAATGAGTAAATGAAATTATGAAACTTGTTCTTCCTTCAGTATTCTCTACGTCAGTGAAAGACACCATCATCCACCTGGTTATTTAAACCATAATCCTGAAGATTATCCCTGATTCATCCTATTTGCCCATTTCTCCTCTCTGGCTATTCATCAAGCCCTATAAATTGTACAGCTTTAATATTTCTTCAGTCTCTCCCTTCCTCTCTAACCCTACTACTATAAAACTCTGACAAGTACCTGTTACCTATTCCTTTGTAATAGACTCCTTACGGGTTTCTGGTCTCCACTTTTATTTCTCTTCAATATATCTAAGACATGGTACTCATAGTTCCAGAGAAGTCCACCATCCCCCTTTATGGAAAATTATCTCTCCCATACCTCTGTCAAGGGGTAATCCTATGCAATCATATTCTGTACCACATGACACCATCTTCCCAGTTCCTAGACATTGCTGATTACACCAGGAAGGCACCCCTAACTAATGTGTAGGTTATCCAGCAGCTATTAAAGTACTTGACAGGTAAAGTTTGGCCAATTAGCTTCTCATCTTTAGGCAAATGAATTAGAAAATAGGGAATGAATCAGACATTAGAAGCAAGGAAGTTTTTAAAATTGCATAAAGAAGCCAGTTAGTACAGAAGAGGCGGTGACTAAGACAAAATTTTGCCTAAGTAGAAAATATTGGTAGATAGAAGTGATGATATAAAGCAATAATACAGAACAGAGGGTAAATAAGCTGGTTAGTTCTGGGAGGAAACACAAAAAGACACATGAGAGACCAAGAGAGAAACTTAGTCATGGTAATGACAAGAGTATAGAGTAAAATGCTCTACACTCCTGCTGCTGAGGGTCCTAGATATGCTTCCAGTTCCAAATTCCCTGAGGACAGCTGTACTTTTAGTCTTGAATTTCCCTGAGAGTCCTGTTTCCTTTATTGCCAAGTATATCCTAATGTATTTAATAAGGCTTCAGTTTCCATCTGTAGCTGGTGCCCTGCCCAAGGTTACATTTGGATCCATCAGCTCTGCAAAACAGGTACTAGAAATCATCATAGTAAGTGATAATGATGGAGGATTAGTTACATGTAACAGACACCCAAAATTACAGTAACTTAAGACAGAGATATATTTCTCTCTCACATAATACTAGAGAGGGCAAGGATGGCAGCTCTGCTCCATGAGTTTATCTTGGCACTTTCTACATTGTTGCATTGCCATCCTTTTGATGTTTTCTTATACCTGTGGTCCAAGGTAGATTACTACCATGACCACTTTATAAGCAATAGGTAGAACAAAGGAAAGACATGGCTTTTCCCTTTTAGAGCATACTTCAAAAGTTGCTCTCATCACTCAAGCTCACAGCTCACGGTCAGAGCTTAGTTACATGGTTATATTTAGCTACAAAGAAGGCTGGAAATTTTGCTTTATTTTAGGTGGCATGTGTCCAATCATATGAAAAGGGAAGAATGGATATTGGGGGACAAGGATCTGTTTTTACCATAATTGTAATAAGGAATCCTTGAAGCTAACTCTTAGAAGAGTAATGTGGGCCCCTTCAAATCACCTAAGGAATCTTTCATAGAAGAGTAGAGAATGTTAGTATCACTGAAAGCAGGCTTTTCCAAGAGGGTATGTAATGATTCGTCAGCCCCCTAGAAACACTGAGAGTATCCTCCCTTAGGAGGATTAGCAAGCAATCATTGCCTAGGGAAAGGAGACATAATTAGACACTCTCTCTTTTGACTGTTTAAGAGGAAACACTGCAGATCTCTAGGATGTGGGCTCCTTGGGAAACTTGTCCTGGGACTGCTTGTTTCCCTGGAAATTCACTGTGCTGTGTATGGAAACGGAAAACATACAGGACTAAGAGCTTCAGTTGTGGGAACTGTGGCCTGGGCATATTTGGCTGAGCTGGGTACCAAGGGAATGGGATTGTCCTATCTCAAAAAACCTTCGCTGGATTGGGAGGACCTTGTTATGTGGTCTTGGATGATGAGAGATATTTGACTTTTTTGGCCCCATTGTTATGGCCAACAGCTTGAAAACTGTCAGATGTCTGAGAAAGGCCATTCTAGATTATCTAGCCACCTGTCAATCCTCAGCTAACTGCAGATGCATTTGCAGACTAAGAAGTGATCAGCTAAACTGGCCCAGGCCATAAGAACCAACCAGCTGACCCACAGAATTGTCAGATAAATAAATGCTTGTTGTTTTAATTCACAAATTTTGAGATGCTTTGTTATGTAACAATAGATGACTACCATACTTACCTTTTAGAATATATAGGAACATTGGAGTTCTTAGATAATTAAGGAGGAGATACTAGACTTCCTGATAATATGACATGAGGAGCCTGAGTGGCTAACTAGGAAACAGAAAAGAGATGTCATAACATGTATAAACCCAAGATTATTGAACAGTTTATATTTGTCATACATCTAAATACTGGTAGCCCTCAGTTCTGAACTCTAAAGCAATTTAATCAATAGCTCACCCTACCATCTTCACTTGGGTATGTCACTGGTACTTAAGAGAAAAAAAAAAAAAGAGCAAACATATCTGAAAATTAATTATAATCTCCTTCAAACTTCTTCTTCACTGTTCCCTATATCAGTTGTCCAAGCCAGAAACCTGGAAATCATTCTCGAATCTTCTCTCTTTCTCTCTACCCAGATGAGTCAACAGTTCCTGTTGTTTCTGCTTTCTGAGTCTCTCTAAGATTCACTTTCTTTCATTACGATGATCACTTTCTTTCTACATGTCATCATCACCTCTCTCCCAGATAATTGTAAAATTCTCTTAATTTGCATAGAATTTGCTAGTGGAATGGATGTGAAGTGTGTGAGAAGGAAAGGATTCAACTATCATTCTGAGGTTTTGGCCTGAGCAACTGAAAAAAATCGGCTTGTCATTTATTAATGTAGGGAAGATAGGAGCAAGAGGGGGTTCAGGCCAGATTGTGTCACATGGCCACCTCTGGCCTGAGAAAGCGAGTATCTGGATGTATTAGTTTTCTATTCCTGTGTAATAACTTACCATAAACTTATCAGCTTAAAATAATAAGCATTTATCTCACAATTTCTGTGGACCAGGAGTCCAGATATGGCTGGGATATGTTCTCATCTGGAGATTCAACTGGAGAGGTTTGTTTCCAAGCTCACTCAGGTGTTGCAGAGGGAGGAACACTCCCAAACTCGTCCTGTAAGGCCACCATCACCCTGATACCACAAAAAAAGAAAATTACAGACCAATATCACTGATGAACACAGACACAAAAATCCTCAACAAAATTCTAGCAAACAGAATCCAACAACACATTAAAAGGATCATACACCATGATCAAGTGGGATTTATCCCAGGTATGCAAGGATTCTTCAATATATGCAAATCAATCAGTGTGATACACCATATTAACAAATTAAATAATAAAAACCATATGATCATCTCAATAGATGCAGAAAAGGCTTTTGACAAAATTCAACACCCATTTATGATAAAAACTCTCTGGAAGGTGGGCATAGAGGGAAACTACCTCAACATAATGAAGGCCACATATGACAAACCCACAGCAAACTTCATTTTCAATGGTGAAAAACTGAAAGCATTTCCTCTAAGATCAGGAACAAGACAAGGATGTCCACTCTTGCCACTATTATTCAACATAGTTTTGGAAGTCCTAGCCATGGCAGTCAGAGAAGAAAAAGAAACAAAAGGAATACAAACTGGAAAAGAAGAAGTAAAACTGTCACTGTTTGCAGATGGTATGATACTATACATAGAAAATCCTAAAGATGCCACCAGAAAACTACTAGAGCTAATCAATGAATTTGGTAAAGTTGCAGGATACAAAATTAATGCACAGAAATCTCTTGCATTCCTATACACTAACGAAAAATCAGAAGGAGAAATTAAGGAAACAATCCCATTTACCATCACAACAAAAAGAATACCTAGGAATAAACCTGCCTAAGGAGGCAAAAGACCTGTACTCAGAAAACTATAAAGCACTGATGAAAGAAATCAAAGATGATACAAACAGATGGAGAGATATACCATGTTCTTGGATTGGAAGAATCAATATTGTGAAAATGACTATACTACCCAAAGCAATCTACAGGTTCAATGCAATCCCTATCAAATTGTCAATGGCATTTTTCACAGAATTAGGACAAAAAGTTTTACAATTTGTATGGAAACACAAAAGACCCTGAATAGCCAAAGCAATCTTGAGAAAGAAAAACGGAGCTGGAGGAATCAGGCTCCCCGACTTCAGACTCTACTACAAAGTTACAGTATTCAAGACAGTATGGTACTGGCACAAAAACAGAAATATAGATCAATGGTACAGGATAGAAAGCCCAGAGATAAACCCATGCACCTATGGTCACCTAATCTATGACAAAGGAGGCAAGAATATACAATGAAGAAAAGACAGCCTCTTCAATAAGTGGTGCTGGGAAAACTGGACAGCTACATGTAAAAGAATGAAATCAGAACACGACCTAACACCATACACAAAAATAAACTCAAAATGGATTAAAGATCTAAATGTAAGGCCAACACTATAAAACTCTTAGAGGAAAAAATAGGAAGACCACTCTTTGACATAAATCACAGCAAGATCTTTTTTGACCTACCTCCTAGAGTAATGAAAATAAAACAAAAAATAAACAAATGGGACCTGATGAAACTTAAAAGCTTTTGCACAGCAAAGGAAACCCGACACAAGATGTAAAGACAACCCTCAGAATGGGAGAAAATATTTGCAAATGAAGCAATGGACAAAGGATTAATCTCCAAAATATACAAGCAGCTCATGGAGCTCAATATCAAAAAAACAAACAACCCAATCCAAAAATGGGTGGAAGGCCTAAATAGACATTTCTCCAAAGAAGACATACAGATGGCCAAGAGGCACATGAAAAGATGCTCAACATCACTAGTTATTAGAGAAATGCAAATCAAAATCACAATGAGATATCACCTCACACCGGCAGAATGGCCATCATCAAAAAATCTACAAACAATAAATGCTGGAGGGGGCGTGGAGAAAAGGGACCCCTCCTGCACTGTGGGAATGTAAATTGATACAGCCACTATGGAGAACAGTATGGACGTTCATTAAAAAACTAAAAATAGAACTACCATATGACCCAGCAATCCCACTACTGGGCATATACCCTGAGAAAAATAATTCAAAAAGACACATGTAACCCCAATGTTCATTGCAACACTATTTACAATAGCCAGGACATGGAAACAACCTAAATGTCCATTGACAGATGAATGGAAGAAGAAGATGTGGTACATATATCCAATGGAATATTACTCAGCCATAAAAAGGAACGAAATTGAGTTATTTGTAGTGAGGTGGATGGACCTAGAGTCTGTCATACAGAGTGAAGTTAAGTCAGAAAGAGAAAAACAAATATCGTATATTAGCACATATATGTGGAATCTAGAAAAATGGTATGGATGAACCTATTTGTGTGGCAGGAATAGAGACGCAGATGTAGAGAATGTACATGTGGACACAGAGAGGGGAAAGGGAGGGTGGGACGAATTGGGAGATTAGGATTGACGTATATACACTACCATGCATAAAATAGATAGCTAGTGGGAACCTGCTGTATAGCACAGGGAGCTCAGCTTGGTGCTCTGTGATGACCTAGATGGGTGGGATGGGGGGGTGGGAGGGAGGTCCAAGAGGGAGGGGAAATATGTATACATATAGCTGATTCACTTCATTGTACAGCAGAAACTAACACTACATTGTAAAGCAACTATACTACAAGAAAAAAATTTTTTTCTTGTGGTTGTAGGACTGAGTTTTTTGTGTTTGTTTTTTGGCTGGCTTTTGGGCCAGAGGCTGCCCATAGCTTCTAGAGGTTGCCTGCAACTTTCTGCCACATGACCCTCTCTACAGGCAGTTCAGAATATGGTAGCTTGGTTCTTCAAGGCCATTAGGAGAATGAGAATGAGAGTGAGTCTGTTAGCAAGACAGAATCTTATATAATGTAATGTAATCATGGAAGTGATACCACATCATTTTTGCTGTTTAGAAGCAAGTCACAGGTCCCACTCACCTCAAGGGGAGGAGATCACACAAAGGCATAAACACTGGAGAGGAGGTGGATCATGAGGGCAACCTTAGAGTCTATTTGCCACACTGACTTTCTTAGTCCCTATAGTGGAAGGCAAGAGGTTGAAATGGAGTTCTGGTCCCTAAGTTGCCAAGGCTGAGTCAGTGGATTCTCTTGCCAGAGACTGTGAATCTGGAATGGTGATGCAATTAGAGAGGAGAGAAGGATAGAATCCCTTTGCACAAGTATGTGGCAGCAGCATAGCACATTGTCTGGTGGTGGTGTGGGAGTGGTGGTGACAGCACTGTCCTGAAATTGTCCCTAATGTGTACTCTGGAGAGACTCCTTGTTTCCTGCCAGTTTCATAAGCCTGATTTTCCAATCTCTGTTCTGTTCTGTGAGCCCCTCTGTATAGCCTTCTAATAATTCCCCCTTAGGCTTAGGATAATCAGTTTGTTTCTGTTGTTTGTAACCAAGAATGTGTCAGACCCTGTACATGCAGGGAACTATAAACAGCTGGCATAACTATAAATAATTGACATAGCAGGGATTAATAGGAGAAGGTGAGGTAGACAGAGACCAGATTTCAGATGGTCTTGCCAATCATAGTAAATTTAGTAGACCTCATCCTGAGGGTCATGGAAATCTATTTAACTGTTTTAAGCAAGGGAGTCACATGTTATATGAAGGTTCTTATAAAGGCTTTTTGAAGGATGGGTTTGAAGAGAAAGGGACTTGCTGTAGGTGAATGATTTAGAAAGATTTCCCAGTCAAGTAGGTGAGAGAAGATAAGACTTGAGCTGAGGTAGTACCAGTGGGATGGAAAAAGGAGACAGATTGGAGAGATGGTAAGGTTATAGAAGCAGCAGGACTTGTTCATTAATTGGGTGTGGGGGCAGGAGGGGAAGGAAGGAGTCTAGGATGACTTCCAGGTTTCTGGTTGAGGCAACTGGATGGATGGTGGTGAGGAACTGAAACAGGGAGTACAGGATCAGACTGATGATTGGCTGTAGAGTACACTGGTTGTGTGTGTAGGCTCTGGTATCTGACAGACCTTGGTTTGAATCCTGGCTCTGCACTTACTAGCTGTGTCATATTGAGCATATTATGTAACTTGAATCTCAACTGTAAACTGGAAATAATACAACTTACCTCTTGTTTGCACATGTGTGAATTGAATGCACAGTGTCTGGTATACAGTAGTTATGCTATAATGTTAGCTATTATTACCTCTCAGAAAGGGTTTAGGGCGGAGGCCAAGCAAAAATGGGTGAACCCTTCAGTAAAGGCTTCTGTGAAAGAACTCCAGTCAAGACAAAAGAGGAAAAACATGGTGCTTTGGCAGACCAGCTAAAGCCAGAAGGAGGAGGTCAGACAGGGCTGAGCTACAGCCACGTTGCTGAGCAGATGAGTCACTGAAAGAGGCAGGCTGCGCTGCCCACCGCTGTGGCCAGGCTGGACTGGGCTATAACATGATGACTTCATTGTCAGTGGGGAATGATGCGGATGCCTTTTTGTCTTCGCCTTCCACTTGAAGGAATCCATCACTTCTTCCTCTTTTATAGGACTTTCCACACCCTGTTTTACTTTCTGGGAGCAACAGGAAACAGTGAAAAGGGGCAGAAAAGCCAGAATTTGAGTTTGCTCAGTGACCTGGTACATATTACTTCCCGTCGGTCTTCTTATCTATAACAGGAGAATGAGCAGACCTGCCTTCAAAGTGTGATGTGAAGATCAGTTGACGGTTGGTTGGAAGGTGCTCAACAAAAAGGCAGGCATTAGTGTTCTGTTTACTGGTTGTCTATTTTGTCTCCTTGCTGCTCCTGGTCCCTCTCCACCTACTTCCTTGAGGACGCTGATCAGTTGTAATTCACTTTTGGATCCCCACCACTTAGCTTGGCCAGACACACAATTTCATGAATGGATGAATGAATGAACGAATCAAGGAGCTTCCACGGCCGCAGCGGGCGCGTCGGGGCCCCGCCCTCTTCCGCTCTCCGCTCCCTCCCACCCCCACCACGCGGTGGGGCCAAGGGCGGGTCTCTCGCGACCGTTCGCTGGCGCGTGCGCGGGAGGCGGCGCGCGGCCAGAGGTGGCGGGCGGGCTCCCGGTGCGCGCGCGCGAGGGGAAGGGAGGGGCGGGGCCGGGCTACAGGCAAGCTGTTGGCGTCTGGCTGTGTAGCCGGCTGCTGCGGTGGAGGCGGCGGCGGCGGCGGCTGCTGGCCGCCCGAGCGTGCACCGGGTGGGAGAAGAAGACACTGCGGCGATGCTGCCGCCTCCGTAAGGAGCGCCGAGGAGGCCGCGGCTCTTGAGGCCCCAGAAAGCGCAGAGGAGCTGCTGGCTGGGGTCGGTGGCTTCGGGCGCCCGCCGGGCCATGGTGGCCGCGGGCGGTGGTTGGCGCGGTAGCGCCGCGGCCCGGGGCCGTGCGGGTCCGGGACATTCGCTGCGCTGACGCCCAGGGCCCAGCCGCAGATATGAAGCGGAGCCGCTGCCGCGACCGACCGCAGCTGCCGCCGCCGCCGCCGGCCGCCCGCCGGGAGGATGGGGCTCAGCGGGCAGCGGAGCTGCCCCAGCCCCTGCCCTCGCGCCGGCGAGCGCCGTCCGGGAGGCAGCTACTGGAGGAGCGGGTGGGGCCCGCAGGGCCCGAAGTCAGGGAGCAGGTAGTGCTGGCCAGGGTCTCGGAGGGAAGGGTTGGGGAGGGGGAGCCTGAAAGGGAGCGATGGGGGAGGGCGATCTCAGGCGGGAAGACTTGGGCTGGGGCGTTGAAGGGGTGGGGACTGAATAGTTCGGCAGAAGGAATGGGAGGTCTGGAGAGGCAGAAAAATGGGGAGTGGAGAAGTGGATGGAAGTGATGGTCTGGGGTTGAATAGGAAATGAGGGAGTACGGCTGAAAAATGGTCCTGTGGGGCGTTTGAGGTTAGGGGTTCTGGATGGGAAGAAGGGACGCTAGAATGTGGGCTGGGAGTAAATGAAGTGCAAAGAATAGGTTTACTAAAGAGGTATGGAGGAATTATCCAGAGGGGCAAATAGTCAATAATATAGTAAATGTTATCGTACTTTCTAGAGGTTATGTTGGCAGTTGTGAAAACGGGTGTCATTCCTAAGCATTCTCTGATTTGGCCATCGTTATAGTCGTGTAGGAATATGTTCTGAAGCATTGTTAAAGTTTCTCTCCAGTAATGATTCATTTCACGAGAAAGCAGTTTTTAAAACATGTGCTTTGGGGATGCATGTGTGTAATCCCAAACCCAATACTGTGAACAGAGAATTCGTGGATATAGTCTCTGCCTTCTAGGATTGTACCACTGAAAACACCTTAGTGGGAGAACACAGATAGAAGTGTAAAAAGTTCATGGAGTTTCTGAATGGACAGGATATGTTTATATAATTTATTAATCAAGTGTAGGTGTATTTAGAAGTAGGGGATAAAGGTCAGTTTTATCAGGGAGGAGAAGTTGTCACTAGTAGCTGTAGGAAGTTCAGTGAAAGGAGAATATGTGGTTCTTGATCTTGTGGGAGTTACAGAAAAATGTTCTGTAGTAATGAACTCTAGTGACAGCTTCCCTTTCGCACACTCTACTCTAGACCCTAGTGACTTCATCTTTGGATCTTTGAAGAGTTCTGTTAGGTCTTCTGCCTCTTTCCTGTGTGTTAAATAAGTATTTTCCTTAGACATCATTCTTTATTATATAGTTTCAGTGATGCACATGTTAGCCCTTGGACTTTTCCCTCCCTTTTTTAAAAAAATTAATTTATTTATTTTTGGCTGCGTTGGGTCTTCGTTGTTGTGCGTGGGCTTTCTCTAGTTGCTGTGAGGGGGGCTTCTCTTCGTTGTGGTGCACGGGCTTCTCATTGCAATGGCTCCTCTTGTTGAGGAGCATGGGCTCTAGGCGTGGGGGCTTCAGTAGCTGTGGCACGTGGGCTCAGTAGTTGTGGCGCACGGGCATCGCTGCTCCGTGGCATGTGGGATTTTCCCGGACCAGGTCTCGAACCCGTGTCCCCTGCATCAACAGACAGATTCTCAACCACTGCGCCACCAGGGAAGCCCCCCTCCTTTTGTTTTTTTATCTTGTATTCTCCACCTAGTCCTGAGTAGACTGTGCCATTTCTGCCCTTGCTTTCAGGCCACTGAGCATTGTCCTCTTACTGGAATTTCCTTCTTCATCCTTGTGTTTTATATTCTCTGCAGTTCCTATTTGAAACATTTAAAAATGTACTTAAAGCCCAGATCCTTTCCTGACTCAATTTACCTGGTCTAATTGACCTTATCACATGCTTCACTAAAGAGTTCAAGGTAACTTGATTTCTCCCTCTTCTCTATCTAAGGATTTCTGTGTTCTCTCATCTTTTAAATCTCAAAGAAGGAAGTATTCATCCTCTTTTCCAAGGCTAATCCCTCTATGTTCTTGATTTCATTCCCTCTCATAGGCTGTAGGCCCTTGTTATGTATGTTATTTTCTCTTTGTCTTATACCTCAAATAAAAACAAAACAACATGATTTCCCTGAGTTTTGTAACCTACCTAAGCTACTTTGTAATCTCATTTTTGCTTTACCAGCAACCTTCTTGAAAAACGAGTTTGTATTCACTGTCTCAGCTTCTTCACCTTGTATACATCCCCCATATTGTGATTTGGCTTCTACAAATAAATTCCCCCAAAGTGTTGTCTTCAAGGTTCCCAGTAACTTTGTGTGTTTGTTTATTTACTTTTTAATTGAGATGTGACTTATCTACAGTGTGCAAATCAAAGGTTCGTTCAGCCCATGAACTTTTACAGAATGAATACACCTATGTGACCACACCTCAGATCAGGATGTAGAACATTTCCAGTACCCTAGAATGTTCCTTTGTACTTTCTCCCAGGTATTACCCTTCTCCAGAGGTAACCACTCTCCCAAACTCTATCACCATGGATTAGTTTTGCCTCTTCTGAACTTCATATAAATGGAATCATACAGTTTGTACTCTTTTGTGACTAGATTCTTTCATTATGTCTGTGAGATTCATCTGTGTTGTTGCTTTTAGAAAAAGCTTGTTCTTTTTCATTGCTGTGTGATTTTCCATTGTGTGATTATACCATGATGGATACTAAAACTTTTCCTTTTTTTTTAATTAAAAAATAATGTGTGTTGGGGCTTCCCTGGTGGCGCAGTGGTTAAGAATCGCCTGCCAATGCAGGGGACACAGGTTTGAGACCTGGTCCGGGTAGATCCCACATACCACGGAGCAACTAAGCCCGTGCG
The DNA here is from genome assembly GCF_949987515.2 of Delphinus delphis. Classification (NCBI taxonomy): domain Eukaryota; kingdom Metazoa; phylum Chordata; class Mammalia; order Artiodactyla; family Delphinidae; genus Delphinus; species Delphinus delphis. The sequence continues at coordinate 37,500,175 of NC_082683.1, forward strand.
CCACAACTACTGAATCCCGTGCGCCTAGAGCCCGTGTTCCGCAACAAGAGAAGTCACCGCAATGAGAAGCCTGCACACTGCAAGGAAGAGTAGACCCCACTCGCCGCAACTAGAGAAAGCCCACGTAGCCATGAAGACCCAACGCAGCCAAAAATTAAAAAAAAAAAAAAAAAAATGTGTGGCTATTTGTGAAAAGTTTTCATTGTGAATTACACAGAGAGATGCAGCAGTCCCAGGGACCTTTAAATGATTAAATATGATAGCCTTTCCCCATTCCTCATCTTCTCTGACCTCTGTGAACTATTTGTCAGTCTTGACCATGTGTTCCTTCTTTTTTTTGTTTTTGTTTTTTTGTTTTTCTCTTTATTAGGTGCATTCAAGTGTACAATACAATTGTTAAACGTTTCTGGTGAAATAAACGTCGGTTATTTTATAGTGAGCTTTTATACTACAATTATGCATTTTAAAGTGTCTTTTATCTGATATTAGTATGACTACCTCAGCTTTATTTTGATTAATTTTTGCATGTGTTCCTTCTTGATATTTTCTTCTCTTTTGTCATAATGTCCATTCTACTCCTGTTACTCTGACTGCTTCTTGGGTGTCTTTTACTGTTTTCTGTCTCTGTCCCCAATATGTTCCTTGCGGATATGTCCTCTGTCCTTAGCTTTTTTCTTTTGGCCACACTGTGCAGCTTGGGGGATCTTAGTTCCCCCACTAGGGATTGAACCCGGACCCCCACAGTGAAAGTACCAAGTCCTAACCACCGGACTGCCAGGGAATTCCCAGCGTTTTTCTTAATTGTACTTTGTTTTTTAGCAGGCTTACCCTATTTGTGGCAAGTGCTTAGGATGTATAATAGGGTCTGTAGTTCTCTTTGTTCATAGCATTGTGTCACAGAACCTCCTTGTAGAGTGATCTGAGTCTCTAGGCCTGACCTCTTTCCTTAGCTCTACATTTCCATTTCTGGGCTTAATATTTCCACATTAGACCCTCAGCATTTGTGATCTTAACATTTGTGATTTTCATAAACTGATAGTGTCCTTGAAAGTCCATAACTAGAAATTATTTGATGTTGAAAAGTTAAAAATTTCAGTTTCGTGTGTTATGAGGCTGGATGGATTATTCCATTCATTCAGGGAATAAGAACCTGACTGATCACCAAGCATCTACCTTTCACAAATGACTTTGTTCTCCATTTCTCATGATACGGAATAATGCTTGTTACATGTTATACCATGCGGGTATTTAGGAATAATTTCTGAACAGGATGCAGAACTTGGATCTCTAGCTCAGTGGCTTACTGTATCATTGAAATAGAATCCATTATTTCTCCTTTGAAATGTGGTCTCCCCGTGTCTTTCCTTTTTCTTGTCATCAAACTTGAAATTATATCCATGGTCTTTGACTTTTCCCTCTCCCTTGACCCCCTTATCCAGGTTCTGCTGATTCTGTCTTCATAACATCTTTCAAATCTTTGTTCTCACTGTCAAAACCTTAATTCAGCATTTATAAATTTTTGTCTTGGTTGTTGTAATATTTTAACTGCATTTGCTTGTTTTTAGTCTTTTAACCTCTGATTTATTCTGCATTCTAATTAAAAAAAAGATTGGAACTCCTTGCCTACCTGAGTTCCAGTGATAGATAAGTATTTGTTAAATGATCATTTTATTGCTTTATCTTCAGAAACTTTCATTAGCTTCTTGATACCATAGAATAAAGTTTGAAGACCTTGGCATTCAAGGTCTACTTGATACTTATCACTTTTTATTAGAATCAGAGTTAGAGGCCCCTTCTCTTGGTTCCCAAGACTTTGCTTTGTCTCCATTGTAGCGTACATTATTGAAATAGTTTGTCTCTCTCATAAGTAAGTTCTTTGAGGCCCAGACTCTTTCATTTACCTAGGGCCTAGTATGGTATTTGAAACATAGTTATTAGTCTGAATATTTATTAGAAACATAGATATGTGTGCTGGCACTTGAAACATGTATTTCCTCATTCTGATTGGCTGTCAGTCTCTCATCAGAGAAAAAACTCCTCAGAGGCTGTTTTATTCATCATTATACCAGCCTTTAGTGTTTTAACTGGTACGTAATGGACATTCAGTAAATATTTGTTTACTGCTTAGGCATTTTCATATGTATATATATATTTTAAATTTATTTATTTATTTATTTAATTTATTTATATTTGGCTGTGTTGGGTCTTCGTTGCTGCGTGTGGGCTTTCTCTAGTTGCAGCAAGCGGGGGCTACTCTTCGTTGCAGTGTGCGTGCTTCTCGTTGTGGTGGCTTCTCTTATAGAACACGAGCTCTAGGCGCATGGGCTTCAGTGGTTGTGGCACACAGGCTCAGTGGTTGTGGCACACAGGCTCAGTATTTGTGGCTTGCGGGCTCTAGAACTCAGGCTGAGTAGTTGTGGTGCATGGGCTTAGTTGCTCCAATGACATGTGGGATCTTCCCGGACCAGGGATCAAACCTGTGTCCCCTGCATTGGCAGGCGGATTCTTAACCACTGTGCCACCAGGGAAGTCCCCATATATTTATTTTAAGTAATCATTCATCTGAAAAGCTCTTTCTTCTCTGTCTTTGCTCATTAAAATTCTACTCAAGTTTCCAGGCCTAACTCATGCCGCAGAAACCGTTCTGTGAAGTTGTTTTTCCATGATTGGGCTGTAGTAAATAGCACTTCTATCCTTCTGTATTCATTTTGTATTATTTCATATCTGCTTTTAAGTTGTAAATTACTGAGGGTAGGAACTATATCATCATTTTATCTATCATAATGCATAGTCAAGGGCTTTGTCACAATAGATGTTAAGTAGTTACTTGTTGACTGAATGAATTATTTGTGGACTGAATGAATAGAAAAAGATTAAAATATTTTGAATTTTGAATTCTCTTGGCATCATTAAGGAATTTTCAAAATTATTTTCATGGAAATCAGTATCTTCTCTTTATTCTGCACTATAATATTAGTATACGGGCAAAAGCATGGGGCACAAAACATACAGAGGGGAAGCTGCATATATTGTGTAGGGAACTGTAATCAATTTAGTATTGTTGGAAGTTGAACTTGAAGCTATAGATGTTGAGTTAAGAGACTAAAGGAGCCTAGATTGTAGATGGTCTTTAGTATTATGTAAAAAGATAGTAAGTAGGGAAGCAGGGTGGTCTTTCTTGTTTTTTAGCTGGATTACTCTGGTAGCTGTGTGGAGGATACAATGTAGGTAGGACATGGTGATTGAGACATGGGCATTTGAGAATTTTTCTGAGTTTTCAATACAGAATGTCTATTTATTTATTTATTTAGTTAGGCTGCGCTCGGTCTTAGTTGGGGCACGCGGGATATTTAGTTGCAGCATGTGGGCTCTTAGTTGCGGCATGTGGACTCTTAGTTGTGGCATGTGGACACTTATTGTGGTGTGCATGTGGAATCTGATTCCCTGACCAGGGATCGAACCCGGGCTCCCTGCATTGGGAGTGTGGAGTCTTACTCACTGGACCACCAGGGAAGTCCCTCAATACAGAATGTTTATTGGCCCTCCCTCCCCTCTTGTCCAGAAGTAATATGAATAAGGGCCAGCTCCTGAAAACCTGTTACCTTTGGAAGATTTGATTTCATCAGAGGTACTGGGAGCAGAGAGCCTGGGATGGTTGAAGCAGGTTGGACAGTGTTTCCTGATGAGGGTAGGACACATCTGCCTCCAGATTTTTCCCATCTTTGTTTTACTGGATGCCCATAGCCTAAGATCAACCTAAAAGCTTTTTCCACCCCAGTTATTCATGGTGACCTATGATCAGGACTGTGAGAGGCAGCTTAATATTGCAATCATTATGCCTCCTTTATTGCTGGTCTTAGCTGCTTATGATTCTCTGCTAAATTTGCCACCTAGCTTTGTACTTTCTTGATAAAATCCCTATGGCACCTTGGTAATTATTACTTTTTATCAGCAGTTATTGGTTGTTTTTCTTCATTATATACATACTTGGGGTTCCAAAGAGTTTTGAAAACCAGGTTGTTGGGTCAAGGGCTAGCCCTGGGGGAAGAGGAAAAAGTCCTCAAGGGAGAGCAGAGACTAGACGTTATTGGCAGTAAGGACTTACACAAAATGCATTGTTAGTCAGACATAGTTGACCACCTTTTTGTTGTTCCTCATTATTAACTCCCAAACTCTTTTCTCTGCACTGTAGCCATGTGTACAGTGGAAGTACAGTAAATAATTGATGGGGAAAATTGACATAAACCTGAGCCTCTTACTTCCATATTCATTAGGTACTTTTCATCTTTACCAATAATTGTTCTGCCTCTAAAATCTTAGTTTTGAGCTTGCCAGACTCTGACCTTCACATCATCTTCTGTTTCTCTAGCTCACATTTATTTTAGGATTTCCTCTCCAAAAATTGTTCAAACGCTTTGGAACCTCTGGTCTGTTGATTTTTTTAAAAAAAATAAATAAATTTATTTATTTATTTATGGCTGCATTGGGTCTTCGTTGCTGCATGCAGGCTTTCTCTAGTTGCAGTGAGCAGGGGCTACTCTTCATTGCGGTGCACGGGTTTCTCTTTGCGGTGGCTTCTGTTGTTGTGGAGTATGGGTTCTAGGTGGGCTTCAGTAGTTGTGGCATGGGGGCTCCGTCGTTGTGGCTTGTGGGCTCTAGCGCGCAGGCTCAGTAGTTGTGGCGCATGGGCTTAGTTGCTCCGTGGCACGTGGGATCTTCCCAGACCAGGGCTCGAACCCATGTCCCCTGCATTGGCAGGCGAATTCTTAACCACTGAGCCAGCAGGGAAGTCCAGACTACCTTTTCATTGTCAGTCACCTCATGCCTCTACTTTCCTTCTTGTCCAACTTAACATTTCATGGGCTATCATAATTACTGCTATGCATGTACCTTCAGTACCTTCTATCATACCTGCTTGAGAAAATTCCAACCATGATTAAACCAACTCTGCCTATTCTGCCCTTGTGTCTAGGCAGCTGAATGTGGCTGGAGGAAAACACAACGATGCTGACATCTAAATTTGTGATCATGAACCTAAGGAGTCTTTCAGCAATGACAGTCAATCCTATGACATTCCCTAGTCCATTCACTTTTTTTTTTTTTTTTTTTTTGGCAGTGCCACACGGCTTGTGGGATCTTTGTTCCCAGACCAGGGATTGAACCCAGGCCCTCAGCAGTGAGAGTACGGAGTCCTAACCACTGGACCACCAGGGAATTCCCTCCATTCACTCTTAAATGATAGTTTAATCGTTCTCCTCAAACTTTTAGCACTCTATTTGTCCTCTTTACTCTCAGTTGATGTCCTTGCTTCCTGTTTCACTGAAGAAAAAACAAAGATAATCCTACAAGCTCCCATTACAAGTCACCCAACCTACCTATATCTGTACCCGCATTCTTTTTTTTTTTTTTTTTTTTTTTTGCTGTACGCGGGTCTCTTACTGTTGTGGCCTCTCCCGCTGCGGAGCACAGGCTCCGGACGTGCAGGCTCAGCGGCCATGGCTCACGGGCCCAGCCGTTCCGCGGCATGTGGGATCTTCCCGGACCGGGGCACGAACCTGTGTCCCCCGCATCCGGCAGGCGGACTCTCAACCACTGCACCACCAGGGAAGCCCTGTACCCGCATTCTTTTCCCTCTCTCTTATTGCTATGGATAATCTGTTCCTATTCCCATCTAAGGCCAACCCCTACATCTAAATAAGAGTTTTATTCTTGGAATTATTCTTTCCTACTCCTGAGTCATTAATGTTTTTTTTCTGTTGATGATTCTCATCAGCATACAAGCATGCTACAATATTTTCAATCTTGAAAAAACTTCATTAACCCTGCATTCCCTCTCATTCATTCATCCTTGGATTCAAGAAGTTTTTTTTGTTTTGTTTTTGTTTTTTTAAAATTTTTTGGTTACTGTTGGGATTATAGAAGTGAAAAAGGCAGATGACAAACCCTGCTTTCAAAGTTTCTATTCTAGTAGAGGGAATCAGATAATAAAAGAAATAAGTAAAATATGTAGTATGCTATACGGTGATAAATACTACAAAGACAATAAAGCAGGGAAGGGGAATATAGAGTGATGGGGGATTTTATGGCTTAAATAGCATTATCAGGAAAGGCATCTCTTTGGAATGAGATGTTTGAGTAAAGACCTGAAGAATGTAAGAGATTGAGGCATTTAGATTATGTGGGGGGAAGAGTATACTTGGTAGAGGGAATAGGAAGCACCTTGGGGTAGAAGCATACTTCCAGCTCTAAAATTTGTGTTTGAGGAACACCAAGGAAGCCAAGTGTGGCTGGAGTAGAGTAAGAGGAAGAGTAGTAGGTGAGCTCAGAGGGGAAAGATGGGGAGAGGAGGGCTGAACTGTGGAGAGTTTCAGATTGGTAAGGGTCTTACAGGCAGCTGTGAGGATTTTGACTTTCATGTTGAACGAGATGAGAAGCCATTGGAGAGTTTTGAGCATAAGAATCACGTGATCTAACATTTATTTTAATCCCACTTATTTGGCTACTTTAGCGAGCATTGACTGAATGGGTATGTGGAACCAGTTAAGAGGCTCTTGCAGTTATTCAGGCAAAAGAGCAAGGGATACGAAATAATTGTGAGTAGGAGAGTGCTCCTCTTTATAACAAAACTACTTGAAAGAGTTGTCTATATCTTCTTTCATTTCCTCTCCTCTTGAACCCATTCCAGTCAAGTCAGGCTTTAGTCCCCCGTCATTCCACTGAAACACTTATGTGAAGGTCATCATTGGTCTAACCCAGTGGCCAGTTTTCAGTCTTCATCTCACTCGACCTGTTGCTTTTGACATGGTTGATCATTCCATCATTTGGCTCCTGGGACCATGCTGTCTTGGTTTTCTTCCAATCTCACTGGTGCTTGAGAGCGTTCAGTATTTTTTTTTTTTTTAACATCTTTATTGGGGTATAATTGCTTTACAATGGTGTGTTAGTTTCTGCTTTATAACAAAGTGAATCAGTTATACATATACATATGTTCCCATTTGTCTTCCCTCTTGCGTTTCCCTCCCTCCCACCCTCCCTATCCCACCCCTCCAGGCTGTCACAAAGCACCGAGCCAATATCCCTGTGCCATGCGGCTGCTTCCCACTAGCTATCTACCTTACTACGTTTGTTAGTGTGTATATGTCCATGACTCTCTCTCGCCCTGTCACAGCTCACCCTTCCCCCTCCCCATAACCTCAAGTCCGTTCTCTAGTAGGTCTGCGTCTTTATTCCTACTGAACGCTCTAGCAGGAATAAAGACGCAGACCTGCTAGAGCGTTCAGTATTTAATCTGCTTTTGCAGTCTATTCTCTCTCCTGATGTAATCTCATCAGATTGTATTACTTAACATTCCATCTCTGTGCTGCTGATTCCCACATTTATTTCTCTAGTCTTGACCTTTCTTTTGAGCTTTCCTATTTTCAGTTGTGTATGTAACATTTCTATTTGGGTAGCTAATAGACCTTTCAAACTTAATGGGTCCAAAGCTGAACCCTGTTTTTCACTTCCCATTCCACTGCTTGCCCAGTCTTTCCCACATCAATAAATGGCACTATCATTCACTCATTTATTTAGAGCAAAACATGGAAGTTGTTTTTGATTCTTTTCTTAACCTCATATTCCACATTCAGCCCATCAGTTCTGGTTGGTGCTACATTCAAATTGCATGAGACTTTTCCCCACTAGCTCCATCACTACCTTAATCTTAGCCTCTATCATCTTTCATCTGGATTACTATAAAAGTCTCCAAACCTGTCTTCCTGATTCTGTTCTTTTACCTCCTCTCCCCTCCGCCCCCATGATAATTTGCACACAGCAAGATCGGTATCATCCTGTAAAAGCTAAAATCAAAGTTTGTTACCATCCCCTACTCAAAAGTGGCTTTCCATCACAGTTGATCAAAATGGAAGGTGCTTGCTTTGTACTTAAAGTCTGCATGATCTGCCTCTTGGCCTTCTCTAACCTCATTTCCTTCTACTCCTCCTCTTGTTACTGAGCTCTGTTCACACTGGCTGCCTTGATGGTCTCCAAATATATTAAGCATGCTCCTGCCTGAGGACATTTTAAAAATTATTAATTGAGGACTTCTATACTTGGTAGTTTTCTCTACGTGAGGGGTTCTTTTTCTGGATATATTTATATGACTGGCTTCCTCATTTCATTTAGGTCTCTGTTCAGATAAAGGCCTTCCTTGACCAGCCTTTTTATTATTATTTTTTAAAATAAATTTGTTTATTTTATTTATTTTTGGCTGTGTTGGGTTTTCATTGCTGCATGCTGGCTTTCTCTAGTTGCGGCGAGCGGGGGCTACTCTTCGTGGCGGTGTGTGGGCTTCTCATTGCGGTGGCTTCTCTTGTTGCAGAGCACGGGCTCTAGGCGAGCGGGCTCAGTAGTTGTGGCGCACAGACTTAGTTGCTCCGCGGCATGTGGGATCTTCCCGGACCAGGACTCCGACCCATGTCTCCTGCATTGGCAGACGGATTCTTAACCACTGCGCCCCCAGGGAAGCCTGACCAGCCTTTTTAAAGTAGCACTCTTAGTCATTCCCTTCCCCTCTTTTTATTCATGTCCTTTATTCACCTGTTACTGTCACATATTTGTTATTTATTGTCATTCTCACACATTAGGATATATGGTTCATGAGGATAGGAATTTGGGTTGGTTTTTCCTTACTGCTGTATCTCCAGCTTCTAGAATTGTATATAGGAGGTACTAAATAAATACTTCTTGAGTGAATGTATAGTGATTAAGTCATTCTCTGACCTCAGATTCCAACTCTATTACCTGATGCAAGTTACTTAAGTTCTTTAAGCCTTACTTATCCCATATAAATGTAATGGACATACTATCATTACCGATTTCATAGGGTTATTGTTAGGATTTAATAAATTAATCCATGTAAAACACTTATTACAAAGCCTGATACCAGTGAGCACTCAATAATGGTTAATTATTATATTTTTAGGGTAAGTGCGTAGAATGTGTGAATATAGAGTTCATATTTTTCTGTGTTCTCATCTGGTTTTATAAAGAAATATAATAGAAAAAGGTATGTCTTGACCTTTGATTTGTTGTTGTTATTGAACTCTTCTTTTACTTTGTTCAGCTTGAAAAGATGGCTTTAATTTGTGCATTTTTCCCTTTAGGGAAACTTTTATGGATTTCTTTCTTAACTAACTGGCTTAGAAGATATTATATATATATATATATATATATATATATATATATATATATATATATATAGTCTCCCTAGATTTTAGAACATAATTAAGAGCAAATTCAGGCCAAGGAAACCGCATTTTAAAATTCTGTAATATCGTTTTAGTTGTACCAACTTTAATGTAACAAAATATTTTCTAAGGGTGAACCTGGGTAGCAGATGCACAAATCCTTTAACCTTTAATGTGTTGGGAGGTTAACAAGCCACATAGTTTCTCTGCCTGTATTTCAGCAAAGCAGAGGTAATATAGTACTGTCTGACCTTCTAATTTTCATGACTATTTGAGATCTTCAAGAATGTTTTAAAGACAAAAGAGTTTAAAAATAGTTGGGATTGGGAATTCCGTGACATTCCAGTGGTTAGGACTCTGTGCTTTCACTGCCACGGGCCCAGTTTCAATCCCTGGTTGGGGAACTAAGATCCTGCAAGGTGCGTGGTGTAGCCAAAAAAAAAAAAAAAAAAAAGTTGGTATTAATTCTTAAAAAGTCCTTAAGTTGTTTCAAAAGGGTGTTACCAAGATGATTTCTTTTTTAGGTGACCCCAGGAAATCTGACTCCTGCCTTTGACCAGTAAGAGAATGGGACATTTTACTACTAGCTCTCATGCTAGTAGTCTTCTATATATTTATTATTATTATTTTTAAATATTTATTTATTCGTTTAGGCTATGCCGGGTCTTGGTTGCGGTGCGCGGGATCTTCGTTGCAGCATGCAGGATCATTTTTTTTTTAGTTGCAGCATGCGCACTTCTCAGTTGTGGCATGCGGACTTCTTATTTGCGGCATGCGAACTCTTAGTTGCAGCATGCATTTGGGATCTAGTTCCCCAACCAGGGGTTGAACCCGGGCCCCCTGCATTGGGAGTGCGGAGTCTTACCCACTGGATCACCAGGGAAATCCCAGTACTCTTTTATATTTAAGAACACTAGTTGCTGTAAAAAAATACATTCAAAAGAACCTAGAGTAATGGAGGCTCTACCATTTTCTACACATGGCTTCCAAGGTCACCTGAGGCAGGTGGGGCAATCTTGTGGGAGTTGTTGATGCGCAGACCTGGAAATGGCTTAATCACTTCCACCCATATTCTGTTGCCAGAATTCAATCATAGGGCCATAGCTTGTGCCCAGGAGGAAGGTGAATCATGTTTGGTCAATATCTAGCTAGTCCTTGCCATAGCCCTCAAACCCTAATATGGTCCTCAGCTAGAACTATGTAGAAATCCTATTATTCTGGATATAGACCACCTAGAACCTTCACTCCTTATAGGCCCACAGAGTTTTGGATAATAACCGTTTTGAATGCATGTAAAGGCCTTTTTGCAGGAATACCTAGGAGGTCTGGAAAAGCTTGTTTTCCTCCGTCTGTGGCAGAGCTAGTCTCTGGCAACCCCCACACTCTTTCAGGTCTTGGTGACTAGTGATCGCTTTCTGTAGGCATTTCTCAGTTTGTCCACCCAGCCATGTGGAAGAGAAAAAAGCCATAAGGAAGCCAAGAGAAGCCAGAGAGGAAGGCGACTGGGTCTCAGCTATTTTCACTTTAATAGGCTCCTGGAAGGAAGTGTGGCCCTAGACACCCTACCTCTACATGTGCTTTGACTTCTTAAATTGTGGTAAAATACGCTTACCATAAAGTTCACGATTAGTGACATTCAGTACATTCAAATGTATAACCATCACCACTATCTAGTTCCAAAATATTTCCTCCTTCCCCCAGTCCCTGGCAACCACTAATCTGTTTTCTGTCTCTGTGAACTGTGAACATTTCATGTAAAGGGAATCATACAATACATGGCCTTTTATGTTTGGCTTCTTTTACTTAATGTAATGTTTTTGAGATTCATCCATATTGTAGCATATATCATCAGTATGTCATTCCTTTTTATGGCCGAGTAATATTCCATTATATGGATATACCACATTTGGTTTATTCAGTCATCAACTGATGGGCATTTGGGTTGTTTCCACCTTTTGGTGATTGTGGTAGTACCCCTATGAACATTTGTGTACAAGTTTCTGTTTGTACACCTGTTTTTCAATTTTTTGTTTCTATATATAGGAGTGGAATTGTTGGATCATATGATAATTCTATGTTTAAGTTTTTGATGAATTGTCAAACTGTTTTCCACAGTGGGTGTATCATTTTAACATTCCCACCAGCAATTTACAAGGGTTCCAGTTTGTCTGTGACCTTGCTAGCACTTGTTATTTTCCATTTTAAAAAAATCTAGCCATCCTAGTGGATAGAAATATCTCATACTTTTTTTAAAAAAAAAATTTATTTATTTATTTGGCTGTGCTGGGTCTTAGTTGCGGCACACGGGATCTTTAGTTGTGGCATGCAGGATCTAGTTCCCTGACCAGGAATTGAACCCGGGCCCCTTGCCTTGGGAGCGTGGAGTCTTAACTGCTGGACAACCAGGGAAGTCTCTGTCTCTTTTTAATCTTTTCCTTTCATCTCTTCCTTTTCCTTAAAATCTGTAAGTTGAAAAACCTTGGGGCATTTGGCCTGTAGAGTTTCCCAAAGTCTAGATTGCATAGTTATGGTGCATTTCAAAATGTTTTATGTCCTGTTGTATTTCCTGCAAATTACAGCTGGATACAGAGGCTTAATCAGCCTCAGGTTCAATTCCTTTGGCAAGATTTTGGGTGGTAGTGTGTTCTTTCAACAGGAGGCATGTGATGTTTGCTTTTTGCTCTTTGATTGTAGCAGTTGCTGATGCTCAGTGCTGAGATTCGCTAATTGGGAGTTGCAAAGTAGTGATACAATTCTATCATTTTGTTTTCATTTATTAGGTGGCATAGCATTTTAAGGAGATGCTTCTCATCTACTGTTTGATTCCCAGTGGTATAGTTCATGTAAGAATGGTCTGATTCTTTCCTTTTATTTACCTAGTTTTTAAGGTAATAAATTGGTTCCCGGTCATCTTCAGATGGTGATCAGTTATTTTTTATTATCACTGTGGAGTCATACATTTAAATGTATTTGATGGGTTTCAACCCATATTTTATGTGTTTTTCTTTCTTTTTTTTTTTTTTTTTACTGCTAATTGAAGCTCACATTGTCCTGTTGTTGTCTAGGAAGAGCCTCTTCATATTGGTTCCTTAGTCTTTTTTTTTTTTTTTTTTTTTTGCGGTACGTGGGCTTCTCACTGTTGTGGCCTCTCCTGTTGCGGAGCACAGGCTCCGGACGCGCAGGCTCAGCGACCATGGCTCACGGACCCAGCCGCTCCGCGGCATGTGGGATCTTCCCGGACTGGGGCACGAACCCGTGTCCCCTGCATCGGCAGGTGGACTCTCAACCACTGCGCCACCAGGGAAGCCGGTTCCTTAGTCTTTTTGACCCAATCCTAATAGTTTTGATAATTTTCTTGCTATCTCTTACGTTCAACTGTTCCAGGCTCATTTTCCACCTTAGACCTGGAATTAGCTGTTTCTCTAAGAACTCCTGGCTTCTTTTAATGGGAAATGGAATTTCAGAACACCTGCAGTCTAGATCCTAGGGATACTTATTGCTACTAGGTTGATCATTGTTCCTATGACCTTTCAGTGGATAGAGTTAGAAATAAATATAATAAAAACTATCTTGGCAATCAACAGTGATATTGACAAAGGACTACAGAGGTTTTTTTTAAACTTAATCTCCCATTTATTACATTAGTATCTCCTTTCTTTCATACCAAGAATCATGTTCCCAAAGACTCAGGGGATGATAAAATTAGAATATCCAGGAATTACTAATTTGCTTTATCATATGTTAACTGTATAACAGTCTCTAGTGGCACTACTAATGTACTACCACCAATGATTAATGAAAACTGTTAAAAAATTTTTTTGTGTATGTTGTCTCCACCTTCTCCCCTCATTTTTTGGTTGACCTATATCTACATTGTCAGATCATGTAGCCATTATATACTATACTCTCTCCCTTTTAATGAACACTTATTTATAATTTTATAAATGACCATATATTTAATGCTAATCACCATATTGATACATCTCTGGGTTTTTTTTTAATTGAAGTATTGTTGATTTATAGTGTTGTGTTAGTTTCTGGTATACAGCAAAGTGATTCAGATATACATATATATTTACATATAAATATATATATTCTTTTTCAAATTCTTTTCCATTATAGGTTATTACAAGTTCCCTGTGAATATAGTTCCCTGTGCTATGCAGTAGGACCTCGTCATTCTAGTTATTTTGATTGTATGAATCTTTTGTTTTTTTGTTTTTTCTTTTCTTTTTTGTGGTACGCGGGCCTCTCACTGTTGTGGCCTCTCCCGTTGCGGAGCACAGGCTCTGGACGCGCAGGCTCAGCGACGGCCATGGCTCACGGGCCCAGCCGCTTCGCGGCATGTGCGATCCTCCCGGACCAGGGCATGAACCCGCGTCCTCTGCATCGGCAGGCGGACTCTCAACCACTGCGCCACCAGGGAAGCCCCGAATCTTTTGTTTTTAAACATGTGTTTATTTTATTTTATTTTTTATTTTTTTTGGCCGCACAGTGTGGCATGTGGGATCTTAGTTCCCCGACCAGGGATCGAACCCATGCCCCCTGCAGTGGAAGCGCAGAGTCTTAACCACTGGACTGCCAGGGAAGTCCTGATTGTATGAATCTTGTTCTTTAGTACATTCCTTAGGAACGACCTGTTGGAACAATATTCTCTGAGTTATTTTATATTGATAACATTTTGCCTGTGCCCTTTACCTTGAAGATTAGTTTTCCTGGATATAAAATCCTGGGCTCATACTGCCTTTCTTTGAGTATCTTATATAGTATCTTGTAACCCTGTTTTTCTTCTGGCATAAAGAATTGTTGTCGGGACTTCCCTGGTGGCACAGTGGTTAAGACTCCATGCTCCCAATGCAGGGGGCCCGGGTTTGATCCCTGGTCAGGGAACTAGATCCCACATGCCTGCCACAACTAAGGAGCCTGCGTTGCTGCAACTAAGACCCAGTGCAGATAAATAAATATTTAAAAAAAAACGTTGCCATAGTCTGATAGTGATGCAGGTTTTTCTAATAGGTCATTTTTTTTTTAATGCTGAAATGATTTTTCTGTTAAAGTCCAGTTATTATACTAAAATATATCTTGGTGTTGGTCATTTTGGATTTATATGTCATGCATGTGGTGTGCTCTTCCAGGATGTAGTTTTCATATATATAGTTTTAATTTCAGCAAAGTTTTTGAATTATAATTTTAGTATTGATATTCGTTCTGTTGCCTTGCTTTGATTTTCTTCTGCAGGGACTTCTATTTGCTGTATGTTGGATCTTCTTTGCCTCTCTTCAACATATCATTTTCTCTCATTTTTTTTCCTCTTCATAAAAAAATAAAACAAACAGAAACACCCAAAGCATTTCATCTTCTGTGCCTCTTAAGGCATTATCTCTTGTTTGTATTCTGTCTTGTGTTCCTTCAAATTTAGTCTTTTTTTTTTTTTTTACAATGGAATACCATAATAAAGTAAATGAATGAACTCCAGCTACATGTATCAACATGGATAAAACTCAGGAAACCTAATACTGATTCAAAAAAGTCATGAAAGAATATGTTTATATAAAGTTGAACAACATGCAAAATTTTACAATATATGGATGCAGTAATATGTTGTAAAACCATACAAAAAAGCAAGGCATGAAAAATGACACTGGTTACCTCAGGCAGGGGAAGGCGATGTGACTGGGGAGGGCTACATGGTGGGTTTTGTCATTCAGAAATGATTTGTTTTTGAAGCTGGGTGATGGGTACAGGTACATAGGTATTTGTTTTATAATTTATTCAAACTGTACAGGTATGTATATTATAAAATTTATAATGTATTATCATGAAAAATAAATAAAATTAAAAAAACAGGAATAATTGGATAGAGTACTTGTGGGAGGGTAGATTGTTATAGGACCCTCCCTGAGGTCAGAGGGAATAAAACACTACTGCTGAAGTGGAGCTAGATGTGTAGGCGATTTCCTTGTGAAACATGGCTGTGAATGGGAACAGAACCCAGATAGCTAAGGTGATGGTAGGAGGAGGGGCAAAGAATGATTTTTCTAAGATGGGAGATACTAGACTATGCTTGTTTGCTGCTGGGAATGACACAGAGACCATAAAGCAGGACCAGATGGGAACATAGAAGAGAAAGGGAATAATGGAAGGGGAAGGAGGGACTGGGGTCTAGGGCACTGGGCCTCAGAGATAAGGAGAGGTCCTCAGGCCCTTCATTGTAACAGGAAGGAATGAGACAAAAGATGAACACAGATACTGGGAGGTTTAGAGATTCAGTGGTGGGAAGATGAAGGCCCTGGAACAATTCTCCCATGTCTGATGGCTTTTATTTTGTCACTGAAGCGTGAGATAAGATCATTTTTCTTGGTTCAGCTGTCTTCCATCAGTCTGTGAGTGAGTCTTCACTGGAGCAGTGTGGCATGGTGGTCAAACATGTAGGCCTTGGAGGCAGGCAGGCTGGAATTTGATTTTTTTGCACCCATTTAACAAACATTTGCTGAATCGTGCCTTATACCAGTCTTGTCCTGAGTCCTGCTGAGGGCGCAAATGTATATGGCCCCTAGTCTCAGGGAGATCACTCTCTTTACGGAGCAGCCGGGAGGTGGGGCCTGTCATTTCTTAATTGATCTTTTATTTCTAATTTTTTCTTAAGCTCTCTCACCTCACTGGTGAGTTTATTTGAATCTGATTCATGTTTTGTAGCATAAATGTCTTTAGTAAATTTTAAAATCATATGTTACAGAAGGAAACGCCAATGTATTTATCTGCATTTTTACTTACTGTGTTCTTTCTCTGTTCCTAAAGTTGCTTATTGTATTATTTCCTTTCTGTTTAGAGAACTTTCTTTAGCCATTCTTTTAGGATAGGTTTGCTGCCAATAAAGTCTCTTAATTATCCTTATTTCTGAAGGTCATTTTCCCTGGTTATTGCTTCTGGTTGACAGTTCGTTTCTTTCAACACTGGAAAAATACTGTGCTCCCACTTTATTCTGGACTACATAGTTTCTGATGAGAAATCTGTCATTCAAACGTTTTTGTTTTCTTTTGTTTGTAATTTTTCTGAATTTTAATTATAATGTTTCCTGGCATATTTCTTTGGGTTTATTCTGCTTGGGGTTCACTCAGCTTCTTGAATCTGTAGGTTTATGTCTTCTTCACACATTTGGGAGGTTTTCAGCCATGATTTATTCTAGTACTTTTTCTTTCTTTCTCTCTTTGTCCTTTCCTTTTGGACTCCAGTGACACAGACATTAGATCTTTAATTACAAAACCATAGGTCCTGAAGCCTCTGTTTACTGTTTTCACTTTGTTGTTCATGTTGAATAACTTCTGTTCTTCTGTCTTCCAGTTCACTGTTTCTTTATTCTGTCCTCTATGTTCTGCTGAAAAGCTTATTCACTCAGTTTTTTTATTTTGGTTATTATATATTTCAATTCTAAAATATCCACTGGGTTCTTCTTTATGTTTTATTTTTTCCTTTGATTCAAGTATGGATACCTTTGCTCATTGAAATATTTTTATCATGTATGTTTTATACCCTTTTGTCTCTCATTTCCTCTGTTACTGCCATCTTTTGTGTTTAGTTGAAGAAAAAAAATTTTTTTTTGGTGTAATGAACCATTTTGATCCCCTTTCATTTCCTTTTGTGTATGCTTTTTTTATATTTTCTTTTTGCTTTGCCACAGGGATTACACGTAACATCCTAAATTTATAACAGTCTAGTTTGAATTGGTACCAACTTCAATAACATACAAAAACTCTGCTCCTATACACCTCTATTCTCCCACCCCCCTTTATGTTGTTCTCACAAATTATATCTTCATACATTGTGTGCTCAGTAACATAGATTTATAATTATTTTTATGTATTTGTCTTTTAAATCATGTAGGAAATAAAAAGTGGAGTTATAAACCAAAACTGTAACAATGCTCACTTTTATATTTGCTCATGTAGTTACCTTTACTGGAGATCTTTATGTCTTCATATGGCTTGAAGTTCCTGTTTTGTGTCTTTTCATTTCAACCTGAAGGATTCCTTTTAGGGCTGGTGTAGTGGTAATAAACTCCCTCAGCTTTTGTTTATCTGGGTAGAAATCTAAGTTGACAGTTTTTCCTGTCAGCACTTTTTTTTTTTTTTTTTTTTTTGCGGAATGAGGGCCTCTCACTGTTGTGGCCTCTCCCGTTGCAGAGCACAGGCTCCGGATGCGCAGGCTCAGTGGCCATGGCTCACGGGCCTAGCCGCTCCGCGGCATGTGGGATCTTCCCGGACCGGGGCACAAACCCGTGTCCCCTGCATCGGCAAGTGGACTCTCAACCACTGCGCCACCAGGGAAGCCCCTGTCAGCACTTTAAATATGTCATTCCTTCTGGACTCCATAGTTCTGATGCAAAATTGGCTGTTAATCTGATTGGGGATCCCCTGTACATGATGAATTGCATCTCTCTTACTGTTTTGAATATTTTCTCCTTGTTGTTAGCTTCAACAGTTTGATTATGATATGTTTAGATGTGGGTCTGAGTTTAACCTACTTGAAGTTCATTGAGCTTCTGAACATGTAGGCTCGTGTCTCTCATCAAATTTGGGAAGTTTTCGGCAGTTATTTCTTCAGATACTCTTTCTTCCCCTTTCTCTCTTCTCCTTCTGGGATTCCCTTAATGCATATATTGTTTCTTTTGAAGATGTCCCCCGGTCCCTTAGGCTCTCTTCACTTTTCTTTTTTTTTTTTTTTTGCGGTACGCGGGCCTCTCACTGTTGTGGCCTCTCCCATTGTGAAGCAGTGGCTCCGGACGCGCAGGCTCAGCGGCCATGGCTCACGGGCGCAGCTGCTCCGCGGCATGTGGGATCTTCCCGGACCAGGGCACGAACCCGTGTCCCCTGCATCGGCAGGTGGACTCTCAACCACTGCGCCACCAGGGAAGCCCTCTCTTCACTTTTCTTCATTCTTTTTTTTTTTCTTGTTCCTCAGACTGTATAGTTTTAATTATCTTGTCTTCAAGATTGCTGATTCTGTCTTTGCCTGCTCAAATTTGCTATTGAACGCCCTATTGAATTTTTCACTTACTTATTGGTCTTTTTATCTCCTGAATTTCTGTTTGGTTCTTTTTAATAATTTCTGTCTTTTTGTTGATAGTGTTGTTTTGTTCATTGTTTTTCTTTAGTTCTTTGTTCATTGTTCATTTAGTTCATTGTTTTCTTTCTTTTTCTTTGTTCATTGATTTTCTTTAGTTCTTTTTTTTTTTTTAAATACCTGATGAGAGTTTATTATAATGAAATTGACTAAGAAATTTGGTTATTTATGTGACATAACACATATCAAGATAATAACCAGAATTATGACTGATAACATTATACGAGGACATACTAGATTTCTAGGACTTTCATACAATTTCTGGAACACATATTAAAAACATATATCCATACAGATATAACCTAAGAAGGTTTAATATCACTTATTTGACAATGCTTCCCATGTATTTCACCATATCCAATAAACCTAATAATTTTTTTTTTTTAAACATCTTTATTGGAGTATAATTGCTTTACAATGGTATGTTAGTTTCAGCTTCACAACAAAATGAATCAGTTATATATACACATATGTTCCCATATCTCTTCCCGCTTGCGTCTCCCTCCCTCCCACCCTCCCTATCCCACCCCTCCAGGCGGTCACAAAGCACCGAGCTGATCTCCCTGTGCTATGCGGCTGCTTCCCACTAGCTATCTACCTTACGTTTAGTAGTGTATATATGTCCATGCCTCTTTATCGCTTTGTCACCGTTTACCCTTCCCCCTCCCCATAGCCTCAAGTCCATTCTCTAGTAAGTCTGTGTCTTTATTCCTGTTTCACCCCTAGGTTTTTCATGACATTTTTTTTTTTTCTTAAATTCCATATATATGTGTTAGCATACGGTATTTGTCTCTCTCTTTCTGACTTACTTCACTCTGTATGACAGACTCTAGGTCTATCCACCTCATTACAAATAGCTCAATTTCATCTCTTTTTATGGCTGAGTAATATTCCATTGTATATATGTGCCACATCTTCTTTATCCATTCATCCGATGATGGACACTTAGGTTGTTTCCATCTCTGGGCTATTGTAAATAGAGCTGCAATGAACATTTTGGTACATGACTCTTTTTGAATTATGGTTTTCTCAGGGTATATGCCCAGTAGTGGGATTGCTGGGTCATATGGTAGTTCTATTTGTAGCTTTTTAAGGAACCTCCATACTGTTCTCCACAGTGGCTGTATCAATTTACATTCCCACCAACAGTGTAAGAGGGTTCCCTTTTCTCCACACCCTCTCCAGCATTTGTTGTTTCTAGATTTTTTGATGATGGCCATTCTGACTGGTGTGAGATGATATCTCATTGTTGTTTTGATTTGCATTTCTCTAATGATTAGTGATGTTGAGCATTCTTTCATGTGTTTGTTGGCACTCTGTATATCTTCTTTGGAGAAATGTCTATTTAGGTCTTCTGCCCATTTTTGGATTGGGTTGTTTGTTTTTTTGTTATTAAGCTGCATGAGCTGCTTGTAAATTTTGGAGATTAATCCTTTGTCAGTTGCTTCATTTGCAAATATTTTCTCCCATTCTGAGGGTTGTCTTTTTGTCTTCTTTATGGTTTCCTTTGCTGTGCAAAAGCTTTTAAGTTTCATTAGGTCCCATTTGTTTACTTTTGTTTTTATTTCCATTTCTCTAGGAGGTGGGTCAAAAAGGACCTTGCTGTGATTTATGTCATAGAGTGTTCTGCCTATGTTTTCCTCTAAGAGTTTGATAGTTTCTGGCCTTACATTTAGGTCTTTAATCCATTTTGAGCTTATTTTTGTGTATGGTGTTAGGGAGTGATCTAATCTCATACTTTTACATGTAGCTGTCCAGTTTTCCCAGCACCACTTATTGAATAGGCTGTCCTTTCTCCACTGTACATTTCTGCCTCCTTTGTCAAAGATAAGGTGACCATATGTGCGTGGGTTTATCTCTGGGCTTTCTATCCTGTTCCATTGATCTATATTTCTGTTTTTGTGCCAGTACCATACTGTCTTGATTACTGTAGCTTTGTAGTATAGTCTGAAGTCAGGAAGCCTGATTCCTCCAGCTCCATTTTTCGTTCTCAAGATTGCTTTGGCTATTCGGGGTCTTTTGTGTTTCCATACAAATTGTGAAATTTTTTGTTCTAGGTCTGTGAAAAATGCCAGTGGTAGTTTGATAGGGATTGCATTGAATCTGTAGATTGCTTTGGGTAGTAGAGTCATATTCACAATGTTGATTCTTCCATTCCAAGAACATGGTATATCTCTCCATCTATTTGTATCATCTTTAATTTCTTTCATCAGTGTCTTATAATTTTCTGCATACAGGTCTTTTGTCTCCTTAGGTAGGTTTATTCCTAGGTATTTTATTCTTTTTGTTGCGATAGTAAATGGGAGTGTTTTCTTGATTTCACTTTCAGATTTTTCATCATTAGTATATAGGAATGCCAGAGATTTCTGTGCATTAATTTTGTATCCTGCCACTTTACCAAATTCATTGATTAGCTCTAGTAGTTTTCTGGTAGCATCTTTAGGGTTCTCTATGTATAGGATCATGTCATCTGCAAACAGTGACAGCTTTACTTCTTCTTTTCCGATTTGGATTCCTTTTATTTCCTTTTCTTCTCTGATTGCTGTGGCTAAAACTTCCAAAACTATGTTGAATAAGAGTGGTGAGAGTGGGCAACCTTGTCTTGTTCCTGATCTTAGTGGAAATGCTTTCAGTTTTTCACCATTGAGGATGATGTTTGCTGTGGGCTTGTCATATATGGCCTTTATTATGTTGAGGAAAGTTCCCTCTATGCCTACTTTCTGCAGGGTTTTTATCATAAATGGGTGTTGAATTTTGTCAAAAGCTTTCTCTGCATCTATTGAGATGATCATATGGTTTTTCTCCTTCAATTTGTTAATATGGTGTATCACGTTGATTGATTTGCGTATATTGAAGAATCCTTGCATTCCTGGAATAAACCCCACTTGATCATGGTGTATGATCCGTTTAATGTGCTGTTGGATTCTGTTTGCTAGTATTTTGTTGAGGATCTTTGCATCTATGTTCATCAGTGATATTGGCCTGTAGTTTTCTTTCTTTGTGACATCCTTGTCTGGTTTTGGTATCAGGGAGATGGTGGCCTCGTAGAATGAGTTGGGGAGTGTTCCTCCCTCTCCTATATTTTGGAAGAGTCTGAGAAGGATAGGTGATAGCTCTTCTCTAAATGTTTGATAGAATTCGCCTGTGAAGACATCTGGTCCTGGGCTTTTGCTTGTTGGAAGATTTTTAATCACAGTTTCAATTTCAGTGCTTGTGATTGGTCTGTTCATATTTTCTATTTCTTCCTGATTCAGTCTTGGCAGGTTGTGCCTTTCTAAGAATTTGTCCATTTCTTCCAGGTTGTCCATTTTATTGGCATAGAGTCGCTTGTAGTAATCTCTCATGATCTTTTGTATTTCTGCAGTGTCAGTTGTTACTTCTCCTTTTTCATTTCTAATTCTATTGATTTGAGTCTTCTCCCTTTTTTTCTTGATGAGTCTAGCTAATGGTTTATCAATTTTATTTATCCTTTCAAAGAACCAGCTTTTAGTTTTATTGATCTTTGCTATCGTTTCCTTCATTTCTTTTTCATTTATTTCTGATCTGATTTTTATGATTTCTTTCCTCCTGCTAACTTTGGGGTTTTTTTGTTCTTCTTTCTCTAATTGCTTGAGGTGCAAGGTTAGGTTGTTTATTCGAGATGTTTCCTGCTTCTTAAGGTGGGCTTGTATTGCTATAAACTTCCCCCTTAGAACTGCTTTTGCTGCATCCCACAGGTTTTGGGTCGTTGTGTCACCATTGTCATTTGTTTCTAGGTATTTTTTGATTTCCTCTTTGATTTCTTCAGTGATCACTTCATTATTAAGTAGTGTATTGTTTAGCCTCCATGTGTTTGTATTTTTTACAGATCTTTTCCTGTAATTGATATCTAGTCTCATGGCGTTGTGGTCAGAAAAGATACTTGATACAATTTCAATTTTCTTAAATTTACCAAGGCTTGATTTGTGACCTAAGATATGATCTATCCTGGAGAATGTTCCATGGGCACTTGAGAAAAATGTGTATTCTGTTGTTTTTGGATGGAGTGTCCTATAAATATCAATTAAGTCCATCTTGTTTAATGTATCATTTAAAGCTTGTGTTTCCTTATTTATTTTCATTTTGGATGATCTGTCCATGGGTGAAAGTGGGGTGTTTAAGTCCCCTACTATGAATGTGTTACTGTCGATTTCCCCTTTTATGGCTGTTAGTATTTGCCTTATGTATTGAGGTGCTCCTATGTTGGGTGCATAAATATTTACAATTGTTATATCTTCTTCTTGGATCGATCCCTTGATCATTATGTAGTGTCCTTCTTTGTCTCTTTTAATAGTCCTTATTTTAAAGTCTATTTTGTCTGATATGAGAATTGCTACTCCAGCTTTCTTTTGGTTTCCATTTGCATGGAATATCTTTTTCCATTCCCTTACTTTCAGTCTGTATGTGTCTCTAGGTCTGAAGTGGGTCTCTTGTAGACAGCATATATAAGGGTCTTGTTTTTGTATCCATTCAGCTAATCTGTGTCTTTTGGTGGGAGCATTTAGTCCATTTACATTTAAGGTAATTATCGATATGTATGTTCCTATTCCCATTTTCTAAATTGCTTTGGGTTCGTTATTATAGGTCTTTTCCTTCTCTTGTGTTTCTTGCCTAGAGAAGATCCTTTAGCATTTGTTGTAAAGCTGGTTTGGTGGTGCTGAACTCTCTCAGCTTTTGCTTGTCTGTAAAGGTTTTAATTTCTCCATCAAATCTGAATGAGATCCTTGCTGGGTAGAGTAGTCTTGGCTGCAGGTTTTTCTCCTTCATCACTTTCAGTATGTCCTGCCACTCCCTTCTGGCTTGTAGGGTTTCTGCTGAGAGATCAGCTGTTAACCTTATGGGGATTCCCTTATGTGTTATTTGTTGTTTTTCCCTTGCTGCTTTTAATATGTTTTCTTTGTATTTAATTTTTGACAGTTTGATTAATATGTGTCTTGGCGTATTTCTCCTTGGATTTATCCTGTATGGGACTCTCTGTGCTTCCTGGACTTGATTAACTATTTCCTTTCCCATATTAGGGAAGTTTTCAACTATAATCTCTTCAAATATTTTCTCAGTCCCTTTCTTTTTCTCTTCTTCTTCTGGAACCCCTATAATTCGAATGTTGGTGCGTTTAATGTTGTCCCAGAGGTCTCTGAGACTGTCCTCAGTTCTTTTCATTCTTTTTTCTTTATTCTGCTCTGCATTGGTTATTTCCACTATTCTATCTTCCAGGTCACTTATCCGTTCTTCTGCCTCAGTTATTCTGCTATTGATCCCATCTAGAGTACTTTTAATTTCATTTATTGTGTTGTTCATAATTGCTTGTTTCATCTTTAGTTCTTCTAGGTCCTTGTTAACTGATTCTTGCATTTTGTCCATTCTATTGTCCATTCTATCTCCAAGATTTCGGATCAACCTTACTATCATTATTCTGAATTCTTTTTCAGGTAGACTGCCTATTTCCTCTTCATTTGTTAGGTCTGGTGGGTTTTTATCTTGCTCCTTCATCTGCGGTGTGTTTTTCTGTCTTTTCATTTTGCTTATCTTACTGTGTTTGGGGTCTCCTTTTTTGCAGGCTGAAGGTTCGTAGTTCCTGTTGTTTTTTGTGTCTGTCCCCAGTGGCTAAGGTTGGTTCAGTGGGTTGTGTAGGCTTCCTGGTGGAGGGGACTAGGGCCTGTGTTCTGGTGGATGAGGCTGGATCTTGTCTTTCTGGTGGGCAGGTCCACGTCTGGTGATGTGTTTTGGGGTGTCTGTAGACTTATTATGATTTTGGGCAGCCTCTCTGCTAATGGGTGGGGTTGTGTTCCTGTCTTGCTAGTTGTTTGGCATAGGATGTCCAGCCCTGTGGCTTGCTGGTCGTTGAGTGAAGCTGGGTGCTGGCGTTGAGATGGAGATCTCTCGGAGATTTTTGCTGTTTGATATTATGTGCAGCTGGGAGGCCTCTTGTGGACCAGTGTCCTGAAGTTGGTTCTCCCACCTCAGAGGCACAGCACTGACTCCTGGCTGCAGCCCCAAGAGCCTTTCATCCACAGGGCTTCTTAATTTGGGATGATTCGTTGTCTATTCAGGTATTCCACAGATGCAGGGTATATCAAGTTGATTGTGGAGCTTTAATCCGCTGCTTCTGAGGCTGCTGGGAGAGATTTCCCTTTCTCTTCTTTGTTCTCACAGTTCCCAGGGGCTCAGCTTTGGATTTGGCCCCGCCTGTGCGTGTAGGTCGCCGGAGGGCGTCTGTTCTTTGCTCAGACAGGACGGGGTTAAAGGAGCCGCTGATTCGGAGGCTCTGGCTCACTCAGGCCGGGGGGTAGGGAGGGTCACGGAGTGTGGGGCCGGCGTGACGTTGCAGCCTGAGGCGCGCCGTGCGTTCTCCCGGGGGAGTTGTCCCTGGATCCCGGGACCCCGGCAGTGGCGGGCTGCACAGGCTCCCCGGAAGGGTGTGTGGCTAGTGACCTGTGTTCGCACACAGGCCTCCTGGTGGCGGCAGCAGCGGCCCTAGCGTCTCGTGTCTGTCTCTGGGCTCCGCACTTCTAGCCGCGGCTAGCGCCCGTCCCTGGAGCTCTCTCAAGCAGCGTTCTTAATCCCCTCTCCTCGTGCACCAGGAAACAAAGAGGGACGTAAAAGTCTCTTGCCTCTTCGGCAGGTCCAGACCCCTCCCCGGACTCTCTCGCGGTGCACTAACGCCGTGCAGGCTGTGTTCACGCCGCCAACCCCAGTCCTCTCCCGGCGCTCCAACAAAAGCCGGAGCCTCAGCTCCCAGTCCCGCCCGCCCCGGCGGGCGAGCAGACAAGCCTCTCGGCTGGCGAGTTCCGGTCGGCCCGATCTTCTGCGCTGGAATCTGTCCGCTTTGCCCTCCGCACCCCTGCTGCTGTGCTCTCCTCCGCGGCTCCCAAGCTCCCCCACTCCGCCTCCCGAAGTCTCCACCCGCGAAGGGGCTTCCTAGTGTGTGGACACTTTTCCTCCTTCACAGCTCTCTCCCGCTGGTGCAGGACCCGTCCCTATCCTTTTGTCTCTGTTTAGTTTTTTCTTTTGCCCTAACCAGGTACGTGGGGGGTTCCTTGCCTTTTGGGAGGTCTGAGGTCTTCTGCCAGCGTTCAGTAGGTGCTCCGTAGGAGTTGTTCCACGCGTAGATGTATTTCTGGTGTATCTGTGGGGAGGAAGGTGATCTCCGCGTCTTACTCTTCCGCCATCTTCCCGGAAGTCTCAAACCTAATCTCTTTAGTTCTTTGTCCATGTTTTCCTTTACTGATATGACCATGCTTAAGACAATCAATTTAAAATTTACTGCTAAGTCCAATGCTGGGCTTCCTCAGGGGTGGTTTCTGTTAATTTATTTTGATTCTTTGAGTGGGCCATACTTTCTTATTTCGTTATATGTCTTGTGATTTTTTGTTGTTGTTGAAATTTGGACATTTGAATATTGGTAACTCTGGAATACAGCTTTTTCATTTTCCCCAGGCTTTGCTGTTGTTTGATCGTTGAAGGCTGTAGTTGTCCATTTGTCTAGTGAGTTTTCCAACATTTTTTGTAGAAACTGTATTTCTTGCTGTGTGTGATACTGAAGTCTCTGTTACTTAGCTTGTGTTTTGATGAAGATTTCCTGGATTGCCAGGAGCTAAGCAAGCAAACAAACACACATCCTGGTCTTTGCAGATTGACTTTGTGCCCTCCTTTGGCCCTTAGCCAGACTTGTGCTAAGTCTAGGGATCAGCTTGAGATGAAAGCTTAAAATCTTTTTAGGTCTTTCCTGAGCATGCATTTCACCCTGGGCTTTCTAAATTGCCATATATACACAGGTGTTTTTGATTGCCCTAATTTCCCAGAGAAACTCTCCCTTTTCTCACCCAGATCTCAGGCAGTCAGTTGAATGTCTCATTGTTAATCTTTTGCCCAAGTGGCTGTGGGTGTTTGGATCATCTTACAGGGTTTTAAGCAATACTTGCTGCTTTTCCACCTTGAGGAGATTGTGAGTTAGGTGAAATAGAGAGGAGTGCCTTGTGTTAGTCCTTCAGGTAGTCTCCAGATAAGTTATAACAGGTATAAACGATAAGTTGCAAGTAAGGTCTGTTCTGCTCCTTCTGGAACCAGGGGCCAGGGTCCCACACTTGGAACACCAGCTGATGTCTTTAAGATTGCCTCCACATCAAGGAGTGGGTAGGGTGAGGGCAAGTAAAAATGCCACAAAGCTTTCCTACCATTTTTAAGTTGACTTTTTTTTTTAATAGATTTTATTTATTTATTTATTTATTTATTGGCTGCGTTGAGTCTTCCGTTGCTGTGCGCAGGCTTTCTCTAGTTGCGGCGAGCGGGGGCTACTCTTTGTTGCAGTGTGAGGGCTTCCCATTGTGGTGGCTTCTCTTGTTGCGGAGCACAGGCTTTAGGTGCACAGGCTTCAGTAGTTGTGGCACACGGGCTTCAGTAGTTGTGGCTTGTGGGCTCTAGAACGCAGGCTCAGTAATTGTGGCACACGGGCCTCGTTGCTCCGCGGCATGTGGGATCTTCCCAGACCAGGTCTCGAACCCGTGGTCCCCTGCATTGGAAGGCGGATTCTCAACCACCGTGCCACCAGGGAAGCCCCTTAAGTTGACTTCTTGATTCAGCATTCTCTTGGTTGCCGTAAGCCTTTGACTATTTTCCAGAGTCTGACAAAGGTGGTTCTGACAGTTTCTGCTTGTTTTTTTTTTGTTTGTTTGTTTTCACGTCCTTTAGCTCATTTGATTTTCTTTTTTTATAAAAAATTTTTTCTTTAAGTTTATTTTTTTAACATCTTTATTGGAGTATAATTGCTTTACAATGGCGTATTAGTTTCTGCTTTGTAACAAAGTGAATCAGCTATACATATACATATATCCCCATATCTCTTCTGTCTTTCGTCTCCCTCCCTCCCACCCTCCCTATCCCACCCCTCTAGGTGGTCACAATTTCTGCTTGTTTTTCAGTGTTTCTGTGGGGGAATGTTAGCTTGGAGCTGTGTACTCCATCATTTTGCTGATGTTATCTTTCACTTGATTTTAATCTTTGTTTCCCCAGTGATAAATGATGTTGAGAATGGTTTCATGTGTTCATTTGCCATATTTGCCTCTTCTTTGCTGAAATGTCTTTTTTTGCACGGTATGCGGGCCTCTCACTGTTGTGGCCTCTCCTGTTGCGGAGCACAGGCTCCGGACATGCAGGCTCAGCGGCCATGGCTCACAGGCCCAGCCACTCCGCGGCATGCGGGATCTTCCCAGACTGGGGCATGAACCCATGTCCCTTGCATCGGCAGGTGGACTGTCTACCACTGCGCCACCAGGGAAGCCCCTTGCTCATGTTTTTTATTAGCTTGTGTGTTTTC
This sequence comes from Delphinus delphis, assembly GCF_949987515.2. Classification (NCBI taxonomy): domain Eukaryota; kingdom Metazoa; phylum Chordata; class Mammalia; order Artiodactyla; family Delphinidae; genus Delphinus; species Delphinus delphis. Next base: position 37,527,853 of record NC_082683.1, read on the forward strand.
TTATTATTGAATTGTGAAAGATCTTTATATATACTGAATGCCAGTCTTTCTCAGATGTGTTTTGCAAATATTCTTCCTCCTGTGTGATTTGTTTTCATTTTTTAACAGTATCTTTTGAAGAGTAGTAGTTTTAAAATTTGTTGAAGTCTATTTATAAATTTGTTCTTTTTAAACTTCTGCTTTGTGTGTTATCTAAGAATGCTATCTAACTCAAAAGTATAAAAATTTACTCTTGTATTTTCTTCTGAAGGTTTATACTTTTAGGTTTTATAGTTAGACTCATGATCCACTTAGAGTTAATTTTTATATATGTTGTCTTTGATATGCCTGAGGTATGGGTCAGGGTTCTTTTTTTTCACATGTACATATCAAGCAAAGGTTTTTTGATAAGGATTAAGAGAATGTACTTTGAGTAGTATGGCACCTGGGTTTGACTCTTGGCAAGGTAGGTCAGGAAGACTCTGCCATAGGGTATGGATTTTTCTTCACCTACTGAATTTCCATTCATATGGGATGAGACAACTCCTATTGAGAGCCCAGGTTCTTAGCCTGATAGACAAGTTTTTAGTGTGTAGACTTCTGTTTTCAGCTGTGAATCCTTTGCTTACTTCTAATCCTATCCTTAGTAGCATGACACAGTGTAAACACAACGCTATCCTTGTGGGTAAAGTTAGCCTGAGATTTGCTTTGATATTGTGGAGGAGGGAGATGGTTCTGACCAAGAGAGGGAGGACTCTCTGTGAGGACTCCCAGAGCAATAGGCAAAATAGCCACAACGTAGTACTCTGAATTAAAAGAGAAAGCAATAAGCTCTTAGAGTTGGAAGGAGCATGTAGAAATTGTGTAGTCAGGCAATTTTCAACCTTTTTTTTTGACAGTTGAAATTTATATGTCATATATTAGATATGTTATTGTTATGATAGATAAATACACATTATATGTAATTTCTGGCATGCAGGCTGTAATTCTGCCTTTTAAAAAATCTCACTTAAGAAAGAATGTAACATAAGCGAACTGACTTTATTTCATTGATAGTATTTACCAAGAACCTGCTTTCATTTAATTAAGAGAGTATACTGATTGCAAACTTGAGTACTTTAAGTCAATTTCAAATAATTTGTGACACGATCCTCACAATTGGTCAACATATATTTGTGTTGATGGCATCATATTGAAAGTTTTTATTTAGTCTCGTGGTTCTCAAACTTTAGTGTGCTTCACAGTCACTTAGAGGGCTTGTTAAAACACGGATTGCTGCTACCCTCCCCCAGAATTTCCTATTTAGTAGATCTGGGGTGGGGCCCTAGAATTTGCCTTTCTAACAAGTTCACAGGTGATGCTGATGCTGCTGGTCTGGGGACCACATTTTGAGAGTCACTGCTTAGGCCAACTTTCACCTTACTTTTTCAGTATCCTAGGGGCACAGTCCATTCCCTTTAAGACGGCCTTTTTTCACTGTTAGATGGTTCTTCCTATAATTAAACCTACTTCTCCTTCTGTTATTTTTATCCAGTATATCAAACTGGCCTCTGAAGTAAGAAGTTTACTCTCCTATAACAGAGGAGATAGCTCTCTTGTAGTTGAAGAGAGTTATTCATGTCTTCTTTGTTTTATTTCTTTCACGTTAAATGTTTATAGTTTCCCTAATAGTTATTGGAAGAGTACTGCAATTTGTAGTTATGTTAATATTGCCATAATAGTATTTTATTTGTAACCCTGTTTCTCTTGCTATATTCCCTGGGATTCTATCCAAGCCAGAAACCTGGAAGTCATCCTAGGCTCCTTCCCCTCCTTAACTCCCTATTTTGCTGAAGAATCATTTGAGTGTAGAAATGATAGGAACCAGATAGAAATTTGATCCAATTTAAGCAGAAAGGGGGAGCTTACTATAAGGGTACAGTGGTATGCCGTTGAATCTGAAAACATGTGGTTTGGCTGGATCTCTCATAAGTGACTAGAAATGGGAACTAGAAAACTGCAAGAAGCAAATTAGTTTGGAAGTTAGAAAGGAAGTTCCTCTTCCCATGCCCTTTTTCTTTCTTGGGCTATGTGTGGTTCTGTTTTATTTGCTTCATTCTCTTTTCCTGTCTTTTAATGAATTCTTTGGTAAATTCAGTAATATTCTGCTGTTTTAAAAATGCAGTCTAGCTGAGCAAGAGAAGCAAGATACAGAACAGTTCGTACAGAGTGATTCCATTTATCTAATATTCTGTTCGAAGCCTGGATAGTAGTTACCCTGGAGGGATAGTGTAGTGACTAGAAGGGTGCACAGGGGGCTTTCTGGAATGCTTGGTTATGTCTTTTTTTTTTTTAATCTTGATGCTGGTTCCATGGATATGTTTAACTTGCAAAATTTATTGAGTTATATGCTTAGGTATATGTACTTTTCTGAAATGAGTAATATACTTAAGTAAAAGTTAAAAAGACGTCCTGATTTAAAAGTTAAATTTCATTTCCCATTTATATTTCCTTCCCTTTGCAAAGTTTTGACAGGGGAGACTTGGAATAAGAAGGTGCATGATCTGCTTTCATTATTCCTCTCCTCTGTTTTCTGGCTTCTTTACTTTGGTATGTTATGATAGGGAATAGGGAGATTGAAAAGGATATGACTTTTTTTTGGGACTTCCCTGGTGGCGTAGTGATTAAGAATCCGCCTGCCAGTGCAGGGGACACAGGTTCAATTCCTGGTCCAGGAAGATCCCACATGCTGCGGAGCGACTAAGCCCCTGCGCCACAACTACTGAGCCTGTGCTCTAGAGCCCATAAGCCACAACTACTGAGCCTGTGCTCTAGAGCCCATGAGCCACAACTTTCTTTTAACTGGTGCTGATCTCGTCCTATCGGTTGTCGATCCTTTTGTGGCTAAGACTAACTGTTCATCCATACAGTGTAGCAGGCATCCAAGTGCTGGCTCTCTCAAGTAGCTCATTTGTAAGGTATTTTTGGGATACTTTTCTTTCCATATTGCCTTCACATAGGATATTCCTTCAGCATGATATCTTACAAGGCCTTCTCACTTCCCTCCACCCCAAGCTGCTTACTGGGGTGTTGCTTCTGTGAATGGCCAGCCCTTTTTGGTGGGTTACCAGCATTAGTGCCCAGACCCTGCTTTCTTCATGGTTTCTACTTGATGCATAGGTACTGTTTCATCCTCGATACACCAGTTGGTGGGAATATAGGCTGTTCCCTTGCTGCCTTCTCTTTTCGCATTGACTACTCCTTCCAATTCTCCTTTCTCCCTGCTCATTCCTGTTAGAGTTGGATGGGCACATCAGTAGATTTAATGGTACAGTGCCTAAATATCCCCCTTTATCCTTTTATCCATTTACTACCAATTTTTAAAAAAAATATTTTTATTTATTTATTTATTTATTTATTTGGCTATGCTGGGTCTTAGTTGCGGCACGTGGGATCTTTGTTGCTGCGTGCGAGATCTTTGTTGTGGCCTACTGGATCTTTTAGTTGCGACATGCGGGATCTTAGGTGCGGCATGCGGGATTTAGTTCCCTGACCAGGGATTGAACCCGTGTACCCTGCACTGGGAGCGTGGAGTCTTAACCACTGGACCACCAGGGAAGTCTCATTTACTACCAATTTTAAAAATACTTTTTCCTCGGGAATTCCCTGGTGGTCCAGTGGTTAGCATTCTGTGCTCTCACTGTCGAGGGCCCAGGTTCAGTCCCTGGTTGGAGAACTAAAATCCCACAAGCCATGCTATGCGGCCAAAAAAAAAAAAACCCCCAAAACAAATGAAAAAACCTTTTTCCTTTTCTCTTCAGTTATTTTTCATCAACTTCACTCTTCTTTTTATCCTGGGGTATTTGTAAATTATATTCTGGATGGCCACCACTAAGCAATGTTTGTACTTTCCTGTGTGTGAACTCACCGGTCACAGTATATGACCCTAGAGGCTTTATTTATTTATTTTTAAATTATTTATTTGGTTGCGCTGGGTCTTAGTTGCGGCAGGTGGACTCCTTAGTGGTGGCTCACTGACTCCTTAGTTGTGGCACGTTGGCTCCTTAGTTGCAGCTCGCTGGCCCCTTAGTTGTGGCATGTGAGCTCTCAGTAGCGGCATACATGTGGGATCTAGTTCCCTGACTAGAGATCGAACCTGGGCCCCCTGTATTGGGAGCACAGAGTCTTAACCACTGTCCCACCAGGGAAGTCCCCTCTAGAGGCTTTAAAAAAAATCTTTTCTCAAGGAGGCAGGCATTTTTCCATTTATTTCCCACCCCCCTGTGGCTTTATTGCTATGGTACTAGTTGCTTGTGTCTTGTTTTTCAAATGGCAGGTAACATAGATTTCAGTTATTTATTTCTCCTTATGCTTCTCATTTTGTCTTTGTACTGTCCAGGTCAGATTGATGTGCTACTTATCTGTGTTTGTTGTAGCTTCCTTCACTGAAATATAAAAGATAGGCCTCATTTGCCTTATTTTTTATTTTTTTACCCAGAATATTTTCTCATTAATGCTGCTAATTAGGTGGGTGTTTGCTTTAAAATGTCTGCATCTTGATGATGCTTACTGAGTGAGGAGGAAGTGGCATTGGGATGGGGTGGGATGGGTTAGACTAAAATAAAGGCAATGGGAAGGCACTGTCAATGCTTCATATTGTCTGTATATCCTCCATTGTACTATTATAATTTTTCATTGAAAACATGAGTTCAGCTCCTATTATAGACATAAAGAAGGCTCTGAGTTTTACTTTAGCATTAATTGAATGTTAGGGGTATTTCTAACTTTGTATGACAGGTAAAGGAAGGTCTATTATTTACGATTTTTTAAAAGCTAAAATATACTTTTCTTTACTAGATACAGGAAGAGTGTGAATAAATGGAGAAAAGTAAATAAACATAATTAGACATGTACTCATTATGGATAATATATCCTGTCAAAGTGCCTTATTGTGTCACCTTGTGAATCTCATCCCCTGTTTTTCTTTTGGCATTTTATACTCAATGTCCCACATCATTCACAGCATACCCAAACAGCTGTCACTAAGAAATTTGTTTCTGGCTTTAGCTGTTGAACAGGAAATATAAAATGTTGGCACTTTTTAACTGTAATGAATGTTGTAGAGATATTTAATATAAAGTTAGTTCTTATACTTTCAGAAAAGACATTAAAGGCTTATGTTTTACTTCTTTCACTTTGAAGGATGTGATAACTGGACTTAGTCCCCTGCTCTTCAGGAAGCTCAGTAATCCTGACATATTTTCATCCACTGGAAAAGCTAAACTTCAACGACAACTTAGTCAGGATGACTCTAAGTTACGGAGAGGAAGCCCGGCCAGTTCTTTTTCAGGTAAGTATCTAATTTTGTTTTCTTTTAACAGTTGTGGGAATGGGACTTCCCTGGTGGCACAGTGGTTAAGAATCCGCCTGCCAATGCAGGGGACATGGGTTCGAGCCCTGGTCCGGGAGGATCCCACATGCTGCAGAGCAACTAAGCCCATGTACCACAACTACTGAGCCTGTGCTCTAGAGCCTGCGAACCACAACTACAGAGCCTGCGTGCCACAACTACTGAAGCCCGTGTGCCTAGAGCTGGTGCTCCGCAATAAGAGAAGCCACCGCAGTGAGAAGCCGGTGCACTGCAACGAAGAGTAGCCTCCGCTCGCCGCAACTAAAGAAAGCCCACACGCAGCAACGAAGACCCAATGCAGCCAAAAAACAAAAAAACAAAAAAACCCCCAGAGTTTTGTGACTGTTTTGTCAATATTTAAGGGTATATCAGCTGACTTGGCATCTTGACCCCTTCTTCTGTTGTAATAGTGTTATGTAGAGCACTTGTGGGTAAGGCTGTCTTCCTTTCTTTACTGTTTCCCTGTTTCCTCATGGCATTTCTGAATGCTAACCTCCTGAACCTGCTGAGTATTTCCTGGTTGACCATTATCACTGGTTATTCCCTTTCAATATGATTTGTGCTCTCTGCTTACTTCTGTAGACTTCACAAACTTTGCTTCTTTTTATTTTCTTTTTTCTCTTATTTCCAAAACTCATTCCAAAGCCCATAGTGCCTCCCCACCTCATCCATAGAAAAGTCTTAAAAAATTCAAAGGGAAAAATTAATACAAGGACATCATGCCCAAATAGGAAGCAATTAAAATGTGGCATAGTTTTAAGCAATCAATAGAGTATGGAAGAAAGAGAATCCATTTGACTTTAGCTGAAGAAGCAAATGTAATCCTATTACATTCCTTGGCCTACTGTAAACAGTTTTCAGTTTCTTTTTATTTTTGTACCTTTTCAGGGCTGTTCCCTTGGCTTTCTCTTCTCACTCTTCTATTGAAATTTTATTTTGTCAGTCATGTATTTAATCACATAGAGCTATTTCTTGTTTGTTTTTTTCCCATAGCATTCTGCTCTTCTTTTAAGGATGTATTTATCTTCTAATTCTCTATGAGTAAATAGATTTTTTATTTTTGGATTAAAATTTTCTTTTTTAAGTTTTCTTTTGTTTCTGAATCAACTTTTTTTCTTTTGAGCACCTAACAACCAGAATCCATTGCTTTGCTCTGAGATGCTAATAAATCCCTTTTATCCTGTGAGGTAATTGTCTGGCTACTGGGTGGTGCAATGTGGGAATGTGGTTGTGTTTGACTGTTCTGTCTACAGATTTTCAGTTACTCTGATTTCAGCCTTATGTCTTACTTTATGTCCTCTTAGGTATCTAAGTACTGAGTACTGAACTTACCTGAGATTTTGCAGGGCAGCCTGATGCCCCATTTAATTACAAGCTCCACTAAGCTTATACCTCATGCCTTTCTTTGCCCAGTTCCATTGGTTATGATTCATCTATATGCTTTAGATTTTCCCCAAATTTTGTTCATTCCCTCGTAGAGTGTCTATGTGTCTGTCTCTGTCTCTCTTTCTCTCTCTGGTGGTAGCCTTTCTTTGTTTATTTATTTTGTTTTTATTCTCTCTCTCTTTTTTTTGGCCGTGTGGCGCCATGTGGCCATTTTGCTGGATCTTAGTTCCCTGACCAGGGATTGAAGCCGGGCCCCTGGCAGTGAGAGTGCTGGGTCCTAACCACCGGACCGCCAGGGAATTCCCTCTTTATTCTCATTTAATGGAGTTTCCTGGGGGACAAAAATACAAGTATGTGCTCAGTCAGCCATCTTTAACTGGGAATATTTCTTAAAAATATCCTCAAATTATTGTAAGAATAATAATTAGAATTTTTAAGAAGTTTTCTTTTTTTCTGAGTTATTTGTTTACTAAAGGGCTAGTTGCTCCATTTGTTCATATTGTTCCTTCTGTTTTTAAGTTGTTTGTGTTCCTCAGATTCTTGGCAGTTCTTGGTATGCTTCAAGCCCTGACCAGTAGATGTCCAAATGGGTTTCTTCTGCTGTTGTATAAGCCTCTTTCCCTAGCAGGCCCTTATTTTGAAGGGAGATAGAGTGATACTAGCCTTTGTATATGTGGATGGGGAAAGTTAACAAACTAGCTTTCCTTTAGGTTATATAGATCCTCATCTATAGGCAGATCGCCTGGAGAGCTTGGCAACATTTGCAGAAGGAAGAAAAAGAAACCAGGCAGGCTCTGCTCTGGGCTTGTGGAAGTTTTGAGTACAGAACCATTATTATTTTTTGTGGAGCATTTTATGGAAAGACTTCTCATTAAAGCATGCATTTGAGAGCAGACTTGAAAGATAACTAGATTTTTTTAAATTGTGTGTTCCTGATCAAAAATGTAAAATATGCCAGTTATAAAAAATTTGAGTACAATAACATGCATCATGTCAAAAGTGAAGTGTCCTTCTTAATCTTTACTTTCTTCTATTTTCCCTCCCTTCAAACCATTTATATATACTGCATTATATTTAAATATACATTTAAAATCTTATATAAATATATATAAGCTTTATTTTAAAAATGAACATTGGAATCATAAGCTATATGCTTCCTTTTTAAAAAATTTTTTTTTTTTTTTTTTGCGGTACGCGGGCCTCTCACTGTTGTGGCCTCTCCCGTTGCAGAGCACAGGCTCTGGATGCACAGGCTCAGCGGCCATGGCTCATGGGCCCAGCCGCTCTGCGGCATGTGGGATCCTCCCGGACCGGGGCACGAACCCGCATGCCCTGCAAAGGCAGGCGGACTCTCAACCACTGCGCCACCAGGGAAGCCCCTAAAAAAATTCTTTTTATTTTTAATTTTTATTACATTTTGGCCGCACTGTGTGGCATGTGGGATCTCAGTTCCCCGACCAGGGATTGAACCCGTGCCCCCTGTGGTAGAAGCGTGAAGTCTTAACCATTGGTCCGCCAGGGAAGTCCCTATATGCTTCCTTTCTGCTATTTTCACTTAACAGGAAATGTTGAACATTTTTCTCTTGACTACATGTTCAGCTGCCTCATTATTTTTAACGGGTTCAGTATGTCATTACGTGAAGATTATAATTAACTGCTAATGATCATTTATCTTATTTACAATTTTATTATGATGAGCATTGCTAGGGAGACGTTCTGGTCTACTTTTTTTTCTTTACATTCCTATAAGTGGAATGCTGGGTCCAAGCATACTCAAATTAAAATTATAATAGGTTTTGCTAAATTGCCCTGCAAATAAGTTGCATCACACTTTGTTTGCAGTAAAAGGATATGTTATAGCAAAAACAAAACCCAAACCTCCTTTTGCTCATACCTCTTTATAAAGTGGGTATTTCCATGACAAATAGGATTTTGCCAGGAAAAAGAAGGGTTTTCAAGTGAATTGATGATCAAGATAAAGCCTGCTGAATATGCAGGGCAGAATATTTAAGTTGAATGAGTGAATGGGTTTGGAAAGAGTGGAAGGAGATCAGGCCAGGAAGATAATCTGGATTTACGGAGGATCTTTTTAGTGTTTTTTAGTGTTTTAAAAGTGTGGCTTAGGGGACTTCACTGGTGGCTCAGTGGTTAAGAATCCTCCTGCCAGTGCAGAGGTTCGAGCCCTGGTCCAGGAATATCCCACATGCCAAGGAGAAACCAAGCCCGTGTGCCACAACTGAGCCTGCACTCTGGAGCCCGCGAACCACAGGTACTGAACCTGCGTGCCACAACTACTGAAGCCCGTGCACCTAGAACCCGTGCTCCACAACAAGAGAAGCCACCGCAATGAGTAGCCCCCACTCGCCGCAACTAGAGAAAGCCTGTGCGCAGCAATGAAGACCCAACTCAGCCAAAATAAATAAATAAATAAATAAATTTAAAAAAAAAAGTGTGGCTTAGGACTTCCCTGGTGGTCCAGTGGTTAAGACTCCGCCCTTCCCCTGCAGGGGGCGCAGGTTCCATTGCTGATTAGGGAACTAAGATCCCACATGCTGTGTGGCGCCGCCAAAAACAAAAAACCAAAACAAAACAAGCAAAAAGTGTGGCTTAATTCTTTAAACAGTAGGGAGTCATGAGAAGGGAATGACGTGACCATGTTTGTTCTGATTAGATCACTAGCAGCAACGTGAGAATGGTGTGAGGGGAGTTGAAATGGGACTTGAACCTCAGGTAGAAAGTCATTGTAATTCTAGATGCTTAGTCTTTATAAGTGATTTTCTTGTAGTCTCTCAGTGGGATTAAGGCAGTTGGTCAACCTGGACTGAACACATGGAGCCTGGCAAGAATAGTATATATTCAGTGTTTGTCTTCTGGAAACCTAAGGGCCAAATTTGTCTAGGAAAAGCTGTCAGCTCCACTCTTATTGCATTGAGTTGGTGAGAAACTAGGTGGGATGGAAGGGACTAGAAAACTCCTAGCCTGCTAGGTTGGGTGTCAGGGTTGGGCCCTGGCATGATGGTGGATATTACAGAGAATTTATTTTTTTTAATATTTATTTAATTTATTTTGGCTGCGCCAGGTCTTAGTTGCGGCATGCATGCAGAGTTCCCTGGCCAGGGATTGAACCCGGGCCCCGTGCTTTGGAAGTGTGGAGTCTTACCCGTTGCACCACCAGGGAAGTCCCTACAGAGAATTTAAAATAGTCATCAACTCAGTTCAGTATTCCACTTGGCATTTCTCACCACCACCAATATAGTTGGAATTTTTAGAGGGCTGCAGATTCTAAAATGGATGTGGAGGGACTTCACTTTGTTTTGGATCAAAGTACTTAAAAAAAAATATATATATATATATATTTATTTATTTGGCTGTGCTGGGTCTTAGTTGCAGCATGTGGGATCTAGTTCCCTGACCGGGGATCGAACCTGGGCCCCCGGAATTGGGAGGGTGGAGTCTTAATCACTGGACCACCAGGGAAGTCCCTGGATCAATGTACTTGTAATCCACTTGATATCATTGTATTTTTTCATTTGTTAATTAATAATTTGTTAATTTTCCAAACCTTGTTGTTGAAGGTAAGCAGCTGCTCCCCTTGTCTGGCAGTGTACATAGCAGTGTGGGACAGGTGACTTGGCAGTCTTCAGGAGAAGCATCAAACCTGGTTCGAATGAGGAATCAGACCCTCGGACAGTCTGCGCCTTCTCTGACTGCTGGTTTGGTAAGTGTTAGTACAGATGGTCCCTTGCTCCATGAACAAATTCTTGGTTGTCATTCGTCATTATTGCATCTATTATTTTCCTTTTTAGGGTTTGGCTAGTTTCATTTCTCAAAGCGAATTATGGGAAAGAATGGAATTTAATAGACTGTATTCTGATTGCTCTCATGCTGTCACTGGTACTGATTATATAATGAGAGTCAAGAAGAAGACTCAATATGACTCTAACTTTAATGAATAAATTTCTTGAGAAGGAGCTTTCTTATAGAAATGATTCTAAATCTTGTGAAGTTGTGTTGCTTCTGTGTACAGCTCTGTGGTAGACATATTTAGTACATGAAGATAGGGAACATGTTTTGCACATAGTAGGCAGTTCAGTATATACTGGGTGAAAAGAATGAGACTTTTCTTTGTCTAGACTTTGTATAGTAGACAGGACCTAACAGAGGTTACACTGTGTAGTCTGGGCAGGTTGTTTTCTGCCTATTATTGCATCTTGTACCCTTTTACCCTCAGTGGCCCTGCCTCTTTACTTAGGGGACCCGTTAACTTTCTGCTGATCTCACACTCTTACCTCTAAATGTAGGAGAAGGCACACAGTAATTTTCAGGATACAATAACAGAAGCTTGTTCCCGTTAAAATAATCTTATCTACTCTTTGGGACCATAAATCTTTTGGGTTGGCACATAGGGAGTAGAAAGTTTTGTCCATTTGTCCATCCTGGGAAGTGGGGATAGGGGAAGAAGTCTGTGACTTTTAGGCCACAGGGACCATCAGGGTCATTTGTGGAACTTCCCCAACTTTTTATCTTATTTATTTATTTATTTATTTTATTTTTGGCTGCGTTGGGTCTTTGTTGCTGCGTGTGGGCTTTTCTCTAGTTGCGGTGAGCAGGGGCTGCTCTTCATTGCGGTGCGCGGGCTTCTCATTGCGGTGGCTTCTCTTGTTGTGGAACACGGGCTCTAGGTGCGCGGGCTTAAGTATGTGCAGCATGCGGGCTCAGTAGTTGTGGCACGTGGGCTTTAGAATGCAGCCTCAGTAGTTGTGGTGCATGGGCTTAGTTGCTCTGTGGCACGTGGGATCTTCCCGGACCAGGGCTCGAACCCATGTCCCCTGCATTGGCAGGCGGATTCTTAACCACTGTGCCACCCAGGAAGCCCCCAACTTTTTATCTTGAAAATATCAAACCTACAGAAAAATGGAAAGAATGGTACAGTGTATACCCAATTAAGCTTGCTTAGATTGACCAATTTCGTTGTAACTTTATATTTTGCCACATTTTGTTTAATCTGTGTGTATGTATATATTTTTTTCCTGAAGATTTCAAAGGAAGTAACAGACGTTATGCTACCTCCCTCTTAAGTATTTCTCCTAACATCAAGGACAGTCTCCTAAATAACCACAATATATAGCGGACCCTTGAACACCACTGGTTTGAACTGGGTGGGCCCACTTATATGTGGATTTTTCCCAATAGTAAATGCTAGTACTATAGGATCCATGATTGGTTGAATCCTGGGATGCAGAACTGTAGATAGGGAGGGCCAACTGTAAGTTTATACTTGGATTTTCCACTGCATGGAGGGGTGGGGAGGGTTTGGGAGATGTCAGCACCTCTAACCCCTGCATTGTTCAAGGGTCACCTGTATTGTCAGATCCAAGAAGTTTAATATCAATTTAATATAAAAACCATATTCAAATTTCCCTACTTGTTTTCAGCATGTCTATTAAAGCCCCATCTCTCCCCTCTTTAACATCTGGAACTTAAAAAAAAAAAAAAATCCATGTACCGTCATAGAGATTTTGATCCAGTGGGTCTGGGGTGGTCCCAGGCATCCGTATTTTCTTTAAAGCATTATACCTACTTCTAGATGCACTCTTTTGAGAACTACTGCCACTAAGGTAAAGCTGAATGTTTCATTTTAAGGTGGTTTGTTGCAGAGGAAATTCTTGGACTGAGTTTGCTGAATTCCTAGCTTAGGCCAACTGAAGTAGAATATTCCTGAATTAATTTTTTTTAAAGCTTATTGAGACATAATTCACATATGATAAAATTCACTCATTTAAACCGTACAATTCAGTGATTTTTAGTATATTCATAGATACATGCAGCCATTACTGGAGTCAATTTTAGAACATTTTCATCATTTCAGAAAGAATTCCTATACCCTTTAGCTATCACCTTCATATTTTCACATCTCCTTAGCCTTATGTAACCATTAATATACTTCCTGCCTCCATAGATTTACCTGTACTGTACATTTCATATAAATTGAGCCTTATACTATGTGACCTTTTGTAACTAGCTTCTTTCACTTAGGACGATGTTTTCAAGGTCCATCCATTGTGTAGCATGTATTAGTATGTCATTCCTTTTTACTCCTGAATAATATTCCATTGTATGGATATGCCATGTTTTGTCTATCTGTTTGTCAGTGGATGGACATTTGGGTTGTTTCTTCCTTTAGACTATTATGAATAATGCTGCTATGAACATTTGTTTACAATTTTCACATGGACAGTTTTCATTTTTCTTGTGAGTGGAATTGCTGGGTCGTATGGTAATTGTTTAAATGTAGCAGTGTTTGATAAACTGCAGTGTATGAGATTTTTGGTTTCTTCACATTGTCATCAACATTTGCTATTATTTGTCTTTGATTTTAGCTATCCTAGTGGGTCTGAAGTGGTATCTGTGGTTTTGGTTTGTGTTTTCCTAATGACTGATGACATTGATCATCTTTTCATGTGATTATTTGCCCTTTGTATGTCTTCTTTGAAGAAATGTCTATTCAGACTCTGCCCATTTAAAAAATTGGGTTATTTGTCTTTTTTATATACGGATTTGTAAAATCATTACTTCTTTAGACCTGAATCCAGTTACTTCTTTCCTCCCAGGGATCTGCCTTTTGTTTCCTCCTGTGCCTTTCTTTCCTGAGCTATTTGCTTACTTACAGTAACCTCAGCTAGTTCCTCCTTTTTCATTCTCCTACTCAAGGATTTCCAGTTGGTATTTTATGTTTGGTGGCACATTTGATAGTATCGAATACTTTTCCTGCTTTGACTTACTTTACACTGAATATACCTCGATGCCACCCCAGCTTCTGGCTGTGGCATTTCTGAAAAATCTGTCCTATAACGTATTCTTGTTGTTAATAGAGTTACGGCCCTATATAGTCCATAGACCCAGCCTCCAGAGAATTTTTGGTTCAAAAAGATTCACATAATAACAACAAAAAACAATTTAAAAGTAACATAACAACACTTAATAGAATGTTAATTATGACTTAAAAGGAACTAAGGAGACAAGAATTGTGTTGTGTATAATTATTGGGGAGATAATTTGCAGGAGGTTAGATTTGACCAGACTCTGGAGAATGGATAGCCAAAAGCCTTAATGTAGCAAATACTTTCATTTTGACGACATCTACGTGCTTGTGTTTATGAGGAGACTTTTTTCTTCTCCCTCGTTTCCTAGTATCTATTGAGAAGATTTCTCTGAAGGCCCATCTTCCCCATATATATAGTGACAATGATTCCAATTAGTGGTTTCCAGAGCATGTATAAAAAGGGTCATACAATCATACTACTATATTGTATGTTACTAGGGATAGGGAAAAACTTAGATGACATCTTGTCCAAGATTAATTATTAATCTTAAGATATATGTACATACATATATGTTAGGGAACCGCTGACCAAAACCGCCCACCTTGGCCAGGCACAATGATAACCGCTTGTGTGAATTGTCTCACAACAGGAGGTTCTGATAAAGAACTAGGTGCTGCCACCCAAAAACTAACCAGGAGAATTCGGGAGGGGCCTAAAGGAGGGAGGACACGCCAGCCCATAGTATGTCTTGTAAAACTAACCCAGAAGAATTCGGGAAGGGCCAAAAGGAGGAGGGAGGAGACGATATGTGCTGCCAGCCTCCCAGAAACCCTCACACTTGGATCCATCTTGGCTGAGAGATGTGCAAGCCACCAGAAGGACCCTGAGTCAGACCAAATAGGAGCCAAGCAAGATGATTGGCCAGGGACAACTGGAAGCTAACCCCATTGCTATAAAACCTGAGACTGTGAGCTATGCGGCAGAGCAGTTCTCCTGGGTTCCCTTATCCTGCTGCTCTCCGCCCGGGCACCCCTTCCCAATAAAGTTTCTTGCTTTGTCAGCACATGTGTCTCCTCAGACAATTCATTTCCAAGTGTTAGACAAGAGCCCACTCTCGGGCTCTGGAAGGGGTCCCCCTTCCTGCACCATATATACATATCCTTTTATGATATAAATTATAATATATGATATATATAAGATATTTACATATATATCTTAAAATACATATATAAGATTGTATGTATATAATCTTTAAAATAAGGTTAGTTCCTTCTTTGCTTTCTCATGAATATGTCGAGTAGTACCTGCAACTTTGATCTTTGTCTGTGACTCGCTCCATCTGTTTATCCTTCCTCTCTGTTCCCCTAAACCGATTCTTCGGTTGTTCCCTGTCTTGTTAAATAGCACCATGACCCACCCCACTCCCCGCCCCAGTAGTAGAAAGCTACAGACCTAGAAGTCTGTTTTGACTCCTCCTCTGCCCTTACTCTATCCCCATCCAATCATCCATCAAGTCCTAGCTCCCAACATCTCTGAGTAGTTCTACTTTTTTTCACAAGGGATGTGGCCCAGTTTAAGCCACATTTGCAGTCTCTTGGATCATTGTTGGGGCCTCGTTACTGTTAACCCTGTATTCATTCTTCTTCCTTTCCAACCACTCTCCACTCTAAAGTCTATTCTTTCAAAACCACAAACCTGATATGTCTGTTCTTACTCTTTTCTTTTAGTTTTATCTTCTAAAATTTTCATTTGGTTAATATTTATCCAGCCGTAATGTTTAAAATCTTTCCATAGCTTTCTATAACAATTATTATAAAATATAGTAATAAGTAATTATTGAGTGGATGTGTTTTCATTGACATTAGCAAATTGGTAATGAGGCATTAGAGACAGAGACCACAGATGGAAAGATTGGGCTTGGATGCTTTTTCTCTGAAATCAGTCTGTTGGATTCAAGTAATTTGGTACAATTCACTGGTTAGGTTGACCTAACCAGTGAATTGTACCAAATATTGACATTTTAATAGGAGGGCTGTAAATCCCAGGAATCTTTTAATTGATAGTGTTTGACTAATTCTCCAAATATACTTTTGGGATTCTTTCTTTACTTTATTGGCAGACATGGCCTTCACAGGAATGATGCCTTTATAGGACTGATCACTTGCAAGGAATGGCTCTTTCCATCCTCATGTTCCTAGTTGACATGTAGCATTGTATCTCCTACATAGTAGGCAATGTATAATTACTTACTGAAGGAGTAAAGCACTTTTGGAATACCTTCACTAATGTTATAGCTGGTTGGATTAATACTTGTTTGAAGTATAATGTCCACAAAAGAAGGTTGATTTGGGCTTCCCTGGTGGCACAGTGGTTGAGAGTCCGCCTGCCGATGCAGGGGACACGGGTTTGTGCCCCGGTTTGGGAAGATCCCACATGCCGCAGAGCGGCTAGGCCCGTGAGCCATGGCCGCTGAGCCTGCGCGTCCGGAGCCTGTGCTCTGCAACGGGAGAGGCCACAACAGTGAGAGGCCCCACGTACCGCAAAAAAAAAAAAAAAAAAAAAAAAAAAGGTTGATTTAATGTGTCAGTACCAGCCTGAAATGATGTCACACAGACCTCTATTCTTGTCCTTGTCTTAATTCATTTTAATCAATATCTTGGATAAAGACACTGAAGAAATTGCTTATCACGTATGCATCAGTATCCCATGCTGATGACATGTTGAATGTTAAATTCAGTCAGAGCCTTACAAACAGAAATGATGGTTCAAGAAGAACCAGGAAAATGAGGTTTAACAGAGAGAAAAGTAACCTTTGAAAAGCCCAAAGCTCAAAACTGGATTGAAATTTGAATTAAAGTCAAGTTCCAAGACATTTTCGTCACTGTAAAAGGAAAACCTTTATCCATTAAGCAGTCACTGTCCATTTTAACTTCATCCCAGCCCTGGTAACTACCAATCTGTATTCTGTCTCCATGGATTACCTATTTTGGATATTTCTTATGAATGGAATCACATGGTATGTGATCTGTGTCTGGCTTCTTTTATTTAGCATAATGTTTTTGAGGTTTATCCATATTGTAGCATGTATCAGTACTTTGTTCCTTTTTATGGCTGAATATGATCCCATCGAATGGATATACCACATTGTGTTTATCCATTCATCAATTGATGGACATTTGGGTTGTTTCCACCTTTTGGTTATTGTGAATAATGTTACTGTGAGCATTCATGTTCAAGTATTTCTTTGAGTTCCTGGTTTCAGTTCTTTGGAGTATATACCTTCCTTCCTGGGAGTAGAATTGCTGAGTCGTATGGTAATTCTGTTTATTTTTTTGAGGAACCAATAAGCTGTTTTCCACAGTGGATGCATCATCTGGCATCCCTATCTACAGTGTGTGAGGGTTCCATTTTTTCTATATATTTGCCAAAACATTTTATTTTTTATTTTTTAAAATTAATTAATTAATTAACGGCTGCATTTGGTCTTCGTTGCTGTGTGCAGTCTTTCTTTAGTTGTGGTGAGCAGGGGCTACTCTTCGTTGTGGTGCCTGGGCGTCTCATTGCGGTGGCTTCTCTTGTGGAGAACTGACTCTAGGTGCACGGGCTTCATTAGTTGTGGCTCGTGGGCTTCAGTAGTTGTGGCTTGTGGGCTCTAGAGCGCAGGCTCAGTAGTTGTGTCTCATGGGCTTAGTTGCTCTGTGGCATGTGGGATCTTCCTGGAACAGGGCTTGAACCTGTGTCCTCTACATTGGCAGGTGGATTCTTAACCACTGCACCACCAGGGAAGCCCCGCCAATACATTTTATTTTCTGTTTCTGTTGTTTTTTGTTTTTTTTAAATTATAGCTATCCTAGTGGGTATTAAGTGGTATCTCATTGTGGCTTTGAGTATTATTGTGTGGGGATTTTTTTTTTTTGGCTGTGCTGCGCAGCATGTGGGATCTTAGTTCCCCAACCAGGGATTGAGCCTGTGCCTCTTACAGTGGAAGCATGGAATCCTAACCACTGGACTGCCAGGGAATTCCCTTTTATTGTATTTTTAACGTAGTAATATTTCAGAACTTTTTCGAAGTGACATATTTGGGGTATGCCTTTGAAGGAATTAAAAATCCAAGATACTACTTACAACCTTTTCCCATACTTCTTAACTCTTATGATTATTCTTTAATTTTGACATATGAGTTCAAAAAGAAACACCATGGATATTTGTTTTGCCTACTTCTGTGTTACAGAGATTCCAAACTCAGCAACTTCCCCTTTCAGGCTTACCTTTCTGCAGCTGTAACTTTTTGCCTTTTCTACTGTGAAAGTTGGAGATATCTCTATTTATCTCTTAATTAGGTTTATTGAGGTATAATTTTCATAGAATAAAGTTCACCCATTTTAAGTGTGCAATTTGATGAGTTTTCAAAATGTTCCCTTGTATCCCTTTGCAGTTTGTTCTTTCCTGAGTCCCAGCCCTTGGCAACCATTGACCTGCTTTATGTCACTGTGGTTTTTTTTGTCTTTTCCAGAATTTCATATAAATGGAATCATACAGTATGTAATATTTTGCGTTTGACTTCTTTCACTTAGCATAATGGTTTTGAGATTCATCCACGCTGTTTTGAGTATCAGTAGTTCCTTTTTATTGCTGAAAGTGTTCCATTGGCCTGGGTATGTCAGACTTTGTTTATTCACCACTTGATGATCATTTGGATTGCTTTTTTTTTTTTTTGCGGTACACGGGCCTCTCACTGCTGTGGCCTCTCCCGTCGCGGAGCACAGGCTCCGGACATGCAGGCTCAGCAGCCATGGCTCACAGGCCTAGCCGCTCCACGGCATGTGGGATCTTCCCGGACCGGGGCACGAACCCGTGTCCCCTGCATCGGCAGGCGGACTCTCAACCACTGCGCCACCAGGGAAGTCCTTGGATTGTTTTTTGTTTTTGCCTATTATGGAGAAAGCTGCTATGAAAGTTTGTGTACAAGTATTTGTGTGGACTTAGGCTTTCATTTTTGCTGGATAAATACCTAGGAATGAGATTCCTGGGATGTATGATAAGTGTATGCTTATCTCAATGAGGAACTGGCATTTTTGTATTTCCACCAGCAGTTGTTCCACATCCTTTTCAGTACTAGGTATTATCATTTTAATTTTAGCTGGTCTAATGGGTGTGTAGGGATATCTCGTTGTGGTTTTAATTTGCATATCCCTGATGACTAATGAGGTTGAATTGCTTTTTATGTGCTTGTTTGACATGTATGTGTGTGTGTGTGTGTGTGTGTGTGTGTGTGTGTGTATTCTATGGTGAATTACCTGTTCAAATCTTCTGTCCTTTAAAAAATTTTAGGTTGTTTGTCTTCTTATTATTGAGTCTTAAGAGTTCTTTGTATATTCTGAATACAAGTTATATATTTGATATATACTTTCTAAATATTTCTCCCTGTCTGTGGCTCATGTTTTCATTTTCTTATCACTGTTTTACATCAAAATCTGTTTATAAAAATGTGCAAAAATCATCTGTATTTCTCTATACTAACAATGAAATTGAAATTTAGAAATCATTACTATTTATAATAGCTTACAAATATGAAATAATTAAAGATAAATTAAAAAAAATTATTTGCAAGACCAGTACATTTTAAACTACAAAACATTACTGAGAGAGATTAAAGAATACTTAAATGAATGGAAAATATGATATGTTAATGGATTGGAAGACTCAATAACATTAAGATATAAATTCTCCTATTGATCTATAGATTCAATCCAGTTCCAATCAAAACCCAAGCAGGACTTTTTAGAAAGTGAAAAGATGATTTCAAGTTTATATTGAAATGCAAAGGGCCTAGAATAACCAAAACAATATTGAAAAAGGCCAAAGTTGGAGGAATCGCCCCACCTGATTTTATGAGTGTCTGTAAGGGTACAGTAATCAAGACATTGTGATATTAGTGTAAAGATAGACACACAAATCATTGGAACAGAATAGAAAGTTCAGAAATAGACAAATATGCAAGGTAATTTAATGGGGAAAAAATAGTCATTTCAACAAATGGTGCTGGAACAGTTTACATGGAAAAAAAAATGAACCTTGATCCTTACCCCATGCTATATACAAAAATTAACTTGAAATGGATAATTACCCAAATGTAAGAGCTAAAATTATAAAACATGTAAAGGAAAACTGGAGAAAAATTTTGTGATTTTGGGTGAGGCAAAGGTTTCTTAGAACATAAAAGGCACAAGCCATAAGAGGGAAGAATTTTCACTTTATCAAATAGTATAAAAGAGTGAAGTGTTCAGTTTAGTAAGAATTATAAGAGTTTAGGTTTAAAAAAGTGCATTCAGTGCCTATTAACTTGAGAATTGCTCTCCTTTCCACTCTTGGTTTCTTCTTTTTTGCGAGAGGAACGTGTTTCTAATGCCACCTAGTGTCTTTTCAAAGGTATGAGAATAATGTTTCATAAGAGATTTTTTTTTCTTTTTTTTTTTGAGGTACGCGGGCCTCTTACTGTCGTGGCCTCTCCCGTTGCGGAGCACAGGCTCCGGATGCGCAGGCTCAGTGGCCATGGCTCACGGACCCAGCCGCTCCGCGGCATGTGGGATCTTCCCGGACCAGGGCATGAACTTGTGTCCCCTGCATCGGCAGGCGGACTCTCAACCACTGCGTCACCAGGGAAGCCCCATAAGAGATTTTAAAATAAAAGTTGGGAGATTTTCATGAGATTGAAAAGAATATTAGAAGCCTAGTTGCTTGTTCTCAAGAACATCCTTAAGTGAGAAGCAAAAGAATAGGCTAATTATTTTGCCTGAACAAATTCAGAGATGAATTTTGTAAACATTTTTATCATATCTTTTTTGATAATTTGTAAAGAATTTAAGGTGTACAATTTTAAAAATAGTGGCTTCCATATTTAAAAAAATTTTTTTCATCATTTAATCTTATTTTTAAATTAATTGTTTGTTTATTTTGGCCACACCACGCATCGTGTAGGATCTTAGTTCCCCATCCAGGCATCGAACCCATGCTCCTGCATTGGAAGCACAGAGTCTTAACCACTGGACCACCAGAGAAGCCCCCTTCCATATTTAAAAAAGCATTTAAAATTTAAGAAATTTTTAGATAAATTGGTTGATTGATTAGGACTACTGAAAAACATCTTATTGAATTTGTTGAGGGTTAGAATACATGACATACATGACAATGTTTATGCAAGTTTTTCATTAAGAAAGAAAGATGGTGTTATTAAATCACCAGTTAAAAGTTATAGCTACAGGTTTTGTTCTGTTTTGTTTTTGTTTTAAATCTTTTACAGAAAGTCTTTTAATCAGACCATTAATGTCGTATATTGCTATGTATAAGTGTAATTAACAGTGCGAGGAAAGATTGCAAAGTATTGATATTTGTACATTCTATCATGTAAACAAAATAGAAATCCTGGAGATATTTGAGTTGGGATAGAGAACTAATGTTTACTAGACCCTGTACCTAGGTTTTTTTTTACATATATTCTTCTTTATTTTCTCAGGAACATAAATTTTCTTTTTGTGAGGTAGACATAATTATCCTCTTTTACAGGTGAGGAAATTCAGGTCTGCAGAATGAATTTGTGCATTCATTCCACAAATATTTATGAGGTACCCACTATGTATCATCACTGTACTGGGTGCTCAGAATAAAACGATGAACAAAACAAAGTTAAGTACTTTGCTGTAGGATAGTGGGTGAATGTCAGAGTACGGATTCAAAACCAGGTCTGACTCTGAGGTCTATTTCAAGACTTGTAAGTGGAGAGGCACGTCTTTAGCAAGTTGGGTGATTTGAATTGCACTTTTTTGCTGTACTTACTGATACTCAATTTTCTCAGCTATTCAGATACTGAAGATTTTGATCAGGATTACATATAGGGAAAGTTTTACTTGGTTTTGATTACATAAAAATTTCTCTTTGAGTTAAAAAGACTTTCTCGTCTTTAGAGTATGCAAATAAGTTGAAAATACATTTAATTTTATTCCACATAAAATGGTTTTGGCTGGAAAAAGAACAAATTATGATATTATAATAAAGAGATATAGGCAGGATGTAGTGAAATGGCAACATGTACATAGTACCTTCTCCTTAATAATAACCTGGTGCTGTTACCAACCCTAGGCCTGAAAGGGTGAGGGGAAGAAGTGATCCTTGGAACTTGGACAGACAGAGGAGCCTATGTATAGAAAGTGACCTGACAGTTGGCATGACTTGTGATAGTGTGATGCAGCTTGCCTAACACAACCCTGCAGCGACCAACCCAGGAGAATGAATCTCCTCCACTCTCTCCCTTACCCTCTGTTCTTTCTCCGACCTCTTGCTGGTGCTACCTATTGGCTGAACCCATCTGGACAGAAGAGGGCAAGGGAACCTGTTGACATAGTTCATAATGAGCCTGCATTTGGGGTACAGTGAATGATCTGGAGGGGCGAATGGATGATATCCTGTACATCTTGCAAATATTTTAAACATTAAGCTTATTTATACATAGTTTTGACTA
Source organism: Delphinus delphis (assembly GCF_949987515.2). Classification (NCBI taxonomy): domain Eukaryota; kingdom Metazoa; phylum Chordata; class Mammalia; order Artiodactyla; family Delphinidae; genus Delphinus; species Delphinus delphis. Next base: position 37,549,946 of record NC_082683.1, read on the forward strand.
TGAATTATGTTAAATCATGTTGCAGTTTTATTCAAAGCACTGCTAATTCTTTTTTTTCATAACCTGTTTTTGAGAGTGTCTTCATCCCAGAAACCATCTCTTGTAGTTCAGAAATTCCATCATTCTACAGTGCTCTGGTTCATTAAAATACATGTGAATATAGCATTTACTGTACCTTAATTTTGTGTATGCAAAAATATAAGTTCTTTTAAAAAATAATATATAGTAGCAAATAGCAGTTATTCTGTAAACTTTTCATTTAACAAATTCTGTTTTCAAATGGGAAATCAAAGTACTTGATATGACTCTTGGAACCTTATGTGGAATTGCATATATTGTTCCTTTTGCTTAGATTGTTCAGTCAACTTCTGTGCATCTTTTAAGATCCAGTTCGATGATTCCCTCCATTGTGAAGTCTTCTGTGACTCCCTCATCTTGAACAGAGTTGTTAAACTTTATATGTACCACAATTAAACCTTATACAACCTTTATTACTATACATAGGTGGTAGACTCCAAGAGTGTGAATGAAGATTGAGTGCTTAAACTAGTTGCCACCATTAGAAGATGCTTGCTTTGTACAAATTACTTAAGTTCTCTGTAATGCTTTCCCTTTTGTAAAATGGAAATAAAAATTATCTAAAATAGTTATTCTCTTTTTGTCTTAAGTATTAAATGAATTTGTATATGGAAAGTTCTTAGAACAATGCTTGGAAACTCTAGGAAATATTAGATGATATGATTATTGTGTAAATTTTCTCTCATCTGATAGTCTTTGAGCACGTGTTTCTCTTTACACCTGGACTGCAGAGCATAGCACAAAGCGTAGCATGTAGTGGGTTCTCTGTAAACATTTGCAAAATGAATCGGTTTTGAGTGTTCTGATATTCTTATTGTTTTTAACACAATCTCTAAAATTCTGAATAATTGTTTTACTGTAAGGGTTATGAAGATTGCTTTCAAAGTCCTCTCCATGAACATGTCTATTTTCTTTTTTCTCATAGGGTTAACATTTGTAAATATTTGCTGGGAATCTTGGTAGAGGATCCCATCTATCACTAGATTATATACTTCTTGACAGCAAGGTTCGTTTCTTACAAAAATTTCCCCCCATTCACTGCTCCCTGCAACAGCTATCTAACATAATATTTGATGTTTGTATGTAATAGTTGAGTCCACAAGCGTTAGGTGAAAATCACTTTTTCTAAAAATTATCTACTTATGGTGTATGACTCAGGTCTTTTTTTTTTTTTTAAGCTTCCAAGTGAGTTGTCATTCTGCATTTTTGCAGTGTGTCTTTTCTTATCTTAGAATATCTAGAGTACAGGGCTGGTTCAAGCATATGTGCATACTGGTAACCTTGAAAGGGGGGAATGTTAAGAAAGAGTAGCGTGCAGAAAAGATTTAACAAGGCCTGAGACTGCTGTCCTTGAAAAAGCCTGCATGCAAGATTGGCCATTGGTTAGCATTTGGGAACTTGAACTGTAAACTGTTTCTTACACTGATAAAGCTTTCCCTAAATGATGAGAGTGACTGACTGTGTCTAGACTGTACAAACAATGTGAATACCTGCTTTCCTGGAGGCCTGGAATTTTGGTATGTAGTAGGCAGAGTGTGCCTGTGTAAGCAGCTCCAATAAAAACTTAGAGCACTGAGTCTAATGAACTTCGCTGGTAGATTGCATTCCATGTGTGTTATCAAAATTTGTTGCTGGAGGAATTGAATGTGTCCTGTGTATCTCCACTGGGAGAGAACTCTTGAAAGCGTGCCTCTGGTTTCCTCGGAACTTCATCATGCCCCTTTTCCCTTTGCTGATTTTGTTTTGTTTCATTTTTCTGTAATAAATTTTAGTCAGGAGTACAAGTATATTGTTGGACCTGGGGGTTACCTTGAGGGCCTCTGACAAAGGTAGCCGCCTTTGAAGGGCTTGTGGAAATGGCCAAAGGTAGCTCCCCAGATTTACATTAATGGTTGGAGTTGAAGATTGTTTTATGTGTAATTAACTTTAGGTCATTTCATAGCACCTGAGACTGAGCCATCTTTTCCTGTACCACTATTTGCCCCAGAACTGGCATTATTTGCTTTTTACCCTGAGGATGGCATTGCTTCTGCCATGTCCTCCGTTTTTTTTCTAGTATATAATTAATTCTTACCTCTTTGAATCTTGAGTCCTTTTCTTTTTTTTAATATTTATTTAATTTATTTATTTGGTTGCGCTGGGTCTTAGTTGTGGCAGGTGGGCTCCTTAGTTGCGGTGCACGGGCTCCTTAGCTGTGGCATGCAAACTCTTCGTTGCGACATGCATGTGGGATCTAGTTCCCTGACCAGGGATCGAACCTGGGCCCCCTGCATTGGGAGCGTGGAGTCTTAACCACTGCACCACTAGGGAGGTCCCTCCTCCTGTTTTTTTATGGCACATAAAACAGATTGAAAGAGCTGGGCTCTCTTTTCTTGGTCTGTTACCTCTTTGCAGCATATCTTATTTTCATTATTTTTATTCAGTTAATTTTATATATATGGCCACTATGTTGAAGTATTATGCTGGGAGCTGTGGCTGATAAAAAAGAAGAATAAGATACAGCTCTTAAGCTGCCTCTGTTTCTTTCTTTTTTTCCTGTACTTGTCCCAAGCTTAGTGTAACCCTTTTCTGTTTTTCCTTTGTTTGTCTCAGGATTTCCTGATTGATATTTTCTGTTTGTGAATACATTTAACAGTTTTCTTAGGCAGTTTAAAAAAGAACTGTCCTGGAATGTCCATCTTATATCCCCATACTTGCAAAATTGTTCTGTGCCACGTAAAATGACACATTTTAGAGCCCATGGTTGTGTGTGTGTGTGTGTGTGTGTGTGTGTGTGTAATCATGATTTATTACTGTGTTAAGTGAGGGAGACTTGTAGGAAGAATTGTGACTTAAAATATTCCATCAGTGTTTAACTTATGAAATGCATATGTAATAAGCATGTTTATAACAATGCAAGCACTGATGGGTCAAACTGAACTTGTGTTAGTCCAATTGGTTCTGTGATCTATATGAAACTAATATGCGTATTTCAGCCTATGCTACTTATTACATAGAGGCATGTTTTCATCTGTTGTAGAACCTGTGAAATAATCTTGCTCTACAGAATGTTATAAAGTTAGAGGTAAATTGACCAAAGTACTCATTCTCTAAGCAGAGAGCTATAAAAGGGAGATAACATAATATAATTATAATTTTGAGGATAATATTTAGATTTGCCTTTAAATTAGGTTAATGGTATCTTTGGGCTTTTAGGATCCCTTCCTAAATCTCAACTGGTTTAGGTTAGTATTGAGAAATACTATATCCACATAGTGTCTGGATTTTTATTCATTCAGCAAACATGTTCTTAGTGCTCACATGGTGTCAGGATTTGAGGTGAATGCTGGAGAAAATAAGATACAGAAGGCATTGTCCTTGTTCTCAGAGAACTAAATAATAATTGCTGTATAATTGTTATAATAGAAAACTGTGTGAGGCATAGTTTGGACACAATAGGTAGTGATCAGTTCTGGATGTGGGTGGGAATTAAAAGCTTAATAGTGATAATGCTTGAGCTGGATTTTAAAGGATGATTAGAAATGATCAAAGGATGGTAGAAGTTGTCTGTGAGGCAATAAATAACTTTTTCTAGGGAATGAAAGAAAACTTCATGGAAGAGGTAGTGTTTGAGCTAGACCTGGATGGATAAGTTTTAGAGATAAAAAGGTTTGGGCAGAGAGAAGGCCTTTCTGAAGTAGGGAACATGAAATAAAGGTATGGTTGTCTAAAATCCTAGAAATAGCAAATAGTTCATTTTGGCTGGACTATAGAGCTTATATACTCATACTATACGGCCGTCAATGTGCCTTCTTCTGGCTGCATCTTATTAAATAAAACGGACATTGTCCCTGTCTTCATGGAGCCTAAGGGAAGGAGTGAAGTGATAGATAAGGTTGTGAACAGTAGGTTGGGTAAATTGGATTAAAGAGCAAAGGAGTTTGGATGTTAAGGGAGGCATCAGGACCTCAGTTTTAAGTAGTGGGGAGCCCTTGAGGATTAACAAACTGGTTGAGAATTTTGATTAGGGCACTAGAGAGGAATGGGTTGGAGGGGGTCTTTTGTGTAGAGGTGATTGTTTGCAGATAAAAAAAGTGGGAGGGTGGTTGATGAGGAGAGGGTTAGGGAGGGAGAGGGAGGGAGATCAGTGTCAAGTGCTCAGAGAGTGTTTTCTGACTGAATGAGGGTCTTTGTATCTGCCCGTGTTCTTTACTCTCTGTGTACATCTCTTGCTTTCCTCATCAGTTGTTTCTTTCACCTTTCCCCATTTTATTTACCCTTATTCTGACTCCTTAATTGGCTTGTTTATGAAAAACGTTTCAGATTTTTTCTGGAACTAGAGATCTAATAGTTCTCCTCTGCTTAGAAGCCTCCAGTGATTATTAAAATTACGAAGACTTGATAGATCTCACAGAGTGATTTCATTAATCAAAAAAAACAAAAAAACCCCCAAACCCCACAAGATTATGGGAGCCAGGGCAGGCCTAGGGAGTGGAAAAAAGAGCTTGTTTGGCCATGTCTAATTTGAGGGATCCATTGCCAGTAAGAATTGTTTTTAGAGCTCAGGAAATTTGTGCTAGAGATAGAGCTTTAAGAGGCAAATCATCAGTATGAAATGGTAGTTGAAGCTATGAATGTGGATGAGTTCACTTGAGAACATTGAAGGATTAAAAAAGAGACAGACCTTTAGGGGAGCCACTCTTCTGTTAGATGAGGATTGCCTTTAGGACAGGTATCGTGTCTTTCTAAATTTAATAGACCTTTTTGACTCTTCTGTGGCAGTTTGTTGTGCCCGGTGCTGGGTGCACAGAGAAGAATGAGATACAGTCTTTGTGCTTAGCAAGATCCCAGGCTTTTAGGACAAAGAGAGATGTGTAGTGAACAGTGCAGAGCAGAAGGTGCTATAGGGGAGGGAGAGAAACTGCTGTTGAGTTTTGCATTTTCAGTAACTATTCCATTATGTGTCACTCAGTGTGATTAGGAGGTTAAGTTTTTTGCTCTTTTTTAAAGCAGTGTAATTGATTTGTAAACGTTTTAAAGAAGAAAACAACTAGTCCTTTCAACAGGTTAGTTGCTTTATATGTATGTTGTCCTTGATTATAATTTTTCTATAGACTACTAGTATTAAATGGGGTAAAAAGATGCTTGCCACTATGCTTTCAATGAAAATGCCTGGAGAATTAATTATGAGCAGGAAGATTTATATCAAAACAAATCATATAGTTTCTCTAAATGAGTGATAAGAATTGCCTCCCCTTCCTCCTATTCAAGAAATATGTATATAATTATAAATCAGCATTGATGCAGTTATATAGCTGTAAATGGCAATGAAAGATTAATGTTATTATCAACACTGTCAAAGAACTATAGTGTTTAAAACGTATTTTGCTACAAATGAATGAGTCTGGGTGTTCTGTTTACCTGGTAGGATTGTATGGAATTGTGGTCTGTGTGCTCTGTACTGTGACTTTTGATCTGCGTTTCAGAATGCTGGGATTAGGAGCATCTCTGGCTAACAAAACTTTTTACAAGACATTTTATCTTGTCTTCTATAGTAGTTTAGTTTAGGTTCCTGATTATGAATGCAAATGTAAATTGCTGTATTGTGCCTATTAAAGGAATTGATGGGCATCTGATCTAGCCTTATCATTCTGAACAATAGTAGTTCTCATTATAAGCTTATGATGGCAGTGTGTTAGCTGCATTGTATTAAAGGGCCTCAGCTGTCTTCCTTCAGCAGCACAATTATTGATGTCAATGAGAAGCATGGCTCATTGGCATTTTAGGATATTAGTTTCATGGAGAAAAGAATAATACTTTGAACATAGGATGCAAAATCCTCTTTGTGCTTAAAATGCATTAAAGAAACTCTTTTAGATTCATACATGATGTTATTCTACTTGGTACTTGCCTACTTAAGTAAATAATCAGAGATTAGCTAAAGAATAGTCACATCCTTCCCAGAGAAGTAGTTTGTGGGAGATATTAACTAGTATTTCCACATCAACTAGCGTTTTTTACAGCAGGGCCCATTTTGAAGGGCTCATTTACTGCATGATTAAAAATAATAACATTTGTTGAATGCATCCTGTGTGCTGGGGACTATGCTGAGTATTTGAAATGGATTAGCTTTATTTAATCCTTATACCAACCCTATGAAATAGACATGATTACTCAATCAATGTATAAATTGAGGAAGTGGAGGCTTAAAAGTGGGTAACTTGCCCAAGTTCACACAGATGGTTCATGATAGAAGTATGGTTTGAATCCAGATCTCTCTTTTTGTAGAATGAATGCTGTTAATCTCTGTGATGATGTTTCTTATTATTTTGTAATTACTATATTTGGGAAGTTTCTCTCTTGGTTTCACTTGAACCACTTTTGTTGAGAAATTATAGAGAAACCTCTCCTTCAGTGTTGTCTGACAACTCCCTTTTCTCATCCAAAACCAGACAAAAAATTGAATGTTAGAGCAGGATAAATTTAACTGGACATTCTGTATTTTTATTTGCTAAACCTGGCAATCCTAAACAGGGAGGGACCTCAGAACAGTAGATTTCTTTTTTAACAGTTGTGGTATTGGTTCCCAAACTTTGCTGCACATCGAAATTATCTGGGAATCTTCAAAATACTGACACCTGGCTCCTGATCTCAGACATTCAAATATAATTGGTGTGGGATGTGACCTGGGGATCAGGATTTTCGAAAGCTCAGGTTGATTGTAATGTGCAGCAGAGTTTGGGAACCACTGAGATGTGGGAAACTCAAGGTTTTAAGGGACTTCTGAAAATCCCTATACAATGTTTTTTCATCTTTTCCTCTCTTGGCAGATATTAAACATGCTGTAATAAATATCCATATTCATATATTCTTAAATGTTGACGCTTCCCTCTCTCTAGAATAGATCCTCTAAAATGGAGTTGCTGGATCAAAGGTTATATGCATATTTTATTTTAATAGGTATTATTGTTTTTAACAGTTTACTTTCTACCAGCAATATGTGAATATACCTGTTTTCTTGCATTTCTCTAAGTTATTAGATATTAAAACTCTTGTAATTTTTGCCACACTATGTTATTTATTTATTTAAAAATTTTATTTATTTTATTTATTTATTTTTGGCTGCGTTGGGTCTTCGTTGCTGTGCATGGGCTTTCTCTAGTTGTGGTGAGTGGGGGCTACTCTTCGTTGTGGTGTGCGGGCTTCTCACTGTGGTGGCTTCTCTTGTTGCAGAGCACAGGCTCTAGGCGCATGGGCTTCAGTAGTTGTAGCACACAGGCTTAGTTGCTCCGCGGCATGTGGGATCTTCCTGGACCAGGGCTCGAACCCGTGTCCCCTGCATTGGCAGGCGGATTCTTAACCACTGTGCCACCAGGAAAGCCGGCATACTGTATTATTAACTCTGCTTTATAAATGAAGAAGCTGTGAGGTAGTATGAATACATCACTCAAGATGATTACTGTTAACAAGTAATGGATTGGGATTCTTTTGTTTCTGATTCCAGTGGTTTCTCTGTTATATCACAAATGCCTATACAAAGTGTACTTTTCCTATTATTCTATTATTTCAAGAGAGTCTCAGAACATTCCTTGGCATCAGTTGGACAAGGTTATGTGATTATGATAATATTGGTATTTGCTACTGACTGGAATTTTCTAATTAGTTTATCTCTGTATAGGCAGCTTTTTTTTTTCTTAATGAAGATGTTTTCAGTCCTTAGAGACAGTGTTCAGAAGTTAGAGAATGAATCTAGGGAGGAGTCAAGACATCATGTAAAAGTGTAAAAAGATAGGGTTTTTTCCCCCTCAAAACCAGATTTCATTGGATAAAAATTCCAAATGATAGAGTGAGTATAAATGAGTTTAAATATTGTATAAAATTCTAGTTATGTATGTTTTTCTGCTCTTGGCATGGGCTTGAGTCTTTGAAAGCGGAAAAGAAGATGATTTCATTTAGTAATGTAAAAGGCTATACAGTTTATTTAAGAGCTCACACTGCTAGAAAGACAGTTTCTTCACGTTTTCACTCTGATGCTTAGGAAGCTCACAAAGTATTTCCCACCTTTCTTCATTCAGAAGCACCTAACACAGGCTTAGTTGCTCCGTGGCATGTGGGATTTTCCCAGACCAGGGCTCGAACCTGTGCTCGAACTTTGTCAGTCAGCTCTTTAGACTGTGGTTTTACATATGGAAGAGTTAGAAAGTAATACTCTTCTCAAGAAGAAAGTGGTGGTCGAGGTCCACCCTTCACCAATTTGAAGGTTGTTACTAGTGAGGGTGGAATGTAGGGAACCTTTATAACTCTGTAGAAGCAAATTAGTTAGGAGAATGGAATTTTAACATGTCAAGTGATAGACTTGCTCCTTCTCTAGTATTCTTCATCTTATAAATGGTGCCACAATCTTGGTAAAAGATGGCATCCTTGATTGTTTTATTTTTCCACCTCATGTTCAGTCCAAGAGCTAGTCTAGTTGGCTCTCTGTATGGAATACACTCTGAATCCGTGTATTTGCCTTCTCTCCACCCTGCCTGCCAAGCCTAATTGCTAGAACCCCTAGTACAAGTCCCCACTTCTCTAGTCTGAACTGTTCCAGTAGCTTCTTATGTGATTTCTCTGCATTCCCTTGACCTCTTTACAAATCATTCTCCACAAAGTAGTCAGTACATTAAGAAAAATTTTAAGCAATTTTTTAAGAAAGTAGTACATTAAAAAAAATGTATATCAGATTATGTCATTCCCTTGCTTAAAATTACCCAGTGGCTTCCCATTATACAAACAATAAACTCTAAACTCCTTATCATGGCCTACCAAGTTACTATATGATCTGGTCCCTGCCTACTTCTCTGAACTCATCTTATGCAACAAACCCCTTCTTACTATATTCCAACAGTGTTAGTCTTCTTTCTACATAATGGACATTGCAAGCTTGTTCCCACCACAAAGCCTTTGCAGGTTATTTTCCCTATAGCTATTATGCACTTTAGCCTGATCTTTTCATGACTGAGTCTCTCTTTCAAGTTTTATCTCAAATGTCATTATTCCTCCCCCATCACACATTGTTTTCTTCATGGCGTTTAACGGTGTGTATGTATGTTTGTATTTACTTGTTTATTTGAAAAAAATTCTTAACGTGTTTTTTTGCATTTTTACATTTGGAAACTAGTATAGGATCTTACTCTGGATTTGGGGAGCTTTTGAATTTTATATATTAAAGGCATTTTATTAAAATAATCTGTTTATGCAGACTATCATGGCATGCTTGAGGATTTCTGATTTTTGCCTTGTTCACTAATATCCTGACAGCTCTGCTTGGTGGACGGACAGATCAGAAGTGATGGGAGATTTTGTTCTTTATAATGAACAGTGCAAACTATCTGTTTTTTTTTTTTTTTTTTTGGCGGTACGCGGGCCTCTCACTGTTGTGGCCTCTCCCGTTGCGGAGCACAGGCTCCGGACACGCAGGCTCAGCGGCCATGGCTCATGGGCCCAGGTGCTCTGCGGCATGTGGGATCTTCCCGGACCGGGGCACGAACCCGTGTCCCCTGCATCGGCAGGTGGACTCTCAACCACTGCGCCACCTGGGAAGCCCCTATCTTTGAGTCTTCCTTATTTTGAACATTTTGCAACACCAACTATGTATGACACTTACTTTGGTTAAGCTTGGGATTTTAAAGACTTAGAACCATTCTGTAAGATGAATATTTTAATAGGTATTTTAATTAATTAAACTAATTAGTAAATAAGATTTTAACTTAAGCTATTTGAACTGTTTTGGCTGCTCACATTATTACTCATTAGATTAAACAGTGTTTGAAGGTAATTTATGCTCCTTATAAAAATAACTCATGCAATAGGGTATCTTAAAATGAGGAGTGTAGGGATGGATGTCAGAATGCCAGTGTTAAAGAGTAAATAGAGAACTTTCAGCAATATGGCAGACCAACCTAAAGCTTATAGGTTTTATGTCTAGGTCTATGATTTATTTTGAGTTAATTTTAATATATAATGTGAGATATGGATTTATGTTCATACTTTTTTGCTTGTCGACATCGGTTGTTCCAACGCTGTTGAAAGGACTGTCCTTTTTTTACTAAATTGCTTTGCACCTTTGTCAAAAATCAATGGACCATATATGTGTGGGCCTCTTCCCAGATCTTTATTCTGTATTTGTCTGTCTTGATGCCAGTATCACACTGTTTAATTATTGTAGCTTTATAATAAGTCTGAATGCCAGGTAGTATAAGACCTACAACTTTGTTCTTTCTTATAGTTGATTTGGCAATTCTAGGTCCTTTGCATTTCCATTTGAATTTTAGAATCAACTTGTAAATTTCTAAAAAAAAACCAAACAAAACAAAGTGAAACAAAACCCAAACCCCAAAAGCCCCAAAACCTGCTAGGATTTTGATTAGGACTGCATTGAATCTACAGATCAATTAGAAGAGAATTGACATCTTAACATTATTGAGTCTTGTGATCTATGAACACAGTATTTCCATTTATATAAATCTTCTTTGTTTCTGGGTAATGTTTTGCAGTTTTTGGTGTACAGGCCTTGTGCATCTCTTGTCAGATTTAGCCGTAAGTTTTTCGTATGTTTTTTTTTTTTTTTTGCGGTACATGGGCCTCTCACTGTTGTGGCCCCTCCCGTTGCGGAGCACAGGCTCCGGACGCGCAGGCTCAGCGGCCGTGGCTCACGGGCCCAGCCGCTCCGCGGCATGTGGGATCTTCCCGGACCGGGACACGAACCCGTGTCCCCTGCATCGGCAGGCGGACTCTCAACCACTGCGCCACCAGGGAAGCCCCTTTTCATATGTTTTGATGCTATTGTAAAATGTAATTGCTTTACAATTTTCAGTTTCTGATTGCTTGTTGTCAGTGTATAGAAATACAGTGGATTTCTCAATATTGATCATGTATCCTACAACCTTGTTAAACTCACTTTTCAGTTATAGTAGCTTTTTTTGTTCATTATGTTAGATTCTTTTGTGTAAATGATCATGTCATCTGTGAATAAAGATAGTTTTATTTTTTATCCTTTCCAAGTTAGATGCAGATCCCATTTATTTATTTTTTCTTTGCTTTATTGCAATGGCTAGAAGTGCCAGTGCAGTGTTGAATAGAAGCGATAAGCAGGCATTATTGCCTTGTTTCTTATCTTAGGAGGAAAGCTTTCAGTCTTTCACTGTTAAGTACAGTGCTAACTTTAGGTTTGTTGTAGATGCTCTCTATCAAGTTGAGGAAGTTCCCTTCTTTTCCCAGCTTGCTGAGAGTTTTAACAGGAATGGATGATGTATTTTGTCAAATGCTTTTTATGCATGTGTTGAGATGATAAGGTTTTTCTTTTTTAGTGTGGTAATCTGGAGAGTTATATTGCTTTTTTTCATTGGTTGACTTTTAAATGTTAAGCCAACCTTGCATTCCTGGCATAAACCCCACTTGGTCACAATGTATTGTCTTTTTAATATATTGCTGGATATGATTTGCTGAATTATTACGTTTATTTTCATAAGGGATATATATGATCTGTAGTTTTCTTTTCTTGTAATGTCTTTTGCCTGGTTTTGGAGTCAAGATAATACTGATATTATAGAATGTGTTGGTAAGTAGTCCCTCATTTTCAATATTTGGGAAGAGTTTTTGTAGAATTTGTTTTTTTAAATGCTTGGTAGAATTTAGTAGTGAAGCCACCTGGATCTGTACTTTTATTTGTAGGAATATTTTTAAACTAAAAGTTCAGTTGCTTTACTAGATATAGGGATATGTATATTCATACTTTCTATATTTCTTTTTTTTTTTTGGCCATGCCATGCATCCTGTGGAATCTTAGTTTCCCAACCAGGCATTGAACCCGTGCCCCCTGCATTGGAAGTGCAGAGTCTTAACCACTGGACCACCAGGGAAGTCCCAATACTTTCTATATTTCTTGAGGGAAGTCCCAATACTTTCTATATTTCTTGAGGGAGATTTGGTATTTTATGTCCTTTAAGCAGTTTATCCATTTCATCTAAATTGTATAATTTATTGGTATCCAATTATAAATCTCTCATCCTGATCTTGGTAATTTTTTCCTTCATTTTTCTCTAACAGTCTGAATAGTGATTTATTCGTTTTCTCAAGATCTAGCTTTTGTTTAACTGATTTCTCTTATTACTGAATTTATGTATGTATGTATGTCTATACGTATGTTTTCTACTCTATGCTCTCATCTTTATTAATTTTTTTCTCTGCTTACTCTGGATTTTATTTACTCTTTCTAGTTTCTTGAGATGGAAGCTGAGGTCATTTCTTTTCTAATATAGGTGATTAGTGGTAAACATTTCTCTCTGTATACTAAAGCTTTAGCTATATCCTACACATCTTTGATGTGTGTTTTTTTATTTTCACTCAGTTCAAATTACTTTCTAGTTTTCTTTTTAATTTCTTTGAATGATGAGTTAGTCATGGGTATGTTATTTAGTTTTCAAATATTAGAGGATTTTTGCATATCTCTTTTGTTATTATTTTCTAGGTTATTTCCATTGTGGTCAGTCACATATATGACTTAAGTCTTAAAATTTATTGACTCATGTTTTATAGTGTTGAATATGGTCTACCTTGGTAAATGTTTGATGCGCACTTGAAAAGAATGTGTGTTCTGCCACTGTTGTGTTAGTGCTCTACAAATGTCATTTAAGTCACATTGGTTGATAGTGTTGTTCAGGGTTTTTCTGGTCCTTACTGATTTTTTGTCTGCTTTCTATATCAGTTGTTAAAGAGGGTTTTGGAATCTCAAGAGGGGCTGGAGGTCAATGCATATGCTGTCTGTTATGTTTTTATTTTTTAAATCATTGATTTTCTAGCTTTGATTTTACACTAACTTAATTACTTTGGGCAGTTTTCACAGGGAAAATCATTTTAATTTTAAGTCATCTAGGCCTTTAAGGCAAGGGAGATATATATATTTTAGGAATTAGAATTTAGTGATAGGATTTCTAGTTTCTCTAAAAGCTTTGAATTATTTATGTCAGTGTTTGGATTGAAAGGAATCCTTTGTCTTGTGGCAAGTCTGTTGGAATGTGAGTATGTATAGACTTTTAGTTTTATCCTTTAAAAAATAACAGGGAAAACAGAACTTCTAAAAGCGGAATACAAAGGAATACAGAAGTGATTTTCTGCTTTTGAAAATTGTAGGAAAGTTTTCTGTTTTGATTGTGTAAAATTTACATTGTAGTAAGCAAAAGACATAAAAATGATGTTAATTGATTTTCCGCTCTGTGATTGCTTATAACTTTTGCCTAGATTTTTTTTTTTTTTTTTTTTTGCGGTACGTGGGCCTCTCACTGTTGTGGCCTCTCCCGTTGCGGAGCACAGGCTCTGGACGCGCAGGCTCAGCGGCCATGGCTCACGGGCCCAGCTGCTCCGCGGCATGTGGGATCTTCCCAGATAGGGGCACGAACCCGTGTCCCCTGCATCAGCAGGCGGACTCTCAACCACTGCGCCACCAGGGAAGCCCCAGATTTTTTTAAATGACAGTAATTTTTGCAGTTTCAGCCCACTTTTTCCCCCCATTTGACCTCTTAATTTTCAGACCCACATGAAATAAATTACCTGCGCTGAGGGACTGAGACTGCTTCTGGCAAACACAATTAATGGACTGTTTTTCAAAAGGGGCACAAAACTCCAAACAGAAAGGTCCCTCAGATGTATGGGCATCTTGGGAACAAAATAAAGTGCATTTATAGGATACAGTAAAATGAAAATGTAGAAATCAAGCAAGTTTCAGCTGGTTTATTTAACTTTTTATTTTGAAATAATGACAGTGATTTCCTATAAGGTTTGAGTGGAGAATCTTAACTGTAAACCCATGCATATTGTAAAACAGGGGATATCAGTAAAATCATTCTTTTTACCTTGAGGAGCATATTTTTCCTGTATAAAAAGGCCTATTTTGAAGAAATTTTATTTGACTGAGTTTCCATTTAAGCAGCAAATTAAAAAGAATCCTTTGTTGAGGACCTATCATGAACCGAAGAGATTCCAGGTTCTGTGCTTTGTGTTGCATGCAGTGCTGCATGCCTGGTGGAGAAAGGTCTCGTCTGAGACTACCTTCAGGACTTGGGTTTTACAACAAGAGTTAATTTTCTTGTTGGGCTTACCTTTGCTTGTTTACCATATAAAGCTCCTTATAGCTTTCCACATTGGGTTAATCATAAGATATTTTACTCACATTCGGATAAATGAAAGGATGATATTTGTTGAGAACATGCATGGATGCAACCTATTCTGAGAATTTATGTATTTAATTTTATTTATTTCTGCAGATGTCCTAGTTTCTACCTAGTCATTGCCAAATGGTCTTTTTAACACCAAATTACTGTATAGTAGAGAAGTTGATGAAAATGTTCTATTCATCCTTCCTAGGACAGGAAACCTTCCTCCATTGTTCTATTTAGTTAAAGCTGCATGTTCTAGCAGAAACGTGAGTTCAAGTTCCTAGTATACAGTTTCTGAGCAGGTTATATCCCCTTCTTGGGTCCTAATTTATCCAGGAATAAAATAAGGGATATGGATTATATTATGACGACTGTTTATAAATCAACTTTATTTGAAGCAGGATTCAATATGAACTGTTAGGGTAATTTTTCTTAGCAGTCCTTATGTCTAAGCCCTTCCATTCCTGGCCACTGTATTTACTAACCTCCCAATTATTCCTCCCCTTTTATGTTAGATACTATCGTCAGGCATAAGTCTTCCTACTCCTCCCAACTCCTACAGTTATCCACAGCGACTGTGTGGATCCTTCCGCAGGGAAGGATCCTGGCATCACAGTTACTTAAATTAACTTCATCATCATCATCATTTATAGTCCACTTATGTACCCTCTTCAGGACTATACTCTGTGCCTTGGAATACCTACTAACGTCATAATGCTGGATAACCTCACCATGACCTGATAGATTTTCAGTTCCCTCATTTAATTATTCTTAGAGTATAACAGTGCTTAGGCTTATCAGCATCTCTATTAGATCATTCTAATTTCTTCCTGTCCTTTAATCTTTTAGCTTAGATTCTGTGGTCCATTAACTCTTTAGCTCTTCCGTCAGTGTCGTAAGTCTTTTGCCCCATTTTTTGTCCATCTATCTGGTAAATTCGTCTGGTAAAACGTTTGCCTTTGTGTTACTGTAGTTTACTGAAGAAAGCCACACATGGAGCAGATTGGTAGCTGGCCCTATAAAATTATGATGAATAATGTCTGTCAGTCAGTTCTCAACATTGCTTGCCAGTCCTTTTTCTTTAACTCATCTTCTTGTTCTCTACATTATCTCTTTCAGATTCTCTTTGCTTTTCTCAAATTTCCAATCTCTTTGCTGATTTCTTTCTTATTTCACAGAGAAAACAGCTATAATTTGGAAACTTTGTTAGCTTCTTTACCACTAAGATTAACAGATATTTTGTTACCTATACCTGCTTTTTCTTCTGTTACAATGGAAGAAATATTCCTCCTCCTATTTCTGTAAATGCCCTGAATCCTGTCCATTCCTTTTCAAGAATAACTTCTTTAAAGAGATTTGCCTGTGAAGGATAGAAAAGAGTTAAGTGGAAGGTGGAAGAGTTGTCAAGATCTGCCATCTTTATTTCCTCATTTCCTGCTCACTCACAGAAGCACTCTGTGAGAGGGCTTCTGCTCCTCTCACCTGTCTACCCCTGAAACTCTTCTTACAGAGGATACCAATGACTTCCAAGTCAGTAAATTCAGGGGTTTTCTTTAGAGATGGGTCTCTTGGCAGCATTTGTTACTGTTCAGCCTTCCCTGAACACTCTTTTCCTGGCTTCTTTGATAGCATTAGCAGTCTTGATTTTCCTCCCACCTCTCTGGTTACTCTTCTTCAGTCTCCTACAATTTAATCAGCATTTGTAAATATTATTTTAGTATTAAAAATGAAAGTTTATTAGATTAGAGAGAAGAATGCAAAATTGGTATGAATTTTAAGAACAAAACATGAGGCTTTAAAGAAGCCAGCTTATGGCAGGAAATTTTGGGCAGGGTGCATTCTACACTGTCATTAGAAATATTGAAAAAGTTTAAGAAGCATTGGTATATGTTGTTTAAGTTATTCAACAGTCCGAAAAGGTGTATGATTGTATTCCTGTTTAACCACAAAGAATATGAGATAGAGAAGAAGGAGGATGGTATGTATTCAGGAAGCAGTGCATTGTTCTTTCTCATTGGAAGGCTAAGGTTACAGCAAGGTAGTGGTGGAGATGAAATCTATTGTTCCTATATTGTAGCGTGCCTTGAATGCCAAGGGAAGGAGTTTGTTACTAATTTTTTGGTTAGTGAGGACTGGTTAAAGATTTTTAAGCTATGCATACTTTAGGTAACGGCCAAGGTCTGATAATCCTGTAAGGTTTGTTTCAGTGACCAGATGGCACTTGGCACTGGAAGCCTTTTTTGTAGATTTCCCAATGTAATGAATTGAGTCCTCTTTGTCATAATTCCCACGTTGTATCATGATTACTTGCTTATTTGGCTTCCCCATTGGACTTGAGCTCTTCTAGAATGGAATTATTAGTTTATGGGTAATGTTAATCTTGGTAATCGTTCCCTACTGCCCATCTCAATGCTTGGCATAATAAATGATTCCTGAATTAGTAAATGAATGAAGAGTTTGAATTTTGAATGTCTGGCCTCAACAGTTTATCAGAATACACCATTTCTATTTCTACAGGGATAGATAGATTGGAGGCTCACTCCTACTTCCTCTCTGCTGATGTATGTGTTTTAGTTAATAAAATCTATTTTGATAGAGGCTCTGTAGCTTTAAAATCCTGTGACTTTGTAGATACTCATACAGTAGATAACACACCCTATGCAAATCAGCTGTCTGTTCAGGTCTTGTGTTTGTTTTCCCCATAGACATAATCCGTCCATTAGTTGTTTAAAGCAGCAGATGGAAGGAGTCCATGGAGATGTGGATTTATTAGCTCTCACAATGAAAGACCACACTGGTTGTGCTAAAGATTAGAAGGTTTTTGCTGAATGAAAGAGAGATGGATCCTGCTTTGTGTGCAGTTTTCAGCAGTGTGGCTAGCTCTTGTGACTAGAGTCAGTTGTAAGAAGACCAGAAAAAGATTTTGTAAATAGACCTTCCTTCAAGCCCCAGACTGTTTGGTGCAGCTGCCATAATTATAGGAGGGGCAGCCTTTTCTCCTTGTTAGGTGCAGACTGAATCTGTCCTATAGTTATTGCTATATTTACTCCTTAGAGAGTACAACAGCCTGATTCAGGGTGCTTTATATATAACTTTATTTGTCAAATTAGGAAATTTGGATTAATATCTTCTGAAATTCTTTGGAGAGTGAATAATTTGTGCATGTCCTATAGTTTGAAGAACAGTGATTGTGAATTGGTAAATAATGTATTTAACCCTCTTCCTAAGAATATAGTGCTGCCTTTGCTAACAGTTCTTTTGTGACTTACTAGAAAAATCACTAACTTGCCTTGGTTTTCTTTCCCCTGTGTTTACTAGGATTCTGGCAATTACTATAAAATTGGAAAGTTTGAAACATTGCTTATGGGATGTTTAAGTGACAAAATCACATCATGAGAGCTAACCTTTCACTCTCTCTCTCTCTCTCTCTCTCTCTATATATATATATGTATATGTTATAAATATATAAATTAAGAGTCTAGAAGCATCTGTAAACTTGGCTGAAGTCTTGCTTTGAAAATGACAACCAGTGACCAAAGAAACGATTCTGAGATTATTAAAGTCTGGGTAAAACTAGACTTTTTCATGCTGTGCCCTTTTAGAAGTCTGATGGAATGGGGAGCTTTTCCTGTGACAGTACTATCAGCAATGAATAGATGAATGAATTCGTCCATGCTCAGAACTTACCAAACGTGTACAAGCCCCCTCCAGGACATAAAAGAACAGGGAAGCCGACCTTAGCAATGACCTAAGCTCCTGAAGAAAGAGGCTTTCGTGACTGTCCAAGAAGTGAAGACCAGCGTATCTAGAGATAAAGAAACAAAAGAGCCTGTCACAGTATTGAAAGAATCTGACATTTGCTTTGTCTATACAAAGGATGAAAGGAATTTTGCCGACTTAGTCAAAACAATAACTGGTTTTATATCAGCCTAAGCTTAAAATATAGCGCCAGAATAATGTGTTTTTCTCTGTATTTCTGAAGAATTATCTTTTTAAAAAATATATGTGACGTGGTTTTGTTTTTGGAAAGGAAAACGTGACATGGATTTTATAAGCTTAGTAGCTGTAGGTGGAGACTCTCTTGTTTTGTTTGCCAAACCTTTTTAATAAGCAGCGAAGTCAGGATGTTAAAGATTGGAATTTTTTCCCGGAATCTTTGTCCTTTTCTTGGTACTTAAGATATTTTCAACCAAAGGGGTGTGTATGCAAGAGAAAAACAAATATGAAAAATTTCCCCCTTTTTTGATGGTGATTCAGATGAGATCTATCTGGACTGCTGTGAAGAAAGACGTGGCTCTGGTGTGAGGCAGTGATTGTGTACTCACGCTGGACTGAGAGAGAGCTGGTTTAGTGGAGCAGTGGGCACAGCATGGAGAGCGGGCTTGATTGTTTCCCTCTTTACCCAGCGATATGCAAGTAGGCACTAGTGGTTGACTAACTGGAGAGTGGCTTTTTTTTGGTCTGTTGTCTATTATGGATGATTCCAGTATTCTACAAAGGAGAGGGTTACAGGTGAGTAACAGAAAGCCTTTTTACTGATCTCCTTCCTCTTGCTGCCTATTGAAAATGTACTGAACAGATAGCTTAAATTTTATTTAATTCATTTGCGGCAGGGTAGAATGGTACTAAGTTCCTCTATATTATGTATAGTTATAATTAGAGAAATCATCTAAGACCTTTCTACTTTGATAGAAAAAACGTGCTGCTTGGGTTTACTTATATTATATTGAGTGGAGAATAAATCAGACCTACGCAGGATGCACACCTGATTTTGGACACCAGACATTATTGCTGACAGATTGTTTACAGTAAGCATATTCTGTTCTTGACCACTGTGCCTGTCTCCCAACCCATCCCTCCCTTAATTAATTCACATATATGTGTGACCTGACACATAGTTTTATGAACTTTTCTAAATTATCACTTTGCATACATACATACAATATAGCCATATGTGATGGCCATGTATCTGACACCTGTTTTGGAAGCCCTCTCCTCCTTAAGTCTTGGGTAATTTGGTACATGAAGAGGTAAGTAAAATATAACAATGAGGGGGAAATAGACTGGTAGACAACCTTCAACTGAGTTTTAATGAGTACCTTTAGCACTAAAAGAGTA
This sequence comes from Delphinus delphis, assembly GCF_949987515.2. Taxonomy (NCBI): domain Eukaryota; kingdom Metazoa; phylum Chordata; class Mammalia; order Artiodactyla; family Delphinidae; genus Delphinus; species Delphinus delphis. Next base: position 37,569,316 of record NC_082683.1, read on the forward strand.
CATACTACAACTCTTTTAAATTTGATAATTAATTTTTTTATGCTTTGTAAAGTAGATCATCCTGACTTAATCTTATTAATAAAGAACAAACCAGCTTCATTTAGTTCATCATCGAACGTTTTAAAAGATTGACATAGTAAAGATTTCGGTATAAAACGCTGAGCTAATCAGTCAACCTGTGAAGTTCTTATCATGAAATATAGCTATTTCTCTTGTTTTTATTTTGTTTGTTTGACATTTGTAAAGCACTTTTTGACAAAGCACCTAGGGTCTTTTTAATCATCCTGAATTAACATTGTTTTGGTTTCTTTAAAGTGCTCAGAAAGAAAATGTATAGGATTGGTAAAATTTAAACAAATGATATTTGTAGCTCTTCTTATTTGTGCTTCTAGTTAATGGCATTGAAAACATTCAGAGCCTACTGGGAGCACCCACTGCATCTTCAGCGGTTGTCCAGGATGACTGGGCTTTCAAAGTCAAAGCCTTATTTTAATTTCTTCTGTTAGTACAATTGGTTCCATGAGATTTGTCATTTGATTTCCTGGGAGTATTTTGTGAAATTGTTATAAAGTACTCAGAAGACCTCTGATAAATAGTGTTGTGTGTTCAAGTAGCTGTTAATAGAAAATGGCCGGCTCTGTAAGCACATTTAATTGCATTGCCTATTTATCTCTTTATTTCCCTTTAGTTTCCAGGATTCAGAAAGGGAATTCTATTTGTTGAATGGGAAATATTTTTAGTTATTGTGCCTGTTTTGTGCTAAATCAATTAAATATTTTCTCCCTAGTGACTGAGTCAGTCTCTAGTATCTACTACCCTGTTTACTGATGCCCCTTCCTTTCAAGTCTTTGTTTTTATCTAGCAGGAGTTCCAAATTGCCAGATTACATAGCACTGGAAAGTGTTTTCATACAGCCTCTTTTTTACACCCCATTTTTTTTTTTTACTTTCAAGTTTATTCTCCAGAAGGCTGCATTGGAACATGCTGAAATAGAAGTAATGCTTGAAAAGCAGAAGTTTAGATTATTTGTTTTAAACAGGTAAATTGTTAACGTAAAACTTTGAAAGTTGGTTTTAGATTTGTGTACATAAACACAAAAGCTAAAGTGTACCCAGTAGTACAGATAATCTACTGGGTTACCTCAGATTAGAAGATGAAAATCCAAATGAATATCTGGGCCTTACTAATAGCTTTTTGGTGAATAAGTTAGACTTCCTAAAAGTTTTCCAGAAAATCAGCCGAGATACACCCTACTTTGATCACCCAGCTTTCTTTGCTAGGTTTCCTGGGAGGTATCAGTATAGTAAATAGTGCATTCATTGTGTGCCTGTTTTGTTTCCTATATTGTTAGACTATACATTATCTCAGTCAGTCATTATGACATTGATGACAAGTAGGTGTTATCTGCATTTTCAGGTGTATCCATAGGTTGGATGGGTTTCAGAGTTGGGTAATCTAGAGTCTTTTGCTCAGCTTCTCAGCTTCTCTGCTTCTCTCTTTTTCAAACTGGCTTCCTACTTATTAGAAAAAGATCTGTAGTGGTTTCAACCTGCACATTCACACACTACAGCATCCCTGGGTCCTTTTAGACCTCTGGGAGATTCTGTGAGCATGTTTCCTTAAAACTGGAGGAGTCTCCATCCTGTGTAGGGATTGACGACATCATTTTACTTGAAGAGCAGTTGAGGTTTGGGTCTTCCATATGGTAAAAATTGGCTCTCATCCTACTGCTACTTTTGGAGCATCTGCAGTGTGAGATGAGACTGCAGTCCTTTGTGAATGGAAGAAGGTGCTTTTATATTTGCCCTATTTCCCAGTCAACTTTATGGGAGATTATTTTAACTTTGAAGGGTCACCTGACTACCATAAACAAACTGTTATTATCAACTCTCTTAGCGCCATCATTTCTACATTAAGTAAGTATTTGCCTATAAGGCAGACAAAGTAATTGGTCTTCATTGTATAGAGAGCCCACATTCTGAACTGAGGATATGCTCTGCTGATAAAATGATTGCCTTCAGGCAAAAACTGTGCAATGTTTCTTTTCTGCTTTTCTGCCTTTTATGTTGAAAAGTGAAAGTGCTTAAAAGTGCCATCATTCAGGGGTACTTAATTATTATTTTGGAGAACATATGACAGCACAGTGCCTACTGGGAAGTACTGTTGACAAAGCATTCTTGGGATTTTTTTTTTTAATTTTGAAAATTATGACTATCCTAATAAATTATGATCACCATACAAGATGCAATTCAGGTTAGATTTTAGTCCTTAAAAACAAAATCTTGGGGACTTCCCTGGTGGTCCATTGGTTAAGACTCTGTGCTCCCAATGCAGGGTCAGGGAACTAGATCACGCATGCTGCACGTCGCGGCCAAAATGCAAAAATAAATAAATAAAACAGAAAATTAAAAAAAAAAGGAATGTGTATATAATATTTATTAAAAACAAACTTCAAGAACCAGCTAGATTTCAAACATTCTTTTTGAAAGTTATTTCATTTTTAAAAAGATAACGACATATGTATAAGCATGTAACCTAATGATTTCCTCCTGATGCTCTAAATTTCATTTTTGTTTGTTTGTTTGTTTTTGTTTTTTAATTTTTAGCCACACCCCGAGGCATGTGGGATCTTAGTTCCCTGACCAGGGATAGGACCCGCGCCTTCTGCACTGGAAGGCAGAATCTGAACCATTGGACTGCCGGGGAAGTCCCTGTTATTCTTTTTGTGGGAAGTTTGATAAAATAAGAAAAATTGCAGTTTGTACTCTTCAATTCTTAGCACCACTGAATATTTTCTTCTTCTCTCTCTTTTTTTTAACATCTTTATTGGAGTATAATCGCTTTACAGTGTTAGTTTCTGCTGTATAACAAAGTGAATCAGCTATATGTATACATATATCCCCATATCCTCTCCCTCTTGCATCTCCCTCCCACCCTCCCTATCCCACCCCTCTAGGTGGTCACAAAGCACCAAGCTGATGAATATTTCCTTCATGTCAGTAAATTAAATGGCTTTAAAAATTGAGTGATTTATCTGTATACTTCCTATTTTTCCTCTGTGCTCTATAGTGTACTCCTATGTTACAGCCAAACCACATTTTTTTGGATTATTTTTTCCATATTCATTTATCTTCTCCAGAAGTTTCCCATTCTTGAATGTTGTTCTCTCCTTTCTTTACCTATCAACCTCTGGTCATCATCCCCATGTAGCAACTAATGTCATCATGGATAATTTCAACATCTTTGCAGAAAAGAATAATCGAAGCAGCTTCAGATCTTTAGAGTTCTCTTTGCTCTTTTTTAACAGCATATTTTCCCTAAGCAGTGCATATTTTTATAGGTGGAGTTGTTTCACCTAGAAATCTTACGATATTCTAAAATTACAACCCCTTATCATCTCTGAATTAAATTCTTGTATTCTCCTGTGTGAAGATCACAATTTGGAGGACTGTGAAATACTTCCTGTAGTTGTGTTTTATTTAACTACTTTTGGAGATTTTAAGAAAAATTGACCAATACAGGCCTCACCAATCCTTTCTCATTTTATATTTTGTAGCTTCATACATTTACTGTATTTTATCATTTCTAAGGCTCTCATCTTTTTACTTTTTAACAGCTCTGAAGTTATAGTATGTTACTTTTGATGGTGTGTTATACTTTAACTGGCAGTGGTTATTTTGTTTTGCTTACAATTTTTTTTCTAATACCTAAAATAATGACATCCCTTGAAATTAGTAGTTTTTTCAGACTTGATGAAATATATTACCTTACTGGCCTCTGAAAGTGTTTTGAGTTTGCAATATATATGTCTCAACTAAAGACCTCTGTCTTTCTTAGCTTTCCTCCTTTTCTTTTTCTAATGTCTTGAAGATCTCTGTTCCCTTGATTCTTTGCTTTTCTTTTAATAAGTTGATCTACTAGTTTGATGTGTTTCCTTTCTATATCATTTGAGATCTGTTTTGTTAGTTTTTCTAAGACCAACTATCCCAACCATTCCAATGTAGTTTTGCTTTTGGGATATCTGTTGCAAATGGCAATCAGTAAGTTACCACTACCCCCACCCCCCACCCCCCACCCCCGGGCAAACTGGTGAATTTGTCTATTTACATTTGTTATGAACTGTTTCTGCCATATTATTTCTTACATTCCATGTCCTGCATTTCCATGCCTTACAGCTCCTTTTCTTCTTTGCCATTTAAAAATATTGATAGAGTTTTTTGGCTTGTGTTCTTATTTGATTTTTCCAACTCTACTGGTGAATTAGAACAAATTCAGATTTTAACCCCCCTCCTGAACAACACAAGGACTCCTTCCTTCTCATCACCCCCTCCAAACGTACATGCTATTTTTGTCCAGTATTTTTAAAAATTCCACAAGTTGGATATTTCTGTTGTTATTTTATACAGTCAGTACTTAACTGAGATTTATGTATCTTTGCTAGTTTTCTTGGTCAATATTCATTTTTGGGTCTTAGACTTTCCTCCTGGGATCATTTTTCTTCTTCCTAAAGTATGTCATTTAACATTAGTATAGTTATGTTAGTAGTAAATACTTATATTTATTTAAATGTCTGTTTTAAATACTTTTGACCTTGAAAGATGGTTTGTATAGGTACACAATTTTGTGTTGATAGTCATTTTCTCTCAGACTTGCACATATTATTCAGCTATCTTTTGGTTTCCATCATTGCTATTGAGAAATATATTGATACTCTAATTGTCATTCCATTGAAGGTTATGGATCTTATTTTCTGTCTCTTAAGATTTATTTTTGTCTTTGGTGTTTTTCTTTCTTTTTAAAAAAACTTAATTATTTATTTTGGCTGCGTTGGGTCTTCGTTGCTGCGCATGGGCTTTCTCTAGTTGCGGCAAGCAGGGGCTACTCTTTGTTGCGGCGCGCAGGCTTCTCATTGTGGTGGCTTCTCTTGTTGTGGAGCACAGGCTCTAGGTGCCCGGGCTTCAGTAGCTGTGGCACACAGGCTCAGTAGTTGTGGCGCACAGGCTTAGTTGCTCCGCAGCATGTGGGATCTTCCCAGACCAGGGCTCGGACCTGTGTCCCCTACATTGGCAGATGGACTTTTTTAACTACTGTGCCACCAGGGAAGTCCCTGGTGTTTTTCAATATTATTATCATTTACCTGGTCTAGATTTTTTAAAAATTAATCCTACTTGGGGTACATTTTGCTTCCTATATATTGTGTATTCATTTCTATTATCAGTTTTGGGAATTTCTTAGCCATTATCTCTTCAGATATTGTTAACATCTGCATTTACTGTTTGCCTTCTGGGACTCGAATTGGGCATATGTTGAACACGAGTGCTAGACAGAGAAGAGTATATACTCTGTATTCCGTGTAAAGAAAATGACAAAACGGCAAAACTGACCTATAAAGTTTAGAAATCAAGAAGATGGTTTTCCTGGGGAGTGTAGGTAGTGACTGGAGGAAGGGACATGAGGATGCTTCTGGATTGATGGTAATAATTCATTTTTTAAAAATCTGGCTGTTGGTTACACTAGTGTGTTCAGTTTGTGAAAGTTTGAGTTGTATGCTTATGTGCATTTTTCTGTATTTATAGTGTATTTCAATAAGAGTAAAAAAGTATTTGTTGTCTTCTTTCATCCAGTTGGTCACCGAAGTATAGGATGGTATTTTCATCAGCAGTGGATTCTGAGTGGCCCCTAGAGTGTTGTTCTCTACTCCTGCTCTCACCTCAAACAGTGTTATTTATGTTAGGCACACTATATGGGTTTAATTACAAGTTCTGTAAAGAGATATCTAGTCTTTCAGTTGTGGAGAATGCCCCCACCTCCCAACCCCTGCCTTGCTTTTATATGTTAGTTGAGAAGTTGTCTCCAAAACCCAACCCTCTATCCACTTCCAGTGGAGTGGAAGATTGAGTTATGTTTCTTAAAGGCTGTTAATTTCCTTTTCTGGGAAGAGTGCAGCTACTCAGTGGAAGAGGAATGAATGAATGAATAAATAAATAAATATAAGTGAGAATTCAAATAGAAAATGTGGTGAGGGAGACTCAGTTTGGGAGCTGTCTCAGGCAGAGATAGTTTTAACCCACAGTCATCTCCATGCTGGTGGCTATTGATATAAAGGACAAACATAAGCCTTGTGACTCTTGGCTTGCATATTTACTTGTGGGGGTAGTGGTTGTTGCCTTTAGACACTTGGCCTTTGTCGTTTCTTTGGAAATATTTTATGGGTTTAGTCATTGTGAATAATGAGTAATGCATATAGATAGTGATTCCTCATGTGAAGAGCACCATCTTATTTTGTATGTAATACCTTTAGAAGTTTGTTTTGTGGACAAGTGAAAGGGAGTGAGGGGTTGTTTCTCTAGAATTTAGTATGTACAGCTTTCTTTGCAGCTTCAGAATATAGTTCAAGAAAAGAGAGATATATCATTTTCGGCAGACAGTGTCAAAATATGTCAACTTGAGGGATCCAACACGGTAATAAAAATTTTAGAGACTCTAAACAATATATCCTTGAGTTTTGGGAGCAGAGTCAGCAATTCATCCATTAGCGTTTAAACCTTGTTGGAGGTGGGTCAGATTAGAAAAATGCAACTTATTATTATTAATGATAATCCAAACTGTCAAGTCCTAAGCTTCTTTGCGGGGGGGTGGTTAAAGACCGTATTTTGTTTTTAGAGCAATTTTAGGTTTACAGCAAATTTGAGAGGAAGGTCAGATATTTCTCATATACTCCTTGCCCCCGCACATGCATAGCCTCCCCCATTATCAGTATCATTCACCAGAATGGTACTTTTTTTTAACCAAGGATGAACCTACATTGACACATCATAATCACCCAAAGGCCTTAGTTTACTTTAGGATTCACTCTTGGTGTTATATATTCTGTGGGTTGGGACAAATGTATAATGACATATCCATAATTATAATATCGTACACAGTATTTTCACTGCTCTAAAAATCCTCTGTGGTCTGCCAGTTCATCTCCCCGTGCCCCCACCCCTGGCAACCACTGATCATTTTACTGTGTCCATAGTTTTACCTTTTCTAGAACATCATATAGTTGTAATCATACAGTATGTAGTCTTTTCAGATTGGTTTCTTTCATTTAGTAATATGCATTTAATTTTCCTTCATGCCTTTTCATGGCTCAATAGCTCATTTCTTTTTAGTGCTGAATAATATTCCGTTGTCTAGATATACCACAGTTTATTTATCTGTTTATCTACTGAAGGACACCTTGATTGTTTCCAAGTTTTAGCAATTATAAATAAAACTGCTACAAACATCTGTGTGCAAGTTTTTGTGTGGACGTGAGTTTTCAGCTCCTAGTGCAATTGCTGGGTCATAAAATAAGAGTATGTTTAGTTTCGTAAGGAGTTGCCAAACTGTCTTCCAAAGTGGCTGTACCATTTTGCATTCCCACCAGCAGTGAATAAGAGTTCCTGTTGCTCCATATCCTAACCAGCATTTGGTGTTGTAGTGTTCCAGATTTTGTCCATTCTTATAGATGTGTAGTACTGTCTCATTATTTGGATTTGCATTTCCCTGATGACATATGATATGGAGCATCTTTTTTATGAAAACCTTAAGCTTTTAAATGTGTTTTCTTATTGTAGCCTTGGAATAACTTTTATGATATAGGCAAAATAGGTATTTTTATCTCAGGTGTGCAGATAAGAAAAATGAGATTTAGAAAGGCTTTTAATGACTGACCAGGATTTATGAGCAGAGTAAATAGTAGAACTGTGTTTAAATATTTTTTTGACTCTGAGCCCTGAGTTCTTTATGCCATGTAGAAATATCCTGTTAGGATCATCAGCCTCTTTTTACTGTTCTTCAAACTCATATGAGAATAAAACATATCATCTGTGTCACAATTTATAGAATAAAATACTTTTGTATACATTATTTTATTTGACCTTTATAAGCACTATATCTGAGCTTTAGAGGTAGGTGAAATCCCAGGCCACAGAAGTTATATGTCATTGAGCCATAACATGCACCCAGTTTTCTTAACTTAAAATTTTGTGCTCTTTTCCATGTTTCTTAATATGATTGTATAATGTAAATATTTTGTCATTGGAACCTGTTCTCAGGGTGAGGACATCTGAATTTAATGGAACAAGAGGAGTGAAATACATTAGAGTTTCATAGGCGCACCATAGCTACATATACGTTGATTTCCCCTTGGTTCCTGACCTCAAGATACACTCACACTCAAGTGTAAATAAGTGGAGCTAAAACGCCATAATGCCCAGAGCAGTTGTAATGGTACATTTGCTACACAGGAAAGGGAGGTTTTTGTGCATCCCAGCAGAATGCTTGCTGCCAGAGCGGAGGAAAAGCTTGTATTCGGGAATAATGGTCCTTTTAAGGCCACTTAGTAAATGGTATAAAAGTGGATTTCCTTGGTAGGTAATGGTTTTGTTTTGTTTTGTTTGTTTGTTTCCCTCTCCTGAAAGCTTTAAAAAAACAAAACAAAACAAAAACAAACAGTGGAATAATAGCTACCATCCTGAAGACTGTCAGTAAATAATATAAGTGATAGCAGAGTATATCCTTTCTCTAGTAAAGCCTCTTTTGCTGACCGAATTGCAGTTGACAGTTTTCATCAATATAACTCCAAATGAGCAAGACCCTATGTGAGCCTTATAATGATGACAGTGATAATAGTAAGTACCATTTACTTACGTTACTGATTCACTGATTTATTCATCAAACGTTCATTTGGTACTTACTAGGCCAGGTATTGTGCTGGGTGCTAGTAATGCCATTGTGAGCAAGAATGATCTCTCCTCCTCCGGCTAACAGTCAGTCTCAGAAAACAGACAATTAAGCAACTAATTGTAGTAAAGTGTTGGAATTAAATAGAGGTAGGCTGGGGAAACTGTGTATAGGGAAATCTCAGAGGAAATGAGGTTTAAGCTAAGGTCCAAGAATGTATAAAAAGAGCAAAGGAAAAGGCAGAGAGAACAATAGCTGTGAAACCCTGAGGGTGAGAGAGAGAGTATGGTGTGTCTAAAAGATCAAAACTCCAACAAGTCTGGAGAATTGTGCAAATGATGCTAGAGAGGAAGGCAGTAGCAGCTAGGCAGTGCCCTATAGGCTACAGGAAGGATTTTAGACTTTATCCGTTAAGGGTTATTAAGGGTTTTTAAGAAGAGAAATCACCCAGTCAGTTCTGCATTTTAAAAAGATCTTTTTGACTGCATTATTTGTTTTGTTAAACTCGTATATTACCACTTAGCAAATAGATACTTATTACATGATATTTACATTGATATAACATTAAGAATCAAGGGGAACAAAACTAAAGTGAGGTCTGTTAGGAGAATGTTACAGGATGATGCTGGCTTGGACTAGGAGACATAGCAGTGGAAGTAAAGTGAAATTGACTAAAGGTAGGTATTTTGGAGGTAAAACTGGCAAGGCTTGATGAATAATTGGATGTGTAGTGTGAGAGAAAGTGAAGAATCAAGAATGACTCTGAGTTTGGTGGTACCATCACTGAAATGGAAAACAGAGAAGGAGCAAGTTTGCATAGAAAGATAAGTTGAGTTTTCAGACATATTAAGGACAAGGTAGTTGTATATAAAACTATATATAACTGTATAGTGGAGAGAGATCTGGGATGAAGATACAAATATTGGCATCATCTGTAAAATGTGTGTAGAGAGGAGTTTCCAGGGAGAGCTTTAAGGACAATCAGCATTTGAGCATCTAAGCTGAAGGAAGTTGTTTAAGTAGTGATAAGAGGTAAAACAGGGTAGTGTGATTTCGTGGATAGAAAAGTCATTCGAAACAGAAGAATGAATAATACTGTCAGATGCTGCTGAGCAGTCAAGCCCAAAAACGAAAAGGTAGACTAAAAATGTAGCAAAGGTTCTTTACATAGAGACCATTGGTAACCTGGCAAGAATGGCTTAAATGGGGTGGTAAGGTCTCGGGATATCTGCAGTGTGTGAAGAAAATAGAAGGTGAGACATTGGAGACAGTGAATGTAGACAGCTCATTCAAGAAGTGTGACTGTGAAGGGAAAAAAGAATTGATAAGGCAGTGGTTGAAGAGGGGTATGTAGTAATTAAGGGAAATATTTTTCTAATCTCAAGGTGGGATAGACTTGAATGTGTTCAGAATGCTAATCAGAACATCGTGAGTCCAGAGGTAACTAGTAGGTCAGAAAAGGTTGGATGGGACAGGCTTCACCTGATGTAATGTATTGTCAGATATTACCATCCTACTTTCGAAGAGTAAGTGACGAGTCAGAGAATTTATGGTTATTTGCCTAAATGAATGGTCTTCTTACCTCAGCCAAATTTCCTGATTATGCAGCTTTCTTCCTCAGCCTGCTATGAATATTCTCTGGGAAAGGGAGGACTGGGAAATCATTGTTCCTTGGACTACCTTTATCTGATTGGAGACCAGTTCTTCTTCTCCTTTCCTTAGGCCTGTCTGTATGGTACTGGAAAGCTTGGCACAGAATGTACTGATCTGGAACCCTGGGCATCCATCTTGCCAATGTAGGCTTTTGTGTAGGTGCAAGAAGTGGGTAAGGAATGCAGAAGGGATGGATTTCCATGGATGCATTTCCTTGTTTAAAGAGGATTCAGAGACGCATTTTATAGAATTTTTGTTTATGGTTATTGCCCCCAAATATAAATCCACCTCATGTTATCTATTTAAACTATTCAAGAAGCCAGAACTGTCATGTAGGTTCAAAGAATGATATTCCCAGTGTTACATAGGTTGTTTCAGAAAATAGAAAAAGAGGACACACTTTCCTAGCACATTTTATGAGGATAGTATAACCATGAAGCCAAAACTGACAAGGACAATCTGAGAAGAAAAAGTACATAGGCCAATCTTATTTATTAACATATAGGCAAAAAATCCTAAAGAAAAGCCTCCAGACCCCAGATGGTTTTATTAGTGAAATAACACCAATCTTACACAAACTCTTGTAGAAAATAGAGGAGGCAGGAACACTTCACAGCCAGTTTTAGGAGGCTGGCATAATTGTTATACCAGAATCTGACAAAGGCATTATAATAAAAGAAAACTGGAGACCATTATCCCTTCTGAACATAGGTGTAAAAATCATTAATAAAATATTAGCAAAGATAATCTAATGGTGTATTTGACAAAGTTGGATTTAACCCAGGAATGCGAGATTAGTCTAATACTAGAAAATCAATCACTGTAATTTACCACATTAACAGAATAGAGGAGAAAAACCATATGATTATTTCAGCATATGCAGAGAAAGTACTTGGCAAAATCAATACTCATTACTGATAAAAACTCTAAACAAATTAGGAATAGAAAGGAACTTTATCAATTTGATCAAAGTGGCCTATGAAAAATCTGCAGCTAACATCATATTTAGTAGTAAAATGTTGAACTCTTTCCCTCTACAATCAAATGAGAAACAAGGCAAGGATGTGTACCACAGACAATCCTAGAAAGTGGAAAGAAGTAAAACTATTTATAGAGAACATGATTGTTTATATAGAAAAATCCTAGGGAATGTACAAAACAGTCATTACAACTATAATAATGAATTTAAGTTGTAATATATACAGTTAATATATAAAAAATTGATTGCTTTCCCATACCAGAGCAAGCAATTGGTAAGTGAAATAAAGATTTTATTTACAATAGCTTCAAAAATCATCTTAACTTTATATAATATTATACAACAACTATACTTCAATTAAAAAAAATCTTCTGGGCTTCCCTGGTGGCGCAGTGGTTGAGAGTCCACCTGCCAATGCAGGGGACACGGGTTTGTGCCCCGGTCCGGGAAGATCCCACATGCCGCGGAGCGGCTAGGCCCGTGAGCCATGGCCACTGAGCCTGCGCGTCCGGAGCCTGTGCTCCGCAACGGGAGAGGCCACAACAGTGAGAGGCCCGCGTACCGCAAAAAAAAAAAAAAAAAAAAAAAAAATCTTCCTAGAGATAAACTTAGCAATAGAAGTACAAGATCTTTTTGCTGAAAACTATAAAACATTGCTTAGAGTAATTAAAGCAGGTCTAAGTTAGTGGAGAAATACTGTGTTCATGGATATAAAGACTCAATATTAGGCTGTCACTGCTTTCCAAATTGGTCTGTAATCCCAGCAGGCCTTTTTTGGGTAAAAGTGAATAATCTGTTTCTAAAATTCATATCGAAATGCAAAGAATCTAGAATATCCAAAGCAATATTGAAAAAGAACAAAGTTAAAGCACCCCATGATCTGACTTCAATACTTGATATAAAGCTACATGATCAAGAAAGTGTGGTGCTGGCATAGGCTAGAAAAATAGATCAGTAGAGTGCAGTAGAGAGCCAGAAATAGCCCATTCTATTACAATTTGATTTTCAACAAAGGTGGCAAAGCAATCTGTTGAGAAAAAGATAGTGTTTTTAATAAATGGTGCTGGAATAAGTGGATAGCATATGGGAAAAAAATGAGCCTTAACCCCATCTCACATATTACCCCAAAATTAATTCAGACGTGGATCATAAACATATGTGGACCTAAACATAAAGGCTAAAACCATAAAGCATATGGAAATAAAATGTAGGAAAATATTTTTGTGTCCTTGGCATGGGCAGAGTTTTCTTAGACAAGATACTAAAAGCATTAACCATTAAAAAAAATACTGGCAAATTGACCTTCGTTAAAGTAAAAACTTTTGTTCATCAAAAGATGCCACTTATGGGCTTCCCTGGTGGCGCAGTGGTTGAGAGTCCGCCTGCCGATGCAGGGGACACGGGTTCGTGCCCTGGTCCGGGAAGATCCCACATGCCGCGGAGTGGCTGGGCCCGTGAGCCATGGCTGATGAGCCTGCGCGTCCGGAGCCTGTGCTCCACAACGGGAGAGGCCACAACAGTTAGAGGCCCGCGTACTGCAAAAAAAAAAAAAGAAAGAAAGAAAAAAAAAAAGAAAAGATGCCACTTATGGTGGGGGATGGTGGTGGTGTGATGAATTGGGAGATTGGGATTGACATATATGCACTAATATGTATAAAATGGATAACTAATAAGAACCTGCTGTATAAAAAAATAAATAAAATTCTAAAATTAAAAAAAAAGAGGACAGAAGCGTATTATCTAGAGAAATAGAGGTCAATCAGCAGAAGAATTAAAAGAGAAAGGTTAAAAGTAGCCTCGTGGAACTGAAGGTTGAGGAGAGAGGATGAAAGGATTGTTCGCTATATTCGAAGTTGTTCTATAGTGTTTGTGTGGTTTTTTTAAACCAGATGCGTGTGTCATTTTGATAAGAATGAAGTCAACTTCTCTTGCCCCTGTTATTCTCTGCTTGAGCACTGAACCCAACTTGTAACTACTTTAGTTATGTGTGTGATGACTCAGTTACTGTCTTTCTTCCCATTAGACTGTAAGCTCCATGAGGACAAGAAACATCTGTCTTTTTCAAAAAAAAAAAAAGATGCCACTTATGGGAATTCCCTTGTGATCCAGTGGTTAGGACTCCACGCTTCCACTGCAGGGGGCATGGGTTTGTTCCCTGGTCGGGGAACCAAGATCCCACAAACCGTGTGGCATGGCAAAAAAAAAAAAAAGAAGACACCACATATAACTTCACTAGGCAAGCCACAGGCTGGGAGAAAATATTCATCAAAATATCTAATAAAGGACTTGCATCTAGAATATATGAAGAACGCTTACAACTCAATAATAAAAAGATAAATAGTCCAGTTATAAAAGGGGCAAAATATTTTAAGGTAATTCATACAAGAATATGTACTGATGGCTAATAAGCACATTACAAGATGCTCAACATCATTATTCATCAGGAAAATGGAAATCCACAGTGAGATACCGCTACACACTCACAAGAATGGCTGAAATTTAAAATACTGATATCATATCTTGGCATGAATGTAGAGCAATTCTTATATTATTGAGGGTAACCTATATTAGCTAGAATGTGGAGCAATTGAAACTCTCATACATTGTTAATGGAAGTGTAACATGGTATAATCACTTTAGAAAAAGATCTGGTAGTTGCTTATAAAACTAAACATACATCTATCCTATAGCCCAGCAATTACACTCTTATTTACTCAAGACAAATGAGACATAGGCCTATTAAAAAGACTTGTACAGGAATGCTAATAGCTCAAAACTGGATATAACTCAAATGTCCATTAGTAGGAGAAAGGATTAATAAACTGTGGTATATTAATATGATTGGATATTCGTACTGTTATATACAACCACATGGATGAATTTCTGAAACACTATACTGAGTGAAAGAAGGGGTTATATAAAGAGGTTCATATTTGTATAATTCCATTGATACGAAGCTCTGGTGAAAGAAAATCTATGGTGAAAATATGGGAATAGTATTTGCTTGGGGCAAGGGAATAGTGGTTTGTTGGGAATTTACCAAGAAAGGACATGATGAAACTTTCTGAATTGATGGAAATATTCTGTATTTTGATAGGGATTTAGGTTATAAGCATATACATTTATCATACTTATTCATTGGTACACCTAAGGTTTGTGCAGTTCAGCGTTTACCTTAAAAAAAAAACCCAACATGAAAAAGTTGTAAACAAATACTGAATTCTACTTAATGATATACATACTGAAATGTGTACTGATGTCCACAGTCTACTTTGAGATGCATTAAAAAAAAACCGAAAACAAAATAACAACAACAGAAAAAAAACAGGGACTTCCCTGGTGGTGCAGTGGTTAAGAATCCGCCTGCCGCTGCAGGGGACATGGGTTTGAGCCCTGGTCTGGGAAGATCCCACATACTGCAGAACAACTAAGCCTGTGCGCCACAACTACTGAGCCTGTGCTCTAGAGCCCGTGAACCACAACTACTGAAGCCTGTGCACCACAACTACGGAAGCCCACACACCCTAGAGCCCATGCTCCTCAGCAAGAAAAGCCATTGCAATGAGAAGCCCACACACCACAACAAAGAGTAGACCCCGCTCGCTGCAACTAGAGAAAGCCCATGTACAGCAGTGAAGACCCAACGCAGCCAAAAAAAAAAAAAAAGACTCCTCGCTCCCAATGCAGAGGGCCCGGGTTCGATCCCTGGTCAGGGAACTAGATTCCGCATGCATGCTGCAACTAAGAGTTTGCATGCTGCAACTAAGAAGTCTGCATGCCGCAACCAGGAGTCTGCGTGCTGCAGCGAATATCCCGCGTGCTGCAGCTAAGACCCAGCGCAGCCAAAATAAATAAATAAATAAATATTTTAAAAAACCCAAATGGGTGGATAGATGGCTAAATATGTGACAAAGAAAATATCACAAAATGTTAACAGTTGTACAGTCTGGGTTGTGGGTGTGTATATGGATGTTCACTGTACAAATCTTTTAACTTTTCTGTTTCCTGTGTTTGAAAATTTTCGTGTTGTATTGGGAAGAAAATGGTGTTACTGGTGTAATGAAATACAACTCTTGATTTAGTTAAAAAATACACTATAATGGCAACAAGAAAATGTAAGCTATCTAGAAATAAATATAACAAAAGATTTGTATAATCTTTATGTGAAAATGTATCAAACTTTATTAAAACATATTAAAGAAGACCTAAATAAATGGAGAGATTTACCATGTTCTTATATAGCGGTTGTCTGTATTATAAATGTGTCAGTTATCCTCTAGATTGAGTGCAGTGTCAAGTTTTAATCTACAACTTGATCCTAAAATTTATATGGAAGAGCAGAGTCCCAAGAATAACTCCCATAATTTTGAGGACTAATAACAATGTGAGTGGACTTGCCTTACAAATATCAAGATTTATTGTCAAGCTATACCAATTAAACAGCATGGTATAGGCACAGGGGCTGACAGCTCAGTGGAATAGAATATAGTCAAGAAAGACACCCCTGTGTACATGGAAACTTAATATATGACAGAACTGACATTGCATATCATTTAATAAATGGCTTGGGATAATTGATCACTCCTATAGAAAAAAATATAATGGGATTCCTATCTCCCACCATATGCAAAAATAAGTTCCAGGTATATTCACAAACTTAGTGTGAAAAGTAAACCTATAATCTTTTAGAAGAAAATATAAGTAAATGTATTCATGTCTCTGTGTGTCAGGGATGTATTTCTTAATATTTATTTAGGCTGCTCTGGGTCTTAGTTGAGGCATGCGAGCTCTTAGTTGCGGCATGTGTGCGGGATCTAGTTCCCCGACCAGGGATTGAACCTGGGTTCTCTGCATTGGGAGCGAGGAGTCTTAGGGATGTATTTCTTATATGTAAAAATAGATAATATAAAGGAGAATAATAGATTTGATGATATAAAAATTAAATTCTTTGGTGGCTCCATTAAAAAAAAGTAAAAAGACTGAGAGAACATTTTCAGTGAATATAATCCACAAATAATTAGTATCCAGAATATATTAGGTAAATACCTATACTCAATAAGAAAAAAGATAGAAAACCTAATAGAAAAATAGGCCAGGGATATACACTTGACCCTGTGTCTTGGCAGGCTCCCCAGCTGCAGATATGGAGGGCCAACTGTACTGTATGGTGCTGTTTTATCTAAGGGACTTGAACATCTGCAGGTATTAGTATCTGCCAGGAGTTCTGAAACCAATCCCCCGCTGATACCGAGGGACGATTGTAAATAGGCAATTCACAGTTGAGGAAACCCTAATGGCCAATAAACATATAAAACACTGTTTAGCTTCACTAGTAATTATGGGAAATGGCAATTAAACCCATACTGTGATATGATCACAGCCATTAGATTGACAAAGATTAAACAGTTTAATAAATGCCAGGTATTGGCGAGTATGTGAAATCATTTGTTCAACAAATTTTTGAGCATCTACTACTTGCCAGTCACTGTTCTAAGTTGTTGAGGTACATTACTAAATAAAACAGACTAAGATCCCAGCACTCATGGAGCTTAGATTTTAGTGGGGAAAGACAGAAAATGAACAATAAACATTATAAACAAGTAAATTACGTAGTACGTTAGAAGTGGTAAGTGTATGGAAAGTGTATTGGTTATAAAAGCAGAGTGGAGTAAGAGTGTGATGGGGTGGAAAATATGTTGTAATGTTATATAGAGCTATCAGGGTAGTAGGTTTCATTAAGAACTCAGGTGAAAATTGAGCCAAGAGATTTGAAAGCTGTAGGGGTTAGCCAAGGAAATATTTGGGGAAGAGGAGCATTCTAGGCAGAGTGCACAGATTAGCACAAGGCTTTAAGGCAGAAGAATACCGAATGTGTTTGACAAACAGTAAAGTCCAGTGTGGCTGGATCAAAATGTGCAAGTTTGCATGGGAGAGAGGAGGTCAGAGAGATACTGGGGAAGGGTGGTGGGTCACCCATTTAGGTCTTGACTTTTATTCTTGAATGAAATGGGGAGCCATTCCAGGATTTTGAGTAGGAGTGTTGTGATCTTACTGACCTTTAAAAGGATCACTCTGTTAAGAATAGACCATGTGGGTTAAGGATAGAAGCAGGAATGGGATACCAGTTGGAGACAGTTGTGAGGCTGGGGAGAGACCATGGTGGCTTGGATCATAATAGCAAAACCCAAGAGATTCTGTAACTCATTTAGCAGTAAAACCTGACCTAATTTGAACTCTTCTGGTGACAAAACTGAACTGAGACTAGAGTTTTCATCACATTTATTGTGGCTGTCATACACTTTACTGGAGAAATCTTAATGTTTTTGATGTATTTTGTTGGTGACCTAGTCTTTGTTGAGGGTGTTATATATTATATATATGTGTGTGTGTGTGTGTGTGTGTGTGTGTGTGTGTATATATATATATATTACTATATATATATATATATATATATATATATTACTATTACTTTAATTACCCACCCCCAATTCTGATTTCTAAAACATGACTAAATCCAAGGTTTTTGGTTAAGAGATTGTAAGCATGTAAGTCTTTGGAGATAGTGGAAAATGGTTGTATTCTGGCTGTATTTTAAATTTAAAGCCATTAAGAATTCCTGTTGGATGGGATGTGGGGTGTGTTAAAAACAAGAGTCCAGATGTCCAGGGTTTTGGTCTGAACAACAGGAAGAATAGAATTACCGTCATCTGAGATGGGGAAAGGCTATGGTTGGAGTCCGTTTTGGTGGAGAGAACACATTCAGTTTTGGACACTTTGGATTTGAAGTGTTGAGAAGGCAATTGATTATAAGTGTCAGGAGTTTGGGAGACAAGTCTGGAAAGGAGAACTCTTAGGAAATGTTGGAGGGGAAAGGTAAATTGGTACAGTCATTTTGGGAGCAATTTCTGATGCAGTTTCTGACTTAGTTCATGCCACATCTAAGTGTATACTTCCAAGAAACTTTTTATACATGTGCATGAGGAAGCAAGTACTACAGCATGTTTATAGGAGCATTGTTTTGATGGAGAAGAAAAACATGGGAAGAAAATTAAATTTCCATTTACTGGAGAATGGATAAATAAGTACTGTAAAAATCTATAGACTGGACTACTGTACTATAGATGTATGAACTAAAGTGAAATATATTCATATGGGTGAATCTCCTAATTATAATGTAGATTGATGTCAGCAGATGAATATATACAGTGTTTTAAGTATATAATTTAAAAATGTGTAAAACAATACTAATAATTTACGGATATATGTAATAAAAATAAAGACACTTATGGAAAAGATAAACAAAAAATTAAGAATAGTTGTTAAATGGAGACTAGTGGGAGGTGGGACTTGATAAATTTAGAAAGCAAGTCACAGGGGCCCATCTGCTATTGCAAGGGTTATTTCTCATGTCAGTGGTGTGTATAGTCATCTCTTTGTGATATTATTATCATAATAATAAATTATTTATTATAATAAATAATTTATTGTAATAATAATAAATTATTATTTATTTGTCAAAAATATTTTATAATTAAAGAAAATATTCCGTTTCATTCCTTTCATATCACTGACTCTAATGATATGAGTCCTTTACAATTCATCAGCCATTGATGGCTGGCCCAGTGAATACCTGGAATCTTCATTGGCCAGTTGGTTCCATCTAGTGGTGAAAGTGCTGCAAGTATTCCGTGAGACATTCGTTTTGGGAAGGAAGAATGAGATGATAGATAGTTAACCAGACTGCTTATTATTTCACTAAAATTTGAGAGACAAAGAAGAAGGTTATTATTTAGAAATATTGAGTTTTTGCCATTATTAATATGATGCTATAAATCTTCTAGGACATTTAGTACAGACCTGTAGGACTCAGATGGGTCCTTTTTTCTCTCTAACTTATGTTTGTGTTTTGCTTTTCAGAAGGAGTTGAGCCTTCCAAGAAGAGGCAGCTTGTAAGTAGATGATGATTATGATTATGATTATGATATCCTGCTTAGGAATCCCTCCTGGGGACTGTTCTCAGTATCACTCAGAGGACTCTCATTCATGAGTGTTTTTTTCTGTGGACTCCTGTCTGGGCCAGTGAAACCAGTGGGCCAGCCAACTTCTTTCACTAGGTCAGCTCCTCCCCTCTCCCTCATCAGTCCCCACCCCAGATCCTCTTCTCTGTGTCAGTTTTTGCCTAGGGTCTGGGGGAAAGCTGCCACTTAAATACCCATCATAGTCTTATGCTTGTGTTTTGGGCTTTACTGAGTTTTAGTAGAGTCAAGCTTTTTTAGAATGTTAAAATTGAAACTCTTAGCATCTACATCTGTCCCATAGCATGGTACTAGGGAGAGGTCAACAAGTTGGGGCAAAAAAAGCTACGTTTGGGTTCACGGTTGGAATAGGGCTGTCGTTTACCTTTTTGTTCTCTTCTGGCTTCAGGGCTGGGGAAATTCGTTAATAATCTTTGTCTCTGGGGCTTCCCTGGTGGCGCAGTGGTTGAGAGTCCACCTGCCAATGCAGGGGACATGGGTTCATGCCCCGGTCCGGGAATATCCCACATGCCGTGGAGTGGCTGGGCCCGTGAGCCATGGCTGATGAGCCTGCATGTCCGGAGCCTGTGCTCCGCAATGGGAGAGGCCACGACAGTAAGAGGCCCACGTACTGCAAAAAAAAAAAAAATCTTTGTCTCTGGATTGCAATTTCATAGGTTTTCTTGGCTTGCTTTTTCTCTAAGACTTCTGTTGGGGTAGTACTGCATATTTGGCTAATCAGAATCATCTAGAATGCTTATTTTTCAGATTAAAAACAAACATTTAAATAATAGAAGCAGTTAAAATGCAGATTCTGAGCTTGTTTAAAATCTCCACGTCGGGGCCTGGGAGCCTGTACTTTTGCACCTGCGAGCACAGCCACTGTGATTTTGCTAAGGAGCCAGATTTGGGAAACACGAAAGGAATAGGGCTGTGTTAAAACGATGGCTTTGAAAAGTCTCTCACAGACATGTATGAGACATGGCTACAGAGAGGACGACAGTATTCCTATTTATTTATTAAGTATACTTTATGTATGTATCATATGCATTTAAAAATGTGTGAAACGCATGGTGTTTCTGTTACTGTCATCCTGGGATTTTGTTTTGTAAAATGCTCCAATGATTAAATTGTCCTCTGAGATTCTTGTAAAGTCCTTTTGGCTGCTTTATGAAAGCTCACTGTGCTTTGATATAAAGAGACTGGAGTTACGAGTCAGCAAACTCCTAGGGTTCAGTCTTGGCTATGTCACTTAATTGGCTTTGTAATGTAGAGGAATTGCTTCATCTCCTCAGTTGCCTTATCTATAAAATGATAAACCATGATGATACCTGTTTTATATATATATAGGTATTAGAAAGATCACTTAATACATGTGGTAGTGCTTCATTTTTTAGTTTTAGTCTAAGGTGTGTTAGTTTCAGAATTCTTGTAAATATATTAGGTTACATTTGGATATATTTCATTATTTAAGAGTCACATTTCTGTCTTTAAATTAATTTCTAGCAGTGGATCTCAATTCTAGGTTCTCAAGTGTCCTGAGTCTTCTAAAAATTGGGCAAGGGCGCTACCAGGACTCTTAATGGAATGATACACTGAGTAGGTATACATAACTGAAGGAGAGTGGCTTTTCGGCATCACGTTCAGCAAATATTTGTACTTGGTCACTTTCC
The DNA here is from genome assembly GCF_949987515.2 of Delphinus delphis. Taxonomy (NCBI): domain Eukaryota; kingdom Metazoa; phylum Chordata; class Mammalia; order Artiodactyla; family Delphinidae; genus Delphinus; species Delphinus delphis. Next base: position 37,590,348 of record NC_082683.1, read on the forward strand.
TATTATTTCTGTCATTTTTTTTTTTTCTTTTGGTTCCCTTTATTTGGAAGTTCTCTGAGATTTGCCTTTGCTTAAGGTTAGGTGAAATGAATTAAGTCCTGAGGCAGGTAGCTTCTTCTAGGAATGTGTGCCTCTAATGAATAGAGTTTGCTGAGAAGGAAGGATATCCTGTGAAAATGATTTTTATTTGAAACTGGAGGAATTTTTGGATCAATTTAGTTTTTTTTATTATTGATTGAATTTTTTCTTTTTTATAAATTTTAATCTTTATTTATTTGGCTGCGTCGGGTCTTAGTTGCGGTGCAGGCTCTAGAGTGTGTGGGCTTAGTTGCCTCGCGGCATGTGGGGTCTTAGTTCCCCAGCCAGGGATCGATCCTGTGTCTCCTACATTGGAAGGCGGATTCTTAACTACTGGACCACCAGGGAAGTCCCAGGACCAATTTAGTTTTAAACTAGAGGAATTTCTTGGTTATTTATTGTAGTTAAAGTTAGGCGTATTCTAACTGCCTTTAAATATTTAATTAATAAAGATCAGAAGTACTTTTTTTTTTTTGGCTGCACTGCGTGGCTTGCGGGATCTTATTTCCCCGACCAGGGATTGAACCCCGGCCCCAAGCAGTGAAAGCACCCAGTCCTTAACCACTGGACCTCCAGGGAATGCGCCAGAAATACTTTTTAATAAAGTAACTCCCGTTTAAACAATTGATCACTCAGTAAATACATACTAATACCTACTGTGTGTTGGGCACTGATCTAAGTTCTGAGGTTATAAGATTCAATTAGACACATTCCTCTATTTTGAAAACTTAGAGTTAAGTAAACCTGAAAAATATATATTTTTTATCTTTAGTATTAGAGTAGAAAGAGTTTTATTCTGGAAGGAATCTTGGAAACATAGATACTAACCTAGGCTTTGCCACTAACAAGTTATATGTGGTTTCAACAGGAACTATCACTTCTGGGCTTGAAATGCCTCACTTGTAAAATGAGGGGGCTGGCTTACCTGATCTCTGTGCTTAGTCATCTCCCCAAATAATTGAAACTCCATGGTACCTCTTCTTCAGAGAGCTGGGCAAGTCTTCGCAGGGAGTATGCAGTAGGAGGCAGAACATGGCTTAGCATCTGAAGTAGAGAAGACAGGAAATTAAGAACCACAAAGCGTAAGGTGTTTTGAATAAGTTTAATCAATACTTAAACATTTGTAGTAAGTGTGGAGAAACTGATGTTAATAAAACGAGTGACTTACCACTTAGCCCATTATTTCTTGTCCTTGTAGCCTAGTCTGGAAAGTTAAAAGTTATTATAATTGTCCTCTGAGTCTTGGTCAGAAGGAGAGGGGTATTGTACTTAAATCCCTGTTTGCTTCTGCCCCAGAATGGCTCTTGCAAGAGCAGAACCTATTGTATGCCCACCAGGTATAAAGGCCCATTTCCTTTGGCATGTTCTCACTAGTATACATTATGGCAGAGAGATTTGGAGTTTGCAACTGGTTTGGTGTTCTTGTCTTTAGAGAGGGAGTCAGATTCATTTAATTAGCATAATGTTAAAATAGCTGAGCAATATAAAATAAATGAAGTTCAGTCATTTTGGAGGCTGTCAGTTGTTATGCTTTTGCATGTAATTTGGTAGTTGCATGAAAATGGACAGGAACTAAAAAATGGATTTCGAGATGTATGTGATATCTTGTCATTATACAAAATGCACTTCCACCCAACAAGTAATTCCTCCAATGTCTCCAAATTAGTAAATGGAATTATAGCATAGAAGTAAAGAGCCTGGGCTTGAGAGTCAGGCAGACCTAGGTTGAGTCTCTGCCCTACCATTTACTACGTATTTTTTCATAAAACAAGTTACTACATTTCTGTTTGTCTTTTTGCTTCCATTTATTCATTCATTTGTTCAAATTCATCCATCCATCCATGCATCTATCATACTGTATTTATTCAGTTCTTATGTGCAGGCACTGTTCTAAATACTGGGGATACAGTAGGTTTTAGCAGACAGAGAGACGGACAGACAAAAGCATGTATGATATGTCATGGTATTGAGTGCTATGAAGAAAAATAAAACCAGATAAAGAGATATGAGGGTATGTGTTTTTGTGGGGCAGGGGTTGAAATTTTTTGTTTTTAACTAATTAATTTATTTTTGGCTGCGTTGATTAATTTATTTATCTTTGTTGCTGCTCGCGGGCTTTCTATAGTTGTGGCGAGCGGTGGCTACTCTTTATTGCAGTGCGTGGGCTTCTCATTGCAGTGGCTTCTCTTGTGGTGGAGCACGGGCTCTAGGCACGCAGGCTTCAGTAGTTGTGGCACGTGGGCTCAGTAGTTGTGGCTCGCAGGCTCTAGAGTGCAGGCTCAGTAGTTGTGGTGCACGGGCTTAGTTGCTCCGCGGCATGTGAGATCTTCCTGGACCAGGGCTCCAACCCATGTCCCCTGCATTGGCAGGCGGATTCTTAACCACTGTGCCACCAGAGAAGCCCAGGGGTTGAAATTCTAAATCATGTTTTCTAGGAATTTTCTCATTAAGATGATGTTTGAGTAGAGAACAGGAGTCTGGAATGAGTGATGTTGATGTATGTACTGGGCAAGAGCATCCCAGGTAGGGATCCAGCATGTGCCAAGGTCCTGAGGTGGGAACATGCTTGGCAAATAGAAAGGAGGCTGGAGTGGCTGTTGCTAAGTGAACAATGGTGTTGGGGTGGGAGGGTGTAGAAGAACATGAGGCAGGAGCTGGATTTTGTAATGCCTTGTGGGCCACAGAAAGGACTTTGCATTTTATACTAATTGGGACAGAAAGTCAGTGGGTAGTTTTAAGCAGAGAAATGATGTGCTCTGTCAGAGTTTTGGGGGAAGGGCAATTTATTTTACTGAAACATGATTCACATACTGTATAATCACCATTTAAGAATACACAATTCACTGTTTTTTAACATATTCACAAGGTCTTACTATCATTACTACTTTCAATTAGAACATTTTCATCACCCAAAAAGAAACCCCCTACTCCTTTGCAGTCACTCCCCTATTCTACACTCCCTCTAGCCCCTGGTAACCACTAATCTACATCTGTCTTTTTTTTTTTTTTTTGATGTGGACCATTTTTAAAGTCTTTATTGAATCTGTTACAACATTGCTTCTGTTTTATGTTTTGTTTTTTTGGCCGGGAGGCATGTGGGATCTTAGCTCCCCAACCAGGGATCGAACCCTCACCCCCTGCATTGGAAGGTGAAATCTTAACCACTGGACTGCCAGGGAAGTCCCCCTAATCTACATCTGTCTCAATAGATTTGCCTGTTCTGAACATTACATATAAATGGAATTATATAAGATGTGGCTTCTTGTGTCTGGTTTTTTTCACTCAGCATAACTTTTTCAAGATTCATCCATGTTTTAGCACATGTCAGTACTTCATTCCTTTTCAAGGCTAAATAATATTCCACTGTATGTATGTACCATATTTTGTTTATCCATTATCCATCAATGGACATTGTGAGTAATGCTGCTCTGAACATGGATGTACAAGTACCTATTTGAGTCCTTGCTTTCAGTTATTTTGGGTAGATACCTAGAAGTGGAATTGTTGGATCATATGACAGTTCTTTAGCTTTTTGAGGAACCACCATACTGCTTTCCATAGCAGCTGCACCATTTCTTACTCCTACCAACAATACACCAGAATACACCAGGGTTCCAGTTTCTCTGCATCCTAGCTAACACTTGTTATTTTCCATTTTTAAAAGAATAGCCATCTTCACATGAAAAGATGCTCAATACCACTAATTATTAGAGAAATGCAAATCAAAACCACAGTGAGATATCACCTCACACCTGTCAGAATGGCTATCATCAAAAAGTCTACAGATAGCAAGTGTTGGAGAGGATGTGGAGAAATGGGAACCCTCGTACACTGTTGGTAGGAATGTAAATTGGTGCAGCCACTGTGGGAAACAGTATGGAGAGTCCCCCCCAACACTAAAAATAGAACTACCATATGATCCAGCAATTCCACTCCTGGGTGTATATCTGGAATAAATGGCAACACTTATTAGAAAATATACATGCACCCCAATGTTCATTGCAACACTATTTGCAATAGCTAAGATATGGAAGCAACCCAAGTGTCCATCAACAGATGAATGGATAAAGAAGATGTTATATATAGAAATACATATATGTATGTGTGCATAATGGAATATTACTCAGCCATAAAAAGAATGAAATTCTTCCATATGCATCAACATGGATAGACCTAGAGAATATTATGCTTAGTGAAATAAGATAGACAGGAGAAAGACAAATGCTATATGATATCCCTTATATGTGAAATCTAAAAATAATACAAATGATTGTATATACAAAACAGAAACAGATTCACAGGCATAGAAAACAAACTTGTGGTTACCACAGGGGAGAGGGAAGTGGGGAGGAACAAATTAGGGGTATGGGATTAACAGGTACAAACTACTATATATAAAACAGATAAGCAATGAGAATTTACTGTATAACACAGGGAATTATTCCTATTATCTTGTAATAACCCATAATGGAGTATAATCTGCAAAAATACTGAATCACTATGCTGAAACTAACACAATATTGTAAATCAATTATATGTTAATTAAAAAAATAGCCATCTTAATATGTATGAAGTGGTGTCTCATTGTGGTTTTATTTTGCATTTTCCTAATTACTAGTGATGTTGAGCATCTTTTCGTATGATTATTGTTCATTTGTAAACCTTCTCTGGAGAAATCAAGTTCTTTGTCCATTTTTTAATTGGTCTGTTTATTTTTGTTGTTGAGTTGTAAGAATTCTCTCTATATTCTAGATATTCAGCTCTTATGAAGTATATGATTTGTATATATTTTCTTCCATTTTTTGGATTGTGTTTTCACTTTCTTGATAGTATCCTTGATGCACAAAAGTTTTTAATTTTGATGAAGTTCAATTTATCTATTTTATCTTTTGTTGCTTGAGCTTTTGGTGTCATATCCAAGAAATCATTGCCAGATCCAGTGTCATAAAGATTTCCTCCGTGTGTTTTCTTCTAAGAGTTTTAGCTCTCATAATTAGGCCTTTGATCACTTTTGAGTTAATTTTTCTTTATGATGTAAAGTAAGTATCTAACTCATTGTTTTGCATATGAGTATCTAGTATTCTCAGGACCATTTGTTGAAAAGACTGTCCTTAACCCATTGAATGGTCTTGGCACCCTTGTCAAGTTTTTGACCATACATGTGAAGATTTATTTGGGGGCTCTCTATTCTATTCTGTGGTGTGTATTTCTGTCCTGTGCTAGTACCCCACTGTTTTAATTACTGTAGCTTTGTAATAAGTTTTGAAGTCAAGAAGCGTGAAATCAAGAACCAACTTTGTTCTTCAAGATTGTTTTGGCTATTCAGGGTTCCTTGTGATTCCATATGAATGTTAGGATGAGTTTCTCTATTTCTGCTCTAAAAAAAATTGTTGGGATTTTGATATGGATTGCATGGAATTTGTAGATTGATTTGGGTGATATTGTCAAACTTGACAATATTAAGTCTTCCAATCCATGAGCATGGGATGTTTTTCTATTTAATTTCTTTCAGAAATGTTTTGTAGTTTTCAGTGTACAGGTTTTCACTTCCTTAGTTAAATTTATTCCTAAATATTTTATTATTTGTGATGCTATTATAAATGGAAGTATTTCTTAAATTCTTTTTTAGATTGTTCATTGTTAGTGTGTAGATGCAACTGATTTTTACTGGTTGGTTTTGTATTCTCCAGCTTTGCTGAATTTGTTTCTCATTGTGGTTTTGATTTGCATTTCCCTAATGACCAATGATGTTGAGCATCTTTTTGTGTACTTGTTGGCTCTTTGCATATCTTCTTTGGAGAAATGTTTATTCAAATCCTTTGCCCATTTTAAAATGTGAGTTGTCTTTTTATTGTTTAATTGTAAGAGTACTTTATTTATTTATTTGTTTATTTATTTATGGCCACGCCATGTGGCGTATGGGATCTTAGTTCCCCCACCAGAAATCGAACCCGCACCCCCTGCAGTGGAAGCACGGATTCTTAACAACTGGACCACCAGGGAAGTCCCTGTAAGAGTACTTTATATATCCTGTATACTAGACCCTTATCAGACACTTGGTTTGCAAATATTTTCTATTCTGTGGGTTGTTGTTTTACTTTCTTGATAGTGACCATTGATGCACAAAAGTTTGTAATTTTGATGAAGTCCAGTTTACCTGCTTTTTCATTGGTTGGGCTTTTGATATCATATCATATCTAAGAAACCATTGCCTAATTTAAGATCTGATTTGTTCCTGTGCTTTAATTTATGAAGGTAACTGATTGATGACACAAAGTGGCTAGTGCTATTGAAAGAAGAATTTATTATAGTTTCCTCAAGAGAAGGGGCATGCCATGCCATGCAGGGCCATGTGGGGAAAGCACCAGGTTTGGTCAGGAGGCAGAAAGTTGCAAGGGGAAGCCAGAGAGTCTTTATTGGGGTTTCCACAGGAAAGGCAAAGCAGGGCAGGGTAAACAGTATAGGACTGGCTACTTTGAATAATGTTGGCGGGTTCAGGGCTAGAGGTCTGGTCTTTAGTTGTTTGGTACTTGGCCCTGAGTGATATAGGGCAGATGAAATAATGGCTTGATGTCTGCGAGTTTGATAAAGGAGGTGGTTGGGAATGTGGACTCAGGATTGATTGGAGAGTTTGTAATAGCAATTTTGCAACACTATTTGCAAAATTACAGAGGAGATATGAATAAGTTTGGCTGTTAGTTTGGCTAGCAATTAATGGATGCCAAATAGACAAATACAGAATCTAAGAAAACAGTTAGAATGAGGTTATGATGATTTACTTCTGTTTCCTTTTAAGGGTTTTATGGTTTTAGCTCTTACTTTAGGTCTTTGATTCCTTATTAGTTAATTTTTATATGTGGTATTATTTTTATATGTAGTATATTTTTTATATGTGGTATCGGTAAGGGTCCGATTTCATTCCTTTGAATGTGCATAGCTGTTGTCCCAGCACCATTTGTTGAAAGACCTTTTCTTGTCTTAGGTTTTAGCAAGGTCACTGGTTGCTCAGACTGTAGGGAGAGTAGGAGTGAAAGCTGCAAAGTAAGTGAGGAAACAATTACAAAATTCAGTCAAGGTGATGATTGCTTAGACAGGGTGGTAGCAGCTTAGGTGGTGAGAAGTGATTGGATTCTGGATGTATTTTGAAAAGAGAGCTGACAGTATTTGTTGATAGTTATTAATTTTGGTATATGAGAGAAAGAGAGGAATTGAGGGTGATGGTAAGGTTTTAGGGCTGAGTAGGTAGATGGATATGGTTGCCATTTACTGAGCAAGTAGAGAATATTGTGAGTGGAGCAGGGTTTTTTTTGTTGTTGTTGTTATTTTTGCTCTTGGGAGGGGCAGGATAAGGGTTGTTGGAGGAATCAGAACTTTGGTGCTTGCTTGACATCCAAGAAGGAGTGTTGATAAAGCAATTGCATATATGAATCCTGGGATCAAGGGTGTGATATGATCTGGAGATATACATTTAGGGATTGACAGCATATAGATGATATTTAAGCTATGTGATTGGCTGAGATAAACTACGAAATGCTACTTAAGTGTGGTCAGCTGACTGGTGATGATCCATGAACTGTTTGTTACCAGTTTGCCAGGAGTTAATAAGTACAGAAATTTAGAGTAAGCAATTTGACATTGTTGTGACCTTCAGGCATTTGATCATTTTTCTGTTATTTCATATTTATTGTATTTTGCAATGGTTTGTGAATGGATGGAAATTTCACTTGGCCTGTCACCACAGCCAGTTTGAGAAGCACTGACCTGGTGAGTGAGTGAATCTAGATAGAAAAGTTATCTAAGGACTGAGCCCTGGGGCACTTCATGTTTACTTAAGAGATAAGGAGAATCCATTAGTAAAGAAGACTGAGAAGGACCGTCTGAGTGAGGTTGCAACAAAACCAAGAGAAAGTGTTCGGTGTTTCCAAAGACACAAGAAGAAAGTGTGTCAAGGCTATGTAAGATGACCAGCTAAGAATTGATCTTTGGGTTAGTAATAGGGAAGACCAAATTGGTGACATTGGCAAGTGACATTAATCAGAGATGGGTCCAAAGCTTGATTTGAATGGGCTCAAGACAGAATAGGAGGCAGTATTACCTATGTGTTATTTGTGTTAAAAAATATTTAACCTCAATCTAATGAATGAGGAAACAGTCAGGGAAGTTCAAATTGAGGGGATAATCTGTAGAAGTACTGGCCTGAGCTCTTCAAAAATGTTGAAGTTGTAAAAGACCACAAACAAGCAAACACTAAGGATATGCTCTAGAGTATTGGAGAAAAGAGACTTGGTGAATAAATGTAATTCTTGATTAATTTTTGGTTGGATCCTGGATTTTAAAAAATAGTTGAAGGACATTATTGGGACAGTTGAGGAAATTTGAATGTGGACTTCCGTTAGGTGAAAATGTGCCAGTGTTAAATTTCCTTAGTGTGAAAATTGTGTGGTGGTTGTTCCTTATTCTTAGACCAAGAACATTAATTGTGGAAGTATTTGAGAGGAGGTATTATGATGTTTACAACTGACTTTCAAATGGTTCAGTTAACAAAAAATAAGTGTGTATATGTGTGTGTGTGTGTGTGTGTGTGTGTGTGTGTGTGTTAGAGCAAGAGAGGGAGAGAATGAGAGGGAAAGAGAACGGAGAGAAAAAAGCACATGTAACAAAATGTTAACAGTTGTTAATGGTAAGTGAAGGGTATATAGAGTTTCAATGAATTACTCATGTTCCTCTTCTGATAATTTGGAGAGAAGGTAGTGAGTCTATACTATTGTTTCAAAGTGATTTGCTGAAAAGAGGATTTTAGAAATCAGGTGACACCTGGAAAGGTTATAGAGTTGAGTATTTTTTCCCTCTATTTTATAAATTTATTTATTTTATTTTATTTATTTTTGGCTGCGTTGGGTCTTCGTTGCTGCGTGTGGGCTTCTCATTGCGGTGGCTTCTCTTGTTGCAGAGCATGGGCTCTAGGCATGCGGGCTTCAGTAGTTGTGGCTTGCAGGCTCAGTAGTTGTGGCTTGTGGGCTTCAGTAGTTGTGGTTCTCGGGCTCTAGTGCGCAGGCTCATTAGTTGTGGGACACGGGCTTAGTTGCTTCATGGCATGTGGGATCTTCCCGGACCAGGGATCGAACCTGTGTCCCCTGCATTGGCAGGCGGGCGGATTCTTAACCACTGCGCCACCAAAGAAGTCCCTCCCTCTTTTTAAAACATAAATAGGAGATATTACATCTTATTTGTATGTCAATGAAATTATCCAGTAGTGAAGGAGAAGTTGATGCAGGAGAGGAGAGAACAACTGCTGGAATATTCTTGAGTAAGCAAAAATGGAGACCATCTAGGTACATGTGGGGGTATTGGCCTTAAACAGGAGTGTTGACAGTTTGTCCACAGTCGCCTCAGGTACCTCACTTTATTTGTAAAAGATTATGCATGTAAAGTGTATGGCATAGTGCCTTCAATTAAGCGCTCAACTATTTGTTATTGTTAAAGCATTTAGTGCAATGCCTATTACTAGCAGACTTGGAAAAAATGGTAGTTGTTTTTTATTATTCTTATTATTAGCAGTCCATAATTACCTGTTAGAAACTGTAAATGCTTCAGAAAAACAAATTAGTTAAGATCCTAAACCAAGTTAAAAGAACAATAGCGTGCCTTAGAAGAGCCACAGGATATTCATGGTTGGCTTTGGTCACATTAGAGAAGAAAGCAACTAAATTCCAATATGGGGAATGAGAACATCCAGGCCTGCAACGATAAGGGCTTTGTTGGGGCAAGATTGGTTATGAAAGTTCTTTTGGCCTGGCTCATACCATTTATTTTAGATGTAGCTTCCCGAAATTAAATTGTTTTCATTTTTAGAAAGCTATTTCATATTTAAACTCATCTGGGTATTTTTTAATGCATTAAAAAATCTAGTCTAGAATACCAGACCTAGAGGAGCTGATAAGTTTGTTGACAGTGTACATATCTGTGGAAAAAAATTTGAAAGAAAATGAAGTTCTAAAGCTATTTATATTTGTTTACCCAAGCCATAGGAATATTGTATTTTGCTTTTTCTCAATCGAAACAGCTCTGAATGACTTCCCTCGCCTGGCTCTGTGGAGGGGACCTCCTCTTGGCAATTCCTTTCACATAGGATTTTTTGTTTATTTGTTTGTGAATTTCAGCACCAATACCTAGACCCTACACTTAGGAGCTCAATGTAAATAGTGTTTATGTCTCTAGTTACCCAGAAAGTTAAGCTTTTCTAATACCTATTACAACTCAAGGTAATTGGCCTCATATTTCTTGAAATGTCTTTATTTCTTTGAGGCTGTGAACAGTCAGTAGAGGTAAAGAATGGACTGTAGGAGTGAAGAAGTAGCTACAGCACCTGTCATGCTGTGTGTGTGTGTGTGTGTGTGTGTGTGTGTGTGTTGCTATTGGTGGCCTTTATTAAACTTAAGAGTTCTTTAGGATAGTTACCTTTTTGCAGTGCTGGCTTACTCATTTGTTCAGTGGGCTAGGACATCAGATATTGGATGAAAGTAAATGCCAGGTGTCTGCAATGATAGGCAGTGTGCAGGGAGGAGTTCCTGGGGCTCAAGGATTTGCTGTATCAAGCTTTACCACTGTGAAACTGACATGTGAAACAGTGTCATGTACTTTCCCACTCTGATGCAACTTGATGGTATTCGCCTAGATGAATGCTTCTGGAGAATGTGCTAAAAAGAGATACCACCTGCTACACATAGTAAATCCTTTGTGTGGTGTCAGTGGTGCCTGATATAAGGCTTTAGTTTCTGTGTGGACTTTGCAAATCAGGAAATTTTGGTACCTGTAAGGACTTTGAAGACCAGAGTAATAGCTTTGTGTTACGTTTAGCAGTCTTTTTTAAAAATTGGGCTTATACAGGAAATGATCTTACATAGGTTCTCTACCTCTCCAGTGGGAAGGCAGGGATTGGCAGAGATTGGCAGGGATGAGCAACAGTTATTACTAATTTCCCAATAGGAACCATTTTGTTGTTAAACAATGGGCATGGTTTGTCAGTGAGCCCTAAGTATGTGGACACAGACCTGAAAATGGAGAATTCGTGAGAACCTGTTTTGTTACCGTTATGTTGAAAATAGTTATCATTATGCTGATCATATGCACGTTTATGTCTTGACCTTGCAACTACCAATTCACTATAATGTACTTGGATATCTCAGAGACAGCTCATCCTTAGCATTTATAAAACCGAAGGTAGGAACTTTCCTGGTGGTGCAGTGGTTAAGAATCCATCTGCCAACACAGGGGACACGGGTTTGAGCCCTGGTCCAGGAAGGTCCCACATGCTGCGGAGCAACAAAGCCCGTGCGCCGCAACTACTAAGCCTGTGCTCTAGAGCCCGCAAGCCACAACTACTGAGCCCGTGTGCCACAACTGTTGAAGCCCGTGTGCCTAGAGCCCCTGCTCTGCAACAAGAGAAGCTACTGTATTGAGAAGCCCGCACATTGCAACGAAGAGTAGCTCCCACTCGCCGCAACTAGAGAAAGCCCACACGCAGCAATGAAGACCCAACACAGCCAAAAATAAAATAAATAAATTAATTAATTTTAAAAAAGAAACTCTTTATCAGATTTCATCTGTAGTACCTGTAAATTTGGGTGGATTCTTCTGTTTTCAGGGTCCTTAAAAATGTCCTAAGGGTCTTGGGTCTGCCAGGAGGTGATCTGCTGGACCCTATAAAGCCAGGTACCAGGCCAGTTTTCCTGGGAGGGTTTTGTATTTATTGACTCCAAAAAGTCAAACTTAGTTCTTTTAAAGTGGTTTGTTATACCTGATTAAATAAGTAGCATTCTCAAATATGACATCTTGACAAACTTTTGGTTGCAGAACCATTTTTTACAATTTTATTTTAAGGGGATTCAATAAGGAAATTTAGTAAGACTTTCTCAAGTCCCATTGGGGATAGTCAGTGAGAATCAGATATGATTTAGAAATGTTTCCTTTTACAAAAGCAAATTATTAAGGATTTAGATAGCTTAAGAAGAAAGAGTAGGCTTCCTTATATATCCAGAAAATAGACTTTAAGACAGTATTCCAAACAAACTACAGTCATCCCTCATTAGTTCATTCAGTCTTAGTGTAATTAATTTTCATTTCACTGGATCTTAGGTTGGTAGTCTGCTTCTTGACTAAAAAGAGCTCTGGAAATTCTGACTCAGTCCACTGGAATGGTCTGAAAGTTTTCCAGTTGTCCAAGTGATAGCATCAGAAGCCTGTACCCAAGAGTCTATTCTTTGAAGTGTCAAATAGTGTGAAATACCTGCTACAGTCCTTTTCCGTGGGACTCAGACAATTCTTTGTTGAAAACACAGATTTTGGCTTCTAGTTGATTATGGAGCCTTCATGCTAGCATCAGTGTAAAACAAAATCTCTTCATAAATGACAGAGACTTAAAAGAGCTGTGGTCAGTTTATTATGGACAATTTTTAAATGTGAAAGGTCTGATGAGAGTTTATAACAAGAATAATGCAACTAACAGGGAATTAAGTTGTTTCTGTAGCATGCAGAACAGAAAGAATAAAACCAATTCAAAAAAATATGGATGAACATAACTTTTACAGAGGAAAAATTCTTGATATAAAACATAATAATCTTATGGCAGAGAACATACCAAGGCCAAACTAAGGATATCAAGTAAAAAGATTTAGTAAGTCTGCAGTAAATGCTGGACATTTATCAATATATTTTTATAAAATTCCATTGACCTAGAAGTTGCTAGATTTAGATTTTAAAAGTAAGGCTTCTACCAAGTAAGCATTTTAAATGATAACTGAAATTAAGACTGAAAACACTAAACTATTATTTCCTAAAATCTGGCAAAACACCATGAGGACTCATAAAACAGAAACACGTTGTGGGATAGCAAGGGCATTGACAAATCTCTAGGAACTTCCCATAATTATACAGTTTCTAGAATATTTATATTCATAGCATTTTAGCTGTACATATTTCAACTAGGGAAGGCTGAGCATCTTTTCTGATTTGACAACTTTTCCCATGAAACTCATCAATAGTAAAACATCAAACCAAATTATCTCTGGCATCTCTCTAAAAATGTGAAAGAACACTTTGTGATTTTTGCAGGAATGTTCTGGGATATCTCAAAGATATTTTTAGGTGGTAAGAATATACTGAAAGTTTTATTTTACTGTTTCTTATATTTAGGAAGTGATTTGGGGAAGGCTAAACTGCAAAGAGTTGTCAATGAAAACACAAAGATAAGAGTTTGGTGTTTGAAAAACAAAGCTGGTTACTTAACCAAGGTGACAATAAAATATTTAAAAATAAACATAGAAGGTAACACAATTTTGAATAACCTCAGCTTTTTCATGAGGAACCTTCTTTTGCGTGTTTTCTTAAATAACTAAGGACATAATAAGTCAGAATAAAGCCAATAAAGTTATTCTATTAAGACACAAAATATTTGCTATCTGGGCATTTTACATAGAAAAAAAGAATACACTTTAATAAGGTAGGTGAAGGCAATAAACAATAAACCAGGGAAACTGGCCCATCAGAGTTGAGCAGACTTGGCTAAGATTTTAACCAGTTCATAGCTTTTCAGACTCACGGCATGGTATTATAAACCATGGCAAACAAAAATCACTTCCCAACTTTTGTTCTTTATTATTCTGCTTCATATTCTGGAACATATTTACACTTTACTTGAGGACAGTTCTTAGGGTGTTGTCAGATCAGATTTAATTTTATAGTAATACTAAGATGATATTAACATGTAATGTGTTTATCATTGCTCTCTTCAAATGAATCAATAGATAAACATTTTTAAACGTCTGAGAGGTAATTAGATTTAGATGAAGTCCTGAGGGTAGGGTACCCATGATGGGATTAGTGTCCTTTTAAGAAGAGGGAGAGAGACCAGAAAGTACCTGTGGCTCTCCCCTTCCTCTCCCTCCCCCCTCCTCTGCCTTCCCCTCTCTCTCTGCCATGAGGACACAGTGAGAAGATGACTGCTGGCTACAACCCAGGAAGTGGGCCCTACAAGGAACCAAATCTGCTAGCACCTTGATCTTGGACTTCCCAGCCTCCAGACTGTGAGAAATAAATGTCTGTTGTTTAAGCCAAACACACACGTACAAAACCTTTCAGTTTCCATTTGTAGCACAGTTATTATTGATAGTTATTACCCATAGAAATAAGCTCTTTGGGGGTCACCAAAAAGTTTTGCTTGGTGAATTTTGAGAAATATATATGAAACTGCACAACTCAGATTGGGACTCGAACCTAGCCAGAACCCAGACCGGGACTTGAACCCATGGGGCAGGACTCGAACCTGGCCAGAACCCAGGTTGGGACTTGAACCCACTGTCTTTTAATTGAGATCACATACCTGGTCTCAGGACTTAATGGAACTCAGGTTCTGTATGTCTTGTTGCAGAAAGAATTCAATGAGAGACAAAGTGATAGGTAAGAAATGGATTTATTTAGAGAGATAACACATTCCATAGACAGAATGCCATCTGTCTCAAAAGGTAAGGGTAGCCCCAGGGCATGGGGCTGTCTTGGAAAGTGAGAGCAGCCATGGGAGAAACACACTCCACAGACAGAGTGTGGGCCATCTCAGAGGCCCTGATATATGGGGTGGTTAGTTTTTATGGACTGGGTAATTTCATAGGCTAACAAGAGGGAGGATTATTCCAACCATTTTGGGAAAGGGACAGAGATTTATAGGAATTGGGCCACCGCCCACTTTTTGGCCTTTTATGGTCTGCCTTGAAACTGTCATGGCTCTGGCGGATGTGTCATTTAGCATATGCTAAGGTATTATGATGCCCATAATGTATTATGAGCGTATAATGAAGCACAAGATCTACGAGAAGTCGAATCTTCTGCCATCTTGGACCTAATCGGTTCTAACCAGTTTTTGTCATGTCCTTAAGGGCTATGTCATGCTTTTAGAGGTTGTGCCCTGCCCATTTTCCTCCTGTTTCATATACACCATGCAATTACCACCACAACCAGGATACAGAACAGTTTTATTACCCCAAATATTGCCTGTGTAGTTTTGCAGTCAATTCTTCTTTCACCTCTTGGTCCCAGGCAATCACTCATCTGCTTTTTGGCACTCTAGATGAGTTTTGCTTGTGGCAGGATTTCATATAAGTGAATATCATACAGTATCTACTCTTTTATATTTGGCTTCGGTGTTCCTGTTCATTTTAATACTTAGTATACCTTGTGTGAATAGACCACTCTTTGTTTGATGGATATTTGGGTTATTTCTGTTACTGACTTGAACTTGGATATGCTTGCCCACCACACAGCAAAGCCAGTCTACTGACACTGACTGGGTTGTGGTGAAGGAAAGTACAGCATTTATTGCAGGGCACCAAGCAAGGAGAATGGGCAGCTGATGTTCTAAAAACACAAACTCCATGATGGCTTTCAGGAAAGGACTTTTAAGGCAACATTAGGGGTGGGATTGCAGGGTGCATGGTCAGCTCATGGACTGTCTTCTGATTGGCTGTTGGTGGTGAGGTAACAGGGTGATGTTTTGTTAATCTTAATCTTCAGCCTTCTGGTTCTGAGCAGTCTGGGGTCTACCTGCTTGTGCTCAGCATGTAGTCACCATCCTCCACTTGGGTGGGGAGGTCTTAGTTCCTGCAACTCAAAGATATGCATTGGATTGTTATGTATATCCCTTAAGAAGGAGCTAGGACTCTGTTTTATTGCTGAACTATTGTTTAAACTATTATTACTTTTCTTACTTGACTGCTTTTCCTTTGTTTCTGCATTCCCTTACTTCCCTAATTAGTAACTGCTTAAGTCTGCTCTTTGGAACTCAGGGAAGGCCTAGAAGACTAAAGCCTTTTTCTACAAACAAGAAACAGGGGACATGGAGAGGTCTGTCACCCAGAGGGCCCTACAGGGTCCTGCTTGTTTTCATTTACAGTTTTTAGATATCGTGAATAAAAGTGCTATGATATTCATATACAAGTCTTTTTTTTTTTTTTTTTTTTTTTGCTGTATGCGGGCCTCTCACTGTTGTGGCCTCTCCCGTTGCGGAGCACAGGCTCCGGAGGCACAGGCTCAGCGGCCATGGCTCACGGACCCAGCCGCTCCGCGGCATGTGGGATCTTCCCGGACCGGGGCACGAACCCATGTCCCCTGCATCGGCAGGCGGACTCTCAACCACTGCGCCACCAGGAAAGCCCCATATACAAGTCTTTTTATGGACATATGTTTTCATTTCTCTTGGGTGTATAGCCAGGAGTGGTCAGACCATAAAAACAGTATCCCAGTCATTGCTACTACCACTGTGGGAGTAACTTATCAGCCATAAACAAACCTAAAACAAAACTGAATTATATAGAGGAAAATTAAAATTAGAAAAGGAGAGACTAGGCCAACTTCAGATCGCCACTTCAGATTTACCTCTCAAATTCGAGAAAAGAAATGCCTGGGCAGTCCACATGAGGTGCACTTCTTTCACGTGGCTCTGTGAGGTGAATCCATTGGACATTTTGGTGGAAGACTTCCAACACTGTTTAACAGGTAATTTTCCAAAAAAGATAAAATCATGGCTCTCATCCAGATATAAAATGAAAACATTAAAAGGTTAGAGAAAGACAGCCTCATCATTAAGGAGGGAAACAGACAGATATTACAACCAATTATGAATTTTTCCATTATCAATTTTATATGATTGAAAGTTGGCAAAATATTAAAGATGATAATTGAATTAATACTGCACCCATCTAGGTGTTCATCTGTTTGAGCAGTAAAGGCAAACAATTCATGTTATAAAAATGTCCATACTTTTCCTTGACTTTATTAGCAAAGCCACTATATTGTAATTAAGATCTTCTTATAAATTGTTTTGTTTTTATGTCAATTATATCACAAAGACTGGGAAAAGAGAGTGTAAAGTGTGTTGTTAAGGATTATATTGTTTACATATTGGAGTGATATTTTGAATATACTAGGTTAAATATATTAAAAATTTTAAATTGTGTTATTTTGACAATACCAGCTTAATAGACTTTCTTGAGTCATTTTGTTTCTTAGATTTTTTTTCTTTAAATTAGAGGTTATTTGTTCTGCTGTAGCAGTAGAAATTGGAATTGGCAAAAAAGATTTCTTAAAAGCAATACATGGATTTAGAAATGAACCACGAACTTCACACATCAGACTTTGTAATGGAGTCTCATGGTAAATTATTGTTGTCACAAGATATTAAACAATATTTTAATATCACCTTATAAATTGTTGCCACTTATGTTGCAGTTTCACCATCTCTTAAAGCAGTAGCTAGGCAGCTGTATGACATGTCTTAAGATCTCCTTTGGGACTTCCCTGGTGGTCCAGTGGTTAAGACTCCGTACTCCCAATGCAGGGGACCCGGGTTCGATCCCTGGTCGGGGAACTAGATCCCTCATGCCGCAACTAGAGATCCTGCATGCTGCAACTAAGTCCCGGCGCAACCAAATAAATAAATAAATATTAAAAAAAAAAGATCTCCTTTAATGTTTTCAGTGCTGGGATATTATAAAGAAAACCAAAAACAGCAGACTAAACCTTGATCTGTGGTGGTGCTAATAAAGTAGTCTATAGAAATCAGTTTGGGGTTATTTTTTGGTGAATCTTCTTCATAGTCATGCATGATGAACGTACTCTAAAGTAGCCCCTGTAGTCTCCTCCTCCTGGAGTTCATTTTTTTGTGTAATCCTACTCCCTTTGAGTGTGGCAGTACCTGTGACTTGCTTCTAACCAATGAAACATAGTAAGAGTGACAAGATGTCATTCATATGGCTATATTATGGTATATAAGACTTTGTCTAGTTAGTAGACTTACCATAGAAACAGTCTGTACTGGCTTGGTGAAGTAGGCGGCTATGCTGGGAAAGCCCTTGTGACAAGGAACTACGGTAGCCTGTAGGAGCTGAGGTTGGCTTTCACTTGATATCCAGCAATAAGCTAGGGCCCTCAGTCCCATAGCCACAAGGAAATTAATTCAGCTAACTGCCTGATTGAGCTTAGAAATGGATTCTTCCCTAGCCAGTCTGCCATATAAGAATGCAACCTGGGTGACACATGACTGCAGCCTTGTGAGACCCTAAGCAGAGGACCTAGATAAGCTGTGCTTGAATTCTTGACTGACAGAAACTGTGAAATAATAAATATGTGTTGTCTTAAGTGGCTGTTTGTGGTAATTGGTTATGCAACAGAAAATGAATACATCATGCAAACTTACTTTTTCCACTTTTTTGCTTTAATCTCCTTATATTTTATTGCAATGTTACTTTCATTGTATCTGCTATGTGGAATTTCTTTTGGCTAAAATATTTTTAATCTTTTAAAAAGTGAAAGAGCCAAATAGCCAAACTTAGATTTCTTTTTCTTTTTCTTTTTTTTTTTTTTTTTTGCCCTTCCTCCATCCTTGTCAAATGATAAATGATAACTGTATGTTTAGGTTTGTAAAAACCACCACATAATTTTCTGGGATGGTTGTACCATTTTATACTCCTACCAGTGATAGTGAGAGCTCTAGTTGGCCCACATCTATACTAACAATTGTTATAGTAAGACTTTAAATTTTAAGGCCAATCTAAGTGGGTGGATAGTGTTATTCATTGTGGTTTTAACTTGCATTTCTTGGATGAAAAGTGATGTTAATAATAACGACATAAAGCAACCAACATTTGTAAGTAATTACTGTTTACTAGATTCTATTCTAAGCACTCCACGCATAATAACCAAATGGTCCTCATCACAGCCCTATGATATATGTGCTGTTATTCCATTATTGTTGTTATTATTATTACTACTACTATTATTATTAAGTAGCCTGGGGTTGGGTATTGGCGAGTGGAGAATATTGAGTAGAAACTCAGGACCGTGGCCTTAACTGCATGGCCTCGGCTTGGGATGGAGATAGATCGCAGCTAGTCTGTTAGATGTGGGAGTGTGGGCTTCTGTGACTGACCCTCATATCATCACGAGACTTTCCCAAAGTGGGACCCAGTACTTGTTCAGAGGTGCTAGATTTCTGAGAGAGTGTTTCCATTTTTGTTATAGAGAACAGGGGATTCTGGAAAGGAGCTGTGAGAGCCAAATGACTGGGCTGGTACATGGAGAGGGAAAGTGAGTGTCTGTAGCTGCCAGGTGGGGTGGGTTTGCTTGGGTCATTAGAGCAGTGGCTTTCAAACTTTTTAGACTATGACCCTCAGAAGTAAATAGATTTTTACACTGTAAACCATGACACATGTTTACACTTGTATATTATCCATATTTCAATAACAGTTGTCACAAACACACAAATTTCACTAAATAATTCTTATCCTTAATCTGTGTGAAGCACTTCAATATTTTCTTTTCTATTCTATTTCATTCTGTTTCCCTTTTAAGAAAATATTGGTCCCGACTTCCTAAATTGATCTCATGACTCACTAAAGAGTTGTGACCTGCAGTTAAAAAAGCACTGGTTGGAGTATGAATTAATCCTTTGAATGTTACCCTAGAAAACCAGTTTGACATACTTTGTTTGTCATCCAGGTGAATGAGAGGAGCCCATCAGAGTTGGCAGGTGCTCCGAAGCAGGGGACCAAGACTTTTTGCTTAATCTCAGCTCCCTTAGCTGTCAGTATTTAGCTCAGTAGTTTACTTGATCAATTGGCCAGGCTGCTTTTTGTCAGATGGTTTCTTATGCGTTTGCACTTATCTTCTCCTTTAGATTGGGAGCTTGCCCTCCTGGGAGGGTAAGAGCTACAATAATAGCTAACAGTTCTGTAGCACTTCCTCTGTGCTAGGCAGTTTTCTGTTTTACATATATTAATCTTTACCACAACATACCTCTTAGGTACCTTAGTAATTTTCATTCTACAGATGGGCAAATCAAAGCATGCAAAGGTTCAGTGGTTTACCCTTTTTACAGTTCTTTTGCAGCTTACCTCACCTTACCTTGTATAACATCTGCCATATAAATTATTTCATTAATAGTTTCTGATGAAATTAAACTAAATAGTTTCTAGGCTTATTTTCCTTAACTTTCCTTATGGCTTTTTTTTTTCTTTTTACCACAAGGTTATTTAAGTAATTGGAGAGTAATAGAAGTTGAATTTAAAATGATGCTGGACTTAGTCTAAAGAAGGAGTACAGAGTTTACTTAAATTGGTCAGATTCTGAATTTGAATAATAACTATGCCTTGAGCCCCAACATTACAACTCTGTCATCCTCCATCAGGCCTGGGTTTGAGAATGAATAATGTTGCAGAAATGCCCACATATTCTTAGCTCATTATTTACTGATTTGGGATCCTTAATATGCTTTGTTCCATTCCCCTGCCCGCTGCAACAGCTGTTATAGTCTGGCCCACGCCTCCTGAGTTAATAGTATTTCTGTCACAGTGTGAGTTTTCAAGTTGGTATGTGCAGTTTCTGCCAGAGCCTTTATTGTTGCCAGGTCTCAGGGTTGGAGGTTGCAGCTGATTTGTGGGGGAGGGGATTTGATGCTTGTCACTGAGGAGGAACAAGGTGCTCCCTGGGGCTCTGATTTGTTGCAGGCTGAGTGTGAATGATGTCAGGCAGATCAGAGGACAGCTGATTCATTTGGGATCTGGGACTCCTCACTCTGCCTCACTGCTGCCTTTTGTGGTCTTAGGTCTTTTTAAGGGGGGGTTCTGAAAATCATGTTTTTGAAGAAAAGTGCTTTAATTTTTCTCTTATATTTGGGAAGCCTTTGTAAGTTTCTTTTGGTTTATGACTGCATACCCCTTGTGTGAGAGAACTTCCTGCCAAGATTCCAAGTGTGAGAGGGCAAAAGCTTGAGTAGCCAGGAAAATCATGAAACGGAGGAGAGAGAGACTGGGAGCACCATGCCTGCGGATTCAGTAAGGAGGCTGGGGTCTCTGAGTGGAAACTGGCAGGTGTCAGGAAAAGAACTAATGCCAACTAACACGCCTTCATTTGCTTGGAAGAGACTCTGGTTTGGAGATGCCTGTCAGGAAGAGGGCTGAGCTGGCTTAATAGATTCAAGGTCAAAACAGTGATCCCTGGCAGAGGCATATGGGGTTTTCTAATTCTGAAAACTGAGTTAGATGTCTTTTAGTGATTCTTAGGTACTTGGGAAGCTGGGTTAACAGTGAAGATCCTTTTTTCCTGTCTTGCAAGCAAGTATGTATGTAAAGTTAGTGTCAAAGCCCCATGAATGTGAGAAACAAATGGAAATGAAAGTATCTCTGCCTTTGACTAGAGAGGGTATTGTATTTCTGCCCTTGGCCTGTCAGCTCAGGATCTCAGATCTCTACCCTTGCAGATCCAAGCCTGAGTCTTTTAGGGTATGACCTGAATTTTATTTCTATGTTGACCAATATAGAAATAATACTTAGGTAAGGATTTTGAAGCTGGGGAATGGAAGAAGACTTCCACTTCAGGGTAGCTTTCCCAAGAGCTGCTCAGGCTTATTTAATGAAGAAGTACTGAGTGAATTGATCAGCAAATTAGGGAACCAGGGAAAGAAGTGCCCTAGAATCCATGCCACCTCAGCGATCTGTCTTGAACTGCCTTTGCTGTAACTCACAGGGCAGAGGGAGAGCACTTCAGATTTTCTTCCCCTGAAGGGTAGTGGTTACGTGGAGACAGCATAGCTACTCAAGTAGGCAGACTTCATCAGTGGGCTTCCTTTGGGTCCTTGCCCTTCCGTGCTAGTGGATGCTCATTGATTGAACTGATGATTCTACCAGACATTGGGAAATCAAGCTTATTTGGAGTATATAATTGGAAGGATTGGCACACTTTAAAAAAATGGTTTAGCCCCACATTAAAACTGTGAAGTGAAAGACCACAATAGAGAAGCTTCATCAACTAAAGTGTCATTTAAAGTAAAGATAACTTGTGAGCAAAATTGGAAAAATTTCAATTAAGTTTGTAGTTTAAGAAAACATAAGGGGTTAAAAATCATGCTCACCGAACATTAGTATACTGGTAATTGTAATCATTGTATCTGTTTTAGTGACTTTGAATTTGGATTAGGAAAACTCTCCCTGAGGATCTAGGAAGTAGTTTATCAATCACCTTTCCTTTTCCAAACAATCCTTTTTAGACTCTAGGCCCAGAGTCTAACCAGTTTGCAGAGTGGTAATTAAGAGCAAAAAAAGAATGAGATTTGGTTTTCATAGATTTTTTATGATCCTTATTATATATTCATCAAATGGCTAAGCCTCGTCTTATGTGATAAGATTTAAGACTCCAGAATTTTGTAAAAGCAATATTATTCAGGTTAACAAGAAAAGTGTCTTGTTGTATGTTCTGATTAGCTCTAGCTTATATATACTGTTGACCCTTGAACAACACACTTATACCACAGATTTTTTTCAATAAGTATGTCCTAGGGTACTACCCGATCCACAGTTGGTTGAACCTGCAGATGCAGAACCTCAGATATGGAGTGCCGACTGTGAAGTAGGCGGATTTCCAACTGCGAGGGGAGTTGGCACCCCTAACCCCTGCATTGTTCAAGGGTCACCTGTACTAGGGAGCTGATTTTTTAAATTCTTTAGGTGTTATTTAGAGCTCTTTAGCAAAGTGAAAATTCTTTTTGAAAGTGAAAAATTAATCAAAAATATTAATATTTTATTAATTAAAATTAATATTTTGCTTGTAATTTAAAAATATGTTGAATTTGTGGAAATTTGGATATGGCTGTAATTTTAAATAGTTGTCTGCCATCCACTTTCCTATCCTACTATATCCTCATATTAAATACTCATCTGAGAAATATACTGAAGCCAGCTAGAGGGATAGTACATAGGAAGGTGAAGATTTCCTTTGAATATATGTAATTAAACACAAGCAGAATGTCACCAAATCCAAACAGGCAGCAATAACAATACAGGAAACTAATATCATTTTAAAACAAGTGCTTATATGATACTTAATTTTTTTCCTATCTTGGAAATAAAATATTCTAGTTAAATGTGGTATTTGTATAGAAAGCTATGCCACTACTATAGCAAATTAAATGCTGTGCATCTGTCAGTTCTTTTTCATCATCTGTGACAAGTCTATAAATGGTCAACAAAATAGAAATTCATATTTACCATCTGTCAGTTTTCAGTCTAATGATCTCACTTAATAGTCTTCTTTAGGACTTAACACATCAAGATGGTTAGATTGTTTTTAGGGGGAAGAAGTAACCTACAAAACAAAATTTTAAATAGAAGCAAAATTTATTATACAGAGTAAAGTAACGTTATTTGGTGTACTCCTTAGGCAAAAGTTAGCTAAGTAACTTGGTATTATTGTAAATGTAATCTAACAACTTAAAAACTATTAAGAATGTTTTACTTTTATTGACATACAAATTTTTCTAGGAAATTTTAGTCATTGAACACAAAATATTATCTACTGCTTGCTAATTGATGAGTTATAGTAAATTTACAATATTTTCCCAGAAGCCAATCTAAATACTTTGACTATCCAAAGCTTAAATTTTTGGTTTTAATTTTGTGGATTAAGTTTTAGACTCAGTGGTCATTCTGTGCCAGCATTGGTACTGGGTATGATATTTGAGAATGATTTTTGACCACTTACTTTTCTTGATCCTCTTGACTAAGCTAACCCACCTTGAATGTTTCTTTTTGGCTGAGAAATTATCACTGACTCTGTCTTCTACTGTGGTACCTTGTCAGAATCTCTGCTCTTTGTCGAGGATCTGAAGTAAACCGGCTCATACTTTCACCCACATCGGCTCCAACCCTATCCCTCACTCAAGTCCCATTTAGTGCTGATTGTGCTCTGGCCACTTCTCCTCTTGCCTTTTTCCTGAACACACAAGCCCACAGCAGTCCCGGCAGTCCCAGTTCCAGCCGCTCACTGCAGTGGAGGTAAGAAACCTGCTGTGATAAACGTGGGCCTTGGTGATTGCTTCTGGCCTGATAGGTAAAACCTAGACCTTTCTCATTAATAATGGGGAGAAATGGAATGAAAGTTATGGCCCTCTGTGAAAGGAATTTCACAGATCTCTGTTGCATTCAAAATTAGGGAGAAAGTAGTGTGGCATATCAGTAGTTGAATAATTGCGTGTCCATCTTAACTGATGGACAGTCCTGTAACCACCCCATAGGAGAAGCATAGCATGACAGGATGCTAGAGCTCTCTGAGGGTTAAATAGTCCAAACCCACATTTTACACAAAAGGAAAATTTGATTCCAAAACAGGTTAGGGGATTTGTTCAGGTTGCTGAAAATAACCCCCTCCACATTTCTTCCTGTCTTCCTTATGTTCAATGTTATTTGAGTACATACTATGTGCTGGGCACTGAAGGAACAAACCATGACCACAAAGAGGTAAAGTCTCTGTTCTCAGGGAGCTTAGATTTTAGTGGAGGGAGGCAAACAAATTAGTGAGTAAATATTTAACAGATGGACATAAATGATACTGAGAAAATAGAGTAGGCTAAGGGCAATAAGAAATGTGGGGCCCAGGAGTTGACATTTCATATAAGATGGCCAGGGAGGTCCTCAGTGATAAGTTGACATTTGAGTAAAGACCTGAAAGAAGTCACGGAGCCAGAATAGTGATATCTGAAAGAAGAGTGTTTCAGACAGAGGCAACAGTAAGTGCCTAAGACCTGACCTAAGAGCTTGCTTTGTGTGTTCTTTGTGCAGCAGAGTCCAATGAAGCTCCTGTGGAATGAGAGGTGGTGAGAGGTGGGAAATGAGGTCTGAGATGTAGTGGGGAGCCAGATATAGTAGAGCTTTAAAGCCATTATAAGGATTCTTATTTTTATGCTCAGTGAGATGAGAAGCTATTGACGGGTTTAAAGCAGAAGAATGTCATGATCTGACTTAGATGAAAAGAATCACTATGGTTATAGTTAGAAGGCTACTGTTACATTCTAGGTGAGAGACAGTGGTTTGAACCCACGATGGTGCAGGTGGTAAGAAGTGGTCGGATTTGCGGATGTATTTTGGAGGTAGAATTGATAGAATTTCTTGATGGATTAGATGCAGAATTTGAGAAGAAGATGAGTTAAGGATAATTGAAGATTTGGGGCTGAACAGCTAGAAAATTGGGGTTACCATGAACTGAGACTGGGAAACTGCAAGAGATAGCTAATTAGACATTCAGTTAGAGATATGTGAGGTCTGGGCTAAAGAGCTGTAATTAGGAATTGTCAGCGTATACGTGAAATGAATCATTAGGTTTGTGAGATCATCCAGTGAGTAGAGAAGGAGGAAATGTCAATGGATAGAGCCCTGGGGTGATCTGACTTTAAGAGGTTGGCCATTACCTTTATTACCTTCTTTGAAAAACCTCTGTTCCTCTTTTAGGCTTATGTCATTCCATTTTTTCTTTTATCCATGCTCATTGCTATCATCCACTAATTTAGTTTTGTTCTCTGAATTCACATTCAGAATCTAGGACAGAATCAGTTTTTAATGAACACAGTAATGAACCTAAATTCTACAAAATCCTTACCACATACATGTGCCTAATGAACATGCTGTTATTTAGCAATTGAACAAATACAGGTCAAAAGAAGAGAAAAATGATTCCAGTAAACAATGTGAATAAGTGAAGAAAATTCTAGAGCTACTGGCAGTGAATTTGACCTCTATTTAAAAATGGATGGGGCTTCCCTGGTGGCACAGTGGTTAAGAATCTGCCTGTCAATGCAGGGGACACAGGTTCGAGCTCTGGCCCGGGAAGATCCCACATGCCGCAGAGCAGCTAAGCCCGTGTGCCATAACTACTGAGTCTGCACTCTAGAGCCCCCATGCCACAACTACTGAAGCCCGTGTGCCTAGAGCCCATGCTCTGCAACAATAGAAGCCACTGCAATGGGAAGCCCGCACACTGCAACGAAGAGTAGCCCCCGCTCACCGCAACTAGAGAAAGCCTGCACGCAGCAATGAAGAACCAAAGCAGCCAAAAATAAATAAATAAAAATAAATAAAATTTAAAAAAAATAGATGACCCAGGAAAGAGGGTACTAGGATCTACATACTGCCACCATACAGTGGCCATATTGGGATGTCTTTTATTTCCATGGAGTATAACTATTTTTATGGGCTGAATTGTGTCCCCCTAAAATTCATATGTTGAAGCTTTAACCCCCAGTCCCTAGAATGTGACTGTATTTGGAGATAGGGTCTTCACACAGGTAATTAAGGTTAAATATGGTCATTAGGGTAGGCTGTCATATGACTGGTGTACTTATAAGAAGAGTGGATTAGGTAGGACACAGACACAGAGGGAGAAGACACACATTTATAAGCCAAGGAGTGAGGCCTCAGAAGAAAGCAACCCTGCTGACACCTTCTAGTCTCCAGAACTGGTAGGAAATAAATGTCTCTTGCTTAAGCCACCCAGTCTGTGGTAGTTTGATGTGGCAGCCCTAGCAAACTAACACAGCTGTTAGTTGCATTGCCCGAAAGGGCTAGAAATAGTAATTAGAACTGGCCCTGCTCAGAATCTTAACCCTTTTATTGACTGCATCTTAGTGATGACTTAGGACCTTACGAATTGTTGTCCATAGTAATTTGAAGGACAATCAAGACATGGTTGCAACGGGAGAGGCCACAACAGTGAGAGGCCCGCGTACCAAAAAATCACATGGTTTTAAAATGATGCCCACTTTAACTCTTATACTACATTTCCGTTTTTTCCTTGATGAGAAGGGATGGGTCTGTTATAGACAGGCCTTGATGCTAGCTCTCAAGTGTCCTGGATGGGTATGATCAACCTTAAGAGGCATAATAAATATGATTGTGATTTGGGTTGAATTAATTAACCTTGAACATTTAGTCAACTTGTACATCTTCTAAGAATATGATTCTAGCCTGCCAATTGGTGCTGAGACATGGGTATTGCATTGTTGATATAACCCTATTTGAAGGAGTACTAGATATGGTCCTTGGCATAATTCATGCCCCTAGAGAGAGGAGGCAGTTGTGTCTTTGGCCATTCATTGGAGCTGTAGACCTCCTGGGGATAGAAGTTTGGTCTTGGCAACTTCCTGGAACATTGAATGGCTTAGGTTTTGGTTCAGTTTTAAATTGCCATCGTCTTTGTTGGCCCTAAAGTGCAGCAAGAAATCCTCATTAGAGTGAACTTTGTATTGGAAGGGTTCTAGCTGTAGCCTGCTGCCTACTGCGTAGGAATTCTTTTCATATAGTCTCTAGTGGAAAAGCTATTCTTTGGTTGAATATCTTCAGCAGCAAGAAGTTCACTACTGAAGTTTGCAGCTGGGACTAATTCAGCTCTCTGTCTCCTGTGTCACATGTGTGAGAAGCTTTCTGTAGACTTTTATGGCAAAGGACAGGTGTTCCTTTGGGCCTCCTCCAAAACTAGGCAGCCTTTGAAACCCTTTTTTGGTAGTGTCAAGATTGTTTCCTACCAAAGAGAAAGCACTATTTTCATTTTACCAACACCTGCTTGTCTTATCTGTCTTTTTTTAAACTGCTTTTCAAAGTAACTCTAAAAGAGGAACGTCTCCAGGGCTTCCCTGGTGGCGCAGTGGTTGAGAGTCCGCCTGCCGATGCAGGGGACACGGGTTTGTGCCCCGGTCCGGGAAGATCCCACATGCCGCGGAGCGGCTGGGCCCGTGAGCCATGGCCGCTGAGCCTGCGCGTCCGGAGCCTGTGCTCTGCAAAGGGAGAGGCCACAACAGTGAGAGGCCTGCGTACGCAAAAAAAAAAAAAAAAAAAAAAAAAAGAGGAACGTCTCCAGAACTTGTTCTTATCCTGGCCCTGTTGTAGGCAAATCACTTCACTTCTTTCTTTCTCAGTTTTCTACATTATTAAACTGGGGATAGTGATAGCACGTCAGGTGCTAGGATTAGATGAGTCAACACATGTAAAATTGTTCAGGATAACAATTATAGTTGCTATAGCAGTTATTTTGCTATTTTTGTTAGAAAATTCACATGTTGCTGATCCTCACACTTCATGTTGCTTCCATTAATTTTCCTTTGGCTTCCACTAGTTTTCTCATATTCTAATTTTCCCTTGAGTAGCTCTAGGTATCACTTATCATTATGTCCTGCCCATGGAAGCTTTGTCATTGGTTAAGATAAGGCAGTGGCAACTGGGTGCTCTCCTGCCCTCTTGCGCAGGGTCACTAATTATTGCAGCTAAAACTGGCCTGTTGGGGCACACCAGGACATGGACTAAAACAAGAAACACTGAATTAAATTCTTTTTTGGGCCATATTTTGGCAGTGGGAAAAGTCCTCAAAACAGGTTTCAAGGTGTTTCCCCCCTCCCACCCCCTTCCCACCCCCCACACCACCCCTCCACCACGTAAGGGAAAGAACAGCTTGAGAGTATATTCAGATGTGATTCTCCTGTTAGGGAAGGGAAAGTACTTTTTCTTTTTTTAATGGAAAGGTAAAGTAATGAAGAATGCTAGCTGTGATTTAACCTCAGGAAACTTTATATGGGAGAGAATTATTCATAGATCCTGGCTTCAGTGACTATGAATAAACATATAGTTGTATGGGGCAAGATGTCAAAGGCTTGTTCTTGGATTAAGAGCAGGAAGCTGAAGGTTTCTAGGGTATTTCTGTTTCTGGAAGTAGGAAAAATTTTTTTTCTAGAAAACTTACTCTCATTTTTAGACGTTGTATTATGGAAAATCTCCATAATATTCCAAAGTAGAGAGAGTAGTCCTACATCTCCAGTATCTATGTTATCAACCCATGGTCAATATCTCATCTACATCCCACCTATTCCCCCCTCACTCAATTATTTTAAAGCAAATCCCATGTCATTTCATCTGTAAATATTTCAGTAAAAGCATAAGCATATTACCATTATCATACCTAAGACAATTAATAATAATTTATCAATATCATCAAATATCCAGTATTCAAATGTTTTATGATGGTTTTTTAAAACTCAATATCCAAATATGCCAACACAGTTCATTTGATTACTGTATCTCTTAGGTAGGGTGACCATATAATTTATTATCTAAACTAGGAAACTTTTAATAATGAGAGAGGACTCTATTAACAGTTATACTGGGACAAGAGGCATAAACCTGGGTTGTCATGGACAAATTGGGATGTCTGGTCACTCTATTTTTTTTTTTTTTTTTTTTTTGCGGTACGCGGGCCTCTCACTGTTGTGGCCTCTCCCGTTGCGGAGCACAGGCTCCGGACGCGCAGGCTCAGAGGCCATGGCTCACGGGCCCAGCCGCTCCGCGGCATGTGGGATCTTCCCGGACTGGGGCACGAACCCGTGTCCCCTTCATCGGCAGGCGGACTCTCAACCACTGCGCCACCAGGGAAGCCCTACTTTTTTTTTTTAAATAAATTTATTTATTTTATTTTTGTCTGTTTTGGGTTCGAACCCATGTCCCCTGCATTGGCAGGTGGATTCTTAACCACTGCACCACCAGGGAAGTCCAAGGTCACTCTACCTTTTTTTTTTGGCTGCACTGGGTCTTCATTGCTGCGTGTGGGCTTTCTCTAGTTGGGGCAAGCGAGGACTGCTTTTTGTTGTGGTGCACAGGCTTCTCATTGTGGTGGCTTCTCTTGTTGCGGAGCACGGGCTCTAGGCGCCTGGGCTTCAACAGTTGTGGCACACAGGCTTAGTAGTTGTGGCTTGCGGGCTCTAGAGCGCAGGCTCGGTAGTTGTGGCGCAGGGGCTCAGTTGCTCCGCGGCATGTGGGATCTTCCCAGACCAGGCATCGAACCCGTGTTCCCTGCATTGGCAGGCAGACTCCCAACTACTGCGCCACTAGGGAAGTCCCTGGTCATTCTACTTTTAAAAGTTTCTTTCAATCTAGGTATCCCATTCTCTCTTTTTTTTTTTCCTTCCTTGTGTTTCATTTGTTGAAGCAACTGAGTTGTTTTTCCTTGTATACTTTCCCACATTCTGTATTTTGCTGATTGCATCCCTGAAAGGTATTTAACATGTTCTTATGACCTCTATATTTCCTGTAAACCTGGGGGCTTGATCTGATTCTGGTTTGATTTGGGGGCCTGGGGAAACATACTTAATACAGTAGTTGATGCAGTGTACAGCTATTAGGAGGCAGGTAATGTCACGTTTCTTCCTTGTTTTGATAGTAGTGGCCATTGATAATTATTACCTAGATCCTTTATTTTATTAGGAGTTTGCCAAAAAGGTGATAGTCCCATTCCTTTTCCATTTATTAGCTACAATACTTACACGAAAGGAATTTCCCCCTTGTTATGTGTTACCCTAGGGTACAGTTAGGTACCCTTACTCTTTTTTTTTTAATTTTTATTGGAGTATAGTTGATTTACAATGTTGTGTTAGTTTCTGCTCTACAGCAAAGTGAATCGATTATACATGTACATATATCCACTCTTTTTAGATTCTTTTCCTATAAAAGTCATTACAGAGCACTGAGTAGAGTTCCCTGTGCTGTACAGTAGGTCCATATTATCTATTTTATATATAGCAGTGTGTATATGTCAATCCCAGTCTCCCAATTTATCCCTCCCTTCTCTTTACCCCCGGTAACTATAAGATTGTTTTCTACATCTGTGATCCTATTAGGTACCCTTACTCTTTTTTTTTTTTTGGCCTTGCTGCATGGCATGTGGGATCTGTTACCTGACCAGGGATCGAACCCATGCCCCCTGCAGTGGAAATGCAGAGTCTTAACCACTGGACTGCCAGGGAAGTCCCTGGGTACCCTTACTCTTGAGTCAACTTAATTAGAGTCTTTCCTGGGCCTTCAACCTGACACCTGAGTGTCACCAGTTTCTTGGTAGGTGTTTTATAACTGCTGCTTTGTAGTGAAGATTGTTTAGCCAGAGAAGTACAACTGGAGGTTTTCGTCTGTGTGAAGGCCCTTGGGGCTTGCCATTTTAGTAGCTGCTGACTGAATGCTCAGCTGAGCAAAACCTCGGCTTCCTCTTTTGGCTCCTAGTAGTCATCCTGGGACAGGCACCTTGTCATACAGATTCTTGTTATGTAGGTGCTCTGAGAGGTAAAAACTGATCCAGGTAGCAGGAACCCAGGAGCCAGGCAGCTGCAGAAGATAAATGTTATTTGTTAAGTTTCTTTAGGAGGGCCACTTGTAGCAGCTTCTCTTTCATGCCTCTGGATGCTACAGGAGGAGGGGCCACTGCTTATCCTGACTGCCTCAGGGACTAGGGTCAGTCCCTTTCCCAGTCTTGATAGATAGGATAGGTTGAGGCTTAGAGTCCTTCTGTTGAGGAACTAGTACACTAGAGAAAGAGAGACACAAATAATTTTCAGTGATCCTTGGCGTAGAAGAGTTAATTTTCATGGTGTATCTTCAGGATAAACTCCTAGAATTGGGGATGCTGAGTCGAAGAGTAAATGCATATGTAGTTTTATTAGATATTGACCAGTTTCACTTCATAGTGGTTATATCATTTTGTATTTCCATCAGCAGTGTAAGAGAATGTCTATTTGCTCTGTGCCTTGTCAACAGAATGTATCATCAAGCTTTTGAATTTTTGCCAATCTGATGGGTGAGAAATGGTTTCTCAGAGTAGCTAACTAAAAAAAGTCATGCTAAAATGTTCCTTAAGGATGATAATTTATTTCCCAACCTTATGCGGAGGGAAGTAATTTTCCTTTTCTAGGAAATTGAAGTGGATGCACCCATTTTTCCATTCAGCTGTATACTAGTCCCTCTGAGCAGGAGTATAGGTCCAAGTAGGCAGTAGGAAAGTTCCCAGCATGTGGTGGAGAAAGAGAGAATGCTTTTGATACAGAAAGCTTTCGGCCTTATTCATCTCCATTACAACCATTCCCAGAACTTTTCAGGCGATTGCTCTGGACGTTAGCAGATATATTTTTAAAAAATAATTTCAGAATTGCAAGGATAGTTCAAAGAACCCTCCAGCCCCCAAACCAGTGGTCAGCAAACACCATGGGCCAAATGCATTCTGCCACCCGTGTTTGTGTAGCCCATGCATGAGCTGAGAATGGATTTTACCATTGAAGGGATTTGTTTTTTTAAAGGACTATGTGACAGAGACCACATATGGCCCTCAAAGCCTAAAATATTTATTATCTGGCCCTTTTCAGAAAGAGTTTGCCAACCCTTGCCCTAACCCATTTGACAATCAGTTCCTGACATGCTATCCCATCACCCCAGAATACTTCAGAGTGTGCTTACCACAGAGATTTTTTCATGATTACAATACAGCCATTAAAATCAGGAAATTAGCGTTGATAAATACCATCATCTAATTCACAGACTTAATTCATGTTTTACCAAGTGTCCTAGTAATGTCTTTTATATTTTTTCCAGGCTCGTGTGTTATAATTTTATTATTTCTTTTTGTCTCCTTCAATTTGGAACAATTCTGTGGTCTTTTCTCAACTTTTATGACCTTGACACTTTTGAAAATTACAGGCCAGTTATTTGATAGAATGTCCCTTAATTTGGGCATTGCTAGGGAGGAAAAACTTTTACTCTACCCTCTTAATTCGGTGCCTGGGGGCCTGTGACAAAAGACGGATCAACAGGAGAAAGGCATACAATTTTTATTAATATTTACATGCATGGGATTTCACAGAAAAGAAATTAAACTCAAAGAAGTGGTTAGACTCCGAAGCTTGTATACTCTTTTAACAAAGGAAAGGTTTGAGCTTCAAGGGATGATGAATCGTGGGGAAGTAACTAGGAAATATATGGGGGAACTAATGGAAGGTAAGGTCTGTTTATGCAAATGAATCATAGCTCTTCTCTACCTGGAACAAGGGACACCTTCCTCAGAGGAAAATTTGCTGGATTTTAGGCAGATAAGGGGAGGGCAGAGAATTCTTCCTATATCTGTTTTCACTTATCTTCAGCTTAAAATAATCCTTTTTCCAAAGTAGCATATTTTGGGGAGGCATATTCTGATCCCCTTCAGCATCTTTGGCAGGAACATTACTATTCCTGAAAAAGGATGGTGTTTTTTCTTCTCCTTCAGTCCTGTTAGGTGATACAGGCTTTCATGTTGTCTCATTACTGTGAAGTTAACTTTGATCACTGATTCAGGTGTGTCTGCTAGGTTTCTCTGCTGTAAAGTTACTCATTTTCCCTTTGTAATTAATAACTATTTTGTGGGGGGGCTTCCCTGGTGGCACAGCGGTTGAGAATCTGCTTGCCAATGCAGGGGACACAGGTTCGAGCCCTGGTCTGGGAGGATCCCACATGCCGCGGAGCGACTGGGCCCGTGAACCACAACTACTGAGCCTGTGCGTCTGGAGCCTGTGCTCTGCAACAAGAGAGGCCGCGATAGTGAGAGGCCTGTGCACCGCGAAGAAGAGTGGCCCCCGCTCGCCACAACTAGAGAAAGCCCTCACACAGAAACGAAGACCCAACACAGCCAAAAATAAATAATTAATTTAAAAAAAAAATAAAATAACTATTTTGTGGGAAGGTTCTTGAAATTATGTAACTACCCCATTTCTCACCAAATTTTAACCCACTGTTTTTAGCATCCATTTATATTTCTTGGCTGAGTTATTATACTGTGCTAGTTGCCAAATAGTATTTTTCTAATTCCAGCATCCTTTCTACATTCATCAGTTGAAACTGCACTGTAAAGAAAAGTTTTCTCCTCTCCCTGTTCATTTTTTCACTTATTTTATTATATCAGCATGAACTCAATGGGCTCTTATTTTATTTAATGGGTTATAATCTATTAATGTCATTATATATTTTGATGCTCAAATTGTACCATATTTGGTCAAGGGGCGTCTCTTCATACTGGCTTCTTTGTCTTTTTTGACATGTCTCCATCATTATTTAGGAACTTCCTCTTTCTGGCCTGCCAAGATGATACTGGCTGGCTTATTTTGTGCCCTCTCTGCCCTAGCCCTTGAATTAGTCATTTCTCCAAGGAGCATGGTTCCTTTTAAAAGCCACGATATGGGTGGTAGGCATGGTTGCTGATATTCGGGTTCACTGTTCCCAGAGAATGTATACATGTAACATGTATATATCTTTCTAAATTTCTTGATCTCTATATATTGAGAACTGTAAGCCAACATTGACATCTTTACTTCCAATTCTAGTTCATTCTAGTTTTTTCCATTTCCATATTTGTAACTCCTTTCTTTGATAGTGAGAAACCTGACTCCCATTACCCTCTATGTACTTACTTGATAATTTCTTCCCATATGAAAACAGTCTGGCTTTGTAATCACTGACTTCCTGTAATCACTGACTTCCTGCCCTCCTCAGCTTGCTGGATCTCCAATGCCCTATGCCAAACTGACACCACTTTTCTCTGCAAGCGGACAACCTCCTTACCCTTGTCAGTCTCTGACATCCCATGCCAGGCACCGTCCCACCAACCCCCAACTACTCAGCCATTATCATTATATAATGGTTTCTAGACTGAATTATTCAGGAAGGAAGCGGAGGAAGGAGGATTCTTAGGTTCACTAAGTATCTCAGGAGCCTGCATAATTAAAAAAAATAAGTTTACTGAGATATAATTTACATACTGTAAAATTCACCAATTGTAAGTTATCCAGTGGTTTTTACTAAATTTATAAAATTGTGCAGCCATCACCAGAATCTAAATTTAGAACATTTCCATAATCCAAAATGTTTCCTTGTGCCCATTTGCAGTTAATCCTACTCTTTCTCCCAGCCTCAGGCAACCACTGATCTGATTTTGGTTACATAAATTTGCCATTCCTGAACATTTAATATAAATGGAATCATACTCCTTGTAGTTTTCTTGTTTCTGGCTTCTTACGTTTAGCGTAATGTTTTTGAGTTTTATCCATGTTGTAAGCACGCATCAGCAGTTCATTCCTTTTGTTATTTAATAATGTTCCATTGGATGGATAGACCACATCTTGTTAGTTCATTCTTCAGTTGATGGACAGCTGGATTGTTTCCAGTTTGGGACTATTATGAGGAATTTTTTTGTTTGTTTTTGTTTTTTTGCGGTGCGCGGGCCTCTCACTGTTGTGGCCTCTCCCGTTGCGGAGCACAGGCTCCGGACGCGCAGGCTCAGCAGCCATGGATCACGGGCCCAGCCGTTCCGCGGCATGTGGGATCCTCCCGGACCGGGGCACGAACCCGTGTCCCCTGCATCGGCAGGCGGACTCTCAACCACTGCGCCACCAGGGCAGCCCTATGAGGAAATGTTGATGTGAACATGTGTGTACATGTCATTGTGTGGACATACGTTTTCATTTCTCTTGGGTAGAGTCCTAGGAATGGAATTGAGTTGTATGATTAGTTTATGCCTAACGTTATTTTAATATATGTATATAAATGTATTTATTAATTTTGGCTGTGTTGGGTCTTCGTTGCTGTGCACGGGCTTTCTCTAGTTGCAGCAAGCGGGGGCTTCTCTTCGTTGCGATGTGCGGGCTTCTCATCGTGGTGGCTTCTTTTGTTGCGGAGCATGGGCTCTAAGCATGCGGGCTTCAGTAGCAGCGGCGCATGGGCTCAGTAGTTGTGGCTCGTGGGCTCTACAGCGCAGGCTCAGTACTTGTGGCTCAGAGGCTTAGTTGCCCTGCGGCATGTGGGATCTTCCCGGACCAGGGCTCGAACCCATGTCCCCTGCATTGGCAGGCAGATTCTTAACCACTGTGCCACAAGGGAAACCGTAACGTTTTAGAAAGTTGTATCATTTTATATTCCTACCAGCAACGTTTGAGGGACCATTTTTTTACGTCTTCACCAACACTAGATATTCTTTTTGCTTGATTATAGCAAAAATTTCTCTCAATATGTTGTAGTTTCCAGTGTACAAGTCTTACACTTCTTTTGTTAAATTTATTCCTACGAATTTTATTCTTTCTCATGCTATTGTGAGTGGAAGTGTTTCTTAATTTCATTTTCAGGTTGTTGGTTGCTAGTATATAGAAATACAGTTAGCTTTTGTGTATTCATGTATCCTGTGATCTTGCCGAACTTGTTTATTGGTTTTAGTAGTTTTTTTTTTAATTCCTTGAGATTTTCCACATACAGGATCATTTTATCTGTGAATAATAACAGTTTTACTTCTTCTTTTCCATCCTGGATGATTTTATTTTTTACTTACTGTACTGGCAGGAAACTTCAGTACACTGTTGAATAGAATAAGCAAAAGCAGACATACTTGCCTTTTTCCTTCTCTTAGTAAGAGGAAGAAAGCATTTTGTCTTTCACCATTAAATATGTTAGTTGTGAGGTTTTCATAGGTGCCCTTTATCAGGTTGAGGATGTTCCCTTAACTTGTCCGAGTTTGTTGAGAGCATTTATTGTGAATGTGTGTTGGACCTTTGTTAAAAAATGTGTTTTCTGCATCTATTGAGATGATCATATAGTTTTTGTCCTTTATTCTATTAATATGGTATAATATATTAATTGATTTTAAACCAACTTTGCAAAGGATAGATCCCATAGTTTAGAATCCTTTTGCTTTTTCTTTCCCTTCCCTTCTATTTTTCTTCTCTTTTAAATTGGTTTTTAAATTTTATTTTCATTTTTAACTGTGACTTAATATAAAGAGCATAAAATTTGTCATTTTAACTATTTTTAAGTGTATAGTTCTGTGGCATTAAGTACATTCATATTATTGTGCAGTGTCACTCCCATCCATTTCCAGAATGTTTTCATCTTTGCAAACTGAAACGCTGTACCCATTAAACGCTCATTCCCCATTCCTTCCTCTCCCAACCCCTGGTAACCACCATTCTACTTAACTTTCTTTATGAATTTGACTACTCTAGACATCTCATATAAGTGGAATCATAAAACGTTTGTTCTTTTGTGACTGGCTTATTTCACTTAGCAAAATGTCTTTAAGGTCATTGCTGTTGTAGCATGCGTCAGAATTTCCTTCCTTTTTTAGGCTGAATAATATTCCATTGTGTGTATATACCACAACTTTCTTTATCCATTCATCTATTGAGGACACTTGGGTAGCTTCCACCTTTTGACTATTGTGAATAATGCTACTCTGAACATGGTGTACAGATATCTGTTCGAGTCCTTGCTTTCAGTTCTTTTGGGCATGTGCCCAGAAGTGGAGATGCTAGATCATACGGTAATTTTTTGTTTAATTTTTTGAGGAACCACCCTACTATTTTCCACAGCAGCTGCACCGTAGTGCATTCCCACCAGCAATGCATAAGTGTTCCAATTTCTGCACATGCTAGCCAGCACTTGTAATTTTCTGTTTTTATAGTTGTTGTTTATAATAGCCATCCTGATGAGTATGAAGTGGTATCTTATTGTGGTTTTGATTCGCATTTCCTTGATGATTAGTGACATGGAGCAGGTTTTCATGTGCTTGTTGACCATTTGTATATCTTCTTTGGAGAAATGCCTATTTGTGTCATTTTAAAATCTGGTGTTGTTTATTGTTTTTGTTGTTGTTTTGTAGGACTTACTTATACATCCTGGATATTAATTTTTAATAGTATCTTTGTATAGATTTTGTGCTAGTTCCTTTTGAATTACTAATTATTTTTGAAAGAGGTATGTTCTTCCTAATCTACATGTTTACAAGAAGTTTGTATAGAAGAAAGACCAGGACAGTGGATTAGACTGTTAAGTAGTGTCTGTGGTTTACAGTGAAGCTCATTATATTGCATTTTTTTTTCTCTCTAGCTGTAAGTCTGTCTTTAGGCCACTGCACTATGGTCCTAAGTAGGGTCCAGGAAATAAGCTCACACAGCCATCCATTCACTGTGTCTTTGAGTGGGTTCATTAGTACTGTCTTTTTGATTGTGTTAAAGCTAGAGTTTACCTCATCTAATTGAGGTGTAATTGACATATTATATTAGCTTCAGGTGTACAGTGTATGATGCAATATTTGTATGTATTGCGAAATGATCACCCTAGTAAGTCCAGTTAACATCCGTCACCATACACAGTTGTAATTTTTTTTCTTGTGATGAGAACTTTCAAGATCCACTCCCTCTCCTAGCTACTTTCTAATATGTAGTAGTTATTGTTAACTATAGTCATCATGCTGTCCATTAAATCCCCATGACTTACTCATTTTATAACTGGAAATTTGTACCTTTCAACCCCCTTAACCCATTTTGCCCAGCCCTTCACACCCCCTGCCTCAGGCAACCACCGATGATGTGTTCTCTATATTCATAAGCTCAGACATATTTGTTTCTTTGCTTTATATTCCACATAAAAGTGAGATTATATGCTATTTATCTTCTTCTGTGTGACTGTTTCACTTAGCATAATGCCCTCAAGGTCCATCCATGTTTTTACAAATGGCAAGACTTCACTGTTTTTTTTAAAAATTTTTTTTCAATTAAAAAAAATTGAAGTAGAGTTGATTTACAATGTTGTGCCAGTCTCTGCTGTACAGCAAAGTGACTCAGTTACACACATAGCGACATGCTTTTTTTAATATTCTTTTCCATTATGGTTTATCCCAGGATTTTGAATATAGTTCCCTGTGCTATACATTAGGATCTTGTTGTTTATCTATTCTAAATGTAACAGTTTGCATCTACCAACCTCAAACTCCCAGTCCATCCCTCTCCCTCCCTCACTTGCCCTTGGCAACCACAAGTCTGTTCACTATGTCTTGAGTCTGTTTCTGTCCTGTAGATAGGTTCATTTGTGCCACATGTAAGTGATATCGTATGGTATTTGTCTTCCTTTTTCTGACTTACTTCACTTAGTATGATAATCTCTAATTGCAACCATTGCTGCAAATGGCATTATTTTGTTCTTGTTTGTGGCTGAGTAGTATTCCATTGTATATATGTACCACATCTTCTTTATCCATTAATCTGTTGATGGACATTTAGGTTGTTTCCATGTTTTGGCTATTATGAATAGTGCTGCTGTGAACATAGGGGTGTGTATATCTTTTTGAATTATAGTTTTTAGACTTCATTCTTTTTCATGGCTGAATAATATTCCTGTGTGTATATATGTGTGTGTGTGTGTGTTTGTCTTTATCCATTCATCCATTCAGTATCTTATAATTCAGTATCTTACAATTTTTATTTATAAAACATTGAATTAAATTTTCCCATATTCAACTATTCTTGTTCCATTATTGCCAGTTTTGATTCATTAATTTTTTTTATTTTTTATGTTATTCATTTATACTTTTGATGATCTAAAACATTCTGTATTTGCAAGTCTTTTTCAGATTTCTATTAATTGACTCCTATCCCATGGAAATTCATCTTCCCATTATTGATTTTATTGGCTGACTTTCTTACCATCAGATATTTTTTAAGTGTTTTGGTTATTATTGTGACTGGTAATTCGTTTTCTGTGTAGTTTTTTTTTTTTTTTTTTTTGCGGTACATGGACCTCTCACTGTTGTGGCCTCTCCCATTGCGGAGCACAGGCTCCGGACATGCAGGCTCAGCGGCCATGGCTCACGGGCCCAGCCGCTCCGTGGCATGTGGGATCCTCCCGGACCAGGGCACGAACCCGTGTCCCCTGCATTGGCAGGTGAACTCTCAACCACTGCGCCACCAGGGAAGCCCAATATAGATTTTTTTTTAAGATTTTTTTTTTCTAACTTCAAGTGAGTGGTGGCAAAAAATACAGTTGACTATTAGAACTATTTTGGTTCCATTTGTGCTGAGGTGCCAGAAGTTTTACCCACTATTGCTGCTGTAACATCGCCGCAAATGTCACCCAGCAAAAAAAGTAAATAATGTCTCAGTATTCTTATGAAAATAGACTTGACATTGCCGTCCTTCTGAAAGGGCCTCAGGATCCTTCAGCGGTTTGCAGACCAACTTGATCATGATATTTTTAAAAATTAAACTTGCTAAAATTGTATAGAATTAAAACATGCATGCTTATAAAGGAAACAGACATATAATTTTCTTAGGCTGTTGTTATCCGGTTTTGAATCAAAGTTATACTAATGCCATAGCACAACTTAGGCAGCTTTCCAACTTACTCTGTTTTCTAGCACAACTTTATAATAAGACAAGGATTACTTGTTCCTTGAAAGTTTGTTAGTTATCGCCTGTAGAGAGCTACTTGGCTTGTGGTAGGAGTTGTGTGGAGATGCACAATAAATTCTATGATAGAAGGTTATACAAAATTCAGTGCTGGTGTATGGAAACCAGTCTTTAATTCTGCCCTGGAGAACTCAATGAAGGCTTTAGAGGGAAGGAAGTTTGTGAGTTGAGAAGAGAATAATTAACATAAATTTGTCAGGTAGTCATCTGAGACAAGGATATTTAAGGAGAAGCAATAGCATGTGCAAGGGAGAGGAGACATAATTGGGGTGTAGAGCATATAGAGAGTGGATTTGTGAGGAGGTGATGATGATCAGGACAGATCGGCAAGGGGCTGGCCATATCATGAAGCGCCTTGAATAGCATGCTAATAACTAATTTCGAAATTTATTTATTTGACATGTGAGGTGATCATTTACTAGTTTTCTTTAAACTACTGTAGCTTAGAATTGAACCATGGTTGTACCAATTAACATGCAGTATAATTACTACTATTACATTACTGATTGCTACAAATTTCTTTTCCTACTGCAGCCATCCCCCTCCTGTTCACTTTACATATGTGTAAGCCACCCACATTTTAAATTTAATTTTTATTTTGTCGGAGTACTATATGGACATAATTTCAAAAGTCAGTGACTTCTTTAAGGCTTGTAAAAGAAAACTAGATATTCTCTTACCCCACTCTTACCATCCTTAATTTTTGCTTCTCAAAAGTAAGCACTTTATGGGCTTCCCTGGTGGCGCAGTGGTTGGGAGTCCACCTGCCGATGCAGGGGACGCAGGTTCGTGCCCTGGTCCGGGAAGATCCCACGTGCCGCGAAGCGGCTGGGCCTGTGAGCCATGGCCGCTGAGCCTGCGCATCCGGAGCCTGTGCTCCGCAACAGGAGAGGCCACAGCAGTGAGAGGCCCGCGTACAGCAAAAAAAAAAATAAAGTAAGCACTTTAAATTATTTCATGTTAAAAACAAAAAAAGAAGAAACCAAACAAAAAAAATTATTTCATCTGTATCAGTGTCAATTATGACTTCATAACTATTATCCTAGTTCAATCACTGTATGCTGTGATTATGTTTGTTTTCTTTTACAACTTTTTGTTTTCTTGAGGGTTATAATTACCTCACTTTTGCATTGCTTCATATTTTATGTAGAATTCATTTGTTCATCCCCAAATTTTCCATCAGAAGTGTAAAATGCAGTAGGTTACATTAAATGATCTAATGATCCTCCCCGTCACCCCCATCATTATTCCTAGAACCCTCTCATATTCCACTCCAGTCTACCTTGATTATTCTCTAGTCTTCTTGCATAGTTGCCATCATGGTATTACCATTACCTCTTTCCACTATGGGTTTTAATAAGTTCACCAGATCTTCTGCCTTCCTCTTAGTCAAGTCCTTCATTTTGGTGGACCATAGACACGCAGATTCTTTTTTTTTTTTTTTTTTAATTCTTTTTAGCTGCACCACACAGCATGTGGGATCTTAGTTCCCTGGCCAGAGATGGAACCTGCACCCCCTGCATTGGAAGCTCAGAGACTTAACCACTGGACCACCAGGGAAGTCCCAACACCCAGATTCTTTTTTTTTTTTTTTAAGTTTTATTGATCTATACTATTGTTTTCTTTGTTTCCATTTCATTTATTTCTACTTTGATCTTTATGATTTCTTTCCTTCTACTAACTTTGGGTTTTGTTTGTTCTTCTTCCTCTAGTTCCTTTAGGTGTAAGGTTAGATTGTTTATCTGAGATTTTTCTTGTTTCTTGAGGTAGGATTGTATTGCTATAAACTTCCTCCTTCGAACTGCTTTTGCTGCATCCCATAGGTTTTGGATTGTCGTGTTTTTGTTGTCATTTGTCTCTAGGTATTTTTTGATTTCCTCTTTGAGTTCTTCAGTGATCTCTTGGTTATTTAGTAATGTATTGTTTAGCCTCCATGTGTTTGTGTTTTTTACATTTTTTTCCCTGTAATTTATTTCTAATCTCATAGCGTTGTGGTCAGAAAATATATATGATTTCAATTTTCTTAAATTTACTGAGGCTTGATTTGTGACCCAAGATGTCATCTGTCCTGGAGAATGTTCCACGTGCACCTGAGAAGAACGTGTAATCTGCTGTTTATGGATGGAGTGTCCTATAAATATCAATTAAATATATCTGGTCTATTGTGTCATTTAAAGCTTGTGTTTCCTTATTAATTTTCTGTCTGGATGATCTGTCCATTGGTGTAGGTGAGGTGTTAACAGTCCCCCACTATTACTGTGTTACTGTTGATTTCCTGTTTTATAGCTGTTAGCATTTGTCTTATGTATTGAGGTGCTCCTGTGTTGGGTGCATATATACTTATAATTTTTATATCTTCCTCTTGGACTGATCCCTTGATCATTATGTAGTGTCCTTCCTTGTCTCTTATAACATTTCTATTTTATCTGATATGAGTATTGCTACTCCAGCTTTCTTTTGATTTCCATTTGCATGGAATATCTTTTTCCATCCCCTCACTTTCAGTCTGTATTTGTCCCTAGGTCTGAAGTGGATCTCTTGTAGATAGCATATATACACGTCTTGTTTTTGTATCCATTCAGGCAGTCTGTGTCTTTTGGTTGGAGCATTTAATCCATTCACATTTAAGATAATTATTGATATGTATGTTCCTATTACCATTTTCTTAATTGTTTTGGGTTTGTTTTTGTAGGTCCTTTTCTTCTCTTGTGTTTCCCACTTAGAGGAGTTCATTTAGCATTTGTTGTAGAGCTGGTTTGGTGATGCTGAATTCTCTTAGCTTTTGCTTGTCTGTAAAGCTTTTGGTTTCTCCGTGGAATCTGAGTGAGATCCTTACCAGGTAGAGTAATCTTGGTTGTAGGTTCTTCCCTTTCATCACTTTAAATATATTGTGCCACTCCCTTCTGGCTTGCAGAGTTTCTGCTGAGAAATCAGCTGTTAACCTTATGGGAGTTCCCTTGTATGTTATTTGTCATTTTTCCCTTGTTGCTTTTAATAATTTTTCTTTGTCTTTAGTTTTTGTCAATTTGATTACTGTGTGTCTCGGTGTGTTTCTCCTTGGGTTTATCCTGCCTGGGACTCTCTGTGCTTACTGGACTTGGATGGCTATTTCCTTTCCCGTGTTAGGGAAGTATTCGACTATAATCTCTTCAAATATTTTCTCGGGTCTTTCTCTCTCTCTTCTCCTTCTGGGACCCCTATAATGTGAATGTTGGTGCATTTAATGTTGTCCCAGAGGTCTCTTAGGCTGTCTTCATTTCATTTCATTCTTTTTTCTTTATTCTGTTCCATGGCAGTAAATTCCACCATTCTGTCTTCCAGGTCACTTATCCATTCTTCTGCTTCAGTTATTCTGCTGTTGATTCCTTCTAGTGTATTTTTCATTTCAGTTATTGTATTGTTCATCTCTGTTTGTTCTTTAATTTTCTAGGTCCTTGTTAAAGATTTCTTGCATCTTCTCGATCTTTGCCTCCATTCTTTTTCCGAGGTCCTGGATCATCTTCACTATCATTATTATGAATTCTTTTTCTGGAAGGTTGCCTATCTCCACTTCATTTAGTTGTTTTTCTGGGGTTTTATCTTGTTCCTTCATCTGGTACATGGGCCTCTGCCTTTTCATTTTGTCCATCTTTCTGTGAATGTGGTTT
The DNA here is from genome assembly GCF_949987515.2 of Delphinus delphis. NCBI lineage: Eukaryota > Metazoa > Chordata > Mammalia > Artiodactyla > Delphinidae > Delphinus > Delphinus delphis. Next base: position 37,633,992 of record NC_082683.1, read on the forward strand.
TCGTTCCACAGCCTGCAGGATTGTAGTTCTTCTTGCTTCTGCTGTCTGCCCTCTGGTCCGGACACCCAGCTTCTTAAAAGGCACCTATGTTCAGTATATATTGCCTGAGCTGTCTTCCCTCATACATCTAAGTTTCTTCAGCTGTGGGCCTCTGAAAGCCAAGGATTGATTACATTCATATATTTTAGTCCTTCCAGTGCCTGGCCTAGAACGTTGAAATTAACTATCACTAAAAATGACTGGGATATAGTGTTTGACTACTGAAAGTGGGGGCTTAGTTCTAAAAGTAGCCTCTGTATCCATAGCTGCCTCATAGAAACAGCCATGGATACAGAGGCTATCTTGTATAGATTAGAAGTGTTCTAATCTTCTCTATTATGGAAACTTGGGCACAGGCCAGACAGCTGGGCTATTTATTGAGGAAGGAGGCAGAAAAGAAGGGTTGTTACCAATTCAGGGTTTAACGTGGATATTGGACAAACATATGGAATGCTTACAAGATATTTTGTGTTTCTCTTTAACTACTGTCTCTCAGAGAAACTGGTCTGTAAATGTAACCTGGGAGTGGGCTTATAAATTGGAACTTCCAAAGAAATCCGGAAGCCATGGGAACTTAGTAAAGACAAACCAAATATACCACAACTTCCCAGACACTGTGTAATTAGGGATGGCCTTAGACTACTTCATTTTACCAAGGCCCATATTTGTCGTGGAAGTGTACTCCATTCAAAGAAAAAATCTCTAGTCTCATTGGCCACTTTCCTTTTATCACCAAGAAATACACTGCTTTAAGAATGCATTACAGGACCATTCTCTCCCATTCATTAGTTATCCAAACAATAATAACTGTGTATCAGCCACTGTCCTGGGCACTGGAAATATAGACACGCTTAGAATACACAAATTCTGAAGCATTGCCCACTCTAGGGCTTTTACATTTCTCTGCCAGGTTTATTCAGTTGGAACTCTGGGAATGTGAACATCAACTACAGTCAGCAATGACAGAACTATCTAGTTTTCTAGGTGGTGAGCACAACTCTTTTTTCATCTTGAGACTGGGGTTGGGGACATGCTGCTGCTGCCCTGTTAGGGAAACTTCCCACTATGTCACATGATTCCAGGGAAGGAGATTACACTGGCTTACATTTAGCCAGTTACCCACTTTCCTCATGTTTTTTACTTTAAAACCTGATTCATTCCAAGCAGTATGGGTCTGTTTAATCCATGGTGGTACCTTGGACATTGGCATTTGAGCTTTAGAAGTAAATTTATTTCTTTTCACTGTAAGTTAGTATTGTTGCAGGACCATGTAGCTGAGACTTTTAGGTCTGGCTCTTATATTCTGCCAGGAGTGGAATCATGCTTCCTTTGCATTGTTGCTGGTCTTTTCTTCTACAGCACAGTGAAAGGATTCAGGATTGGCCAGTGTAGAGATAATCTGTACCTCTTGGTATTTTGTCTGGATCAAGAGAGTTCTTTGCTGTACCTTGTTGATGTTGACAGTGGTAGCCAAGATGGTCATGACTAAAGAATTTGGTGAGAGCATAGTCTTTGCTGAGTCTCTGCCATAGCCGGTCTCCTCTCCAGTATTTGTGGCTCTGTCAAAGTTCTGTTCTAATCCCTAAGGTAGTTTTTTTTTTCTTCCTTTTTTCCCATCTTCATTGAGGTATAATTGACATTTAATATTGTGTAAGTTTAAGCTGTACCATGTGATGATTTGATACACATATATATTGTGAAATGTTTACCACAATACGGTTAGTTAACACATCCTTCACCTCACATAATTATCATTTTGTTGTTGTTATTATGGTGAGAAAATTAAAGCTCTGCTCTCACAGCAGCTTTCAAGTATATGATACAGTATTGCCAATCATAGCCACCATGCTGTATATTAGATGCCCGCCTAGGGTAGTTCTTTTTTTTTTTTTTTTTTTTTTTTTTTTTACGGTACGCGGGCCTCTCACTGTTGTGGCCTCTCCCGTTGCGGAGCACAGGCTCCGGACGCGCAGGCTCAGCGGCCATGGCTCGCGGGCGCAGCCGCTCCGCGGCATGTGGGATCTTCCCGGACCGGGGCACGAACCCACGTCCCCTGCATCGGCAGGCGGACTCTCAACCACTGCGCCACCAGGGAAGCCCAGGGTAGTTCTTAATAACCTTTCTGTCCATCCATTTTCTGTCCCCTGAAGTTAGTCAAATTATGAAAAATGCCCTTGTTTTTCTGGATATGTGCCTTCTGAATCAATCATCTTTAGGATGGAGACCCACATTAAGAAAGTCCTAGGGCAAAGAGAAAGTAAGTTACATTAGGCTTTCAAAAATTATTGGTGCGTTATTGTGACCTAGGGCAAGCTGCTTAGCCTCTCTGTGTTTCAGGTTCCTTGTCTGTATAAAGTGGATTATAGTAGTACCTACTTCATAGGGTGTGAGATACTACATGCAGTGCTTTAAACAGTGCACAGCTAACACTTAATAAATGCTAGCTATTATAATTATTGTTTTAAATGCATAGCTAATAGAATGTGAGGAAAATCCCAAGTGACCTAAATCTAAGAGAGAAAACAATGCCTCAACAGTGGGAATCAGTGTTGGAACTTCCAAGAAAGAGGGCCAGGGAGGAGGTACATTGTATTAGTCTTGATATCCGTTAGGGGAAAAAGGATGAGGCCTTGGGCTTGTTTAGTGTAGGGAGACCCTAAGTTAGGGTAGAATTGAGACCCCACACTCAAAGGACTTTACCCTCAGTGTAGGAATGCACTAGGAAAACAGTTTGCCCACTGTCATGGAGAGATGAAAGGAAGTTCTTTAATCTCATCTAGGTTTTAAGTAGGCTCTTAATAAGAAATAAAAAAAGTCTCCTTGAGAATTTTAAACTATAGACCTTTATTCAACTGAATTTGAGGCCTGGAGTTTATACCATATGTATGGTCTTAAGAGCTGATTCTGGGCTGTAAATAACTCTGACAAATCTGTCAGAAACAAATTCAAAAAATTTTTAAAGACATATCTTCAAATCAGGTAGCACAAGATTCCCATAAAGCCACACTAAATAAAGGTGAGTTTACAGTACAAAACCATAGACCATACAAGGAAGCAGTCCACCACATGTGAAAATCAGAAGAAAAAAGAAACAGTAAGATTAGACCCCTAAGAACTTTAGAAAGTAGCATTATGAATGAAAACTGTAAAATAAGTATATATAAAGTGAATAAAAATATAAATGGAGACAAAAATGCGAGAACAAAAGACATTTAATTTTAAAAGATCAGGCATATTTTGAAAAAAATGACAATTAGAATTCAAGGAATTAAATACATTGTAACATTGAATTTGAAAGCTCAGTAGTCAGGTTATATAGTAGAGCTGTGGACAAAGCTAGTAAAATTTTATCTAAAGTGCAGCACAGAGATGGAAAGATGTAAAATATGAATGAGAACTAAGAAATATGGAGGATACAATAATAAGGTCCAACAGAGTATAGAGAAATGGGGGAAAGGCAGTATTCATAGAAATAATGATTGAGACCTTCCAGAATTGATTAGAAACCAAAATAACATCATGGAGCACAATAGGTAAAAATAAATGTCCATCTAGGTACATTGCAGTAAAATTTCAGAACCAAAAAACAGAGGTCTTCAAAGGAACTAGAGAACCTTCAAGAATCCACAAAAGCTAAAAGAGCTCTAACGAATGAGTTGAGCAAGGAAGTTTACCTAAGAAAATTGAAAGCATAATGTACACACGAATACACAAATACTCATAGCAACATCATTTAAACTATCTAAAGAGCAGAAACAACTCAAGTTGTCCATCAGTTTATGAATGGATAAATAAATGTTGTATATTCTTCACACAATAGAATATTATTCAGCCATAAAAAGAAACGAAATACTGACAAGTACTTCAACATGGATGAATCTTGAAAACATGCTAAGCGAAAGAAGCCTGACTTAAGGCCACACGATATATGATTCCATTTATTTGAAATATCCAGAATAGGTGGAATCCGTAGAGACAGAAAATACTTTGGTGGTTGCCTGGGAAAGGGGGTAGCAAAGATGGGGATGGAGAGTGACTGCTTTATGGGTACAGGGGTTCTTTGGGGGATAATGAAAATGTTCTGGAATTAGCAGTGGCGGTTGCACAGCCTTGCGAGTGTACTAAAAACCACTAAATTATGCACTTTAAAAGGTTGAATTCTATGGTATGTGAATATACCTAAAAAATTATGGTTTAAAAAAACAAAGCAGTGAGAGAGCAAAGAAAAATTAACTACAAAAGAACAACAGTCCTAAGAGCAAGCTTCTCAATAGAGATAACAGGAGCCATAAGACAATGGAATAATATCTTTAAGATATTGAGAAAAAAGTTACTCCCAACAAGAGGTTGTAGAATTCCATACCTGTGTAATTATCGTTGGAAGTCACTGAGAAAAATAAAGCCATTTTCAGACAAACTGTGAAATTGAGAAGGTTTATCAATATCAGATTCTCAGTGAAATAATCACTTAGAAAAGAAGAAAGAAAGACAAAAGTTGTGAGATCTAAGAGAGAATGCTGAGCAAAGAAATTGGAAAGTATGAGTAAATCAAAGCAAGCAATTATTGTATGAAACAATAAGAATTACTAATTTGGCATTATAAAAGCAAGATAGACCTGAACCACTGGACCAAATTACATGTAAGTTGGAAGGGGTGGGGAGAATTGGAGTTAAGATCTCATTTTTTTAAAATTTATTTATTTTATTTATTTATTTTTGGCTGCGTTGGATCTTTGTTGCTGTGCGCGGGCTTTCTCTGGTTGCGGGGAGCAGGGACTACTCTTCCTTGTGGTGCGCTGGCTTCTCATTGCGGTGGCTTCTCTTGTTGCAGGGCACAGGCTCTAGGCTCATGGGCTTCAGTTGTTGTAGCACGCAGGCTCAGTAGTTGTGGTACGTGGGCTCTAGAGCGAAGGCTCAGTAGTTGTGGCGCACGGGCTTAGTTGCTCCGCAGCATGCGGGATATTCCCGGACCAAGGATCGAACCTATGTCCCCTGTATCGGCATGCAGATTCTTAACCACTGAGCCACTAAAGAAGTCCCAAGATCTAATTTTGTTTAGAAGCGAGGGTTGAGATGCTAGCTAACCTTAGACCTAAGACTTAGGCTCTTGTTAAGACAAGAATGCCTATTAAAAGCTTAATAACAATAACTACGTTTTAAAAAAACCACAACAGTATATAATTTCCAAACCAATGGAGTAGAAGTTAAAAAATACTTCATTAATCCAAAGAGAGCTGAGTAAGGGGGATTCTCAGGGGCAGGTCACAGTGTTACATAGGGAAATGTGGAAGGTGACACTGAAGGAGGTATGGGATATTTGCCATTGTATAGGTGGGGAAGGGCATTCCAAGTGGAGGGAACAGTTAGTGCAGTGGTCCAAGTAGCTTGGTGTTTCTGTGTGAAATTAGCAGCCTTTGTAAGGTTTTGGGCAAATCATCTGATTTATGCCTTAAAAGGATCACTGTGGCTACTTGTGTTGAGAACAGACTGGCAATAGGAGATAGGAGTAAACCAGAGAGACTAGTTAGGAGGTTGTTGAAATAACCCAGGCAAAAGACAAATAATGGATTTATCTCCAAGCAGCACCCTTTATTTACTGAGAGAACATGCATTTTCTCCCACTCTAGCATCTCAGTCTTTACAGGGACATCATCCTGGTTGTTATTCTGAAGTAACACCTGGAAGTGCTTGACCTTAAAATGGACCCAAATTCTTGTCTATTGTATTGATCACACTTAATGAAACAAAAGTGGTCTTTTCCTCATTCCTCATTCTGAAAGGAATAGCCAAGTGCAAGTCAATTCTTTACCGAGTGCTTGGATTCCTAGGAGCAGCTGGACTTCTGGAATTGACAGATTGGAGATTAGAGACCCTGAGGGGTCTGCAACCACGCATCTTACCCCGTATTCTATATTCCTTCAGACTGGGAAACAGACTTCCTAAATAAATTTACGGCAGCTCCTGCAGGGGCTCAAATTTGAGTACCTGCTAGTTGCTGGGAGAAGGGATTTTTGAAGGCTGGTAACTCTTCAAATATGGCCACAATTCAAGTTTCACAGAGATTACACAGGTGCTTTAGTCCTTCTCCCACTACCCATGGAGGGGTGACTGTGGTAAAGCAAGTAGGAAGATGAAATGCCAGGCCTTGCTCTGAGTGACCAAGTGACTGGCATGGTGGTGGGCAGCAGTCTAGTTTAACCCAGTCCTTGCAGTGGTTAGTAGAACATCAGCTCCGGGAGCTTCCAGGTTACCTTCCATCAGCTGAGAGTGAGTGTGGCTGACACTGTAAACATCTGGTACTTTAATCTTCTGGAATGAAAAAATGAAGACCTGCCCTTTATCTTCTAGGATCCTGGGGGCAATGGCCAGTGCTTGTTGAAATGGAAAAATTAGGCAGTTCCTTGTCTTGGATCTCAGCTGAGTCATGGCATCTGTACCAGGGTATCTGACCTTTTTTTCCCCTGGCAGCTGTTGCAGATTTGCCAAGTGAGATTATATGTACCTTCATACAAAGGCATGTGGCCTGGAAATACGATCTTTACTGTTTTGTATTTAAATTTTAATAAGATCATGACAAATGAAATTAGAATCAATTATCTGTCCCTGCAGTTTTTTTTTTTAAGCACAGTGATTCAATTATACATATACATGTATCCATTCTTTTTCAGATTCTTTTCCCATATAGGTTATTACAGACTATTGATCTTTCTTTTTTAAAAAAATTAATTTATTTATTTTTGGCTGCCTTGGGTCTTCATTGTTGCACGCGGGCTTTCTCTAGTTGCAGTGAGTGGGGGCTACTCTTGGTTGCGGTGCGTGGGCTTCTCATTGCGGTGGCTTCTCTTGTTGCGGAGCATGGGCTCTAGGCGTGAGAGCTTCAGTAGTTGTGGCATGCGGGCTCAGTAGTTGTGGCTTGCGGGCTCTAGAGCACAGGCTCAGTAGTTGTGGCGCACGGGCTTAGTTGCTCAGTGACACGTGGGATCTTCCCGGACCAGGGCTCGAACCCGTGTCCCTTGCACTGGTAGATGGATTCTTAACCACTGCACCACCAGGAAAGTCCTGTCCTGCAGTTTTAAGAGATCTTAGTTTTTATACAAAAGGAGTTTAGACATAGTGGTTTGATATACCTTACAGGTGCCACGTGTGCAAGTATCCTCTTTTATTATAATTCTTGTAACAAATTATACTCATCCATTCATCCATTTAACAAATATTTATTGAGTCTGCCATGTGCCAGGCTGAATTCTAGGCACTGAGAAATACAGCAGTAAGCAAAGATTGTGCAAGTCCCTGATCTCATAGAGCTTAAGATTCTAATGGGAGGAGAGACAACAAACAGAATGAATGCAAAATCCATAGTATGTTAGATAACAGTAAGTGCTATTGAGGAAAATATATCAGGAAAGGAGGAAAAGAGCGTTTGAGAGGGCGGGTGTTACCATTTAAAGTAGAATGGTCAAAGGAAAATCCATTCAGGAGATTGTACTTGAGCAAAGACCTGAAAGAGGTGAGGGAGCAAGCCACGAGGGAAACAGGCAAAGGAAGCTTCCTTTGTAAAGGCCCTGAGGCAGTGGCACACTTGGCATATTCTAAGAACAGTGCAGAGGCCCGTGTGACTAGAGTAGAGTGAGTAGGAGGGAAAGAGGTAATGGAGATCCAGACCGCGTAAAGCTTGTCGGCCATTGTAAGAACATTGACTTCTACTCTCAGTGAGACAGGGAGAATTTTAAGCATAAGAGTGACTTTGATATTATTTATATTGAAAAAATTTTATAGCTTTATTGAAGTATGATTGAAATATAATAGACTGTACATGTTTAAAATGTACAATTTGATGGGTCTTGACACATGTATGCATCTCTGAAACCATTAGTACAGTCAAGACAATAAACATATCTACAGCTCTCCCAAATTTCCTTATGCCTTGTTATAATACCTCCCCGGCCTCTGGTCAGGAACCACTAATCTTTTGTCTGTCACTCTAGTTTAGTGTTTTCTTGAATTTTATATAAATGGAATTGTTCAGTATTTACTCTTTTATGTCTAGCTTCTTGGTTTTAGCATAATTATTTTGAGATTCATTTATTGTGTGAATCAATAGTTCATTCCTTTTTATTGATGAGTAGTAGTCCATTGTATGGATATATTGTGATTTGTTTATCCTTCATCTATTAGTAGACATTTGAGGTGGTTTCTAGTTTTTTGGCTGTCACAAGTAATAAACAGCACATAGTTGGGTCCTGCTGTTTTATCCAATCTGACAGTCTTTGTCTTAATTAAATAGATATTTAGAACATTTACATTTTATGTGATTATTAGTGTAATTGGGTTAAAATCTGTTCTCTTGCTGTTTTCTGTGTGGGCCAACTGTACTTGTTCTTACTTCTTTTTCTGCCTTCCTTTAGACTGAGTATTTTTTATGAGACCATTTTATTTCCCTTTTTTTGTTTGTTTTTCTTTTGTAGTAGTTGCATTAGTATTTATAATATAAAATTTTAACTTTTAGTTTATCTTCAAGTTGTATTATACCACTTCATACTTAATGTAAGAGCCTCACAATAGTATACGTCCATTCTTCCCTTCCAGCCTTGCTGCCTTGGCTGACCTACATTTTATATCTACATATGTTGTAAACCCCACAGTAAATTATTATATTTCCTTTAAAATTCAAGAAGAGTTTTTTTTTTTGGCTGCGCCTTGCAACTTGCAGGATCTTAGTTTCCTGACCAGGAATTGAACCCGTGCCCCTTGCAGTGGAAGCGCAGAGTCTAAACCACTGTACCGCCAGGGAAGTCCCAAGAAGAGATTTTAAAAATAAAAACAAGTGATGTATATTTACCCACACATTTATGATTTTTGGTGCTTTTCTTTATGTGGATCCAGATTTCCATCTAGTATCATGTTCCTTCTGCCTGAAGGACTTGCCTGAGCATCTGGATGAATGGTGGTGCCATGTAATGAAATAGATAGGGAGGAGTTAGCAGGTTTTAGAGGGACATTCACTACCTCTGTTGTTAAATTTGAGATGCCTTTTAGACATCCAGTTAAAGATGTCAAGTAGGTATTCGGATATGAGTCTCACACTCAGAGGTAAGAGCACAGAGTTAGCAATAAAAAGCTGGGTATCATCAACATCATAGATTTAAAGTTATAATACAGGAAAAAATCATTTAGGGAGTGAGTGCAGGGAAGAAGAAAAGATATTCCACATTTGAGCCCCAGAGTACTAAATGGTTTAGAGGTCAGGAAGAGAAGGAACTAGCAAAGGGGAATGAAAAGTGAGCAGCTAGTGAGCTAGGAGGAAGACCAGGAAAGCCTCATCTCCTAGAAGCTAAATAAAGAAGTATCTCAAGAAAAGTTACACAGATGTTAGGTTGAACAAAAGCAGTCAAACACAAAAAAATACATAGTGTGTAATTCTACTTATAGGAAATCCAGCAAAACAAAATTAATTTATGGTGATAGAAGAAAGTAGTTGGGGGATTGACCGGAAGGGGAACATGGGGACTTTCTGGGGTAATAGAATTATTCTAACTTTTGTTTTGGATGTGTTATATGAATGTATACAGTTGTTCAAGGTTCACTGAACAGAACACTTAATTGAATAATCGATATAAATTATATCCCAATTTGTTTTTTAGAAGAGGGAGTTATAGCTGTCGAATGATGTTGAGAGGTTACATAAGACAAGGACTGAGAATTGCCTGTTGTCAGTGGTGACCTTGGTAACAGGCAAGAAAGATGAGGATGATTGTATAGTCTAGAGTGGGTTAAAGGAATAGGGTTAATAGGAAATGAGGGTATGAAGATACAAATACAGAATCCCTGCATGGGATTTTTCCCAAACAGGGGAGCAAAGAAACAGGCACGTTGGAAGAGGTCTATGAAAGGTTTTTTCTTATTTTCTTGAGATATGAGAAATGACAGCATATTTTTATGATGATGAGAGTGATCCAGTAGGAAGTAGAAATTCATGGCATAGGAGGACAGTGCAGATACAGACTTCTTGAATGGGGAGTTGGGGGAGTTGACTTTGGTAGGAACATGGTCTTTCCTTCTGCTGTTACAGATGGGAAAGTACAGTATATGGACAAAGATTTAGGATAATAGATTTTTAATGGCTACTTTTATATTTTTTGGCTGTGTTGGGTCTTCTTTGCTGCGCACAGGCTTTCTCTAGTTGCGGCGAGCGGGGGCTACTCTTCATAGCAGTGTGCGGGCTTCTCATTGCGGTGGCTTCTCTTGTTGTGGAGCACGGGCTCTAGGCGCGCGAACTTCAGTAGTTGTGGCTCGTGGGCTCTAGAGCGCAGGCTCAATAGTTGTGACGCACCTGCTTAGTTGCTCCACGGCATGTGGGATCTTCTTGGACCAGGGATCAAACCTGTGTCCCCTGCGCTGGCAGGCAGATTCTTAACCATTGCGCCACCAGGGAAATCCCAGGCTAATGGATTTTTGTAGCAGAAATATGTAGTACTTCTTTTTGTGTTGATAGTTTTTGCCCCTAGTTGAATAAAAAGCAAAATCAGCAGATGAGGGTAAGATTTGGGGAAGGAGTGCTAGAGGTTTGGGGAGAATTTCTGAATTAGTTGTCTTGGAGAGAGAGCACATTGCCTAGGTAGATGTAGTATGGACCCACTTGATATTTATCATCATAAACATAAAGAAACACCAGCCAGCATGATTTTGGATTTTTCTTCATTCACCTTTAGCTGCCCGAGTACAGTTGCAAAATAGATGGAAAGTTGGGTTTAAAAGGATTGGAGGGGCTTCCCTGGTGGCACAGTGGTTGAGAGTCCTCCTGCCGATGCAGGGGACATGGGTTTGTGCCCTGGTCTGGGAGGATCCCATGTGCCGCGGAGCGGCTGGGCCCGTGGGCCGTGGCTGCTGGGCCTGCGCGTCCGGAGCCTGTGCTCCGCAGCTGGAGAAGCCACAACGGTGAGAGGCCCACGTACTGCAAAAAAAAAAAGGATTGGGATTTCACCAGGACTGTGGTGTCCTGGGGGATAGCAAAGTTTCAGTTAGAGCTAGAATTTAAACTGCATGTTGAGAAAAGAAGTTAAGGATATAGAGTTTGCTGATGACAGACTGAGTTCAGGGAGACAGAGGGTAAGCTTTTTTAAGGATCAAGGAGTAGAGACTATGTCAAATTAGAGATAGAAGTCTTGGGCATTTGAGTGTAACGGGGGTAAGGAGGGGGTGTGAGACATGATTAGATTAGTCCTCCTGGTACCTTAGGGAAAGTTGCTTATCATTTCTAATCATAATCTCTTGAGATTGATCACAGTCCTTCCAGTGGTTCCTTATCACATTTCCAGTGTTTCTTTGCAGTAGTCTACCAGCCCTACAAAGTCTGGCCGTGGCCTATACCCACAGTTTCTATAACCTACTTCTTTTCCTGTCATTCTCCCTTCCTGCCACCTACTTGACTTCTTTGCTATTTCTTGAACATTCTCTCTCTCTTTCTTCATAGCACTTTTCACTCCAGTTTGAGGACAGATAACTCCTCTTGTTCCCTACTACTTCCCTAACACCTAGAATGGTGCCTGGTGCATAGTAGGTGTTCAGTAAATATTTGTTTGGATGAATATAAATGACAGGCTTCTTTAATGCCTTTAAAAGATGGGCTGGGGACTTCCCTGTTGGTCCAGTGGCTAAGAATGCACTCCCAATTCAGGGGGCCCAGGTTCAATCCGTGGTCAGGGAACTAGATCCCGCATGCTGCAACTAAGACCTGATACAGCCAAATAAATAAATATTTTTTAAAAAGAAAGATGGGCTGACTTTCAAATAAATTTATACACACTTTTCAATAGCAGGTACAGCATGAAATGGCCTTTCATCATGATTTGGCTTTCTCCAGCCTCAAGAAAAAGCCTCAGCTATTAACGTGTAAAGGAAAGCCAACTTTGTAGAAGGAACACAGGCCTGTTCTGAAATTTATAGTGAAATGAGAATATTACTTAATCCATTGATTAAGCAGTTTTTAAAAGATAAGTTTTATAGATTAAGTTAATAGTTTTATTTTTATGGCAAGAACATTAATTTTTGTGAGATATGAGAATATTTATGGCTCATGTTTTTTGTTTTCTGAATCAAATTTGCAGTGGTCATTCTTCATTAGATACCATTTAAGACATGGTTTTTACGTTTAAGGAGCTCCTTGGGTGTTTGCTTAGGAAGCAAAACTTACACTTTGGAAAAGTGCAGTGGCAATACAAGATAAAAGTCAAGACAGTGACAAAAGTTATTCCAAGATGGAACACAGTGAATTATGAAATCTCACTGTGCAAACAGTAATTGCTGAGCCAGTTCAGTTTAAGTATTATACTGCTCAGCTCATGGAATGATATCACTCTTTTTTTCCTCGATAGCCATTCAAGTTCTCTGGGCCCATGATGCAACCCTGTTACAACTGACATTTGTGTTTTCATTGCAGTTGTCGGACAAGTAACCGCAAGAGTTTGATTGTGACCTCTAGCACATCACCTACACTACCACGGCCACACTCACCACTCCATGGCCACACAGGTGAGTGCTTGAAGATTAAGAAAGGTGGAATAAAAGAGTGGTCACAGATGCCCAGTTTCTTTCCTGCTTCTCACTTTGTGAGGCTCAACGTACTACGTTGTCACTTCATGTGGCTGACTGAAGCATACAGAGCTCATGGGCATGGGAGAATGTGTTCAGTCTGTTTTTGACTCTTAGTTATTTCTTGCCTTGACCCGTCAACTGTCCTTTTGGTCTTGTACATATCCTGGGTCTACCACCTCTGTTCTGGTGTGTTGAGAGTGTATTATGGCTCCAGTCATCTGGGGCCATGTGATGAGGGCTCCATTAACATTTTGTCCTATCATGCCCAAGAATTAGGGCTCACAGAGACGGTTTTCTGCCTTATGGGACTCCTAACAACTTTCCCTCTGTTACAACAGGCGTCAGCAAAAGTGAGAGGACTGTTGGTTTCATGTTGACATTTGCTTCAATTCCAATATGTGAAATCAGTGATCTCATGCATTCAGACTTTGCTCCATCTGAATTATGGGCTCTTCCAGGCAGTGTAAGGACTGATTTACTTGCCTCTGACTAAGGAATATATAAGAATTATGAGGCAGAAGACCTCATGTATTTTGGTCTAGACGTGTATTCTTAAATCCCAGGGGAGCCAGACCAGGGAACTCAGCTTTGTTGAAGGAGTTGTTGCTCTGCAACACTGTTCACTGCTATTCTGTTTACCGTGGAAGTTCCAGACCTGGAGGTAATGGAAATAGAGCAGGCTTGGACCCATAGGAAGCCATTGCTGCCCTTGGCTTTTAAAGCAAAGCTCTCATTGTGCTTAGGTACTTTCCCTCAGAATTGACTGGGTTAGGTGTTAGCTCAGATAGTGAATTCTAGTCATGAATTTTGTAAAAACTCAGCATATATCTGAATTGGCCTTTTTATCATATAGAAATTAATTTAGCATGTCTAGACCTTGAACATAGTTTCTCAACTGTAATGTGAGTGCTAGGTAGTAATTACTACTTGCAGCTTCTCTCTGAGATGCTATTTAGATTCCTGACAGAGTTTAGGACTAAAGCTTCCCTACTCAAGGGGCTTTGATTGAGAAAATCATCTGGCTTTTTCAGCCTGCCTGGGTCTGTGGACTCTAGCCTTGTGTTAATACGTATAACATGCTTAGTACTCCATAAATGTTAGCTATCATCATCATCATCTCTCCTTAAATTAATGCAGCAAATCTAGTCAGTCCTCAGATACAGGGAGGAAGAATTGATTTAAAAGGCAAATTCATGGCTGTAGACTCTCTACTTAACCAGATGTTGAGAAAGGCAGCGTTAATTGTTCCATACAGATCAAACTTCAAATCAGATTAATTCTAAAATCTTATACATCCTGATATTTGGGTCCACAGGGTATTCTAAGACTCTTTATTTTCACTTTAAAGTCTGGAATATGTTGAATAATATGGGGCCTGTTGATTTGAAAGTAGGTTCATTTATTCCATACAGTTCAGTTCAATATTAAATGTTTACTATATATAATTAGATTATAACTACAGTAAGGTCAATTCAGTAGGCACTTACTTAGCCATTCTGGAAATGGAACCTTCCTAGTTTATTGTTTTTTTCTTTTAATTAATAAACTGTTTTTTAGAGCAGTTTTAGATTCACGGCAAAATTGAGAAGAGAGTACAGAGTTCCCATATACCTGTCCCCACACATGTACAACCTCCCCACTATCAGTATCCAGCACCAGAGTGGCACATTTGTTACAACTGATGAACCTACATTGACACATCATTATTACCCAGAACCCATAGCTTACATTAGGATTCACTCTTGGTGTACATTATATGGGTTTTGACAAATGTATTATGACATGTATGTGTCATTGTAGTATCATACAGAGTAGTTTTACTGCCCTAAAAATCCCCTATGTCCTGTCTGTTCATCAGTCCCTCCCCCAACACCTGACATCCACTAGTCTTTTCACTGTCTCCGTAGTTTTGCCTTTTCCAAAATGTCATATAGTTAGAATCATACAGTATGTAGCCTTTTCAGATTGGCTTATTTCACTTAATAATATATATATAACTTTCCTTCATGTCTTATCATGGCTTGATAGTTCATTTCTTTTTAGTGCTGAATAATATTCCATTGTCTGGATATAGCAGTTTACTTACTCACTGACCTACTGAAGCACATCTTGGTGACTTCCAAGTTTTGGCAGTTATGAATAAAGCTACTATAAACATCTGTGTGCAAGTTTTTATGTGGACATAAATTTTCAATTCATTTGATTAAATACCAAGGAGGGTGATTACTGGATTGTATGGTTAAGGGTAGTTTTATAAGAAACTGCCAAATTGTCTTCCAAAACGGCTGAACTATTTTGGCATTCCCACCAGTAACAAATGAGAGTTTCTCTTGCTCCACATACTTTCCAACTTTTGGTGTTGTCAGTGTTTTATAATTTGGCCATTCTAACAGTTTTGCAGTGGTATCTTACTGTTTCCATTTGCATATCCCTAGTGACATATGGTATTGAACATCTTTCTATATGCTTACTTCCCATCTGTATATCTTCGCTGATGAAGTGTCCAGATCTTTTGCTTGTTTTTTAATCAGGTTGTTTGTTTTCTTATTGTTGAGTTTTAAGTGGTTTTTTGTGTATTTTTGGATAACAGTCCTTTATCAGATGTCTCTTGCAAGTATTTCCCCTAGCCTGTGGCTTGTTTTCTCATTCTCTTTTGCAGAGCAGAAGTTTTTCATTTTAATGTAGACCAACTTATCAATTATTTCTTTCATAGATTGTGCATCTGGTATTGCATCTGAAATGTCATTGTCCTGCCGAAGGTCATCAAGGCTTAGTCCTATGTTATATTCTAGGAGTTTTATAGTTTTGTGTTTCATGATTAGGTCTGTGGTCCATTTTGAGATAATTTTTATGAAGGTCTGTGTCTATTCTTTTTTTTCTTGTGGCTATACAGTCGTTGTAGCACTATTGGAAGGATTGTCTTTTTTCTATTGTATTACTTTTGCTCCTTTGTCAAACATCAGTTAAGTATATTTAACTGATGTGGGTCTGTTTCTGGCTCTCTATTCTGTTTCTGTTCTGTGCCATTAATCTATTTGTTCTTTCTCTAATACACAGTTTTGATTACTGTAGCTTTATAGTAAGTCTTGAGTTGGGTAATAACAGTCTTACAACTCTGTTTTCTTCTTCAGTATTGAGTTGGCTATTCTGGATCTTTTGCCTCTGCATATGAACTTTAGAATCAGTTTGTCCATCCACAGAATAATCTGTTGAGATTTTGATTTGGGATTGCATCAAATCTATAGATCGAGTGGGAAGAACTGATATCTTGACAGTATTGAGTCTTCCTATCCATGAACGTGGAATCTCTCTCCATTTATGTAGTTCTTTGATATCTTTCATCAGAGTTTTGAAGTTTTCCTCATGTAGATCTTGTACATATATAATTTGTTAGATTTATACCTAAGTATTTCATTTTGGGGATGCTAATGTGATTGGTAATGTTTTTAATTTCAAATTCCACTTGTTCATTGATGGTATAAAGTGTTGACTTCTGTACATTAACCTTGAATCCTACAACTTTGATATAATCACTGAAGAGTTTCAGAGGATTTTCGTTGATTTTTTTTTTTTTCAGATTTTCTACATAGGCCATCATGTCATCTGCAAACAAAGACAGTTTGTACCTCCTTCCTTCCCAATCTGTATATCTTTTAATTTCTTTTCTTATCTTGTTGCATTAGCTGGAACTTCCAGTATGATGTTGGAAAACAATGGTAATGGAAAACATTCCGTTTTCCTGATTTTGGCAGGAAAGCTTAAAGTTTCTCACCATTAAATATGATATTAGCTGTAGTTTTTTTGTAGATGTTCTTTATCAAATTGAGGAACTTCCCTTCTGTTCCTAATTTATTGAAAGTTTTTTTTTTCTTTAATGTGTTTTGGATTTTGTCAAATGCTTTTTCTGCATCTGTTGATATGATCATTTGATTTTGCTTCTTCAGCTGTTGATATGATAGATTACATTAATTGATTTCCAAATGTTGAACCAGCCTTGCATACCTGGGATTAAATCCTACTTAGTTATGGTGTATAATTCCTTTTATTGTTGGATTGGATTTGCTAATATTTTGTTAAGGATTTTGTATCCATGTTCATGAGAGATACTGGTCTGTAGTTTTCTTTTCTTATAATGTCTTTGCCTGGTTTTGGTGTTAGGATAATGGCCTCATAGAATAAGTTAGGAAGTGTTCCCTCCACTTCTGTCTTCTGGAAGAGATTCTGGATAGTTGGTATAATTTCTTTTCGAATGTTTGGTAGAATTCACAAGAGAACCCATCTGGGCCTGGTGCTTTCTGTTTTGGAAGATTATTCATTATTGATTAAATTTCTTTAATAGATATAAGCCTATTCAGATTGTCTGTTTCTTCTTATGTGAGATTTGGCAGATTTTGTCTTAAAATAATTGATGTATTTAACCTGGGTATCAAATTTGTGGGCATAGAGTTGTTCATAATATTCCTTTATTATCCTTTTAATGCCCATGGAATCTGTAGTGATACAGCATCTGTTCTGATGCTAGTGACGTGTGTCTTCTCTCTTTTTTTTCCCTTAGTTAGCCTGGCTAGAGGCATGTCCATTTTGTTGATCTTTTCAAAGAACCAGCTTTTGGTTTTGTTGATTTTCTCTATTGATTTCCTGTTTTCAATTTTATTGATTTCTGCTCTACTAT
The DNA here is from genome assembly GCF_949987515.2 of Delphinus delphis. Classification (NCBI taxonomy): domain Eukaryota; kingdom Metazoa; phylum Chordata; class Mammalia; order Artiodactyla; family Delphinidae; genus Delphinus; species Delphinus delphis. Next base: position 37,651,294 of record NC_082683.1, read on the forward strand.
TGGTTATTTCTTTTCATCTGCTTATGTTAGATTTAATTTGCTCTTTTTCTGGTTTCTTAAGGTGAAGGCTTAGATGATTAATCTTAGATCTTCCTTAATTTTCAATTTTTAAAAGTTACACTCCATTTACAGTTACTATAAAATATTGTCTATATTCCCAAGGTGTACAATACATCCTTGTAGCTTATCTTTTTTTTTTTTTTTTGGCTATGCAGGATCTTAGTTCCCCAACCAGGGATCGAACCTGTGCTCCCTGCAGCGGAAGCACAGAGTCTTAACCACTGGACTGACAAGGAAGTCCCCCTTGTAGTATGTCTTACACCCAATAGTTTATATCTCCTTCTCCCACTCCCCCACTCCTATATTGCCCATTCCACAAATTTTGATAAGTTGCATTTTCATTTAGTTAAAAATATTTTAAAATTTCTGTTGAGATTTCTTCTTTGACCCATATGTTATTTTTTTTTGACCCATATGTTATTTTGAACTGTGTTGTTTAATCTCCGAGTATTTTGGGGTTTTCCCAGTTGTCTTTCTGTTACTGATTACTAGTTCAATTTCATTGTGATCTGAAAGCAGGCGTATGAATTCTTTTCTCTTAAATTTGTTAAGGTGTGTCTTATGGCCCAGAATGTGGTCTGTATTGTTGAAAGTTCCATGTGAGATTGAGAAGAATGTGTATTCCACTGTTACTGGATGAAGTAGTCTATAGGTGTCAATTATATTTAGTTGATTGATGATGCCATAGACTTCAACTCTCTCCTTACTGATTTTCTACCTGCTGTATTTTTCAGTTTTGGATAGAGGAATGTTGAAGTCTCCAACTGTAGTTGTGGGTTCATCTATTTCTCCTTGCAGCTCTAACAGTTTTTTGCCTAATGTATTTTGAAGCTCTGTTGTTAGGCGCATACACATTAAGGATTATTATGATGTCTTGGAATACTGACCCCTCTATCATTATATGATGCCCCTCTTTATCTCAGTAACTTTTATTCCTCTGAAGTCTGCTGTCTGAAATTAATGTACCTACTTCCACATTCTTTTGATTAGTGTTAGGATGATATCTCTTTTTCTATCCATGTGCTTTTAATTTACATGTGTCTTTATATTTTAAATGACTTCCTTGTAAACTACACTTAGTTGGGTCTTGTTTTTGCTTTTGTTTTAAATTTATGTGACAATCTCTGTCTTCTAATTTAGACCATAGATATTTAAGGTGATTATTGATGTAGTTAGATTAGTATCTACCATATTTGCTACTGTTTTCCATTGGTTGCCTGTGGTCTTTGTTCCTATTGTTCCTATTTTTGTCTTCTACTCTTTTGTGGTCTTAATGGAGCATTTTAGATGATTCCATACTCTCTCCTTGTTAGCATATCAGCTGTATTTTCCTTACCTTTGTGTGTTTGTTTTAGAGTTTGCAATATACATTTACAACTGATCCAAATCCACTTTAAAAAACATTATACTGCTTCACAGGTGGTGTAAATTCCTTATAATAACAAAATAATCCTAATTCCTCCCCCCAATCCTTTGTATCACTGAAGGCATTCTTTTCACTTATCCATAAGCATATAAATACATAAGAATACATAATTGAATACATTTTTGCTATTATTATTATTATTATTTTTTTTTTTTTGCGGTACGCGGGCCTCTCACTGTTGTGGCCTCTCCCGTCGCGGAGCACAGGCTCCGGACGCGCAGCCTCAGCGGCCATGGCTCACGGGCCCAGCCGCTCCGCGGCATGTGGGATCTTCCCGGACCGGGGCACGAACCAGCGTCCCCTGCATCGGCAGGCGGACTCTCAACCACAGCGCCACCAGGGAAGCCCTGCTATTATTATTTTGAACAAACTGTTATCTGTTAAATCAATGAAGAATATAAAAGATCAAATTTTTAATTTTACCTTCACTTACTCCTTCTCTAATGCTATTCCTTTATATAGATCCAAGTTTCTGACCTATATCATTTTACTTCTCTTAGAACTTTTTTTTGGCCATGCCCTGGAGCTTTCAGGATCTTAGTTCCCTGACCAGGGATTGAACCCAGGCCTCGGCAATGAAAGTGCCAAGTCCTAACCACTGGACCCTCAGGGAATTCCCTTAGAACTTTCAACATTCCTTGTAAGGCAGGTCTACTGGCAACAAATTCCCTCAATTTTTGATTGTCTGAAAAAGTCTTAGTTTCTCCTTCACTTTTGAAGGATAGTACTGCAGGGCACAGAATTTTAGGTTGGTAGAGTATTTTTCCTATCAACTCTCTTGTTTGCATGATGTCTGAGAAGAAGGATATAATTCTAATCTTTTGCTCCTCTATAGGTAAGATGTTTTTACCCTCTGGTCTCTTTCAAGATTTTTTCATTATCTTTGATTTTTCCAAAGTTTGAATATGATGTGCCTAGGTGTAGTTTTCTTGGCATTTAATCCTGCTTTGTGTTCTCTGAGTTTCCTGGATCTGTGGTTTGGTGTCTGACATTAATTTGGGGAAATTCTCAGTCATTATTGTTTCAAATATTTCTTCTGTTTCTTCTCTGGTATTTCCATTACACAAGTCTTACACCTTTTGTAGTTGTCCCACAGTTCTTGGATATTCTGTTCTATTAATTTCAGTCTTTTTTTTTTTTTTCTCTTTGCTTTTCAGTATTGGAAGTTTCTAGTATCATATCCTCAGGGTCAGAGATTCTTTTCAACTGTGTCAGTTCCACTAATGAGCCTTTCAAAGGCATTCTTAATTCTGTTACAGTGTTTTTGACATCTAGCATTTCTGATTCTTTCTTAGAATTTCCATCTCTCTGATTATATTATACATGTGTCCTTCTTGTTGTCTACTTTTTCCATTAAAGCCCTTAGCATAAGGACTTCCCTGGTGGCACAGTGGTTAAGAATCCACCTGCCAATGTAGGGAACATGAGTTTGATCCCTTGTCTGGAAAGATCCCACATGCCGTGGAGCAACTAAGCCCATGCGTCACAACTACTGAGCTTGAGCTCTAGAGCCCACGAGCCACAACTGCTGAGCCCATGTGCCACAGCTACTGAAGCCTGCACACCTAGAGCCCGTGCTTTGCAACAAGAGAAGCCACCGCAATGAGAAGCAGCACATGCACCACAACAAAGAGTAGCCCCCACTCACTGCAACGAAGAGCAGCCCGCGCTCGCCACAACTAGAGAAAGCCTGCATGTAGCAATGAAGACCCAACGCAGCCAAAAACAAATAAACTTATTTATTTATTTATAAAGCCCTTAGCATATTAATCATAGTTTTTTTATATTAGAATGCCAAATTTATTTTTTTAAACATCTTTATTGGGGTATAATTGCTTTACAATGGTGTGTTAGTTTCTGCTTTATAACAAAGTGAATCAGTTATACATATACATATGTTCCCATATGTCTTCCCTCTTGCATCTCCCTCCCTCCCACACTCCCTATCCCACCCCTCCAGGCTGTCACAAAGCACCGAGCCAATATCCCTGTGCCATGCGGCTGCTTCCCACTAGCTATCTACCTTACTACGTTTGTTAGTGTGTATATGTCCATGACTCTCTCTCGCCCTGTCACAGCTCACCCTTCCCCCTCCCCATAACCTCAAGTCTGTTCTCTAGTAGGTCGGCGTCTTTATTCCTGCCTTATCCCTAGGTTCTTCGTGACATTTTTTTTTCTTAAATTCCTTATATCTGTGTTAGCATACGGTATTTGTCTTTTTCTTTCTGACTTACTTCACTCTGTATGACAGACTCTAGGTCTATCCACCTCATTACAAATAGCTCAATTTCATTTCTTTTTATGGCTGAGTAATATTCCATTGTATATATGTGCCACATCTTTATCCATTCATCCGATGATGGGCACTTAGGTTGTTTCCATCTCCGGGCTATTGTAAATAGAGCTGCAATGAACATTTTGGTACATGACTCTTTTTGAATTTTGGTTTTCTCAGGGTATATGCCCAGTAGTGGGATTGCTGGGTCATATGGTAGTCCTATTTGTAGTTTTTTAAGGAACCTCCATACTGTTCTCCATAGTGGCTGAACCAATTCACATTCCCACCAGCAGTGCAAGAGTGTTCCCTTTTCTCCACACCCTCTCCAGCATTTATTGTTTCTAGATTTTTTGATGATGGCCATTCTGACTGGTGTGAGATGATATCTCATTGTTGTTTTGATTTGCATTTCTCTAATGATTAATGATGTTGAGCATTCTTTCATGTGTTTGTTCGCAGTCTGTATATCTTCTTTGGAGAAATGTCTATTTAGGTCTTCTGCCCATTTTTGGATTGGGTTGTTTGTTTTTTTGTTATTGAGCTGCATGAGCTGCTTGTAAATTTTGGAGATTAATCCTTTGTCGGTTGCTTCATTTGCAAATATTTTCTCCCATTCTGAGGGTTGTCTTTTGGTCTTGTTTATGGTTTCCTTTGCTGTGCAAAAGCTTTGAAGTTTCATTAGGTCTCATTTGTTTATTTTTGTTTTTATTTCCATTACTCTAGGAGGTGGGTCAGAAAGGATCTTGCTGTGATTTATGTCATAGAGTGTTCTGCCTATGTTTTCCTCTAAGAGTTTGATAGTTTCTGGCCTTACATTTAGGTCTTTAATCCATTTTGAGCTTACTTTTGTGTATGGTGTTAGGGAGTGATCTAATTTCATACTTCTACATGTACCTGTCCAGTTTTCCCAGCACCATTTATTGAAGAGGCTGTCCTTTCTCCACTGTACATTCCTGCCACCTTTATCAAAGATAAGGTGTCCAGGGCTTCCCTGGTGACACAGTGGTTGAGAGTCCGCCTGCCGATGCAGGGGACACGGGTTCGTGCCCCGGTCCAGGAAGATCCCACATGCCGCGGAGCGGCTGGGCCCGTGAGCCGTGGACACTGAGCCTGTGCGTACGGAGCCTGTTGCTCCGCAACGGGAGAGGCCACAACAGTGAGAGGCCCGTGTACTGCAAAAAAAAAAAAAAAAAAGATAAGGTGTCCATATGTGCGTGGGTTTATCTCTGGGCTTTCTATCCTGTTCCATTGATCTATCTTTCTGTTTTTGTGCCAGTACCATACTGTCTTGATTACTGTAGCTTTGTAGTATAGTCTGAAGTCAGGGAGCCTGATTCCTCCAGCTCCTTTTTTCGTTCTCAAGATTGCTTTGGCTATTCGGGGTCTTTTGTGTTTCCATACAAATTGCGAAATTTTTTGTTCTAGTTCTGTGAAAAATGCCAGTGGTAGTTTGCTAGGGATTGCATTGAATCTATAGATTGCTTTGGGTAGTAGAGTCATTTTCACAATGTTGATTCTTACAATCCAAGAACATGGTATATCTCTCCATCTATTTGTATCATCTTTAATTTCTTTCATCAGTGTCTTATAATTTTCTGCATACAGGTCTTTTGTCTCCTTAGGTAGGTTTATTCCTAGATATTTTATTCTTTTTGTTGCAATGGTAAATGGGAGTGTTTTCTTGATTTCACTTTCAGATTTTTCATCATTAGTATATAGGAATGCCAGAGATTTCTGTGTATTAATTTTGTATCCTGCCACTTTACCAAATTCATTGATTAGCTCTAGTAGTTTTCTGGTGGCATCTTGAGGATTCTCTATGTATAGTATTATGTCATCTGCAAACAGTGACAGCTTTACTTCTTCTTTTCCGATTTGGATTCCTTTTATTTCCTTTTCTTCTCTGATTGCTGTGGCTAAAACTTCCAAAACTATGTTGAATAAGAGTGGTGAGAGTGGGCAACCTTGTCTTGTTCCTGATCTTAGTGGAAATGCTTTCAGTTTTTCACCATTGAGGATGATGTTTGCTCTGGGCGTGTCATATATGGCCTTTATTATGTTGAGGAAAGTTCCCTCTATGCCTACTTTCTGCAGGGTTTTTATCATAAATGGGTGTTGAATTTTGTCAAAAGCTTTCTCTGCATCTATTGAGATGATCATATGGTTTTTCTCCTTCAATTTGTTAATATGGTGTATCACATTGATAGATTTGCGTATATTGAAGAATCCTTGCATTCCTGGAATAAACCCCACTTGATCGTGGTGTATGATCCTTTTAATGTGCTGTTGGATTCTGTTTGCTAGTATTTTGTTGAGGATTTTTGCATCTATGTTCATCAGTGATATTGGCCTGTAGTTTTCTTTCTTTGTGACATCCTTGTCTGGTTTTGGTATCAAGGTGATGGTGGCCTCGTAGAAGGAGTTAGGGAGTGTTCCTCCCTCTGCTATATTTTGGAAGAGTTTGAGAAGGATAGGTGTTAGCTCTTCTCTAAATGTTTGATAGAATTCGCCTGTGAAGCCATCTGGTCCTGGGCTTTTGTTTGTTGGAAGATTTTTAATCACCGTTTCAATTTCAGTGCTTGTGATTGGTCTGTTCATATTTTCTATCTTCCTGATTCAGTCTTGGCAGGTTGTGCATTTCTAAGAATTTGTCCATTTCTTCCAGGTTGTCCATTTTATTGGCATAGAGTTGCTTGTAGTAATCTCTCATGATCTTTTTTATTTCTGCAGTGTCAGTTGTTACCTCTCCTTTTTCATTTCTAATTCTATTGATTTGGGTCTTCTCCCTTTTTTTCTTGATGAGTCTGGCTAGTGGTTTATCTATTTTGTTTATCTTCTCAAAGAACCAGCTTTTAGTTTTACTGATCTTTGCTATTGTTTCCTTCATTTCTTTTTCATTTATTTCTGATCTGATTTTTATGATTTCTTTCCTTCTGCTAGCTTTGGGGTTTTTTTGTTCTTCTTTCTCTAATTGCTTGAGGTGCAAGGTTAGGTTGTTTATTTGAGATGTTTCCTGCTTCTTAAGGTGGGCTTGTATTGCTATAAACTTCCCCCTTATTTTTAAAGCCCTTAGCATATTAATCATAGTTTAAAAAAAATTCTTGTTCTGATAATTCCCACATTCCTATCATATCTGACTCTGGTTCTGATGCTTGTTCAGTCTCTTCAGACTGTGTTTTTTGCCTTTTAGAGTGCCTTGTAATTTTTGGTTGAAAAGCAAACCTGTTGTAAAAGGAATCACTATAAATAGGCCTTTAGTAATGTAATAGTAAGGTGTCGGGAGAGGAGAAGTGTTCTGTAGTCCTCAGTCTTTTGGTGAGCCTGTGCCCTTAAACTGTGAACTTCACCAGTGCTTCTTAGTTCTCTCCCATCCTTAGATAGGATATGGCTGGAGGGTGCTGGAGTTAGATATTTCCCCTCTCCCAGGTAGGTTAGGCTCTGATCAAACCTCAGAAGGCTAAGCTCTGGTAAAAATAGTTTCTCCTGTGAACAAACCTTGGTAAGAAGAACAGAATGCTCTGGCCTATTTTGAAATGGTTCCTTTACCCCTTGCCCTGCTGGAAGCTCGAGGGGATTTTTCTCAGATCTTCACTGTGAGAACCTGGTAGGACTCTTGTAGGTAAAACTCAAAATAGTATGGGGACCCCTCTGTGACTGCATCCCCTGGGAGTTTTTAACTCTCAAAGTTATGCACACTGAGCCTCTAGCAGCTCATCAATTACAGTTCAGGTTTTCCTACCTTGGCACTGGTTCCCGGGGAGGAACCAATAGGGGTTTCTGCTGTGTTAAGTTGTGATACTCTGTATCTGGCCTGTCTCTCTCTCATTTTAGGGGCAGTGGTTTGCCCTGGGACTTCACTTCTCTGACAGAAGAGAAGAGTTGTTTGTTTGATTTGTTCAGCTTTTTACTTGTTAGGATGAAGCAGCAACCTCTAAACCCCTAACGTGCCAGACCATACATGGAAAGTTAATTTATTTTTATTGCCTATAGAGTATTCCATTATATAACCATACAAAATTACATATTAATTTTTTTATTGATGGACATTATATTAGTCTGGGCCTAATCAGGAGACAGAAACCACACAATGATTTAAACAGGTGAAGTTGAATAGAATTATAAACTATGACAATAAAAGGCCAGAGCTGGTCCATAGCCGCTGAGCAATCAGCAAAGCAGCCCTCCGGAGCACTAGCATGGCAGCCAGTATCCAGGCCTGCACAGAGAGTGGGAGGCATAGTGCATATTATATCCCTCAGGAACAACATGGAAGACAAACCCTGGGGTGCAGGGAGTGGACCAGGCAAACAGAGGGAGTCAGGGCACTAGTGTGGGCATGCCTGGGGCATACAGTGTCCTTGCAGGGAGGGCTTTTGAAAGGTGATTGCCAGGTCAGGTCAGCGATGCCAGGTTGCGAGCATGTGACTAGGTCAGAGCACCCCTGCCTGTCCTCACTGCCACACTACTGAGCCACACTACTGACTGAAGGCGCAGTTGCTGGGACTGCACCCAGAGCCTCTTCCTTCTACAGTGTCCCTCCAGCACCCTCTACTGGGAAAGTTTAATATTATGTTCACTATAAAGGAAGTACCTAAAGGAATTCTCTCCTCTGTGGCAGAGCAGGTATTAAAGGATGAATTTGGAGTTGAGAGGTATTAAATTGGTAACTAGCACAGACATTTAGATTGTTTTCAATTTTTCACTGTTTATGGTCAATGTTGCAACAAACATCCTTCCTTATGTTCTTTTTGTATATATCTATAAAGACTGTCTAAAAATTATATGTAGGCGTGAACTTGCTGAGTCATATTTTCAGAATAAGATTAACAGGTCAGTGGGCATGCATGTTTATGTGATGTTTGTTACATATCATCTGATTTTAAACTAGTGTAATGGGACTAAAAGTGTGTCTTCCTTAAGTCTTCAGCCCCTATCATCCAGGGTCAAGAGCAGTCCCCAGTAATCCACTCCTCTTTACTCCCTAACACTTGTAGCCTCCTCACCTCTTATCAGTCTTGAATCCACTAGGGCTAATTTCATTATCCCTTATCCCTGTCAGTCACCACAGGAACCCCCAGGTATTTGCCCCTTCTGTCTCCTATACTCCTAGCTGCTATAAATCTCTGAACATTCCCTGCTCTGACCCTTTTTCTCATCCCTCTCTGACTCTTGAAACTCTTCCAATGTACCTTCTGGAATTCATAGTCCATCAATCTTGTTCTAGTGAAATCCTGGGGAAAAGGGAAGGGTTAGAACACTGACTGTCTGCAGCCCTCTGAAGTGTTAGCTCTTACTGCTCCCATGACCTCCTACCATTGGGCCTTGTCTTTTCATTATTCTCCCTCTCTTCTTCCTAATGCCCTAATACTTTGAATCTTATGCCATTAAATTATATCACACACTACCCATCATTGCAGCTGTAAATATCTTAGTTCTTGATTCACTATTACTCTTCAGTTCTAACTCCTCTGTTATTCTTGATAGTTTCAGTACACTTATGTTGAGGATCTTTTCAGTTCTTAGGACTTTCAGTTCTTTGAGCTCCTGTCTTCCAGTGAGCTTCTCCTCCGTACTTCCTTGGTCACATATGCCCAATACCTATACTTTAGACCCTGTCTCTATAACTTTAGTTTCATTCTTCCTGCTCTCCAAGCACTAACCCAGTCTTTCTACCTTGTGCCATCTAGAAACCTCATCCCCCGAAAACCAATCATTTGATTCCAGGACCTCTGATCCTTGGAACCCTTAAATATATTAAGTTTGAACTGCCTTTTAGACACTGGTATGGGCCAATCAATATATTAGTCTTGATTTCAGGAGAGAGAAGTAGAGCTGGAGAGTGCCTGGAAGAAAACATGAGGAGCTAGCAGGATACCTACCCCATATTTCGGCCCAGTGGTATACAAAGGGGTGTGTGAAAGCAAACAGTCATTACTTGAGAGAGCTGCAAGGAGAGCTGTGTCCACAGGGGACAGTCAAGTTTCACCTAATTTGTTAAAGGCTATACTAAATGTATGTCCAGGGTGCTTGGGAGTACAAAAGTAAAGATATGCTGGCATTTAGAAGACCAGTTAAGAGGCCCTGGCCATTGTCAAGATGTAAGGAAGTATTAGAAATGGAGAAAATATATGAATATGGGAAAATTTATGAGATCAAATCAGCAAGGATTAGAACTGATTGTCTCCAGATTTCCTGTTTGGGTGATTAATGAGTGATGATACCCTTAACTTAAATAAGCAGTATTGAAGAGAAGAATATATTTAGGGAAAGGAGAAAGAAGATCCCAGAAACAAATCCATACATATATGGACACTTGATTTATGACAGAGGTGACACTGGGACAGTTGGATGTTCATATGCAGAATATGAAAGAATTAGCTCTTACTTCACAAAAATCAGTTCTAGGTGAACTGTAGTTTTTTTTTTCAGCTTCAGTAAGGTATAATTGATAAATAAAATGGTAAGATATTTAAAGTATACACATGACGATTTCATATACGTGAATTGTAGATTTAAATGTGAAGGCCAAAACACTAAACTTTTAGAAGGTATGCAGTTAGAACATCTTCATTTTTTTAAAAGGACATAAAGGGAATTGGAAATACATAAAGGGAATTTTTTGTAAAGGACATAAAGGAAAAAGGTAATACATTTGAATACATTAGAATTTTTAGTCACCAAAAGGTACCATGAAAAGGCAAGCCACAAACTGAGAGAAGATAATTATGACGCTTAAAATTGACAAAGGGCTTGGATTCAGAACATTTAAAGGACTCCAGCAAATCAATAAAATAAAAAGATAGTATGATTGAAAAATGGCCAAGGGACTTGAGCAGGCAGTTCACAGAAGCAATCCAAATGGCCAATAAGTATGTGAAAAGATACTTTAATCTCATTAGTAATTATGGAAATGCAAAATAAAATCACAATGAAATGCCATTATATTACTGTCAAACATGGCTTAAATTAAAATGACAGAACAAAGTATAGATAAGTATATGAAACAGTGGGAACTCTTAAGCATCACTGGTGGAACTATAAATTGGTACATCCATTTTGCAAAAACAGTTCGGCATTTTCTTAAGTAAAGTTTAAAAATAGACTAGAGCACAAAAGGTCACATATTGTATGATTCCATTTCTATGAAATGTCCAGGGTAGGCAATTCCATAGGAACAGAACGTAGATTAGTGGTTGCCAGAGTCTTGGGGGAGAGCAGAATCAGGAGTGACTATCAACAGGTACAGTTTCTTTTTTGAGTGATAAAAAATGTTCTGGAAGTAGATAGTGGTGATGGTTGCACAGCTTTGTGAATATACTAAAACTGCTACACTGTGCACTTTAAAAGGGTGAATTTTATGATATGTGACTCATCTCTTTTTTTTTGGCCACTCCACGTGGCTTGTGGGATCTTAATTCCCCGAACAGGGATTGAACCCGGGCCCCCAGCAGTGGAAGTGCAGAGCCTAATCACTGGACCAGTAGGGAATTCCCTACATATCAGTTTTTTAAATTGAGAAAAACTAAACTCAAGTATTTAGAGCTGCATATTTAGTTGGTAAAGCTATAGGGAAATGATTGCCGTAAAAGTCAGGGTAATGTTTACCTTTAGTCAGGATGGGGAGGGGTTTTGACTGGTAGGATTATGTAGAGGGATTTCGGAAGATGGCATTGTTAACCTGGATGGTATTTATACAGGTGCTTGCTATATAATTATATTACTTTATAACTAGCTAAACTGTATAAATGAAACAACTAGTTCAGGGTCAACTCCCAGCTGAAAAAAATGCACAACCTGAGAGTTGTGAGTTAAGTTTTATTTGGGGCAAAATGAAGACTATGGCCTTGGAGACAGCATTTCAGATAGCTCCAAGAAACTTCTCCAAAGAGGTGGGGGGAAGGTCAGTGTATATGTGATTTTGTTAAAGGGTGAGTACATGCCATCAAGCACATATTTTTGCAGAAGGTTTCTGCTAGTCTCGTGAAGGTTACTGTTAGTTACGAGGAGCAGACGTCACCATGAAGGATTTTAGTGCTTTTCTAGATACGAGTAGATGCAAGAATTGGGTTCATAAAATCTTCTCCTGAAAATATCTAACCAACTGAAAACCTGTTCTGCCAGTTTTCCCTAGAGCACAGAGTGCCTCATTCCTGATCTCCACCCTGAACTCCTTTCAGGGAGTGTTGATGGTCAGCAGCTGCATCCGCTAATTTGATCCTTGTAGAGGTAGATGGCAAGTGCCGGTTTGTAGGTGACAGCTCCCAGTTGTTTGTTTATATGTTTTATTATAACTTGTTTTGCTGGGATGGATGATTACTTGTCTTTGACTATTTTTTCCAACTGCTAAACTGTTTGGTAAAGTTGAAAAAGCCTGCTTTCTGGGCTGCTGGATTTTCCATCAATTTTTTGTCCTGTTGAGGCATTTCTGGTTGTTTTTAAGGAAAAGTTCTTCTCAATGACGTGTTGTGTTTTTTTTTTCCTGGAGCCAGAACTGTGAATGTAATTCAGTAAGAAGGGTCAATTTAAATATTTTCTTCAAATGTTAGCAGTCTAATATCTTGATCTTCCCTCAAAAGAAGACCAATTCAAATTATTGATTTTATTCTGTCACAATCTTCGTATTAGTAATTTTTGGCTGTTTGGCAAAATGAATATTGGAGAAGTAGAGAAAACACAGTAAGGTAGCACAAACTTTTTAGGCCTTAGCATCTGTATAATAAACAATTTCTACAGTTTTTTATCCCAGGTTCCTGGCATGGAGCTTCTAAAAACCTTGGAATTTCCTGAGTGATAGAGTGTCTTTGTTATGCCAATGAGGTAACTCAGGGTAGCCCCCTAGATAGCTTCAGGATGGTGGCTGGTCATCAGGAAAACCAACCATATGATTAGAAAGTTGGGACTTTGGTCCAGACCAACCTCATGGGGAGGGGAAGGAGCTGGAGATTGAGTTCAATTGTGTAGCCCGTGATTTAATCAATTATGCCTGTGTAGTGAAACTCCATTGAAAACTGTAGATACCAAAGCTCTGAGTAGAGCTTCCTGGTTGGTGAACACATTTATGTGCTGGAAGGGGGACGTACCCAGGTTCCACAAGGAGAGGACACAGGAGTTCTGCATTCCTTCCCTGACTTCACCTGTGTACATCCTCTAAACTAAATTTGTAATAGTAAATATAATACTTTCTGAGTTCTGTGAGTTGTTCTAGTGAATTATTGCAGCTGGGGGAAGGCAAGGAAACCTCCAAATTTATAGTCAGTGGGTCAGAAGTATAGGCACCTCCCTCCTCCCAAGATTTATGGCTGGTATAGGAAGTGAGGCAGTCTCGTTAAAGACTTTGCCCTAAACCTGTTGGGTCTGTGCTTTGTGTGGTTGGTGTCAGAATGGAATTGCAGTACACCCAGTTAGTGTCAGAGTAGTACCTTTTTTGGAAAGTGTACTGGAGCCTGGCCAGTTGGGAGGAATGCTTGTTATAATCTTTATTATTTCATCAGCTTCCAGGTGGTAGGAATCCATTGTTATTTACCCCTGAACCAAAGATGCTTTTTGCCAAAGACTACAATCACGTACACAGAGATCTGTTTTGGACTATGTCTGGCAACTACCCCCATAACTTGCAAGCCATTTTCTTTCTGTGATGTTGGCAGTATTTGGTATATAAGATGTTGAATTGTGAACCAACTCTAAAATGTTCTAACGAACAAATGTATAAACCTTAGTAACTGATAAATTAATAAGTACTTCATTGACACTGGAATAAAGATGTACCATATGGTGCCCTTAATTCTGGTAAATGCCATCAGGGGTTCAAAAACAGGCAAGCAGGGACTTCTCTGGTGGCTCAGTGGTTAAGAATCCGCCTGCCAATGCAGGGGACACGGGTTTGAGCCCTGGTACAGGAAGATCCCACATGCCGCGGAGCAACTAAGCCCATGAGCCACAGTTACTGAGCCTGCACTCTAGAGCCTGTGAGCCACAACTACTGAGCCTGCGTGCCACAACTACTGAAGCCCACGTGCCTAGAGCCCGTGCTTCACAACAAGAGAAGCTACCACAATGAGAAGCCAGCGCACCGCAACGAAGAGGAGCCCCCGCTCACTGCAACTAGAGAAAAGCCTGCACGCAGCAACAAAGACCCAATGCAGCCAAAAATAAAATAAACAAATAATAAATTTTTAAAAAAATAAGCAAGCAGAGGAGAAAGAGGACATAGTTTAAAACTCAGAAAAAGCCTTTGATATAGAAGCTGTTGCAAACTAACTCTGGGTGAATACGGTCCGACTTTGGCTTTATGGAGGCCTTAATCATCTATCATTTGACTTATTGAAGAAACCCCTTAATTCCTTTTCTCTTTCTACTGAGTCCAGTCTAAATTTTTTTTTTTTTTGCATTACGCGGGCCTCTCACTGTTGTGGCCTCTCCCGCTGCGGAGCACAGGCTCCGGACGCGCAGGCTCAGTGGCCGTGGCTCACGGGCCCAGCCGCTCCGCGGCATGTGGGATCTTCCCGGACCAGGGCACGAACCCGTGTCCCCTGCATCGGCAAGCAGACTCTCAACCACTGTGCCACCAGGGAAGCCCCAGTCTAAATTTTGAAGCTGGACATTTTTTGTGATATATCACTGTGTACCTGTCATTCTACTGCTTAGAATTTTCGAATAACAGCATTCATCGAAGTGGTTCTCTAAAGGTGATCCCCTTGGGTATGGGGGAAAAATATAAAAACTTTTACTTTTCTTTTTTTTTAAATTTTATTAATTAATTAATTAATTTTGGCTGCATTGGATCTTCATTACTGTGCCTGGGCTTTCTCTAGTTGCGGCGAGCCGGGGCTTCTCTTCATTGCGGTACAAGGGCTTCTCATTGTGGTGACCTCTCCGGTTGCAGAGCATGGGCTCTAGGCTCATGGGCTTCAGTAGCTGTGGTGCATGGGCTCAGTAGTTGTGGCTCATGGACTCTAGAGCGCAGGCTCAGTAGTTGTGGCTCACAGGCTTAGTTGATCCGCGGCATGTGGGATCTTCCTGGACCAGGGCTCGAACCTGTGTCCCCTGCATTGGCAGGCGGATTCTTAACCTCTGCACCACCAGGGACTGACTTTTACTTACTTTTTATCATGAAAAATGAGGATTAAATTAGGCTTTACTAGTACTTAGGTATAGATCAACACTGGTACCCTCATTAGATCCATTTGTCAGACTGTGTCATAAATTGTATGTAGCATATCATGAACAAAGAGTGGTGTTCCACTGTACCCCCTCGGTCATTCATTTCCCTTCAGCAGACTGCAACATATTGCAGCTTACAGGTGAATTTTTACAATATCTTGTAGAACGGTGTGGAGGGACTTTTGGAAAGTTTGTATAAGAAGGAAATTTACTGGTTGTAATATGCTGACTAGGAGGTATTTGCGGAGTGAGGGGCGGCAAATACTCCTATCCCTTCAGGGTGAAGGTGACATTTTAACAATGAGTGAAAAAGTAGCTACAGTTTGAAAGAAGTTTGTGCCACAGAGAGAGCATTTTGAAAATGGATGTTTTGAAATGTTCCCATCTATATGTGATTTTATTGACAAAAATGATGCCACCTATTGAAACAGGTAAATCTGCCACTTTTTAAAAAACATTGGAAATAGAATATTTTTTATCTTCCAAATGAAAAGTTCAATAGATTTTGAACCTATTTATTAAAAATTTAAAAAAACATTATAGGGACTTCCCTGGTGGCACAGCGGTTAAGAATCCGCCTGCCATCGCCAGGTACACGGGTTCCATCCCTGGTCCGGGAAGATTCCACATGCTGCGGAGGAGCTAAGCCTGTGCACCACAACTACTGAGCCCATGCCACAACTACTGAAGCCTGCGTGCCCTAGAGCCTGTGCACTGCAACTGCTGAGCCCATGCACTGCAACTCCTGAAGCCCTCGTGCTCTAGGGCCCGTGTTCCGCAACAAGGGAAGCCACCGCAATGAGAAGCCCGCACACCACAACAAAGAGTATTCCCCGCTCACTGCAACTAGAGAAAGCCCGCGTGCAGCAACAAAGACCCAATGCAGCCATAAATAAATAAATAAACTTTTAAAAAATTATTAAATATTTCCATTAGTTTCCAAGAAAAACTGCTTGACAGCACAGAAGACAGAAGAAAGTTTTATCACCCTTTGAATAGAATTGAAATGATCTAATAAACAGAGCCAATAATGTACTACTTTCATTGGGAGCTACATGTCTGTGAGGTTTATTTTCCACCTATAATAAAACCAATCACAAGATCTAAATTTAAAAACCAAACCGCAGAAGACCTAAGATTTCTAAAAATATGAACCATCTTCAGTCACACTGTACTTTTTTTAAAAAAGCAAAAAGTTGTATAACATGAATAAAATAAATTTTAATTTTAAAAATATTTGTTTTAAGGCATACATTTTGATAACTTTTGACATACTTATACATCTGTGAAACTATCACCACCATCAAAATAGTGAATATATCCATCATGTCTAAAAGTTTCTGCAGTGTCCTTTTATAATTCCCTCCATCTCCAGGCAACCACTGATCTGCTTTCTGTCACTTATAGATTAGTATGAATTTTGTAGAATTTTTATCTAAGTGGAATCACATAGTATGTATTCTTTTTTTTGTCTGTCTTCTTGTCCTTTGCATTTCCATGTGAATTTTAAAAGCAGCTTATCCAAAAGGCAACTGGTGGGGAAGGTTGTGCATGAGTGAGGGCAGGGGATATATGGAAAATCTCTGTACTTTTGGCTCAGTTTTGCTGTGAACCTAAAACTGCTCTTTAGTCTTTTTTTTTTTTTTTTTTTTTTTTTTAAGGCAGTTGGGATTCTGATTATTCTAAACGTGTAGATCAGTTAGGGGAGAACTGACTTCTTAATATTGACTCTTCTTACTCATGGGCTATTTCCCCATTTATTTAGGCTGTCTTTAATTTCTCTTAACACTGTTTTGTATAACTCTTGTACATCTTTTGTCAAGTTTACCTCTTAAGTATTCCATATTTTTAATGCAGTAAATGGTATTGCTTTTATTTTCAATTTCTGATTGTTGTTAGTATATAGAAATACAGTAGAGTTTTGTATATTAATCTTATATCCTGTAGCCTTGCTAAACTTGCTTATTATAAGTAACTTTATTGTAGATCCTGTCAGATTTTCTACGTAGACGATCATGTTGTCTATGAATAAATACATTTTTTTTCTTCCTTTCTGATCTGGATGCTTTTTAAAATTTCTCTTTATCGCCTATTTCACTCACTAGATCCTCCAGTACAGTTTTGAATGGAAATAGTGAGCATGGACATCCTTACCTTGTTTCCGATCCTAGACCATTTGTCTTCACCATTAAGGAAATGTTAGTTATGGGTTTTATCAATTTAAGAATGTTTCCTTCTATTCCTAGTTTGGAGAAAGCTTTTATGAAAAATGGTTGTTGGATTTTTGTCAAATGCTTTTAATGTGTCTAATGCAATGATATTACGGTTTTTCTTTTTTAGCCTATTATTATGGTGGGTTTTATTCATTGATTTTTTCATATTTTAAACCAACTTGTATTCCTGGGATAAACCCTACTTGGTCATAATGTATTATCCTTTTAATATATTGTTGGATTTGATTTGTTGAAATATTGTTGAGAATGTACAATATATTCATCTTTGGCTGGTTTTAGTATTAAGAGTAATGGTAACTTCATACAATGAGTTGGGAAGGATTCCCTTCTCAGTTTTCTGGAAGAGTTTGTGTAGAATTGTTATTATTTCTTCCTTAAATGTTTGGTAGAATTCTCCAGTGAAGCCATCTTGGCCTGGAGTTTTCTTCATGGGAAGGTTCTAAAGAATAAATTTAATTTCTTTAATAGATACAGGGCTATTCAGGTAATCTATTTCTGAATGAGCTTTGGTGGTTTGTATCTTTAATAAAAATTTCAATTCCATCTAAGTTGTCAAATTAATTAACATAAGCTTGTTCATAATCTTGCCTGATTATTCTTCTGATATCTGTACAATCTGTAGGATGTCACCTCTTTCATTCCTGATGTCAGTATTGTGTGTCTTCTCCCTTTTTTTCCTGATCAATATGTCTGTAGTTTATTGATCTTAAAAGATCTGTATATGGTTTTGCTAATTTTCTCTATTGTTTTTCTTTGGTTTTTAATTGATTTCTTCAGTTATCTTTGTGCTTTCCTTTATTCTGGGTTTCATTTGCTCTTTTTCTAATTTCTTAAGATAGAAGCTGAGGTCACTGAATTGAGTCATTCTTTTCTAATACCAGTATTTAGTGATATAATTTTCCCGCTATGGAATTGCTTTAACTGATATGATATGTTTTCATTTTTATTTAGTTTAAAATACTTTTCTAATTTCCCTTTTCATTTCTGCTTTGACCCACAAATTATTCAGAAGTGTGTTGTTCAGTTTCCAAATATTTGGAGATTTTCCAAAGGTCTTTCTGTTACTGATTTCTAATTAAGTTTCATTGTGGTCAGAGAACATACTTTATATGTCTTGAATTCTTTTAAATTTATTGGATCTTGTTTTATGGACCAGAATATGATCTTTCTTAGTACATGTTCCATGTTCACTTGAAAATAATGTATATTCTGCTGTTGTTTGGTATTTTTTCCTTAAGTGTTTGGTCAAATTTATCAGTGAAATATCTGAGACTGATCTTTTCTTTTTTGAATGATTATGAATATTGATACTTTCTTTAATAAGTTCTTTCTTCTTTTAATCCAGTCTTACAATCTCTGTCTTTTAATTGGGGCTTTTAGACTATTTACATTTACTTACTACTGTTGTTGATATGGTTTGGTTTAAATCTGTCACCTTCCTATTTGTTTTCTAACTGTACAATCTGTTTTCTCTTCTTTGCTCTTTTTCTCTCTTATTTGGGGTTTAGTGTCTTTTATTCCATTTCATATCCTTTATTGGCCTGTGAGCTATAACTCTTTGTTATTTAGTGGTTGGATTAGCATTTATAGTATATATCTTTATCACCATACTAAACCACTTCACATATAGCGTAAGAATAGTACTATTCCATTTTCACCTCCCAGCCTTTATATTATTATCTTAAACCTTTTTACTTTCATATATGTTATAAACCTTATACCACCTTATTATTTTTGTTTAAACATTATTATTTTTAAAAGACATTTAAATAATAAGAAAAAAATCTTACATATTTTCCCATGTAGCTGACTTTTCCAGTGCTCTTCATTCTTTTGTGTAGATCTATATTTCCTCCTGGTATTATTTTCCTTCTGCCTAAAGGAAATTTTAAAAATATTTCTTGTAGTGCAGTCTTCTGTTGAGGATTTCATTTGGCTTTTTTATCTGCAAATATCTTTATTTCACCTTTGTTTTTTAACAGTATTTTAAAAATATTTTCACTGGTGCAATGACTTCTGAAACTAACTGCCCAGAATTAGGCGAGACTTCTCAGGTTATGGGCATAGTCCTCCACAAAACTATGATTACTTTAAACATCCATGCTTGGTGATTCCCAGGCCACCCATAATTCTGACCAATTGGATACAAATTCAAGGATTCCCACTACCTCCTCAGGTTTAATAATTTGCTAGAATGACTTACAGAACACAGGAAAGCACTGTACTTACAAATACAGTTTTATTATAGCAAAAAGGGTACATTAAGAACAGCCAGGGACTTCCCTGGTGGTTCAGTGGTTAAGAATCCGCCTTCCAATGCAGGGGACATGTATTTGATCCCTGGTCAGGGAACTAAGATCCCACATGCCACAGGACAACTAAGCCAGCATGCTCTAGAGCCTGCTCACCACAACTGGAGAGCCCACGTGCCACAACTACTGAGCCCATGCACTCTGGAGTCCACGCACCGCAACTAGAGAGGCTGCGTACTACAACTACTGAGCCTGTGTGCCACAACAAAGCCTGCGCACTGCAACTAAGACCCAATGCAGCCAAATAAATAAATAAATAAAAGAATCAGCCAAAAAAAGAGACTTATAAGGTGAGGTCTGAGAGGGTCCCACGTGTGAAGCTTCTAGTGCCTTCTCTCCATGAAGTCTAGATGCATCAATCCCCCCGGCACGCTGATGTGTAACAGTACGCAGAGTATTATTAACCAGGAAAGCTCATCAAAGCTTTGGTGTCCAGAGTGCTTATTGGGGTTTCATTATGTAGGTGTGATTGATTGATTCATTGGCTATGTGATTGAACTCAGTCTCTAGCGCCCCTCCATTCCCTGGAGGTCAGAGTAATATCAGATGGCTTAAAGCCCCAGCCCTCTAGTCACATGATTCATCATCTCATTTGCATAAACTGTCTGGCCCCACCATAAATAGCAAAGACACTCCCATCACTTGGGAAATTGCAAAGATTTAGAGGCACATTCCCGGGAAATGGGGACAAACGCCACCAGATTCTTTATTACACAATAGCTGGTATAGAATTCTAGGTTGGTAGGATTTATGGTTTTTTTCATTAATTTAAAGATGTTGTTCCATTGCCTTCATGCATTGTTTTCAATGAGAAGTCTGCTATAATCCTTATCTTTGTTTCTCTGTATATAACGTGTCTTTCTTACCCCCCATCCACCTCCCAGCTGCTTCTAAGATTTTTCTTTTTATCATGAGTTTTGAGCAATATGATTATAATGTGCTTTGGTATAGTTTTCTTCCTCTTTCTCTCAGGGTTCTTGGAGATTCTTAGATATGTGGGTTTATAGTTTTTTTTTCACCAAATTTGGAAAACTGTCAGCGATTATTTCTTCAAATGTTTTTCTGCTCCCCCACTCTCTTCTCCTTTAAGGATTATTAGTCTGCTTGAAGTTGTCTCACAGCTCAGTGATGTGCTGGTTTTTATTATTGTTGTTGTTGTTTACAGCTTTTTTTCCTCTTAGTGTTAGTTATTTCTGACATATGTGTGTTCTGTGAATCCCTAGCTTTACTGTGAGCACCTGGAAGATTCATGTTCTTCCCGATAACCATCACCACACCTGGTCCTTGGAAGGCTGGTCATTGTTTGTAGGATATTCATGTCCGGCGATTTCCTTGAGACTTTAGCTGGGTGGTTGTTTTGGTTTTTTTTTTGCGGTACGTGGACCTCTCACTGTTGTGGCCTCTCCCATTGCGGAGCACAGGCTCTGGACGCGCAGGCCCAGCAGCCATGGCTCACGGGCCCAGCCGCTCCGCGGCATGTGGGATCTTCCTGGACCGGGGCACGAACCTGTGTCCCCTGCATCGGCAGGCGGACTCTCAACCACTGTGCCACCAGGGAAGCCCTAGCTGGGTGGTTTTGGGAACCAACAAAGGGCATCTAGTTTTACATGTCATGGATCAAACTGAAGATACTTTTTAATCTCTGAGATGACACTATTTTAAAAGAATAGGGATTTTTTTTTTAAGACCTTGATAATTCTGAGGAGGCCTGATTCTTTTTAAGTCCTGCCTAAGGAAACAGTTTTTCCAAATCACTTTTCTCACACCCTGGTGGCATGTGCCAGCCAGGAGGTGGGATAGATTGTAGGAGATAGCCCTAGACACATGGGAAACCCAGAGCTGGTACTAGGTTGAGAACATAAGGTTGTACACCTCATTGGGGATCCCTGTCAAGGGGATGAGTGGAAGCTGAAAATGCCTCTTCTTCACTAGTTCTCCTAAAGAGAGTGCCTTTATATAATTGATATAGAGGTGCTGCATAGGGTAGGGGGGCATTGTTTGAGAGGCTGGTTTTTCCAAGATCAGTACAGAAAGGCAAGTGCTATCCACACCTGCTGAATGGAGATAATGAGAAACACTTGGGCAGCTTCGTGGCACCTTGGAACAGTCATATATATATATATATTTCCTATACAGGAAATAAACTGCCCAAGAAAAAGCCAGGGCATGGTGAACTACCAGGTCCCTGGATAGCAGTTCCTCAGAGCCAGTGTTGGTTCGTAGAGGTGAGCACAGAAGTGGGGAGGTGGGCAGGCATTGGCAGAGTGGTTAGCACATCACAGAGTATGGTGCTTACTTCAACATGATTTTTGGGTAGAGACATGTTGACAGTTCCTCCTTAAATACCAGCCCCCAGCTGGAAGTTAGACCAAAGAAGTATGGCAGGCTTAGGTTTGAGAATTGTGGTCATAGCGCTAAGGTAAGCACACAGTTTTGTTCAAAGCTTCTGAGCTATAAGTTTACAAGTTATAAGGAACATGTGAAAACTAATAAAGGGATAGAGGTAATTCCTACACTGTGAAGGGGTTGGGCATGCTTTGCAGACTTGGGGGCCTTGTGTATGGACTGTTTAAGGAGCACTGCTGTCCTGAGAACTTCATTTCCGCTTAAGCACACGTATTTCTGGGTTAGCCCCTTGGATGCAGTGTGCAGAGATATATGTGCAAGAGACTTTCAGGCCAGGAGTCCCGTTGCCCTTCGAGAAGTGGGAGCGTTTGGCCGTGCTCTCTGTACTGAATGAGTTCAAGCCTTTGGAAAGTTGGGTTAACTTGAATAGGCAGATTGGAACCTGAGGTGTTCCAAGGAGGGCAGGTTGATGCTAGATCTAAAACAGATGTCTGAGAAGCATAGATGGTTATAGGCAACTTGGGAACAAGGGAGAAACCTCTGGGCTGCCAGTTTTTGCAAAGAGAGAATCACTAAACTAATGGTGGACCTGGAAAAATAACCATATAATGCTAATTGCCTATGCTAGGGGCTGATTTCTTCCCTGAAGGTTATTATCATCTTAACCCTCCTCAGAAGCAAACCTCACAGAGGATTTCTTTTACTTTCCTTGTCCACAGGTAACAGTCCTTTGGACAGCCCCCGGAATTTCTCTCCAAATGCACCTGCTCACTTTTCCTTTGTTCCTGCCCGTAGGTAAGTTGATAGAAAAACTCCTCTGTGACTAACATGTGTGGCATTTGCATGAATGTCAGTTAAATGTCAGCTTCCTCCTTTGAGGCACTTCCCTTCCAAGGTGTTACCTTGGTGTTACCAAGGTGTTACCTTTGATGGTCTACCAGCCATCAAATTCCTTTCCTGCTTTCCTCGCCCAGGTCATAAACGTCTTGTTCAAGCTTTGCTTTCCAAACACCGTAGGTATTTGTGTTTGAATGTTCAAATGGACAAGTAGATATTAGAAGTGAATTTATTTTATAATCTTAAGCACAAGCCCCTGGTTTCCTGAGGGTATGTTCGAAAACATTATACTCTTGACTGAAAGCTATCCTAGAGTGATCAATGACAAAATGGGTTCTCCTCCCAGGAGGACCCAAAGTTATACTCTTATTCCTCTAACTCAGGTAGTTCCAGGGAGCTAGAAGAGGCCATTTATGCCTCCCTCCTTGGGGATAAAGAGACTACCAGATCTTCACTTATCCTCCCATGAATTTAGAAAGATTTGGTGTGTTGCAGAGCCGTGCTTGTATTCCTCACATTTCACTTATTTCTGGAAATGATATCAACTTATCCCTGGCCCATGGTAGCAATCCTGACAGTTCAGCCCATTGCCAGGGTATCACCTGGCCTCTGGAGAAGCAATGAGTTGACATGAGTCAATCCATATACCAAGGCTTCTTCTTTTTTTTTTTTTTTAAATACATTTATTTATTTGTTTATTTTTGGCTGTGTTGGGTCTTCATTGCTGCATGTGGACTTTCTCTAGTTGCGGTGAGTGGGGGCTACTCTTCGTTCTGGTGCGTGGGCTTCTCATTGCGGTGGCTTCTCTTGTTGAGGAGCACGGGCTCTAGGCGCACAGGCTTCAGTAGCCGTGGCATGCGGGCTCAGTAGTTGTGGTTCGTGGGCTCTGGAGTGCAGGCTCAGTAGTTGTGGCGCACGGACTTAGTTGCTCCACGGCATGTGGGATCTTCCCAGACCAGGGCTCGAACCTGTGTCCCCTGCATTGACAGGCGGATTCTTAACCACTGCATCACCAGGGAAGTCCCCCAAGACTTCTTACACAAATTATTTACTTTTCAGAACATCTCTAAAATTCTTTCTTGGCAGCGTTCACATTCTTTGACTTTATTTTTTATTTTAAAAATATTCTTGGTTGGAGTCAGTCTTTGGTATTAAGACCTCCAGAAAAATCATGGCTCCAGATTTGGAGCCTCTAATGGTTGGAGAATGATATATACATCTTGAGATCAGAGTCGTAGTAGTAGTACTCTGACTACTTTTTTAAAAGAGCTAACAGAAAAAGAACAGATTCCTAATTTAACAGCATTAATTCACTGTTAAAATGGCAACCCAGAAGAAATCCACCCCCTTCTTCTCCAGGATTCTATGCAGCTGAAAAGGTCATGGACGGGTTGGGAAAAGTTTGATGGCTGACTTGGGTGCCCCTCCTGACCCAATTGCCTTATTCAAAGCAAATATCGTCAAGAGTTTGTTCCATGGACTCACCTCTCCTACCCTGTGTAACTTCGTTAGTTAACTAAGGATCCAGATAGGAACACTTACAGTATAGGTATATAATGGATGGATGCATTTGCTTTCCAGCCCAGCTGAAAGTCTAACTTATCTCAGACTTCCTGCCTTGATTGTGTTTGAACTCTAGCCTCAGATTAGGTCTGAGCTGGGACAGTAGGACCTGTGACCGTTCTCTGTAAATGGCATTGAGTCATTTCCCATTCATTCAATAAATATTTACTGAGTACCCAGTAAGCCCAGGCACATGCTGTGTACTTAGTTATATAGTGGGAAGCAGACAAAGCCCTAACTTTATAGAAACTTAGTAGACTTAGTAGAGTCTGTGCACTTGTTGTTCCCTTTGAGGGAATGCTGTTCCCTCAGGTCTTCGCTTAGTTAACTCCTTCTTGTCTTTCATTTCTCATCTTAAATGTCAACTCCCCAGAGAGGCCTTCCCTCACCATACAATATAAAGGAGCCCCCTCATCATTCTCCAGCAAACCATCCAGTTTTATTTTCAAACTAGTACTTTTCAATGCCTGATACAGTCACCCCTCGGTATCCAGAGGGGATTGGTTCCAGGACCCTGGTGGATACCAAAGTCTACAGATGTTTAAATCCCTTATATAAAATGGCATAGTATTTGCATATAACCTATGCACATCCTCTTGTATACTTTAAATCATCTCTAGATTACTTATAATAGCTAATACAATGTAAATGATATGTAAATAGTTTTAAATACAGTGTGAATAGTTGCTGGCATGGAGCACATTCAAGTTTGGCTTTGTGGAACTTTCTGGATTTTTTTTCCCCTGAATATTTTTGATTCACTGTTGGTTGAATCTACAGATACAGAACCCATGGATAAGGAGGGCTGACTGTAGTTTCTTATTTGTTTTCTGTTTCCTCTCAACCAGAATCAAAGCACCTTTAATAGAGATGCCTTAATATGTTGAAAATATGTCTGCTAGTATATAATAAGCACTCAGTTGGTGCTTATTGATTGAATGAGTGGTGGGGAAGAATAACGAACAAGCAAACTAACAAATATATTGCTGTAACCTGTGATAAGCACTGTGAAGGGAAAGAAAATGATGCTGCCTAAAAGAGTAGGAAGGGAATGAGGCTGGAGAGTCTGTACTGGGTGGTCATGTAAGACCTCTTGGAAGGAGTGACTTTTAAGCCAACCTGAAGGATAAGAAGGAGCCTGCCATGTTGGGAGTGAGGATGCAGGTGTGTAGACCAATCCATGCAGAGGGAATAGCATGTTCCATTGGTGTCCTGTGTCTGCATCATTCCCTGGGCTTTAGGAGTAGGATCAGCCGGGGGCTTTGGGACCTGGTATTACCACTGAGATCCACACAGGTCTGTGCTAGGTGGCCTGAAGTTTGAGTCGTATGTGTGGAAGACAGAGCCCCGGGCTGTCCCTTTACCAGACATAGTAGGAAAAGTAGCTAGGTATTGGTGGGTGAGGGGAGGAAGACTTCAACCCTGCGAAACAAGGTACTCAGGAATTGTGTTTCCTATCACTGAAGTTGGGCATGAGCTTTATAGCATCACATTAGTTTGGAATATCACACAAAAGGCAGATTTAATGAAACTGTAGGGATAGACCCATTAGTCACACAATTTCACTACTAACTTACACACATTCATAAACGAAAGGTTTGTCTCTGCCAAGCTAGACCAAATGCCAGGTGTCAAACAGAGCAGTCTCTCTGGTTCCCTTTGATTCTCACTTTAACGTATGTCTTTTCACTACAGCCATGGCCACAGAGCAGACAGGTAATAGCGGACGTGATGGGGAGAGGGGCTGGGAAACTGCTATGCATGGCCAGACAGTATGGTTTGTGGTTTCATGCTTGGTGAGAACTGGCTGTGATGAGTCTTCTCTGAGTGTGGGTATGAACATTTGGCCTTTCATTTCTATCAAAGAGGCCCTAACGGAGCCCCCTCTACCTGCTGGAACCAAGGCTCCGTGCTCATATGTTTAGAAGGCAGGATTTGCTAAATATTTAGTTCCAAGCTTCTGAGCATAGGAACAGGTCACCCTCATTCCCACAACTTTCCTCAGTCACCCAGTGGGATGACCAGGCAGAGGAAATGGAGGCATCCTGTAGTGGCATTTCTGACTCTGGTGGTCCCTGCTCTTCAGTTTACAGAAAAATGGCTGCCATTTTGGTTCCCATTTCTTTATGAAGGAGGAAAAATCGCCTGTGGAGAAGTGTATCTGACAAGGGTTTGGGAAATGCCTCCCTGAGTTAGACTAGTCCCATCTTTGCTGAGCTCCGTTTTCCTGGAATTGACTTGCTTCCTTGTGTGGACTCAGGACCCAAAAGAGAGATCAGAGAGAATATCATGTTTGAGCAGCCTCCTGGACATTTCTTTGCCTCAGAGACTAGGTTCCAGCAGGACCGGCTGCCTGGGTGGCATGAAGTTTGAGTCATGTGCATGTGGCATGGAACCCCCGGCTGTCCCCTTACAGAACATAGTAGGAAAAGCTGCCTGGTATTGGTGGGGGTGGAGAGGAGTGCTTCCAAAAGAGAAGCCCTGGCAAGATTCATTCCTTTTTTTCCTTCTTCCTCTCCATGCCTCCCTGCACCCACCTTTAACTGTGGAGCCTGGAACAATTCATCCAGATCTCTGGGTCTTACTGTTTTCTCTGAAGATTGAGAGTATTGAACTTAACTTCTAAAGGTCCTCCACTGCTAACGTTCTTAGGTTCTGTGGGTCACATCAAAGAAGTTTTTCTATAACTTCAACCAGAGCAGGCTGTACCCCTAAGCTCCACAAGAAAGAACATTTGTGTTACAACACATCCTGTAGTCCAGGAAAGAATCACTTGTCCATGTTATAAAAGCTTCAAACCAGACACTTGCTTGATCTTTCTTCTCTAAAGCAAAGCAGATAACTGTGGTTCTCTGTGATGAGAGCTTCAGAGCACATCCTCTAAAGAGCAGCTGGAAGCCTGCCCCAGAGTCTCATATATGGCCAAGCTATGCCACTTCACTCTTCTTTCATAAGGTTGCTGTCACTCTTTGGCAAACATTCTCAAAGATTGGATTTATGAGTCCTAATGGGTTCTGGGTAGCCTTTGACTATTTGCAATCTATTGATTCATACTCAGACCCAGGTGGTAGTTTCACTTCTTCCTGGTTTTCAACCCAGTGGCCTGGGGAACACCAAAGGACCCTTCACATGGAGCCTTCAAAAAAGGAACTAGCATTTCAGTGGTAGTTCTCTCCTTGTGATGATGCCTTTAGCTGCAGTCCTCTGTCATTGCTTCTCTGTCATTGCTAAAAGTGAATAAGTTGAGAGTGTAAAGATTTTTATTCCAAAACCATAGTATTGCATAACAGATATTCTTATTTAAAGTTATGGACTCCTTTATAGTCAGAGATGTCTGTCTTTGCAGTGGAAAACACACAACAATAGGCCCCATGTAGGAAAGAGATATGAAAGCAAGTGCTGGACTGAGCAGTACTGTCTTGAGACAAGAAAGAGCCTACCAATGAATCAACTGCCCCAAAAAACCTGATGGAAAGACAGGCAGGTCCTGGGCTCAGGGTGGGGTTCGGTAGAAACTGCCTAACATTCTTTTCTTACATAGGACTGATGGACGGCGCTGGTCTTTGGCTTCTTTGCCTTCTTCAGGCTATGGAACCAACACTCCTAGCTCCACTGTCTCAGTAAGTAGCCAAATCTGTGGCCGTACCTCCTTCACCCTGAGGAAATACTTCCCTACAGGTATTGCTCCCTGTCCCTACAGTGTTGCAAAGTGGTTCTCAACTTTTTCTCCAAAGCCCAACTCAAAGAGGTTGCTTGGGATGAGGCTGAGAGGGACAGAGGTCTGGTGGCCTTTAACAGCCATAGTCAGATCCATTAAATGCCTTTGGAAAGAATTAACCAGCATGTTTCTGAGCGTCAGTTATTCCTAGTGGAGTCAGAAGAGGGCTTGAGGATGGACTTTCGCTTTGCCCACGAGGCCAGGCACAGGCACTCCTAAGCACGGTTCCCTTGCTCCCCTATTTTATTTGTAGAACTGCAACCAAGAGCAAATAACACCACCCCCCACCATGTCACAAAGGCCTGGTAGACCCTCCTCCAACTTTTTCACCTTTTCCTTTCAGAAAAGAAGGGAAGGATGAATGTGATTTGATATTCAAGTTTGATTGTATATCAGCAAAAAAAAAAATATTGGGCCTGTCTCTAAAACTTCTAGTTATGTCTCTTTTAGAGAAGATTTTAGCCTAAAACACAACAAATGTCCTAACTGCCACCATGCACAATTGACCCTAAAATGAGTCTTCCTCATTGAGCAACATTTAATTGAAGCCAGGATGACAAGTTGGCAAGCACGTTCTGTAAAGGGCGCATATTTTAGGCTTTGTAGGCCGCAGACTGGATGACCCATTTCTCCATGTCTCCCACCATTCTTCAGGTCTTCTCAGCTCAGTTTGTATTCATAAATCCCAAGCAGGTAAAAGAAGTTATCATTTCCTCCCTTGACCTAGATATTACTCTTTTAAAAATTTTTTTTATTATTATTATTTTGGCCGCTCTGTGCTGCAAGTGGGATCTTAGTTCCCCAACCAGGGATCAAACCCGTGCCCCCTGCAGTGAAAGCACGGAGTCTTAACCACTGGACCACCAGGAAAGTCCTAGATTTTACTCTTAAATTAATCCAAAGATCTCACTGGTCTTTTGGCAGCTGTTTAGTTTCAGATCTTTCCCTAGTAAATATCCCTTTCCCATAATCCTTTACTCAAACAGGTGATTTTTGAGACCCAAAGTAAGAGTCATGTATTTATTATATATATATTCCTGTTCAATAAGTTTTAATAGACTCAACCCATTGCTCCAGCTTATTTTATTGGAATACCTTAAAATACCAATTTTTCTTCATGTTAGTTGCAGTTGGGTGAGAATACTTTTTGCAACTTCTATCCAAATCATTTATAAAAATGTGACCAAGACAGAGCCTCATGAAAACCTCCCACTAGCTGTTTACAACTTTATGTATTATAGGATTCCATGAGAGAAGTGTGCACTGTAAGTCAAAAAAATTTTTGATTTCTCACTTGGTATTAAGGCTTACGTGTGGCAACGGTTTTCTTGGTGTGGTACTGCAGCTTTGAGTGTAAGTGAATTTAACCCCAGATCCGTCATCAGTTGGTGAACAGAAGTTGAGCCAATAGTGTTAGATTTGCTGCTGCTGTAGCCAGTCTTGTCAGGTAAGGGCAGGAGTTCACTGATCCAGGTGCCGACCAGGGCTGCCATGGCAATGGCTGCGTTGGTGGGATGCCTGTAATAGCACAGCTCACTCCCTCAAATTGTCTCTTGTGATTCTGGAATCTCAATCGTTGGGCCATGTTTAGAATTCTTAATTGTTTTCAGGTCAAGTCTAATCTTTGGGTTCTAGATCTAAAAATAATTTTCTTCCCTGCTGGATTTTCTTGCCTATTGGTGTCCCTAGAGCCTGGGCAAAGCCTTCACAGCTGCAGCGAAGCCAGTTGCCTTCTGGGTAACAGCCTAAAGGAAACATTGCTGAGCCATCCTGGGGCTCTCCCAAGGTGTTGTAGAAGGCAAAACTTATGGGGATGTCATTTGTAGGCTGGGCATACCTAGAACATTTCCTAATAAGCCAGGAAGCATGATTTATTAATTACTTGCCATTCTAACTAGCCAGAAGCTTCACTGAGGGCAAAGGTGGAAGAATCTGCTTTTGGCCACGTGGACCTTCCACGTGGAAGGTCCACGTGGAAGAATCTGCTTTTGGCCACCTAAAGAGGCTCCCTAGGTAGTTGGGGAGCTGTCACACCTCATGAATGTCTGGGTCTGGCCCCCTGCAAGGCTCCTGAAGGACAATAGTATCTTGGCTTCATCTGAACAGAGCTCTGAAGAATAGAGATGAACGGGATCATGTACAGTGGAGACTCAAGGGAGCAAGGGAAAGCATGCTGGCTGTGGGCTGACTTCAGGTTTACGTCGACTGGGGAGCCACTGACCATTTTCAGTCCTTCTCCACTTCTAGACTGCCTTAGACATGTCTTTAATGCTTTTTAAAAATGTTGTCCCCTCTAGTCATCATGCTCCTCGCAGGAAAAGCTGCACCAGTTGCCCTTCCAGCCTACAGCCGATGAGCTGCACTTTCTGACGAAGCATTTCAGCACAGAGAGTGTACCCGATGAAGAAGGACGGCAGTCCCCGGCCCTGCGGCCCCGCTCCCGCAGCCTCAGGTGAGGGTGCTCTCCACCCACTGCCCTGGTACCCATGGAGTTCAGCTTGTCTGCACAGCCTAGGAGTCAACAGACTTATTCCGTAAAGGGCAGGGTAGTAAATAATTCACACTTTGCAGGCCGTATCGTCTCTGGCAGCTACTTACTCTGCTGTGGTGCAGAATCATCCACAGACATTATGTAAACTTTATTTATAAAAGCAGCCGGCGGGCCAGATTTGGTCTGCGGGCCGTAGTTTGCCAACCCCTGGCCTAGCACATAGGCACAGCTCAAATGAGTCAAGTGCAGTGAAGCTCAAGCCCTTTGGTATTGGGTACAGCTCAAGTCACCATCACAAGAGGTGCCTGAAGATGCTGTCAAGGGGTCCCTTTTTTTCCCTTTGAAAGTAGTTGGCAGTAGAAATGTACTTTGGACTCCATTCAGTAAAAGGAGAGTAATAGTATCATCCATTCTGATGGTTACCTGGCTGCAGAACCCAGAGGCCCAGCATATATAAACTAGGCCAATTAAAAAAGTTGCTTCTGAGGACACTTGAGGCTGACTCGGGGAAGAAGCCCATTGCAGAAGCAGAACTAAATGCCCATCTAAATCTGTCTCATTTCCCTGAATCACCTGGGCTCATCAAACCAAGCAAACCTTAACAGCTGATTTATCTGTGTATTCCATAGATTAAATCAGCTCTTCTCTTTGGCATTAGGTGGTAAATCTGTGCCAGAATTCCAGGTTAAGGGAAAGGGTGGAGAATAAAATGATCATGGCTTTAAGTGATCGAGCTCAGATTTCCAGGGTCCCTGGGAAATAAGAAGTTGGTTCGCATGTTCAAGGTGGAGGCCCAGAGGAGCAGTGCCTTCCAGAAAGAATCCCCTCAGGTCATGTTGGCACTGCAAGTGCCAGTGAGCTGAGCCAGACCACAAAGACTGGTTCAAGTTCAGATTGGTGAGAACAATGACTGGGACTGCAATGCAAAGGGTCAGACATACAAATGAGGGAGTGTGAAGTGTGGAGCCCAGTGTGTTTCTTTGTCTCATACAGAGGAATGTCTGAATCTTGGTGCTCTTCACACTCCACACAGAGACGGGCACCTTTTAGGCCATTTGAGACTGAGAGGACTACAGTACCTCTGGGAAATCCCTGAGGATTACTCTTAAAAAGCTGGGTAATGTGCATTAATGTAGCAGGCAGACCATGGCCTACCGTAGGGAGGAAAGGCAGAAAAGAACGGTTCTGAACATAGCTCAGCTGGGATCACATGTCGGGCACCAAACTGGGCAGGACCCAAATAGCCATTCAGTTGTACGGCTCAAACTCTGAATCCTTTAAGAGGATGTAATCACACATGGGCCAGAGGGGAAGATTTAGATGACCCAGGTTTATGATTCACTACGGGCTGGCTGGACTGGCCTCATTCATCCCCCAGGTGAGAGCTAAGTTAGCCCCACTGGATGCAGCTTGTTTAGAAAAGATACAGGTATACACTGTCTTCCTTTGGTTGTTTTGGTGGTGGTTTGATTTGATTTGATTCCTAGAACATGCTGGGGTATGCCCAACCCCACTGGCCAAAGCAAAGAAGACCCAGAGAGTCCTGTTCTGGAGGAAGTGATCCTAGAAGAACCACCAGTGGCCTCAAGAGTGGTCTCCTCCTGTCTAGGCCTTTTCAGGCCCTGGCAGAAGTCTTTGTGAAGGCCAGGCCTCTTACAGGAAGGTAGTCTAGCTCCAGATGGCACACTTTTGAGCTGAACAGTGCTGGCAGCTCCAGGAATAAGAAAGGCTCTGGAACTCAGCACTCCTTAAGGTGGGAGTGTGTGGGTGCTGCAGACAGTGGGTGGGCACGGGCTCTGGGGATGGGCATCTTTCTCCTTGAAGGTTCCCTGGCACTAAAGTAACACAGTTGTTTCCTTCTTATTTAGTCCTGGACGGTCACCAGTTTCCTTTGACAGTGAAATAATAATGATGAATCATGTGTACAAGGAAAGATTCCCCAAGGTAAGGATCCAGTTTAAAGGAGACTGGTAACGCCTCTGAGGATGCCACCTCCAGCCAGCCCCAGTGGGAAGACTGGGGGTGGGGGAGTCGCCAGAGGCAATCTGGAAGGAGATCAGGGAGGCGCCAGGAGGAGGAGGACACAAGCATGAGGGCTTTCAGACTGCTGGAGAAGAGGAAGGCAGCAGAGGACTTTGAGTTTGGGGATCGTACTTGCAGAGCCTCTGTTTCTCCACTCCCCAGAGAAAGGGGTATCCAGAGGGAAATGTCGAAAACATATCCCACTGTATATTAGTGGGAAGGAAAGAGCAGAGACCTTGCTTCTGACCGTGCACATCAGGATCCATGAGTCGGGGTCCCCCAGAAGGAGATTCGCCCTCTGAGAGCACCTTCACTTAATGCAGATTTCTAAAGCAGCACTCCCATTACCAAGCACAAACAGAGCTACGCTGGAAATTTCCTCTGGCAGGAAGTTGGCCAGAGAGAGCAGTAGGGTGGGAGACAGCTCAGAGTTGCTATTCACATTTGGACTTGTGTTTTCAAGCAGGGAAATGCTGAGGGAGGAAGGTAGGTTACTGTCCTGAGATGGTTGAGAAATGGTCTTCACAACTGCAGTTTGACTGTAAACCTCCTTGTATGTGGAACGAGGGCCTTGTTTTCCATTTGCATTTCTTTTGAACACCACACGCCTAAACACTCTGACCTGGCTTTCTAATGATAGGCCCTGTTCCTGCAGAACACAGCCAGTTCTGTCCGAGAGAGAAGCAGGGCCTGACGGAGGCTCCCTCTCCATGACAACAGCGAGAATGGGGTCTTCAAGCCTCTTTCTTCATCCTCCATCCAGACCCCCGGCTCTACCTGTTCATCTGTATCTAGGGTCTGCGATGTGTGGTTCCCTGCTCCTCCGAGAGTGTCCTTTTTCGAGCCTCGAGTAGTCTCCTGGGCACACACGGGTGGCTTAGGGAAAAAGTGCGAAGCCCTTGTGCTTTCCCTCTTGACATTCACAGTGAAGCAGAGCAGTGAGGAGGAGCTCAGACTCTGGAACCAGGCCGACTGGGTTCAAGTTGGCTTCTACCATTTATTAGCCTCATGACCCTGGGCAGATTTTTTAACTTCTCTGAGCTTCATTTGCCTCATCTGTAATCTGAGATAATAAGAGTATCTATCTCATAGGGAGTTTGTGAAGATTAGGGAACATTAAGCTTTTCTAACTGTGCCCAGGACATAGTTAGCGCTCAGTAAGTGTTAGCTGTTATTTCTTTGCTGCCCTGTGGTCTGCACTTTCTAGCCTTCAAATGGGCACTGGAGAGTAAGAGCAAGGAAGAGGGGCAGAATGAACAGCTAGGAAATCATTCTGTTGTGCCTTGCTTCTTCATAAAAAAGTTTGGGTGTGTATAGTGTTTAGAAATGCACCTCGCGTGTTTCCTCCTCCTCTTCCTCCTTGTGTATTAGGTGTTGTATTGTTATCCTAGCATTGCACGTTTGTATGTAAGATGAACTCGTGTTAGAAAAAGCATGTTAAGATTCCTTCCATTCCCTCTTCTCTTTCACCTCCCCTCCTCTCCCTCTCTCCCTACCACATCGCTACACCATAAATATGTGTGTGTGTGTGTTTGTGTGTGTGTGTATATATATACACACACATATATATACATATACAAACACCCACTTAAACACACACTGAAAATCAGAAATCACCACCTGGTGGCAAAGGAAAGAAAGCCAAGCCCTAGATAGGCAGCTAGGAACTTGTTAGCAGATGTATATTTGTCATTTTGACATTCCTGTGCAGTTAGGTCCCCAAGAGGCTTCTGAGCCAGACCTCATGCCGCTCTGCTGGGGATCCAGGTCCGTGAGCAGGCAGGTTCACACCTTCAGTAAACACTCTCTGAACATCTGCTTAGCTCAGTTGGGTCCTAACTTCAAGTAAGAGGATCCTGAGATAAATCAAACTCCCACTGGCTTGAAGAAGTTCCCAGTCTGGAGAAAGATTTAGAAACCAGGAGTGTCCACACACCAAGTTTATACAGTTGGGAGGTCCAGTGGAAGCACAGAGGAAAGGAAACCCTAGTTTTCCTGGAGGAATCAAAGACTTCCCAGAGGAAAGATGATGCTTGAACTGAGATTAGAAGGAGTAGTAGGAGTTTGCCAGGCAGGCTTGGCAGGTGAAAAAGCTACACACAGGGAACAGCATAAATGGACAGAGGCATGAGATAGCATGATAAAGGAACAACAGAACCTCAGTGTCCTTAGAGCAAGAGAATGTGCCGTTCAAGGAGTGGGGAGGTGGACAAGGCCAGGTGAGAGAGGGCCTTGACTGTAATGTTTTGACTTGACTTGAAGGTGACCTTTCACGTCTCCAGTCATCAGGTTCCCCAAATGCAACATCAGGAAACCAGGATCACAGAACCCATCCTTAGGCTCTGACCAGGCCCTTCAGGCTTAGCTCCGGCCGAGCTGGATCAGAAGGGAAGAGTCACTTGTCCTGCTTTGATTTGCAGGCCACCGCACAAATGGAAGAGCATCTAGCAGAGTTCATTTCCTCCAACACTCCAGACAACGTGTTGCCCTTGGCAGACGGAACCTTGAGCTTTATTCATCATCAGGTGATTGAGATGGCCCGAGACTGCCTGGATAAATCTCGGAGTGGCCTCATTACCTCACACTACTTCTATGAACTTCAAGAGAATTTAGAGAAGCTTCTGCAAGATGTGAGTGTCCTTGTTCTGCAACTCTGGTGAATCCGTATAGTAGTGGTTTTTAGTCCCAAGCTAAGATGAAGGCAGTCACGGTGTTCCCAGCCTGCTTGCCACCTCCCTGCTGGTATGTGGGACGCACCCCACATGTGCTGCTGCTGCTGGGCTTTGGTTCCTCCTCAGTCCCCTGCATTTCTCCGAGAAGCCTGTTCGGCGTCAGAACTCAGTGCTGTGATTCCTTTCCTTTTCTAATACCAATTACTCTTCCCGAGGCTCCAACGTAGTGTTCATAAATATTTGCCTAGGAGCTTTGTAACCCAGAGCCAAAAAGAGGTCCTAGTGGCTGTAGTGGGCTCTCTTTTGGTAGACATACTGGTGTAAGCAGAACCTTGAGACTGCTTCTCCTCAGTCGAGGAAAAACAGGCCCGAGGACGGCACCATGGGTTTATCCGTTTGCTGATATTCTGTTTGCATAGCAGAAGTTCTCCAGCAGGGACTGATGTGTTTAGAGACCTGATCCTCCCCAGTGTAAAAAGTCTCTGGTCAAAGTAATCCAGAGACCATTGAGTTCTCGCTGCTTCGTGCTCCGTTCTTCGCTTTCCTCTCTGCCTCTCCGATAGGGTGATCGGACGCCTTCCCACTCAGACTGCAGTTGCCCATATCACACCGTTAGTACAGCTTAGGGGAGAGGAGGTGTGCTGTCTCTTCGGGGCTCTTCATGTCACTAGAATATTTCCCAGTCCAGACCCCTGTTACCTCCAGACATGTGCCTTCATGCTTTCGTAGGACCAACTGAGCTGAGAGCCCAGGCTAATGGGCTCAAACGACTCCGGTGTGTTAGTCCAGAAATTAGGAGCAGGAAGTTGTTTGTTTGTTTTTTTAATTTAGGAAACAGTTGAATCTAGAGAAAGGATGACTAAAGATGGTCACGATTAGTGCTGTCAAATAATGGGAGTTTTATCATATGTAATATGTGGCAGCTTCTCTATCCCCTAAAAGGCATACTAGCCCAGTGGACAAGAGTTACAGTAAGAAAGGTTTTGATTTAATAGATGAAAAAGTTCTTCCTTCTACAAAAATGTCTTTTTCTGATTTCAAAAGTAATACTTAAATTTAAACATTGCAGAAATATGAGTTTAAAAAGCTGAAGTCCCATGAAACATCACTGGCGGCTGTTTGTTTCTGTTCAAGAATAACTTTCTAACAGTTCTCCGACAATACGTAGAAATCAGGGATTGAGGCATCACATAAATCAGCTAGAGTGACTTCCAGGGTTGCTTGTACATCTAAGATGGATCTTCTGAAATGCTCAAGTCAGAGCTTTGCCCAAAACCTTCAGGCATTTCCCAGATGTATTGCCTCTGGCAGTGGGAAGAGCACTGAACATGGAGCCCGTGCATTCATATGTTCTCTCATTTGCTAGGCCCTGGGAATGCAGAGAAGAAGTTCAGTGCTGGTTCTGGCTCAAGGAATTTGCTGTTGACTGGGGTTTACAGACACATCAATATGTATTACAGTAAAAATAATAACTGTCATTTATCGAAGTATACCGTATGCCAGACACCACACTGAGGGCTCTATATGAAGTATCTCACTTTTGTTTATTATAGTAAGTGTGATTGATGAGCACTAAACAGAGATCAGTTCTGAGCACAGAGGAGGATGTGCTGACTCTGCATGGAGAGTTCAGGAAAAGCTGAGTCTCGATGAGTAGGTCGGAGTTCACTGGATCTAGAAAGCAGTATAAACAACCTTTCAGAGGTGTGGAGGAACTTGGTTCATTTCAGGAATTGCAGGTAAAGTAGTTTGGCATGACTAGAGTGAAGGATGTCTGCAGGGAAACCCTGGTAGATGAATTTGCTAGGCACTACATTGTCTAATTTAATCTTCATAACAACATTGTAAGGAAGGTATTATTATTATTCTCTAAATATGCAGATGAGGAAACCAAACCTTAAAAGGGCCAAGTTAGCCCAAGGTAACTCATTTCTTGAGTAGCAGAGCTAGCACCCAAACCCAGGTTACTTATTCCAGAGCCTAAGATCATACACTTGCAAATACTTAGTCAGTAAGCATTTACATCTGCTATATAAGAGGCACCTGTGCTAGGCGACACAGCCTGTCTACTCACAAGGCCCTACAGTGTACCTGTAGAGACAGACAATTAATTATAAAACAACATGCTAGTACCATGTGCTGTGAGCAAACAGCTAGGAAAACATAGAAAAAGGAGCTGTTACTTCTTGTTCTTCGTGTGTGTGTGTGTGTGTGTGTGTGTGTGTGTGTGTGTGTGGGCAGGGGACTTAGATGAGGCTTCACAAAGTTGATATTTGAGCTGCGTGTTAAAAGAATGAACAAGATTTCATCAAGTGCCCAGCCTCTCTTTTCATTGCATAACCAGTTTTTTTTAATGGTCTTCATTTGCTTGTATTTCTTTCCTTACAACCTGTTCACTATTCAGTCTCTTGCCTTCTACTTTCCCTTCCCATTATTCCACTGAAACATTTCAGGCAAAAGTCACCAAAGAACTAACTGGCCGGTTGCCAAATGCTGTGACCTCTCTCAGTCCTCACCTTCCTTCACCTGTCTACAGAGGTTTCCACAGTGAATACCTCTCTTTGATCTTTTCTCCTCCCCAGTTGTCATGACACTGTTCTCTCCAGTCTTGTGGTCTTGCTGCCCCTTCACAAGTTTTCTTAAATGCTGGTGTTTCGAGGGGCACCTTCCTGAGCATCCGTGCTCCTCATTCTCCTTTCTTCACTCTCTGATCGGCCCTGTCAGCTCCTGTGTCTTCAGTTGTCATCCGTCTGCTAACGGGCCTTTGCTCCCCACTGTTCTTCTGAGCTCCGGATCAGTGGCCCCAGCTGCTGATTGGACTCCTCCACCGTACTTTCCACATCGGTTAGTATTCTTTGTTGCAAGTGGTAGAGAACCAACCAACTCAGAGCAGTTTATGCAGGAAAGGGAAACTAATTATAAAGATTGAAAGGGTATCTTAGAGAATTGAAGACAGGAATGCAACCAGGCCTTAAGAAGGGACCAGAACCAGAAACGAGAGCCTGTGGAAAGCCCAGGAACCATTCGTCTTCCTTCTCTCAGCTCTGTTTCTCTCTCTTTGGTAGGTATGGTCATCCTTTTCACCCAAGAGCGAATTATACAGTTCTGTCATGCTGATATTAATGGTTGTCGTTCCACCCATTTTTAAGTTCCTAGGGGGAAAAAAAAAATGTAAAAGAAAAAGCGGGGTGGGGGGACTTCACTGGTAGTCCAGTGGTTAAGAGTCCGTGCTCCCAGTGCAGGGGGCATGGGTTCAGTCCCTGGTCAGGGAACAAAGATCTTGCATGCTGCATGGTACGGCCAAAAATTAAAAAAAAATAAAAAAAAGTAAGTTCCTAGGAAAGTAGTCCACTCTGGTCAGCTATCGGAGGTGGGAGGGAAAGTGCAGCCACACCAGACAAATGTGGCTCCAGGAGTCAGAGCAGTTTCCAAGAAGGGAGAGTCTCTGGGGCTGAGCCAATGCCTACGAAAGTATCTAGTATAGGTACCTCAACCTTTCCAAGTCCAAAGCAGAACTTTTCCACCTACCTGCTTTCTCTTTAAAACCAAAGGGAATATGTTCTCTACCTATCCTCACCTAAACTGTGTATTTTTTTATACTGTCTATTTCATTTATGGGTTCAATGGAATTTCCGTAAAATTGTCGTTGTACTTCCCATCTGTTCCTGCCTCTTCCACCCCTCAGGGCTGCTCAGAGATGGCCCAGTCTGTCCATTTCCCTCCATTCTTACTGCCTTGGCTTATTATGCCTTTTTCATCTGCACTGTTGCAGTAGCCTGCTGGTGGGTTTCCCTGCTTTTAGGCTTGCCCTCCTTAGTGCACCATCCACACTACAGCCAAAGAGATCTCTCTAAAATCCCTTCTGGTCACATCACTCTCCTGCTTTGAGGTCTTTCTATTCCTTACAGTCTGTCTGTGGTGGAAAGTGAGCATCAGTGAAGGCTCCATTGGGAGTTACATCTTGAGCTGGGGTCTGGAGGGTAAGTGAAGCCTGCTGGATGGAGCAGCAGGTAAAGCTGCGTGTCTTTGTGACATTCCTCGGCGTCATGTAGTGTTCCTCAGCTCATGTGGTTCCTGGTGAGCAGCCTGTCCCCCCTCATCACAGCCCACTGGCCCTCTCTAAGGTCTTTACTTTGCAGCACCCTCTGTACTACAGAGGGTACACCCTCTGTACCCTCTGGCAGAGTAGGCTCTGCCCAGCCCAGTCCTGCTTCACTCAGCCATGTTGGGCCGGTGGATTGCTTAAGTATCCTTTGTCTTCTCTACAGGCTCATGAGCGCTCAGAGAGTTCAGAAGTGGCTTTTGTGATGCAGCTGGTGAAAAAACTGATGATTGTCATTGCCCGCCCTGCTCGTCTCCTGGAATGCCTGGTGAGTGGGCTCTCGGGAGGTTGGGGGGGGTGGGTGGCTGGAGGGGAGGGAACGGGGGCTGTAGAGGAAGTATTCTGCTAACAGCAGAACTGTGGGGGTACCCACTGCCATTTCTGCTGCTGAAATCCTTGTTTAAATATGACACGCAAGCAAGTCCCTGTGAGGAAAAGTGGTTGCTCCTGAGAAGTGTGGCAGGGAGGGGTGCTCGTCTGCCCAGCCCACACTGAGCAGGCCCCAGGTCAATGGGGACCCTGGGGGTGAGGAGCACAGGCCAGTTTCGTTTGCACAAGTTGAGTCCACCCTTCATTTGATCATTCAGTGACACTACTGAGTACCTGCGTCATTCTAGACACTGGAGATACAGGCGTAAGTAAAGCAGGGTCCCTGATCCTACGATGCCTCCTCTGCAGTAGAGTTAGATTTCGTCTTTTAGTGCCTTAAGTATGAGGCATGGAGACATGCAAATAATAATTATGATACTGGAAGAAGTTTGCAGCCAACGGAAGTACAAGGTGCAATGGGGACATGGGGAAGGAAGTGCTCTAGTCCTCCTTGGGATGAACAGAGATGGACATTCAGTGAAGGCTCCCTGGGAAATGTGAAGCTTAGTCAGCTACTTGCAGGATAATTATGAGTTTGCCAGGGGAGAGCCATCAGAAAAGGCATTTGATGGAGTACAGGGTGTGTCCGAAGTGTTGGTGAGGGATAAACTGGGAGGTAGGCCATGACAGGACCATGGAGAGTGTTGGGTTCTTGGCTCCGGAGTTTGCATTTATCCTTAAGGCTACTTGGAGCCATCAGAAAGTTTAGGTAAGAATATGACATGGTCAGATTTACTTTTTTAAACTAATTTTATAGAGGTATAATTTACATACAATCAAATATATCCCATTTGAGTATACAGTTCAATGAGTTTTAACAAATATACACCTGTCTAATCACTGCCACAGTTAAGATGGAAAACATTTCTCCCGTCTTAGAAAATTCCCTTGTGCTCCTTTGCAATCAGTCCCTTTCCCCTGGCCATCTTACCTCCCACTCCAGGCAACCACTTATCTGCTCTTTCACTATGGATAAGTTTGCCTTTTGTACAGTTTCATATAAATTAAATCATATAGTATGTTCTGACTTCTTTCACTCAGCATAATGTTTTTGAGAGTCATACATGTTATTGCATGTATCAGTAATTGGTTCCTATTTACTTCTGAGTAACACTCCATCAGATTTACTCCTAAGAAAGATGATGCTGGCTGCAACATGGATAGTGAATTGGAAGAGAAGGCAGGATGAGCCAGGGACAGCCTGGCAGAGGCACTTAAAGCCGTTCATGTGACGGAGAGGAGCGCCCAGAACTAGGACAGTGGTGGGAGGACAGAGCAGAAGAGTTGGGTAGAGGTGGGTTTCTAAAGTAGACATTCTGACTAGACAGGGACTGAGGATGAAGAAGAAGGTAAAAGGACTTCCAGTCTGGGTTAGATTGTATCCACATAGGTAGTGGTAGAGTTCTCCAAACCCGTGAGACCAGAGGTAAAGAAAGCAGTGGAGGCTGGGGTCGTGGTGAACAGAGGCCTCTCCCTCAAGGACATGAAGTCCGTGGTTAAACAGGGGCTTGGAGTTAGGCCTGGGTTTGCGTGCTGATTTTCTCTTTCTTCCTACCTCTGTGGTCATGGTCAAGTCCGTGCATCTCTGTGAGCCTTGATTTCCTCACCAAGGTCACAGAGGTGTCTCCAGGGTTTAGCCCATACTGGCACTTAGTAGGCACTCAGTCAATGGGGCCCTCGTTATTATGTGCTCCAGGCAGACAAGGACTTCTGTGCTGTGTCCACAAGGCTCTCCAGCCCCCAGCACACAGGGGTTTGCTCAGTAGATGTCTGAAGGCATGTGTGTGCACCGCCAGGGCTGTGAAGCGTGATTGAAGGTGTGCCAGGACTGCCCCTCTTCACTGGGTGTGGGAACACACCTGACAGTGCCGTGTCCGGCTGGCACAAGGCTTTGGACCAGGCGAATAGGCAGAGCTCTCTGGAAACCAAATGCTCTGGTTCTTATTGCTGTAAAGACAGCAAACGCTTAGGATGTCCAATCTGGAGGTGACCTGTAAGACAGCTTTGTCCCCATTGGTTCCTGAATCATGATGTTTCTTGGGATTCAGGGGTAGGGGTGTCCATCACAAAGAGGAAGTCTTCCTGTCATCCTACTCTGGGTATATGCCGTAAAACCAAAGAGACCAGCAGCCTGCTTTTGTAGCCCTCACCACTGACTACCTCTCTCCTCGGTACAGGAGTTTGACCCTGAAGAGTTCTACCACCTGTTAGAAGCAGCTGAGGGCCACGCCAAAGAGGGACAAGGGATTAAATGTGACATTCCCCGCTACATCGTTAGCCAACTGGGCCTCACACGGGATCCCCTAGAGGGTGAGCATGCGGCCTGGTGGCTGCAAAGAGGCCACACAGCCTACAAGCTCTAACAGCAGGGAAGCCACTTGGAGAAGAAGCTTAGTTGGACAGGGACACAACACAGCATCAGAGGCCCGAGGGCTATAGGAAAAACTCTGTGTTCTCTGTCATAAAACAGCCCCTCCTTCAGGATTGTCCACATCTGCCTTATATAACCCAAGCTGGATTGCCTTGGGCCCACCTGCGTTGGATTTAGAGCCTAAGATCAAAAGGTCATCACAGAGGGCCACAATCACATTTTCAAAAATGGTCACCTCCTCTGCATGCTTGCCTCTCCTGCTGCCACCTCACAAGTCCTCCTGTGTCTTTGGGGTGGTCCCAACTCAGGGCTTCAGAAGATAATGCCATTCTCTGGGCCTTCACACTGAGCCCCTCCTGAACCATGGGCTTCCGAATCCCTAGTCTCTAGTCGTCCCACTCCTGCCTTTCCTGCTTCCCAACCTCATCTGGCAAAGCAGAGTCTTGACCAGCAGGATGGGGGCCAGCTATCAGACAGCCCAGCTTTGGGCCCTGTTTTCAGGCATTGTCCCAAGTTTGAGGGAAGCTTTGTAGAATTTGCCAGGCCTTTTGAATGGTACTGGACTTCTAGAAATAGGGGTGGCAATATTATTTGACAAACAAGTCTAAAAGCTGTGACTGCACTAAGGATAGAGCCACAGGACCGCCTCCCAGCCTGATGCAGGAAGCATTACTGCCTTCCCTACATGCATCTGTCGTGTGATGTGAATGGACTGCTGAGATGTCTTGACATTGCCACGCACACTTTTCTCTTGTGTCCTTGCTTTGTTTCTAGAAATGGCCCAGTTGAGCAGCTATGACAGTCCTGACACTCCAGAGACAGATGATTCAGTCGAGGTAAAGACCCTGAGCTCCTGCCTCAATCCTGGACCCGGGGCCCTGTGAAGCAAAGGGCTGTGAATTCTCTCTAAGAGACTGTCTGAAGGAGGGATGGCGGAGTGGGTGATCGCTTACACTGTCTGAGAGGTCATTCAGTTCCTGGGGAAGAATGGGCAGGAGGCCACGGCAGGGCTAAGAGCTGAGCAGATGCTGGGGCCACAGCTTCCCCCCAAATGTGAGCTCTGAGAGAAGCATTCCTGGCTCCTGCCCTTTCCCATGTCTTCCAGGGCCGTGGGGCATCTCTGACATCTAAAAAGACACCCTCTGAAGAGGACTTCGAAACCATTAAGCTCATCAGCAATGGCGCCTATGGGTAAAGGCAGGGGTCAGGGTGTGGCCGGGACTGGAGCTAAGTCAGCCCTGGGGCTCTTCCTTCCGGAAGTGAATGATGCCTAATCCTCTGAGCACCAGATGCATCAGGATGGACCTGTCCCTCCCCGAAGCCTCCAGGAGAGGCAAGAGCCCAGTTTCCTCTGATACCTGAGTGTGGTTCCTTTCCCAGGAAAGAGTCCCTCTCCTCTTGGCGGCACTTCTGCTCTCACTGAGCTCTGAGGAGGGGTTGAGCTGTGTCCTCAGGTCTTGGTATATCAGGAAATTGAAGAGCTCCCTGGGCAGGTGCTCAGATCCTTCTCATTGATAAGCGCCCCCTGCTCCTTTGTTCTGTGCATTGATAAGGTGTGAGAGGAAGCAGTTTGACCACCCAAGCTCGCAGTGGAGGAGAGCACAGCTCAGGGGCTGAGGGCCGTGGGGTACGGATGGGCTTTGTTTCCAGGGCCGTATTCCTGGTGCGGCACAAGTCCACCCGGCAGCGCTTTGCCGTGAAGAAGATCAACAAGCAGAACCTGATCCTACGGAACCAGATCCAGCAAGCCTTTGTGGAGCGTGACATACTGACTTTTGCTGAGAACCCCTTTGTGGTCAGCATGTTCTGCTCCTTTGAGACCAAGCGCCACCTGTGCATGGTGATGGAGTATGTTGAAGGTACTGGGGAAAAGGTGGCCTGGCTTGGGGGCCACGGCATAATCTGAGACAGACCTGAGCAGGGACCAACAGCTTGTGTAGGCGTGAAGTTTCAGGGCCCAGCTTCCCAACCTCTCTTTGGCCTTGGTTTCTGCCTTAGGATCTCAGAGACCATTTGGCCATGGTGGGCACAAGGTGTCGTGCCCCTCCCAGGGAGAGGCTTCTGGAGCAGTAGCTGCCATGAGGCTGCCCATGTCGGGACAGGATGTATCAGCCCCACAGCTACAAAGCCTGCACAGCCTGGCAGACCTGCTGGCACCTGGCAGGAGCAAAGGGGGTAGCAGAGCCACCAAAGCCCAGGGCCGGATGCTGGGAGGATTGCATCTGGGCCCTCAGAGGAGAGGAAAGCCACTGCCCTTGCGGATGGTTTTTGAAGGGGATGCCCCTTAGGACCCCACAAAATGCTCTGGGGATGGTGTAGGAGAGCATCATGGGGCACAGCTCTGGAGGGGGCAGCCGCTTTGCCAGTGGCCTTCCCT
This sequence comes from Delphinus delphis, assembly GCF_949987515.2. NCBI lineage: Eukaryota > Metazoa > Chordata > Mammalia > Artiodactyla > Delphinidae > Delphinus > Delphinus delphis. The sequence goes on from NC_082683.1 coordinate 37,695,632, forward strand.
CTCCCTTCGTCAGGGCTGCGTACAGCTTCCAAAGATATTTTGCCTAAGTCTTGAAGTTGAAGCTGAACAAAACTCCGCTTTTCATTCTTTGGGTAGGTGCTGGGAGTTTACGGTGTTACTTTACTCAAAAACTAAAGGAGAGCCAACAGGAAGGAAATAAATGGACAAATGCTGAAGTCTCATCCTAAAATAACTTAGTCCTGTCCCAACGAGTCAGCTTACAGGCCTAGAGGCCTGGGTTCCTTCCCTCTTTGTCCTGAACGATGGCCTTGACAGCCACTGGCCGACTCGTCTTACCTCCTGCTCCCCTCCACACTCTCCCACCCATGCCAGCAGCAGAGGGGTTAGAATCGCAGTCTCTGGCACCAGGGTATTCTGTGACACTATCTACTCTGGGGCCTCTGAGACCATCTAGAGCAGGGCACTGGACCCATCCTTCATGGTGGCCTGGGCTTGTTGCAGGAGGAGACTGTGCCACTCTGCTGAAGAACATCGGGGCCCTGCCTGTGGATATGGTGCGCCTGTACTTTGCGGAAACTGTGCTAGCCCTGGAGTACTTACACAACTATGGCATCGTGCACCGTGACCTCAAGCCTGACAAGTATGCCCACTCTCCCAGTCCCTTGTTTAGGGTGTCCCTCTTGGGTCTCTAGATAAATGAACGCAGACGCAGCACGTTTGAATCTATCCCAAATGGCTGCTAGGAAACACTGCTCATGTGGGTGTCCATCTAGGCTTGGTACTCTAGCCCCTGACTACCCCAAATGCAAAGAACATTGCCAGCAAGGTCTGGCAGGGGCACCGTAAGGCTTTGGTGACATCAAAGAATCACTGAGGAGCTCCACTCAAGAAACCAAGCAGGAACAAAAGGATCCACACATGTAGTAGATGGCTAAGCAAGTGTCCTGACATTTACTGACACCTGCTCTGTGCCAAGCACTGTATTCTAGTCCCTGGCCTGTAGAGCTTAAAGCTAGTGTGGGTGGCAGAAATATCTTTGTATAGGCTGCTTCTTAGAAGGTATTAGTCAGGTGGGCGAAGGTGGGAGGAGGTTTCTCGAGCTGGGGAGCAGGATTTGCAAAGGCACGCACAGGTGTGGGGACGGGTCCCATTCAGGAACTACAAAGAGTGCAGTATGGCTGAAGCTGAGATTGTTAGTTGGTCAGAGTAGTAAGAGAGGAAGCTAGAGAGAGGGGCAGGGATTGGATCATCAAGGGGCCTTTTGCTAAGTTTGGGTTTAATTTTAAAGGGTCCTAGAGAGTCTCTGAAGGGCCTGTTAACCACAAGGTGACAGTGTCACACTCAGATTCTGATTTAGGTTTAGGAAGATCACTGCCCATGGAAAGAGGTGATGAGACCATGGCAGTAGTCTAGACCCAAAACAACAGTGCCTGCACTGGAACAGAGTCAGGATGGAGAAGAGAGGGATAGCGTTGGGAAGTGGAAAGGAAATGATAAGGCTGGGGTGAGAGAGCAGGAGTCTGGGATATCTTCCAGCTTTCCACCTTGGTGCTGGTGGTGGTAAGCCTCTGTAGTGGAAAGCAGCTTTGACATTAGACAGACCTAAGTTCATAGAGCTCGTTAACTCTCTGAACTCCGGGTCTGTTAACTAAACCTCTCTGAGCCTTGTGTTCCTCCTTTTGGGGATAATAATACCTACCTTTGTTGTGTTAGTTACTCTGTAAGACCTTTCATGAGCCAGAATATTTTGATAAATAATTGCTAAAGCACTTACCACAGAGCTCAGTAGGTAACAGAAACTACTGCTTTTCACTGAGAAGAGGACCAGTTAGGAGGCATGACCTTGTTTTGGACAGGTTGAGTTCGTGTGCCTGTAGGACATCTGGGCAGTTTTTAGGCATGGAGCTCATGAAAGAAGTCAGGGCCAAAAAAAAAAAAAAAAAAAGTCAGGGCCAGAGATACAGATTTGGGAGTAAAGGGGTAGTAGGGTGAAGCCTTTGGCACAAAATGGCTCAGGCAGAGTGTGTGAAGAGGAAGAGACAGTTCTCTGTGAGATCTTACTTCTAGTTCCTCCCAACCAGCCCTCCTAAAACTAGCCGTGGACGTGGAATGAGATCATTGTGCCCCTTTGCCCTCTCCCTGACTCGGGTGTTGTGAGCCACTGAGGTCAGGAGAGGAGACTGGGAATGGCTGGAGCCTTAGGGTGAGGCTGATCGCTGGTGGAAGAAAGTCTGTTTCTCAGCTGGCTGATACTTGCCCTCAGCGTAGAATACAGTTGAGGGCCGTAAACAAAAGTGAATTGGGAGAATGGGCAAAAGGCAGGTTAGCTGCTTGTGCAGAGTACAGTGCTCATACGACCAGAGCTATTTATTCTTTCACAGCTGCCTGTCTCCCTGATGAAGCTGTCCTGCTTATGTCCCACAGTAGACGCCTGAGTGGGAAAATTGGGCATGTACTAAAACCAGCCATCTTGGAAGGCCAGGAAGTAACTTCAGACTTTTGTTTCTCTGGTTTCCCAGCCTGCTGATCACATCCATGGGGCACATCAAGCTCACTGACTTCGGCCTTTCTAAAATCGGCCTCATGAGTCTGACCACAAACTTGTACGAGGGCCACATTGAAAAGGACACTCGCGAGTTCCTGGACAAGCAGGTAATAAGAAGGATGCTTGAGACCTTGGGGGTTGAATCCAGGCCTCAGAGTAAGGACTGAAGGCCACATGCTTACCTTGCAGCTAGATGTTAAGACTGAGAGCTCCTGTCTTTTCCACCTTTTGGTTCCAGGGAGCCATTGAGATAGGCAGCACATTTGGAAAATAAGGTGGCCCATGAGAATCACATGGATATAAAATCCAAAATCATCTTCCACCTCAGGGTTTGAAGAAGATAGGTCACATAACCATTGACACTCTCAGAGACTGATAAGAGGTCAGTCCTGAGACTTCTAGCCTCAGTAAAGAGCAAAGCTCTCCTGGCGCCTGTGTCCATGGAACACAGCTCCAAGTTTCCACTGGGCTGCATCCTGAGAGTAGCCGTGGGGCGTTTCCTGATTTGACATTACAGGTTATGAATGTTCACAAGTCCCTGTAGGAGTCATATGACTGCAGTGTCTGTTCTCTGGAGGCTGGAGGGCAGAGACCAATTGTGGGTACCACATGCCAAAAAGGAGTGGTGGTTCCAGGCTAGAACTAGATGTTTCGGTTAATTAGGAAAATATATAAACTCACCCCACCAACAGCTCCACCCCTGGTACGCTGGGGCTCCTATTGCTCCTGCTCATTAACCAGAGTGAGCTGAGTCTTCATTCAGAGACTTGCTGCTCCAGAAGTGGGAGTACCCCAGCCCCTCCGGCCGCCATGCCAATGCACTGTCTCTGCATGCTGAGCCAGCCCGACTTCTTTGTGCCCAGGTATGCGGGACCCCGGAATACATTGCCCCTGAGGTGATCCTGCGTCAGGGCTATGGGAAACCAGTGGACTGGTGGGCCATGGGCATAATCCTGTATGAGTTCCTGGTGGGCTGCGTCCCTTTCTTCGGAGACACTCCAGAGGAGCTCTTTGGGCAAGTGATCAGTGGTAGGTACCATCCCCCTGGCCCACCAAGGGGACAGAATCTGGATCCACAGATATGACTTACGCATGCATCTGCGAGGCTTACGAGTTCTTGTTCTGTGTTCATGTGTGTGTGTTTGGTATGCTTGCCTCAGATATGTGCACATGCAGACTGTGTGTGTCACCTAGCGCTTGTTCTGATTGTGTGCCTGGTCCCACATGAGTGCATGGGTGTACCTGTGTTGTGTCTGTGCATACCCCGTGAGTGTGAGTTCTGTGTGTGTGTGAGTGTACATGTGTCTGGAGTGTAAAGGCAGGGTGAGCTGGAGATCAGACCACTGCTTTGCAGTGGCCACCCTGGACCAAAGAGCAAGCCATGGTCTAGGATGTGGGAGGCTCCCCTAGAAGGACAGGAACCTGTACAACTTAAAGGCAGTGGGTCCCAGGCAAGGCTTTCAGGGCTCTGGGCTGGGCCCTTTATGTCTCCCCACACGTATCGTATCACAGGACCCTCTTCTCCATCTCCCCACTCTGCCCACGACTTCTGAGACTCCTCTAACCCACTCCTTTCCTTGTCACACCCAATGACTCTTCAGATGAGATTGTGTGGCCCGAGGGGGATGATGCGCTGCCACCGGACGCCCAGGATCTCACCTCAAAACTGCTCCACCAGAACCCTCTGGAGAGACTGGGTACAGGTGGGACAGGCCCCACTAACCTTTCTCAGCACTTGGAGGAGTAGGGCTGATTCCATATAACTGGGAGGTTCAGGCTTCAGGTGTGGGCGGTGCCCCTGGATCCTGAACCTCTGCCCTGCTCCCTGTGGGCGGAAGAGGAAGGTGCTGGAGCTGAGGCCTCCAGGCCCAGCCTTTCGAGGCCTAGGTTCTCACCGGACGTGCTGACCTGGACTCCACACAGCTCACCCCAGCCCCTTGCCCACGCCATCCCTGTCCACAGGCAGTGCCTATGAGGTGAAGCAGCACCCGTTCTTTATTGGTCTGGACTGGACAGGACTGCTTCGTCAGAAGGCGGAATTTATTCCTCAGCTGGAGTCAGAGGATGATACCAGCTACTTTGACAGTAAGGCCACTGGTGGGACGGGGAGGAGCAGGGATCCTACCTGTGTGCCCAGAAACACCTGTGCACCGTGAACTTGGTATCAGGAGCAACTTCTCCAGGCCCTCCTGAGATCCGATAGGGTTAAAGGAGGCCACCACCATGGCCTCTGAAAGGCACTGTTCTGTGTGTCCCAGCCCGCTCGGAGCGATACCACCACATAGACTCAGAGGACGAGGAGGAAGTGAGTGAGGATGGCTACCTTGAGATTCGCCAGTTCTCTTCCTGCTCTCCAAGGTTCAGCAAGGTGCGACTGTGGTGGGCCCAGACTGGAGAACTGGGAGAAGAGGACCTATTGAGGGACATCCCTGGGGCACACCTGGGGAGGAGGGGATGGGCTATCTCTGGGAAAAGAGCGGGCAAGGTCTGGGCCTGCATGTGACAGATGCCTCTAGATCTGCTCAGGGCCCTGACATATGAGATGCCAGGGTGCGGCCAGGTCAGACCAGTGGAATAGCTGTTTCCTCGAATACTCATCTGGTATATATGGGGGAGGGAAGAGGAGAACTGGCTCGAATTCCTGGGCTTCAGGCGCTGAGAATCCTCTTCGCTCCTTGGGAGGTGTGGTCGTTGGGCGTCCCGGCAGGTCTCCTGTGCCCACAGGTGTACAGCAGCATGGAGAGGCTCTCGCTGCTCGAGGAGCGCCGGATGCCGCCCCCCACCAAGCGCAGCCTGAGCGAGGAGAAGGAGGACCGCTCGGACGGCCTGGCAGGGCTGAGGGGCCGAGAGCGGAGCTGGGTGATCGGCTCCCCTGAGATGTGAGCACCCAGAGCTCGCCCAGGGGTGGGCAGCACAGCCATCCGCTGGTGGTCACGGATGGTGGGGAGGCATGTGGTGTGGTGAGGGGCCTTCGAGAAGATGGCTCCTGAAGAGAGGTTCTGTGACACGAGCCCCAGAGGAAGCCTGGGCTGGAGGAGGGAGGCCGCTGGGGCCACCTCACCCTAGGCCTTGTGTCTCACAGATTACGGAAGCGGCTGTCAGTGTCTGAGTCATCCCACACAGAGAGCGACTCCAGCCCTCCCCTCACAGTGCGCCGCCACTGCTCGGGCCTCCTGGACGTGCCTCGCTTCCCTGAGGGCACTGAGGAGGCTGGCGGCCCCCCTCGGAGGCAGCAGCAGGAGGGTGCCTGGCTCCTGGCACCCCCGTCTGCAGAGGGGGGATCCGGGCCTTCCCCTGAACGGCCAGCGGAACGGCGGCTGAAGCTGGATGAGGAGCCTCTTGGCCAGAGCAGCGCTTCCAGTCCAGGTGTGGCCCAGCGGGTGGCCAGAGGGCCTGGGCTGGGGATGCGGCAGGGGGCCAGGAGGGGAGGCTCCGCTGCACTGCAGGTCTCACTGGTCACTTGGTCCACAGCCATGGAGGCTCGAGGAGGCCGCGGGACCCCACAGCGGGCTGAGGGAGCCACAGCCAAGGCCATCAGCGACCTGGCGGTGCGCAGGGCCCGCCACCGGCTGCTCTCTGGGGACTCTATAGAAAAGCGCACTGCTCGCCCCATCAACAAAGTGATCAAGTCCGCCTCAGCCACAGCCCTGTCCCTCCTCATTCCTGCGGGTGAGGCCCCCGGGGGGTGAAGATAAAACTCATAGGAAGGGCCTTGGAACCTCTGTGGGCCCGTGGCTGGGGTGTGCACCCAGCAGGTGTGTCTGTGTTCTGTGTGTCGAGGAGCAGGGATCCGAGAGGCTGTGTGTCACTGTGGCCCCTTTGTTAAGAGAGCAGGGGTCTCTGAAGGTGTGCGTTGGTCTGGGGGGGGTGTGCGTGTTCCAGAAGGCAGATAGCACCGTGTAATGAGCGCAGGCTCTGAGGCAGAGGCTCATGCAGATCCTGGTTCCATCACTGAAGGGCTCTTGATCTTGAAGAAGGTGCTTAATCCCTCTGAGCCTCAAGTTCCTCATCAAAAAATGTGGATGTTAATGATGGTAACTCATAGGGTAATTGTGACGTTCAAGTATGTATGAAGAGCTTCTGTGGTCCCTAATGCATATAAGTAAGCACTCAGTAAATGCGAGCCCGTCACCTCCTGGGGTCTGCGAGGGTCTGGGCACACGAAGGCGCTTTGCTGCTCAGAGGTTGCGGGGAAGACATACCTGGCTGGGGGCAGGCTCTGTGACTGGAGCTGTGTGGGATCAACAGCCCAGACAGGGGCCGGGCTTGAGCATGGACGCACTAAGTCCCGGCTTCTCCTTCTCCAGAGCACCACACCTGCTCTCCACTGGCCAGCCCCATGTCCCCGCATTCCCAGTCATCCAACCCATCGTCCAGGGACTCTTCTCCAAGCAGGGACTTCCTGCCGGCCCTCAGCAGCTCAAGGCCCCCCATCATCATCCACCGCGCCGGCAAGAAGTATGGCTTCACCCTGCGGGCCATCCGTGTCTACATGGGTGACTCAGACGTCTACACCGTGCACCACATGGTGTGGGTACGTCTGACCATCCAGACCTGTTGTCTCCCAGCTTCATCACTCTTCTTCCTTCCCCTTGCTAGGGCCTGTCTGTCCCTGCTTCTGTCCACGCCCACATTACCCTCAGGGGTCAAAGAGTGGCGGGTAGGGGTCTCAGCTCGATGAGCAGAGCTAGGCCCCACCCTTCATGCTCAGGCTCCAGGCTGAGGACTGTTCTCTCCCCGGGACAGCACGTGGAGGACGGAGGTCCAGCCAGTGAGGCGGGGCTCCGTCAGGGGGACCTCATCACACACGTCAACGGGGAGCCTGTGCACGGGCTGGTGCATACAGAGGTGGTGGAGCTGATCCTGAAGGTCAGTGCTGGTGTGCCGCCTGCTGCGGTCCCTGAATGACTCCAGCCTTATGAGTCTGTGACTGGCCATGGGGGAGTGGGAGAGTTGGGCGCACACATACCTGACACTGAGGACAGATGCACATACGCACGGAACTTGGGCGTGGACATAGCAAAGGGTTTTCACTGGAAGGCGACACCCTCATTGACCAAGGCAGGGATCCTGCTGAGCTGTGGGTAGGACTGGAGGACAGGGCATGTGAGCCTCTTCTCTATCTTCCCAACCCCAAACTACTTGGGCTCCAGTGGAGCCATTTCCTAATCTGTGAAGAAGGAAGGTGGTCCCTGGCTCAGACGTGGTGATGCAGGGGCAGAAGCTCAAGCCGTGGGACAGCTGTACTCAGCGGGAGGGGGAGGGGCAGGGGCAGGGGCAGGAACACAGCCACGGCCTTAGCCTAGGCTCATGCTCTGATCCCCAGAGTGGAAACAAGGTGTCTATTTCAACAACTCCCCTGGAGAACACATCCATTAAAGTGGGGCCAGCTCGGAAGGACAGCTACAAGGCCAAGATGGCCCGAAGGAGCAAGCGGAGCCGGGGCAAGGATGGGCAAGAAAGGTGAGCCAGACTTAGCCCAGGGGATCTGCTCTCAGCCACCTAGGTGCTAGTGTGTGCTGGGGACCCTGGCCCTTGGCCCAGTGTGTGCTGTGCACTGGGCACCAACTCAGACAGCCTCTGACCCCTGTCTCTGCAGCAGAAAAAGGAGCTCCCTGTTCCGGAAGATCACGAAGCAGGCATCCCTACTCCACACCAGCCGCAGCCTTTCTTCCCTTAACCGCTCTTTGTCATCAGGGGAGAGTGGGCCAGGTTCTCCCACACACAGCCACAGCCTTTCTCCCCGATCTCCCACTCAGGGCTACAGGGTGACCCCTGAAGCTATGCATTCAGGTATGAAGGGCTGGTTGCAGAGACAGCCCCTGGGAGGTAGCAGAGTCCTGGGCCCTCTGTGCTTCCCACTCATCCCACTCTGAAGCTCTCATCCAACCCACCCCCTTAAGATCTGGCAGTCTTGGGGAGGAGGTGACAGAGGTGGAGGGTGACTTCATTTCTGTAGCCTGGGCTCTGGTTCACTGGTGGAGTAACCTTGATGATCCTGGGACATTCCAGGCCTAAGCCCTGTTTTGCCCCTCAGTCACTTCCAAGAGCTAACTGCTCTGCCTCTGTGTGTGTGTGTCTCTGTTTGTCTGTCTGTCTGTGTAAAGTGGGGGGAAATTCATCACAGAGCAGCTCCCCCAGCTCCAGCGTGCCCAGTTCTCCAGCCGGCTCTGGGCACACACGGCCCAGCTCCCTCCACGGTTTGGCGCCCAAGCTCCAACGCCAGTACCGCTCTCCACGGCGCAAGTCAGCAGGCAGCATCCCACTGTCACCACTGGCCCACACCCCTTCTCCGCCACCAGCAGCTTCACCCCAGCGTTCCCCATCACCCCTGTCTGGCCACGGAGCCCAGGCCTTCCCTACCAAGCTTCACGTGTCGCCTCCCCTAGGCCGGCAACTCTCACGACCCAGGAGTGCGGAGTCACCCCGCTCACCACTACTTAAGAGGGTGCAGTCAGCTGAGAAACTGGCGGCTGCACTTGCTGCTTCCGAGAAGAAGCTAGCCACTTCTCGAAAACATAGTCTCGACCTGCCCTACCCTGAGCTAAAGAAGGAATTGCCACCCAGGGAAGTCAGCCCTCTGGAGGTAGTTGGGACCAGGAGTGTGCTGTCTGGTAAGGGGGCGCTGCCAGGGAAAGGGGTGCTGCAGGCTGCTCCCTCACGGGCCCTAGGAACCCTCCGCCAGGACCGGGCTGAACGGCGAGAGTCGCTGCAGAAGCAGGAAGCCATCCGGGAGGTTGACTCTTCAGAAGATGACACTGATGAGGGGCCTGAGAACAGCCAAGGTGTACAGGAGCCAAGCTTGGTACCTAACCCAGAAGTGGGCCAGGATCCACTCCTCACAGGAGCAGGAGCAGGAGAGGGTGAGGAAGAGGACGCCTTCTTGCCCAGGGATCCCAGGAGCCAGGGCCCGGTGGTCCCAGGCCTATTGACAGGGGTCACACTGGGATCTCCCAGAACGGAAGGCCCTAGTGTCCCCCAGAAGAGGCTTGGGATCCTACAAGCCTTTGAAGAGGCTGCCAGCTCCTCGTCATCAGCTCCCAACCTGGGTAGGGCTGGACCCACAGACCCCATCCCCCCTGAAGGCTGCTGGAAGGCCCAGCACCTCCACACCCAGGCACTAACAGCACTTTGTCCGAGCTCTTCAGGACTCATCCCCGCCAGTTGCTCCACTGCCTCCACCTCCGGAGAGCTGGGCCTGTGGTCCTGGAAATTCATTGCTGAAGACCCTGACAGGGCATCCCCAACCAGAAAGGCAACAATGGAAGATGGGCTGGCCAGCTCTCAGGATTTGGAAACTACAACTCCAGTCCACCCTGCAAACTTGTCTCCCCGACAGGAGGGGAAGTCATGGCCACCCAGTGCCCCTGGGCTGGCCCATCTACCTTGTGAGGTTCCCAGCCAGAGCTGGCTATGGGAGCCTGAGTGTACACAAAGAGAGGAAGAGGAGCCAGCCCCGGGTATCACCAAAGTGCCTGATGCCTCAGGTGACAGGAGGCAGGACATTCCATGCAAAAGCTGCCCCCTCACCCAGGAGCCTGGGCCCAGCCTGCTCCAGAAGGGCCGAGACCCAGGGGGCCCTCAGAAGCATCAGGACTTGGCATTGGCACCCGATGAGCTTTTAAAGCAAACATAGAGGTTGTTTGCCATTTCTTGCACTCAGTCCTGTGTAATACACGCTCTTGGAAACTATCTTTATGTCTTTGGCTTTCTTCTTTCCTTCAGTCAATACAAATGTAACTTAAGGTCCTGTGTTGCTGCTGAGAATGTAGTGATGAATGAGACACGGTTGTGGGAGGGTGCCTAAGCCAGCTAGGCTTCCCAGAGACTAGGGCATCTGAGCTCAAACCTGGAGGACAGATGATAGGTAGTAGTTTGCTAGGTTGGAAGAGTGGGGATTAGTGTGAGAAAGAATGTCCAGACAAAGAGTACGGCACTTGGCGTACACCTGGCATACTCAAAGAGCTGAAAGTAATTCAGACTGGAAATGGGTCTAGTGAGTTAGGCAAGGGCCATATCTAAGAGTCTTCTAGGAGTTTAGACTTTCTGTAGGAGATGGAGAACCAGAGAAGGCCATGTAGCAAGTAATATTCCTGCTTTATAGAGAAGGGAACTCAGGTTTTCAGACATTAACGTGAGCAAGATCATGCAGCTCTGGGCAGGGCTAGGATTAGAATCTAGACTCTCTTGACTCTAGAACCCACATTTATCTCCTAATTTGGAGTGCTCTTAGCCAGTAAATGAGAAAAAGAGGTAGAGGGAGGTGAAGAGTTGAAATTGGGATATATTTAATTTGAGGTACTTGTGGGACATCCAGAAGTTTGGGTGCATGGGTCTGGAACTCAGTAAGGAAATCTAGACTGAAGTTAGAAATCTGAGAGCCATCAATGTATCAGTAGTAATGCACTAGCATTTAAGGCAAAGAAAGAAGACATCAAGGAAGAGTCATAAAATCCAAAAGTAAAGAGATTTTAAATGGAAGGAGAGCTTACTTGGTAAAATGCTGAGCGGCCAGGTGAAATAGAGAAACTGCCTTCCGTATTTAGTCATAAACCCTTAATGTCTGTAGCCAGTCAGCCCTTCTTGGGCTGTTCTCAGGTAGGCCTTAGCACTGGATATGGACATTGCTGATGTGAGCAGCCCCCAGTAGGTAGGACTGCAGTTGGTGAGTGGGTGGGTGGTGTGGAAGGAAGGGGGAGGACAGCTGTGGGACCATTGGAGGAGTCGGGAGATGGTATCCCAGGGACAGGAGGCAGGGCTGTGGTAGAGGGCCTCCATGGTGATGCAGGACTCACTCGCCAAACTGCTGTCTTGCACTGACTGTTCTGTAATCCAGTGCCTAGGTCAGAAGGAGAGGCATCAAGAGGCCTAGAGACAGGAAAATGCCTCTGGGTACTGGCTGGGCGCGACATGCATCCTGCAGCTGCTCGTCACCCTGCGTCGGGAAGGCTGTGGCCGCCAGAGGGCGCACCCTGCCTGTGGTGGCAGATGTCTGTCCCCTCAGCCTTCCAGGCCCCTCTTGAACCTCCCTTCCTCCTTCCTTCAGTCATTCACTGACGGCAGATCCTTGGACAGCCTTTACGGGACACTGGGAACACAGGTAACTAGTTGCCTGGGGCAGCCCCCCATGTAGGTCAGGATCTGGTTAGAAGCACCATACCATAGGTAAAGGGGGAGGTGCGGGCACATCTTGCAGCAGTTCCTGGGAGGGAGGAACTGCCCCCCTGGGGCAGTTGGAAATGGGAAGGAAGGGGTTTGCGAAGAGTAGGCACAGAGATGCTAAGCATCCTGTATTGCTTAGGGCAGCTGCCCCAAGTGCCAGTGGTGCTCCCCTTGAGAAACACTGCTCGATTAGCCTGAGGAGTGAGGAGCTTCTGGAAGGTAATTCTGGGAGTGGTATAATCAGATTTAGGTTTTAGGAAGATCACTGGCCGCAGTGTAGAGAGGCTCAAGTGGAGTAAGCCGACCAGAGAGAAAATGATGTAGTGACCCCTTGTGGTGGTCTAAACTAGGATGGCAACAATGAGGAGGTGTCCCCAGACGGAGGGGAAGTGTAGGGAGCTGGACGCATAGCTCTGGCAGCCATCAGCCAATAGGTGGTAATTAAAGCCATAGGAGAAGATAGGGATTGTACAGAGGACATGTGCAGAAGGAAAAAGGAAAAGGTCCAAGCCACTGGGGTTAGCTGAGTGGAGGGAGCCAAATGAAGAGTAACTGAAGTAGGGGATGAGATCCTGAACTTGGGAGAAGCCAGATGATTTTACGAATTTTGTGATTTACCATAAGAGCAATTGAAAGTTATTTAATGGTTTTACGCAAGTTCAGATTTGGGTGTTTTTTTGTTTTTAATTTTTTGGCTGTGTTGGGTCTTTGTTGCTGTGTGGGCTTTCTCTAGTTGCGGCGAGCAGCCTACTCTTCATTGTGGTGCACAGGCTCCTTATTGCTGTGGCTTCTCTTGTTGCGGAGCATGGGCTCTAGGCACGTGGCTTCAGTAGTTGTAGCACACGGGCTCAGTAGTTGTGGCTCGCGGGCTATAGAACGCAGGCTCAGTAGTTGTGGCGCGCGGGTGTAGTTGCTCCGTGGCGTGTGGAATCTTCCCAGACCAGGGATCGAACCCGTGTCCCCTGCATTGGCAGGCAGATTCTTAACCACTGTGCCACGGGGGAGGCCCTTTTTGGTTTTTGTTTTGTTTTGAGTTTAGTTTTTTTTGTTGTTTTTAGTTCCCCGACCAAGGATTGAACCTGGGCCCTGGCAGCGCAAGTCCGAGTCCTAACCACTGGACCACCAGGGAATTCCCCAGATTTCTATTTTGAAACGATGACTCTGGTTGCTATAATGGAAATGAATTTGAGGGGGCAAGAATGATAAAAGGGAGGCCTTCCAGTATTGTTAGAGATAGTGAAACAGTGAAGTTGGAGAGAAAAGTTGGGTATCTTTGCTATTTAGAAAGTAAAATTGATATGGGCTGGTGGTGGGTTTTATGTAGACACAAAGCAAAGGTATCAAAGATGATGACTACATTCCTGACCTATATAACCAGATGAATTATGTATTTCCATTCACTGAAATATGAAATAATGAAAGAACCAGGGCTACGTGGTGACCCTGCGTTCAATACGTTGCATGTGAGGTACCTCGCAACATAGGTCTGGGCAGGAGAAACAACGATGGGTATAATTGGCCTAGAGATGGTAGGTGAATTCATGGATGTGGATAAAACTGCCAGGGAAAAAGGCATAAGTGAGGTGGCCAGAGGAGCCCAGGAGACTTAGAGTCCAGGAGAATTAAAAGGAACAGTCAGAGATGCAGGAGGAAAACGAGATGATCATGGAGTCAATGGCAGAGTTTTTCACAGAGTAGTCACAATGCTGGTTACCTAAGACATCAAGGAGAGCAATTTCAGGTAGTGGTGGGACCCGTACTGAAAAGCTTGAGGAGGTGAAGAAATAAAGACAAACTTAGATGTTTTTTTAAAAAGGTTAGGCTCTGAAGAGATAAAGGATTGAGTAGAGACTGAGCAAGTGGAGTGAGAGACAGCCAACCACGTTTAAATGGATCATCCAGTTGAGAGGAAACAACAGAGAACTCACAGGAGATTCCTGAGAAGATGGGAGAAAATAGGATCCAAAATACACGTGGAGAGACTAGCTTATAGTTGGAGGAGGGCTACCTTTTGTAATTTGACAGGTGAGAGGGAGAGGAGTTATGTGGATGCAGACCAGTTATAGGTTTGGTGGTAGGAAGGTAAGGGAATTCACAGCCAAGCATATGTTTACTCATTAAGTAGACAAAAAGTTTGCAGTCCTGTGGGACACCCAAGGCCCCATTTGAGATATCCCGCCAGCAGGTGGAGTTCAGAAGAGAGGACTGGGCTGGAGATAGATAGGAGTTTGAGCATCCCATGCCGAGGGTGGGAAAAGCTCTCGGAATTAGGGGAAATCATCCGTGGTTCCTAGCAGTGGCCTTGAGGGTGCTATGTAGCTAAGTGCAGTGGGGAGGAAGGACATTGGCAAGGTCATTTAGAACAATAGATTATTGCCCTTCAGTCTGATTTGTAATTCAGTACACAGGTGAGTGGGGCCTGAGTGACAAGGATGAGAACTGCGGTGCCCTTTGCCCACAGTGCTGGTCACATGTTTGCTGATTATGTTCCCAACATGTAGGAACCTCAACAAAGAGGGTGATGGCCGGGGGCAACAAGAGGACAGGCAGACTAAGACAGCCCACACCCCTGCCCCCACAAAAGAGCATGCAAACACACTGCTGGGCAGAGACAGGTATTAAGAATCAATTAAGTGGCCTTTCTGATAAGAATGGGGTGAGGACAAAAGGGCTCTCACGTTTAACTTTATCAGGGTTAGTTTCTGAGTCTCCCTGTGTGCTGTGTTGGTGGACAGGATTCTGGCATCATGCCTGACAGGCTTGACTTCCTCTTCAGGGGAAGAAGAGAGCCTCTGGTAACCCCAATTCAACCCCAGGACTGATCTTGATTTTTTGGTGCCACGGCGGAGAAGGTTTGGGAGCTTCGGGGTTTTTCAATACCCCAGTCCTCTTCCTTTTGCCCGCCCCCCCGCCCCCCGCGCGCCCAGCCCACCCCTCCATAGCATGAGAACAAAAAGGTGCTTTATTGCAATGTCTTTATTGTATTACTGGAGCAAGTTGGCCAGACTGTCCCCACTTGGGGAAGGTAAAAAACAAAAAGACCAAAAAGTATCTCCCCTCACCTTCCCCCCACCCTCCCCCACAACTGCACAGCAATGTCTGAACACACCTGGTGACAAGAACAATTTGCAAAAGTGGTCTAGGAACTACATTATGAATTGTCCCAACACAAGACATACAGTTGGCTTCCTTGTAAATCTGATATTTTTACGTAACTACATGAATTTTTTTGACTACACCAAAGACAACAGAAGAATAGGTTTTTCACGAGTAACAACAGGGCACCAAAGTCACATGCTGGAGTTTGTAAGGAAACAAGGTTGTCTGTCACAAGTGGCTGGAGTTAGAGCAAGGCTGAGCAGGTGACAGCAGAGGGCCCAGCCAGGCCCCCATCTGGACCCTCTGCTTTGAGGCCGTTGAAGCCTCAAACAGATCTACTAAGGAGTCTTAACTGGCAAGAGACCAACTTGAAAAACCAGTAATTGCCCAGATGCAATTCTTGGCCCAAGAGGACCCATGAGGCTGGTTCCTTGCTGCAAGAGGAGACCGGTGGAAGACACCACATTGGCTCTCAGAGCTTCTGCAAAGCACTTGAGGGTCCAAAATGAGCGGGGATTCCATCGAGGCCTGGAGACAGGGTAGGGGCAGTAATCAGAAGTCCTCAACCTTGACCAAATCAGTGGTAAGGACACCACTAGCCTATACAGGCCTGAGGCATGGCCAAGGCTTAGTTAGCATCTATGGCCAGATGGAGACAGAGCATTGTTCTGTGATGAAAGCTCGACCTGGAAAAGATAGGCCTCTGACCAGTGTCCAGCCAGCCCCAAGCTGCTTCCGTGTTGGTGGCCAGCTTCTCTAGCCAGGAAAACAATGAGCCCCTCTGGTCTTGGTCTGTCTCTTTACCCTCTGCCTCACTGAGGCTGCAGTTAAGATGCCGAGAGAGAATCCCAGGGCCCAGATCATGGGATAACACACAGAGCTAGGTTCTGAGGAAGGAGGCCAAGACCTGCTGCCAAGACCATGGAGTAAAAGAGCTGCATACTACCCCTCTAAGTGGTTAGCAGACTGGTCCCTATGCCATTTCCACTGGTCAAGATCAAGCAAATCACATGGCAACTCCTCAGAAAAGATACTTTCCAACTTCTCAAATGATCCCTAGGTCTTAGTTCCCACAAAGCAACAAATTCAGTAATGAAAAACAGGAAAGAAAAAAGTGAAGGAATGTATGACTTAAAAATGAGTAGCCCTTCTCCACAAGCCAGCCCAAGTGTAGATGGTAGATGGCGCTTGCGCTCTCCCTGCACACCCTTAACGCTGCCTGATAAGGAGCAACACATGGTTCATCCTCATTCTCCTTTTCGTTTATTTTAAGAGATATCCAGGACACACTAAATTTTAGTACCAGAAAGACGGGATTCCTTGCACCCAATCTTGAGCATCTAGCTGCTTAAGCAGGTTCAGCAATCTGGCAATATGGGGAAGGGATTTCAGCTGGCTATCAACTAGTTAAGGGCTTAGGTCAGAACAGTGACACTGGAGGGGGTTTCATTTGTCTGCCTCACCCAATCCTGAAACTGCAACATAACCAAGGAAAAGCCAAAGATATGCCCCTTTTCTTTCTATCTTCACTGTCAGTAACTCTGGAGGTTCTCCCCCCAATTTTTAATCTATTTCTATGTCATGGTCCATTCTAGATCCTGTCACCAAGATAAGTGCTCAGGGAAAGCAAAATTTGTTTCTTTCATCCCCAAAACTAGAGTTTCCCTAGGTGTAAACCTTATTTATTCACCAAGACTCAGATATTGACTTCTGTAGCTCAGCCAGGATGCCTGACTGCACAGCTTTGGGCTCAAACAGCTGACTCATTCGAGCCTATTATGGCTCTAGGATTGGCTCAGAGGCAGCTGGACTCTATTTGTCAAACGAGTGTTGACTGAGGAGGGTGGCGCATAATGGAGGTAGGAGTAGAGGCTGCCTCCAGCTCCATTTGCCCAGCTTCACTCAGCTGGAAGGCTTAAATCACATGAAGCAGAAGATTCCTGGCCTAAAATCAGGGCCACTGGAGCATGAGGACAGTCTGTGCACATCATCTTAATGGCAGGATCACAAAAAAGGCAAAGAAAAAAGCTTCCAGATGGCTTCGGCTAACAGTCTAAACTCCAAGCCATCCCTTCCTCTCCTTGCAGAAGTTTCAGAAACCACTGTATGGAAGCACATGGGTAATGTGGTATGACCCTCGCCCTGGAAACCAGAGCCCTTGGGCCTGTGATTTACTGAAGTCCCTGACCGCAGTCTGGCTCCCTTCCAGCTACAGCCTTAGCCACCTATGGTTCCCCTGGGCCCTACCCAGCAAACGACAGGAGATGACGGGAAATTAAACCATGTTGACTATTTCTGCTGGGCATTTAAACTTGGGGAAGCACATATAAGAATGTTGTTCTACATCATTATTTGGTATATCAAGCCATCTAAAAGCACTGGATTGCACCTTTTCTTTACTCATACACACAAGTTACAAAGGTTTCAAACAACAGATCATTCTTTAGGCTAAGGAAACACCACACAAGTACCAACTTCATTTTATGATTCAAAGCTCACCAGCCCACGAAAAGAACACTTCCTCACCTCAGAGAAACAAGGGCAGGGCAAAAGGAGTTACACTGACCAATTTTAGTGTTTGCTAAAACTAACAAAGTCTCTAGTTTTACTTTCAAGTTTTGGTACAGAAGTGTGCATTCAGATACTAGTGCCGCCTTCTTCCATCAGACCTTAGTCTGGCAACAATCGTTTTGCTGGGATCAATTTGGTTTCTAAACATAATGCTTCTTTAAAGGGAGGAGCTACTGAGATGCTGACGCCTAAACGATGTTGGTTAAGTACCTTCGGCTGAAAGTTTTTTACCCATGGATTAAGATTCTTTAAATGAAATCCCAAGCCTCCCCATTTTCCTTTGGTTGTCTTTTTCACCAAATGCCATTCTACCACCGAACCAAAACCACCGCCTTGTTGGGAGGAAGAAAGAAGGGCCATGCCCCACCACACTCTCAGAGCAACATGGCCTCTCAGAAGAGGACATGGACTCCTCAGAGGCTTCCAGATATAACCCTCACCCCCATCAGGCCTAATGTGTTCTGTTGAGGGTGCCTGGCTAAATAAAAACCCCAATGAAACAGACTTTCCAAAAAACAGCATCTGCTCCCAGCTTCCTATGTCAGTGCAGCGGTGAGTCACAGAGAACCCCAGGCCCTGTATGCCCCAATTCTGGCCGGCTGCTGCTCGGCCTCTCCACTTCACATTCACAGAATCACTTCTTGTGCAAAACAAGCAGTCTACGTAGAAAGAATGCCCTCATAGTCTAATAAAAACTGTATAAAAATCGCTAGACAGCCACCGCTCTTCCCACTCCCTCTTTATCTGCAGAGCGAGGGCATCTGTGCGTGGACAGGGTAGGCAAGCCTGACGTTGAGGGAGTCATTGTGCTGGACGAGGGATGTCTGCTGGTAGTGGAGCACCAGCTCCTTCAGTGAGCTGTACAGGTTGTAGGGCTCTGCAAAGCCATAGCCCCGAGCAGTGCTGTAGATCACGCAGTGCTTCACTTCCCCATCAGCACTGCAACGATACAACACACAAACACCACAGGGAATTAAGGCGGATAGCAACAGATAAAGGGACCCTAAATGAACAGAAGTCTGAGAGCAGTTGTTCTGCAAAGGAGAAGTAGAAGCTTTTTGTCAATCAAAGCTTGTACGATATCACACCCATGTGTTGCCCCCCCCACCCCGACAGACTTGTCACAGAGATACCCTTCATTTCCCAAGACCTGGTAGCTAAAATGGATGGCTGCATTTAATCACTCAGCTCTGGACCCCCATTAGGCAAGAATGCACTGCAGGGGGCAAAACAAACCAAAAAAAAAAAAAATTAAGTGTGCAAATCAGTGGGTTTTACAATATTCATAAGGTTGTGCAACAATCACCACTATCTCACTCCCTAAAAAGAAACCATGTATCCATTAGTAGTCACTCTGTATTCCTCCCTCCCCCTAGACCCAGGCAACCACTAACCTACTGTCACTACGGATTTGCCTATTCTGGACATTTCATATAAATGGAATCATACAGTATCACTCAATCTTTTTGGTCTGGCTACGTTCACTTAATACACCATTGTCAAAGTTCTGTGTGGTAGCATGTATTGATACTTCATTTCTCCTCATGGCTGAGTAATATTCTATTGTATGGATATGCCACAATTTGGTTGTCCATTCATCAATTGATAGGACACCTGGATTGTTAACACTTTTTGGCTATAGTGAATAGTCATGTACAAGTTTTTGTATGGACATGGGTTTTCAGTTCTCTTGGATATATACCTATGAGGAGAACTGTTGAGTCATAAGTTAAACTTCTTGGGAATTCCCCAGAGGTCCAGTGGTTAGGACTCAGTGCTTTCACCACCATGGCCCTGGGTTCAATCCCTGGTTGGCGAACTAAGATCCCACAAGCTGCGTGGCATGGCACCCCCCAACCCTGCCAAAAAGAAAGTTAAACTTGAGAAACTGCCGAACTGTTTTCTGAAGTGGTTGCACCATTTTAAATTCCTGCCAGCAGTGTATGAGGGTTCTAATTTCTCCACATCCCTGTCAACACTTGTTATTGTCCATCTCTTTGATTACCATCATCCTTGTAGTATCTCATGGTGGTTTTGATTTACAGTTCCCTAATGACTAATGACATTGAGCATCTTTTCATATGCTTATTGACCATTTATATATCTTCTTTAAAGAAGTGTCTACTCGAATCCTTTGCCCATTTTTAATTGAGGCACTTGTCTTTTTATTGTTAAGAGTTCTTTATATATTAGACACTAGTTGCTTAGATATATGATTTGCAAATATTTCCTTCCATTCTGTGGGTTGTCTTTTTTACTTTCTTGATAGTGTCCTTTGATGCACAAAGTCTTTAATTACGGTGAAGTCCAATTTATCTTTTTCTTTTGTCGTCTGTGTTTTTGATGTGTAAGAGACCACTGCCTAATCCAGAGTCACAAAGATTTATACCTAATCTTTTCTCCTAAGTGTTTTATCTTTTAGCTCTTACATTTAGTTCTATGATACATTTTTTAAAAAATATTTATTTTTTTAAAAATATTTATTTATTTATTTTTGGCTGGTCGGGTCTTAGTTGCAGCACACGGGATCTTTTTGTTGCAGTGCATGGACTTCTCTCTAATTGCAGCACGCAGACTCTAGCTGTGGTGCCCGGGCTTAGTTGCCCTGTTGCATGTGGGATCTTAGTTCCCCGACCAGGGATCGAACCCACGTCCCCTGCATTGGAAGGTGGATTCTTAACCACTGGACCACCAGGGAAGTCCCTAAGATACACTTTGAGTTAATTTTTGTATATGGTGTGAGGTAGGGGTCCAACCTCATTCTTCTGCATGTGGCTCACCAGTTGTCCCAGCACCATGTGTTGAAATGACTATTTTTTCCCCTTTGAATGGTCTTGAGACCCTTGTTGAAAACCAACTGACCATAATTGTAAGGGTTTACTTCCTGGCTCTCATTTCTATTCATTGATCTACATGTTTAATCTTATGTTAGTACCTCACAATTTTGATTACTACAGCTTTGTTGTAAGTTGTCAAATTGGGAGGTGTACTTCAACTCTTTTCTATTCTTTCAGGTTATTTTAGCTGTTCTGGATCCCTTGCATTTTCGTATGAATTTTAAGATCGTCCTGACATTTCTGGAAAAAGTCAGCTGGTACTGTCTATGGGGATTACACTGAACACATAGATCAATTTGGGAAGCACTGCCATCCATGAACACGGATGTTTTTCCACTTATTTAGGTTTTCTTTAAGTTCTTTCAATGATGTTTCATAGTTTTCACTGTATAGCTTTTGCATTTTTTTAAGCCTAGGCATTTTTTATGCCATTATAAATAGAATGTCTTCATTTCATTTTCAGATTATTCACTGCTAGTATATAGAAACACAACTGATTTTTGGTATCCTAATCTTTTAACCTGCAACCTTGCTGAACTCATTTACTAGCTCTAATAGTTTACTTCTTCTTTTCCAATCTGGATACCTTTTATTTCTTTTCCTTGCCTAAATGCCCTAGCTAGAACCTTCTGTACAATGATTAGAAGTGGTGAGAGCAGACATCCTTGTCTTCTTCCTGATCTTAAGCATTCAGTCTTTTACCACTACGTATGATATTAGCTGTGGGTTTTTCATTATCAGGCTGAGGAAGTGCCCTCCTGTTCCTAGTTTATTCAGTGTTTTTTAACATGTAAGAGTGTCAAATGCTTTTTCTGAGTCTACTGAAATAATCAGTAGATTATTGTCAGTTGATTTTTGTCCTTAATTCTATTAATATGGTTTATTACATTGAGTTTTTAATGTTGAACCTCTTGGCATTCCTAAGATGAATTCCACTTAGTCATGGTTTATAATCCTTTTTATATGCTGCTGGAGTTGCTTTGCTAGTGTTTTGTTAAAGAATTTTATGTCTATATTCATAAGGAATATGCCTTCATAAAATGAATTAGGAAGTGTTCTCTCCTATTTTTTGGAAGAGTTTGTGAAGGACTTGTGTTAATTCCTTTTACAATATTTGGTAGAATTCACCAGTGAAGCCAATTTCTTTACTTGTTATAGTTCTATTCAGAATTTCTACTTCCTCTTAAGTCAGTTTTGGTAGTTTGTGTGCTTCCAGGAATTTGTCCATTTCATCTAGGTTGTTTAATTTGTTAGCATATAATTATTCATAGTATTCCATTATTATTTTTTTTATTTCTGTAAGGACTACAAGTAGCATCCCCTCTTTCATCCTGATTTTAGTAATTTGTGTCTTCTCTCTCTCCCGTGTGTGTATGTGTGTGTGTGCGAGACTTTAACTATTTGTTCATCCCAATTTCTGGTTTCACTGATTTCCTCAATTGTTTCCTTTTTAAAAAAAATTATTTATTTTATTTATTTATTTTTGTCTATGTTGGGTCTTCGTTGCTGTGCGCAGGCTTTCTCTAGTTGCGGTGAGCGGGGGCTACTCTTCGTTGTGGTGCGTCATCTTCTCATTGCGGTGGCTTCTCTTGTTGCGGAGCATGGGTTCTAGGTGTGCGGGCTTCAGCAGTTGTGGGTCATGGGCTCTAGAGTGCAGCCTCAGTAGCTGTGGCACACGGGCTTAGTTGCTCTGCAGCACGTGGGATCTTCCCAGACCAGGGCTTGAACCCATGTCCCCTGCATTGGCAGGCAGATTCTTAACCACTGTGCCACCAGGGAAGCCCTCCTCAATTGTTTTCTATTCTCTATTTTATATAATTCAGTTCTAATCTTTATTATTCCCTTCCTTTTGCTTGCTTGGGTTTAGTTTGTTCTTCTTTTTTTAGTTTCTTAAGGTGAAAGAAGGGTAGGTTATTGATTTGAGAGCTTTTTTAATATAAATGCTTACAGTTATAAATTTCCCTCTTAGCACTGCTTTAGCTGCATTCCATAAGTTTTGAATTTTGTGTTTCTCTTTTTTTTTTTTTTTTTTTTCGGTATGTGGGCCTCTCACTGTTGTGGCCTCTCCCGTTGTGGAGCACAGGTTCCAGACGCGCAGGCTCAACAGCCATGGCTCACGGGCCCAGCCGCTCCGCGGCATGTGGGATCTTCCCGGACCGGGGCACGAACCCGTGTCCTCTGCATCGGCAGGCGGACTCTCAACCACTGCGCCACCAGGGAAGCCCCTGTGTTTCTCTTTTTAACTCGAAGTATTTTCTAATTTCCCTTGTTTTCCTTTTTTGATCTACTGATTATTTAGGAGTGTGTTATTTATTGTCCACATTTGTGAATTTCCCAAATTTCCTTATTTTTACTTTCTCATTTCTTTCCATTGTGGTATAGACAACATATTTTGTATGATTTCAACCCTATTTATTGAGACTTGTGGCCTAACCTAGAGTCTAGCCTGTATAATGTTTCATGTGCACTTGAGAAGAATGTGTATTCTGCTGTTGTTAGATGGAGTGTTCTAGAAATGGCTGTTAGGTCTAGTTGTTTTATAGTGTTGTTCAAGTCTTCTGTTTCCTTGTTGATCTAATTGTTCTATCCCTAATCAAATTTCTTACCCCAAATGGCAATAACAATAAGGATCACAAGTGCTCACTACCTAACTCCTTAACCTAGTGAAACACATATATTGTTGGCTCTAGCCTGAGAAGGCTGTAGAGTTAAGCAATTTCTTCTTAGGCTTCTTTATAATGTCATTTACAGATATTAAAATGGAAAAACAAGTGAGTTTTATGCCTTGACTTCCTACTACATGATCATTTTAATTTTACTATGAGTCTCCTTAAAAACTGAACTTATTCACATCCCTAACTTCAGCAAATGTCCTGAGTAAACTGAGAAATCACTGTAAGCAGGCTTTCTGTAGCTGGAGTGGCTAACAAACAAGTGGAAGTCTGTGATGCTGAACCCCAATATGATATATTACTGCAGTTGGTTTTCATAGGCAACAGAAATCCACACTGCTGTGGACTTGGGTCTGATTAAGTCTGTGGCTAAAGGAAGGAGAAGGAGAAAAAGAATACAGCTCCCCAAGATACTCAAGCTGCTCCTTGGTCTCCCAGGAATTAGCTGAGCTGCTGAGGAGCATTTTCCACCAGCCAAGTCTTTAACCCACAGGCTGCCACCCAACGACCTAGATAAGAGTGAGGGACTACTAATGTGCTGGGCTTATTGTCTTCCTTCTTTTTATTGTTCTTAAAAGATCTCAGATCCTGCAAGAGCCATCTTCTCCTGCCATTTCCACTCAAATAAACTTGAGTATCTGAGCCCAGGTCAGAGAGAAATGAAATGTTTCAAGTAGCTCTATCTTCGGATAATACTAATCCAATTCCTGCCTTACTTTTTGCCCATAGATGTCCCACTTTTCAATATCCTTTCAAAGTCCAGTTCAAATGCCACCTCTTCCACAAAATCTCCCAACCCTCTTTCTCCATCAGAATTAGTTCTTCATGCACACAGCCTACTAGTGATACCTATGTCACAGTGATTTTGTTTATCTTGGATATTTAACTGTGAAATGAAGAAAGTGTGGTGCAAAAGAAAAATGCGGGCTTTGAAACCAGGTAAAGTTGGATTCAAACTATGACTGCATGACAGAGACAGACCACTAAGGACAAGATGATCATGTAAAGCACTAAGCATTCCGTTAATATGAGTGTCTTTTGTCTATCGTCACCACTTTGTCCTCTTTGAGGGCAAAATCATTTTGTCATCTTTGCCTTCTGGCATGTCCATCAGCAGCATCATTATCATAATAATATTAGTAGATAACATTTATTTACTATGTTCCAGCACTGATCAAAGTATATTAAATCATATATATTAACTCGAGTAATACTTTAAAAACCCTTAAGTAGATATTATTATTATCCTTATTTTACAAATAAGGAAACTAGGCAAAGAAAGTTTAAGTAACTTACCCTAGGTCACATATCTAGTAAGTGGTAGAGTCAGGATCTGAATCCTGTATATCTGGCCCCAAACCTTGCTCTCATGACCATCATACTGTACCTCCACTCTAGGTATGGTCTTTGTCAATGAAAACAGTTGCCTTTTTAAGGAATATATATACAACACTTTGGCAAAATCTCACTGAGGCATGATTAATTGTCCCCAGAACTTCACTTTCCATTAAAAGGAAAATAGGCTTTTCCAAACAAAGTCATAAGATCATCTTACAGAACACATCCAACATTTTCTATCACAACCTCAACAGAATACTATTTAAGTACAAATTTTAGATAGTTTTTCTTCTGAAGTAAAAACAGTTGTTTAATCAAGCCTTCCTTAGTATGACAATGAAGGCCAAGTTAGGCAAGCAGGAGACTACTAAAGAATTAAGTGATCTTTTCAATTGAAAATCTCAAGTTACTTTTCACAGATACCTAAAGTCCAATAGCAACAATGCAGGGCCTAGTCTGCTTACCATTTAAATTAAAATCCCCGAAATAATTTCAGATGGTATTTCTCTTAAAGCAACTAACTGTTTTCTTTGTACTAATATTAATGGTCTAAGCCATGGTTCCTCATTTTATTGTACTTCAACTAATTTGATCTGAACTTTAGGAGGGGTTGATTTTCTATTAATCAATGAGGAAGTTTTCAAAAGGTTATACCCCCAGAGAAGACTTACACCACAGAGCAAGCATAACATCCTTTCTTGCTACTCTCACGAATTAAGAATGCACCATCAGGTTTCCCATAAAGCAAGTCCTCTGCTTGTACTCGATTGATATCCTCAACAAACCAGGTTTTCTCATCATAATGGGGCAGGTTTTCATCTTCCTCATTGATAAAATAGGTCCTAAAAATTAAATGTTAAAATATTATTCTAACGATCAGTTTACTTATATCTAAAAGCAAATTCACGAATAACACTCTCTTCTAAATCTTAAACCACAAAATGACAGTGGAATTGCAATTAGTTGGATTTTTTTTAACAGCTTTATTATTTGCTATTATGCAGAAAGCACAGAATTCACATGTTTCATCCAATAACCTGACACATGAATGTCTGAATGAGCAATGCTTAAGCATCCAGGTTTCATATGGTTCATCAGGTCTTTGAACTCAAGTGCCTATAGGGTATTCTTGAGGCAATTCAATTTAAAGAGGTGCAAAGTTCTTGATTCAAATGTCCTCAAGTAACAAAGAGAACCAGCACTCAGGATGTATTAAGAAGTCCCATGTCTTATCCTGGAAACAAAGCCCTCTGACAGAAAGGTACAGAGAGAACTTACTCAGCAGCATCCTCATTCTTGATTCCCAGCCAGGCATTTAGGCGCTTCTGTCTTACTCCTTTGTGATTGAGCCACCTGCCAGAGGGAAGACACCAGTGTCAGTGTCTATGCAAACTCTGCCTGGACAAACTTCCAGGGTCCAGGAACTTATTTTCCCCAGTCCCACTAAGAATGGCCAGAGATTTCCCTAAACTTGTTTCTCCATTACTTTTCCTTCAACTTTTTGCAAAAAGGCAGAAACACAGAAAGCTACTTGAAATTAGGCACTTCTCTCACTTTTCACTTTCCTTTTCTAGAAGGTTATATAACCACAAGCACACATATACTTGCACTCAAACACAATGGGACACTTGTTTCTGAAATCATTAGTTAGGTGAGCATGGTGTCACATTTGCAATCTCCACTAAACCAGAGTATGCAATCCCTCACTGGCCTACTACTAACTTGAGTTAAATTCTAAAACAGAATTTCAAGGTCTATTTTTGCACCTAAGCAAGCCACAAGAAATTCCGGGTGGCAATCTGAGTAATTAATACAAATCTACTTCATCACCAGGTAAATCACAGTATTTCAAAATATACCAACATTTTGGATGTAAAATGAAATAAACCATTTCATCTCTTTCCGCTGAGATGGACGATGGCCTGAAACTTCAGTGGAGTATAAAAACTCTTTCATTCATCACCATCCTCCAACCAGGCCCCTGATCATTCAGGTGTCATCATAAACATCTCAGGGAAGACTACCCTAAATTGTCCCAACTAAGGCAGTCCACCAGTCACTCTACACTTTTATTTTATCATCTTCATAGTACTTGCCTGTAATTCATTTTTTTAATGGGTTTTTTTTTTTTGGCCACGCTGCGCGGCTTGTGGGATCTTAGTCCCCAACCAGGGATTGAACCCGGGCCACAGTAGTGAAAGCGCTGAGTCCTAACCACTGGACCACCAGGAAACTCCCTGAAATTCATTATTTTCACTTGGTTATGTTTGTCTCCCCAGCTAAAATGTAAGCTGCTTTAAAGAAAGGGATCTGTCCTGCTCATGGCTATTCCAAATGCTGAAAACAGTGCCTGCACATGGTAGATATTCAATAAATAGTCAGTAAATATCTGTAGGTGGGCCACTTTTAACAAAGTCTTCAGGGTCAACTCCAAGGTCATCTTGTATCTCCCTCTGACCCCAAGTACACTAGATAACTTGGCATCGCACCTAATTTTAAAGTTATTTTAAGACAGATTACACAGCCTTTCTCAATGAGACATGTTCTTCAGTTAACCTGGATTTCATTTTGTATGCTTAATGAAACTGGAAAACAACTAACATATGATCTTGATAGAATTTATTTAGTAACAAACCCCATCCTACACTATCACTTCTCTTAGCAAAATATCCAGATACCCTCCTCTAAGCACTCTTAACATCCAAAGTTTTCTATCCTTGAAGAACTGATCTTTCCTTTATTAAATAAAGAGACAAGCACACTGGGTAAAAGGCTTAAAATGAACAAACTACACCACATTTTCTCTTGAGTCCCCATTTTCTTGTAAACCACCAACCTCTGTAAACTGAGCTTCCCTTTCTGCCACAAGGAAGTTAAGACACCCAGGAAAATCCAGGCGAAAGAGAAGAATATTTTGGTTCACGCTCCATCTATGATGGTCTCTGCCTTCTGACACAGGCAACTTTTCTAATCTCCCAAAAGTCCATTTCAAATACTACTATATAGTTCTGACTCCTTAAACATCTAATAACAATGCCAGGAACTGACTAGCTTCTAAAAATGATTTTTAAAAAGCTCAAGTAAATTTAGCATGTTAATTCATATTTAACTTACTGTTATTGAGTAATGCCACATATAAAACAGTACATTCTAGGGGGAAAACCTGAACAAAGCATCAAAGACCTGACATCCAATTCTCATTCTGTCACTAACTGTGAGGTTTTTTTCTTTGTTTATTCTAAAAAAGATATGAAGTTGAAGTTACAACATAAATTCAGTTCACATAGGATGAACTTATTTTCTTTATGTTCAATTTTATCTTCAACATAAAATCCCTCATCAAACTATCATTTTGTTTACTGTGTACTATGACATTTCATACTATGACATTTCGCCTAATTTGTATCAGTTAGGGCCTTGGCTAGAAGCAGAAGGCACAGTCAAACTGGTAGTTGAGGAGAGTTTACTATTTACAAAGGTCTTGAGATGTTTTAGAGAAACTCCCTGGGGCTAGCAGTAGTGGGAAGACATAACCTCTCCTAGAACTGAAGAATCAGTTGGAGACAGCAGTGACTTGAACCCAGAGAGTATCGTATGGAGAGTGCCACCTTTGGTAGAGAATGAGGACACAGCCAACTCACTGTGATCACACAGAGAGGAAGCCAGAAAATAAATATTCTTACTTCACTCTCCTCCTGCCCTCTCATCTCCTGCCAGTGCCTCCAAATGGCCAAAACTAATTAGAAGCCAGAGGGCAAATAGATCCGTTTTCTTAGGCACAGAGCAGGGTAGAGAAAGATGAAGAGTAGAAACTGAGAGGGCAAATGGAAAATTCCAGCACACCCTTTGAAATGGATTAGCGGTGTTTTTTTTGAAATGGATTAACTTTAAGTGGACTTTTTTTTCCAGGACCTATTATCCTCAGATAAAGAGATGGCTTCCTGTACTCAAGGAGTGTTTACCCAGCATAAGAGAATGGGACTTTTAATGGCTTATTTAGGATACATTTTAATGTAAGATTAAACTAACTTTTGTAGTCACAATGTGTACCTTTACCGAACAATTACTGACACAGTAATAATATCCTTCAGAATTCCTCATACACACAGCTGCCCCATCTTGCCTCTCCAATTTTACTTTCAGGAAGTTGACTTTTTGGAGCTATGTGTAAGATGACATTTATTCAAATTAAGTTCTATGATATTCAATTTGGATCACAGTTTCAGTCTCCTGAGATCTTTCTGGAGCCTGATATTTTATCATCTATCTGATCAGGTACTTATCCCAGCTTTTTAAAATATGATCAAATAAAATATGATCAGCTGCTAATGATGATCCAATCACTGATAATAATGTTACTTTGGGCGTAGCTGTGGATGGACTGACACACACTACACAGAGCCTACTTTAGGGTGGCAATAAGTCATAGTTTATTAGTCAGGAAGACTAAGTTGTGTTATGGCAAATTATTCTTTATTTTGCATTCAGGTTTATGACTACCAAGAAAAGTAAATGGTAATCATGAAAACTAGCTCCTGATGAAAAAGAATTGCAAATGAACTCCTTTTTTTGAAAAGGAATTTTAAAGGCTTTTAGGGAATTCCCTGGCGGTCCTGTGGTTAGGACTTGCGCTCTCACTGCCGTGGGGCCTGACTGGAGAACTAAGATCCCGCAAGCCACATGGCATGGCCAAAAACTAAAAATAAAGTAAAAATAAATAAAGGATTTTATATTTAAGAAATATTTTATTCTATATTTAAGAAATGAAATTCTGCATTTAGGCATTCAAGAATATTCTAGAAACAGTACATTGGAATCTCAGCAGAAAATCTCAAAAAATCCTTATGGGCTATACAGTGGGAAGTCAGGGAAATGTCCACACGCAAAAGGGACCTGATAAACTAATGACAGTCTCTCGTTGGGTGCTGCAGAATTCCAACCTATTCCAACTTCAACACAGGACCAAAGAGAGATCATATTCAGTATCACGCAGCAATACAACCAGTCTCTTTCAGGACTGACTGTACAATTTCAGCATTAGAGCAGATCAAGCCTACCAATCCTAGTATTGTCTTTGTTAGAAACATCAAAGCATGGACTATGGGACAGTGGAAGCAACACTTCCAAAAGAGGCAATGGTTTTGTGTGTCTCCCTAAATATCCTAGCAGGATACAAGCAGGTCATGGCTTATCATTCATGATAAATTCTAAATATAGAGCTAAATTCTCTTATATTTAGCTTACATAACTTGTTAAAGGAACTTTCAAGGTCTAGTTTGCCACCCTTAGTCATGCACCTAGGAATGGTAGGTTTCTTCATATCTCATCACTTTCCAGGGCAAAGAAGTGCTTCCATTCATTCCTTTGGTCCATGGCACAGCCTTCTTGGGCCTTTCTTCAGCTTCATTATATGACCCAAACCATATAAGCATTCCAAGAGCAGACACATCCTGCTTTTACACAAGGGCACCTCCCTGCCTTGCTTCCAAAGCTCTTCTGTATGCCATGTGTACTTCGTTGACTTTTTTTGGCCACAGTAGCAAAATGAAAGATCTCTAGAGAGGAGTGCTACTAAAAATTACTCAGTATAGTGTAGTTATAATTGTTTGCTCCCAAAACAATCACCTTAAATTTTCCTCTACTGAAACTCAACAGCCAATGTTCCAACCTCTAAGCTTGTATTTTATCCCCTCCCTCTTTCTGACACAAAGAAACCCTCAGAGGTCTTTACTCTGTCTCCTCCTGCCAAGAGTTTGAACTGAGTGTGTTACATGCATGAAAGTCACCCATAAACATATTACATAACAGTCTATTATTACCTAGAACTAAACCTAATATATTTTCCTTTCTCATGGATTTTCTCCTTCTACGAAGCAGTCATCTGGCCTAAAACTCTTAATCCACACATCTTGTTCTGATAATATATCTTTCAATCTATATTTAGATAATATCCCTATATCTAGCTAAATCACAGTTTTCCATCACTCCTCAGGTGTGCCATTTTTCATACCTGCTATCAACAGTAATATTTCTATTACTTAAATATAGAATCTTATTTCTTAAATATAAAAACCCTTTAACGGACTATTCTGTATACTTCTTTGTAGGCCCCCACTATTAGTGCCCTTGCCTTTGAGGGGTAATTTCTGTTTCTGTGGTTCTTCTATGTAGCCGAAGATTCTGGGTTTTGTGTTTTAGGCACACATTAAGGAATCTGTACCTTTAAAACTCAACCATTTTGCTCATTTGTATGGATTACAGTCTTACCTTCTGACTGGCCCCACACGCTTGACTTCAGGTAGACTCTGATACCGCGACTACTAACAGGACTGCTTTCCTAAATTCTTACAATCTCACTGGCCAGTTCTCAATGACAAATCTCTTCTTCTACCTCTAAGGTCTCTAGCACAGTAGGAATCAGGTGGTGGTGGATCCCTCCCACATAGTCCCAGAATACTCACACAAGGTGCTGATCTCGGATCTTGCGCAGCTGGATCAGGTCAGGTTTGATACTGTTCATTTTTTTATCTATTTCCCGGTTGTCCAAAGCTTGTTTCTTCAAATCCTGCTCTAGACGCATTTTGCTATCATGAATCTCACCCAGACGTGATTTTAATTTGTCATAGTTCATCATAATTCTGTGAAAATATTTGACATATTAAGGCTAAAACACGAACCAAGCAGGAGCTTTCCACAGTATGAACACAGCCCTAACACCTGAAGTGTGGTGGACATCTGCTGTTTTTGCCTGGCACATACCCATTCCTACTCTTCTGGGAACAGCACCCTCATGTTCCCTGCCCCCATCTCAGATTCACAGGTGAACATCCATACCACCCAGCCTGGCCAATAAGAGTGTTCCATTCCTGGTGGCGCAGTGATTAAGAATCCGCCTGCCAATGCAGAGGACATGGGTTTGAGCCCTGGTCCAGGAAGATCCCACATGCCCTGGAGCAACTAAGCCTGTGTGCCACAACTATGGAATCCTGCATGCCACAACTACTGAAGCCTGCACGCCCTAGAGCCTGTGCTCAACAAGAGAAGCCACGGCAATGAGAAGCCCACACACCACAATGAAGAGTAGACCCTGCTCACCCAAACTAGAGAAAGCCCATGCGCAGCAACGAAGACCCAACGCAGCCAAAAATAAATTAATTAATTAATTAAAAAAGAAAAAAAAGAGTGTTCCATTCCATCCTATCCCTGCCTCAGGCCACAATGACTTGTTCAGAAATGGGAATAATACCCAAACTGACCCAATGAGAGTCAGATCCAGGACTCTTACTAGAAATATTGTAAACAGAGATTCTCTCTTTCCACTGGGACTAAGTTGTGAACATGTGATTCTAGGACTCCCAGCAGCTAATATTGCTACCTCGTAGGGAAAGCCTGCCTGAGGATGAAGCCAACACAGAGAAAAACTGAGCCAAAAGACACAGCATGAGGGGAATCCTGATGATCTTGTTTGGGCCCTGGATCCAGCCATGACTGAACAAGTAAAGCTGGGGTACTATGTGAATTAATTGTGGTAATACATGTAAAAGGACTAAACTGTGCCTGGGACATCTTGGTAAGCACTCAGTAGATGACGGCCCTAAGCTTTTCCAGCACACAAAGTTTTGCTGTGCTCTGAATCCTAAGGCAACAACTGTCCACATTACTCATTTGTCACTCAATAATATGTAGTTTTATATTACTATTAAAACATCATCATGATACTTTAACTCCCTTTGCAACTAAACTACAAGTTCTTTTCTATTTCTTCATTATTAGTAATAACTGTCACTTACTGATACCATATGTCAAGATACACACACACACACACACACACACACACACACACACACACACACACACACCCTACCTTTCTCTACCATAAATGTGTGTGTGTGTATCACTTAGTCCTCATAGCATTTCAACAAGGTTTTATCCACAGTTTTATGGAGGAAGAAACAGGCTCAGAGAGTTAAGTAACTCACTCAAGGTCACACAGCTAGTAAATGGTTAATATAGCATTTAAGCCCACAGTTTTATTCATTAAGCTATACTGCCTCACAGCACTTAATACTATTCTTAGGCACACAGAAGTTCACTAACACTTTGGTGCTAATATGAGAAATAATTTTGCTTTTCCCTTGCATGTGATTCATTTTTCTTTATGATCCACTTTTTCACTCCTCAGCCCCATGTTATTTGGCTCATTTTCTAATACTCCACTAAATTTGCTTTGATAAAGGTTCCCAATACTCTTTTAGTTGCCAGATCCAATACTCATGCTTCTCACTCTCTGTGTAATCTCATCCTTAGCAGTTACCATCACCTACAACACTTTGGCCTCCCAAATGCCTTCTGTACTGTGAGTTCCAAATCCAGATAACCAGCTGCCTGCCTCTCAGACAACTCCATTTGGGTTTTCACAGGAACTTCAAAACTCATTGGTTCCAACCCTGAACTCCCCTGATGTACTTCCCGTTTTGGTGAATTACACATCCCTTAGTCACTAATATCAGAAATCTAGGAATTACCTTTGGCTTCTCCCACACCTGCCAGATCTGGTCAGGCACCAAGTCCTCAGCATTTCTATTAACTACCCCTCCTTTTGTGCCATTGCTCTGGTTCAGGCCTTCACCGTCTTTTAACCTGATGACCACAAAGACGCAATCAGTCACCTGCAACATGCAGGCTGGTCTTCCTGCCAATGGTCTTGCTCTGCCTTCAACTAATTGTCAGACTGCTGCCGTTGGTTTTCAGTTCAACAAATATTCCATGGGCACCACTATGTACTCTCAGGCACCATAAAACCTGCTGGAGCTATCAGGGAAAATAAGCCACCACCCTTACTCTCAACAAGCTCAAAATTCAGTGAGTGTGACTTTCAGTAAATGTTACACTAGGGGTCAGGATAGATGCTGTAGGGGTGGGGATAAAAAGCCCCTAAACCAGTCTAGGGAGTCAGGGAAAATTTTCCAGTAAGTTGTATCTAAACCGAGTCCTAAAGGATGAGCCGGGGTCAACAATTTTGGAGGACGGAGAAAGAACACAGAAGAGACAAGGTTCAGCTTGGTGCCATTAGTGGGAACAGCAAGTAATTCCATATGGCAGGACTGTCAAGTTTGAGGGCGTAAAAGCAGACATGTCAGAGATTATTGGAGAAGAAAAGATGTCTCGGGTCACTGATGCACTTGGAGGTATTAGGTAGATTTACCGTTCAATTTCCTTTTCATTCCCCTCTTTCCGAAATCGCTCAATATATTCTTTGCTATGTTGTTCTTGTGTATGACACTGCTCTTCAAATATTTTAATTGTTTCATTAAAAGCTTCAATTGCAGTCCTCTTCATCTGTATTTCCTGTAAAAAAAGAAAACACACACACTTCATTATCTTTGTATTTTTTGTAACCTTAGGCTTAAAACAAATCTTACAATTCTTGTTACAATTCCATATAATATCAAATTAAGGGGACCAAAACAAACCCTTCTACCCGTATTACTTGTATATAAAATACATCATTCAAACCCTAAAATAAAAGAAAAATAACTATTACCTGAAATATAGCTGAGAAACACAGAAAGCCCTCTGAGTTGCTAAGAGAGATTAACCCTGAACATCTTGAAGACAAGGATAAAGTTCTGCCTTTGTAACTAATGTAGTGCTGACCCCCAAAAGGTGCTGAACGAGTGAAGAGACAGAGCAGAGGAGTTCATGCACCAACATGCAAAGCCTTATTTCCAGAAGAGCCCTATAGAGTCTACTTATACTTACTTTCATTTCTAAAGCATGGCGTTTTCTAAACAGATTCATTAGTAGATTAATCTAATTAGAAGCAGAAAATGCAAAGGGGAAGAATAGCTGCTAAAACGAGATGCAGAATAATATGAAAAACTAAAAACTCCACAAAACGGAAGCCCAGGAGGCTAACAGAAGCCCAGGAGGCTAAGCCGTTCACATTGTTCACCACATAGGGTAAGTGGTCCTCCGCATTCCAATGAGCTCTGAATATATTTGTACACTTTAGCTTCTGAATCATGATTCTCCTAAAATCTTCAAAGAGGGTTAAATTTTGTTCAATTTACTTTAGAAAATCAAGAAATATGTGTAAAGATCTAGAAAGATTGCAATCCTGAATGTTTACAATTTTAAAAGTTTTGGTGCTTATGGGATAATTCAACTATGTAGCAATGATTAATTTCAACAAATGATTATTGAGAATCCACTGTTTAGAAAGTACCACCTGGTGTTAAAGAGATTCATAAAACATTCATAAAAAATCCTGCCCTCCAGGATTCAGAATATACAGGCAAAATAGATTCCTGAACTTTTATAAGGTTTTGTTTCATGTCATGATAGAGGCAATAAAGTGGGGCAATAAAGTTACTTACTGCTTTACAGAGACTTCATGGACGAGGCAACATCTGAGCTAGGTCTTAACTGAGAAGAAAATTCAGCATTGCACATAGAAGGCATGGCATGACATATACATGAAATAATAGTGGATGTTAGGGATCAGCAATTGCTCGGTAGGGCTGGAACATAAGGGGATTAGCAGATATGGGACACTAGAACCTTGTGATGTTTCATACAGCTGAGGTTATATCATACATTATCTCAAGTAGTACTGTAAACTTATTGTAATGCCCATATCTAAATATCTAGCTATAAATTCTGCAACTCTCAAATTCTGCAACTCTCAAATTATAGTCGTGGCTCCCTTGCAAGGTTAGAAATTACCTATTAAAAGTTCTGGCCCTGTATCTTCAAAGGAAACACCAAAAATTTGACTTTACTGACACTGTTGTGTGTGTTGGTAGGTAGGGCAGCAAAGGAAAAAGTATTTGGTGCTGCTGCCAAAGCAGCAGCTCCCCCACAAACAACGCCATTACACCTACCGCCGAAGCTGTAACCCTACCTTTATTTATACCTGCTCTCCTTCTCTTCTCTTTTACCTACATGTGCTCTGGGTCTCACCTCCTTTTCCTTTCTCAGGCACTTCATCTCATCACATCAACTAGCCCCTCTTACAGCATTCACTCCCCCAGTTTAAGGTTCCTTCTCATCGGCATACACACAAGTTCTAGTAACACCACTTTGAAAAAAAAAAGTTCCTTAACCTTAATTTCTCTTCCAGTCACAGTTAAGCTTCTTAAAAAAGTTGTTTATATGGGTTCTCTCTCTTTCCTCATCTCTCATTCATACTGCAACTCGCCCTATTCTGGCTTCTGTACTCACCATTCCACAGAGACTGCTCTTTCCAAGGTCACCAATGATCTCATTGCTGAATTTCTGTCTCTAATCCCAAACCATCGCTAAATCCTATCACTTTGCCTCCTAATTATACGTAATCCGGATGCCAAATATCCCCACATACAGCCTATTCTCACCCTGTGCCAACTCTGATTCAGGATACACCATCTCTTCCCATTCACTGGGAAGAATTCGATTACATTAAAGCAATCTAGATTGTATCTAAGATTTCATAGAAAAAACAGGGAAGGTCTATAACACTTAGAAACACTGACACAAACAGAGGTCAATTCTTTAATCTCCCTTTAACACTCATTGTCCCAGCACATCTCCTAAACTGCTAATCACTGGATCCCTTTGGATCCCGCCCTCTCTTCCTCTACCTCCCAAAGCATTAAGCCTCCAAGGCTCTTCTCCGCTCAGCCCCATCTCAGGTGTTGCTGTCAATTCTCACACGGAGGAATTAGCCCTCTTCTAGCTTTGACCTCGTGGCTTTTTTGGTTGCTTCCATCCACCCCCATCCCCAGCTCCCCAACTAGGGATTCCAATTCCAGAACCCAGTCTCTTAGCTGCCCAGAACTCGTATTCTGCTGTTAAAGCCCCCATGTTACTGGGCATGTGTGCAGCACGTGGAGCCTTCTCTGCTTTCTCCAGTCATGACAAGAAAGCAGAAATGCAGCTCTACACAAACCAAAGCCATATGCAATAGGGGCCATTTTTTCTTGCCTCCATTCACAGGAGGGTTAGCCCTCCCCAAGATTCCAGTCCATACCATGAGTCTGACTTCACACCCTTGACAAGGGTGTAGTGCTTTGGTTCATTATCTTGCATAAATTCATTCAACAAATAATTGAACACTAACTATACGCCAGGCATTATTTGAAGCATTTGGGATATGTAAGTAAACAAACTTAAAGATTTCTGCCCTCCTGGAACTTATAGTTTAGGGGGTTATACAGACAATAAATAATAGAACAAGTAAATAAATTACATAGTTTTTTAGAAGGTAAGAAGTATTACGGAAAAAGAAAAGTAGAGTAGGAAAGGAGAAGTGAAATGTGAGCTGGAATTTCAAATAAAGTTGTCAAGTGAGCCTCGCTGAGATGACAACATTTGAGCAAAGCCTTGAAGGAGGTGAGGTGGTTGGCCAGGTGCCTATCTCAGGGGAAAGTGTTTCAGGCAAGGAAATGGCTGGTGCAAAGACTCAAAGATAGGCAGCAGGTCTAGTATATTCGCGGAGCCACAAGGAGGCTAGTGTGGCTAGAGTATAGTGGGGAAGAGAGTTATAAGAAATGAGGTCAGAGAGAAAGAGGGACACAGATCATACTGGCATTGTAGAGAGAACTCTGGCTTTCACTCTATGTAAAACGTGGAACCAGAGGTGGGTCTCAAACAAAGGAGTGCTATGATCTTACCTATGTTTTACAAGTATCACCTAGCTGCTATGTTGAGAACTGACCAGGACAAGGGGAGTATAGATAAGGGCAAGAAGACCAGTTCGGAGGTTTCTGTGATAAATGACTGACAGTGGCTTAGATCAAGGTATTAGCAATGGATGTGGTGAGAAGGAGTAGGATTCTGGGTATATTCTAAAGGTAAAGTCAACAGGAATGCCTGATGGACTGGACGCAACATGTAAAAGAAAGAGACTTCAGGGCGTTTGACCTGAGTAAGAAGAATATTATAATTCTCAACTGAGATGGGGAAAGCAAAGGGTAGAACAGCCTTGACGTGGAATATCAGAGTTCAATTTTGGATATGTTAAGCTTGAGATATCTACTTAAACATCCAAGTGGGGCTGTTGAATAGGCAGTTGAATATATAAGTCTAGAGTTAAAAGAAGTCAGAAGAACCAGAGATAGAATTTTGGGAGTTACTGACATATAGGTGGTATGTAAAGGCCATGAGACTCTTTGAGATCACACCAGAGAGTGAATGACTATCCAGAAAGGAGAACAGAACAATGGTCAAAGAGGAGAAATCAGCAAAGAAGACTGAGAAGGAACTACCAGGGAGGTCAAGCTCTCAGCTGTCTCTGCTTATTTCCAGATCCAAAAGTTCCATTTATGATTATTTATTGTGGGTTTCTCTTCCACCTCTGATCTATAGAAATATTCACATTGTTTTTGCATACAGCCATGGGCTTTTAATGTTTATCATTTTTTAGCATGAGATATAACATAACAGTAAAGTACATAAAAAATACACAGCTTAACAAGTTATTATAAAATGAACATCCACTACCAGCACCCCAGAAATTCCCTGTGTATGCTTTCTGGATCACAACTCCCTGCCTTTTCCCACTCTACCTTCCCTGCCTTGGTGATAACATTATCCTGCCCTTTATGATGATCATTTCCTTGTTATTCTTTATGGTTTTACCACTTTATGCTCACAGCCAAAATTAAAAAGTTAACATTTGCTTGGTTTTGTACCTTACAGAATACACTCATATTATATATATATTCTTTTGAATCTTTTACTCAATGTTTTTGTGAGATTAAACATAGTGTTATACGTTGCCCTTTAAATAAATATACACACACAATTATAGTAACCCATCATAGTTTTATTTGATGCAGAGGAAAGGGATTAAAGTATGCTATTTTGACTAATGCACATTATATTTAACAAATATTGTCAGAGCACTTTGCACTTTTACAAAATAGGGCCTCATCTCTCCCTCTGTATTTCTAGAGTCAAATATAGTTTCATACCTAGACTAGGTATTCAATAAATGTTTTTGGATGGTTGTGCTAACCTTTTATACCTGATTCTCTCTCTCTCTCTCTCTCTCTCTCTCTCTCTGTCTCTCACAAACACACATTCACACTCAAATATAGCTGTAGTTGCCAGTATCTGCATCTTATAGATGGGAACTTGAAGCATGGACAAGTGATGTCTCTCATGGGACATCACTAGTTTTTAACATAACCAGGATTAGAAAATAAATCTCCTAAATTCCAATTCAGTTCATTTTATATTTTTTAAAAAGGTAATACATGCACAGAGAAAAAAAATAAATCAAACAATACAAAAGAATAGTAAAGATTAAGTTCCCTACTCCTGCACCCTCACTGCCTTAATTACCTTCCCCAGAGAGTATGTCAGTTTTTGACCAGAGATATTCTGAGTACATATAAATATATAACACCTTCCAAATTCTTTTTTTAACCATAAATGACAGTATACCACATATATTTTTCTTTTTTAAAATAATTTATTTATTTATTTATTTATTTGGCTGCATCGGGTCTTAGTTGCCAGCGGAATCTTCATTGCAGCACGTGGGATCTTCCGTTGCAGCGCACGGGCTTCTCTCTACCACATATATTTTTCTGTACCTCACTTTTTTTTTTTTTTACTTAATATGTCTTAGAAACCACTCAAAATCAGTAGACTGCCTTATTCTTTTTGATGGTTATAGAATAATTTCATTTCATTTTTTTTGTTTTTTTTAACATCTTTATTGGAGTATAATTGCTTTACAATGGTGTGTTAGTTTCTGCTTTATAACAAAGTGAATCAGTTATACATATACATATGTCCCCATATCTCTTCCCTCTTGCATCTCCCTCCCTCCCACCCTCCCTATCTCACCCCTCTAGGTGGTCACAAAGCACCGAGCTGATCTCCCTGTGCTATGCGGCTGCTTCCCACTAGCTATCTATTTTACGTTTGGTAGTGTTCATTTTGTTTTAAAAAGAAGAAATGTCATTTTTGTTATAGAATAATACATGCATATTATTTTTTTATTATTTCCTTCTTTCTATTTTAACTGTATTGTCCCCAAATCTCTCTAATTCTATCCCCAAAACATCCCAGAATATTTTTATAAAGTCTTCTCCCTTCAGGTGAGTAGGTACACCCACAGCTGAAATCATGTACACACAATTCTAAATGCTGTCTCCTTTACCTGAAACTACATCATTAGCATTTCTCAGGTCATCAGGAATTCCTAAGAAGTACTTAATAACAGCAGTTGCCTCTGGGGAATGGGGACTTTTATGTTGTGTGATATAATTCATAGAATTCAGCAACATTTATATTGAATTTAACATATATATTTACATAACTTTTTCACTTTTTAAAAATCAAGAAGTTTTAAAATAATTTCTGAAAACTGGTTATAATAGCTGTATAACCTTCTATTATATGTATGATAATTTCACCATCCCCTAATGTTGACCACATATGTTGATTCCTCAGTAACTTTTTCCCCATTCTAACTCAAACACTAGCCTCATCACAGATAATGCACCTAGAAGAGGTAAAGGAATACAGAAAAGTTGAAATTTGCAGTGTAAAAAAAAGCATACACACACAGGCACACCACAGACACAAGTATCAGAAAAGGGAAAAAAAGTTATTAAAATCATTCTGAATAACTAATTAACTAATAAAAGAAAACCTGAAAATAAAATGAAATCAAACATCTCACATAGAAAAATGGACCATTATGGCAATTCTGGCCACTGTAATCCCACACCTTTCCCCAATCAGCACTATATCTCATACCTAACCTATAATCCTCACAGGCCAATATTCCCTAATAAACTCCTCCAGTCCTGAGGTTCCTGGTGCAGTCTCTACCTTTACACTGCCCACCACAGACACTAGCTTAGAAATAAGATCAAGGGCTTTGGGGCTGAGAAATCAAGAACATTAATTCTAGGGTCAAAACAAGGTACCATGAAGCACAGTAATACTGGAATACCCTTCACAGTTAACAATTATAAACTATAGACAAAGATATAAAAAAAACAAGTATTTCACATTATAGTCAAATTGTCAAAACACAAAGAGAGAATTTTGAAAGCAGCAAGAGAGAAGCAACCTGTCATATACAAATGACCCCCAATAAAATTAATAGCTGATTTCTCATCTGAAACATAGAGGCCAGAAGGCAGTGGGTAGGCATATTTAAAGCCCTGAGAGAAAAAAAAAAACCATCAACCAAAAATTCTATAACCAGCAGTACTGTCCTTCAAGAATGAAGGAGGAGAATTAAGATATGCCCAGATAAACAAAAGTTGAAGGAGTTTGTTACCACTAGACTTGCCCTACAAGAAATGCTCAAGAGACTCCTTCAGGGTGAAATGAAAGGACACTAGACAGTAACTCAAAGCTACATGAAGAGGGACTTCCCTGATGGTCCAGTGGCTAAGACTCCGAGTTCCCAGTGCAGGGAGCCTGGGTTTGATCCCTGGTCAGGGAACTAGATCCCACGTGCTGCAACTAAGATCCCACATGGGGCAACAAAGATCCCGCGTACCGCAACTAAGACCTGATGCAGCCAAATAAATATTAAAAAAAAAAAAAAAGCTAAATGAAGAAATAAAGAATACTGGTAAAGGTAACTGGATAAGTAAATATAAAAGCCTATATGATTTAAAGGACAAATGCATAAAACAATAATTATAAATCTATGCTAATTGGCAATGTATAAAAATGTAATCAGTGGTAGTAACAATATAAAGGGGGAGGAATAAAGATGTATAGGAGCACAGTGTTTATACCCTATTGAAAACTTATTCAATAATAAGTTGGTATTATTCAAACCAGTTTATTTGATATTAAAAGATATTAATATGAAAAAGAATATGTATACATATGTATAACTGAATCACTTTGCTATACACCAGAAACTAACACAACATTGTAAATCAAGGATACTTCAATTAAAAACAAAAAGATATTAAGACAGCTTAAACAACAAGGTCCTACTGTATAGCACAGGGAACTATATTCAATATCTTGTAATAACCTATAATGGAAAAGAATCTGAAAAATAATTTTTATATATAAATATATATAAGAATTTATATATGTAAATCAACTATACATCAATAAAAAATAAATTTAAAAACTTTTTAAATTAAAAAAAGATATTAAGACAGCTAAAGATTGTCAGGTGAATTATAGAAAATTATAAAATTATAGAAAATCCGATATAACTATAATACTTATTGCATACTTATTGGCCTAAACAACAAAAATATACTAACCTGGGATGTTCTGGTATATTCTTCATATAGCCTGTCATACTCTTTACTCTTTTCCTGATACTGAGAGTGATACTCTTGCAGTTTTTTACCTACTGCATCAATGTTATCTTCTTTTACCAACTGATCCTATACAGGTAAACAAAAGAAATAAAGAATAGGAAACATAAACAGAAGTATTTTTATATAAAGTTAATAAACACATACAACAAGCTATTAAGGAGTAGTAGCCA
Organism: Delphinus delphis; assembly: GCF_949987515.2. Taxonomy (NCBI): domain Eukaryota; kingdom Metazoa; phylum Chordata; class Mammalia; order Artiodactyla; family Delphinidae; genus Delphinus; species Delphinus delphis. Next base: position 37,737,296 of record NC_082683.1, read on the forward strand.
CAAAATAAGTTCTAAAAATATCTTAAATCTTAAGTAGGAAATTTTAAACGTCTAAATTTCTTCTTTTTTCTAACTGATAAGCCTGGTAAGTTAGAATCAAATGATGTTGTTAAATAATGACTTGCCAATTAGCTATCAAGAGCTTGTGTAATCATGGGACTTCCCTGGCGGTCCAGTGGTTAAGACTTCACACTTCCACTGAAGGGGGCACGGGTTCGATCCCTGGTGGGGGAACTAAGATCTTGCATGCTGCACAGCACAGCCAAAAAAAAATTGTGTAATCATACCTGTTGATATCTGGACACTGGGTACATCAGCTTCACATCAAGTTTGGGATTGTACTGAGCAAGAGATTCATGATGATAGTGGCTAATGAGCTCCACCACAGAATTAAATGTCAGAGGATCAGAAAAGCCATATTTACCATCTCGATGATAGATCTTTATTAGCTTATTATTGCCTCCCTTCCTGTGAACAAGACAACAACTGTAGATTTTTTTCCCAAAACATTCTATTGAAGTACTACTTTCACATGGAGATATGAAAGCTTGGTATTACATTATAAACAAGTTTTTACTATGTTAATGAAACTGGAATGGGTAAAAAGGCACATGTTATGTGTGTAGAAGTATACATAATATCATATTTTTTTACAACTATTTCTTTTGTCTATAAAATATCTTGGTTACTAAAGGTCAGCATACTTACACAGCTTCCAGTATCAACAAATTTAGCAAAAATAATCACTAAAAAAAATCAAAACACAAGTAAATTGTATCTTTTGTTTATTTTCTGAATGAATTTTTAAATTTAAATTCTATATCAGGAAGAACAGGGACAATCTCTTTGGGATCTAAAGATACGTGGTTGTGTGTCTGTGGAGGGAAGCAGAAGCAATCTCTACATGAAGGGGGATGATAACCATTTGTCACACATACACCAACACAGCACTCAAGGTTTTATTGTTAATGCACAAACATAATTAAGCTCCTCGAATGATTTATAACTGAGTAATTAATCTAGCACCTTACATTATTTTTTCTTTTATATTTGCTTATAATTCTTGGAAATGACTATTTATTTAGGCTATCACAATATGTAAATGATTCAACTGTCATTCAACTGTTTTACAAAGTACAGCTTTTGAAGAGTCATTTATATTAGATGGATGTAATCTGATGCTTGAATAGTTTAGACCACTTTTGCTTACTGAGTCATATCCAATGGTCCCTTAAAAGATAATTTATAACCAAAGCTTAAAATGGCAATGTTTTACAAGTCCCATAAGGTATAATCTAAAACCAGAGCAGATGTATTCATTATATCATAGCAAAATACTGCACCATTCCCACTCAACTGTTCTTATAGCAGAATGCAGACTTAATGGGGAAAAAATATGCTTCTGTATCTCTTTATGCCATGCCATTACACATGATAAATGAACCACTGGGATTTGTGAAAGGTCAAACACAATTGGTTTGAATCTGTGGATTGATTTAAATTTAATGCTCAGAAGGTCACTGTTTAGATGGATGAAGAACTATTCCTGTAAAATGTACATTAGAAGGACCACCTAATCATATGCAGTTTCTATAGGTGTATATACCCACACATATACCCACAATAAATGCAAGCTGGTCTTTCTGCTAGAGAAAAGCTAAAAAGCACTCATTCATTCAAAAAAAACTTATTGAACATCTACTATGTGCCAGGAACTGTATGAGGCACAGTGGACATAATGATAAGCAGGCCAGATATAGTACATGCTCTCACAGAACTTCCAATTTAGCAGCATGAGGAATGTATCTCCATATTTATAAAGAGGATAAAGAATTTTTCATTAAGATAGAACATATAAAATATACAACTAGATATATCAACTGGTATTAAGTCCTTTGGAAAAAAAATAAAGCAGAGTAAAGGGAAGAGATCATTCTGGGGGTGGAGAGATTGCTATTTTATACATGTTAAACAAGGAAAACCACTCTGTTCAGGTGACATTTAGCAGAGTCCTAAATGAATTGAGGGAGCTAGCATAGCAGATATCTGGGGGAGAAGTTTTCCAGACAGAGGGAACGGCAAGTGCAAAGCCCCTGAGGTAGAAGAAAGCTTGGCATATTCCAGGCACAGCAATGAGGCTAGTGATGCTGGGGCTGAATGAGCAAAAAGAAGAGTAGTGGGAGACAAAGTAAAAGATATAAAACGAGCTTAGATCATTTAATAGCCTATGGGTCATCGTAATGGCTTTGGATTTTGCTGAGTAAGACAGGGAAACACAAGAGGGTCTGAGCAGAATGATATCATCTATTTTGTGTTTTAAAAGGCTCATTCTAACTGCTAGGTTGAGGTGAGACCATACAAAGTGGGAAGGGGTAGAGTGGAAAGATAATCTAGGCAAGACATGATGGTGTCCTGGACAAGGGTAGTAGCAGTGGAGACACTGAGAAATGGTGGGATTCTGAATATATGTTGAAGAGAGAGCTGACAGGATATGCTGTGGCCTGGATATGGATATGAGAGAAAGAGACAAGGTAAAGATGATTTCAAGGTTTTTATCTTAAGTAGCCAGAACGGAACTGTCATTTATTGGAGTGAAGAAGGATATATAAAAGGAACACGTTTAAAGAGGAAAAAACAATTTTGTTTTAGACATGTTACATTTGAGATGCCTAGTGAACATCCAAGAGCAGAGGATCCTGCAGCCTATGTGAAGAATCTAAAGTTCAGGAGAAAGTTCTGGGCTAGATGTATAAAATCAGGAATTGTCAGCCTATAGATGTTATTTGAAGATGAACATAGTTGAATAAGAGAAAAGGTCCGAGTTCTAAGTCCTGGGGTACACCAATGTTTAGTGGTCAGGGAGATGACAAAGGAAACCAAGAGAGGGGAATTAATAAGTAAATGGTATCCAAAAAAAGCAATTTTAAAAAAAAGCATTTCAACAAAGAGGAAATAATCAACTGGGTAAATGATCTCGGGGCTTGGCAAAGTAGAGAATCACTAAGTGATCTTGACAAAATGGTTTCAGTGGAATGGTAAGGGTGGAAGCCTGACTGGAATGGATTAAAGAGAATGAAAGAAGAGATAGAAGAAATGCCTATAGAGAACTGTCTTGAGGAATACTGCTGTAAATGGGAGCAGAGAAATAGGGAAATAGCTGGAAAGAGAAAGAGAGTCAAGGGAGTATTCTTTATTTACTATTCCTAAGTGAGAGACAGTATAGCATGTTTATATACTGATGGGAACGGCTCAGTAGAGAGACAAAAACTGTTGATACAAAAGAAAGGACAAGATAATTCCTAGGGTGATGTCCTTGAGTAGGTTAGAGGGATGGGATGGGATCCAGTCCACAACAGGATCTTGGACAAGGACATGAATGGAACAGGAAAAAGGCAGAGTATTTACATTCATGTTGACAGCTATAGCAACAGGAGCATGATGGAATTATGGCTTCTAACTGCTTCCATGTCCTCAGAGAAACAGGACGCAGCTTGTTAAAAGGGAAGGAGGTGGGTTGTTGATCTGAAGAGAAAAAAAAGAATATGTGAAATTATCATCTAGGAAAAGTGAGAGAGCAAATGGATTGCGGAAATGCAAATTCAGCTGGGCAGTACTAAATGCCCACTTAAGATTAGCAGTCACAAAGTTAATGTGAGACCAATCAGCATGATGTATTTTTCTCCACATTCAGCTGCCCAGGTATAAGCAAAAACTAGATGGAGAGTTGAATTTAACAAGTGTTGGAATATAGTTAGACGACTACTATGAAGGGAGAGAGGAGCAAGTTTGGAGAGAGGATATATTCACAAGGGTAACTTTAATAGTGGACCATGGACCCTAAACAGAGAAGGAGGGAAGTAAAGACATGAAGGAATTGTGGTGGTGGATTTTTAATTATGCCTCTCCCTCACTGTAATCTTCTTGAACAGAAGAATCATGCTATTCCTTCTTATATCCTAGCACCTGGCCCAATGCCTGGCATATATCAGATTCCTAAAGATTTGTTAACTATCCAGATTTTCTATAATAAATACTATTTGCTGATTTTTTTAAATGGTTACTGAATTGAAAAACCTCTACTTTCTCATCACCTACTCTCTGCAGTCTGACTTCACTCTCATTCCTCTCATTTGAGGGTCACCAAATTCAGACTCTGCTCACTTCCTCTATCCCAGGCTCAGATTCTTTGCAGTGACTGAAATTTCCCTACTCCCTTCCTTCCCTCCATCTCCACTTCCTTCTTAATATTTCATACTCCCATGACCTCTAGGACATTACTCTTTTCTCTCAACTCTTAGACTGCTCTTTCTCTGCCTCCATCCTGCTGCTAAACACAGTTATTCCCTAAAAAAATTTGCCTTCAGCCTCTACCCATTTTTTCCAAAATAAACTCTTTCTTTAAAATTCCAATTATTCTATATAGATGGTACCTGAATCTTTTTCTGGCCCTATACTCTCTCCTAAGCATTAAACCTAAATTTCTAGCCATATTCTAGATATTTTTTAACCTGGAAGTTCTGAAGCAGCTAAAAATCAACTGCTCCTGGCTCTCCTATTTCTATAAATGGCACATTCATTCTAAGCCCCGCAGGGGTCAAACCAGTCACTTTTAACTCCTCCTCAACCTCATACCTTTTCTATTATCAAATTCTTTTAGCTCTTAGCTCCACATTGCCTCTTACTTTGATTCCTCAACTCCATTCCTAGAGCCACCAACCTACGTAATAGTTCATTTAATCTTTCAATCATGTCATTTTCCTGCTTAAAACCTTTTATTAATTTTTTTTGCACTTAGAAATAAATTTCAAATTCCCTACCATGGCTCATCAGGCTCTCTGCACTGGGCTCTTTCCACTTTCAACTTCATCTCCTACCACTCTGTGGTTCACACTGGAAGCCAGGCACAGCAGTCTCTGCATTCATTGGATCCACCAAATCTTTCCAAAATCAGTGTCTTTGCATTTTCTGTTCCCTCTCCCTGGAACACTTTTCTGGATGGCTCTTTCTAATCCTTCAGTTTTCCAAAGTCATATCCTCAGAGAGGTCCTCCTGAAAACGATGTGAAATTCCCTTTCCTCATATTCTGTTATCAGATAACCTTATGTATTCCCTATATAGCACTTCATACACTGTGAAATTATCTTTTCTTTTTTTTATTGAACTAAGTTGATTTACAATATTGTGTTAGTTTCAGGTGTACAACAAAGTGATTCAGTCTCATTTCTTTTTTGGCTGTGCCTCGCAGCTTGCGGGATCTTAGTTCCCCAACCAGGGATTGAACCCAAGGCCATGCCAAGTCCTAACCACTGGACTGCCAGGGAACTCCCTCATTTCTTTTTTATGTGTTTATTTTGTCTCCCTCTCCCCCACTAATACCCCTTCCCAAATATAAACACTATAGACAAGAGACCATGTCTGGCTTGTCCATCATTTTCTTTTCCTAGAACAATGTGGGCACTCAATAATATTAAATGATTAAAGAATAAATCTAATTCTGGATGATCATTCCCTCTCAATTAATAATAGCCTTTTAACTCTTTACTAGTCTCTATCCTTTTTTATTTTTTTCTATTCAAATATGGTCTGATCATATAACTTCCCTATTTAAAAAATGAAATGGGGGACTTCCCTGGTGGCACAGTGGTTAAGAATCTGCCTGCCGATGCGGGGGACAGGGGTTCAAGCCCTGGTCTGGGAAGATCCCACATGCTGCGAAGCATCTAAGCCCGTGCGCCACAACTACTGACCCTGTGCTGTAGAGCCCGCAAACCACACCTACTGACCCCACGTGCCACACCTACTGAAGCCCACGTGCCTAGAGCCCATGCTCCGCAACAAAGAGAAGCCACTGTAATGAGAAGCCTGCTCACTGCAGCGAAGAATGGCCCTGCTGGCTGCAACTGGAGAAAGCCCACGTGCAACAACAAAGACCCAACGCAGCCAAAAATAAATAAACTTTTTTAAAAAATGAAATGGTTCCCCCTCCTCCCTATGATAATAAACACAAACTCCAAATTTTAGAATTCAAAGCCCTCTTCAACATGACCCTTTTCCAACCTTCTATCCCCTACTGCTTTTTCCTCTTTTCAAATGTTACCCTCTAGCCAAATGGGATTGCATCTCACAGAACAGGACTCTATAGTTCCTCACCTTCATATCTTTGTTCCTATTGTTACCTAATCCTGCAAACCTTCTCTCCCAACTTTCTACATATCCAAATCTGTTAGGAGGTAACTATGAAATATAAGCAAGAAGATGGTGGCTTAGATTTGGATGGTAGAGAAGTGTGAAGAGATTATGGATGTAGATTTGGAGGTAGAGTTGGCAGGGCTCGTTTAATGATGGCTTGGATGTGAGGCTGAGGGAAAGGGAGGAAAAAAAAAGATTTGTGGTTCTAGTAACTGTAGAGATCGTGGTTCTGCTTCTGAAAAAAGGAAAGACTAGAAGAGAAACAGTCTGGGTAGAGGAGATGCATTAGAAATCAAGAATTCTGCTTTGATTATATTAAAATTAGTATGTCCTCTAGTTATCTAAGTAGCAACTGGATATATGCATCTGGAATTCAGGAGGTCAGAGCTGGAGATAAGGTTTATGAATCATCACCACGAAGCTGTATATTAAAGCCATGGGAGAGGACAAGCTCACCTTGGGAGAATGGAGAAAAGGAGGCCCAATTCTGATCCCTGGGATATTGAGCAAAGGAGTTAGGAAGGAAATTAGGAGAGGGTGATGTCACAACAGCCAAGACAATAAACTGTTTCTAAGAAGAAGTGTCTATGACTAATGCTGCTAAGAGGTCAGGTAAGGTAAGAAAGAAGTGGCCATTGGTTTAGCTGTCCGTGTAGAGTAGTAGAGACAGAAGCCTGACTGGAATGGGAAAAAATTAAGTTGAATGAATCACTGTAGAACACTAATTATTCCTCAGCACAACTGAAGTCCTAAGGTATTAATGTCTTTACTAGAAACTGATATAAACCCCAAATTTCTAGCATAAAATATGGGATTATTTTTCCTAAAGATACTAGGCTGGAAAGGCAACAAAGAGACAGATAAGTCTGGATTTGAACTCATCCTCTGCCACTTATAAGCTAAGTGTCTTTAGGACAAGTTTCTTAACAAAGTTAAGCTTCAGTTACTTCATCTATAAAATGGAAATATTAATAATACCTACCCCATAAGGTTGTTTTGATAAATAAATAGATATTGAATGTAAAATGCTTAGTACAAGGAAGTGGTTATTGTCACTATTGTTATCATTATTCTTTTATTTAGATATTCCTTTAAAAAAAAAAATCACAAGACTTTACTGCCCTTAGGCTATGTTAATTGTTAAAACTGAATGTGGAAATATCTAATACAGTATTCCTAACCTATTTAAATATACATCCCATCTGGGCTTCCCTGGTGGCACAGTGGTTAAGAATCCGCCTGCCAATGCAGGAGACACAGGCTCGAGCCCTGGTCCGGGAAGATCCCACATGCCACAGAGCAACAAAGCCCATGCATCACAACTATTAAGACTGCGCTCTAGAGGCCGCGAGCCACAACTACTAAAGCCTGTGTGCCTAGAGCCCATGCTCCATAACAAGAGAAGCCACCGCAATGAGAAGCCTGCGCACCGCAACGAAGAGTAGCCCCCACTCATCACAACTAGAGAAAGTCCGTGCACAGCAACAAAGATCCAACATAGCCAAAAATTAATTAATTAAAAATATATCTATAGGGCTTCCCTGGTGGCGCAGTAGTTGAGAGTCCGCCTGCCGATGCAGGGGACACGGGTTCGTGTCCCGGTCCGGGAGGATCCCGCATGCCGCAGGGCGGCTGGGCCCGTGAGCCATGGCCGCTGAGCCTGCGCATCCGGAGCCTATGCTCCGCGGCGGGAGAGGCCACAACGGTGAGAGGCCCGTGTACCGCAAAAAAAAATATATATATATATACATATATATAAAGTTTTTTAATAAATATATATACATCCCATCTTTGTAAATATAAAGAATGATACATCCACGTTATGAGATTCTAATACGCCCACATGGATGGCATGATATAGGCTGAGAATTGCTTTATCTTCTACATATCCTCATCAGCCTAAACTATGTTGAGTTTAACTCTCTGAAGTCTGTTATTGGAGGGGTGGATTCCCAGCACATCATTAATAACCTTAGGCTGTGCCCATGACCTCTCCTTCACTCATAAGGTCAACAGTATATTTCTTACTCATTACATTTAGGGATTTTAAGCCTGTCTGTCTTATTGCTACATAAAAATAAAAACTGTTGCCTTTTTAATATAACATTTAAATATTTAAATGTGTAGAAAAAGGACGGTTAGCCAAACTAAAAATTATGTATCTAAATTAAATAAAAATATGAAAAAATTTGTATGTAAAGATTTAAATAAAATACGGGAATCTTTGTATACCCAGAAATAAATAACCCTAGTAGAACCCTAGCCAAAATGCTGAAAAATACTCACCGCAGAGTCAAAGTGTAATCTCCCTGCATTTTTGTTGAGGCATCTCTGACCAAGAAGGTACCGTCTGGCATGTCCCGTAATTTGTCATTTACCTCCTCCCTGAAGAACAGAATTATAGGAAAAATGAAAAAAATGTAAGTGTTGGTTTTTCTTCTCACATATTATCACTAAGACTAGTTGGGAGGTAGGTACGTCTAAGGTTATAGAATCATGGGGGCTGCCAGAGGTCATTTAGTTCCTCCCCGTAGATATTTCTTTCTGTTTTGATTTTTGGTGTTATGCAATCTAAGGAAGGGTATTTGATTTTTGAACTCTTCCAGGTTTCAACTGTCTGTAGGGAATAGTGTTTCCATTAAGCCTTTAGGGCTTCCTTAGGCAGGTATGAACTTGTAGAGTTTCAGAAAAAAACAACAGCTGTTTAGAAAGAAGATTAAGTTTAAGCAACAGTGGCAGCTGGGTCAGATCAGAGTGTGGATAATTTACTTAGTTCACAGCCTTTAATATAATATTCTCCAATTTGAATTTATACTGATAACAAATTCCTTCTGCAGAGCTGGTTTAGGCCTTTAAGGAACAACACTAGAAGACTCAAAGAAAATGGCAGAGCATAAAAGAAACTTGAATTATAGAACCACATGGTCTTAAAATATAAATTATGTAGTATTTAAATATAACAGATCCTTTTATTGTACACTGCTAAAATTTAAATTTTCTGATCAATTTGAATATGAAATATATTAAGTCTTCCTTAAAAAATTAAATAAGGAGGGGCTTCCCTGGTGGCGCAGTGGTTGAGAGTCTGCCTGCCGTTGCAGGGGACATGGGTTCGTGCCCCAGTCCAGGAAGATCCCACTGCCGCGGAGCGGCTGAGCCCGTGAGCCATGGCCACTGAGCCTGTGCGTCTGGAGCCTGTGCTCTGTAGCCCAAGAGGCCACAACAGTGAGAGGCCCGTATACAACAACAACAACAACAAAAAAAAAATTAAATAAGGAATTACCATATGACCCAGAAATTCCACTTCTGGGTATACACCCAAAGAACTGAAAGCAGAAACTTGAACAAACATTTATACACCAATGTTCACAGCAACATTATTCACAATAGCCCAAAGCTGTAACAATCCGAATATTCACCAAAGCCAAATGTCCAGATGAATGAATAAATAAAAATGTGGTATATACATATAATGGAATAGTATTCAGCCTTAAAAAGGAAATTCTGACACACGCTACAACATGGATGAACCTTGAAGACATTATGCTAAGTGAAATAAGCCAAACACAAAAGGACAAATGTTATATGGTTCCACTTATATGAGGTACCTAGAATAGTCAAATTCATAGAAAGAGAAGGCAGGATGGTGCTTGCCAGGGGCTGGGGAGAACAGGAGGAAAGGGGAGTTAGTGTTTAATTGGTACAGAGCTTCACTTTGGGAAGATGAGAGTTCCAGAGACGGATGGTGGTGATGGTTGAACAATAATGTGAATGTACTTTATGCCACTGAACTGTATATTTAAAGAGGGTTAAAATGATAAGGAAAAAAAAAGAAATGAGTGCTACTTTGTAATGGGAGAGAACAGACAAGAGAAGGAGAAGGACAAGCATATTGAGCAATATAGAAGCAACCTGGAATCTGACTTGGCAGAAATAGATAGGACTTTTTAAAAACAAGAAAATACAATGTTCAAATTTTAAAATATATATACATATATATTTTTTCCTCCTGTAAGTTCAAAGCTTCCCAAAACCACATTTTACCCAAAAAGCAAATCTATACTAGAGTCCTGTTTCTCAAAAGGAGGTGTGTGAAGGGTGCATAAAAATCACCTGGGGAGGTTATAAATGCAGATTCCTGGACCCTACCCCATGACTCTCGTGCATGCAAAGATTGTGGAACCATTGCCTTAGAAACAGAAAAGGAAAATTAAGTACAGATAAATATCTTTTGTCCTAAAACACATGCACCTATCCTAAATGTATAGGTTTCATTTATTCAGAAGTCTATCCTCAATACAGTATTAAAAGTAATAATCACAGCCATAATTGAAAGATTTTCTTGTCACTTTTTTTTGTGGGAAGAAAAGCGTTTAGAAAATTTGAAACGTTCTCCTAAACAATTTTTTAAATGGTAATCTTTAAATGACAACTTGTGGGGCATTAAAAATGTTTTATTTTAACTCATAATCTCAAAATTATTTTTTTAAACTTCATTCAATTATAGTACCCTTCTAGTTACCTTGAAATATCCCCCCAGTACCATTCTGCATCCTGAAGAGAAACAGAACCGTCCTTCATTCCATTTGTAATGGCTGAAGTCATTGGCTTAGGTGGCTTTGGTGGAAGAGCTAGAAGAGAAATGAATATTATTATTTTGTAGATGTAAATTATTATTTGTTTTCTAATTTCCTCAGTCAAACACAGCTCATTAACCAATGTACACTAAGATTCAAATAATTATAAATCAAATTAAGAGTTATTTTATGTTAAATGTTAAACATTAGCCAAAGAAAGAGTCCTTTTAGAACTCTACTAATAATTGCCTGAAAAAATGAAATATTTGAGCTATTTGCGTTTTCTTCCTTCTTATAAAGTACTAGCTTTTCGTTGGATTCCCTTCTCCTAGACCAGGGGTGGGGAATAGAGAATGTCTGTGCCACCATTCTTTCAAGGTGGCATTGTGAATGAGCGGCACTCCTTTCCTCCATGCCAGGAATTGGTCTCAAAATCCACGTCATTTTTTCTTTATGCAGTTTTTTTTTTGCCCCACCGCGCGGCCTGCGGGGATCTTAGTTCCCCAACCAGTGATTGAAACCGTGCGCCTGCAGTGGAAGCGTGGAGTCTTAACCACTGGACTGCCAAGGAAGTCCCCTCAAAATCTGTGTCATTCATGCTTCCAGGCATCCATTATCAGTCCATCAGAGTGAGATAAAGTCTGTTTGTCATCCCTGCCTTAGGCAGAGGAGTGAATGAATTGCATGAATAGACACCACCCAAAATGGCTTTGAAAGCAGTGAGCTGATTCAGCTCAGTTCCCTGGTTCGCAGAAATACGTATTAAATGTCTATCATGCGCAAGAAAGTGCTAAGAAGTGGGGATACAGACTTGAGTAAGCCACCGTCCCTGGCCTTGAAGAGTTTACAGCTTTGTGAAAATGTTTGCCATGATGGTCGTAATTAGACTGTCCATCTGGAGCATGCCCACTTTTGTCAGGCGCACTGGGGCTCCCTGGCCTTCCTGCCTCTCCAGTCCTGGCCCAATCTGCCCCCTACTTTATGATTTACTGACAATTATCATGAACCAGCTCTTCTCTAAATTTGAACATCACATCCTATGGTTTTGGTTTTTTGTTTTTCACAGTATGCTCTTTCTCACTACTTTCCATAGTCTTCTCTGTACTTCATTTTTCAGAAAAGGATGATATGAGATCTGCTTTATTTAAAAATACTGACTAGGCACCACAGCCTCTGTAGCTGAGGGCTCAGTAGCTTGATCCCATGAAAAGGAGGAGCAAGGCCAGGCAAGTGGTTATTGGGAGAGAAGTAAGCTGTTCACGTGTGCGTTTATACCTATGCCTTTAACACGTTTCCATAAAAAGTATTAATAAAGAAATGGACATTGAGACACTAGTCCTGACTAAAAATCAGTTGATTCTGCCTTTGTGATAACTATCGAAGGGTATGTTTCATTCACATAAGAGTACTTATTTTTCATTTTCTGGTGTTAACTTAAGAACACAATATAAAATACACACCAATTGACACAGACTGACATCTGCACTTGACATAACCATTTACATCCATTCCTTACAGGAGACAGATTAAGTGTAAAAGATGGTCAATTTTGAGTTGCAAAGGTTGCAGAAATGACTTTGGTAGGGTTGGGTAGTGCTTTGTCAAATGGATGTCATAGTTTATTACTAGTAAAGAGAAAGGAAATGTAGTTTGCATTACTGTGTCAGTTTTTCTAAAAAAAAACTTAATAGGGGCTCTATATTTAGTGGTCATATTAGGAAAAATGATAATCTGTAGAATGAATAGTTATGTTTTGTTACAACTAATACTTTCTTTGTTAAAAAGGTTGTATTGGCCATAAAAAGGAACGAAATTGGGTCATTTGTAGAGACATGGAGGGATCTAGAGACTGCCATACAGAGTGAAGTGAGTCAGAAAGAGAAAAACAAATATCGTATATTAACGCATATACGTGGAACCTAGAAAAATGGTACAGATGAACCGGTTTGCAGGGCAGAAATAGAGACACCGATGTAGAGAACAAACGTATGGACACCAAGGGGGGAAAGTGGCGGGGTGGTGGTGGTGTGATGCATTGGGAGATCAGGATTGACATATACACACTAATATGTACAAAATGGATAACTAATAAGAACCTGCTATATTAAAAAAATAAATTAAATAAAATTCAAAAAATATAAAGGCTAAAAAAATGTATATTTGTACACACACACATAATAAATTAAGTAATTTTAAAAATAATAAAAAGGTTGTATTGGGACTTCCCTGGTGGTGCAGTGGTTAAGAATCCGCCTGCCAATGCAGGGGACACGGGTTTGAGCCCTGGTCTGGGAAGATCCCACATGCCGTGGAGCAACTAAGCCCATGCACCACAACTACTGAAGCCCGCATACCTAGAGCCTGTGCTCCGCAACAAGAGAAGCCACCACAATGAGAAACCCACGCACTGCAATGAAGAGTAGCCCCTGCTCGCTGCAACTAGAGAAAGCCCACGCGCAGGAACGAAGACCCAATGTAGCCAAAAATAAATAAATAAATTTTTTTTAAAAAGCTTGTATTGAGTCTTCAATTTCAAGCGTGGCTTAAAATGTAAATATATCACATGATGCATTTAAATACAATGATGCCTCTGAAGCAGTCAAACAGCATTCCTTTTGTGTTTAGAACTACAGAAGAAAATCTCTTCAACTAAAATAGTTCTAAATTAGAAAAAAAATAAACTTTTAGTTCTAAACAGATGTCCAAAAAACTTCTCTCTCAAAAGACAACATGAAGCCCCTTCACAAACAATTCAGTCCAAAAGCCATTAAGGGAGAGCTGATCATGATGGCCAAGAGCTGGTGTCAGAGCCCAAAGCAGGTGAGGGAGGACTATGTCCATGTTTGAGGGCAGCTGCACAACAAGGATCTCAGAGCTCCAGCAGGGTGAGGAGGGAATCCTCAAGAGGGCAACTTGGCGTGGGGTGTTGAAGGTGAGTGAAGAAGAAGGGCAGTGGCCTGGGACCCGGGTGGCACAGAGTGTTGGAGACCAAGCTAACAAGGACACAGTCCTAGGAGGTGGGCATCCCAACACAGTGGGGCAAAGCCAGATTAGGATGCAAAGAATTTCTAATTGGGCAGGGGATGGGAGCGGGTAGGCAGAATGTAGCAATAACTATGAAAGACTGGGTAATACAGAGAAATGGATCAAATAAGTAGAACTACTATAGATAATAGGAGCTGGGGTTCTCACAGTCTAAAAAGGAAGTTACAGATATGGAAAGGCAGAAAAATAGAATGAACCCCCTGGTTTGGACTGCAATTGCAGCTATTGATGTGAACTCATGGAATTCAACAGATAGATAGATAGATAGATATAAATGTCTGTACTTATAGAAAATACAACTATTCCCTAGCTCTGTCCCCTGAGAGGTCCTGGGATCAGCAAAATCCTAATATGCACACCTAGCACCCAGATCTTGGTTTCTAATGCCATTCTCTACTAAAAGGAACCAGGGCTCTTTGGAGAAATGGCTGAGGTTGGGCAGAGCAAGTACCAAATGTACCTGGAACATTATGTTGTGCTAAAAAGTAACCAAGTACTCAAAGAATGAGGGGCCATGACAAAAGAACAAAGAAGCCAGCTTGAAGGGGCTCCCACTACCAAATCTGGGATAACGGGAGCATCAATACAAATAACAATAGTAAGGGAATATAAGCCATTAAACAAAATAGGAATCTATGTGTACACACAGATATAAATAAATAAATGAAAAAATTGAAAGATTAATGAGGAAGACATATAATTTCGAAGGCCTTCCCACAAATGCTTATTAATCACAAAAGTATTGAAAAAGACTAATATAATAGTGGAGAAACCTGACAAATATACCTTAATCAAGGTTACTACCAACAGTAATGGTGAGATCATGGGCCCCCAACAGGATGCATCACGGACACAACATCACTTCTGCCAAATACCTGCCATATATGCATAAGCTGAATCTAATCATGAGGAAGTCAGACAAACCACAGACAAATCATCAGACAAACCACAACTGAAAGACATTCTACAAAATAACTGGCTTGGTGCTTCCCTGGTGGTGCAGCGGTTAAGAATCCGCCTGCCAATGCAGGGGACATGGTTCGAGCCCTGGCCCAGGAAGATCCCACATGCCACGGAGCAACTAAGCCCGTGCACCACACACCTAGAGCCTGTGCTCCGCAACAAGAGAAGTCACCGCAATGAGAAGCCCACGCACCTCAACGAAGAGTAGCCCCCGCTAGCCAACTAAAGAAAGTCCACACGCAGCAATGAAGACCCAACACAGCCAAAAATAAATAAAATAAATAAATTTATTTTAAAAAAAAAAGATTCCCTCTAAAAAAAAAAACAAAACTGGCTTGGAATCTTCAAAAATGTTAAGGTCATGAAAGTCAAGAAAGACTGAGGGAAGATTCTCTAGAAGACTAGAGAATCATGACAATTAAATACAATGTGTGAGTCTGGACTGGCTCCTTTTGTTATAAAAGACATTACTGGGACAATGGCAACACCTGAATAGGATCTGAGGATGAGGTGGTAGTAATGCATCAATGTTAATTTTCTGATTTTGATAGTTGTATTGTGGTTACGTTGGAGAATGTTCTTATTGGTGGGAAATACACACAAACATGGTCATCATGGACTATCATGTCAGCAACCTACTCTGAATGGTTCAAGAAATCAAGTTCTTTGTATCGTACTTGCAACTTTTCTTTAAGTTTTAGATTGTTTCAAAAAAACTTCTTTTTTAATTAACAAAAAAGTTATAGATAATACTGTGGGGAAAGGGGAACAATGTGAATGTAAGAATGCAGTTGGTCCCCTATCTCACACCATATATGCAAATATTAACTCAAAATGGATCAAAGACCTAAATGTTAAGAGCCAAATGATATACCTGACAAAAAATTGTATCTAAAACACATAAAGAACCTTGCAACTTAACAGAAAAAAAAGTGACTAAAATTAAAAATGGGCAAAGGATCTGAATAGGTATCTCTCCAAAGAAGATATACAAATGGTCCACAAGCACAAGAAAAGATATTCAATATCATTAGGCATCACAGAAATGAAAATCAAACTGCAATGAGATACCACTTCATACCCACTAGGATGACTATAATCAAAGAGACAGATAATAACAAGTGTTGGTGAGGATGTGGAGAAATTGGAACTTTCATACACTGCTGATGAAAATGTAAAATGATGCAACTGGTTGGAAAACAGTCTAGTAGTTCCTCAAAAGGTTAAACATACAGTTACCATATAACCCAGCAATTTCAATCCTAGCTGTATATTTCAAGAGAAATGAAACATACAACCATACAAAAACTTGTATATAAATGTTCATAGCTGTATTATTTATAATAGCCAAAAAGTGGAAACAACCCAAATGAATAAATAAAATGTGGTGTGTGTGTGAATACATATACATATAATTAAATATATTTAATATTTAATTATAAATTAAAAGGCAGTAAAAAGGAATAAAACATGCTGTAACATGGATAAACCAAGAAAACATTAGACTAAGTGAAAAAACAGTCATGAAAGACCACATATTATATGATTCCATTGTCCAGAACATGAAAATCTATAGAAGACAAAGTAGAATAATGGTTGAGTTGAAGGGGAAGAGGGAATGACAGTTAATGTATGCAGTTATGTATGCAGGTTTCTTTGGGGGGTAATGAAAATGTTCCAAAATTGCTTGTGGTGATGGCTGCACAACTCTGTGAATATATTAAACACTACTGAATCATATACTTTTTAAGTGGATGAATTGTATGGTATGTGAATTATATCTCAATAAAGCTGTTTTTTTTTTTTAAAAATCAGGCTTCTGAAATCACTAGATGGGGAGAGCTTGCTATAATCCATACTTTTTTTTTCTAATTGGCTACTTATTTATACTTATCTTCTTTGAAAAGGATGTGGCTTATAAAAGTAGCAACAGTTGGAACTATAATTTTGTAGAATTTAAAATTTTTCTACGTATAAGGATTAACAGTTTAAACGTGTGCTATACAAAAGCACTTTGCTATCACTATGAAAGGTACAAAGACAAGGCACTCAAAAGAACAAATCTAGAGGGAATGACACTTAGAAACACCTAACCATAATTCTCAGCAGAATGAGGTAAATAACTATAATAAAAGTAAAGTAAGGTGCAATGAAAACCCAGCAAAAGGAACAATTGATCCCCTCCTGGGAAAACTTCAAGTTCAAACACTGGGCTTCTCAAACCTAGTCCTTACTGAACTGAATGCCATGACCAGGAGGGCCCAACAAGAACCAATTCGCCTCCTTGAATCAGCAGGTAGGTTACAACCTAATCACCAAAAGGAGCCACAGAGACTTGCTGCTGTCTATATTCCTTCTCTGGGAGAGCTCTATACTGAACTGAGTTGACCAGCAGCTTGGGGAATCTGCTATTTATGGATAATGACAGTTTACTGATAGCTCCACCACCACCAAACAGATAATGACCACGTCACATGTATTACAGAGGGCTCCCATAGCCTCCTTAAAACTTGCTTGTCTCATCTGCAGAAATATAAGAAGAATGAAATGATTATAAAGCTGTTCCTACATAAAGTTGCTAAAAGAACACAATTAAGAATGAATGAAATACTGGCCTATGTCTACATTCTCATCTAATTAAACAAGTATTTATTGAATACCTTCTATGTTCTAAAAGCTGGGAATACAGCAATGAACTAGACAGACACAGTCTTTATACTTATGAACTTTATAATCCGAAAGGATAAACTTCAAGATAATTCATCATTCTTAAAATCATCAGTATGTTCAAATTTAGTTCAACTAAACTAACATGAGTCTTCAAACTAAATGTTTTGCTTTCTCTAGCAGTTGATCTCCCTCCCATGTAAATTATAGAATTTACTGGACAAAAGTAAGTAAAAATTTACCTTACAAAACCTTCTTATTACATGGAGATAAGCATATTTTTATCTATATGTCACTTCCAGATTATGATATTATAAATAAAGGGAAAAATTACAAATCACATACATTTTAAGTAGGTCAAGTGGAACACATAAAGGGAGAAGCTAATTAGGGTACATTAATTACCTTTCAACCCCTTGACAAAGTGATTCTTGCACTGAGTAAGCACTGCAGTGCTGAGTGATAAATTAAATGCACCTGAGCAAATATTGGGCTGGCCAAAAAATTTGTTCATGTTTTTCCAAAAGGTCTTACAGGAAAACCCAAAAGAACTTTTGGGCAACCCAATACCTTCCTACATAAGTATTCATAAAATACCTAGCACTTTTGTTTCTATCTAGTAGACAATGAACAGTACTTCTCTTCCCATTTTGAAAAATTATATTACAAGTTTTAAAATATTAGCCATACATAAAGATGTTTCAAATCCAGTTTTTAATATGTAGATATACGAACAAACATATACACATATATGTTTGTGTGTATGTATATACATGCATAAAAACATCTGGAAGAATACACAAACTGCTAATAGTGTATACAACAGGAATGTTGGGAGCAACACAGGAGAGCACTTTACCTATATATGCATGCTTTATTTATGTATGTTTAAAAAAAAAACCAAAAATGGTTATGAATAATTTTTCATTTTAATTTGTTGTGTTTTCTGACTTTTTTAAAAAAACTTTCAAAAATTCACTTTGATTTTTTTAATTAAAGAAAGTGTTCAGGGGCTACAATGCTGTAAAAAAATTATTTCTTTGGTCATAATCTACAAATAATGTACAAATAGAAGATTAAAGTATTGTATCAAGTTAAATGTACTGGGCTTCCCTGGTGGCACAGTGGTTAAGAATCTGCCTGCCAATGCAGGAGACATGGGTTCAAGCCCTGGTCTGGTAAGATCCCACATGCCGCAGAGCAGCTAAGCCTGTGCACCACAACTACTGAGCCTGTGCTCTAGAGCCCACGAGCCACAACTACTGAGCCCAAATGCCACAACTACTGAAGCCCATGCACCTAGAGCCCATACTCCACAACGAGAAGTCACCACAATGAGAAATCCACACACTGCAATGAAGAATAGCCCCCGCTTGCTGCAACTAGAGAAAGCCCGTGTACAGCAACGAAGACCCAACACAGCCAAAAATAAATTAATTAATTAAAAAAAAAACTACTAGAGCTAATAAATAAGTTTGGCAAAGTTGTAGTGGTCCAAGGTCAACACATAAAAGTCAGTTATATTTCTATAAACCAGCAATGAACAATCTGAAAGAAAATTAAGAAAACAATTCCATAAATAAGTGGAAACACATCTTAGGTTCACAGATAGACAAAAGCAATCTACAGATCCAATGTAATCCCTATCAAAATTGCCATAGGCTTTTTGTAGGACGAGAAAAAGCAATGAAATTCATATGGAATTAAAAGGGACCCTGAATAACCAAAATAATCTTGAAAAAGAACAACAAGGTTAGAAGATTCACACTTACCTGTTTTAAAACTTACTATAAAGCTACAGTAATCAAAACAGGATGATACTGGCAGAAGGACAGACACACAGACTAATGGAACAGAACTGACAAATCAGAAATAAACCCTCATATGTATATGGTAAACTGATTTAGGACAAGAGTCCAAAGACCATCTTTGGGAAAGTCTTTACAACATATGGGGCTGGGGAAACTGTATATTCATATGCAAAATAATGCAGTTAAACTCCTACCTCACGCTATAAAAAAAAAATTAATACAAACTGGATAAAGTCCTAAATGTAAGAGCCAAAACTATAAATATCTTAGAAGAAAATATATAGGGAAATCTTCACAACATTAGATTTGGTAATAATTTCTTGGATTTGACACCAAAAACACAGGCAAAAGGGAAAAAATAAACTGGAATTCATCAAAATTTAAAACTTTTAGGGACCTCCCAGGCAGTCCAGTGGTTAGGAGTCCACGCTCCCACTGCAGGGGGCACGGGTTCGATCCCTGGTTAGGGAACTAGATCCCGCATGCTGCAAGGTGTGGCCCAAAAATAAAGTTAAAAAAAAATTTTTTAACCTTTGTGCATCAAAGGACACCATCAAAAAAGTGAAAAAGACAACTCACAGAATGGGAGGAAGTATTTGCAAATCATATATCTACAAGGGTTTAATAACCAGAATACATAAAGAACAAATCAACCAAAAACAAACAACTGAATTTAAAAAATGGGCAAAGGACTTGAATATTATTGCTCCAAAGCAGATATACGAAAGGCTAATAAACACATGAAAAGATTATTATTAGTTATTAGAGAATTGCAAATCAAAACCACAATGAGTTATCACTTCATACCCATTAGGATGGCTATTATCAAAATAACAGAAAATAGCAAATGATGGCAAACATCTGAAGAAATTGGAACCCTGGTGCATTGGTGCTGGGAATGTAAAAATGGTACAGATGCTGTGAAAACAATTTGGTGGTTTCTTAAAAAGTTAAACATAAAATTACTAGATTATCCAGCAATTCCACTTGTAGGTATATACTAAAAGAATTAAAAGCAATGACTCAAACAGATACTTGTACACCAGTGTTCATAGCAGCATTATTCACAATAGCCAAAGGCAGAAACAAACCAGTGTCCATCAATAGAAGAACAGACAAATAAAATGTGGTATATACATATAAAGGAACATTATTCAGCCTTAAAAAAGAATGAAATTCTGATACAGGTTACAACATGAATAAATCCTGAATGCAGAATGCTAATTGAAATAAGCCAGACAAAAAGGATAAATACTGTATATTTATCTCAACTTATAAAGTACCCAGAATAGGCAAATTAATAGAGACAGAAAGTAGAATAGAGGTTACCAGGAACTGTGGGGTGGGGAGAATGGAGGAATTATTGTCTAATAGGTACTAAGTTTCTGTTAGCGATGATGAAAAATTCTGAAAATTGATATTGGTACTGGTTGCACAACATTATGAATTTACTTAATGCCACTGAATTACACACTTAAAATGGTTAAAATTGGGCTTCCCTGGTGGCGCAGTGGTTGAGAGTCCGCCTGCCGATGCAGGGGACACAGGTTCATGCCCCAGTCCAGGAAGATCCCACGTGCCGTGGAGCGGCTAGGCCCGTCAGCCATGGCCGCTGAGCCTGTGCGTCTGGAGCCTGTGCTCCGCAACGGGAGAGGCCACAACAGTGAGAGGCCTCCGTACCGCCAAAAAAAAAAAAAAAGAATATACCACCCCAAAGTATGCCACTTTGGCATGAGGATTATTTTGAGCTGAAGGCAATTAAGAAACAGAAGACACAAGAGGAACTCTCTGCCCTCCCCTTTTCTGTCTAAAGGCAGGGCATATATTTCTATTTGCAAAGACATCTCCCTCTCCCATACCAGGAAGACGAGAATGACTCAATCACCAGAAATGACTTTTATCACAGGAGACAGCACCAACTGGAGTCTGCATAAACAAACCTTACTAAAATGACCCTTATCTTCCATTAATTTCCCCATATATTTACCTTCCCACAATTTACTACCCCTAGAATCCCAAATCCTTTTAACTTTGTCTAGTCACTTCTCCACAATTTATCACCCTTTCTTAAAATGGTATACAAGCTCTCACTGGTTTTTCAAAAAGATTTTAAAAATAGACAAATATTTAGCTAGACTTACCAAGAAAAAAAGAGAGAGGACTCAAATAAAATCAGAAATGAAAGGGAAGACATTAGCACTGATACCACAGAAATACAAAGGATCATAAGAGACTACTATGAATAATTACATGTCAAAAAACTGGACAACCCAGAAGATATGGAAACATTCCTAGAAACATACAACCTATTAAGACTGAATCATGAAGAAACAGAAAACATGAACAGACCAGTTACTAGCAAGGAGATTGAATCAGTAACAAAAATCACCCCAACAAACAGAAGTCCAGGGCCAGACGGCTCCACTAGTGAGTTCCACCAAACATTTTAAAAAGAATGAATACCAATCCTTCTCAAACTCTTACAAATAATAGAAGAGGAAGGCCAATATCTCCAATGAACATAGATGCAAAAATCATCACCAAAATATTAGCCAACTGAATTCAACAATACATTAACAGGATCATACATCATGATCAAGTGGGATTTATTCCAGGAATGCAAGGATGGTTCAACATCCATAAAGCACCATGTTGTGATATACCACATGAACAAAATGAAGGATAAAAGTTATATGATCATCTCAATAGATGCAGAAAAAGCATTTGACAAAACTGAACATCCGGGCTTCCCTGGTGGTGCAGTGGTTGAGAGTCCGCCTGCCGATGCAGGGGACACGGGTTCGTGCCCCGGTCCGGGAGGATCCCACATGCCGCGGAGAGGCTGGGCCTGTGAGCCATGGTTGCTGAGCCTGCACATCCGGAGCCTGTGCTCCACAACAGGAGAGGCCACAGCAGTGAGAGGCCTGCGTACCGCAAAAAAAAAAAAAAACTGAACATCTATTAATGATAAAAACTCTCAACAAGGTGGGTACAGAGGGGGGACTTCCCTCATGGTCCAGTGGCTAAGACTCTGCGCTCCCAATGCAGGGGCCTCAGGTTTGATCCCTGGTCAGGGAACTAGATCCCACATGCTGCAACTAAGAGTTCAATGCCACAACTAAAAATCCTGAATGCCACAACTAAAGATCCCACATGCCACAACGAAGATCCCACATGCCACAACTAAGACATGAGGCAGCCAAATAAATAAATATATTTTTTTTAAAAAAGGTGGGTACAAAGGGAACATACCTCAACACAATAAAGACCATATATGATAAGCCCACAGCTAACATCATATGCAATAATAAAAAGCTGAAAGCTTTTTTAAGGAACAAGACTTATTTATTTATGGTTGCATTGGGTCTTGTGCTGTGCGCGGGCTTTCTCTAGTTGCGGCGAGCAGGGGCTACTCTTCGTTGCGGTGTGTTCTCCTCATTGTGGTGGCTTCTCTTGTTGTGGAGCACAGGCTCCAGGCACACAGGCTTCAGTAGTTGCGGCATGCAGGCTCAGTAGTTGTGGCTCACAGGCTCTAGAGTGCAGGCTCAGTAGTTGTGGCACGTGGGCTTAGTTGCTCTGCGGCATGTGGGATCTTCCAGGACCAGGGCTCGAACCCATGTCCCCTGCATTGGCAGGCAGGTTCTTAACCACTGTGCCACCAGGGAAGCCCAACAAGACAACTTTTATTCACCACTTTTATTCAAAACAGTTTTGAAAGTCCTAGCCAGGGCAATTAGGCAAAAAAAAAAAAAAAGAAAAAAGAAAAGGTATCCAAATTGGACAGGAAGAAGTAAAATTGTCTCTATTTGCAGATGACAATATATTACGTATAGAAAACCCTAAGGACTCCACCAAAAAAGCTGTTAGAACTAATAAACTCAGTATAGCTGTAAGATACAAAGTCAATATATAAAAACCAATTGCATTTCTATACTAATAATGAGCCATAAGAAAGAGAAATTAAGAAAACAATCCCATTTACAACTGGATCAAAAAGAATAAAATACCTAAGAATAAATTTAACCAAGGAGGTAAAAGATCTCTACACTGAAAACTATAAGGCACTGATGAAAAAAACTGAAGACACAACTAAATGGAAAGATATTCCACACTTATGGATTGGAAGAAAACTGTTAAAATGTTCATACAACCCAAAGCAATCTACAGATTCAATGCAATCCCTATCCAAATTCCAATGGCGTTTTTCACAGAAATAGAAGAAACAATCCTAAAACTGGCACGGAACTACAAAAGACCCCAAAGAGTCAAAGCAATCTTGAGAAGGAATAACAAAGTGGGAGGCTTCAAACTTCCTGAACACAAACTATATTACAAAGCTAAAGCAATCAAAACAGTATGGTATTTAGCATAAAAACAGACACATACGTCAATGGAATGAAATAGCCCAGAAATAAACCCACACACAAGGTTAATTAATTTATGTCAAAAGAGCCAAGGATATACAAAGGGGAAAGGGCAGCCTCTTCAATAAATGGTGCGGAGAAAACTGGACAGCCACATGCAAAAGAGTGAAACTGGACCACCATCTTACACCATACACAAAAATCAACTCAAAATGGATTAAACACTCAAATATAAGAGCTGAAACCATAAAATTCCCAGAAGAAAACAGAAGGTAAGCTCCTTGACATTAGTCTTGGTGATGGTTTCCTGGATTTGACACCAAAACCAAAGGCAACAAAAGCAAAATTCAACAAGTGGGACTACATCAAACTAAAAAGCTTCTGTACAGCAAAGGAAGCCATCAACAAAATGAAAAAGCAACCTACAGAATGGGAGAAAATATTTGCAAATCATAAATCTGATGAGACAGTAATACCTAAAATATATTAGGGACTTCCCTGGTGGTCCAGTGGTTAAGGCTCTGCGCTCCCAATGCAGGGGGCCTGGGTTCAACCCCTGGTCAGAGAACTAGATCCTGCATGTCACAACTAAAGATTCCGTGTGCCACAACTAAAGATCCCTCATGCTGCAATGAAGATCCCACACACGGCAACAAAGATCCCGTGTGCCGCAACTAAGACCCAGGACAGCCAAATAAATAAATAAATAATTTTAAAAATAAATAAAATATATTTTAAAACTTATGCAACTCAATAGCAAAAAATCTGATAAAAAATGGGCAGAGGGGACTTCCCTGGTGGGACAGTGGTTAAGAATCCGCCTGCCAATGCAGGGGACACGGGTTCGAGCCCTGGTCCAGGAAGATCCCACATGCTGCGGAGCAACTAAGCCCGGGCGCCACAACTACTGAAGCCGCGTGCTCTATGGCCCACGTGCTGCAACTACTGAGCCCGTGTGCTACAACTACTGAAGCCTGCGCACCTAGGGCCAATGCTCTGTGACAAGAGAAGCCACCGCAATGAGAAGCCCGTGCACAGCAACAAAGACCCAATGTGGCCCAAAAATAAATTAATTTTAAAAAATGGGCAGAGGATCTGAATATCCATTTTTCCAAAAAGACATCCCGATGGCCAACTGTTACATGAAAAGGTGCTCAACATCACTAATTATCAGGAAAATCCAAATCAAAACTACGAGATATCATGTCACATCTGTTACAATGGCTATTATCAAAGACAAGAGGGAGGCTTCCCTGGTGGCGCAGTGGTTGAGAGTCCGCCTGCCGATGCAGGGGACACGGGTTCGTGCCCCGGTCCGGGAAGATCCCACATGCCGCGGAGCGGCTGGGCCTGTGAGCCATGGCCGCTGAGCCTGCGCGTCTGGAGCCTGTGCTCCGCAACGGGAGAGGCCACAACAGTGAGAGGCCCGCGTACCGCAAAGGAAAGAAAGAAAAAAAAAAGACAAGAGGGGCTTCCCTGGTGGTGCAATGGTTAAGAATCCGTCTGCCAATGCAGGGGACATGGGTTTGAGACCTGGTCCGGGAAGATGCCACATGTCTCAGAGTAACTAAGCCCGTGCATCACAACTACTGAGCCTTCGCTCTACAGCCCATGCGCCACAACTACTGAGCCTGTGTGCCACAGCTACTGAAGCCTGCACACCTAGAGCCCGTGCTCCACACAAGAAGCCACCACAATGAGAAGCCCGTACAACACAACGAGGAGTAGACCCCGCTCGCCACAACTAGGGAAAGCCCACACGCAGCAACAAATACCCAACGCAGTCAAAAATTTAAAAATTTTAAA
Organism: Delphinus delphis; assembly: GCF_949987515.2. Classification (NCBI taxonomy): domain Eukaryota; kingdom Metazoa; phylum Chordata; class Mammalia; order Artiodactyla; family Delphinidae; genus Delphinus; species Delphinus delphis. The sequence goes on from NC_082683.1 coordinate 37,762,718, forward strand.
AGGACAAGAAATAACAAGTGTTGGCAAGGATGTGAAGGAAAGAAAACCCTTGTGTATTGTCAGTGGGAATGTAAATTGGTACAGCAACTATGGAAAACAGTATGAATGTTCCTCAAAAAATTAAAAATAGAATTAATGTACGAACCAGCAACTCCACTTCTGGGTATTTATCCCCCAAAAATGAAAACACTAACTCAAAAAGATATATGCACCCCCATGTCACTGCAGCATTATTTACAGTAGCCAAGATATGGAAAACAACCTAAGTGTCCACTGATGGATGAATGGATAAAGAAAATATATACAATGGAGGGAATTCCCTGGAGGTCCAGTGGTTAGGACTCGGTGCTTTCAGGCTTTCACTGCTGTGGCCCAGGTTCGATCCCTGGTCAGAAAACTAATATCCCGGCAAGCCACGTGGCTTGGCCAAAAAAAAAAAAAAAAAAAAGAAAAAGAAAATATATACAATGGAATATTATTCAGTCATAAAAAGAAGATAATCCTGCCATTTGTGACAACATGGATGGACCTTGAGGGCATTATGCTAAGCGAAATAAGACAGAGAAAGACAAATACTGTATGATCTCACTTATATATAGAATCTGAAATTAAAAGAAAAAGAATGAAAAAAACAGAACTCATAGAGAGAACAGATTGGTGATTGCCAGAGGAAAGGGATGAGAGATGGGTGAAATAGGTAAAGGTGGCAAAAAGATACAAACTTCCAGTTATAAAATTAATAAGTCCTAGGGATATAATGTACAGCATGGTGACCATAGTTAATAATACTATATTGTATATTTGAAAGTTGCTAAGAGAATGTATCTTAAAAGTTCCCATCATGAGAAAAAAAATTGTAACTATATGTGATGATAGATGTTAACTAGACTTGTGATCACTTCACAATATATACATATATCAAATCATTATGTTGTACACCTGAAACTAATATAATGTTATATATCAATTACAGTCCAATTTAAAAGAAAAGAAAATTTTAAAAATATGGCATACAAGCTCTCAAGCCTAACTGCTTCTTTGGGTTTTCACTTCTTTTCTGTGACATTCCTGTGTATATATGAGGAGTAAACCTTTTCTTTTGTTAATCCGGCATTTGTCAGTTTAATTAGCAATCCCCAGTAACTAAACCTATGAGGGTAGAGAAAAAGGTTTTTTTCTCCCTCAAAGGTGATATAGTGGGCACCAAAAATATTTATTAGGCATTCACAGGATATTTCAGTTATCACTAAACCAGACCTAAGTAACATATGCAGAACCAAAAGGCAAACATAAAAGCAGTCATCTCTGTACTAGGGAAAAAGTCCTTAGCACCTCTGGCTTAGTCAGCTGTTACTGGTAGTTTAGTATAACTAGAGATGGCAAACTAGTAAATCAGAAATTGTTTTTAGGGCTTCCCTGGTGGCGCAGTGGTTGAGAGTCCGCCTGCCGATGCAGGGGACACGGGTTCGTGCCCCGGTCTGGGAAGATCCCACATGCCGTGGAGCAGCTGGGCCCGTGAGCCATGGCCTCTGAGCCTGCGCGTCCGGAACCTGTGCTCCGCAACGGGAGAGAGGCCACAACAGTGAGAGGCCAGTGTACCGCAAAAAAAAAAAAAAAAAAAAAAAAAAAAGAAATTGTTTTTATTTTCATAAAGAAAAAGAAAAAATAAACTACTAATTCATGTTTACTCTTTACAGTTAATTCATTTAAGCTATATTTAGATACTGGTTCTGATCAATCAACTAAAAGTAAAAAAGGAATTTGCAATGCTCTCTTAAAATCTTTATGTATCAACCTCTTACATTTTTTTAATTCTTAATATTTACCCTCTAAATAGTAAATCTTATCTTCTACAAATATCCTTGACATAAAAATTCTGTTTAAGAAAAGTGTTTCATTCATATAAACCTTTGCTGTATGGTACTGAGGGTACTGTGTTTAAGTACTAAGTAAATAAAGAAATTACCCTGTTAAGTGTAGTCAAAGGCAAATGATGTTATCAAGTACACATAACAAACCTGAAATATTTCATCAGATGATAAATTCTGACTACCTGAATAGAAAGTGTTATCTATGGTACTTTAAATGACCATTTTATTTAAAAAGTACTCTGAATTTCTAGAAACATCAAACTAGCTATTACTAACCACTGCTAAGGAACCAGGGAACAAGAGAAAAATTCCCAGTACATATATTTGTGAATAATCTGAAATTATACAAGGTTTTAAACACAAAAGTTATAAAATGAAATAATTCTATTAAAATACAGTTCTAAACTCATGAACCTATTTCATTTTAGAGAAATTTTTAAAAAAGAATTAGAACTACTCTGGATGTTGATATAATGTTAGATATAGAAAAATGCTTAGAAAAGAACGACTGGTTGATCAGGCTATCCAGAGGAAAAAAACAACCATATTCAGAGGGAAGGAAAACTTTTACGTAAATTAAATCTTCAGCTTTTTGAAAACCTAAAAATAAAATTATGGGAACATGAGGAGAGAAAGAAACAAAAACAACATTTCATCCTTCTAAAAGAAAAACAACTGACACCTTTAACCAACCTCTTTTTCAAGGATAATGATTAAAACAAAATTTCGCCCCCAGCACCAGTGAGCTGCCACATTCAAATCCAGACTTCACAGACTATTTGGCATACAACAATGAATTACAGAACAATTTTGCTCACGTATGGACAAATGCTATTTTTCTCCACTGAAATTATTTCTCTGTAGTATGCTCATTAGTAACACTGACCCTTTCCTATGTCCCAATAACCAACCTGCTTTGTGAGCTAAATCCCAATTCCAAATCAGATGTTGCTGGCAAAACTAATCTCCGAATGAAAACAGTACATAAGCCAGTCACAACACAGAATTTGGTTTGTATGTTACTGACATTGAGACAGAAAACTGCAATTTCCAACAGGTATTTTTAGTTGAGCTTCTTGGCTCAGCAAAACTGAAGCTATGATCTTATCTTTAGAAACATATATGTTATTTTCTTAAAATTATATTGCTGATTTTTTCTTTGAAAATATATGTTTCTAAAAGACTGTCTCACAACCAAAAAAATGATTTTAACAATTGGTAGAAGTAACATTTAATTAATAATTCAAGGTTAAAACACTTAGATTGAAATAGTAATGTGATTTCCCCTCCCTTTGTGCCTTTCCCCAAGCTAGAGACAGAGTTCCTTCTGATTTCAATTTTTTTTAAAGATTTATTTATTTGTTTGTTTGTTTGTTTATTTTAGGCTGCACTGGGTCTTAGTTGTGGCACACAGGATCTTTCATTGCGGCGTGCGGGCTTCTCTCTAGTTGTGGCGTGTGGGTTTTTTCCCTCTAGTTGTAGCGCGGGCTCCAGAGCACGTGGGCTACGTAGTTTGCGGCACGCGGGCTCTAGTTGTGGCGCGAGCTCAACAGTTGTGGTGTGTGGGCTTAGTTGCCCCATGGCATGTGGGATCTTAGTTCCCTGACCAGGGATCGAACCCGCGTCCCCTGCATTGGAAGGCAGATGCTTTACCACTGGACCACCAGGGAAGTCCCTCAATTTATTTTGACACTGACTTTTTTTGTCCACTCACATGATATAATTTAGGTAAACAACAGTTTCTTCAGTTAGTTAACTGTTTTGAAGATTCTAATAATAATAATATCATCTTCCTGATAGCAATGAATTCATTATATTTTCAAAGACTTCTCCAACTGGAAAATACGATGATTACAATATGATAAGTTTTAGACATATTTCATTCAAATAAATAGAATACTGTTCCTTAGTATTGCTCACAAACACACAGAAAACTACTGGTCTAAAATAAAATCTCCAGACTTGGCCATAATCCAGCAATGTAACTTTGAACAATCCTCTTAAACTCTCGTCTTCTTATCTATAAAATGTTTGATTACGTCTAAATAGTTCCTCCTGTCCTTATATTTGGCTATCCAAAAGAGACAGTATCTTAGGCAGATTTCATTTAAAGTTTGCTGTGTACCATGAGTCATATTCCCAACTGGTAAGCTAAATGCAATTATGAAGACTATATTTCTAGGTGGTTTTTTTTTAACATCTTTATTGGGGTATAATTGCTTTACAATGGTGTGTTAGTTTCTGCTTTATAACAAAGTGAATCAGTTATACATATACATATGTTCCCATATGCCTTCCCTCTTGCGTCTCCCTCCCTCTCACACTCCCTATCCCACCCCTCCAGGCTGTCACAAAGCACCGAGCCAATATCCCTGTGCCATGCGGCTGCTTCCCACTAGCTATCTACCTTACTACGTTTGTTAGTGTGTATATGTCCATGACTCTCTCTCGCCCTGTCACAGCTCACCCTTCCCCCTCCCCATAACCTCAAGTCCGTTCTCTAGTAGGTCTGCGTCTTTATTCCTGCCTTATCCCTAGGTTCTTCATGACATTTTTTTTCTTAAATTCCATATATATGTGTTAGCATACGGTATTTGTCTTTTTCTTTCTGACTTACTTCACTCTGTATGACAGACTCTAGGTCTATCCACCTCATTACAAATAGCTCAATTTCGTTTCTTTTTATGGCTGAGTAATATTCCATTGTATATATGTGCCACATCTTCTTATCCATTCATCCGATGATGGGCACTTAGGTTGTTTCCATCTCCGGGCTATTATAAATAGAGCTGCAATGAACATTTTGGTACATGACTCTTTTTGAATTTTGGTTTTCTCAGGGTATATGCCCAGTAGTGGGATTGCTGGGTCATATGGTAGTTCTATTTGTAGTTTTTTAAGGAACCTCCATACTGTTCTCCATAGTGGCTGAACCAATTCACATTCCCACCAGCAGTGCAAGAGTGTTCCCTTTTCTCTACACCCTCTCCAGCATTTATTGTTTCTAGATTTTTTGATGATGGCCATTCTGACTGGTGTGAGATGATATCTCATTGTAGTTTTGATTTGCATTTCTCTAATGATTAATGATGTTGAGCATTCTTTCATGTGTTTGTTGGCAGTCTGTATATCTAGGTGTTCATAAAAAGAACAACCAGAACCAAAAAAATAGCATTAATATTTTTTAAAGTGAACAACGGAACTGAAGAAAACTAGGATTAGACTTTAGGGGGAGAGAGGGATTAGCAAAACAGAGGAGGGAACTCCTTCCAGCTCATTGTATGATGCCAGTATAACTCTGATACCAATACCAGAAAAAGACAACACAAGAGAAGAAAACTATAGACACAATATCCCTTAGGAACACAGAATCAAAAATCCTCTACTAAATACTAGCAAACCAAATCCAGCAACACATAAAAAGGATTATATACCATGACCAAGTGAGATTTGTTCCAGGAATGCAAGGTTGGTTCAACAAACAAAAATCAATCAATGTAATACACCATATTAACAGAATAAGAATAAAGGTTTGGTCATCACAGTAGATGCAGAAAAAGCATTTGACAATATCAAACACCGTTTCAAGATAAAAACACTCAACAAACTAGGAGTAGATGGGATTTTCCTCAACCTGATAAAGGGCATCTATGAAAAAACGCACAGCTAACATGATACTTAATGGTGAAAGACTGAATGCTTTCCCCTAAATCAGGAACAATACAAGGATGTTTTTTCTTGCCATTTCTATGTAATACTACTGGAGGTTCTCACCAGAGCAATTAGGGAAATAAAATATATAAAAGGCATCCAGATTGGAAAGGAAGAAGTAAAACTATGTCTATTTGCATACAGAAAATTACAAGAAATACACACACCAAAAAAAACACTATTAGAGCTAACAAACAAGCTCAGCAAGATTGCAGGACACAAGATCAACATACAAAAATCAATTGAGGGGACTTCCCTGGTGGTGCAGTGGTTAGGAATCCGCCTGCCAATGCAGGGACACGGGTTCGAGCCCTGGTCCGGGAAAATCCCACATGCCGCGGAGCAACTAAGCCCATGTGCCACAACTACTGAGCCTGCATTCTAGAGCCCACGAGCCACAACTACTAAGCCCACGTGCCACAACTACTGAAGCCCATGTGCCTAGAGCCCACGCTCTGCAACGAGAAGCCACCGCAATGAGAAGCCCACACACCGCAATAAAGAGTAGCCCCCACTAGCTGCAACTAGAGAAAGCCCGTGTGCAGCAACAAAGACCTAATGCAGCCATAAATAAATAAACTTTTTTTTTTAGAAAATCTATTGAGGGACCTCCCTGGTGGTCCAGTGGTTAAGACTCCATGCTTCCACTGCAGAAGGAGCAGGTTCGATCTCTCATCGGGGAACTAAGATCCCACATGCCGCGTGGTACGGCCAAAAAAGAAAGAAAAAAAAAACTTGTAAGCCTCTATAATCATATCCCCAAAAAACCCACTATTAACGATTTAGCTAATAAACTCACAATCAAAAATGAAATTAAGAAAACAATTCTACTTACAATAGCCCCTGAAGAGAATAAAATATTGAACAGACATTTCAGCAAAGAAAGTATACAAATGTCCAATAAGCACATGAAAAATGCTCAACTTCATTAGTCATTAAGGAAATGCAAATCAAAACCATAATGAGATACTACTTCACATCTGCTAGGATGCCTATAATAAAAATGACAGATAACAAGTGTTGATGAGAACGTAGAAAAAGTGGAACCCTCATACACTGCTGGCAAGGATGTAAAATCATGCAGCAGCCACTGTGGGAAACAGTTTGGCAGTTTCTCAAAAAGTTTAATATAAAGGTATCATATGACCCAGCAATTCCACTCCAACGTATATACCCATGAGAATTGAAAATTTTGCACGTGAATGTTCATAGCAGCATTCTTCATAATAGCTGAAAAGTAGAAACAACCCAAATATCTATCAACTGATGAATGGATAAACATGTAGTATATACATAAAGTGGAATATTATTCAGCCATAAGAAGAAATACTGATAGATGCTATAAATAGATGAACCTTGAAAACATTTTGCTATGTGAAAGAAGCCAAACACAAAAGGCCATAAACTGTATCATTCCATTTACATGAAATGTCCTAACCAGGCAAATCCATAGAGATGGGAGTAGGTTAGTTGTTGCCATGGGCTGGGGTAAGCAGAATGGGGAGTGACTGCTAACAGCTACAAGGTTTACAACATTTTTTAATGTTCTGGAATTAGATGGCTGCACAACTTTATGAATATACTAAAAACCACTGAATTGTATGTTTTAAAAGGATGAATATAACAGCATGTGAATTATATCTCAATATAAAAGAGAGAAAGAAGGCAAACCAAGGTACTTTTAAAATTCCAATTTAGGGGCTTCCCTGGTGGCGCAGTGGTTGGAGGTCCGCCTGCCGGTGCAGGGGACGCGGGCTCGTGCCCCGGTCCGGGAGGGTCCCGTGTGCCGCGGAGCGGCTGGGCCCGTGGGCCGTGGCCGCTGGGCCTGCGCGTCCAGAGCCTGTGCTCTGCGACGGGGGAGGCCGCAGCGGTGAGAGGCCGCAGCGGTGAGAGGCCCCCGTACCAACAACAACAAAAAAAAATTCCAATTTAAAACAGACTTTTATCAGACCTTTTCAACAGACCTTTTGTAACCTCATAACAAAGAAAGTATAAAAATACATACACATAGAGACCAATCACAGAAAGAATAATGTGTTTCAGTTCAAGGCTTACCTTCAACCCAGTACCACAATTCTGGAACCCCAGTGCACTGCTGGGGGAATGTAAAATGGTCCAACCACTATGGAAAACAGTATGGAGGTGCCTCATAAAATTAAAAATAGTGCTTCCCTGGTGGCGCAGTAGTTAAGAATCCACCTGCCAATTCAGGGGACACGGGTTCAAGCCCTGGTCTGGGAGGATCCCACATGCCGTGGAGCAACTAAGCCTGTGTGCAACTACTGAGCCTGTGCTCTAGAGCCCGTGAGCCACAACTACTGAGCCTGCATGCCACAACTACTGAAGCCCGCGTGCCTAGAGCCCGTGCTCCACAACAAGAGAAGCCATCGCAATGAGAAGCCCACGCACTGCAACAAAGAGTAGCCCCCACTCACCGCAACTACAGAAAGCCCGTGCACAGCAACAAAAGACCCAACGCAGCCAAAATGAATAAATAAATAAATAATAAAATAAATTTATGAAAAAAATTAAAAATAGAAATATCATTTGAGGGACTTCCCTGGCAGTCCAGTGGTTAAGGTTCTGTGCTTCCACTACAGGGGGCACGGGTTCGATCCCTGGTTAGGGAACTAAGATCCTGCATGATGCACAATGCAGCCAAAAAAAATTAAAATAAAAAAAAGAAATACCATTTGATCCAACAATCCCAATTTGGATATATACTCATATATCCAAAAGAAATGAAAGCAGGGTCTCAAAGAGACACTGGATACCTATGTCCACAGCAGCATTATTCACAATAGCCACCAGTGAAAACAACCTAGATGTCCCCTGACAGACGATAAACAAAATGTGGCATATACATACAGTGGAATATTACTCAGCCTTAAAAAGGAAGGAAAACCTGTCACAGGCTACAATATAGATGAATCTTAAGGATATTACATGAAGTGAAATAAGCAGTCACAAAAAGACAGAGATTATATGATTTTTCTCATATGAGGTATCTAAAGTAGTCAAATTCATAGAAACACAAAGTAGAATGGCGGTCACCGGGTGCTAAGGGGAGGAGGAAAAGGGAGTTGTTTAACTGGTACAGCATTTCAGATTTGCAAGATGAAAAAGTTCTGGAGATATGTTCTATAACAATGTGAGTATGTTTAACTCTACTGAATTACACATTTAAAAAAGGTTAAGCTGGTAAATTTTTTTTTTAAATCATGATTTTTAAAACTATATGAACCTGGAATCGTTTTGGTAGGTAGATTTTTTTAATCACTAATTCAATTTCTTTTATGGTTAAAAGACTATATAAAGATTTTTAATTTCTTCTCAAGTCAGTATTGGTAAGTCATTCTTAGTTGTTTTTAAACTGTGCTTTCCCTATTGAAGCTACGTTTTCACAGCTCATTAAATTGTCTGTTTTATCCTTACTTTCTGTAGTTACCAGATGAGCCCTATTAAAAAGTATCAAGTACTCATTTGAAGCCATAATCTATTACATACGGACTTGATCTACAAATGAGACAGATTACAATGGTGACTACTTCTTGTGGAAATTTACAGATGGCAATTTTAGGCATCTCCAAACATAAAACCTGATAAATAACAAATCCACACAGAGCAAGCCCTACTTTATGAGTAATGTGAGATCATACTTCCTAAATTCCTTCTGATATGTTCTTGAAGATTCCTTAAGGTAAAATATTCTACATTCAAATGTTTCTTCCACTAAAACCACAGAGGAAAGTGTCAAGACTGGGGGAAAAGGAAATTTAAACTACTACCCTTAAAGAGTCCTTATTTTTGCCCGTTTCAATTCAGCATGAAAGAACTAATTTTCAGTGGCCTTTTCATTGTTGTTTCAAATGAAGTGTTTTCTTCTGTTAACCATAGTAAAAATAATACCCAAATATAAATGACTGTGTAAAGAGAAAAATAACTTAAGATCAATATACAGATAAATAGATTGATTTATATTTGAAACCTATTCTAGAAGGCCTACCAAGGAATTCATGAATCAACTAGCAAAGCTGATTGGAAGCCATTATTTCTTCCATTCCTTCCAAAGGAGTCTCAAATGTGATGCACTCAAGATCTGGATATTATGTTGAGTCCCTTATGACATCTATAGATAGCCTTGGTCTCTTCATTAAAAATAAGCAAGAATAATATTTTTTTAGCTGAGCAAAAAGCTCCAGAAACATGATATAGTAGACTATTATAGAGAACTTTTTTTAACGTGGAAAATGTAAATCAAAGAGACACACTGCAAAAAAAAAATACTATCCTACCTATCCTTCATAGTCCAAGTTCAAACACCATCATTTCCAAAGTCCTTCCTTCCACTCTAGCCCACAATCCCCCCCTTCTCTTGAATTTCTAAAATCACTTGTTGGTATCACATTTTTATAGTTATCTATTGCTCATATTATTACTCTCTGCTGAGTCTGTTTCTTTAACTGAGAAATGAAAATTAGAGCAATATGTGAGGAAAATATTAAATAAGACTACTTAAGTAGAACAATGCTTAACTACCCAATAAGTACTATAATAGTTATTACTCTGCCATTTATCAAATCTATGACTCTGAATAGTCACCTTTGCTAAATCTCATTTTCTTCACCTGTAAAGTAGACATAATAATCCCTGTCGAATGATTGTCTGTGTGTGAACAGGGACAACCAATACTCTTTTGGTTCTGAGAGTATTTATTCATCATTAAGCCTAAGACAACCCCTAGAGTATTACAGTTGATCATTACTAAACCTTTGTACAACATACAGCACTCTTATTACCTTAATACTATAAAATAAGCATTTTATAAACATAAATTTTAATAGCTGCAAAAGAGTTTTTTATATGAATGTGTCATAATTCACTTAACTATGCCCTCAGTGTTGAGCATCAACCACTCTCTTATTGATATATCTACCCAGCTCCTTGTTGTTCTTTTGCCACACCAGCCCAGTACATCTCTCAATCATGGGGAATTATCCAACCACCTGCTTCCTGTTTCCATACCACAAGTGCTGAGTGCTGCTGAAGAAAAGCACAATGAGCATGGAATTTGTGCCACTGCAAATTTGCAAGTCTCTAATCTTCACTGACATTAACTATCTTATTAGTAATTCATTTATATATCAGTGGCCCTTTCCATCCCACACAGCAATCACTCTACACACCTCTTCTTTCACAATTGCCCTCTACCAGAAAAAAGAAGTCTGACCTCGCCCAATTTTCCAACCTACATTGTTCTTCAAATCCATCTCCTCCCTTCTAAGTGTTAGACAAAGGTATCTTTCCTCCTCCCCTGGGATAATAACTCCTCTCACCTCCAAACACATCACTTTCCTGTTCCATCAAATCACACCCCCCACCCATATATTCAACCTTATCTCTGCTTTATTATCTCCACCAAAATATAAGTTGTTCAATTTTTCTGTCTTTAAAAAAAAAAAATTCTGTTTCTCAGGTCTATGTCTCTCTTTTGCTACCTCTCACTTTTCCTTCACAGCAAGTTTTCTAAGAGTGGTCTATATATTTATAGTCTATACTCTCACCTCTCATCCACTCTTCAACTTACTGTAATTTGATTTCTTCTCAATAACAAGGTCCAGCAGAAACTTTTCTATCTTTATTTCACAAAATCACTTCAGGTTTTACAATGTAAGCCATTTCTAAATTTTATTTATTTTTGGCTGCACTGGGTCTTCATTGCTGTGCGCGGGCTTTCTCTAGTTGCGGCGAGTGGGGGCTACTCCTCGTAGCGGTGAGCGGGCTTCTCATTGCGGTGGCTTCTCTTGTTGCAGAGCACAGGCTTAGTAGTTGTGGCGCAGGGGCTTAGTTGCTCCGCAGCATGTGGGATCTTCCCGGAGCAGGACTTGAACCCGTATCCCCTGCACTGGCAGGCGGATTCTCAACCACTGCGCCACCAGGGAAGTCCCTGTAAGCCATTTTGTCCTTCTTGAAAATCTGCCCCTGAGCTTCCCAGAGACCAATCTTCTCTTCCTACCTGCCCTGCTACTTTTGAGTCTTGAATCTAATCATATTGCTTTAGCATACTATGCTTCAGGAGTTCTGTACTACCTGTAAGATAAAGTCCAAATTCTTCAGTGTGGAATATAAGGCCCTTGAGGGCCTGGCCCTGCTTACTTTCCTTTTTTTTTTTTTTTTTTTTTGCGGTACACGGGCCTCTCACTGCTGCGGCCTCTCCCGCTGCGGAGCACAGGCTCCGGACACGCAGGCTCAGCGGCCATGGCTCACGGGCCCAGCCGCTCCGCGGCACGTGGGGATCCTCCCGGACCAGGGCACGAACCCACGTCCCCCGCATCAGCAGGCGTACTCTCAACCACTGCGCCACCAGGGAAGCCCCCTGCTTACTTTTCTAAGCTCATTTTCTTATTACTTTCCCACAGGCACCTTTCACCCTAGCCACACCCAAACACCCACAGCTCATCCAAACACACAACACCCTCTCATGCTTTTGTACATATGGTTCCCTGTACCGCAAAGAATGCCCATTCCTCTCTTTTTCTTTCTCCCTCTCTCTCTCCTCCTCCCCCGTCTTCTTCTCCTTCTCCTTCTTCTCTCTCCTTCTCTCTCTTTCACCACACTCTCCTTCCACTTACTTTTTAATTTATTTTTATTTATTTATTTTTGAGGTACACAGGCCTCTCACCGCTGCGGCCTCTCCCGTTGCGGAGCACAGGCTCCGGACACGCAGGCCCAGCGGCCATGGCTCACGGGCCCAGCCGCTCCGCAGCATGCGGGATCCTCCCAGACCGGGGCACGAACCCGCGCCCCCTGTATCGGCAGGCGGACCCTCAACCACTGCGCCACCAGGGAGGCCCTCCACTTACTTTTTTAAGACTCAGGTCATACATAGTTTTATCCATGAAACCTTCCCTCACATTTTTAGGCCTAGGTAAGCACTATCTCCTCTTTGATTCCATAGAGCTTTGCTAACATTCTAATATAAAGCTTATCCATTATAGTATAGCTATTTACCTGTCTTTGTACTGAAACTGGAGCTCCTTCAGGACACACCTTTTCTTATTTATCTTCGTGTCTCCAGTGCTGAGTGTCTCACTGATAGAAGGCACTTGTTAAATATTTGTTGAATTAATGTATGAGATGATCAGCATTTAGGCTTACCATAGAGAAAAAGAGAAGATCCAAGAATAATTATGCTGAAAAAACAGCAATAGACTTTTATTGAAGGCAGAAAAAGAAAAAAACGTCAGCCTGAAGACAGAAAAACATTTTTGAAATTTCCCATAGAAAAAGGTAAAATGAAAAAAAGAAAAAGGTAAAATGAGCCATAAAAAAAGAATCATGATCAGTGACACTTGCTACAAATATTAACCCACTGTTTCTCTTGTCCCAAAAGTTTACCCATCCTGACCTTAGAGCCAAGCACACGCTAGAGTCAGGCAGCTTCTAGCAACTGAGATGTGCAGCTGCCTGTAGCAAAGCTTCCAGCACAAGCCCCTCACCTTAACCTCTCTAATATTTCCCTATCAGTATATCACAAAAGCACTGACCTTCAAGAAAAGTGAGTACGTGCTATATGCCAGATACCAAGCTAAGTATTATTTCATTATATGTATATGTATATTTGTGTATGTTTGTATATATATATTATAATTCTTATAAAAATCTTTGTGAATTAAGTACGACTACTCTCATTTCACAGATGAAGACCGTTCAATGTCACACAGTTGTTAAGCAGACCAAATTCAAACCAGTCTTCTAACAAAGCACAATCCTCTTTCTCTCAAGGCATCAACTACATGAAATGTGACTTAAAAGTTCCTGGCAATCTTTCAGGTACTCCTCACATCATGCGTAAGGCTAACTCTAAGCTATCCCTCTATGGCAGATGTTGTAGAATATTCAAAATTAAGATAAGACATTCACCAAGCTCCTTCTCTGCTAATGAGGGCCCTCTCTCTTTTATCTAAACTTCTAATTCCTCATTCATCAAACCCTAAGAAACAGGATTAAGTGAAATTTTTATTCTCAAATTTAGAGTCTGCAGTAGATAGAATAACAGCCCTCCAAGGATGCAGACATCCCTAGAACGTTCCTGGAACCTATGAATATGTTACATTACATGGCAAAAGGGACTTTGTAGATGTGATTCTGTTAAGAATATTGCGATGGGAAGATCATCTTGGATTATCCAAGTGAGCTAAAGAAATCACAAACATCCTCATAAGAGGAAGGCAAGAACAGTCAGAGAAGGCGATATGACAACAGAAGCAGAGGTCAGAAAGAGAGAGAGTTTTGAAGATGCAATGCTACTGGCTTTGAAATAGAGTAAGGGGCCAGGAGTCAAGGAATGCAGGCAGCTTCTAGAAGGTGGAAAAAGCAAGAAAATGAATCCTTCTCTAGTGCCTCCAAAAGGAATACAGCCTGCCAACACCTTGATTTTAGAACTTTTGATTTCCGGAACTGCAAGATAATAATATTTTAAGCCACTAAGTTTATGGTAACTGGTTATGGTAGCAACAGGAAACTAATACAGAGTTTCTATGTATTAATGCCTGAGAGTAAGAGGCAGCTCGGAGATTATCTTTCTGAAGATTAATTTTTTTAACTTAACTGTAGTATCCACTTGCAAATCTTTTCTCTTTTTAAATGTACTTTTAACATTGTTTTTGGTATATAACAACAAATCTAGGACAAAAATTATCCACAATGCCATCATTAAATTATTCTTTTCATTCTATCGTATTCTAGTTCTCTTCCTTCACCATACTCCATTTTTACATATTTGTAGTAATAGCAAGGAATGGATTTTATAGTCTACATTTTTACTAGGAACAATCCATGAGTTTTGGGGGGTTTTTTTGGTTTTTTGTTTTAATTAATTTATTTATTTATTTTGGCTGCGTTGGGTCTTTGTTGCTGCACGGGGTTTCTCTAGCTGCGGCGAGCGGGGGCTACTCTTCGTTGTGGTGCACAGGCTTCTCACTGCAGTGGCTTCTCTTGTTGCGGAGCACGGGCTCTAGACACATGGGATTCAGTAGTTGTGGCTTGTGGGCTCAGTAGTTGTGGATCGCGGGCTCTAGAGCTCAGGCTCAGTAGTTGTAGTGCACGGGCTTAGTTGCTCCGTGGCATGTGGGATCTTCCCGGGCCAGGGCTTGAACCTGTGTCCCTTGCATTGGCAGGTGGATTCTTAACCACTGTGCCACCAGGGAAGCCCCATGAATTCTTTTTTCCTTTTCATTTTGCTTCATTTTTTTCTGAGATCCTCCTAACCCTCTGTCTTCCAACCTCAGGTAAGCATCCTTTGCTGCTCCTACATTTCAAAAATACTCCTGCCTCAAGGTCTTTGTATGTTATTGTTGCTCACTCTACCTGTAATACTCTTCATTCAGCTAACCCCATGGCTCACTCATTCATTTCCTTTAGGTCTCTGCTCAGAATGTCACCTTAAGAGAAAATATCTGCAATACATGTACAATAATAAACAAGGACTGACACCCATATCTGTAATTCCTACAAATCTAAGAAAAAGAAAAAATAGGGGACTTCCCTGGTGACGCAGTGGATAAGACCCCATGCTCCCGATGCAGGGGGCCCGGGTTCAATCTCTGGTCAGGGAACTAGATCCCACATGCATGCCACAACTAAGGAGCCCTACAGTCACAACTAAGGAGCCCACCTGCTGCAACTAAGACACAGTGCAACCAAATAAATAAGTAAATAAATATTTTTAAAAATAGACAATCCAACAGAAAAACAGGCAAAAGACATGAAAAGGCATTTTATAAGAAGATAACCAAATGGCCTACATACGAAAAGATTATCAACCTCATTAGGAATAAGGAAAATGCAAATGAATTTAAACCACAATGAGATACCACTACACACTTATGAGATTTACAAAAATGTAAATGTCTGACAATACCGAGGGTTAGAGTAACATACACTGTTACAAAAGGAAATAGTTTGGCATTCTCTAGAAGGGCTGAGATACACATATTCTATAAACCAGAATTCTGAATCCTAGATATATCCTACAAAAATGCATTGATGTAAAACAAGGCATGTGTGCAAAAATGTTCATAGCAGCACTGTCCATAACAGACAAAATAGAAACTGCCCAAATATCTATCAACAGTAGGAATAAACTGTGATACACAATGAAATACCATATAATAAAAAAAGAAGAAACTACAGCTAGGTCAAAACAATATAGATGACAATTCTGAACAAAAACCACAAGAGAATACATATGGTATAATTCCACATATCTGAAACTCAAAAGAAAGGCAAAACTAAAATATATCACTTAAGAACAGGGAATTTCCTGGAGGTCCAGTGGTTAGGACTCGGTGCTCTCACTGCCAGGGGCTTGGGTTCGATCCCTGGTCAGGGAAATAAAATCTCGCAAGCTGCACAGTGCAGACCAAAAAAAAAGAAAAGAAAAGAAAGAAAACAAGGAAGTAATTGCATAAAATGTCAAGTCAATGGTTACCTCTGGTGGGAAGAAGAGAAGGGGGATATTCATTGGAAAGGGGCATGCTTTTGGCTTCCGGGAAGCTATCTTCAACATCCTTATCTAAGTGGTGGTTACAAGGTTGTTCACTTTATATGAAGTCAGTAAACTGTACATTTATGTTTTATATACTTATTAATATGTATTTTATGTCACAATAAGGTTAAATCACCATATCAGTGAGGCCTTCTCTGATTACCCAAAATAAAACAGTAATTCCTTCTCTGACTTCCATCTCCCTGAGCCAGTAGCTTTTTTTTGTTTTGTTTTTTCCTTTTTTTGGGGGGGATGTGTCACATGGCTTGTGGGATTTTAGTTCCCCGACCAGGGATTGAACCCGAGCCCTCCACAGTGACAGTGTGTAGTTACAACCACTGGACCACCAGGGAATTCCTAAGCCAGTAGTTTTTTTCCTCTATAGCCTTTGTCTTCACCTAACATAACTATGTATTTACTTCTTAATTAATTTGTTTACTGTCGTATCTCCTCCTGCATAAACAAGCACTTTGTTTTGTTCATTGCTATATTCCCAGCCATTAGAAGAGTACCTAGAATAAAATACACATTTACACTTCTCTCCATATGATCCAAAGCTGCCCTTCCTCTTTAAATTGTGTCTCTTAGTTTATGGTACCACCATCTCCCAAGCCAGAAAACTAAAAATCATTCTAGAGTCTTTGATTTTTCTCAAAATAGTCTCTAAGTCCCATCAATTCTACTTTTTAAATAACTCTCCTATTCATTCTCTCTGCTACTACCTTACTTTAGAGGGTTTTTTTGGGGGGGGTGGGGGGCAGGTAATTTCCACTTATTTTTTTTAAATGATTAGAAGATAAAACAGAAACATAATCTCTAGTTACAAATATAAAGTGGGTATGTATGTAGAACTATGCGTCAGTAGTTAAGATTGGCTAAGGCAGTCTCTGTTGCTAAAACAAAATTAAATTATAGTAAAAATCTCCATGAGTCCACATGAGTTCTTATGCACAGGGTCTCCCCCCAACCTCCATATTGTTCTTTTTTTTTTTTTTCCCACTTATCTTAGGCTTTCATAACATCTTTCATCTGTACTGAAATAGCCTCCTAGAGAGTTTACTTTCTTCAATCTGGCTTTCCTCCAATCTGTTTTTCACTTTGCAGCCAATATATTCTTTTCCCTACTTGAAACCAATCAGTCAGTGGCTCCCCAACTGCCCATAGGAAAAAATCCAGCCTCTAAGTGTAGCATTCAGGGCCTTTCATCAATTGGCCCTCACCTATCTCTCCAGGTTCATTTACCACCACTTCCTACCCCACACTTGTTTCAACAAAACTGAATTAGTTACAGTTCCCAAATACACCAAGTTGTGTGCATTTACTCAGGCTGCTACCTCTCTACTACCCCACCAGTAAACCAATCATTCCCTCTTCTATTTATACATTTTTCTATTACTATACTTAAAACATTCATTCAATCAATATTTACTATCTCTATGTGCCAGAGACAGTGCTAGGTACTGGAAACCCAGCAGTTAATTAAGGACTCAGCTCTTATCCTGATGGAACTGATAATCTAATAAAGACTAAAGATGCTAAACAACTAATTATAACTGTGGTTAAGGATTATAAAGTGGGTAATACAGTATACAAGGGAAATGTATGTTAGATGATAAACATGAGAAAGGGAGGAAGTTATAAAGAGAAGTACTACATGCATTTGTTTACATGTGGGTACTCCTTAATTACAGTCTGAGCTCCTTAAGGACAAGGATTATGCCATCTTTATATCACTAGTCAGGACAGTAAATAGTAACATACAGTAATGTGCATTGACTATATTACAAAGATCACTGCCCTGTTAACTCCTAGGCTAATACCCCTGGCCAGGCAAATGCAGTGATCTTATTGGCCAGGCCTGGGTCACGTGCCCACCCTTAAAGCCAATGGCTTAGATCAATTCTACCTAAGCCACACTGATTGCAAATAGGGGAGGAATGGTTCCAAGACAAAAATCAGGAAGCTGTTACCCAAATAAGAGGGAAGGAAAAACAAGAAAAAAAAAAAGAGGGAAAGGAAGCTGGACAGGCAAAAAACAGCCAGCAGTCCTCTCTTTAGTGGACATTGTAATTATCTCCTCAAAACCTGTCTTGTTCCCTCCCCACACTGGTAAGGAGTTTATGTGGGACTGACCCCTTCCCCAGCTCCAGGAGTAGGCCCTGATTACACACAGCAGTAGTTCTCAAAGTGTGGTCTGCAGACCAGCCAAATCAGTAACATCTGGAAACTTGTTACAAATACAAATTTTTAGAACCCAAACCTACTGAATCAGAAACTCTGGGGGTAAGGCCTAGCAATCTGTGTTTTTACAAGTCCTCCAGGTGGTTCTGATGCACTCTCAAGTTTACCAGACAGAGAAAGCTACAATTAATAGTTCAAGGAATCCAGATTTTAAGACAGTGATCCTTTGAGACACAGGAATAGTCTAAGTAGTGACAAACTCAGGATTTCTGTGTTATATTTGTGGGAAGCATCCTTTTTTCCCACCCAGAATTGAGGAAACATGTAGTCCCAGGAGCCACAGGCAATCATCTTGTACTACCAGGGAAGCCAGCCTGAGGAAAAAACTGATATAGGGGAGAGCCAAGAGAAATGCAGAAAAACAGGGCCAAAGCCTGACAGTCTTAATCAAACCCAGCCAGGGACCCCCATTCCCTTTTTTTTTTCAACTGAAGTATAGTTGATTTACAATGTTGTGCTAATTTCTGCTGTACAGCAAAGTGACTCAGTTATACACATATATACATTCTTTTTTTATATTCTTTTCCATTATGGTTTATCCCAGGAGATTGGATATAGTTCCCTGTGCTATACAGTACAACCCTGTTTATTCCCTCATCCCCTTTCAACTTTTCAACTACACAAACCCATAAATTCTCTTTGCTTACACCAATTTGAGTTGGGCTTTTTGCTACTGAAACTAAAAAATCCTGATATCCATTACAACAAGTTACATGTCTATCCCTACACATCTATCTCCATGGGGAGAATGTACTAGGAAATAGTGTCTATTCAACTGTCCAGCCTCTCTCTAAATTAGGCTTGGCAAACTTAAAAAATAAAAACACAAGACACCCAGTTAAATTTGAATTCCAGATAAACAATGAATAACTTTCTAGTATAAATATGTCCCAAATATTGCATGGGACATACTGAATGTATTTTATCTGGCAACTCTACTCTAAATGCCCATTGTTGATCCCTAGGAATCAAAAGAGAGGCCCACGTCAATCTCAGTCAGACAGAAGTGATAACTTCTCTTACATAGTTCATGACTACTAGGAAAAAGACTAAACTCCCAAGTCCTGAGCTAACATCCTACAACAGGTCTGAACTACCTGATTGTCTTAAGGAAACTTCTTTCTAAAAGTCAAACATGTTATACCCTCTATGGCAGAGAAGTGTGACAAAATGAAATATGTTGCTATATGAGTATTCATAGCTTCTTTTCTTTACTCCCTTGGTTCCTGGCCCTTATTATACAGATCAGAGTAATGAAATAGGCAAAGGAGAGAGCTGAAAGGGAAACAGGTACTCCTGGAAGAGAAACTAATAAGTTTGAGAAAGGGAGGAAAGAAACAAAAACAATGAGACTGTTCAAGTTGCTATAGAGTCTGGCAAGTTTTAAAAGAGAGAAGGAAGTTTGGGATTAACTGTGCAAAGATACTGATCAAAAATGGAGAAATCAGGGACTTCCCTGGTGGTCCAGTGGTTGCGACTCCGAGCTCCCAATGCAGGGGGCCTGGGTTCGATCCCTGGTTGGGGAACTAGGATCCCACATACCACAACTAAGCCCATGTGCCACAACTACTGAGCCCGTGCACTGCAACTAGAGAGCCCGCACGCCACAACTACTGGGCCCACGCACTCTAGAACCCACATGCTGCAACTAGCAAAGCCCACATGCTGCAACTAGAGAGCCCGTGCATTACACCTAGAGAAGCCTGCGCGCTGCAACTAGAGAAGCCCACGCGTGCTCTAGAAGCACACTCTAGAGCCCGCGCACCACAACTAGAGAAGCCCATGTGCCGCAACTAGAGAAGCCCATGCGCCACGATGAAGACCCAGTGCAGACAAAATTAATTAATTAATTATTTTTAAAAAGATACTCTTAAAAAAAATGGAGAAATCAGATTTTAAGTAGTAATGCAATATGGTATGAATGTAATCCCCTTTGGCATTTTTGAGAAGCTGGAATAAAGATTTAAATTACTTTTCAATTCAATTTAAATGTTAGGCTGGTGCTTCATCTGAATGGAACAGAGGCGATATGTCACAAAGCATCCCAGCTTAATAATAAAAATAATAACAACAACAGATACCTGCTCTAGGTGTCTAACATGTACTGATTCATGTAATTCTCACAACAACCCTACAATGGGGTTAATATTCTTCTCCCTGCTATACAGATTAGGAAACCGTCCAGGGTCACAAACCAGAAGTGGACAGGGCTAGAAATGGAAATCCAAGCAGCCCGAGTTCAGAGCTCCTAAACACTGAGCAACACTTCCCTATTTCAAAGCAATGTCTACACTCAAGCACTTAAGCATTCCACTAATAAAGCAAAAACACATAAATATAGTTTAATTATTCTAAAACACTAACAACTTTAGCACATAAAGTAAAATGACACATATATGGCATGGCTTCCTTCTCTTTAATTTCTTCTCCCCTTCAAAGCCCACCATAGAAACTTAGAACTTTAAGATAATTTTCTTTTCAAAGTTACTTTTGAAATTAAATTATAGTACAGTCTAGATTTATACAGTAATGTTTATCAAAGCAACTTATGAGTAAGCCTTCATCAAATAACTAAGGCCACATATTATGCTGCTTTGCACTCAGATGGCAGAGATTAGAAATTATAACACTTCAAAAAAGAGAAAAATCCATCCAAAATATATAGTTTTGACATAATTTTAAAAGCTAAATCTTTTCATCACTAAAGCATACTTAAAGCTAAGAAATTAGAAAATAATTAAGTCAGTTTAGAAATGACAAGCTACATAACTGGTCATAATATTCAGAATCCAACTACTTTCACCACCTCCTCAGCGTCCACCCTTGTCCAAGCCACCACCATCCCTCAGCTTGTTTATTGCAGTAGCTTCCTAACCAGTTTCTCCACTTCCACCAGCAGCCAGAATCATCCTTTTAAGCCAGGAATCATAATACATCACTGTTCAATACCTTGGATGGCTTCTCATCACAGTTAAGGTTTTTTTAATTGAAGTATAAGTTGATGTACAAGTTACAGGTGTACAGAATAGTGATTCACAATTTTTAAAGGTTATATTCCATTTATAGTTATAAAATATTGGCTATATTCCTCAGTCAAGTTTTAAAAGCCAAAGTTCTTACAATGTCCTACATGGTCTTCCCCACCATCCACACCATTACTTGTTTTGAAATCTTACTAGTTTCCCTTCATTCCACTCCAACCACACTAGCCTCGTAGACGATCCCTGAATACATGACACACACGCTCCTGCCTCAGAGTAAGTCATATGGTATCCCCTCTACCAGGCACACTCCCCTGCCCTCTCAGCTCCCATATATCCACCTGGCTAGCCCCCTCATTTCCTTTAGGTCAGGCCCTCCCTGTCCTATTATTTAAAATAGCAGGTCCCCCACCCAGCACTCTCTTTTTGTTCTCTGCTTTTTCTCCATATCATTTATTACCATCACTATGTATTTCACTTATGAATTTGTTTATTCTTTGCTCTCTCCCCTCCCTTAAAAACGTATACTCCAAAAAAAAAAAATGTATACTCCATGAATACAGTGAGCTTTGCTGTTCTGTTCACTGCTATACCTAGAACACTATCTGGCAATCAAATATTTGTTGAAAAACATGAATTAATCAATACACACGAACAAAAACATTTTTGGATGCTTAATATGGTCTGGGCACGTTAGCTGCTTTACAGTTGTTAATTCTCACAACAATCCTACTGAAGTAGGGACCATCATCATCCCCATTTTTTAGGTGAGGAAACCAAAACACAGAAAACATAAGTAAATTGCTCAATGACATATGCTAGGAAGTGGCAGAGGCACAATCTGAACTCAGGCAATCTGATTCCAGAACCCTCTCTCTTAACAGCCCCACTATATTGCCTCTAAATTTCTAACTAGTTAATACATTTTAATTGAAATGTATGGGTTGATCTATGGGTTACTTTAAGTGTCCTAACTTTTAACGTCAGTCATTCAAATCATAAATCATTCTACAAGTCCAAGGCTTCATATACCAAACTTACTTAATTTACTAAACTTTGAAATTTGGAGTTTACAGTTTTACAAAATTCTCTCTTCACACTCATTTACTTGATATACTAATATACTCTATTCCAACACCTACATGACTCAAGTAAGGAAACCGTCAACCAGAGAAGTTAGCTTCCTCATCTTCTAGAAAGCAACTGGTAAGATAGGAAAAGGCCTGTCTTATATTTAACTATCAGTACTATGTGACCCTGTGAATTCCAATTTATAAAATGAAAATGGGTTTCATAATACATCACTATACTAATTAGATTTTAGTTTTGAAAAAGAAAAACAAATTAACTCGCTAATTCTTTTCATTTCCAAACACAGAGACGAGAACTTTGAAAGAGCTATGGTTCTCCAAATTACCTTCCAGATTGGCCACTGTTGTTTGCCTACCTAGAATTCATCCCCTCCTTCTTCCTTCCTAATAGAATCCTTCCCCAGTATAATGCCTCAGGGGAAGTCAACACCACTCCAGATTCAGGCACAAACTCAGTTAGTTTGATAGTAATCACTATTGAACCATTCCTGATGGGTTGAGGAATGGACATACTACCCAATTCTGGCCAAAAAGGTCTGAAAGAAGCCTGCTAGAGGCTTTTGGAGAAAGTTTCCTCTCTCTGTAAATAGAGGCACAGGAAGAGACATCTTCCTTCTTTTAGAAGTTGTGTGTATGGATGTGATGCCTGTAAGCCTATCCCATGGAGAGCAGCAGAACTGAGCAATGGAAAGAATATGGGTTTTTACTGACATTGTTGAATTTCTGTAATCAACCAATGCTGAAGCCTATTATATGAGAAGATAAAATTTCTTATTTCTTAAGCCATGTTGAATTAGGTTCTGCTGCTTACAGCTGAAAACATACTAACTACATACTTTTTTATGAAACATATCCCAGGACTAACCTCAGAAAAAAAAGTTTGTGGTTAAATAGAATTAGTTCAATAAATATGCTATATCCCTACAAATGAATACAATCCTATTATTTAAAATGATATTGACATGAATAGTTATTGTCATGGGAAAGTGTTCATGACAAATTAAATGAAAAAAAAGCAGGTGTTGGGCTTCCCTGGTGGTGCAGTGGTTAAGCACCCACCTACCAATGCAGGGGACACAGGTCCAATCCCTGGTCCGGGAAGATCCCACATGCCGCAGAGCAACTAAGCCCATGTGCCACACTACTGGCCTGCGCTCTAGAGTCCATGAGCCACAACCACTGAGCCCATGCACCACAGCTACTGAAGCCCACGCGCCTAGGGCCCATGCTCTGCAACAGGAGAGGTCACCACAATGAGAAGCCCTTGTACCGCAACGAAGAGAAGCCCCAGCTCACCGCAACTAGAGAAAGCCCATGCGTAGCAATGAAGACCCAATACAGTCAAAAATAAAAATAAATTAAATAAACTTTTTTTAAAAAGCAGGTATTTAACTGGGTGAAAGGTATATGGGAATTCTCTGTACTACTTTGCAACTTTTCTGTAAATCTAAAACTATTCTCAAATGTAAAAGTTTGTATAAATACCTTAAAAAGCAGATATTTACAGTACTGTCTCATTTGAATTTGAAATGAGAAATACACACGTGAAAGAATATATCTAAAGGTGATCACAGTGGTTATTCTGTGTGGTAGGATTGGGAGCTCTTACTTTCTTCTTTTTACTTATCTGTATTTTTTATCTTTTCTACAATGACTATGTAGTATTTTTGTAGTGCTTTTAATAAGAAAAATAAAATTTATCTTAAACTATCTTTAAAAAAAGGTTTGTAGCTAATTCTACAAATGCATATTAGAAGTTCAACATGAATTATACCATACTGAGTGACTCAGCTGTAGAGTTAGAAAGTTAAAAAGGATACATGTGAAAGAACGAACTCTAAAACAGTATTCTTCTACCACAATCATTTCAATAAGGCCTTCTCCAAAACAATTTATACACAAATTTTAAATTTTGACTCATGATTGAATTTATTTTTTCTTAAGTTTAAAAAAAAAGAAACTAGGGAATTCCCTGGTGGTCCAGTGATTAGTACTCGGCACTTTCACTGCCATGGCCCGGGTTCAATCCCTGGTCGGGGAACTAAAATCCTGCAAGCCACGTGGCACAGCCAAAAAAAAAAAAGAAACTATAACAATAAGTATTTAAGATTACATAGCTACATGCTCTGGATTTGTTGCCCTATACCCTAACACACGGGTAGACAACTAATCTGGTCCACAAACAGAACATCAGACAGGAAATCCAAGGCTGGATAATGGCGGATGGTATGACATCATGGTGTTGACTTTGGCTTTGTGTTGGCCCATATTCACAGGGCACAGGGCAGTTTTTATATTAACGTGGGACATGCAAAATGGTATGATCTGGCAGGCTGGACCTAGCCTACTGACTCTTTTATTAAAAAAATTAGATAACCCTCTTACTTTATATGAACTTACAAATAATACACAAGGAACAAAGAATATACCATATATGGGCAAACAATTTGGAAACTGATTTATAAGGCTCTATGCTTGACTTTACCTTGCTATCCCAAGTCAGGTCCTACACAATCTAAATTTAATTGGGATAGTAACACATTAAGTAAATTAAATCTACATTTAACCCAATACTGTGTTAAAACTAGCCTAAGAAACTTTCAGAAACTTACTACTCACTTTAATTGTTCCAAATTTCAAATGTGACTTTTACATGAAACCATAAAATTTTGCTGATAACATTAAGTATTGGAATTTTTCATTATTTCTTTTGTTAGAATAAATTACCTTTATAAGTTTAAAGGTCACATGTTGATAATAAATAATATCAATATTTTGAAACAAGTCACAAATGAAGCTGGTTGGGTCCACAGGTCTAAGATTTAACAAAATATTTGGACACTGGGTATTTAGAGAAAAAAAATAGATACAAAAGAAATATGACAGCTTGACCTCAAGCAGCTTACCGTGTTGGGGAGATAAATTATATTCACAAAATAATTAATGCCATAATATAACATGATTTTGTGTCAAAATAACAGACCTTAGCCCTAGATAATTAAGGGGTTCAGTGCTAGAATTTTCAGAGGAAGAAAAAAAGGAAGAAGGACTTGCAAAGGATCCTGATTTGAAGATGGGGTGGGATGGGCATAATCTAACACAAGAAGCGGCATAACCAAAAGGCTGGAGGTGGAAATAAGCAAGGTATATTGAGGGGATAAGCAAGGTATATTGAGGGGATAAGCAAGGAATTGGGCAAGATGAGAAATGAGAATAGAGGAGTAGTAATTAAGTTGGAAATGTAAATTGGAACCATATTACTAAAGACTATGTAAGCCAAGTTTAAGAATATAGCCTCTGCTTAAAGGAAATGGAGAGCTGCTAATTATTTCTAAATAGAGCAGTAAGACGATGAAAATAACATTTCTGTAGGATTAACCTGGCTGAAGAATTCAGGATGAATTTAGGGGGGAGGGGAAAAAAATTAGAAATAAAGCAATCACTTAGGAGGCACTGATTAGGAGGCATTAGAGTCAGGCAGACAGACCTGCTCTGCTACTTGCTGGCTGTGAGGCACTGAATAATTTACTAAACACATTTATGCCTCAGTTTCCTGTCTGTAAAGTGGGATACTAATAGTGCTTATTTTATAAGGTTGTGGTATGGCTAAAGGAAATACTACATATGAAAGCATTTAACATAGCGCTTGTTCTGTAATAACTACTCAACAAATGTTGGCAACAATTACCGTATTACAAACCATTTCAAAGGCTAGGTGATGAGGAACAAGGGCAATAGAAACTAAAAAGAAAGGATGACTTGAGTCATATTTCCATAGACTCATGAGATGTTATAACTAGAAAAGACCCTAGAGAATTCTTCCAAAAACAAAACGGCCCCAGTTTAAATGTCAAGGATGAGACAAGAATGGAGCAAGATAGCTCAAGAGGTTTTGACTGCAAGAGTGTCCAAAGCAGTAGAGTTAAGATAATTAAATATTATCAATATCTTTAAGAGGGACTTTCCTGGCGGTCCAGTGGTTGAGACTTCGCCTTCTGGTGCAGGGGGTGAGGGAGCTAGGATTCCTCATGCCCCGCAGCCAGAAAACCAAAACATAAAAACATTGTAACAAATTCAATACAGACTTTGAAGGTGGTCCACATCAAAAAAAAAAAATCTTTAAACAAAAATATGCTTTAAAATATAAGCTACAATGAACTGAATATATAACATGTGCCAAACACTGTGCTAGATTATGATATAGTACTTCTAATTCCCAGAACAACTGTGAAAGGTACGTATTAGTTCAATTTTACAAAAGAGAAAATGGATGCTCACAGAGGTTAAGCACTAGGCACGTAACCTTGGGCAGAGTAAGAAGCAAAGCTAGGTATGGGACCCATACCATCTGTTTCCAAAGCCTGTGTTCTTCCTACTACATTCAGGCTGCATCCCCCTTTAATATCAATAAAAATTATATCATATCACACAGACATATTTGTAATTATTTTTCTATCTACTTTGTTAAATATGGTGACCATAAACATGTCCAATCTTTTCTACATTCTAAGATAAATATAAAAAATGAGAATAAATTTTAAAAGCATTATAAAATGAAGACTTACCATATTTCTAATGAAACATAGTTGGATATACTATAAACTATAATATATTAAATGAAAGCAATGACTAATCTTTTTCAATAAGAACATGCAGAAAAAGTTGGCATGGCTTTTTACATCATTTGATGATATTAACATTTGTCCCATACTACAGCATCATTAAAAAGTGACACGTAGCTCATAAAAGAAATACCTTACTACACATAGGAGAAGCATTTTACATAAGATGAATCCATCAAATGTTCAGAGTTATAAAGAAAAATTACACAGAAGCAGAATGCTCAGTCTGCTAATAGTAAGGACCACATGGTGGCAGGTGACCTATTTCTTCAGTGTTGCTTCTCAGCAGATATTTTCTTCAACCACAGGGCCAGTATGCTAGTTCTCCACCAGAATGTTACTTAATCTAAATTTTACCAGGATGAAAATACCAAGTATGCCAAAGCAAGAACGTTTCCTGAAACAACCTTTTCATTTGGCTTCAAAAAAGTCAGAAGATACTTTACTGGGTTGGCCATCAAACTATGTAGTCAAGTAACTACTAAACCAGTACTTCTCAAAGTGTAGTCCAGAGACCAATGAGAGTCCCCAAGACCTTTTCAGAAGGTCCAACAGATCAAAAATACTTTCAGAATGTCACTAAGACATTACTTGCCTTCTGTACTCTCATTCATTCACAACTGTGTAGTGGAGTTTTCCAGAGGCTATGACCTGTGGTATCTCAACAGACTGAATAGAGGAACAGACTTAGGAATTTACATGTCTTCCATTTAAGCCAGACATTAAAGATTAAAAAGCCAGACATTAAAGTTATTTGCAAAAACATAAAATGATGCCACTCTTCCCATTTTTTTGTTTGTTTTTTGGGAAATATAGCTATTTTCTCATTTTAAAGTTATGTTAACATATAATGCTTTATTATTTCTAAATGAATTAAATATTTTTAACTTCTCAGTTTTATTCTAATATAAATTTCAATAGATACAACCCACTTAAACAGAAACTCTTTGGGATCCTCAATAATTTTTAAGAGTATAAAAGGGGTACTGAGGGCTTCCCTGGTGGCGCAGTGGTTGAGAGTACGCCTGCCAATGCAGGGGACACGGGTTCGTGCCCCGGTCCGGGAAGATCCCACATACCGCGGAGCGGCTGGGCCCGTGAGCCATGGCCGCTGAGTCTGCGCGTCCGGAGCCTGTGCTCCGCAATGGGAGAGGCCACAACAGTGAGAGGTCCGCGTACCGGGAAAAAAAAAAAAAAAAAAAGAGGGTACTGAGATTAAAAAAAAAAAAGAGAACCACTTTTCTAGACCTTCCTGTATTTATGTTTTGCCAAACAATTAAATTTTTAATTTTCTAGTGACCACTGAGGAGATGTTGCTGCCGTACAGATTATTTCAGAAATTTGTCTTAATAAGAACAAAAAAAGTCTACAGACAATCTGAAAAAGAATTGTATCCATTAGTTTAAAAAATAAATCATTTATTACATCTCCTCAAAATAAATACAATAACAATGTCAAAACTAAAGTGCAAGCTAATAGACCACTATCTATAAGCTCTGGGCATGAGTTTATGATCAGTTATGTACTGGTAATCCTCCAATAGCCCCTATACCAAAAACAGGGCTCTCTGAGAGGCCTATCCGGCAACTGTTCTGTTATGGAATAATCCTGATTCCCAAATCACAACAGGACTAACTGAGATGCTTAAAAGCAATTCTCTGTACCATAATCTTAACATCTCCAAAATAAAAAGTTTTGTTTCATCTAAACAGTTCAGTATTTCCCAGTATTTCTGGGAAATACATAAACATTAAGACACCAAAGTCCCATCTGGATCCAATCCTTACGTTGTCAATAAATTGTAATAGATGTAGCAATCCATGCAGTTATTAGAAACCTTCAGGATGCAGGGTAATGGTAGTTTTTGAAAATACAGGCTGGAGGGAAACACCTTTCAATACTAGTTTTTGAGGCTGCTGGAAGCAATAACAGATAAAAACTTCACATTTATGCTTCAGTCTAAAATTAAAATGAAAGCCATACTTTGAAAACTGTAATATTAATATTATAGTTAAGGAACCTAAGTCAACAACTGTTTAATTTGAAAGTTACTTAACCCTAGGCTATTGCAATAGCCAAGAAATAAGGTGACCAAAGACCTTAAGTAGAAAAGCACTTAAAGGCTAGAAAGAAATGATGCTCCTTAGGTATTCATTAATTCACATATTTATTAAATTGTCTACTACTTGCAAGACCTTGAGCAAACTAAGAAGCTCATAAGCTGGTGGGAAGATAATTCCAAAGGGGGAAGTATACATAAATAAATGCAGAAGCTACTCTAGACAGAATGGAAGAAGTTCTATCTGAGAAGTGCTAGAAGAGGGAGGGAAGGATGTCTCCTAACAGAAGGGATCATGGAACATACATTCTGGCATAGAAGGCATCTCACCAGGCCCTTAACATATATAAGATTCCAACCCAAAGTGAAAGGCATCCGAGGAAGAGGAAAACACACACAGTAAGGAACAGCAAGTATAAAATAGCTTCCACAGAACTTGTGATGGACTCCAGGAGGAGAAAAGACTGGAATATTAGGCTGGAAGCAAAAATAAAGGGACTTACATGACAGGATAAGCAAGAAAGGGCTTTTTTCCAGTAGGCAAAGGGAAGCCATTGGACGGTTTTTAAAGTCATCGGAAGATTTACCATTGGAAGGTAAATCATCAGATGATATTTAAATAATACTGTGGATTGGACAGAGTAGAAACGGGGAGAACAGTCAGTGCACTATCACACCAGTCCAGGCAGGAAATAAGAGCTTGATCTGGGACAGGAACTAGGAAAAAGGCAGATACAAGACATGCTGCAACCTCTTCACTAAAAATTAACTTAGTTTTAAATGTTTTGAAACTTAATTTACCACACAAAACAAGGTTGTTCACATTATTTACATTACACTTTTACTTCACTTCATAGGCAATACTTCAGCATACTCAAGTGTGCTTCCTTTTTAAAAAGCTGTAAGGAATAACTAACTGTATTCTACATTAAGACTATAAAATGGGTAATAAAGAGCAGCATAACCATACTTTCAATATTCTGACTAGAATCACAGTATGCAAAATTTCTTTTAACGATGAACATTTTAAACTCAAAAGTTTATTTCCATGGAATACACAAAGTTTGGATCAGAATTTTCTATACAATCTTGTAAGACCCACACTACTACATAATAGTTCACTTTTCTTAAAATCATTTCTGGACAACTCAACTCAACTCGGTCTACACTTCTACCAGGCCCATATTTTTCAAATATTAGTGCCTTCTTCATTTTCTCCCCTCCTCCCCACTCACCTCTCCGCCCAACAAATTCCCTTTGTATGTCTGCAAGGCAAGATACTATGTGATACAGTATGATTCTAAGGCAGTTCGAATATATAATTCTTACAGTAACAGAAATCTAGAATTATTAACCTTACTTTTTACAGGAGAGGAACCAATGATGTACTAAATTTCCATTTATGTGAATGATAAATGCATCTAATAGAAATGATGCTTTACCATTAGGGGGAAACAAAGGGGGAAATACACACAATAGATGGGTGGCAAATCTCACAAACTTTGCAAAATACAAAAAAAGCTGCATCTGGATTGCAGTCACAATTATAAAAGCAAATAAAGAAGGCTCCAAAATGAAGGGAAAAGAAAAAATTCTAAGTGATCATTAAGAGTGAAAAAGGTTGATTCAATATTAGTACTAGTTTTTAATGTAACATCATTTAACACTCTATCTCTCAAAAAAAAAGAGGATAATTCACTGTTCACAAGGACACAGGAAATAATTTCTACATACATCCTATAAGACAGTTATACTTCATTACACTTTCATGGGCTCAAATCCTTTCAAAGGCTTCCAAAAACACATAGTCTTATGATAACTGAGATTCCCCAATGACACACAATTTATTCTATAGGCTTAGCTATAACACATTTTTTAAAGACATAACGAATTCATCCTCAACAAAAATAGTCACAAAGGCCCTCTACTTATTCAAAAATCATTACATAAAGCGCTGTCTATAACTGCAAACAGGGTTTGAAAATCTGACAGCTAATAATCATAAAATGGGGTAGACTTTAAAGAAAAAAAATTACCCAACTTTTCCATTTTTCCTTCCTTTTCCTTTCCTACCAGATACACAAAATGTCTGTAAGGATCTCAGACAAAGCTCTAAAGTAAAAATACAGTGTATGTGTACTTTACATTATGTATACTCAAACCTATCTCACATATGTACACATCACATATATTCACACAAAAAAGGTTTCTCCTTTTTTTACGCTAAGAATTGAAGTTACGTTAAATTCTATCCCATAAATGAAGTTAAATCACCATAAATTAAAGAGTAATAAAATAGGGCACGTAGATCTGAGTGACTATATTCTGAAAAGAAAAACCTGAGACTAAGGCCTTGACTGAATAAAAACGCCCAATCCCTGAAAATCACTAACCGGCATTCGGTTTCCGTGAGAGAAAAAGGGGGTCTTAAAACGAATCATCACATAGGTAACCCAGTTTCAGAAGTTAACGAACGTAAAACACAGCGAACCAAAGAAAACAAACGTACGAAATGACAAGCTTTAAAGAATTTCCCCAAAGGGAAAGACTGACTTCAAGACTGGGATATAAAGCATCCTTTGCAGGTAGAAGAATCTTTAATTGAAAAAGAAAAAAAAGGGGGGGTGGCGGTGGTGAAGGGTACGACAAAAAACCGAACGACAAGCAAAGGCAAAGAAGTAAAAGAAACGGGTCTCTCCTCCCATCCCCCACCCCAGCCCCCACCCCCACTCTCACAGGACAATAGGATCGGGGTCCTAACTGAAAACTTTAAACGTGTAAACCAGAAGCAGTTTTACTGCAGCTCTAACTGCAAATCTGCCCCTCATCCCGAACCTAGTTCACCCAAGAATACTTCTGCCCTGAAAACATCACCAAGGTTTTGTTAAACACAAATCAGACCCATCACAAGATTCTCTTTTTTTTCTCCCAAGTACCTGGAGGATCCATTTCAATATAAAATATCAGTTCTGTCGAATAGGGCATCATCACCTCCCTCCAGTCTGCGTCATCGCGGTCCATACTCCACACCGTATTGTACATCGCGCTGTCAGGGGCAGGTCGTCAGGAAATATATAGAAAGCATATATTTTTTTTTATCTGCTATTTAAAAATCTAAAAATATATATCTGTAAAAGTCCCACTCGGAAATGTACTTCGGGGTTTCCAACGGCCGGTACAAGTCCAGCCAAGTACCAGGACAAGGACGGGGTCCTTTTCCCCTCTCCTGCTTTGGCAGCCAGCAAAATGCCCCCCGAACGTTCAATCTACGGGCTCTTCTCCTCGAAGGGGTACAGAAAGGCTTGGGGGGCGGAGGGCAGAAGTGTTAAAAAGCGGCTTCCCCAAAATCCCTCCTACACAGTCGTTCTCCAAAGAGAAAAGCTCCCACCGCCTTCAAATCTTTCCGCGGAAGCCACTTTTGTGTCCTTCGAGAGAGGGAGAACAGAGAGGGGGGGAAAAAGAACGCGCTGGGAGAAAGGTGGGTAAGTGACAAAGGAAGGCATAAAAAGGAGGTTGGGTATTGCGTTCAAGTTTCGGGGTCCCACTGGTCTGCGGGGAGAAATCCCCTCAGGGGCCAGGACTCGGGCTCCGGTCCGGTCGGGCTAGGAACCGAAGCTGCTGCAGCCTGGGGATGGGGGCCCGTCCGAGTGTCCAGTTATCTCTGCTTGGCCGTGCGCTCCCGCCCGGCTGCAAGCAAGCTCGCCAGCGCCGGCTCCCCTCACGCTCTGCCCTGACTCAAGCCACTAGAGTTTCATTTTAACGGCGCGGAGGGGGGACACCCTCCCCCGCCCCCACGCTCTCCCGCTGAGGCGCCACCTAACCGCGCCGAGCAGGGGGGATGGCCAGCATCGCCACTGCCCCTTCCACTCTATTCCGCCTCGAATGTTGGGGTTTCTGTCAGGTGCCTGAAAGACTGTTTAAGAAGCTGTCCTCCGCCTCGGCTATCAACTCTCCCCACCGCTCCCTAGGCCTCGGCTCCTTAACCCTCCAACCTTTCTCCCCCCAGCCTCAATCAGAATGGTAGGGCCCGGGCGCTGGCCACTCGCCAGGAGTCAGTGCCGGGAGCACGCGAGCCGCGCGGGGAGGGAGAGGCGAGAGGGGAGGGGGGGGGAAAATGAGAGGATGAAGTGGCTGGTGATTGGCTGAGCCTGGTTGCCGGAGCCCGGAGCCTGCGTCTTTTGTCTGCCTTGCTCCAGCTGAGGAGCGGGAGACGGCTGCGCGCCCCAAGCGAGCCAATCAGGAGCCAGCCGGCGCCGGCCGGTGAGGCGGCGATTGGTCGCAGCCCAGTTACTAAGCGGGACAAAGGCAGAAGGGGGAAAGAAAAGAGGAGGAAAAAAAAAAGAAGAAAGAAAGAAAGCGCAAACGGCGGTTACTGACAGGCTCGGCGAGCGCTCAGGGGCTCAAGCTGCCCGGAGACAGGCGGGGCTCCCGCTGAGGCTCGGTCCGCCCGGACGAGTTAGGAGAGGGGGAGGACGGGCTGGCGCGAGACACCTCTGCCCGGAGACTGGCCGCGGGGGAGGGGAGCGGACAGAGAGGGCGCGTGCTGTCACTTGGCGGGACGCGCGCTCTTCTGGTCCTTAGGAGGTCCCCGGTTAGAGCCCCTCCCCACGGACCTCTTATCCGAGCTGAGACAGTCCGCCCCACCCCTCATGATAAGTTGTCAAATAAAGCAAAGGTCCACAAACCCACTTGCAGGACCGTGCTGCTAAGTGAGAGGATGTTCCCATGGGCCCCGTGCAGCCGTCCGCGGCCGCTACCTGAGCCCAGCCGCGACTTCTCCCCTTGAGCAGTGAGGCATTTCTTAAGCAGGTATTTCGCGGTTACCCTGCGCTTTCCACCCCAGGATTTTTGAACCCAGAGGGAACTGCCCACACCTGAAATAAATGGTGGAGCGCCACAGCAGGCCCCTCGGCTCTAGTGCTCAAGCCGGAAAAAAATGCCTTGCAATTACAGCGCGTGTGTGATTTTTGAGATAAATCACAGGTGTTGGAATACCTCGCCAAAAGGGCTCTATTCTGTGTCCCCGACAGATGCCTTTCCACATACACCCAATCCCTACACCCATTCTTAAAATGCTGAATATTTCCACGCATTTCAGAAACTGCTAATTCACTTGCTGGGGGGACACGGAATAGCCAAAAGCAGATTTGTGTCACGTGAAGCTTGTGCCTGGAATTGCCATTCTGCATACCCTGCAATACAGTCTGGGGAGGCCAAAAACTGCTCTCTTTCCTCTTTACACAGGAGTAACGAAGCCCATTGTGTTTGGGTTGACAACCTGATTAAAGCCCTAGCAAAACCTCCTACCATGAGTGGCTCTGCTGTATTGACATGCCTGTGGAAAAGTTGCCACGTTTCATCCTCAACCTCCTAAAGTGGTTCTGCCTTCCTTAAAGGTGCTCTGAGTTGAGGCAGTTCCTGGGAGCAGTCAAAATGTGTATGGACTGGGTATAAAGTCATGGGTTAAAAAGAGCCAGGAAGAATGAATGGACAGGGTTGAGCTGAGAAAACATACCAGTATTCTTATATGCTTGCTTGCTTACATTTCTGAAATCCAAATGTGATTCTGGAGCCAAATCAACCTGGGACAGGTCACATTAATTTGAATGTCCAGAACCATTCCTCCAGGTAGAAGATACTGGAAGATCAACCCTAATTTGTGGCTGGTTTCTCAGCAGGCTCTTTACTTCACTGTATCTGGGAGCCAGAAGTACTCACATTTGATAACTCAAAAAGCAGAACAATCAGTCAAGGGCAAGTTGGTTTATTTTTGTTCACGGGTGTCCCTGTGCATTCCCAAACAAAATGAAGGTGAAGAGAGGAAGTGTGGAAAAGATAATAGCTTTCAGATTTCCATAGCAGCTTTTGCCTGGACCACTTCTCATGATTTAGTGGTGGGGATTCAATTTCCAATGCACAGAGCAATCACCCAGGCCTTCCCCACAGCTAAGGCTTTGGGAAATGTAGTGAAGAAACAGCACAGTATATAATGTGTGCTCAATACTGACACATTGAGTAAAGCTGTGTGATTCAACCTTGCCACCTAAAATCATATGACCCAACTGTCCAACAAATAAAGGAGGCCTCCAAAGAATAACAGTGATGCAAGAGGCAACGATGAATCAAGGGGAAGCACACTTCCTTCAGATGGGCTTGAACCAGTGCCCTGCCATGGTGGGAAGTGCCTGTCATATGATGTTGGCTTTACTTTCTTTCAGTTGAGAAATAGAAGTGAGGTTCTGACTACTTGTCACCAAACCGCCTCAGTCTCTTTGGCAAAGGTAGACAATGTTAGCTCTGATGCCCTGGATCATTTCCATCCTGGAGAATTATATTTGGCCTGGGTGTGGAGTAAATTCAGCTGTAAGGGCTCAAACTCCTGGGTCACAACCTGCTACTTTGGGAGTTGTTTTTTCCCGTTTGCCTCCTGCCTTTTTAAAATTTAAAGTAGTCTTAGGTAAATCACAATATCTGCCTTCATTTATATATCTGTGAAATTGGAGATTACCTTCAGATTTATGCAAGCTACTTAGTTTATTGTGAAATGCTCTGAGAATGAAAAAAAAATGCCACTTAAGTACTTAGAATTAATAGTACCTTTCTGTAACTCCAAACAGACAGAGTGTCCTTCACTTTTCACCCTGCTCTTGTCTTGCAATGAAACAGTTCAAATATGCTCCGTTTCCCCCTCTTTATTTCCGAGATGGGTGAAGTATTTCTTCTGTGCACTGAATATAGCGTATGATCTCAGACCTCTCTGTGCCAGCAGAATCAGCCTGGAACTCAGCCAAAAGTTCTTCGTGATTAAAGGTGCCATCTGAGCACAAGATATTTTTTTTAAAGCCTTGCAAAATGGAAACATACTTTTATTATTTTTTTAAGGTCACTGGCTTTAACACAGAACTGGCTTTAGGCTTTGGGGAGGATCACTGGACTCAATCCCCCTCTTTTTTTCCTTTCTCATTATCTTCCCTTCGCCACTTGTCTTGTGATAAGGCCAAGTCCGTGCAGCTAAATAAACTCATTTAATATGAGTTATATCATAAATAATCCCATTTAATAAATGGGATTCCAAGAAAACTCTACAAATTATCAGTTGCAGATTTTAGGACCTCCCCAGCCACATGCCTTATAAATTGGAGGTATATCAAGTTTTTATGGAAAAGTTTGCCTTTACAATGTAAAAAAAGCAATGCTAGTAGATCTTCTAGAAAGACATCTCCCCTGGGGACGGATAGTCATCTCTTGAGATACCAGTGTCTAACATCTTGATTTTCCATTTTTTCAGAATGATACCCCTTTTATTTGGCATTTGTAATTTTTTTATTTCTCCTCTATATCTTTCTTGAAACTTGGAAAACCATGGTAGGGTTAATCCTATCAGCCCAAGGCACTGAGAAATTATGACATGAGATGAATGAGCAGTTTTCATAGGAGTGGCATTTCTCCAGATGCTGCTAAATTCCTGGGCTTATAGGGCTCTGTTTGAGGGCTTCCTCAGACCCTTCAGCACATGATATAGATCTTCTCCCCACTTTGGGTCCTCCTTCAGCTTTGGAGATGACCAAAAAAGCAGGTCTCTCTCTCTCTAGCCTAACATGTTCCCCTCTTTTTGGTGTCTGCCCTTTTAGCAACACAAGGGCCACCTGGATGGTATGTTATGCAAACTTCCCCTCCATCAAGGCAACAGCTTTCAACTCAGCTCTCACCGGGAGAGAGAGAGAGCAAATGAGATCCAAATGACAGGAACAATAGTCCAGACTGTTTCACGAGGACAGGGCACAAACAGGGCAGCTGGTGAGCTCTGCTACCTCATTTAATCTCCATAACCCTGAGGACGTTTGTATTTTTATTCTCCTTTTACAGATGAGGAAATTGAGACCCAGAGCAGTGAGGAGACTTGTTCAAAGTCACGCAGCCACTCAGTAGCACAGCCAGCATTAGAGCCCCAGGTCCTGATGCCTTTCCCACTACACCACACAGATTCCCACCCCTTCATTCACTTAGCAAATGTTTATTGATGCTTTCAAACACTGGGGATACAAAAATGAATATGACAAAGTGCCTAACATTGAGTCCAGAGTCCATAGAGAAGGAGTCCAATTATATGCCTGTATTTATAGAAGTATGCTATAATAGAGAAACTGACAGAGTGCTGCTATATGAACCCCCAAAACAGTAATGATCTCTGCCCACAATGCAGCTGAGTATAGGCTTCCTTGAGGAGGTGATATTTGGCCTGCCCCAAACTTATATGCACCTGCTTTAAACATGTGGTCTCTTTACTTCTCAGTTTGTCCAATCCATATGATTAGCTCCAAGCCTGAAAAAGTTTCACTGAAATCTGACCCAAAGATCAGATCACCAGAGTCTTTCATTATCTTTAATCAGGCTGCAACAGCCTCCTCATAATCTCCCTGCCTTGTTTCTTCCAATTCATACTCTACAAAGTTAGAGTGATGGCTCTAAATAAAAAATCTGGGCATGTCACTCCCTTGCAGAAACTGCACGGTAATCCCATTTGCCCTCGGGATAAGGTTTCAGTCTCTTAGCCCGGCGTTCAAGGCTTTGATGGTCTAACCCTTGCCTCCCTCTCCAGTCTTTTCTCACACATTTCTTCCTGTCACTCCTAAGAACTAGCTATACTGAAGTACTGCATTTCTCAGAAAATTTCTCCTCCACGCAATACCCACCACTAGAAACTTGCAGACTCTCACTTATGTGCATCCTATTTCGAAGACTGTGCTCACCCAGCCCCCTGCACTGGCCTCTGTACAACCCTTAGCACACCGTGTTCAAAGTGTCTGTTTCCAGGTCTAACTGTCCCCTCCTGCTCTTGGAGCTCTTCATGGGTGGAAAGCATGTCCTCAGACCATCAGTGACCAGCATCAGGCCTGGTGCACAGTGGGTAGCCAATGAATATTCTTTGAGTGAATAAACAAAAGTCACAAGAAGAAATGACTCTCCAAGAAAGTTCTGGGGCAGTCTAAGTTCAGGTTACCCTGATAATCCTTTCTGTAGTTCCTCAGCTGATTCCCATTTATTTAAAAGGACAAAAAGAAAAAATTTTAACTGTACAGTTTTTGGTTACAGAAGTGCGAGGGGCAGACAGTGACATTTCTCTCCTGCTGGGTGCCTCTAGGGTCTTCACCACAGACACTCAGTTCCACTACCCTTTTATTTTATCAGCTGTGAATTGTTAGCAAAATTCCAAGCAGCTTGTAGAAAATTCAGAAAAACTCAGCAGTGAGAAGAGAAGCTGGTTTCATTTTCCAGGCCAGCTCATTTCTGAAATGTAACACCATATAGAGCTTTAAAGTACGCTTACTTCCTGTGGTCATTATTTCAATAGTTTGGAACAATTTGTAGTTCATGCCCGCTTTCTGGAATGTACAATAATCTCCCTGTAATTCCAGGGTCTCAAATCTAAAAACTGTCTTATATGTTTCATTGTAGAGGGCAAAATCAGCCCAGTTCCCATATTGGACAATTTTGGTTTAAAAAAAAAACTAATAGCATTTTTCATTGCTTCTATGAATAATAAAATCACAAACATCCTTTAGAAATATTCTATAAAATCTATGCATTAAAAGAAAAGTCAGGACTTCCCTGGTGGTCCAGTGGCTAAGACTCCCTGAGCTTCCACTACAGGGGGCACGGGGTTAGATCCCTGGTGGGGGAACTAAGATCTCGCAGGGTGCAGGGAAGGAGGGAAGGAGGGAAGGAAGGGAGGGAGGGAGGGAGGGAGGGAGGGAGAGAGGGCGAGCCTCTTACAGCCTCCCCAGACACCTCTGCATGGGCATCCTTGAAATCTGGGAAAATGATCCAACCTCTAGGGCTTAAAGATCACCATTTGAGTAAGAAAAGTACAGGCATGGAATGTAAAAGGCTTGATCTTCAGATCTGAGAATTTGATTGAAAAAAGTGATACACCCACAGTGACTTTTTTTTTAATTCAAAGGTAGAGACTACCTTGTGTTCTGGTCATCTTACGCTTCTCGCAAAGGAAACGCTCTGCAAAGATCACTATTATTCCCCAAACTTCATCCAGGATCCTGTTGCTCCCCTCTCAGTACCAATATGTGAAATTCTAAATTATGCAATGTTAGGGCTAAGTAAAGGCACCTAAGGTCCTGATAGTAGAAGTAAAACACCTTAGGTACTCCTAGCATAAGGAACTGGGAGGTCTAAAGCAATATATTTTCATATAGTGAACAAAAAAAATTTAACTGGTCATCACATATATCAAAAATGTAATATGATAATTGCACCTAAAGTAGATTTATTAAATGTTAAAGGTGGAAGGGAAGAACAATCCAAAATGACAAGCTCTTTCAGTTCAACTGAACCCCTTTCACGATCTACAGTTTATGCTGAGTACTCAGTAAGATGCTATTTCTGTCCTTGTTGAGCCCATCATCTAGTAAGGGAGACTCACGTGAACAAGCAATAAGAGTTTCACTGACCTTTGTGCTTTTTTTTTTTTTTAATTGAAGTATAGTTGATTTACAATGTTTCAGGTGTACTGCAAAGTGATTCAGTTATACATTCTTTTTTTTTTTTTTTTTTTTTTTGCAGTACGCGGGCCTCTCACTGCTGTGGCCTCTCCCATTGCGGAGCACAGGCTCCGGACGCGCAGGCTCAGTGGCCATGGTTCACGAGACCAGCCGCTCCGCGGCATGTGGGATCTTCCCGGACCGGGGCACGAACCCATGTCCCCTGCATCGGCAGGCAGACTCTCAACCACTGCGCCACCAGGGAAGCCCCAGTTATACATTCTTTTTCAGATTCTTTTCTACCATAGGTTATTACAGGATATTGAGTATAGTCCCCTGTGCTATACAGTAAGTCCTTGTTGTTTACCTATTTTATATACAGTAGTGTGTATCTGTTAATCCCAAACACCCAATTTATCCCTCCCCCACAGCCCTTGTGCTTTTAAACTGGCTAACTCTCTTGAGACCAAAATATCAGGGGGCAAGACAGCCTCTATTTACCCTCTCCGTCTTCTTCTCCAATAGCTCTACTGTTCCTTAGCCTCTTTCTCATCTCCTCGACTGTTATCTTAATGTCACACTCCTCACTGATTCTGTTCTTGCAGCACTGACTTCTGGCTGTGTTCCCTAACCACAGCTCAAATGTGTCCCTTGCCTTCTTTTTCAGGGCAATGGAGGAATATAGTTCTGTATCCTACCCTGATATAGGGCCTTGTGGTTGGTGTTTCTCCTGAGTTTTCCCAGGCCCCTGCAAACAAGAACCAGGCAATATTATACCCATGAATTGCTCCTTCTCTGAAATCTCAACTCAAACAGATAACTCTCTCCAACCCTCCCTGACCTTTTGTTTTTTTTTGCCAAGCATAGGCATTGGACGAAAATGATTACCATCTCATACCACTGTAGTAAATAGTGGTCCCCAAAAAAGATCTCTCTAAGTCCTAACCCTTCAGAAGCTCTGAATGTGATCTTATTTGGAAAAAGGGTCTTTGCAGTTATAAAGATCTTAAAATGAGATCATCCTGGATTTAGGGTGAGTCCTAGATGCAAAGGCAGGTGTCCCTATGGAAAAAGGCAGAGGGGATTTGAGACACAGACAGAGGGGAAGGCAATGTGAAGCAGACGCAGAAATTGGAGTAATGCATGTCCAAGCCAAGGAACACCAAGAATTGCCTACAACCACAAAAAGCTAGAGGAGAGGCATAGAACAGATTCTCCTTCGGAGTCTTTAGAAAGAATCAGTCCTGCCAACAACTTGATTTCAGACGTCTAACCTCCAAAACTGTGAGAGAATAAATTTTTGTTGTTTTAGTTCACCCAGTTTGTGGTAGTTCATTATGCTAGCCCTACAAAACTAATACATTGCCTGATAATTTAATAATTAAAGACATTTTAATATCAAGACATAGAAAGAAAGAAAGAAAAAAGATATAGAAAGAATATAACTTCAAACTAAAGGATCATCCTTCCCAAGAAATGACCTTAAGTCACTTTAAATA
Organism: Delphinus delphis; assembly: GCF_949987515.2. NCBI lineage: Eukaryota > Metazoa > Chordata > Mammalia > Artiodactyla > Delphinidae > Delphinus > Delphinus delphis. The sequence continues at coordinate 37,803,838 of NC_082683.1, forward strand.
TAGTGTTCAAACTGATGAAGTGTTGTTACAGACTAGCCACAGTATTGGAACCTCAGGCCTAACCCAAGGTGTATCTTTTTAACAATTTTCTCACAATACCTTCAACTTTGTCCTTCCAAATAAGTCACCCTGCTGAAGCCAAATCCCAGACCAAAACAAGAGTCCTGCTTCTGCTCTTACACTCAGGCAGCTGGGGCTTAGAGAAAGAAAAACCAAGTTTACCAAGTTTGCTCTGGGCTGGTCTCTGGTCATAATTGGGCTTCCTTTTACTTAATCCTCAATGTGCTCTCTCTGACGTTTCAAACCTTCACCACTTATCTCAAATGACTACACCCCACCCTCAGATCAGTAAATATAACCTGGCCTTTTACTTCACAGAGACCATCAGGCATAATGGCCCCCCTGCTTACATCCCTTCCAGAGCCTATAAACTTCTACCATCCTTGCTTCCTTTCCTCCCTCTGAGGCAGCATGCCTTTCCTCCAACTGAAAGCCGATCACCCATTCTGACCTCTGGTAGCACCCTCGTCAACCTCCTAAAGCATCCCTTCTCCTGTCTACCCAAATGCCTACTAGATAGCCCCAAAACACCTCAAAATCATCATATCTAAGCTGGTTCCTTTTCTAGTTGGGTGACAGGGCCAGATGGGAATACAGGCCCACAAGGAAAAGAGCATGTGCAGATGCCCAGAGGAGAGCATGTGTCTCTTGGGAGCACTGGAAATAGTGCCATAAAGGATGTAGAGGATGGTGAGGGATGAAGCTGCAGGGCGAAGAGCCTTGTAAACCAAGATAAGGAATGCATTCGCACCGCTGGGCTTGCAGGATCTTAGTTCCCCGACTAGGGATGGAACCTGGGCCCTCAGCAGTGAAAGCGCAGAGTACTAACCACTGGACCGCCGGGGAATTCCCAGGAATGCATTCTTTTTGCTCAGAGCAATGAGGGCAGGTCTGTATTTGAGAATCATTACATATTGCTGAGTGAACTGAAGGGACAAACTGAAGACAAAACATTGTTAAAACAATGTAGACAAAAGATGGAGAGCCCTGGGTAGATTTGAGAAATGTTTAAGAGGTAGGAAAGGCAACACTTGGTGGTATTAGGTAACCAGCACATCCCCAACCTAAAAAATGGCTCACTGCAAAATGAGATTACAACTTTTCTGGTTGAGAATCTTTCTCTTTATTGGTAGTATTTTCCTCCTCTGCTTTTCTAGGTGATACGCTCACTTCTGGGACCTCACTGGGTGGATTAACTAGCCCCGAGAATACTGTTAATGGGTTAAGGCTTGAGGGTGTGAGTGGATTGATGACCCAGACTGGTTGGTCAGTTGCCCCATTGTAGTAGACACCTTTTAATACCTCTGGCCAGTTCACCATGACATTTCTTTCCTCAGTTTGTACATGACCTTGCTGCTGGCCATAGTTGATGGGACACAGACTGAGTTACATTTTCTGTCAAATATTTGCAAACAGTAGCCAACACAAGAACTGGTCTCTCCAGGGGTTTGGACGTGTAGCATGGAATCTCTGGAGCTGGCCAGTGTTCAGAAAGCCAAAGAAGGATGAAGAAAATGCTCTGAAAGGAGCAGGGATGAAGAATGGAAAGGACCTAAGCAGTAGTCAACTTCTTTTTTTTTTGGCCACTCAGCATGGTATACAGGATCTTAGTTCCCTGACCAGGGATCGAACTTGTGCCCCTGCAGTGGAAGTGCAGAGTCTTAACCACTGAACTGCCAGAGAAGTCCCCCAGTAGTCAATTTCTTCAGTCTATAGTCTCCTAATGCCCAGCTTTGTCCCTGTTCTAAGGTCAGGCCCACCTCTAACATTTGCAGAGCCCAGGATGATAATATAAATAGAAGCACACATACCATATGTCAAAATACTTAAAAGTTATAAATCAAAGGAACAAACCATTAAGTAAAATATATTCAATCCTCCTATCTTGCCAAATATACCTTCATGTAAACCTGGAAGACTAGGTTCAAATCTAGAATTCATGGATTCTTAGAGTTCTGACTCCCATCTCTTTTCACCCCTAGCTTCATCCTGAACTGTGAAGGGGATCCTTGTGCACATGTCCAAGCCCCTTCCATCCATTCTGCTACAAATAGCGGTCGCTTGACCACCCCTTGGGTCTAAAGGTACTGGCATTGACAATGTTGTCTGTCCTTAGGAGGACAGATCCAGGGAAAAGGCCCAGTGCAGTCCTGGAAACAGGCTTGGGGCCATTTGGGTGAAGAACTCCAAAAGCATGGTCTAGAAGAAAGAACCGAAGCCTCTGGGTCGCTAAGTTCCCTTGGCTCTACTGATTTCTCATCCTATGAGGAGAGGTGGACTCGGGACCCTCTAGACCCTGTCCTGGGCCCCTCTTTCTCAGATCTAACAGGGGCTCCTTATATGAATTCTTTGTTTATTTAAGTAGGCTCCAACTAGATTCTTTTATTTGCAACCCAAGAATCCTAAATAAGACTGATGTCTTTACCCTCTCAACCACTGTCCAATTTTCTCTCTCTGTTCCCCATGGGGCCTCTAGTAGTGCCTGGGGGAGGGTTTCCTCATGAACCCTAATGCCTACCAAGTGGGCCAGAAAAAAGGAGGGTTCCCCCATCAGTGGTAAGTTATTTTGGTCAAGCACTGTGACTGTCCTCTCCCACTCTCAGGCTATGTTATACCTCCAATTGAGCTTAATGGGCAGCCCCACATCCTAAAATAGCATTTTATTTCTTTCTTGCATCTTTTGGCACCATACTCAACATCATATCAGAGTTTATGGACCCCACCTCCCACCTGATTTGGGAGTCCTCCAAAACGGAAGGGCGTTCAGATGCCAAGTGGCCAAAAATGTCAAATGTTCGGTACTATGCTATTAATCAGGTCTAGAAGCCGTCTCTATTGGAGGATGCTCTGATCCTATTCCTTGGGAAGTTTTGAGTATTTTCTTTGGAGAGAACCCACACACACACTCGGCTTGGGTCCTGCCTATCATTCCTCTCTCCAACTCTACACTCACATTGAAGATAGTAATGGTCTGCCCTGGACCACACAGTCAAATGTCACTGTGATCACGGTATCCAAGGCCTGTGTCAAAGCCTGATTCTCAGTGGCCCGTGAGTATAGACAGTGAAGAGAAACCACCAGCATGCTTACAGATCGATAATAGTCAGGTACCAGAAGAAACCAACTTAGCACTGGGAAACACATGGGCAAATGAGATATAGTCTAGCACCTGACACATCCGCTCTCTCTCTCGGAATTTACCTGTGATTTCCCACTTTTGATCCAGGAACTCTATTTTTTAAATAGTGCTGCACCTCACTCTCAGACAGACTTGATAACAAAAATTATAAACCTTCTCTCTTCTTCATTTTTTTAACATAATACTTACTTAGATGCCCTCAAAACTGACATCAGCGTGGGTCAGCAATTGTTAGGACAATCCTGAGCTAAGGAGCTCAGCAAACTTACCAAGGCCTTGAACTCTCACAAGGGAGTGAGGGATTTGACTTCCTTCTGGATTTTAAGCTGACTTATGAATTGGTGAGCTGGGTCTGTCCTGATAATGCCACGTTAGAATACAGGTGAATTCTGCAATCTTGGAAGAGCTTTTCATAAACATTATGAATATTTCTAGTTTTTCATAGTTGATGGGGCAGAGCTAGTTGTTAATAGAGATCTTCTCGTGACCTGTTCTTACCCCCGTGTGACATTACATGTCATCCTCTTTTACTGAGATCAAGCAAAATTACTTGAGTTGTAAAGTCTCCCAAGCGGTCTAGTATCACTATTGTATTAGTATGACTTTTTCGGATGTAAGTGACAGAAAACTAGCTTAATCCAAGTAAATATACCTAAGTAGAGGTGCTCAAATAATGCTAGCAGGAACTAGATTCATTCTCAGTTCTCCTTCCCTCTGATGTTCCCCCAAATGGTGACAAGGAAAGCTTCCAGCAGCCCTAGGCCTACATTCCACATGCTTAGCAACTCCATCTAGCAAAGTGCATTTCTCCATATAGTTACAGAAAAATTCTGAGGGTTGAGTCTCATTGGCCTACCTTGGATCACATGCTCACCCCTGAACCAATTACTGGGCCTAGTTAGATGGAATGTTCTAATTGGACAGTTCTAGGTCACGTGGCACTCCTGGAAGCAGAGTATGGGGTCAGCTGCACCCACCATACATGGATTGAGAATTGGGGAGGGCAGTTTCTCAAAGAAAATCTGGGCAGACCAAAAAAAAAATGTTTACTACTCTTTTTTTTTTTTTTTGGCTGTGTTGGGTCTTATTTGCGGCACGCGGGATCTTTGTTGTGGCATGCAGAATCTTTCATTGAGGCGTGCGGGCTTCTCTCTAGTTGTGGTGCTCGGGCTCTAGAGTGCCTGAGCTCAGTAGTTGTGGCACGTGGGCCCAGTTGCCCTGCAGCATGTGAGATCCTAGTTCCCTGACCAGGGATCAAACCCGCATCTCCTGCATTGGAAGGCGGACTCCCAACCACTGGACCACCAGGGAAGTCCCCATGTTTACTACTCTTGAAGAGCCATTCTTCATGCTTTTCCAAGGTTTTGGAGAACATGAATATATGTGTATACATATATAAATAATGAATATATAAATATTACATATAAATGAATAAATAAACACTTCCAGATAAATTCAAATGACCAGTCACTTTCTCCAGTAACCTCTGAACAGTAACGGGGGTTCCTGAAACCCCAATCCCTTCATATTGGTAGACCTACACAAGACAGATAAAATCTACCCTGTTAACGGCCTCTGCAGTCATAGGGATTTTATAATACTTGCTCTGACATCCAATTCTGGAAACAACTGACTCCATAGGAAGTGGCTAAGCCACTGTATAAGGAACACAGTATGCTGGACTATTTCAGACTGTCTATTCAGAGCCAGGAAATCCACACAAACCCAGAATTTACTTGATTTTTTTCTCTTCACTATCACAAAAGGGAATCTGTGGGATATGGAACCCAGAGATGATGCAGTTAATCAGTAGGTCTTTAAGGTGATCTAAAAGATCATCCTTTTCAGACAATATAGACTTCCTGCACTATTTTCTAAAGAGTCTGGGTTTCCAACTTCAAGCTTATGCTACTTCTCCTAAGCCCAGTCACAGTCCATTCTTAAAGAGAGAAAACTATTCTTGGTTTGGGCCTTCCATGACACCTTCTATTTCCTCCTTTTGAATTTTAGGAATCCCCCAAATTAAAGCTTAACATAGAGGACCCAGAATGGAAAAAGGGAGGATGGGAATTTGGGGCTCTTCCTTTTGATTTTGCTGTGGCTTCCATTCCTGCATGAGGGTTGAACACCACTGCATGCTTTCAGTAGACACTTTAAAGAGTCTGGACTTGATCCCTATAAGGTACCTACCTTCCTTGAGCACTTCCAGGGTCCAACATATAACCACAGATTTTTCACTCCTTCCATCATCTCCACAAGTCCTGCAGGAAACTCAAGCTTCACAATCAGTACTAAAACAAAACCACATCTGACCCATTCGTTTTTTTTTTTAATAGATTTTAATGAGTTATTTTATTTGTTTTATTTTTGGCTGCGTTGGGTCTTCGTTGCTGCATTCAGGCTTTCTCTAGTTGCAGTGAGTGAACAGACTTCTCATTGTGGTGGCTTCTGTTGTTGTGGAGCACAGGCTCTAGGCACATGGGCTCAGTAGTTGTGGCACGCAGGCTCAGTAGTTGTGGCACATGGACTTAGTTGCTCCGCGGCATGTGGGATCTTCCCGGACCAGGGGTCAAACCCGTGTCCCCTGCATTGGCAGGTGGATTCTTAACCACTGTACCACCAGGGAAGCCCACACCCATTCTATTTTCATCATGGGGAATGGCTTGCGTGCTTGCTACTTGTGAATTCACCATCAAGCCGTGCTTAGTACTTGGTGCTTTTCTTGGCTGCTCCTCTTCCTAGTATTTTTCCCTCCACAAGACAAAGATGGGCTCTTCACTAGCAGGGGATCCTCTTGTGAGGGTTGAAGACAGCTCAAACTCCAGGCCCATCTCCACTCCCTTTCCCTGATGCTCTTCAACCTTAGGAATGCTATAGTGTCTCACCCTTCCAGTGTTTTGCCTTTTAGGGGCTCTGAAGTGTCCACCCTCATAGCTCTTTCCCCAAACCTAGAAGGCCATCATTAGGGCTCTCATCTGTACTGTGAAGTACTTCTGTATAGTAGTCATTGGAGTCCTTGCTGCATATCTACAATCACCTCAATTGATGGAGTTTCCTTCATTCCATGACTTGAGCTGCCTCCCTTCCTCCTTTTCCTGTGTTAATTTCAATAATTGGAAGAACCTAAAAGACTACTATGGGTCTGGCAGTAGAAATTTTCCCCAAAGCCTTAATTTAGGATAGCCCTAATCCTTGCCTGTTACACGGGGGACTTGATTCACACTGTTTAGAACTTTGGCTCCTGTTTCCTCTGCCTCCTATAAGTGTGTCTCCAGGCCCAATTCAAAAGTAGGCATCTTTTCAACATCACTAATTATTAGAGAAATGCGAATCAAAACTACAATGAGGTATCACCTCACATGGGTCAGAATGGCCATCATCAAAAAATCTACAAACAGGGACTTCCACCTGCCAGTGCAGGGGACACAGGTTCGATCCCTGGTCTGGGAAGATCCCACATGCCGCGGAGCAGCTAAGCCCGTGTGCCAAAACTACTGAAGCCTGCGTGCCTAGAGCCCGTGCTCCGCAACAAGAGAAGCCACTTCAATGAGAAGCCTGCGCACTGCAGTGAAGAGTAGACCCCGCTCACTGCAACTAGAGAAAGACCCAATGCAGCCAAAAAAAAAAAAAAAAAATCTACAAACAATAAATGCTGGAAAGGATGTGGAGAAAAGGGAACCCTCCTACACTGTTGGTGAGAATGTAAATTGGTACAGCCACTATGGAGAACAGTATGGAAGTTCCTCAAAAAACTAAAAATAGAACTACCATATGACCCAGCACTCCCACTCCTGGCCATATACCCAGAGAAAACCATAATTCAAAAAGATACATGCACCCCAATGTTCATTGTAGCATGATTTATAATAGCCAGGACATGGAAGCAACCTAAATATCCATCGATAGAGAAATGGATAAAGAAGATGTGGTACATATATACAATGGAACATTACTCAGCCATAAAAGGGAACAAAATAGTGCCATTTGCAGAGACATGGATAGATCTAGAGTCTGTCATACAGAGTGAAGTCAGTCAGAAGGAGAAAAACAGATATTGTATAACATTGCTTGTATGTAGAATCTAGAAAAATAGTACAGATGAATTTATTTGCAAAGCAGAAATAGAGACACAGATGTAGAGAACAAACTTATGGATACCAAGGGGGGTGGGGGGATGGGATTATTTGGGAGTTTGGGATTGACATATATACACTCCTATGTATAAAATAGATAACTAATGAAAACCTACTGTAGAGCACAGGGACCTCAACTCAGTGCTCTGTGGTGACCTAAATGGGAAGAAAATCTAAAAAAGAGGGGATATATGTATATGTATAACTGATTCACTTTGCTGTACAGCAGAAACTAACACAACATTGTAAAGCAACTATACTCCAATACAAATTTAAAACAAACAAACAAAAAGTAGGCATCTTTAAAAAATAAAGTAGGCATCTTTTCTCACACCCTCCAATAGAGCAGAGAAAAATATCTGAACAACCCTATGGTTATAAACCCTCCCAACTACTAAAGTGGTCAGAGTATTTGGCACTCAGGCAACTGAAGCTGAGATCTTGATAGCCTTGAAAACTCCCTTTGTCAGACTCAGAAGTTCTGCTCTCACTTCTCCACTACTGGTATCCACTTGTAGTATCTCAATAGAATGCCCAAACAAAAGCACACTTTCCTCATACCAGGGGTGGCCTTCCCCCCAAATACTCTCAACTTTGGATCTCATAAATCTCTAACTGGAAGGCCTTTCCTTCCCCCTGTCCCCAGTAACTAGGCCAATGATTCTGGTGGCAGTTGAAACGATCTATTTTCATGTAGGAGAACTTCTAACTATATCCAACACTGAAACTCTGTTCCCTGGTATCTCCCTGGGACTGCAGACTAGTTAACATCTTTAGAAACTTGAGTAAGGCTGTGTTCTCTCCCCTCCTGAAGACTTTGCTGGGCCCACGGACCTAACAGAAGTTTGCACACCTGTTCAATTTCAGGTTTTCCATAGTTCTTTTGAATCCCACAAGTCATAGAGATTTCTGGAAGTCTACATCTACCACCATGCACAAATTTTCTAATGTTATCTTGGCCATTATCCTAAACATTTATTGGCTTTATTTCTAGAAGTAGTGGTGAGTTCATGGTACGGATATAAACTTTTGGTACAGATATAGACTTCAATAAGATTCATAAAAATTCCAGGTAGAACCCCCTCCAAAATATAACCCACATATCCTCAGCCTCATTTGCCTCCAACTACCAAATGAGATTATATTATTTAATAACCTTTTATACCTAAGTTATTCTAGCATGAACACACACTTCCCTATTTGTAGGAATTAACCCCATGTCAGCTATTTCGGAGACTCTCTCCAGGGCCTCTTGAGTCCTCAAGAATAAGTTCTTCAATGGCTGGTCATCTTGCCACCATACTACTCTTTCAGCTTGTGTCAGATGACTCCCAGGAGCTTTAATTGGGCTATGGGATTTGCCCAAAACCACAGATGTTTCAGTGTTCTTTCAGCACCTTCACACTATCTTGAGTTGTCAACTCTGTCACCCTCCAACTTTCATCCAAGATTTTCACCAAAATATTAGCTTTGGGTTTTAAATATTTCACAATTCTGAATGTGTTCAACATGACAGAACACTCATTAGACACATAACTGTTTCAAAAGAATTCACCTTTAGGAATTTTATTTAAAATGTGAGATTGAACAGTGTGATGTTAGCAAAAAGGTAGACACATAGATCAATGGAACAGAACAGAGAGCCCAGAAACAGTCCCACACATATATCCTCAGCTGACTTTTGACAAAAGTGCAAAGGCAGTTCAATGGAGAAAGGATAGTCTTTTCAACAAATAGTGCTGAAACAATTAGATACCCAACATGCAAAAAAAACAAAAACAAAAACAAAAAAACACAACATACCTCACATCTTATACAAAAATTAATTCAAAATGGATCATAGACCTAAATGTAAAATCTAAAACTATAAAACTTCTAAAAGAAAACACAGGAAAAAATGTTTGTGAGCTTGGGTTAGGCAAAGATTTCTTAGATATGACATAACAGAGCAATCCGTAAAAGAAAACAATTGATAAACTGGACTTCCTCAAAATTAAAAACATCTGCTTGCAAAAGATCCTGTTAAGAGAATAAAAGAAAGGTACAGACTGAGAGAAAATATTTGCAAATCACAGATCCAACAAAGGACTTGTATCCAGAATATACAAAGAACTTAGTAACAAATCACCTAATAAAAAATGGGCAAGAGATATGAGCACTTCAGCAACAAAGATATACAGATAGCACGTTAAAATGTGCTTAACACCACTAATCAGTAGGGAAATGCAAATTAAAACCACAATGAAACACCACTATGCACCTATTAGAATGGCTTAAAAAAACACACCCTGACAATACCAAGTGCTAGTGAGAATGTGGAACAAATGGAATGCTCATACACAGCTGGTGGGAATTTAAAATCGTACGGCCCCTTGGGAAAACAATTTGGCAGTTTATTATAAAATTAAACATACAATTACCATATGATCCCTAAATTCCACTCCTAGGTATTTACCTAAGAAAATTGAAGGTTTTTTTTAAAGTATTTATTTATTTTACTTTGGCTGCACTGGGTCTTAGTTGTGGCACACAGGATCTTCGTTGTGGCATGCATGATCTTTAGTTGTGGCATCAGAATTCTTAGTTGCGGCATGTGTGCGGGATCTAACTCCTCGACCAGGGATCGAACCCAGGCCCCCTGTATTGGGAGCCCGGAGTCTTAACCACTGGACCACCAGGGAAGTCCCAGAAAAATGAAGATTTACATTCAGACAAAAACCTGCACACAAATGTTCAAAGCAATTTCATCCATAATCACAAAAAACTGGAAACAACACAAATATCTTTTAACTGGTGAACAGGTAAACTATGATATGTCCATAAAATTGAATATTACTCAGCAATAAAAAGGAATGAATTACTGATACACTCAACAACATGAATGAATCTCAAATGCATTATGCTAAGCAAAAGAAGTCAAACTCATGCCTTATGATTCTATCTATGTATTATTCTGGAAAAGACAAAATTATAGAAACAGAAAACAATGACTGCCGGAGATTGGGATGGAGTGGGGTATTGACTACAGAGGTGCAGTATGAGGGACTTTTTTAGGATAATAGAACTATTCTGTCTCTTGATGGTTGTGGTAGTGAACTGACTGTATGCATTTGTCTAAACCAGTGGTGCTCAACAGGAGGCGATTCTGCTCCCTAGAGGATATTAGACAATGTCTGGAGACATTTTTGGTTGTCACAACGTAGAGGAGGGGGTGCCATTGGCATCTAGTGGGTAGAGACCAAGGATGTTGCTAAACATTTTACAGTGCAGCAGGACAGTATCCACAGCAAAGAATGATCTGCCCTGAAATGTCAGTATTGCCAAGGTTGAGAAATCCTGGTCTGAACCAGAGGTCAGAAAACTATAGCCCAAGGGCCAAATTCAGCTCATCACCTATCTTTGTATTGCCCACAAGCTAAGATTGTTCCTTAGATTATTTTCACGATTGCCGAAAAACATCAAAAGAAAAAGAATATTTCATGAAAATTACATAAATCAAATTTCAGTGTTCATAAATAAAGTCATGCTCATTCATTTATGTATTATCTGTAGATGTTCTGGTGCTCCCAAGGCAGAGTTGAGTATTTATGACAGACTGTATGTCCACAAAGCCTAAAATATTTCCTATGCAGCTCTTTACAGTTAAGTCTAAACCCATAGAAATGTATACAAAAAATAGTATATTTTACTTACATAAAAATGTTAAGGTGAATTTTATTTTATTTTATTTTGGCCGCCCCTCAAGGCATGCAGGATCTTAGTTCCCTCACCAAGGATCGAACCCATGTCCCCTGCAGTGGAAGCACAGAGTCTTAACCACTGAACCACCAGGGAAGCCCCTAAGGTGAATTTTAAAATGTGAAATTATAGATGTCTACACTGAATTACTATAAGCTGTGCTAAAACACACTTATTTCTGTAAATGTGCTTGTCTTTTCTGGTTTTCCTTATAGAAAATAAATAGCAAATAATAGGAATTCATCACTGGCTGGGCTCTGATGTGAAAGTTTCCTATTTAAAAAATCATATGCGACATCTCTGACCGTGAAGAATTTCATTCAGTCTCCTGGACACAGAGACAGTTCTCCAGAGCAGTCATCTGTGGTGAAGCAGCTAATATGCCGTGCACTTGTCATCAGATCAGTAACAGGGTCTGACTGGGTTTCTCTGACTGTGACTGCCCCTGGACTGAATGGGGCATTTAGCACCCTGTCCCGGATAAACCAGCTGACCATCACTCGCATGGGCCCAAGAGCCTGTCAATTAGCTCCTGTCCATTAGTCCCTGTCCAAACACTCAAACGCCCTGGCCCTATTACTGCAGTCATGTTATCAGTCCCCTCCAGACCCTGAAAGCGTGATCAGGCATGGGCTCCCTGTCTCCTACCATCCCTCATTTCTACTTGGACAAGCTGTCAGTTAATTAGCTAATGTGGGTAAAAATGCTTGAAGCTTAAAAATGCTCAGCTGGGGGCTTCCCTGGTGGCGCAGTAGTTGAGAGTCCGCCTGCCAATGCAGGGGACACGGGTTCGTGCCCCGGTCCGGGAAGATCCCACATGCCGCGGAGCGGCTAGACCCGTGAGCTATGGCCGCTGAGCCCGCGCGTCCGGAGCCTGTGCTCCGCAACAGGAGAGGCCACAACAGTGAGGGGCCCGCATACCGCAAAAAAATAAAAAAAATTTAAGAAATGCTCAGCTGGGCTATTATGATAATCATCTGCTGGGCCCCCTCCCTCCAATTCCCTCCACTCCAAAGTCAGCCCACAGGACTCCTTGCTGCCCGTCAATGGGAAAGCTCCACAGGAGGTGGCTGAGTGGTCATTCATGTTCAAGGACAGAGCCTCCCCAGTCTCCTAATATTGATGCTATGGATTCAGCCAACTAGTATCGTAAATCCTGAAGCTCAGGGACTGGATTGGCTTTCTCCTTTTAGAGGAATTGGCAGCATGGCAGATCTGGGTTCCCCCAAATTATCAAATTTTAGTTATCTTTGATTTCTTTCTTCAGCTAGATAGACCATTTAGAAAGTCAAAACAGCCTTTGAAAAGATTATGTGGAAATCACAGCATTATTTGCTCCAAGATTACAGAGCTTTATACCTGACATTTCCAGAGCCAAAACTCAATTCTCCATCTCTCAGTTAAGCCGCTCTGGGAGCCAGAAGAAATCCCTGTTCAGAAAGTTGATCCCTGCAGGACAGAGTGATGGCTAGAGTACCCCCAAGCTGCTGAAGTTTCGTGCAGTTTTCAAATGCCAAAACAGGAAGGCTCCCAGGGCAGACACATGTTACTCCTCTCCATCTCCCTTTCCTGAAAGGTATTTCCGTGGAGTGGGACTGAAAATAGTTGACCTCAATCTCCCAAAGCACAATTTCAGAAGAGTTGAGAGCACAGTTTCATTGTAGTCATATCTGGGCAATTCCTATATGTTCCCTGATGATCCTAAGAGAGGAGTTAGAGCATCTTGTTTCACCCTGAATTTCTATCATCCTTCCTCTCCATCTCCATTCCAAAGGCCTCATCGGTACTCATCAGTGCAGTTGTTACAGCCTCCTCGTTCGGTATTCCCATCACCCGCTTTGTCCCTGCTGTCCCTCACCTCTCCTCCTCTGCAGCCAGACAGATCATTCAAAAACACAATTGTGACTATATCATTCCCTAAAAGTATTTGATGGCTCTCTACAATTTACAGAGTAAGTCCAAAATCTGCAACTTGACAATCAAGTCCCTTCAAAATCTTGTCCCCACTTCCAGCACATTATGCTTGTCCCATATCAGGCAATTTCCCCTTCCCCACCTGAGACTTGAGCATGCCAGTCTCTTTGCCCATACTCACACCTTTTTTTTTTCCTCATGGAACGGCCTCTCCACCTCATCTCCATTCGTGAAAAGCCTTTCCCCAAAGTCAGCCTAAATGCTCCCTCTCCAGGAAGCTTCCCATGAGCTTACCTTTGGACTCCCAGAGCACTTTGCTAGTTATTCTCTTGGGCCTGCTTTTTTCTTTTTTTTTTTTTTTGCGGTACGCGGGCCTCTCACTCTTGTGGCCTCTCCCGTTGCGGAGCACAGGCTCCAGATGCGCAGGCTCAGCGGCCATGGCTCACGGGCCCAGCCTCTCTGCAGCATGTGGGATCTTCCCGGACCGGGGCACGAACCCGTGTCCCCTGCACCGGCAGGTGGACTCTCAACCACTGCGCCACCAGGGAAGCCCTGGGCCTGCTTTTTATGATGGCTGTTAATGTACAGATGCACTCTCTGTACATTATGTATTATCTGTAGATGTTCTAGTGCTCCAAAGGCAGAGTTGAGTATTTATGACAGACTGTCCACAAAGCCTAAAATATTTCCTAACCAGCTCTTTATAGTTAAATCTAAACCCATAGAAATGTACACAAAAAATAGTGTATTTTACTTACATAAAAATTTTAAGGTGAATTTTATTTTATTTTGGCTGCCCCTCAAGACATGCAGGATCTTAGTTTACCCACCAAGGATCGAACCCATGTTCTATCCCCCATAGGACAGTAGGCATCTTAAGAAAATCCTATAACCAAGTGTGCAGCATATAGTAGGTGCTGTTAATTATTAGTGACTGATGAACCAACTGAAGCAGAAAGATGATAGGCTAATGAGAGCATGAATCAGAGGAAGAGAACTGGGATGGAGGGAGAACCACAAATCATTATCAAAAAAGAATGGTCAACAAGGTCAAAGACTTAGCTGTCATCTTAATGACAAAAGCTTACAAGGCCTGGGCCTTGTGCTAAGCATTATCACGTTTACTCATCATATCTACTCTGTGATATAGGTACTATTATCATCTGTATTATTAATTTTATTTATTTTTAAAATTTATTTATTTATTTTTGGCTGCTTTGGGTCTTTTGCTGCGCGCAGGCTTTCTCTAGTTGGGGTGAGCGTGGGCTACTCTTCGTAACGGTGCGCGGGCTTCTCATTGCGGTGGCTTCTCTTGTTGCAGAGCATAGGCACTAGGTGCGAGGGCTTCAGTAGTTGTGGCACACGGGCTTAGTTACTCCGCAGCACGTGGGATTTTCCCGGACCAGGGCTCGAACCCGTGTCCCTTGCATTGGCAGGCAGATTCTTAACCACTGCCACCGGGGAAGCCCTATATTATTTAGATGGGAAATTGAGGTTCAGAGAGGGCAGATTCATTGTTTCAGCCACCGGCCTCCTTGTTGGTCTATAAACACATCTCACATACTCCCACCTCAGAGCCTTTACACTTGCTCTACCCTCAGCTGAAACATTCTTCCCCCAAGTATAGGCAGGGCTTGTTGCCTCTCTTCTTGTAGGTCTCTGATCAAATATCACATTATCAATTAGGTCTCCTCTGTCCACCTTATAAAAGGTAGCAAATAACTAACTCCCTGGCATTTCATCTCCTTCTCACTTGCTTTATCTCCATACCACTTATCTCTACCCATCATACTACGTTTTATTTTATTTTATTTTATTTGGCTGTACCACATGGCATGTGGGATCTTAGTTCCCCAACCAGGGATCGAACCCATGCCCCCTGCAGTGGAAGCATGGAGTCTTAACCACTAGACCACCAGGGAAGTCCCTACATATTTTATTTATTTGTTTATTTTCAATTTCTTCCCACTAGATTATAAATTTCACAGTCACACAGCTGGTCAGGGGCAAAGCCCAGATTCAAACCCAGTTCTGACTCCAAAGCCAGATGACAAAGTTATAGGCTGGTGGGGCAAAGGAAGTAGCCTTGGTCTTCATGGATCCCAAAGGCAAATGCCTTTGATCATGGGGGAAGCATTAAGGAGGCTGATTTCATCTTAATATGAGTACAATAGAGTTGTTAGCTGGCGTTCTCTCTGCCTCTTAAGAACCAGATAAGGGAATTCCCTGATGGTCCAGTAGTTAGGACTGCTGAGGGCCTGGGTTTGATCCCTGGTCAGGGAACTAAGAAGCCACACAGTGCAGCCAAAACAGAACAAAACAAAACAAAAAACAGATAATAGTGGTCAAACCCCCATTCCCAAAAATTGCCAAAAACATTCCCAAAGATTATTGAAAATCCCCAGGGCAATTACACACGCATTGTCATAATAACCTCTGTCTCTGCCTCCCTGCTTCCCCTATCTGAATTTAGCTCATGGATTGCCTCACATCCCCTGTGTGTTATACCTGTCCTGTACCTGGTCCTCAATCCTTTGTCATCAAAAACGGTCGCTTAGGGCTTCCCTGGTGGCGCAGTGGTTGAGAGTCCGCCTGCCGATGCAGGCGACACGGGTTCGTGCCCCAGTCCGGGAAGATCCCACATGCTGCGGAGCGGCTGGGCCTGTGAGCCATGGCCGCTGAGCCTGTGCGTCTGGAGCCTGTGCTCTGCAACGGGAGAGGCCACAACAGTGAGAGGCCCACGTACCGCAAAAACAAAAAAAAAAACAAAAAAAACAAAAAAAAAAAGGTCGCTTACCCAGAAGCTTTGTCACCAAACTTGGGACAGAGAGAACTTAGCATAACCACGGAAAACCTCCGAAATTTAGTATTAGACATTACTGTTCTTCAAAGTCTTTCTGCTACTATGCCATATTATTTGACTTTCCTTTCTCTTCTTCTTTCTCTCCAGCCCCCGCTTCTGGGCCCCCTAATTCTCAAAAGCAAAAACAAACAAACAAAACACCCATTATCTTATTCAAACCATTTAACCTCTTTCCTGCCCAAACTCAGCTCTCTTTAACCTCTTCCTTTCTAAAGCCAAGGATTTGGCCAAAATACTTGGGTCATCAGATGAGATCCTTCCCATCTTTTGTCTTAGTTTCAGTCATGGGGAGTAATTTAGTTCTTCCAATTCATGAGAAAAAAAACTTTCCTTCGATGTTGACTTTCCAATGATGGTGACCTCAGGTGGCCTCGACCTGCAGTGGCTTGATGCAGGCTCTCAGTTCCCCAGCCAGAGATTGAAGTCAGGCCACGGCAGTGATAGCACTGAATCCTAGCCACTAGACCACAAGGGCCAGTGGCCAGTGAAAAGGCCCTGGCTTGTCTTCTTTGTAGAAATAAATTTCAACAAAGAGACGAAAAGTAGTGAAACAAGTAAAGGGTGTATTAGGAGGGAAAAAGTACGTATTAATAGACACACACGGTTGGGCTCAGAGAGAGTCGTGCCTTCGTGGTAGTTTAAATCACCTATATGGGGCATTTCTTCTGGGTTTCTTCTGGCCAGTCATCTTGCTTACCTGGCTCTGAGTCTGTATTTGGTATAATTCAAGGTGCTCCTCTGTGTGCGCGTGCATCTCTTAGCCAAGATGGATTCTAGCACAGAGGCCTATGGAAAGGTTGACATCACCTGCTATGGAGTGGTGCCCCCTCCCTTTTTGGCCCCTGAGGAGTCTTTCTGCGCACACACGTGTAGTCAGGAAGGTTCCCTTGACCTTGAGAATGAGAAATATATGGTTCCTTTATCTTTTATCTGGGCAGGGCTCAGCTCCTCCCTGCTCCTGCCATTATCTTATCCTGGAGTATCTTGATGGGGGGTGGGAGGGGTGGGCACAGACTTCAGCTGCTCAGCCTGGGGACCATCTATCTCCTGACTCAATGGGACAGATTACCTTTGAAGGTAGTGAGTACCCCATCCTTGGAATTATGCAAGCAGAGGCTGGACTAATAATACCTGACTAAAACACTTGGAGATATGCATATAGAACATGAATGAAGAACACAGTGAAGATCCTTCAACCTTCAGAACCTATGATTCTGTAACAGTTTAGGCACCTTTGCCTTTTCTGAACACCATGCAAAAACCATAGAACTTTTTCAATTGCATATAACAGAAACCTAGTTCAAACTGCCTTTAAGGGGGAGGGGAGATTGTGTTTGTTGCCTCACGTAAATGAAAGGCCAGACAGCTGAATCCAGGGGCTCAGAAAAAGTCTCCAGGTATATCTTCTCCATTTCTGGGCACCACTTATCTAGTATTAGCTTCTGTCTTAGGCGGGCTCTCCCCTTGAGTGGCAAAGTCAGCCACCAGCCAGTTCCAGGCCTGCATTCTTTTATATATATATATATTTGTATTTGGTCAGTTTCAATTATGTATACACACATACATCCATTGCTTCAGGAACTTATAAAATTGCTTTGTTAAAAATTATAATATTCCCTTTGCTAAAAGAGGAATAGTGACACTAGGAGAGTTGGAGGAAAGAACGAAGGAAATGAATCATTTGAATATATAAATTATCTGGAAATGCAGGCCTGCATTCTTTAGCTTCACTCTCTCTACCCCCAATCCCCTAATAGGAGAGATGGCCTCTGTCCCCCAGGTGTTCCAGCAAAAGGCCATCATTGCCCCACTTGTGTGAAATGTCCATTACTAAACCAATCACTGTGATGACTGGCCAGGCCAGGGTCTCAATGCCCATCCCTGGAATTCGGGGGGTGGAGAAGGCCCACTTGAATCACATGGACCAAAATGGAGGAGGAAACTTCCCAAAGGAAAACTGGGAGACTGTAACCACAAGGAGGAGAGAACTCCAGGCAGGTAAAAACAACAGATATCCACAACAATGGCCAAACCCCACAAATTTAGTGAAGGAGACAGTCTGACCTGTGGAAGAATTTACCAGTCAGACTGGACCAAATCTTTTTTTTTTTTTTTTGGCAGTACGCAGGCCTCTCACTGTTGTGGCCTCTCCCGTTGCAGAGCACAGGCTCTGCACGAACCCATGTCCCCTGCATCGGCAGGCGGACTCTCAACCACTGCGCCACCAGGGAAGCCCTGGACCAAATCTTTAACCTAGTAGACCCCTGCCACTCTGGCCTCCAAGAAACTATTCAGCAACAACAACAAAAATGAGATTCCAGTTTGATACTTATCAACTTGGAAGAATTTTTTTATGGTAATACTCAGTGTTATATCATAAGACAGGTACGTTTATATCAGGGTGATGGGGTGTAACTGGCAAGACCTTTCTGGAAAGCATTTCGGCAATTCATATCAAGATCCTTAGTATAGCACAGGGAACTATATCCTGTAATAAACCATAATGGAAAAGAACATGAAAAAGAATACGTATATACATATGTATTACTGAATCACTTTGCTGTACACCAGAAACTAGCACAACATTGTAAATCACCTATACTTCAATTTAAAAAAGATCCTTAGGGACTGCCCTGGTGGCAGTCCCACATGCCGCGGAGCAACTAAGCCCGTGCGCCACAACTACTGAGCCTGCACTCTAGAACCCACGAGCCACAACTACTGAACCCGCGTGCCTGGAGCCCGTGCTCTGCAACAAGAGAATCCACCACAATGAGAAGCCCGTGCACCGCAACGAAGAGTAGCCCCCGCTTGCCGCAACTAGAGAAAGCCCGCGCGCAGCAATGAAGACCCAACGCAGCCATTAATAAATATATTAATTTTTAAAAAATAATAAAAAATAAAAACATCCTTAAAATTTTTTTTTTTTTTTTTTTTTTTTTTTGCGGTACGCGGGCCTCTCACTGTTGTGGCCTCTCGCGTTGCAGAGCACAGGCTCCAGACGCTCAGGCCCAGCGGCCATGGCTCACGGGCCTAGCCGCTCTGCGGCATGTGGGATCCTCCCGGACCGGGGCATGAACCCGAGTCCCCTGCATCAGCAGGTGGACTCTCAACCACTGCACCACCAGGGAAGCCCCTTAAAAATATTTTGACCCTCTGACCCAGTAATTCCACTTCCAGAAAAAAATTATAAGAAAATAACCCAAAATATGGACAAAGATATATATGTACAAAGATTTTCATCACGGCATTTTTATAATAGAAAGAAAGGAGTAAAGGAAGGAAGGAAGGAAGAAAGAGGGAAAGAAAGAAAGGGCCTATACGTCTAAGGATGGGGGGAGTGGTAAAATGAAACATGGTAACTCCATATACTAGAAGATTATGTAGTCATTAAAACATTTTTTTAACAGTTTTAAATCATATGAGATAGTTCTTGTAATTTTGTTGAATAAGAAAGCAAGACACGGGATTTCCCTGGTGGCACAGTTGTGAAGAATCCGCCTGCCAATGCAGGGGACGTGGGTTCAAGCCCTGGTCCGGGAAGATCCCACATGCCATGGAGCAACTAAGCCCGTGCACCACACACTTAGAGTCTGTGCTCCGCAACAAGAGAAGCCACCACAATGAGAAGCCCAAGCACCACAACAAAGAGTAGCCCCTGCTGGCTGCAACTAGAGGAAGCCTGCGCACAGCAATGAAGACCCAATGCGGGCATAAATAAATAAATAAAAGAAAGCAAGACACAAAATTATCTATGCAGTATATTAACCATGTAAAAGAAAACCAGAAATGCCCAGAAATGAGAAGAAAGGAAATACTTTAAAATGTTAGCAGTATTTCTCTCTTAATGGATGCTTTATTTTTTTATTTTCTTTTTACTTGTATTTTCTACAATGATCAAATATTACTTAAACATTGTTTGGGAAAGTTACCCCTTCTCAGCTCCTAAAATGCAGCCACCCCCTTACCATGCCAGTTATTTGGACACCTGGAAAAAAACACTTAATGAGTGACAGATGAAAGTTAGCAATGTTTTTTTGTATCTTAAAACTTTTCCCCAATCATCCACAGAAAGATTAGTTTTTCTTGTAATTGTCAGTCCTCCCTTAGAAATAACCCATCACTTCATCACACGATTTTTTTTTTTTAAGTAAAACAAAACCTGGGAACAGAACAGAAACCTGTGCTGAACGCTGATATGAAAATGAATAGGCAGTGGGATTCCAGCTGCCAGTGAAGTGCCTGTGCAGAAGGGATGCTCAGGTTGACGGATGCCAGAGAACGAGGTAGAAGAAATGCCTGCAGGAACTCCAGCCTGCCACTTTTTGGGCTCTGTGGACACATTCTACCTAGAGGTCCCTCAGATGACAAGGTCTCCTTCACAGCAGGCAACGGCTGATTGTCAATGATTGCTGGCTGGGAAGACAGAAAACAAGATTGCGCTTCTATGACCTCACAAATTGCACCACCTCCAGGAAGCTTTCCCTACCTCCTCCCCCAATCCCCCTTACCCCCTCTAGATTGCATTTCTCCCGCAAGGAGCCATGGCTCTGGTGGTTTCCCTGCCCCTCTTAGAACAAATGTCACCATTGATGATGCAGCAGCTGGAACTGTGAGAAGACATCACACAGACCTTTGTTCACTTCCAGTGACCTTTGTTCTGCCACTCAATTTCTGAGCCTGTTTCCTGAGCTATAAAATTGACACTGTAATCTCCACAGCACAGAGCACTGGCCCCCTCCAGGGACTCTCTTTGGGAACGATCAGACAACTCAGTCCTTGAGCTCCTATAACATGACTGTGCCCAAAGAAACTGCCTAGCAATCCAGAACCAGAAAGGAACGCTCGCCAGACCCGGCCCAGTGGTAGCAGCACCCCCAGCCCAGCCTCCCCACCCAGACCTCCAGCCAGCCGCAGCCAGGGAACAGCCAGCCAGCAGTGCTAATGATACCCCTCCCATCTTATGGACAGAGGAGTTGCCAGGTGGGACGAAAGGACCCCAATTATTGAGGGTCTGTCCAGGGGTGTGGTCAAAGGCATGTCCAACATTGAACTCAGCTTCCCCTCAAATGTTTTACTCTTCCTGATCCCTGTCTCAGAGAATAGCAGCACCCTGGGAACCCAAGTTAGAAATCAAGATATGCCTCTTATTCAATCTATCACCAAGTCCTGTCGCTCCTACCTCTCCCAAATCCATCCACTTCTTTCCACCCCAGGGCTGCCGCATAGTTCGTGCCATTATCCTCCTCCTCACAGGTCTCTTTGTGCCCACACTGCCCCAGTGGGAGCCTATCTCCTCCTGCCTCCGATGAAAACTCAACAGCTCTCAGAAGGGAAACCGGCCTCTGTAACTTTGAGCCCCACCTTGCCCCAGTCTGGCCCCAGCTCACCTTTCCACTGCCTGCCTCATGCCTCCCCGTTTCCCGCAAATTCACGGTCCTGTTTCTCCCCGCCTGTTTTTACTCATGCTGTCCCCTCTGTCATTAACATTCTTCTCTTCTCCCTCTTCCACTGACAAGCTGCTACTCATATTCTAAGACTCAGCTCCGATTTCCACTCTTCCAGAAGACTTTTTGCTCCCCATGCCCACCCTCACCTCCAAACTAGGCTAAGTAGCTTTCATTGCTACACTTGCTGAACACTGTTCTAAGCACCTTTGCTGTCCTAACTCATTTAATCCTCAAACAAATCCACAAACCCTGGGCCTAGGTTCTCCTATTATTATTTTACAGATAAGAAAGGGTTTGTGGAAGTTAAAGCAAATTTTCCAAGGCCAAACAGTAAGTGGCTTAGCAGGGCTGAAAACTAGGTCTATTTACTTTTTTTTTTTTTTTTTTAAATAAAAAGAGCTGTCGTGTCCTTTTCTGGTTATAAAAGTAACAAGAAAAAAGTGAAGACACACTCCTCTTTTTGTCAGTTTGTTGAATATCCTTGCTGTGGGCATGCGGTATGCACTCAGTAGATGCCATCTCCCTATGCCTAGACATACATCCTGATTTGGCTAGCGTTTCCTTATAAAGTGCCCACACCATTCCTGCAGGTCTGCTTCCTGAAGCTGGAGCCCCAGCACCCAGCACCCTTACTCCCGCCTGTCCTCTCCTCCACCCTCCTCCCAGTAGTGTCAGGCTCTCAGGCCTCCGAGGTGTAACTCCAGCTTTGGCTTCCCTGCCAGGCTTGGGGCGGCCCATCACAGGTCCGGGTATTCCCCCTCGTCTTCCACCCCACAATCTCCAGCGCTATACACGCTCCCCAGCCCTAAACCTTCATATCTCTCCACCAAAAACCTCAGGCCCGGACCTGAGTTCAGCCTGCCCAAGCTGCTCCCCATTCCCTATACTCCTAGTCGGGTTCTTGCTGGTCTTCCAGACCACCGCTTCCGGCTCCACACCCGGCGTTGGCGTTCCGGCGGGTTAATTACAGCCCCGCCCCCAGGCCGGAGCCGCCGCTGCCCAGCACCCGTACTCCCAACACCACCCCTATCCCCGGGCTAGCGGGGAAGGCACCCCCGCCCAGTTCTAGGCCCTGGCGCCCTTGGGTCAGGGCCGGGGGAGGCACGTCCAGCCAAGCTCTGGCGCCGGGCGCGTCCCGCTTTACGGAAGAACGTCCGGGAATAAATCCGGAGCGGATTTGCATCACAGCAGCACTGGGAGGGCTCACAGCGGCCAAAGCCCTAAAGCCGAGGACGTCCCTCTCCCGTCCACCACCCCGCCCGCAGTGGCGGGATCGGGAAGCTGCTGAAGGGAGGAGGTGTGCGCAGTGGCCCGGAAAACCTGGGGCGGGAAGGCAGCTACCGGGGTGTAATCTTCTCCCCTTACCTGGGCCCGACCTCACGCTGGGCCTGGGTCCTGTCGAGGGAGGTCAGGGCAGAGCCTAGGATTGGAGGAAACAGACCGGGCCCTGGGGTGGTGAGAGTCCAGCAGACCCCACCCCTGCTGCTAAGACTCTCCCAGCCCTGGTCTTCCTCAGACTGCCGTACCAACCGCCTCGGGGCCCTGGATCCCTGCGGCCTCCATCTCTGTGACTACTCACAGAGCACAGACAGTCCTGATCTCAAGTCCTGACCCTGGCTTACACTATTGCCCATCAGACTTCTCTTCCAACCACATGGGCCAGCCTTGTAGGGCAATTTATTCATCCCACATAGCCAATCAGTGTCCCCTCTGGGCCGTTGCTCATGGTGTTTCTCAGCCAGGAAAAGTCTTTTATCCCTTTGCATCAGTTAAAAAGTTGTCCTTTCTTTAAGCCCAGCTTTCAAACCACGTATACATTTTTGATGAAGCCTTTAGGGGTCTGTGCCTCTGCCTTTCTAAGCTCCCAGTATACAAAGTCTGAACCTGTCTTTTAGCCCTGACATCTCTCTTGGTGTGTCTACCAAGCAATCTTTGGCAAGTCCTGTTCTCTTTCTGGACCTAAAACTCTTTCCTCACCCTTACAGTGAAGGATCTGGAAGAGATGACTGCCCTCCCCCGGCCCCCCCGTCGGGGTGCCTCCAGTCCTGACCCTGTGAGACAGTGACTTCCTGATTTCCCAGCCCCCTGTGATGACCCAACCTTGGACAGGGCAGGGGTTAGGTGTCCATCTGAAATCCTTCCACTTCCTTTGAGCCAGTTAACTGAGGCAGCTGTGCAAGGTTGCTGAGTCTCAGGGATCCAAAAGGTGCTGGAACCCTCAAGGCAGTGAGACTAGTGCCAACACACCATGCTATCCCAGCTGGAAAGTCCCCTGCCCCAGGCCCCAAAGGCCTGTCAACCAGCTCCAGCTTCAGGTGGCAGAGGCTAGCCCATCCCAGAAAGCGAAGAAGCCCACATTCACAGACCCTCCCCAACATGCACACACTATCTCCAGGAACGGTGACAGCAGCCTCTCAACACCCTAAAGATCAGACCAGAACCACCCCACTCTCCAAGACAACCTCCTCACACTCAGCCCATCTCAGCTATCTCCAGTCTGAGCTCAGGATACCCAGGGGTTCCCAAGAGGAGCCTCAGTTCAGCTTTTTTCACAGCATGAGCTGTCAGTCCTTACTGCAAACTTTTCTTCTTTTTTTTTTAATAAATTTATTTATTTATTTATTTTTGCCTGTGTTGGGTCTTCGTTGCTGTGTGCAGGCTTTCGTGGCGAGCGGGGGATACTCTTCGTTGTGGTGCGTGGGCTTCTCATTGCGGTGGCTTCTCTTGTTGCGGAGCACAGGCTCCAGGCGCGTGGGCTCAGTAGTTGTGGCGCATGGGCTTAGCCACTCCGCAGCATGTGGGATCTTCCTGGACCAGGGCTCGAACCTGTGTCCCCTGCCTTGGCAGGCAGATTCTTAACCACTGCGCCACCAGGGAAGCCCTGCAAACTTTTCTAAGTGCAACTCATCACCTTTCAGATCCAGCCAGAGAGACCACTTCTCCCTGAACCTCCCATCCATGGGCTTTCCTTTTACCTATTGAAGCTGCATGAAATCTGAAACCACAGCACTCAGAATTAAGACAGACCTGTTGAGATTCCGCTTCTGTTGCTCCCTACTGAATGATGTGAAGCATGTTATTTACCCTCCCTGAACCTCAGTTCCTTCATCTATAAGATGGGAGCAATGATTTATATACACAGGGTGGTTGCGGGCATTGTATAAGATTTATAAAAACACTCATCATGGGCAGTGACACATATAGCATGTCAAATGTGAGCATTATTTCTATTCCCTATTCCCTGCATTCTCCCCTGACGCTTCCAGACACTTTCTCTGGAAGCTGAGAATGGAGATATCTGAAGTTGAAACTGATCTGGACAAAAGCGGCACTATAAAGTACTAAAAGCTTCACTTAGGACCCAATTATAGACTTCAAAAAAAAGCAAAGGAGGTTTGGGGCCTAGAGAGGGAACAGCATTTGCCAAAGGTCACACAGCAGGTATAGGTAGGTAGAACAGAAGGCAGGCAGGGAGAAGGAGGCAAATGGGGGTGTGGGTAGAGGTCGAGGCTGAGGTTTTGAGCTGAATCCAAGGACAGGCAGCCGAGCAAGAGAATCTCCAACTGACATTGCCCCATTTCCCATGCGCAGGACCTGCTGGTCCTGGAATTTGCCTTTCTCTGGAGCTGCTCCTTCTGGGTTCCTGAGTTTGCAGTAGTTTCCCAGAAATACTAAGTAAATATCCCTGTTGTTTACTGAGTAACCAACCCCATAATCAGACAAGAGTCCCCATACAAAGTGCTGCTTCAAACTTGGCTCCTTCCATAGAGATGCCCGCCCCCAACAGACACCACCCCAGACAGATGCCCTCCACAAGGCCCCCTCCCAGGGCCTTGCTGGGGGCTCTGAACCCCACCCCACAAGCTGGCTTTGGTGTACACCATGTTGCTCCAGGTTCAGCATCCCTTCGGAGAGAGGCTGCTCCTGCCAGCAGCCCCAAGAAAAGTGTAGTATATAGACTTTTTTCTGTTTGGTACCTTTCTGACCCCCCCAAAAAAAAGCCAGCCATGGGTCACCATTCTAATGTGATAAAGAGTCTTACTAACCTACTAACCTTTGAAAATGTCCTGGGCTGATGTTAACCCCAATCCTGTGGAAGTTGGACGCATTAGGGCCAGTGTATTGTGCTACTTGATGAATTTTTCTTCAGGTTACACTTTATTTGTTTATATAGTTCCCCTTCTCTCCTCACTGCCACTCCACTCCCCTCATCCTCAGGAACCAGGAATGTGTCCTTACAAAAGAGGTCTATCTTCTGTCTGGTTTACTGCAGGTGTGTTACCTCACCCAAGCTCATGTGTCCCAGGCTCTGCCTCCTCCTTCCTGTTCGTGTGAGAACTCCTGTGCGCATCCCCAGTGGGGAATCCCCTGGTTTAGCCATCCACCCTTTACTAATTGACTTCTCAAGACTTCCTTCTCAAGGTTCTGCTATCCTTGTCATCTGGGACTCGGTGATGCCAGAATTCTGTATTTCTAAGATTCTGTAACTCAGATTGCACCACGCTGGAATTCTGTGATGCTAAGATTCTGTAACTCAGATTGCACCAGCTAGGATTCTGTATTTCTAGGATTCTGTAGCTCAGATTGCACCACGCTAGAATTCTGTGACGCTAAGATTCTGCGACTGTGGATTCTATGCATCCAGAATTTTATGGTTTTTGTGTTTCATGAGTTTGTCATTGACATGGTGACAACAGTCAGGATTCACTTGGCCTGGATTTCTGTGTTTGTTCTCCAGAGAATGCAAGTCTCAGCTCTAGGCTCTTTTCTATGAATTCACTGAAGGCAGAGGAAAAAGATGACTGGATAGGTGAAGGGTAGCACTCCTACCTCCCCTGGGGCTGCCCGGGGTGGGATATGCCCAGGGCAGCCCAGTCTTACGCCCATGCATTCAGTCCACCTGCCTCCCCAAAGCCCCTTATTTAGGCTCCAGTATCTGAGGGTAGCAGGAAAAGCAGCCTCCTTTACAGCCCTCCCACCCAACTTCCTTTACTCCCTGGACTGCCTGCGGGTCCAGGAAAAGAAAGTTGACTGGGAGACTGGCCTGGCCAAATGGGCAGAGGGGGAGGGTTAAACACAGGGCAGGGAGCCAGTGGAGGAGATATGGGAGATTCCCTAGGGAGCCCTGCAGCTTTCCCTGAAGGTGAGGAAGGAACAGAGGCCGGAAGTGGGGGTGGGGGTGAGGGCACTGGTAAGGGTGGGGTGACCGGTATTGCATTGTGGGGCTGGAGCTGGGCTTCCGGCCATTGATCCATTGGTGACAAGGGACCTCCAGCCTGGCGCCCTAGAGGCTGTCTGGTCAGCCCCTACCCACTGGCTTTGTGTTCCTGTGCCTAAGTCAGACTCCCAGGAAAACACGGAGGGCAGGAGTTGGGGGTGGGGAAACTGATCCTCTAGAGCTCCTTCCCGGAAGGGCCCACTGAGGCCAAGAAAGGGGGCAGGACTTTCTAAGGATCACACTGGGGTCTGGGGCAAAACAATGACTGAAACTCTGGGCTCCTGACTTCAGCCCAGAGCTATTTTCCACATACTCCAAAGGGCCCCAGTATTATAAAATGCTCCCTCAATGAGACCATTTGGCCAGACTCCATGCTAGAGGATGGGCCCACCCCCAGGCCACCTCCCAGGTGTGGTCTGGACCACTCCTCCAGCCCTGCGGCTTAGCTGAAGCTGCCAAACCCGATTTTCCAGCAGTTGCCCTGGCTGGGTAGAGCAGGAAGCCGTCCTCCAGGCACGAGCCCCTCAGGCTGCGGTCCTCCCCCTCCCACCTGCTGACCTCATCCCTGCTCCTTCTACACCGGTGCCACCACCACTTCCTCCTCCACCTGCCTGCCATCTCGCCTGGGCTGCTCTCTAGGCATTGAGGGATGTGGTCCAGCACTACCCCTCTCTGGTCCTCAGTTTTCTCATCTATAGATGGGAAACACTGGACTGCTTCCTGGGGATCGATTGTGGGGAAGCTCCAAAGAAAAGAGAGACACAAATAGCAGTGGGCCACCACTTGGATGGTGGGCTGCTGCAGTGCTGGGAGCAGAGAGTGGGGTGTGACAAGGAAGCAGTACTCTGCGGGATTCTGGAGGTGTGGTTGTTGGGGTGCGAGGTGCAAGTTAAAGGGAGTGCCCCTCTGGTTCCCTCAGGTCACCTCTGTGAGAGACAGAGACCATCATCCCAGACTAAATCCCCTCGTTACCAATTTTCAGAGCCCTCCCCGCGGTCCAGTGCGGTGCCTGTGTGCTCTGTTTCATGTCTGTCTCCCACCGAGCCATAACTCCAGCCAGGAAGAACGCCCACTGTCATGCTCACTGCTCTGTCCCCAGAACTTGGCATCCTCCCTGGCACACAGCAGGCACTACTGACCAAGACACAGTTTCAGATTGAAAAGCAGAAGGAGAGGCGCCCTAGGGGCTGGAGACCGGCCAGGTCAGCTCACCTAACCCAGGCCCCTTCTCTGGGCTGCCAGACTGCCCAAGCCTCCTCCTCTGGCCTGGGAGCCCGGTGTTCTCAGCTTCCAGGGAGCTATGGCTGGGGTGAGGGAGAATGAACTGTATTCGGTCAACCGGGGGGTCTCTTAGACTGGGGTGGTGGGTGCCCACTGGCTGCGGCTGCCGCTGGGAGCCTGAAGGGGGAGGAGAGATGGGAACCTGGGAGGGGGAGGGGCAGTGAAGCAGCCATCATTGCAGAGGAAGCTAAAAATAGCCAGAAGAGCTGATGTCATCGGGTTCCCACAGCTCAGTACCCTGCTCACTCACACACACACACAAATGCACACACACTCTCACAGACCCAGATACACACAGACACAAGTGTGGGCATGCATGCATGCATGCACTTGCACACAAACACACACATACACTCATATAGGGGAGGGAGGCTCTTCTGGGTCCCAGGGCCGCAGGGGCAGGGAAGTCTGGCGAGTGTGTTTGCATGTATGTGTGTGTGTACCTGGGTTTGCATGAGTGTGATTGCAAGTGTCTATACGCTTGTGTGCTGCGTCTAGGAGCACGCATGTGTGTGTGTGCTCATTTGTAGGCATGGGTATGTGTTGTTACATGTGTCATGTGGAGAGGTTTATATGCATTTGTGTCAGTGCACATATGTTTATAGGCATGTACTTGTATGCATGTGTGAATTTGTTGCATTGTGTATCTGTGAGTCCAGTTGTATTTACATGTCTGCATGTGTTCCTGTCATGTGTCTTTATATGTGTGGGCCCCCCTGTGGGCCTTGGGCACTAGCCTAGCTAGCTTCCAGCTCTGACTGGGGTTCAGCACCTTCCCCCTAAACCCTGAGAAGCCTCATCCTCCACCAGTGCTGTCTGGGCATGATGTGCCAGTGAATTCTCTGCCCCCTCTCCTCCTCTCAGGGTCCCAGTCTCTGGCAAGCCTTGGAGTGGATGAAAGCAGACAGAATTCATTTTCTCCTCACAGGCTTCCCAGGGGGCCAGGCCAAAGGTCTCAGTGTTCACTCCCACCCCCAACCCTCAAGGAAGGGAGCCCTGGAACTGGAGCCAGACCTCAGGACATTGAGACACACACTAACTTGTGCATAAAGTGACACCTTAGAGACACAGTCCCTCACAATGTTTCCTGCCACTGAGACACAACTCCATAGAGACACACCCCACGTAAACTCAGTTACACCCGATGACACATGGGCGCACATGCGGAAATCCAAGTGGAAAATCCCCAGGCCTGAGTCCCACTTTCTGGACTCTAACTCAGTCTCACCCCACCCCCAAACACCCCAGCTAAGCTGTTAGTCCTGGAAAATACCAACCTCAGAGAATGGCTGTGGGGCTGAAGATGGTACACCCCGCTCAGAAGCTGACACTCTCCTCCTTCCGGCCGCCCGCACCCGCCTCCTGACCTTCATTCCTCTTCGTGGAGATGATGCCGCTCTCTCCGACCCGCTCGTATGCTCACAAACACACCTTGACACACACAGCTGGCAATAGAGGCACATTCTTTGCAAAGGCACGTTCAGCCACATGTCTGCTTAGATCCCCATTCTCTTGGTGTCACAAACACTGACCATAAGAGGCACACAGAGCCACATACACCTCTCGCTCAGGCACTCATGGTTTACACTGGAGCAGTGAAATCTGTCTTTCATGCTATCCTTTTCTGATCTGTGCCTCTACCTCCCTCTCCAAGGATCTGGCTTCTTATACCTTCCAAGATGTTTCCGGAGATCCTTTTCCCTGTGCAGACGGGAGTGCAAGGCAGGAAGTTCCCCCACCTCGTAGGCCAGATCAAAAGCTGAGGCCAAAGACGGTGTGTGTTGCCGACCTTGTTCTGTCCTTCCACTGTCTTACTCTGAGGCCTGCTGCTGTCGCTGAAGCCTATCCCTGGGAGCATTCAGTCCCAACCCTGCCCTTATACCCTACATAGTCAGCTGGAAACACCTTGGAGTGGGGTAAAGAGTTGGAGCAGAAAGGATTGTTATTTGTCTGCTGTTTACCACCCGTGGCCCTTAGGAGATGCAGGTCCGGAGCCAGCCAAGCTTCTGGACTAGTTTCTGGGCATTTCTAGAGGATCAGAAAGCTGCCACGTTGACAAAGGTGTCTGAGTACTGAGGAGAGGAAGGAGAGGGAAGAGTGTGAGGAAGGCAGAAGTTCTGGAAGCTCCACTGCTCCTCGATTCTCCTGTTTCCCCAGGCCCTCCACTTCCAGCCAATACATCCTCCGTTAAGGCTCTCAGCCTGAGGGATGCCTGCCATCAAGACCCCACTATACCTTTGGGGTGATAATTCACAGAAGGTGTGTCCCCCACAGTGCCTGCACAGGGCTAATGTGGGGAAAACTTGAGTGGCCCCGTTTTTCTCACCCCGCACCCTGGCTCAGGGCCCTCGGCTAACCTTGCAGTGGAAGGATCCACACCCTGGTGGTGGCAGTGTGGGTGTTGTTGATATCCGTGGCCATGGTGGCAAGATTGGTGGCTGCAGTGGTGGCAGCTGGGCCTTGGGATTTCTGCCGGTACCTTCTGCGGCTACACTTAAACATCCTGGGAAACCGGAGCCGAGGTCAGCCCATACCTGGCCTCTGGTAGGGGGAAATTACGCCCCGGGGCCGGGCTTCCCTGGTGGCGCAGTGGTTGGCAGTCCGCCTGCCAATGCAGGGGACACGGGTTCAAGCCCTGGTCGGGGAGGATCCCACATGCCGCAGAGCAGCTGGGCCCGTGTGCCACAACTACTGAAGCCCACGTGCCTAGAGCCTGTGAGCCACAACTACTGAGCCCATGTGCCACAGCTGCTGGAACCCGTGTGCCTAGAGCCCGAGCTCCGCAGCAGGAGAGGCCACCGCAGTGAGAGGCCCGCACACTGCAACGGAGAGTGGCCCCCACTCGCCACAACTAGAGAAAGCGCACGCGCAGCAACGAAGACGCAACACAGCCAAAAATAAATAATAAATAAATAAATATATAACAAGCCCTGGGGCCAAGGGGCACAGACAAGCTGAGAAGGCCCCATGGGCGCAGGGAACTTCTGTCATGTGCCTGATGGTGCTACTGGCCAGGGCAGCTGAGGCCTCGATGACATACAGAGTCTATGTAAGAGTAATGCTGTTTATTACAGGTCCTGATCCCCAGCCCCTCCCTTAGGGGCCAGGCTCCCTCACAATTCTCTCCATGGGTCCAGCCAAAGAGCCAGAAAACCTCAGCTTGGCCCCTTGGAAAAAAGGAACTCTGAGTAAAAAAATTCCTCCCTCATTTTCTCACTCATCCACATTAACAATGTTTATTGAGTACTTACTGTGTGCCAAACACAGTGCCAAGTCCTTTACAAACATAATCTCATCTAATCCCACAACAACCCTACAAGGAGATTCTGTCATTATTCCTATTTCATATACAGTCGATTCTTGTTATTCGTGGTAGTTAGCCCTAATAAAGTCACCACAAACACTGTATTAGCAAATATTGAGCCAATGCTCCCAGGAGGAATACAGGATTAGATTCATACTAACCTCTGGTCACAACATTTTTCAACTGAACAATACCTAGTTTATTTGTGTTTCTGTTAAAGCCACTTCATTTAAAATATATTGACGTCAATAACATTGAACTCACAGCCAACAAATGGCCAACGTTTGCCTGAATGAAGTTTATCTAACACATGTATTTTCTTCATAAGGCATATCACAGCCTTCTTGCACTTCGGAACACTAGAGAGCACTTCAGCACTACGCTGGAGGGAGTCTTTAATAGCAAAGTCACCAACAAAAAGCACAAAAATGCAAAAAACATGACAGACACTAAATAGGCCGCAAAAAGAACACTTGTTTACATTGTGAGAGCTGAAACAAGAAGGCAGAGCGTCCCCTTGTTCAACCTCAGCATGGTAGACAACTCAAATTTTTTGCAGCTCTGCGCATGTCCATGAATGACCACAAAAGTGCTGTGAGTATTGGTTTGGAGTTTTAAATCATTTTTAGTGAGTGGGTAAATTCACAGATATGGAATCCATGAATAATGAGGATCAACTGTACAAGGAAACTGAGGCTCAGTTAGGCTCACACAATTAGAGGCAGGCAGGGATTCAAATCTGGGATGGCCGAGGCCCAAAGCCCAGACGTTTAACTCCTGCTATTCTGCAAGCATTCATTCATTCAGAAATGTGCACTTAACCTTCTGTGCCTCTCTTTCCCCATATTTAAAAAGCAGACGAAAAGAGAGTCTTATCTCATAAGATTGTTGTGAAAGGAGAAAAAAGACTTACTATATAAGTGATGCATTTAAAACATGATATGTACAAATGTTAGTGTTAACAGCCTTCCTCTCTCTCCTGTCTCTTCAACTGCCTCCTCCCATTATAAAAACAAAACAAATTTTAAAATCTTCCATCCCACACCCCCTCTGGCTGTGACTCTCCTTATGCTGAACTTTTCACTCTGTGGTCATTCCCTTATGTCCCAGAATGGGAAGAAAAATCTCATTTTAAATCCCACTTGAAAACCCCATAACTACTCTGTTATACAGACCAGGAAACAGAGGCTTAAACCCAAGTCTAAGAAATGCCCCTTGGGTCACACAGCTAATAAGCAACAGAACCAGGATTCAAGCACTTGGTCTGAGTGACTTAAAAGCCAGAACTTTCCCAGCACCTCGACCTCCAGGACCAGCAGCCCCGGAAGGATTGACGATGATGGGGATTACCGAGCTGTAGAACTTGGTGGGGAGGGGTCGGGGGAGGAATGGGGGCAGTGCTTTTGTGTGACCATGGTGCCCCCTGCTGGCAGGAATGGAAGGGGTGTATGCAGAGTGCTGAGAGGACTGAGGAGAGAGAAAGGGTGGGGAGGGAGAAGAGTGAGGAGGAAAGACTCAGGGGAGGAGAAAGATGGGTTGAATGTTTTTGGGTTTTTTAAACATCTTTGTTGGAGTATAATTGCTTTACAATGGTGTGGGGTTGAAGTTTTGTGGAGAGAAAAAGACTAAAAGATTAGGAGTCGTTTGCCACTCAGAGGAGGGGGCAGAAAACTCCAAGCCTTGGCCGTTGCCTTGAAAGCATGTGTGGGCATGCCTGCGTGAGTGTGTGTGTGTGTGTGTGTGTATGTGTGTGTGTGTGTGTGTGTGTGAGAGAGAGAGAGAGAGAGAGAGAGAGTGTTTCAGTACGTACTTCAGATGTTGCTCTGTTGATTGTTGCTGGGAGTCAGTCCACACAGTTCAGAGTGTGTGTGTGCGTGTGTGAGTGTGCATTCGAGAGCACTAGGAGGTGTTTGTGTGTGTGTGTCTGAATATACAGCTTGGGCAGATGTGCGTGCCTCGAGCATGCAGGGTGTGTACGACAGTATCAGCAGGTGCAGGGTAGGAAGCGCCTGTGCGCTGCCGTGGTGGAGGGCACACAGTTCTAGGAGGCCACTTGCCCCACCCCCAGACCTCTCTCTCCTTCAGGTCAGGAGGGGCGTTGCCCATGGCTGGCGTTGCCAGGAGGAGCCCCGAGGCGGCTGGGGCTGTGAGGACAGAGCGCCAGGCAGCAGGGGGGCAGTAGGCGCTGGAGGAGGCGGACGGGCTGCGTGTGGGGTAGGCGGGCGGGCAGAAGGAGGCCTTTAAAGCACCTGCCCCGCCCACAGGTGAGCAGTGCTGTGTGAGAGCCAGCTCCGTCTCCCCGCCTGCCCACTCAGTGGCAGTTCCCCGGAGCTGCAGTTCCCTCTGGAGCCTCAGCAGATCCCTCTTTCAGAACTCACTACCAAGAACCCTGAACAGGTGATGGCATAGGATAGAGACTATCCCGTGAAGTGAAATCAATCTGGAAACAGGTTTGGGGAGTTGGAAGGGCCATGGGGAGGGTCTTGGAAGAGTCTAGGATTGGTTTCGGGGGGAGTGGAAAGCCCAGGATACACAGGTGCCAGGGAAGGGCATGGAGTGACCCTGTAGCGTGGGAGTCAGGCTTGGGGTGCCAGTAGAGGAACCTGGGATGTTAGGATTTCAGAGTGCCAGGTGTTGGTAGAGGGCCTGGGCAGTACAGAGGGATAGGAGCGTCAGGATGGCAATTGGGAAAAGTCCTGAGGTGTCAGAGTCCAGATGCAGGAAAAGCTTGGTGATTATGTGAGTCCAGGATGCTGGAGTCTGGTGTGTCAGCCCAGGTTGGGGGTGGGGGCAGGGAGCAAGGTCCTAACACACACATCTGCCTCCCAGGAGCCACCATGCAGTGCTTCAACTTCATTAAGACCATGATGATCCTCTTCAATATGCTCATCTTTGTAAGTGTGGGGGTTATGGGCTCTTTGGGGTTCCCTATAGGAGTAGGTCTTAACCTGAGCAGAGCCCGAACTGGGGAAGAGGAGACTGCTATGCCCAGATTCTTCCTGCAAGTTGAGGAGGTGCAGAAGTTTTCCCAAATGCTGAGTCCTGGTCCCAGTAGCAGCCTGGCTGCCACACAGTTGGGGTGGAGAAGGTTAGGGGCATCCTCTCCCTTCCAGGAAGCTTCAGCTCAGGCAGGCTTACAGCAGGGCAGAGTAGGCTAACAGGCTGGGGCCCCAGTGAGGGGAAGGGGTTTGCCCAAGGTCACCTCGTGTGGAAGGAAATTCAGTGGCCTCTGTATGATGGGGAACCAAAAGCACAGAAGGCCCAGAGACATCGGAGCAGAGTGTCAGCTGCAAGCAGCCCTTATTCATTCAACAAACACATTGCCTAAGACCCTGTGCTGAGTGCTGGGGTGACAGGTAAGCAAGCCCTTTCTCTGCCCTTGGGGATCTCAGGTCCAGCCGGTCAGATAGGCAGACAGTTTTGACATAGTATACGTGGTCTTAGCACAGGGGTCCATAGGAGGGGCTTGAACCCTGCCTGGTCAGAGAAGACTTCTAGGAGGAAATAGCTGAGGCTAGGAATTTGCACTGAGTGAGGGGGTTGGTAAAGCATGCAGAAAGGCCCAAAGGCAATGAAATCAAATATTGTTCAGAAAACCAGGAACAGATTATATAGGGCATGTTTGAGGAAGCTGAGCAATGAGGCATGAACCCTAGAGATGGGCAGAAATGGACAAAATGGACAAAGGACAAAGCCCTTGGATGGTGGCTAAGGGATGGAAGAAGGGGCAAGGGAGACATCATCTTGGAGATGATGACCACGTCTCTGGCAAGAACAACCTGGGGGATATCTCACAGGCAGCTGTGTACCCAGTGGGGTTGCAGCTCAGGATATTTGAAAGTCATGTGCCCATAGGTGATTGTTGAAGCCATGGGAGGGGTGAAACCACTCAGGGAGAGTGAACTCCAGGAAACTCAGCTTACAAGGGATAAACAGGGAAATGGTCACCAGGAAGCAAATGAAGAAAGAGCAGCAGGAAGCAAACCAGGAGGGCGAGCGAGGTTATCAGGGAGGTCAAAGAGGATCCACCCATGACTAAGCACATGTCACCAGAGACCTTGGCGCCACATGAGAGTGGGTTAGGGTGAGTGAAAGGGGAGGAAATGGAGACATGAAGTATAGATGAATTTGGAGAAATTGGGCTGGGGGGGAGTAAACTGTGACTCCGATGTGGTCTGTGCCTTGGGCTTCCTCTGGTTTCAGGGAACTAGACTTTATCCATGTATCTGAAGAAGGCAACAGGACTGAAGGGATTTGGAGAGCAGGGGCTCTGGCCCGAGGGGGTTAAAGGCAAATCTGGTTTGGTTTCTGCTTCTGTTGCCCTTGCCTCGCCAGACTGGGCAGGGCAGGCCTCAGACTCCTTGAAATTTGACCCTGTAGGCTAAAAGCCCAGCTTTCTGTCCTTGGGCAAACATGCCTGGGATCCACCCACCATCTGCCACCTCACTCCTGGTTCTAGCCTCAGTTTCCATAGCTGGGAAGTAGGGACTGGACACCTACCTAGGCAGTGTCAGGCTGATTTATCCACTGAAGCTCTGGATCAGCAAGGCTTTGCTCTAAGCTGTGGGAACTGGGCAGTGCCCTCCTCCCCAGTCTAGGCTTCAGGATTCCCTCTGAGCTGGGGGTTGAGCCAGAGAGCCCCTAAGAGCTCTGGCTGTACTTCCTCTCTGGTGCCTCAGTTTCCACTTGGGTGGCAAGGAGAAGTCTAGGCTGGTTCTGGAGGGAAGCCAAATGGGGCCTTGGGGTGGGTATCCCTTCTCACCACCGCCCTCTCCAATGTTGGGAGCAGGTGTAAACCTCAGCCATGCCTCTGTTGCTATGGTGACTGTGGAGACTGCTCAAGGCTCCCACCCCCCTGTTTCCACCTATCAGAGGACAGTCGTTCCAGGCACCTGGAGGGGGGAATGGAGAGGGGGGCGGGGGGGAGGGGGAAGCTGCTGGGGGGGATGTTCACCTACTTTTTTCACCCCTAGCTATGTGGCATGACCCTGGCAACAGAGAGGGAAAGCCTTGCCCCTCCCCCCACCCTTCAGCTATTTCTGGAATCCCTGATCCCATTTATATCTGCCTAGGTGTGCAGCCTGGTGCTGGCTATGGATGTTCCAGCTCCCATCTTTCTGGCTCTAATGGATGTTTTTCCTCCCTACAGGATGAGTTTTTAGACTCCATAGTCAATAAAGGGGGAAGTTTCTCGTCTCCCATCTCCCTCACTCAGTTGCGTGGTAGGGAGCTGCTTGACGACACTGTTTCAAGGCCTGCCTCTCTGTCTCCAGCTGTGTGGTGTGGCCCTGTTGGCAGTGGGCATCTGGGTGTCAGTCGACGGAACATCCTTCATGAAGATCTTCGGGCCACTATCATCCAGTGCCATGCAGTTTGTCAACGTGGGCTACTTCCTCATCGCAGCTGGCGCTGTGCTCCTCACTCTTGGTTTCCTGGGCTGCTATGGTGCTCAGACTGAGAACAAGTGCGCCCTCATCATGGTGTGTCAAACCCAGCTCCACAGGCCCGTAACCGAGACCCAGGGTCCCTCACCCTTGACACCAGGCCCTGGGGATCCCCAAGCCCTGCTCTGGACTCCAGGGGCCTCAGCCAGTGGGGCCCCTGACTTGTTTTCATGTGGGGGTGGGTTAGGGCAAGGAATGCATGAGGGACTGTCTCTCCCTAAAACTCAAGATCCCTGTTCTCCACTCAGTTCTTCTTCATCCTCCTCGTCATCTTCATTGCTGAGGTTGCAGCTGCCGTGGTTGCCTTGGTGTACACCACAGTGGTGAGGAGCGGGGATGGGGCAAGGGGGGAACAACTGGGCAAAGCACTGCGGATGGCCACCCTCCCTACCAGGCCCTAAACACTGACTTTCCCCCACCCAGGCTGAGAACTTCCTGACGTTGATGGTAGTGCCCACCATCAAGAAAGAGTACGGTTCCCAAAAAGACTTCACCCAAGTGTGGAACTCCACCATGGAAGGGGTAAGGTGGGCTGGGGGAGATTTTGGGGTGAGGAGAAATAAGCAAGGCCCCACTGACCATCTCTTCTCCTCATCTTCAGCTCAAGTGCTGTGGCTTCACCAACTACACAGATTTTGAGGACTCTCCCTATGTAAAAGAGAACAACGTCTTTCCCCCATACTGTTGCTTTGACCGTGACAATGGCACATTTGTGGAACCCTGCACTAGTGTCGAGGCCCAGAACCAGAAAGTAGAGGTATAGGTTGGCCTGGGAGGTTGGGCTGCTTTAATGGCCCCGGAGAGCTGAATGTGAGTGGGGGCAGCTGCTGACTATAGATGCTCTCTCCCCTCCAAGGGTTGCTTCAATCAGCTTCTGTATGACATCAGAACCAATGCAGTTACCGTGGGTGGTGTGGCAGCTGGAATTGGGGGCTTAGAGGTAAGGAGGGGAGGAGGTTGGGGCAGGATATCCCCATGGGCTCAGGGCTGCTTGATCCATGTCTGAGGCCTTTCTGGAAGAGACAGACTTCTAACAAAACTTCATGTTGGGGCTTCCCTGGTGGCGCAGTGGTTGAGAGTCCGCCTGCCGATGCAGGGGACACAGGTTCGTGCCCCGGTCCGGGAAGATCCCACATGCCGTGGAGCGGCTGTACCCGTGAGCCATGGCCGCTGAGCCTGCGCGTCTGGAGCCTGTGCTCCGCAACAGTAGAGGCCACAACAGTGAGGCCCGCGCACCGCAAAAAAAAAAAAAAAAAAAAAAAAAAAAAAAAAAAACTTCATGTTGAATGTCTGGGGGCCAGGGGACTAAAGCTTAAGGACCCTGATCATGTTTCTTCCTCTCTGCCTGTTCCTTTCTCATCAGCTGGCTGCCATGACTGTGTCCATGTATCTGTACTGCAATCTGAAATAAGTCGGCTTCTGCCTCCGCCACTGCTGCTGCCATACAGGAACTGGGAAGGGGCACCCCAGCACTGCCAAGAGGCAGTGATCAGCGTGGAGACAGGATCTAACAGTGTCACTTGGGCTGGAGTGGGCCTGGGGCCAAATAGGCAGCACCCCCTTGAACCTGTGCCAGACTTGTCCTTCCATTGGTGATGTTGGGGCCCACCTATTTCAGAGCCTCTAAGGTAGCCAATCCTCTTGCCCATTCCTCCAGTCTGTTTCTTAAACCCTTGATACCCTCTCAGGCCAGGGGGGTGGGGTGCTCTTGGTGATCCCAGTACTCCACAGGGGGGATTAAAGGCACTGCACCGACAACACGAGCATATGCAAAATCCGCAGTCACCAGGCAGATGTGTAGAAAGCACTTCAGAACTCAAAAACCCATTAAAATGTTTCCATTTGGACTCTTTTCGTGTATCCTTCAGGAGAGGGACCCATCATGCCTCAACAGGCCTCAGATTCCTGTGGGGCTATTGACTCAGAAGGCTCCCAGAAATGTAGCAGAATGGAAGTAGCACGGAGGTGGGTGGCTATTTCTCACCTTCATTCGGATGCCAGGCCTGGGAGGGAGCCTAGCAAGGATGGCCAAGAGGACACTGAGGGAGGAAGCAGGGGCTGAGCCAGTCTGCAGTCCTATAATGTGGGAGGACTTTGGCCTGAAACTGCCCTCTCCTGGGTAGGAGCACTGGGCTGGAAAGCTATGAAAATAAAAAGCTTGTGCCCAAGTGGGGGCAGGGAGAGCCGAAATATTGCCAGGGCGATGGAAGAGGGTCATTCCTTAGGCTCTGGGAAGCCCTCCGGAAGCCCCCATCAGGGGACCCAAGCTGCCTACCCTTCTCATGCAGGCACAGCCCCCGACCTGTCCCTGCTTTGGGGACTTCAGAAAGAATTTCATTTACTCTCGGTCTTTGTTGCCCAGGGCTCTATAGATTTGATCTCTTATCGAGTCTTAACCACCCCCATGTTCCAGAAACTGGGCCTAGAAAGGCCAAGTGACTTGTTCCAGGCCCACAACCTCCCATGAAGAGCTGAGCCTGGATGTGGGTCCGGGACATGTGACTCCAGAGCCGGGTGGGATCCTGGCTGACATGGGAACATGACTTACTTTTAGGCCAGAATGTCCCAGACATAGATCTGATTGCTGCTGCAGGAGACATAGCACTAGGGTGGGAGGCTGTGGCCGGAGGATATGGTGTCTACTACCAGGCGAAGCCCAGCCTGGCAAACCAGTCCTCCTTGCTTGCCTCTGAGCCCTGGATTCCTCTTCCCCGGTTTTACTAGGGCAACCCAGATCCATCACCCCTCGTGAATCCAAAAAGGAACTGCGACCTAGCCGGTGCAGTGCAGTGCCTGAGAGCTGGTCTGTGAGGCCCAGATCAGCAGCCTGCTGGGAGGATGGGCAGGTAGAGCACTTAGCCCCCTCCCACCTTTACCACCTTTCTATGCCTCTCACACTACCCCACCCCCAGGCACCTGTATAGAGGCTACAAGGGATTTGTCTGCCCTGGGTGGGCCTCCTCCACCTCATTATGAACTAATTGTTCCTCAACCTG
The DNA here is from genome assembly GCF_949987515.2 of Delphinus delphis. Taxonomy (NCBI): domain Eukaryota; kingdom Metazoa; phylum Chordata; class Mammalia; order Artiodactyla; family Delphinidae; genus Delphinus; species Delphinus delphis. Next base: position 37,843,378 of record NC_082683.1, read on the forward strand.
GCTGTTGTGGCACCTCAAGCGCTATCTCTACCTCCAGCAAACACTGAAGCCACACACCACCCGTGCCATCGCCGAGCGGGGCTCCAGGCACCGCTTGGAGAGGCAAGGGCAGAGAGCTGGTGACAGGGCAGAGCTCCAGCCAGCTCCTGCCTCCCTGGCCAAGGCTCTATATAAGGAGCTCATGAGGCTCACTTTGCAAGGGCTCTGCAGGCAGACCCCTTCTCCAAGTGTCCTACACTTACTCTCTTGAACCTAAGTCCTTCACAGTTTCCTTAAATGTCATGCCCTGTGCCTTGGGCTATCTCAACCACTTCCTCTGGACAATCTCATCCATTTTCTGGTGCTAGCGTGACCAACTTAGATCTTCCTGACTTCTTTGGATCACTGGTTGGGTGATCTGATGAAAATGATGGCTTTTCTCCAGAAAAATGCCCAGATATGGAGTCTGCATACAAAGTACCCTAAGGACCATAGACATCCTTGTTCCTATGTCTCCACCGGCAGCCCAGTCCTCACTTCCTGAATGATGCCCATTGAGCTCTGTCTCATCCACTTCCTTCCCACCTCCACTATACTCACCTGCTCTCTATCACCGCCCCCCGCCCCCATCCCCAGGTATCCCTTTTTGCTCTCTCTTGCTCCATTTTTGGGGACAGGTGCCCTGGCCCAGACACGAGCTAGGCAGAAAACAGCCTGATGGTAATTAAACAGTGGGAATGGGGTATAGGGTGGCCGCTCTGAGCTCAGCCCCAAGTAGGGTGGGGCAAAGGTCAGGCTCTGTTGTTCTAGGGTAAAAACATTGGAGTTTGAGACTTGGGCATCCCCTGCTGGCCAAATGGCCCCAAATGGAAGATAAACCTGTGGAGGACAGTAAAGAAAACCCATCATCCATCATGACCATCCTCTCTCCCACCCATCTCTCTCTCTTTCTCTGTCTCTGTCTCTGTGTGTGTCTGTCTCTCTCTCTCTCTCTCACACACACACACACACGCACACACACACAGAGAGTCACAAGACAATCCCCAGAGCTTTTCTCCTTTTTTAATCAATGACCACCTCATCCAGCTTTGGAAATCTGGACAAAGAGGAGGCTGAAAGAGGCCTGGTTCAGTGTCTGAGGGTCTCTGAGTGAGTCTGCATCAGCAGGTGGGCCCCTGCTGGGCCTGTCCATGGGTTGGGCACAGCAGTTTCCTGAGTAAGAGCCTGCCCCACCCTCAGGGCAGCACCCCAGTCCAAAAAAAAAAATCAAGGCCCTACAGGCTTCCGCCGGTTTCCAAGGCCCTCAGGACAGTCAATAAATAGGTTAGATTCTGAGCCAGGCCTGGGAGGAGGGAGTATACAAAGGGCAGGATCAGCTGCCCAGGGATCCCAAAGATTCCCAGGTACTATCCTGCCCTTTCCCGACAAGGAAGTAAATAAATAGACCTCCAACTCAGGAACAGGGATGTTGGAGCAGGGGAACCCTCCCCTGGGAGTTAGTAATTAAGTCTCATGTTAAAAACAAACCAGCCCCAGCCCCTGAGAGTGTCTACAAAATCCTACAGGATTGGGTGAAGGGCTAGCCTGCCTGGGGGTACACAGTACCCAGCCCTGCAGGGTCCTGGAGGAGGTCTCATGTCTGTTCTGCAGCTCCTGGGGCTCCCTCCTCCTTTGGGGGTGGCTCCAAGAAAATTGGGGTGATTGATGGTGGCTTCTTCATTCTGGGAAGATAACAGGAAAACGAATAGGGAGGAGGTCATTAGCTACGTCCCCTAACCCCACTAGTCTTCCATTTCCAAGGACAGAATAGAGTCACTCACGAGTAGGGGGAGGCTGGGACCCCCACCACCAGAAAGTGGTTCCTCTTCCGAAACAATCTCCACAGGCCCCGGTGGTTGCCACGTACATCCAGGTCCCAGATATGGAGGCACTGGTGGGGGTGGGGTGGGGCAAAGGCAAGAGTCGGAGAGCTGTGGGGAGGGCCCTTGGCCAACCCCCTCTCCTCAGCAGCCTCCTCAGTTTGCAAGAGGTAGCATCTTCAAGAATATGGATTTGTAAAGGGGCTTAGAAGAGAGGCTCTGAGAGTATGAAGAGAAGGTTCTGAGGTGGAAGATTCCAGAAAGGCTCCTTGTATCTTGGGGAGGGGTATTCCTGGGGTAGGTGTGGTATTGAGGCACCTTGGCAAGCTGGGTCCAGGTGGTGAAGTCATCATCCTTCTCCATTCGGATAAAGGCCACATAGGTGTGGCCCTCCGTGTCTGGCAGGAAAGAGTCTTCACAAGGGTTCTTGCTGTGGTCCAGAACCTCAGCTTCACTGTAGCAGGGAGTGGGGGAGAAAGGCCAAGACAGGGCCTACCTCATGAGTGTGTCACACAGGCCCTGTGCTTTTAATGCTCTACTGCTGCCATCTTAAATTCTTAACATTTGTTGTTTTTTGGCATTTTTTGGCCACGGCACATGAGATCTTAGTTCCCCAACCAGGGATCAAACCCGTGCCCCCTGCATTGGGAGTGTGGAGTCTTAACCACTGGACTGCCAGGGAAGTCCCACTTAATAATGTTTGAACAAGGGAGCCTGGTTTTCATTTTGCAGTGGGCCCCACAAATTATGGGACCAAGACTCCCAGTATTGACTTCTCCTTACCCCCTGCCTCATATACCCCACTGCCCTAGGCCATACCTGAGCAGCCTGTGAACTTCCACTTCATAGGCTTCTTTCTTCAGACTAAAGGAGAGGGAGAAATGGGTCAGGGGAGGGAGTAGCCCCTCAAGGGATGACATGGAGATTGGGGGGAAGCAGGGCTGGGGTAAACACACAGACCACAGGGCTAGTAGGGCCTGTCAGGCACTGGTTATCAAGCCCCCTAAATATCCTCCCCTTGGCCGTCCCCAGCCCCCACCTGTCCACGTTCCTCAGCTGGACACCTGGAACCGTGTTGAACTTGTGCTTCTTGAAGTAGGCCTCCTGGAACAGACGTGAAGGTGAAAATCAGGGCATTACACTGTCTGGCCCACACCTGCCTGCTGACCCACCACACATCCACGAGGCCCACAAATGAAGTCCTAGATCTATAAAGGTCCCTCTGGCTCCACCATTGCCAGAGAGCTCATGCTCATACTGGCATCTCATGCTACTGACCCCTGAGCTAGTCCTTGTCCCCAGTGGCTCTCCCTGGGCCTGCTGTTCTAGGGCCACAGAAGCCAGGAATGGCCCCTGCAAAGGGACAGGCTGGACTGGGAGGGAGAAAACTGCTATGACTAAGGTACTAAGGGTGAAGGACATGAGGTCACTCCCCGTCCCTCTCGGAGATGAGTGGGGGTCTTGTAGTAATCAGCCTCTGAAGGCCCTTCTGGCTTCTAGGAGGTTCCAAGCTGGAAACTCTCCATTCTTTACACTGGGTTGTCTCAAGGCCTCCCTGGCTATAACTGGGGAGTGGCCCTTTGGACACAGCGATGAAGCGGTGGCAACCTGGGGCCCTCTCTGTTCACTTCAGGCTGAGGCTTAGGCCTCAGCACTTGCAAGGACAGGAGAGGGCAGAGTTTGCTGGGCTGGACGAGTGCGTGGCAGCCGAAATATGCTCCCCACACCCACAGTCTAGTGCTAAAAATAGTAATGATAAAAATAATACCAGCTAATCCTTATATAATGTTTACAGTCCAAAACATATCATACATATTAACTCATTTAAACCTCATAACCTCACAACCCTATGAGGTAGGAGTATTTTTATCCTCATTTCACAAATAAAGAAACTGAGGCAAAAGAAGGTAAGTAATTTCCCTAAGGCTACATGGCTAGTGAGTGGCAGAGCTGGGGTCGCTCGAGTCCATGTTCTTGCCCCTTTTACCACACTGTGCCCTATGCCCCAACACCCCTGCCTCCCACTCACATGGAAGTAGCCATTCATGTTGAGGCCAACGATGCCAAAGTGGTAGGACCGGGAAATGTCAGGGATGATGCACTCTCGGCCTCGGCGTTGCTCCGGCATCCGCATCCACATATCCCAGTCCCAGAGCTGGGGGCATGGAAGACTCTGAGAGTTACGAGGTTCCAAGCTGGTAGGGGACTTCAGCCCACTCACCCTACCCTGCCAGGGTACCTTTTCCGGTGTGGGCCACTTGGGCTCAAGCTCCTCCTTGTACAAGGACTTCCTGAGCACCCATCCCAGCCCAGGCATGGTCTCCACGCGGTACAGCAGTGCTGGGTCCTCAGCTGTGTGTTCGTACCCCTGGGGACAGGGGGCCGTGATGGGAGGTATTAGCTCGGGGCCTCTACCAACTCCGCAGCTGACCCCTGGCCACTCAGCCTACCTGGTCATTCCAGGCAGAGATACAGTACAGGCTGTCGTCCTCCTCCAGCAGGTGGATGGATTGGCTCAGGAAACTGAGAGGCAGGGTCCAGGGGTTCAGGGAGGGGCAAGGACAAACCCAGTCACACAGTGATGCTGGAAGAACTGGAGATGGGACTCCGGAGTCATGCCTCCTTCCCCCAGAGCCCCACTGTCTCCATTCATCCTTTCTACTCTCTACTCCAGCCCCGACCCCCACCAGCCCACCTTTGCTCAGGATTTTTCCCCACTTTGGAGCTTGCTTCCTCTGGAAAGCTTTCCAAGACCCCTCATTGCCCTCCTCCCTGGAGACCCACTCATGCACAGAGGCCCTACGCAGCTTGGAGCTGCATGGAGGGACACTTCCCTCACCTGAAAAAATCCACAGCGATGTCCAGGTCCTCCTCCAGAACCACAGCAAACTTGGCTTCCTGTAGGGGGTGGGGGACAACATGATCCCAAGGGGGACTTTCTCATCCCATCTCTTCCACCTCCATCCCACTTCTCAGGCAGCACTACCCCCATTTTCCACATCAGGAGGATGAGACCCAGAGAGAAGAGCTTGCTATATAACAAGACCAGACTTATGCCCATGTTTCCCCTCTCTAGGTCCAAGAGTTTTGTCTTTACTACTCACCGGAAACAGGTTGAAAGTGGCAGTGAGGCTGGCCTTGTAGTGCTGGGTGGGGAGTAGGAATAGGGCACATGAGCTTTGGGGTGGACAGTGGGGCCAGGTGTCCACCCCTTCCATCCTTGCCTAGGCGGTACCTGAGACACACGGGCGTTCTTGATGCTGATGGGAGTGTGCTGGATGCCCCTCAGACCAAACAGCGCCACCACATCCATCGGCTCCTAAGGGGCATGGCCGCTGGTCATCATGTGAGCCACCCGCCCCCTGCCCACCCCTGTAGGCTCTGACACGCCAAGCCCTGCACATTTCATGGCCCTTGCCCGGGCTGTCTCCCTTGCCAGTCCTCTGTGATCACTGCTACTCAGCAGCAGCAACCCTGCGCTCTGCTCCGCCCAAAGCCCCCAAGCCCCACTCACCTCATAGTAGCCGTCGATGAAAACTGTTATCATCTGGGGAGACACCCCCTGGGCTGAGAGTAGAGAGCGCAGCATCCTGGGGAGCCCAGGGTTGGATTAGGCCTCTTTGTCCCCCCAAATCAGGACTCCCCTGTGCTTACAGATGGGCCCAGATTCTCCATGTTCACCCCCAAAGGTGAATGCACCTAAAATCTATTTCCATTCCGCCCACCTCAAGAGTTCCCCCTGCAGGTACATGAGCCTCGGGTTCCCACCACTGAGCACCCTCCTGTTCAGTGCTGGATACAGCCCCCTCCCAGGCTCACCGGTACAGGTAATTGGGCCGGTTCCCCGCAATGACAGCCACAGGCACATTGAAGACCTTGTTGTCTGGGAGCTGAGGGAGAAATAGTGTTCAGCTCTTGCCTCACTCTCTCTTCAAACTGGGATCCCCACCCGGGGAAGAGTCTTGAGGGAGAGGGAGACGCAAGGGAAAAGGCAGAGGGTCTTCCCTGTCCTGGCCCCTCCACACACTCAGCCCAACTCCAACTCTAGGCCTTCGCTCACATGGCCTGCTCCTTCCCCACAACCAAGACGCCCCGTCTTTCAGAGCTCAGCATAAATCCTCAGCTCCCGGTTCCCTCCCAGGCTGGGGCAGGGAAAGCCCAACCTGGACCTTTCCTGGGGCCCCTTGCCAAGCTGGGAAGGAGTCCGGGCCTCGCTGCCCAAGGCCCCACTCACTGGGTCAGGGCTGAACTCGATGGGTGTGGGGTCCTTGCAGCTGCACACACTCCCATAGCCCTCGACTTTGCTGCAGAAGCGGTGGCGGCGACGGTTCAGCTCTGTGTCTGCCCAGTGGCACTCTGCTTCTGAGGGAGGGATGAGGTCAACAGGATGAGGGCATGAGGCCAGTGTGGTTTGGAGAACACCAGGCACCCAGTCAAGAATAGAGCCCCGTGAAGAGAACCCAAATGCCTATCCCCAGCCCAGGCACTGCCCTGGAGCCCAGCGCCCGCTAACCCCACCTTCAGCTGAGCTCAGCGGCACATCTGTCTTCAGTAGGACTGGATCCCCCCAGGAGGAGAGGGCAGGTGACTTAGAATGTTTCTCCCCGAGGACAGGACCTGGCAGGGGGCAGAAATGAGGGGCAATGGGGGCCCAGGCTGCAGTTCTGGAGCTTCTTCCCATCTCCCGGCCCACTTTCATCCAGCCTACCACCACCGACTCCTATTTGCCCCCAGCCCACCCCATCTCCTGGAGTTCTGCTCCTCTCAGCCCCTTCATACTACAGGGCGGATGGCCTACGGTCCTGGCACCTCCTTTTCGTCCCACGAAGGCCCAGGTGTCCCTCCAGCCCAGGGCAGGGCCGGCCTGGCTGCCTAGGCTCCTCAGCAGAGCCTTGGCTGTGTCCTTGAGGTGGAAGGAGCCCTCATCCTGGGAGACCAGAAAAGGTGGTCAGCCTGACTGGCACAGCTCCAGCAGACCTAGCATCAGGGAACACTAACTACATGTCAAGCACCATGTAAAACCTTTTACTTAAATTAGCTCATTAAACTATCACAACAACCCTTTGTGGTTTCTATCATTTCACAGATAATTAAAGGCTTAGACAGATTCTGAGAATCACCCAAGGTCACTAGGCTAATTAGTCCTTAACATGATCCCACACAGTCTGCACCTCTGTCCCCTGCTACCTCCTTGCCCTCTTCTCATCACCCTTCTCCTCCCCTCCCTTATTCTACTCCAGCTCCACTGGCAGCCCGGCTGTTCCACACCAAGCACCTTACCAATTCAGGGCCTTTGCACTTACCATTCTTTCTATCTAGAATGCTCTTCCTCCAGATATTCACATGGCTCACTCCTCACTTCCTCCAGCTTTCTGTGCACAGGTCTTGTCCTTACAGAGGCCTCCCCTTTCTAAAATGCACCCCCATCATCCTGTCTCCCTTGCTTAATTTTCTTCTTCATACAAGTTATCTTTTCCTGACATGGTAGATTTATTTGGCTGCTTTTTGTTGCTCTTGCCCTATTGGTGTAAGCTCCATAAGGGTAGGGACTCTGTCTTGCTCTCCATTGACAAGGATAGGATTGGAACCTGGTCACCTTCCTCCAGAGGCTCTTGCCACTATGCCATATTAGGGGCACAGAACCCAGGGCCATGAGAAGGGCTGGAGCTAGGGGTGTTGGGAATGGCGCCAAGGCAGAGTCACTGACCTTGACGGTGCAGATGAGCACTCGGCCAGGTGCCACCATGTTGAGGAACAGCACCATGGCCTCATCCTCATGAGGCGAGTACGTGTCAAACACCCGCTTTGCCATCACATGGCCCTGGCAGGAGACACACCTCTCATGAGTTAGTGTCACCAGCAAGGAGGGCTCAGCTTTGGCCCTCTAGGTCCCCTACCCCTAGAACCTCACCGTGGCCTGGTTGAGGACGATGACATGGATGCCCCGGCCCTGCTCCCGGGCCTCATCCTCCAGCACCTACAGGGTAGCAGAGACAAGGTCAAACTCTTCACTCTGGCATTTGAGGTCTCTCTGTCTTATGGGCACTTAAAAAAAACAGCTGCATGAAACAAAACCTCCCCTCCTTCCTCTGCTTCTGTTCACACAGTTCTCTTCCAACCCAGCCTGAAGGCCATCTCTTCCAGGAAGCCTCCATAGCACCCCCATCAAAAGAGATCCCATCTTTCTACAACACCTCCCGACCCCCCGCCAGCTTTCACGACTCTTAGAGCCCTTGACTATCTCAGCCTCATGCTGGAGGTATCACCGTCTCACAGATGGACCCCTCAGAGTAGGGCCAGGGCTGACTACCTCCAGGTTCCCAGCGCCCAGGACAAGACCGAAGCCAAAGAAGGGACCAGGAAATAAATAAATAAATGGGACCACGAAATAAATAAATCACTGAATTAACTGCCTACTAATACTACTGATCACTTTTGATAATATCCCACTACATGTAATACAGTTCACATAGCTTACATTTAATCCTGACAAGCAGAAATCATTAGTCCCAGTCTACAGATGAGGAACTGAGGCCTCCGAAGTCACATAGCTAGAAACTGGCAGAGCTGCAGTTCCCACTCGGGCAGTGGACCCAGAGCCAGCAGACCACACCGTAAGTAGAATGCAGTGACCGTACACTGGACACCAGCCCACTCACCGTAGTGCCATCCACTGCTACGTACACTTTGCTGCGGCTTGAGTATACCTCCACATCCAGGACCCGTCGGGGACCACTGCCTCTGCGCCGTGGGGACTCCAGTCGGCCCAAGGCCTCATCTGTGGGTGTGTGACAGGTCATGGAGATAGTCCCTCCAGCAGTGTCTCACCCCTTGGGCTCTGCCCATCATTTCAGCCACAGGATCCCAGGGGACGCCCCCTCCACCACCAATCCCATCCTCAGTCTGGTCCTACCATAGTCTTTTTCTGGCTCCGGGTCTTCATTGGCCTCGCTGATTGCTCTCCGCGTGTCCAGGATCAACTTGATGTTGACAATGACGGTCACCAGTAGGAAAAGCACAGCTCCTGTCTGAGGGGAGGGGTGGGGACAACTAAAGAGGGGCACCCCCTAAAGATCACTGTGCGTCTTGCTGAAAGGAGGGCTCTGGCTGAAGTGATGACACAGGGAGAACCTGGGTTTTGCCTCTCTTCCCTCTGTCTGACCAGCTCTACTCCCCCAGACCTGGGTTCAGTTTCACGACCACCTCCTTCAGGGACCCTCCCCTGACCCTTTCCCCTTCATCAGGGCGCTCCCTACCCAGAACTCCTGTATTCTTCCATTTGAGCCTTGATTCCCTTGGTTCCTCCACAATTAGTTCCTAGAGATGGAGCCAGTCCCAGAGAACCATGCTGGGGATCAGAAGACCTGGGTCCTAGCCCTGACTGCCTGACAGGTGTGGGTCCTGGGCAAAGCCTTCCTGATCCAACTTCAGGTTTGTCAGAAGCCTAGGAGGTTGTACTTGGGTTCTGATTCCAGAACTCTGGACCCAACCCACTACCTGGTAGGGACATGAGACAAAGAGGTTTCCCACCCTCTTTCCAGGGTGGGGGCAGCCAAGGTAGGTTCCAGTACCCATAGTCTAGGCTGGGGTAAAGCTGGGAGGGAGCCCCTGGGAGGTATGGGACACCTCTATACCTGACAGAATCTCCGCAGGGCCCGCTGGTTGGTCAGTTTATACTTCCAGGTAAGATACCAGCTCCGCTTTTTCCGAGCCCCAAAGGGCTTGATGAGGGCGCTGGGCTTCCAGTCGTCCATGCCGGATTGGGGGGTCACCACTGTCCTGGCCAACCCATGCCTTCAGGAATCTGAGGAGACCAGAGGGTCATGTGGGGTAAAGTTTTCCTCCCAAAGTCTGATGCTTTCTTGGGGAGATGAAGGAGGACCCCCCAGTAACTCATCCTTGCAGCATCCATGCTGTGTGACCTGGGAAAAGTGGCTCAACTTCTCTGGAAAGGAAACCTTCAGAGGGGTCAGATCACCTGGAAACTCCCCTGGGGCTGGGGAAACTGACAGGACTGCCCATTGTCCCAAGGCTGGAGGCCAAATAATCGGCTCTCAAGGCTCATCAGTCCCTAAAAGAACCAAGCCCCGGGCCTTCCTAGTCCTAGGGTGAGCGAAGGGCAGCGACCCCCCGCCCCATTCTCCACCCCCTTCCGCCCTCGCCCCCTCCTATCTGGCCCTGCTCTTCTCCTCCCGCGCCTTGGGCCGCCCCAGCACTCGGGGACCCGCCCCGGCCATGCCACCCCTCCCGGACCCCCGCCCAGAGGCACTCACGGCTCAGGGGGCCCGGGCCCCGCTCGGGCCCCGCTCGGGCCCGCACTGCTCGGCCCGGCGCTCCGCGGCCTCCGCCTCCTCCATGCCGCTCGCGGCCCCGCCCCGGCCCGGGCGGCCCGCCTCCCCGCTTCCGCCGCCGCCGCCGCCGCCGCCGCGGGGTGAGAGGGCGGCGGGAGGCGCTTAGGGCGGCGGCTGGTGTCTTCCCCCAGCGAGTAGCGGGAGTGCTCGGTGCCTCGGCTGCCTTGCAGCTGGCTGGCCGGGTGGGCGGCTGGGGGAGAGCAGCTTCCCCGCTCCCAACACTGCGTGGTGGCAAACCCGATTGGGGTCGGAGTCCTAGAGCCTTGGAGTAGACCGCAGGGCACGCCAGGGTCAGAGGGGCTACAGGCCTCGGACCCAGATACCCCTCCCTTTGCTTGGGCAAGCCTACACCCAGGTCTAGAGCATGCAAGGCCACTGCAGACTACGGGGGAATTAAAAACCTGGTTCTACCACCCACCTAGACCTTGGACAAGTCACTTCACGTCTCAGCCCAGGTTCCCTTCTCTGTGAAATGAGTATGACCTCATATGACACTCCATGGCAGTCACTGTTCTAAGTAAGCATCTTACTATATTAACTAATTTAATTCCACAACAACTCCATGAGGTAGGTACTGTTACTATCCCAATCTTTTAGACAAAGAAAATGAGGCCCAATATCATGAAGTTGGTAAAGCTAGAATTCAAACCCAGGCAGCCTGGCTCCAGATTCCACTCTTAACCCCTCACTATACTGACAATAATAACACTTATAGAGTTTAACACATGTGAAGCACTTAGCTTAACACAGTGGTTCTCAACCTTTAGCTTGCATCAGAATCACTTGGAGGACTTGTTAAAACAGATTGCTGGGCCCCATTCTTAGAGTTTTTGATTCAGGAGTCTGGGGCAGAGCAGAATACTGCATTTCGAAAAAGTTTCTAGGTGACGGTGATGCTTATTTGAAGTGAGTGGGTAGCCATGGCACAGTTTTAGGCAGGGAAGCAACATAATCCAATTTAAGAGAACATTTACTGTTTTGTGGATAACAGATGAAAGGGAGACAGAAGAAACCAGAAGATAGGTTAGATTTTTTTTGAGCTCTCCATATTCCATCTGCTTCCTGAAATGGTGGGATAGTATCCCCAAAATGTTAACAGTGCTTGTCTCGGTAGTTGAGGCAATCAGTGATTTCTCCTAATAAGTATGTGTTAGAATAGAAGAAATCCCAACACATTTTTAAAAGGCATTTTAGAAAGGTGTCCTGCAGGGTTCCTCCCTGACCCTCTTCTCTCCTCAAACTCACTCTCCACAGAAGATCTCATCCACTCTCATGAGCTCTCTGACCATCTAGATTCCTAAACTCATATCTGCAGACTTAGCCTTTCTCCTGAGCTCCAGGCAGACCTGTGTTCAACTACCAGCTGGACATTCTCATAGGTCCCTCCAATTCAACATAGCTCCTGCTAGAATCAACTCTTCTCACTCCCAGTCCTCTTCTTGTGTTCCCTTCCTTCATGAATGGCATCAGATCAAACAGCTGGGAGTCACCCTCGATTCCTTGTCTCTCTCCAGCAACCAGTCCAGGTCTGTTTGCTCACCATTGTATTCTTTGTACCACATACAACGGCTAGAAGATAGGAGATTCTCCATAATATTTTTTGAAATCATTCGTTTTCTGGACAAATATTTATCAAATGCCAGTATAAACAAATGAATGTTACTGGTCACCAAGTCTTGTCAATCTTACCTCCTAAAGAGTCCTCCTCCATTCAGGTCTAATTCTTTTCCAACCTTACCACCAGCCGCTGTCCAGGCCATTTTAGTTCCTTATCTTCTAGCTGGTCTCCATGACTCCAGATTTTTACCCCTTTAATTCTTTCTCCTTGCAAAATCCAGAGTATTTTTTCAAAAAGGCAAATCTGTTTTGTAAATCTCTGATTTAAAACCCTTCCATGGTTCAAGGCATACTAAGGAAAAGTATGTTACTTAAAATTACAAAGGTAACAAGCTAAAAAATAATGATAGAAATGTATAGGGCCAATGGAAGAAGGAAATACAGAGTGTGAGGTAGATCTTATTTATCATAATAGGAAGTCAGTAGACAATGTTTAAAATTAAGACATAGTGGTATAAGTCTATTGTGGAGTTATGAGTATAAACACCAGGAAAAAATAGCTGAACGTGGTTGCCTCTGGGGAGTGGGACTAGAGGTGGGAAAGAATAGGTTGCGGTAACTATCTTTTTATTATAAATCCTTCTGTAACCATGGGCTGGAATTACTTGGATTAAAAAACAAAATCAAGGGGCTTCCCTGGTGGCTCAGTGGTTGAGAGTCCACCTGCCGATGCAGGGGACACGGGTTCGTGCCCCGGTCCGGGAAGGTCCCACATGCCGCGGAGAGGCTGGGCCCGTGAGCCATGGCCGCTGAGCCTGCGCGTCCGGAGGCTGTGCTCCGCAACGGGAGAGGCCACAACAGTGAGAGGCCACAACAGTGAGAGCCCCGCGTACCGCAAAAAAAAAGAAAAACAAAATCAAGCCAAAGCATAAAATGCTTTTTAGGGATCATCATTGCCCATAGAATAAAATCCCAGCACCTTAGAACCATCTTTTATAACCTTGTTACTCAAAGTGTGGTCCCTGGACCAGCAGCATGGCCATCAGCAGGGAGCTTGTTAGAAATGCAGAATCTCAGGCCCCACCCCAGAGTTACAGAATTGTAATCTGCATTTTAACAATTCCCAGATAATTCATGTATGCGCAGTCAAGTTTAAGAAGCATCAGTTTACAAGATCAAGCATGATGTAGCCCTCTTCGGCTTCAATACTGGTTGCTCCTTTAGTCTAAATTTAGTGGCTACACTGGATGTGTGTATCAGTGGCTAGCTAAATTCCAAGCACTGTTTTAGATCCAGCTCCTCTACTCCAGGAAGCCTTCCAAAACCCTCTGTAGTTCTGTTACCAATGTTCCTTAAAATCCCACTTCCCTAACTGAGGATGCTTAACGTCACTCAGCAAACATTCATTGGGCACCTGCTGAGTGCCTGGCTGGACTAAGTGCCGGAATCAGGAGAAGGCGCTGAGCTCTTTCAGGTGCATATCCAGCATCGCCCAGCCTCACCCATTCCGGAGCCAGAGTCAGGAGAAGGCGCTGAGCTCTTTCAGGTGCACATCCAGCATCGCCCAGCCTCACCCATTCCGGAGCCAGAGGTGTGTGCGCAGCACTCGAATATACACACACACACACACCCACACCCACACCCACACACACACCCACACACACACACCCACACCCACACCCACACACACACCCCCTCTGCGCGGCTTTTCTGAGTGTTACGGCGCCCTCCTCCCGCCCCCACACAGCGCGGGCGGGGACCCACCGGTTCACACACACACACACACACACACACACACACACACACACACACACACACACACACACACACACACACACACACACACACACACACACACACACACACACACACACACACACACCACCACCACCACCACCCTCTGCGCGACTTTTCTGAGTGTTACGGCGCCCTCCTCCCGCCCCCACACAGCGCGGGCGGGGACCCACCGGTTCCGCTCTGCACTAGCTGCTGTGAAAGGAGGACCCCTGGGAGCGGGATCCCGGCGTCCGGTCGCCCAACCCTGTTCAGGCTTAGGCCCGCATGGAGGGGACTGCGGAGTCCCAGACGCCTGACCTGCGAGACGTGGAGGGCAAGGTGGGCAGGAAGACCCCTGAAGGGCTGCTCCGCGGGCTGCGAGGCGAGTGGGAGCCGGGAACCTCTGGCGCCCTGCTGCTCCCGGGGGCGCCTAGCACTGGCCACAGCCTGGGGGACAAGATCATGGCGCTGAGGATGGAGCTGGTGAGTGTGGGCTACACGGGCCAGGGGCACGGAGTCTCCAGCATGGGGCCGGAAGGGATGGACTCGCGTCCCCAGAGTTGGGCTGGAGAGGAGGGAGTTAATATTCCCCACCTAAGTCCTCAGAATTCCTATCAGATCAATCTTTAAGCCCTGGGGTCCATTAATTGCGTTCCCCAGGAAGGGTGAGTGGAGTATTGATGGGCCCTGAGCACTTGGGGTGGGAGGCTCAGGGTTCTTTCAGTTGTTTTTTTTTTTTTTTGCCAAATAATTGGGAGGGGAGAGGTGAGGATTGGGAAGCACTGAGAACCTAGCACAGCACAAATCTTCCCCCTCTCGCCTCACTTTGGGGCCACCTCTGCCCCCAGCCACCATTGTAGGGCAACCAGTTTTTTCTCCTCTTGCAAACTGGGCCCAGGGTTTGTTCCTCAGAGGCTCCAGTATCCACCACAACACTCAGCACAGAAGAGATTTGGGTGAAAACTGCCTGGGCTAGGGCCACTAAAAACATCCTCTTTCCCCAACGTTCCCCCACACCCACTTAAAATATTTGAAAGTTCCTAGAACCTTAGCAGACACAGAATAACAGCACCTGCCATGTTGGTCCCATCACTGCAGACTCAGTCTCCTTCCTACCAACCCCCAAGTACACTGGATATTTGCATCTCATCTGCACTTCCTTGGGGAGAGGAGGAGAAAACAGGCACCCAACCCCTTCCCTGTTGCTGCTGGTCTAGATTCAGAGCCAAAAGGGCAGTTGGGGCCTCCCAGGCTCCCTAGGGCCCTGGTTCTGTTGAAGGGGGTGATTTACACCTGCCACCACTTTGTGGCCAATTCTAGGGAACTGAGGAATTGCCAGCCACTTTCTGGCACAGAACCAGGAGCCCACAGTGAGTGTGTCAGCTAACAGGTCTTCCTGGAGCCCCACTGTGCCCAGCTCTGTGCCAGGCTGAGGTGTGTGTGTGTGTGTGTGTGTGTGTGTGTGTGTGTGTGTGGAGGGGGTGCCTTTGGGAGGGAGGTCATGGGCGCTACCTGACAGCCTGAGAGGCTGGGAGGAGAGATTTGTGGGCAAAGCAATCAGGAAAGGCTCCCTGGGGGAAGGATTTGAATGCCATATGTGCACTTGGCCTTGAAGATCGGAAGCTATTGCCAAATTCTCCAGAGCAGGGCTGTAACTGTGCCCACCTAAGGGAGGGGTCTGGCTTTGCCTCACTGTACAAACTTTAGCTCAGGGCCCAGAAAGAGCTAACTTAGAATGTCTTGCTTTGGAAACTAACTTTCACTAAGTGCATGTGCCAGGTATCATGCTGAACATTTTACAAGATATTCTCTTAGTCCTCACAGAGACTTATTAGGTATGTGATATTTTATAGATGAAGAAACTGAGGCACAGAGAGGTTAAGTAACTGCCCAAGTCATACAGAAAGTAAAAAGCAGAGCCAGGCTTTGAACCCAGGTGATTTGCCTACACTTTACATCTTCACCGTTGAGACCTGCTTTGTGCCAGATGCATTAAATGCCTTTCATGTCACTGGAGTGAGAAAAGCAGTCATTATTTTCCCATTTCACAGAGCAAACATGCTTGCAGGTGTTAAGGGGCTTGCCTGAGCTCATACTGGGGGGAGCCGTGCCTAGTCGCTCTGGCTCTCTTTTCTCTCTTTGGTGCAGATTACCTGTTCATAAACTTTAAGGGGTACATTTTAATTTTGATTGGGTCTCTCTGCATTCCTGACCTAGCCTGGCTTGGGGCCCGAGGCTGCCCATGAAGAACTCAAGGGAGGGAGCCTTCTGGGGTCCAGCACAGGGAGAGGCTCCCTATGTGCCCCACGGACTCCTACTCCATTCCCTTCTCCCTCCTCAGCAGAGGTATCTTAGGTTTCTTTATGCACTCTGCCCTACACACTGGGTGGCACCCAGGGGGACAAGGGTGGGGCAGGGGGTTTCCCCTGGAGCCGCTTGTGGGAGAACTAGTCCAAGCCCTCTAAGTACTGTCCTTCAACTGTCCCTCACTCAGCTTTCCTGCAGGGAGGGGGCAGTCCTGCCCTTGAGGCCAAGGTCATCACTGCCTCTAGGCCTCTCCCTCCCCTACTACTCCCTCCCCAAAAGTTGACTGAACCAGACAGACCCCGGGATTTGTGGGAAGGGGAAACAATGGCAACTTCCCCTACTTAATCCTCCCACCCAGAGAACTGTTGCTATGACAACCCACCCCCACAGAGCAGTTTGAGAAAAAGCTTTAGGCAAGGAGAGAGAAGGCATGGGTTCAAGTCCTGGCCCTGCTCCTGAATAATTTTGTGATCTTAAGCAGAGCCCTGACACTCTTGGCCTCAGTTTTTCTACCTCCTGGGGGAGAGGGCGAGGGGAGAGAGGGGTAACAATAGTCTGGGAATCTCATTCTAAAACCAGGGAGCTAGGACTGAGATCTGTAGGCTTTTATCCCAGGGCTTCATTTAGATTGAGCCATGAGTGAGCCATACTTGTGATCTTAGGGCTGGTCAGAGGGTTTGGTGTGTACATGTTAAAGGGAAGAATGGGGAACCTGAATCCCCCTGGGAAGAGAATTGGGTTGGAGTGGCCTCTGAGGCTGCATCTCTCCTGAGCTGTTTATCCCCTTTCTGTTTCCAAAGAGATGGTGTGAAATGACTGTTTCTTTTTCTGGCAAGAAAGCCTTGCTTTCTTCTATTCTGGGCAGTGATGCTTTCACAGTCAGGGAATCCCACTGTCACAGGACTATAGAATCTGGTCCTCAGATTCATTTGCCGCCAACATGATAAAACCCAGCCCCCTGAACCCTGGGACCAGCAGAGGGACCAAGGATAGTATAGACAAGAGAATCATAGAACTGAATCTGACCTACCCAATCCTAGGCTAAGCACCATAAACGAACTGGGCAGGACCTGCTGCTCCAGGGAGCTCATAGTCCGGGTTAAGGAAGAGAGAGACAGACTAGCCACTCTGGCACAGGTGCTGTTGGAACTCAGGGAGGACTTCCTGGAAGAGTCTTCATTATAGAGTGGCATGGTCAGATTTGTGCTCTGGAAAGGCACAACTGAACTGGAGAAGACAAGCTGTTTCTTCTGGTTGGAATGACTCTCCATGGCTTTGTCTGGCTAAGTCCCACTTGACCTTCAAGTCTCAGCTCATGTCCTTTATTCTAGGAAGCATTTCCTTACTACTCTGGTTATGGTCCTCTAGGTACCCACAGCTCTCTGTGCAGCATTTGCATCCCCTGGCATTTTCTGCACTGAATTTTAAGTGCTTGTGTCATTGTCTTATCTTAACCCACTAGACTGTGAACTCTCTGAGGGCAAGAAATGGTCTTTTCTTGCTTTATCTACACAATGCCATGCCTATAAGAAACACTCAATAAATATTGTTCCATGACTGAATGGCTTAATTCCACCTTAAGGAAGTGTAGGGAAGACTTCCTAGAGGAGGTGGCATTTGAGTTGTGACTTGAATAAAGTCAGTGGGAATTCCAGTTCAAGATGGCACATTAAACACATGCATTTACCTCCATTCCCCCCTGAAACTCCACTAAAAGCCAGTAGAAAGATTATTTTTAAAGCTGTGAAGCCATTATGACAAGAACAGGAGAGAATATGACAGGAACAAAATTTTGGAAGCTGAAAGCAGAAGGAAGAGTAGTAACTAACTTAGTAGACTTGAAAAAAGCTGAATTCCAAGCCAGCAATGAGGAAAGTTGAAAAGCAACCCATTTTGCACCTCAAAGGTCTCAGGAGTTGGTCTCAGATATTTCTAGATCTGAGGGTGCAAATAGAGCTGAACACAAAAGGGTTGATGAATGTCTGTTTAAGAATCATACTTGGGGGCTTCCCTGGTGGTGCAGTGGTTGGGAATCCGCCTGCCAATGCAGGGGACATGGGTTCGAGCCCTGGTCCAGGAAGGTCCCACGTGCTGCAGAGCAACTAAGCCTGTGTGCCACAACTACTGAGCCTGTGCTCTAGGGCCCATGAGCCACAGCTACTGAGCCCGTGCGCCTAGAACCTGTGCTCCGCAACAAGAGAAGCCACCACAATGAGAAGCCCACACACCACAACGAAGAGTAGCCCCCACTCACCGCTACCCGAGAAAGCCCACGTGCAGCAACGAAGACCTAACGCAGCCAAAAATAAATAAATTAAAAAAAAATACTGGTTTTCATTTATATTAGTGATATAAAATTGGGAAAAAAAAAAAGAATCATACTCAGGGGACTTCCCTGGTGGCCCAGTGGTAAAGAATCCGCCTTACAATGCAGGGGATGTAGGTTCAATCCCTGCTCAGGGAACTAAGATCCCACATGCCGCGGGGCAACTGAGCCCGCGCACCACGACTACTGAGCTCGCGCACCTCAATGAGAAAGCCCACATGCTGCAAACTACAGAGCCCACGCACTCTGGAGCCCACGCACCACAACTAGAGAGAGAAAACCCATGTGCCACAACTAGAGAGAAGCTTGCACGCCGCAACGAAGAGCCCGCATGCTGCAACTGAAGACCCGATGCAGCCAAAAATAAATTAAATAAACAAATAAAAAATCTTAAAAAAAAAGAAAATATTTAAAAAAAAAAAAAGGGACTTCCCTGGTGGCAGAGTGGTTAAGAATCCACCTGCCAATGCAGGGGACACGGGTTTGATATCTGATCCGGGAAGATCCGACATGCCGCAGAGCAGCTAAGGCTGTGCGCCACAGCTACAGAACCTGCACTCTAGAGCCCGTGAGCCACAACTGCTGAAGCCTACATGCCTAGAGACCATGCTCTGCAACAAGCGGAGCCACCGCAATGAGAAGCCTGCACACTGCAACGAAGAGTAGCCCTGACTAGCCGCAACTAGAGAAAGCCTGCGTGCAGCAACGAAGACCCAACGCAGCCAAATATAAATAAATAAAATTTATTTTTTTTAATAAAAGCATCATACTTGGGACTTACCTGGTGTTCCAGTGGTTAAGAATCCATATCGGGGCTTCCCTGGTGGTGCAGTGGTTGAGAATCTGCCTGCTAATGCAGGGGACACGGGTTCGAGCCCTGGTCTGGGAGGATCCCACATGCCGCGGAGCAACGAGGCCCGTGAGCCACAACTACTGAGCCTGCGCGTCTGGAGCCTGTGCTCTGCAACAAGAGAGGCTGCGATAGTGAGAGGCCCGCGCACCGCGATGAAGAGTGGCCCCCGCTTGCCAAAACTAGAGAAAGCCCTTGCACAGAAACGAAGACCCAACACAGCAAAAATAAATAAATTAATTAATAAACTCCTTCCCCCAACATCTTAAAAAAAAAAAAAAAAGAATCCATCTTGCAATGCAGAGGACGCCGGTTCAATCCCTGATCGGGGAACTAAGATCCCACATGCCGCGGGGCAACTAAGCCCGTGCACCACAACTAGAGAGCCTATGTGCTATGGAGCCTGCATGCCATAGCTAGAGAAACCCACACACTGCAACGAAGAGCCCGCGCCGCAAAGATCCTGGCGTGTCACATCTAACACCTGACGCAGCCAAAAACTAAATAAATAAAATACTAAAAAAAAAAAAATCATACTCTAAGAATCCCTCCCCAACTGGGCAACCAAGTGCCCAGAACTCCTTTATCATCGCAGAAAACTGGAAATGTAAGTTTTGGAAAGAATAGAACAGAAGGAAGGGAGGAAGGGGAAGGGAAGAAGACTGGAAGGCAGGAAGGAAGAGAAGGAGGGAGGGAAGGAGGGAAGGAAGGAGGAAAGAGGAAAGGAAGGGGGGAGAAAACAAAGCAGGAGAAGCATTTTTAGTAAGAAAAATTTTGTTTAATACATTTAGTTTGGTCATGGACTACATGGTTTCACTGTTAATAAATTTGTCCCCAGCACAAAATAATTGAAGATGATCTCTTTTATCCTGTGTCATTAATAGTCTGTGCAGTCTGTGGTACTTCAGTTATTTATGTCCACATCTCCTTACTGAAACTGTAAGCTTCTGTTAAGCAGGGAGAGTTTCTCCATTATCTTTGTAATTATTAGAAAATCCAGGTACCCAATAATCATTTGTTTAACTGAAGTCAACAAATATTCTTCCAAATGTTGTGATGTTCTTCCAAAAACACAAATAATTTCAGGTACAAAATTTTCTGTGCTTATGCCATAGTAGATAAGTTAACCATAGTAATATGTAAAGCCAAATAGCTACCATTTATTGATTAGTGAATACTTGTCAGGCAGTATGCTCTGCCTGTTAATGCTCCTTCTATTTCTGAAAATAAACCTTTAAATTAGATAGTATCCTCTTTTTACAATGAAGAAATGATGGTTTAAAGGGAAAAAATATTCCAATTTCATATGACTCATTAATGGCAAAACTGGAACTTGAATCCAGGTCTGTTTAATTCCAGTGCCTATATTTTTCTCAGTGTACAAAGTTGGTCTGATTTCTGGCTTATCACTGTAGGTGTGACTAAAGCAGTTATTTCCTGAATAATTCAATAAACATTTATCAAGTAATATATATTTAAAAAATAATAGAACCAAAGGTCTCCAGGTTGGGAGACACCAAGCAAAGTTTGAGAGCAAGAGGGATTAAATTAAAATATACTAAATGCTATGTAATACCCCTCCCAGCCTTTCCCTTACTTGGCTCCCAGAACATTGGCAGCTTTGCTTACATTATACTCTCTAGACGGGTATAATATAGTGAATGTGATGAACCCAAGAAACACACACACACACACACACACACACACACACACACACACACACACGCAAGGTACTACCTACAGGCCTTACCCAATCAAACATCCTAGCAAAATAACCCTTAGTGAGGTTCAGAGCTGGCAAGCCTCAGGCACAGAGAGTTTCCATCAGCTTTTTAGAGACCACTCTGAAGTATAAGCAGCAGCTAAAGATTGTAAGACATCTGATGAAGCCCTTTAACTATATAGACCTATACAAACAGAAAAAAGCGACTTGAATAAAATGGAGATAATTCAGGGAGATAAGAACTTAAACAATCATTAATTATATCCTTAAAGAGATGAGATAATATTGCAGCCATGAACAAAAACAGGAAGTTATTAAAAAAACATTCAGAGAGGGCTTCCCTGGTGGCGCAGTGGTTGGGAGTCTGCCTGCCGATGCAGGGGACACGGGTTCGTGCCCCGGTCCGGGAGGATCCCACATGCTGCGGAGTGGCTGGGCCCGTGAGCCATGGCCGCTGAGCCTGTGCGTCCGGAGCCTGTGCTCCACAATGGGAGAGGCCACAACAGTGAGAGGCCTGTGTACCAGAAAAAAAAAAAAAAATCAATAAGTAGTTATTTGGGAATTAGAAGGTAAGTACCAAAATAAACAGCTAAAAAAGCGATAGTAGCTGTCTTTGGAAAGTGGGATTTAGGACTAGGATGGGGGAACTGTTACTTTTCATAATAAATCTTTGAGAACTGTTTGCTTCTTTAATCTATGTGCATCTATAACTTTTATTAAAAGTAAAGGTAGGGAATTCCCTGGTGGCGCAATGGATAGGACTCTGCACTCCCAATGCAGGGGGCCCAGGTTCGATCCCTGGTCAGGGAGCTAGATCCCACATGCGTGGCGCAACTAAGAGTTTGCATGCCACAACTAAGGAGCCTGCATGCTGCAGCTAAGGAGCTGGCAAGCCGCAACTAAGGAGCCAGCGAGCCACAACTAAGGAGCCTGTGTGCTGCAACTAAGGAGCCAGCAAGCCACAACTAAGGAGCCCATGAGCCACAACTAAGGAGCCTGCCTGCTGCAACTAAGACCTGGTGCAACCAAATAAATAAATATTTTTTTTAAAAAAAGGTAAACCTAGGACTTCCCTGGCAGTCCAGTGGTTGACACTCTATGCTTCCACTACAGAGGCTGCAGGTTTGGTCTCTGGTCGGGGAGCTGGGATCCCACATGCTGCACAGTGTGGCCAAAAAAAAAAAGTAAAGCTAAATAAAATGAAATTTTAAAAGTTGTGTGTGGCAGGACCTGGGGTTCCCACAGAAATATCCTAGAGGTGAAGTTAGAGGGATGGGCAAGAGCTGTATTATGACAGGCTTTTGAAGACCTGCTGCTAAAGTGCTTAGATTTTATTCTCTAAGAGCAGTGCAAAGCCTGAAAATGTTCTTGAGCAAGGGAGCGACAAGTTCACACTTGTACTTGGGGAAGATAACTCAGTGCATCTGAGCTAGAAGGGACCCTAGAGATTACCCAGTAAGTCAAACTTACTCCCAGTGCAGACAAGGAGACTGGTGTATAGTAAAGGGAAGCCCCGAATTCCCAGCCAGTGAGATTCTGACTCTTTGAAGCTCTAGCCAACCCTTCCCTTCCACAGCAGCTGCTACCAACATCCTGAAGGAGGACCAGGTTAGTGCCTTCTTTACCCCCCAAGCTCCTGCCTCATTTTGGCCCAGTCTACTTCCCAATTAACACTTGGCTGCCTATCAGGCTACTCTTTGAACAGGGGATTTTTTTTTTTTTTTTTTTGTGATACGCGGGCCTCTCACTGTGTGGCCTCTCCCGTTGCGGAGCACAGACAGGCTCCGGACGCGCAGGCTCAGCGGCCATGGCTCACGGGCCCAGCCACTCCGCGGCATGTGGGATCTTCCCGGACTGGGGCACGAACCCGTGTCCCCTGCATCGGCAGGTGGACTCTCAACCACTGCGCCACCAGCGGGAAGCCCCAGGCTACTCTTCGGATGACTGCTTCTAAGTCTTACTGGTGAATCTGGACTGGTTCAATAGTTAATACCCTAACTGTGAAGTTCAAATCTCAGTAGGATTGGATTTTAATACTTAACACTTATTGAGATTTTACTCTGTACCAGGCACAGTGCTCAGTGCCTAAAAAACATCACAAAATTCTCCCAGCCACCCTGTGAGGTGAGTGACCTAACCCTATTTCACAAACAAGGAAACCCAGGCTCAAAGAAGGTAAGAAAGTTGCCCACAGTCATACAGCTAATCAGTTGTAGGGCTGAGATTTTAAACAGCAGTCTCTCTGCTTCTAAAGCCTACACTCCAAACCATTCTATTTCCATGCTTCTTGAAACTGAAGCATAGTTGTTTGGATCACAAGGTAGAGGCCTCTAGAAACATTGCGGAAACCCGTGGCCCAGAACCTGGAACTGATTCCTTCTCCCACTCCCCTAGGCTTACCTGCGAGCCATCGATGTGAAGATCCTACAGCAGCTGGTGACCTTGAACGAGGGCATTGAGGCAGTGCGCTGGCTGTTGGAGGAGCGGGGGACATTGACCAGCCACTGCAGCAGCCTCACCAGC
The DNA here is from genome assembly GCF_949987515.2 of Delphinus delphis. Lineage (NCBI taxonomy): Eukaryota > Metazoa > Chordata > Mammalia > Artiodactyla > Delphinidae > Delphinus > Delphinus delphis. Next base: position 37,866,629 of record NC_082683.1, read on the forward strand.
AGCCAATATAGCCTGACAGGCGGGAGCCCAGGCCGTTCAAGGCGAGGCAGCTGGGACAGCCTGCCAGACACCAGCTCCACTGACCGACTGGACAGTGTCTCCATTGGCAGCTTCCTGGACACAGTGGCCCCCAGCGAGCTGGATGAACAGGGCCCCCCCGGGGCTCCCCGTCCCGAGATGGACTGGGCAAAGGCTATACCCGGCGGGGAGAGGGCCAGGACTGAGGTGGACCTGACAGCCACCAGGCTAGGAAGCTTGAGGGCTGTGTGGAAGCCCCCCGGGGAGGGGCTCCAAGGTGGACCTCCTGAGCCACCAGAGGATGAGAGTACCAAGCTGGGCTTTGAGACCCACTGGTACTGGGGCCAGTGCCAGGATGATGTGACCTTCCTGTAACAACTCTTCCACCCTTTTGTACTCCTATGGCTCTTTCATCGCTAGGCCCTGGTCTCCCTCAAATTTATTCTCCCTCAATCTGGGATTAGGAAGAGGCTGCATTGAAATCAGTTACCATGGAAACCTGGCCTCACCATCTCTCTGATCCCTGGGGAGGCTCTGCCTTTATCCTTCAATTATTGGGTCCCTAGAGCTATTTTCATGGATACATTGACTCTAGAGGCTTGACCTGTGGCTCCAGGTGTGATGGTATCTCTTCCCCTTTCCTCCCAACTGGGATTTGATGGTTTAGCATCCCTGCGAGATCACTTATGAAGAGATGGGGGTATAATTGCCTCACCCAACATCTAGCAGCCTTGGCTCCCCTCTTGGCCAAGATGGAGGATTGTGGAGGGTCATGGACATTCAAGGCCAACCCTCCATGGATTGGCCCTCCCAGAAGCCTTTGGGGTTGGTAGAGCCACCCCTTCCTGTCTGGTGAGTGATGTCATTTCCTGCCAGGATGGATTAGCCTTTCTGTACCAGTCTTTTAGTGATGATAGGTCAGTATAGGGGTGTCTGAGCCCCTGCTGCTAAGTGAGACCATATCATTTATTCTCCCTACCATTACTTCTTGTGAATGGGAACATGCCACCCTCCTCGCAGGAAGGTTTCTCAGTCAGATGTTTGTACTTCTTCTCAGAGAGGTTCTTAGTATTTAAACAGGGAGTTCTCATTTTATCCTAGGGATTCTCACTTCCTCTCTGACCACACGCCTGTCTGCTGCCAGCATTCCTATATCTGTGCTTTTAGGGAGGAAACTGGCAGGAGCCTCCACCTACAGCTCTCAAAAGTCTGCTTGGCCTGCCCTGCCACAGTCCCCTGTCTTACTCTGTCCCTGGGTTGCCCCCATTCTTGTATTCTGGCTCCAAATCTGTCCGCCAGGAGGTTCAGCCTTTGTGTCTCCACACCTTCTCGGTTTCCACTTTGGGCCTCAGACCTTTTATATGCAGATGAGTCCCTCAGCCTTCTCTCTCCAACGCTGATGGGAGCCAGAGGGAGGAGAAGCTTGGGGTGTACCAGAATCTCCAAAAGGGGGAGGTATCTTCTCAGATCTTGTGATTCCCCTGCCCCCATCCTGCCCCAGACCTTCCACCATTTGGTTACTAGGATGCCAGCCTGAGGCCAGGACACAAGGAATCCCCTTGTCTAGGTTACAATGGGGGGTGTGGCAGAGAAAGACAGAGGCTCTTTGGTCCTAGGGCCCACATCCTGGGAGGGGGGAGAATAGGAGGGAAAAGCTGCTTTCCTTCCTCCCTTAGAGCCAGCTTTAGACTCCCTGGACCTGCTGAGGGAGCAGGGCACTGGCTCTGGGCCTGGATCCCAGGGCCCTAGTGAATTACACCAAAGGAGGGACTCAGGGAACCTGCCAACCTGGGGCTCAGGGAGGGGACAGGCCCAGAGAGAGGGTGGGGACAAAGGCTGTGGCTGATGTCAGAATATGAATTATTGGAGGTTAACCCTTTGAACCCCAGGTAACTGCCCCTATGTTGGTCCCTGTCTTTCCTGGGCCCTGAAACTAGATTATTGGAAGGCAAAAAGGAGAAAAAAGGATGTCAGGTGAGCCTTGCCTATTTGCTGTGCCCTCGTGAGTTGGAGGAGTCTTCCTCAAATCCTGGAATAACTCCTGCAATTTCTCTACTGTTCATTCTATGCTGAGGAAGGGACGGAAGCCAAGTTGATTATCTCCAGTTCCCCTAAACTCCTCAAGTCTGGTTCTGCAACCCCCCACCCCAATCCTTTTGGGGCAATACATTTCCTCCTCTCCTCTCAAAGTGATTGAAATCTCTAAAGAATATCTGTAAGTCTCTTCTTTGCTGCCCACCAGCCTTCTCCTTACCTCTCTAGGTCTTGGGGCTCCTGACCTCCCCTTAGGCTGGGAATTCAAATACCCTTTCCCAATACCCTGACTCTGTTGCCATTTTGTGGTGACTTATGGGTAACTACCTTTCCACTTGGAACTATTGTATTCCTTTTCAAAGCTTGCTTATTCATTTAATCTATAAACTTCTGAGCTGAAGAGGTTGTCCGCCCTCTTGTGACCATTATGCACCATTGCTGGAATAGCTGGGTGAAACCTTCAGGCTCAAATATAGCCTTAAAGAAGACCAGCCCTCTCATTGCACAGACAGGTTAGAGAGATAGGCCTACAGAAGGCAGAGACTTTACCAGTGTCACCCATGGTAAATCTGTGACAATGCTCAGGTTAAAGAACCCAGATCGCCCACTTGCCTGCCTGTCCACCCACAATTCCATCACTTGGCCAGACTGTTTCCCCACCCCACCCTGTCACCACCCAAGCCCAAAGGATCTGAAAGCAAATTTCTCCCTGTTTTAATAGGTTCTTACCCCACCCTAGAGAGGCAGCTCGATATTTAGAGAAAGAGCCACAGGCTCTGAGGAAAGAGACCCTTGGACCAGGATTGGGTAAAGGGTGCATTAATATGGACCACAGATATAAGGAAGATCAATCTTGGACCAACTATTTTTCTGGGAAGGTAGGGTGAGTAGGCCCAGACATCATGGGGGCAGAATTCAACATTTCAGACCTGGACGTGAGAAGCAGGGGATAGGGGTGGGAGATGAGAGATAAAGAAATCCAGTTGGGTCCTGTGGAGATGGGGAGCTCCAAAGTCAGGGGATTACAGCTCAGTTGGACTGGCATCTGAGGGTATTGAGGGGTTGCAGAGGTGGGTGAGTGGGGCTGCCTGGGAACTCCAGGTAGCCTGGACATCCTGTCTCAATACCTTAGACTCCATTTCACTACTAGAGAGGCCCAGGAACCCTTGGCAAGCACACATTCTTGGTCCCTCCTACCTGCCTCTGGACTGACTGTTTAAGGCTTAGCTCTCCTGTTAGTTTAGACCTTTCCGGGTTATGAGGAGGACCTGTTTAGGAGCTCAAAGAAGAAAAGGGTGAAAAGGGAGAAAGATGCAGAGAGACAAAAGAGAATGGGATGAAAATGGAGGCTTGAAGATATCAGAGGGAGCATACTATCCTCCAAGTGGGCTGGGGACTTGTCAGGGCTTGGGGTAAAGGCAGAGATGACAGAGCTCCTGGCAGCTGCAGAAACAGTGCCTGGGAGTATAAGGGGTGGTGCTGGCTGGGATGAGTCCACCAAGGAGATGAGACCATGTGAATGGGCAAGTGTAAGAGCCTGCATTTAGGATGGGGTGGTGAACTTGCGCACTGGACTGACTGGAAGCTCAGTGGCAGCTTAGGTGAGAAATGCTTGGATCTTGCACTGGATGCAGGCTCACTCTGTGCATGGTGCCAGGCACATACTGGATGTTCAGTGATACCTGTTGAATGAATGGAGGAATGAATGTAAACCCAAGAAGAGATGTGACTTATAATTTTAAAAGTGGTTAATTAGGTAGTAATAGGTAATTTAAAGTATTATTCCATTTAATTCTTAGCAACACTGTAAACAATGCATTATTAACAGATCATAAGTGAACTATGGTAGGAACCTACGTCAGTCTGACTGCAGGGGCTTCCAGGAAGTCTTTTCTGATTCCCCACTCCCCTCTCTCACAGACCTTACGCTTCTAGGAGAACAGGTTATGCTGCCCAGCAGCAGGGCCAGTGTACATATTTCCTATTGCTGCTGTGACAAACTTAACGGCTTAAAACAACACAAATGTGTTATCTTACAGTTCTGGAGGTCACAGGTCCGAAATCAATTTCATTGGGTTAAGTTAAAAGTTAAGGTGCTGGCAGGCCTCTTCTGGAGTCTCTTCTGGAGACTCTAGGGGGCAATCCATTTATTTGCCTTTTCTAGCTTCTGGAGGCCGTTTGCATTCCTTGGCTCATGGCCCCTTCCTCCATCTTCAAAGCTAGCAGCATAGTATTTCTCCTCTCTGACCTCTGCTTCCATTCTTACATCTTTCTCTAATTCTGTCTCCTCTTTGGAGGATTACTTTGTGATCAGATATCCTTGTGCTTACATTGGGCCCACTGGGGTAATCCAGGATCATCTTCCCATCTCAAGATCCCTAATTTAACCATATCTTCCAAGTCCTTTTTGCCATATAAGGTAAAATATTCTCAGATTCTGGGCATTAGGACTTGAACATCTTTGGAGGAAGGACCACTATTCAGCCTTCCACAAGCAGAGATGGAGGGTGGGCAGGAGGATGCATCCACACCCAGAAGGAGCCTCTATGCTTTGTCTAGCCTCCTTTGGCCTGGAGTGAGAGATGGTGCCAAGGGGAGCTAGCCAGGCCCAGGCCCCATGTCTGGAGAATGGCAAATGCCTCCTGCATCTTCACTGCCAAGGAGAGCTGAGAGTGAAGGTCAGACTTGGGAGAAGTTCTCAGTTTAGGGAACTTTTCAGGACTGAGACGTCCCTGGTGAACATGGTGGAGGGTTCTAACAGGCTCTATCTTCAACACTGCCTCCTCTCCACGACCATTCTGTGCTCCTCCTCAAGGCAGAAGATAATTACCAGCTAACTAGCCTGGGCTCTCTCTAGAAAGGGTAGATTAGTTGTCTCTCTTTTAAATTATTATCTTTTTATTCCTTAATAGTTAAACCATTCTCCTCAGAGCGGGGTGAACTCTCATCATCTGTTGATACTAAGTCTCTTTTTGTTTGATCTTTTTTTAATCCCTGATCCCTATTGTCATTCCTCTCCCTGACCCAGGTATACACGTTAATGTGTTCAGTATGTGTTTGGATATATATGTATCTTTGAAAATATAAATAATTATGTACTTATGTGTTTTAATATATATAAATAGTAAGCCAGCCTTTATAATGAATTGCCCCATATTACAGTAATTTAACACAATAAAGATTTATTTTTCACTTACACAGGAGCACAGGTATTCTTGGTTGTACAGCTCTCCTTCACTGCCCATTTCAGGTCCCAGGCTTCTTCCATTTTCAGGTGGTGATAGGCTGATCCTGCATCATAAAGTTCCCTGTCAACTTTTCACCAAATTGTTTTACCATCCATTAATGACCATTTTATTAATTGGTTATTTCACTAGCAATTACAAAATGATGATTTCCTAATGCTATTATTTTTTCTTTTATTAGTTCTAATTTTGTACAGAAAAACATTTTCACATCCTCCAGGACCATCTGGTTACCCTGAAATAAAGTTCAGGCCAGGATGGCAAGATAAATGCTTAAATCTCTTCCCTTATTTATCCCTTTCAAAGTAGTAAGTTGATGTCCTAGCAACTTGGTGTTTAATGATTTTGTTTTGTTTCACTTTCTCTTTAAATTATTGTTGTGGGGCTTCCCTGGTGGCGCAGTGGTTGAGAGTCCGCCTGCTGATGCAGGCGACACGGGTTCGTGCCCCAGTCCGGGAAGATCCCACATGCCGCGGAGCGGCTGGGCCCGTGAGCCATGGCTGCTGAGCCTGCGCGTCCGGAGCCTGTGCTCCGCAACGGGAGAGGCCACAACAGTGAGAGACCCACGTACGGAAAATAAATAAATAAATTATTGTTGTGAACTTATAGCTTTTATTTATTTAATGTCTTTTACTCATTTGTAGTTATTTTTGTTTTATATTATAAAAAATCTTGAGTGTAAACAATAGTAGAGAACATAGTATAATGAATTTCCATGCATCCATCACCCAGCTTCAGTAATTATCAACTCTGGCCAATCTTGGTTTATTTATTCCCTCAGCTACTCTCCCCCTAACCAAGATTATTTTGAAGCAAAACTAGATAGATTCCAGTTCATTTGTAATGTTTTAGTTTGTACCTCTAAAAGATAAGCAATTTTATTACCATTATGGCACCTAAAATTAGTAATTCCTCAATATAATAAAATATAACTATTCAATTTTCTGATAAATTTTTTTTAATTTAGTATCAGGATTATGCTGGCCTCTTAAAAGAAGTTAGAATTGTTTCCTCCTTCTTTGTCTTCTGAAAGCATCTGTGTAAGATTGGTAGCATTGTTCAGTATTTGATAGAATTCATCGGTGAAATAATACGGGCTTGGAGTTTTCCTTGTGGGGGAGGTTTTTGATAACAAATTCAATTTCTGTGATACATATAGAGCTATTCCAACTTTTAATTTCATTTTTTTTTTTTTTTTTTTTTTGCGGTACGCGGGCCTCTCACTGTTGTGGCCTCTCCCGTTGCGGAGCATAGGCTCTGGACGCGCAGGCTCAGCGGCCATGGCTCACGGGCCTAGCCGCTCCGCGGCATGTGGGATCTTCCTGGACCGGGGCACGAACTCGTGTCCCCTGCATCGGCAGGCGGACTCTCAACTACTGCGCCACCAGGGAAGCCCTTAATTTCATTTTGAGTTAGTTTTGGTAAGTTGTGTTTTTCAAAGAATTTGTTTCAATTAAGTTGTTGAATTTATTGGCATGAATTTGTTCATAATACTGCCTTACTATTCTTTTTTTTTTTTTTTTGTACATGGATCATCAAAAAATATGGAACACTTCACAAGTTTGTGTGTCATCCTTGTGCAGGGGCCATGCTAATCTTCTCTGTATCGTTCCAATTTTAGTATATGTGCTGCCGAAGCGAGCACCTTGCTATTCTTTTAAAAAGTATTCATTGTAAAATAAAGCCCAAGTGTAGAAAACACACAAAACAAATGTAAGGCTTAATGAATTATTCTAAGGCAAACACTCCTATAACCACTGCCATGTTAAGAACTAGAACCCACCCAGAAGTCCTGTCCATGTGCCCCATCCCAATTATAATCCCCTTCCTCTGCTGATAAGCAACCATTTCCTGATTACAGTATTCACTTCTTTGTATTTTATTTTATATCTTTATCATCCAAATGGACATCCTTAGATACTATAGTCTTGTCCACTTGAAAACATTTGATGTCTTTTTATTTTATTTTATTGGAGTGTAGTTGATTTACAATGTTGTGTTAGTTTCAGGTGTACAGCAAAGTGATTCACTTATACATATACATATATTTATTCTTTTTCAGATTCTCTTCTCATATAGCTGATCACAGAATACTGAGTAGAGTTCCCTGTGCTATACAGTGGGTCTTTGTTGGTTTTCTTAGACAACCAACATAGTATGTATATGTTAATCCCAAGCTCCTGATTTACCCCTCCCCCACACATCTCCCCTTTGGTAACCATAAGTTTGTTTTCGATATCTGTAAGTCTGTTTCTGTTTTATAAATAAGTTCACTTGTGTCATTTTTTAAAAAATTAGATTCTAAACGAGTGATATCATATGATATTTGTCTTTCTCTGTCTGACTTACTTCACTTAGTACATTTGATGTCTTTTTAAGTCTCTTAATTTAAAGTCCCCCCTTCATCCCTTTCTTAATTCCTTACAATTTATTTGTTGAACAACCTGGGCCATTTGAAGTATAGAGTTTATCACAGTCTGGATTTTGCTGATTACCTACTCATAATGCAGTTCTGAATGGTCCTGTGTTCTCAATATTTCCTGCAAATTGGCAGCTGGATCCAGAGGCTGAATCAGACTCAGATTTGATCACTTGGGCAAGACTCTAAGAAGCATATAAATACAGTCTCTATGCTTACAATTTTTTTCAGGTGTTGATGTTTATTGCCGGTGGCCATTTATTCGTTGAGGATGCCATTAATTCTACAATTTTATTTATTCATTGAAATACTTTCATAAAGAGAAACATCCTCTTACCTACTATTTGGTTTCTGAGGGTACGGTTCACATAGGAAAGGCAGAATAAATGTTTGATTCTTTTTTCACCAGTTTTGAAGATAATGAATTGAATCCCTATCATCCTCCAAAGTTGACCACTTTAAAAAATACCACTATGAAAAAAATATATATCATTATGAACCTATGGATTTATATATATTTGATGGGTTTCAATCATCAATTAGAATTGTTGTCATTATTGAACTGCCAAGTGCCCCAACTTTGGCCAGTGGAGTCTCATTATACTGGCTCCTTGGTTCTTTTGACGTGACTCTAGTAATCTTTTCTTTTTTTTTTTTTTTGCCTGCATTGGGTCTTCTTTGCTGCGCGTGGGCTTTTGGGCTTTCTCTAGTTGCGGTGAGCAGGGGCTACTCCTTGTTGCGGTGCATGGGCTTCTCATTGCGGTGGCTTCTCTTGTTGCGGAGCATGGGCTCCAGGCAAGCGGGCTTCAGTAGTTGTAGTGCGTGGGCTCAGTAGTTGTGGCTTGTGGGCTCTAGAGCGCAGGCTCAGTAGTTGTGGTGCACGGGCTTAGTTGCTCCACGGCATGTGGGATCTTCCCAGACCAGGGCTTGAACCCGTGTCCCCTGCATTGGCAGGCAGATTCTTAACGACTGTGCCACTGAGGAGGTCCCGACTCTAGTAATCTTTGAAAGCTTTCCTTCTGTTTGGTTTGACAAAATATTCCTGGGTCATCTTCTATACTTCTTGCCCCAGACTGCAATCAACCATTTCTCTAAGAAGCCTTCAGTTTTTTAAGTAAGAAATTGTATTTCAAGACCACCGCCAGGCCTTTTCAGTGGACAGAACTACAGATTCAGTGGATAGACTATATATATAGTACACACACATACACACACTAAAACAATTCAGGAGTACATAGTGATACTTTCAATTCAAATTAAAGACTCAAGAACTTTTACTTAATCTCTTCTCTGGCTCCTTTCTTCCATACTGAGAATCTTAGTTTTTAAGGACACAGGAGATGATAGAATATTCCATAATTACTCATTTCTTTTATCTCATACACAAAGCACTCTCAGAATAACAATATTAATACTACCACCAATATGATTACTGAAAACATTTAAAAAGTATTTTGCAAATGCAGTTGCCATTCTCCACCTCATTAAACAACTTTGTAGTGAATCTACATTGTCAGGGCATATAGTCATGATATGCTATACTCTTTTTTCTTCTTAGCCCCATGTAGTTTTAGTTCTACAAGTTATCTTATAATATTCACCTCCAGTCCTTAAGTCACTCTACTCATTTTGGTTATCTGAAGTTAGTTTTCTACTAGATTCCCCAGGAAAAGCCCTTGGGAACAGTATTCTCTGAGATCTTACATGTTGATAAGTTTGTGTCCTTTATACTTATTAAGTCTTTTGCTAGGTTCACACTTTACTTTCTTGAGTCTCTTAAATATGTTACTTCATTCATAAAGTATTTGAAAAGTCTAATGATAATCTAATCTTCCCTTCTAAGTCATGTGTTGTGTATTTTTTTAGATAGCCAAAGTATTTTTTTCTTTAAAGTTCAGTCATTTTATTAGAATGTCTTGGTACTGGTCATTTGGGGACTATATTCTCAGCTTTGAAGTATGATCTTTGAATGTGTAGCTTCAAATTTTTCTTTATTTCAGGAAAATTTTCTTCAATAGCTTTTAGTGTTTGTTCTGTTCCCTTTTTTTTTCTTTTCTTCTTCAGGGACTCTATCTATCTCTCTATGTATCTATCTAACTATCTATATTTTAGTCTTCTTTGCCTATTTTCAGTATTCATTGTGTTTCAAATCTTTTTTACCTTTCTTCATTTCTTTTTGATTTAAAATTTTTTCTTTTCCATTTTATTTAAGGCATTATCTATTGTGTTTATTTACTGTTGTGTACTTTCTAGTTTGGTCTTCATTTCTAAAATGATTTTTTTCTTTCATTTCTCTTTCCTGAGACCTGTCACCTCATTTCTGAGTTTTTCTTTTTTTTTTATTATATGAAACATATATTGTTATTTATCAACATTTTTAAAAGGACATGATATAGAGCAAGTATTGTTTTCCAAACTTATTTGAGCACACAGTTATACTAATATATCACAAATAAATGGTTCTATAGGAGGAATAAATGAGAGCTCATGTGCAAGAACTAAGGAAACGTATTAAAGAGAGACGTATTTTCAAGAGTGTGACCATCAGTAGCTTCAACTAATCATGTCTTAAACTTGACCAGTTGATTGGAATCCCCTGGCTTAGATAATAACTGATTTTTTTCTTGAGTCCAGTATGGGGAGCCCCTGAGCAGATGCCAACGTATCTTAGGAATATACAGTTTGGTGCTGAAAACAAGATACACATACATTTGAAAACAAATAAATATATCATCTGAATGGGATGGGGACTAAGTTTGGAAAGAATTTCTCAGGGAGACCTGATTTGTGCATTTGGCTAGTAACAATTGGCCAAGAGGGTAGGGACATCATAGGATATATAAAATGGCCTTGGAAGCAAGGAATGGTGGGATTAAAAAAAAGCATACTGGCTTGCTTAAAGTGGGGGCACCAAAGTAAAGACATTCTAAGATTGAAGGAAGATCAAATTTTAGATTTGATAGGAAAGGCACTAGGACCACTGTCAATTTTTTAGTATGCTGGGTGAGGCAAGAGATTCAGGTCAAAAGATTTCAACGGGGACTTTCCTGGCAGCACAGTGGTCAAGAATCCACCTGCCAATGCAGGGCACACGGATTCGAGCCCTGGTCTGGGAAGATCCCACATGCTGCGAAGCAACTAAGCCTGTGTGCTACAACTACTGAGCCTGTGCTCTAGAGCCCGCGAGCCATAACTACTGAGCCCACGTGCCACAACTACTGAAGCCCACGTGCCTAGGGCCTGTGCTCCACAACAAGAGAAGCCGCAATGAGAAGCCTGCGCACCACAACTAAGACCCAATGCAGCCAATAATAAATAAATATATTTTTTTTAAAAAAGAATGTTATTTGCCTGAGATAGTACTGAGTTTTTCTTTTCTTGTTTTTTTAACATCTTTTTAAAAAATTAATTAATTAATTAATTTATGGCTGAGTTGGGTCTTTGTTGCTGCGTGCAGGCTTTCTCTAGCTGCGGCAAGCGGGGGCCACTCTTCATTGCAGTGCACAGGCTTCTCATTGTGGTGGCTTCTCCTGATGTGCAGCACGGGCTCTAGGCACGTGGGCTTCAGCAGTTGTGGCACATGGGCTCAGCAGTTGTGGGTCGCAGGCTCTAGAGCACAGGCTCAGTAGTTGTGGCGCATGGGTTTAGTTGTTCTGTGGCATGTGGGATCTTCCCAGACCAGGGCTCAAACCGGTGTCCCCTGCATTATTAGCAGGCAGACTCCCAACCACTGCACCACCAGGAAAGCCCTTTTTTTTTTTTTTTTTTTTTTTTTGGCGGTAGTTGTGTCCCCTGCGTTGGCAGGCGGATTCTTAACCACTGCACCACCAGGGAAGCCCTATAATGTTTGTTTTAACATGTCATATGCATGTTAAAGAAACTAAGAGAAGAAAAAAAATTTTTTAAGCTAGACTTTTATAATAACCAACAGTATTAGTTTCCTATGGCCACTGTAACAAATTACCAAATTTAATGATGTAAAACAACACAAATTTGTTACCAAACTTAGTGGTGTAAAACAGCACAAGCTTATTACCTTACAGTTTTGGAGGTCAGAGGTCTGAAATGGGTCTCATTAGGCTAATGTCAAGGTGCCAGAAGGGTTGCATTCTTTTCTAGAGGCTCTAGGGCAGAATCTGTTTCCTTGCATTTTCCAGCTTCTAGAGGCCATCTGCTCTCTGACACTGACTCTTCTGCCTCCTTCCTCCACTTATAAGGACATCTGTGACTACATTGGGTCACATAATCCAGGATAATCTCTCCATCTCAAGGTCAGCTGATCAGCAACCTTAATTCCATCTTCAATCTTAATTCTCCTTTGTAACCTATCATATTCATAGATTCTGGAGTTTAGGTCAGGGATGTCTTTAATGGGTCATTATTCTGCCTACAATACTGACATATTTATTATTTTTGGTGATCTCCCTTCCTGTGGATTATTTGGTGTCATTTTCCTTTAGTCTGAAGAACTTTCCTTAGCATTTCTTGTAGTACAGATCTGGTGGTGATGATTTTCTGTTTTTATTGATCTGAAATTGTCTTTATTTTGTTTTTTTTAATTAAAATAAACTTTATTGAGATATAACTTGCATATAAGAAAATGAACCCATTTTAAGTTACAGTTTGATGAGTTTTGAAAATGTATACACTGATGTAATCATCATTACAATCAATACATAGAACATTTTCATCACCTCAAAAATTTATCTCATGACCCTTTGCAGCCAGTCTCTCTACTGCCCTGGCCCCAAGCAATCACAGATCTGCTTTGTATTAATGAAGATTAGTATTTCGTTTTAGAATTTCATGTAAGTAGGATAATACAACGTGTACTTTTTTTATGTGTGGCTTTTTTTGTTCAGCATCATGTTTTTGAGGTTCATACATATTTTATGGATCAGAAGTTTGTTACTGGGACTTCCCTGATGGCACAGTGGTTAAGACCCCACACTCTCAATGCAGGGGGCCCACGTTCGATCCCTGGTACGGGAACTAGATCCCACATGCATGCCACAACTAAGAGTTTGCATGCCACAACTAAGGAGCTGGCGAGCTGCAACTAAGGAGCCCGCCTGCCGCAACTAAGACCCGACGCAGCCAAATAAATAAATAAAGATTAAAAAAAAACTTAAAAAAAAAGTTTGTTACTTGTAATTGCTGAGTAGTATTCCACTGTATGAATATACCACAATTTGTTAATCCATTCACTTATTGATGTACATTTGTGTTGTTTTCAGTTTGGGGCTCTTATGAATTAAGATTCTGTGAACATTCATGTACAGGCTATTTTGTAAACATTTGTTTCTCAAATAAAAGCTCTCTTGGATAAATATAGGAGTGGAATGGATGGGTCATGTGGTAAGTATAATTTTACAAGAAACTACCAACACTTTTCTGAAAATGCTTATACCATTTTACACTCCAACCAGCAATGTATATGAGTGCCAGTTGCTCTACATCCTCACCAACACTTAACATATTGTCTTTTTAATTTTAGCTATTTTAGTAGCTATGTAGTGGTATTTCGTTTGCATACATTTCCTTTATGTCTTTGAAACTTAATAACAGCTGAATTAAATTAACATCTGAGTCATCTTGGGGATTTTGTTGACTGACTTATAACATTTCCTGTTTCTTCACTTGCCCACTATTTTTGTTAGATACTGGACATTAAGAATGATATGTCCCAGGATTCTAGATTCTGTTATGTTCCTTTGAAGAATGGTTTTTGTTCTTGCAGGAAGCTAGCTTGGCTAGACTTCAACTCCAAATTCTCTCTCCAGCAGGCAAAAGCGGATATCCTCACCCAGTTCTTTCACCTTCTAGCTGTTGCTTTTTTTTTTTTTGTGGTACGCAGGCCTCTCACTGTTGTGGCCTCTCCCGTTGCGAAGCACAGGCTCCAGACGCGCAGGCTCAGCAGCCATGGCTCACAGGGCCCAGCCGCTCCGCGGCATGTGGGATCTTCCCGGACAGGGGCACGAACCCGCGTCCCCTGCATCGGCAGGCGGACTCTCAACCACTGCGCCACCAGGGAAGCCCGCTTTTTTTTTTTTTTTTAAACTGGGCTGCCTGGTGTTAACCCTATGCATGTGTAGGTTAGCAGTCAAACAAGGATTGGGGGGATTATTTTATGCAAATATTGGGGATCCCCCGCCCTGCTGTTCTCTGCTTTCCAGGATTTCTCCTCTAACTCTGGCTGTTCTGCCAGCCCCAAACTCTAATCTCTAACACCTCAAGGCAGTAAAGCTGCGTCTTTTCCCCACCAGAGCTGCTTGCAGGCTGGGGAATGCTCTCAGCAAAATGCCACAGATTCACAAATCTCACCAGTTGCAGTTGTTTTCCAAGGTTACTTACCTCCAGTTTTGCTTACTTTTGGTCACTCTCCAGTGCCTTCAAATAATTAAAAAAAATTTTTTCCCCAAATTTTGTAATTGTTATTCATGAAAGGTTAGTTTGACTGAACTTATCTGCCATCACTGGAAACCAGAACCAGAAATACTTCATTTGGCTGTGACAAAGCAAAAATCTACGTTTTCCAAGTGCCTGAAACCTTCTTTACCTGTTCAGGGAGCCTCTTCTCCTTTACGAACCTTTGACTCCACATTGGGCCCCCCTGGGCCCCCCTGAGTTACTACAACACCCCCTTTTTCACAAGTAGTGGAACTCCCTGTTTTTCAATGGGCACAAGGCCATCTGGAATAAAGACTATATTTCCCAGCTTCTGCATTTATATGTGGCTGAGGTAATGTAATATAGGTTTTTCAGGTCGGGTTCTTCGGAGTCAGAAGCTGAGAAGGAATTTGGGGTGCTAGATACTCATTACAAATGAACAGCTATGAGAAGAAGGGTGCAGAAACAGGACTGGGCAGAGAAAGAAGTCAAACTGTGAAGCTGCAGGCAACTCAGTGGGGAGCTCTGTATCACTTACTGCCTGTCAGAGTGTACCTTGTTGGACCCAAATTGTCGGGCCTTTATAGTCCCACTCTCTCAGTCACCTGATGCAAGCTACTATGGGATAGTATGACCCCAAGTAAAGTGGGTCTGTGCAGCATGAAGGAGCCAACTGCCAGAGGCTGTTTGATAATAACCACATTCTCTACAGATGAGTACTGCATTAGGGTTCTCCAAAGAAACAGAACCAATAGAATATCTATATCTATATATATATATATATATAGATATACCTATCTCTATATCTACATCTATCTCTCTATCTATATCTATCATATATATATATATATATAGAGAGAGAGAGAGAGAGAGGGAGAGAGGGAGAGGGAGAGGGAGAGAGATTATAAGGAATTGGCTCACACTATATGGAGGCTGACAAGTCCCAAGATCTGCAGGGTGAATTGGCAAGCTGGAGACCCAGGGGAGCCAATGATGTAGTTCCAATCTGAAGGCTGGCAGGCTCCAGATCCAGGAAGATCTGATGTTTCAGTTTAAGTCTGAAGGCAGGAAAAAACAGGTGTCCCAGTTTGAAGGCAGTCAGGCAGAATGAATTCTCTCTTAGTCAGGGGAGGGTCAGCCTTTTGGGTCTAGTCAGGCTTTCAACTGATTGGATGAGGCCCTCCCACATTAGGGAGGGCAATCTGCTTTATTCAATCAACTGATTCAAATGTTAATCACCTCCAAAACACCCTCACAGATACACTCAGAATGTTTGATCAAATATCGGGGCACCATGTGGTCTAGTCAAGTTGACACATAAAGTTAGCCATCACAGACAGCAAGTCATTTCTTACATCATCCCTGTGTCTACCTTGATGGGCAACATCCAGAAAGTTTTCTTAAAGCGTGGAAAGTCCAATTCTTTGTCCTTTCCTCTTTCCTGCTGGTTTAAATGCAGGCAGAATATCTGGAAATTTAGCAGGCAATTTTGACTGTGAGGTGGAATTCACATGCTGAAGATGGGAAAGAAAAAAGAAGCTGACAACTTTGTAAAACCCACACTACCAGCCTTGAATTGCCTGTCTCTGGCCTTTTCTGCGAAGGAGAAATAAACTTAGCTTTTGTAAGGTACTGTTATTTTAGATTTTCTACAACTTACAGCCAAACCTAATTGTAATTAATATAGCTCCTTTCTCCCTGAAGGACTAGAGTTTATTTATAAATTCATAAATAAGGTAGGTTATAATATTCATGAAGATAGAGACTATATCTTATTCAACACTCTTTCCCCAGTGCCTCACATCAGAGTGCCTGGCACATGATAATGGTAGTAACCACATCTGGCACTTTTATATGTATCATGTATTGTCCTAAGTGTTTTATATACATAACATGTAATTTTGAGTTATAGGTATGAGGTGGCTATTATTACTCCATTACTATGTTCATTTAGGTTCAGAGAAGTTAAGGAACATAATATATGCCAAGGTTATAAAGGTAATAAGTGGACAGCTGAGATTTGAACCCAGGCAGTCTAGCATTTTTTTTTTTCTTTTGCGCCCACGCCATGTGGCATGTGGCATGAGAGATCTTAGTTCCCCGACCAAGGATTGAATCCACACCCCCTGCATTGGGAGCGCAGAGTCTTAACCACTGGATCGGCAGGGAAGTCCCCAGGCAATCTAGTTCTTAACTACTACTCCATCCCGCTTCTCATAGATGCCTGTTTAGTGAGTAGGTATTCAATAAATACTTGTGAAATGAATGGAAATCCCCAGGCTTCCACACCTGTGGCCTGAAGGGAGCTGAGGCCGTATGTGGGCCTAAAGTGTGTGCAGGCCCAATCATTTCTAGTATCTGGGGTTGCCTAGAGGGGTCTCAGCAGCTGGGCTGCCCCTGGTCTGTGGTGGCACATGTCACTGAGTGAAAGAGGTGCACTGGTCTCTCTCTGAGCTTCAATTTCTTCAATTATAAAATAAGGATAGGGCTTCCCTGGTGGCGCAGTGGTTAAGAATCTGCCTGCCAATGCTGGGGATGCGGGTTCAAGCCCTGGTCCGGGAAGATCCCACATGCCACAGAGCAAATAAGCTTCTGTGCCACAACTAGTAAGCCTGCGCTCTAGAGGCCCTGAGCCACAACTACTGAAGCCTGTGTGCCTAGAGCTGGTGCTCCGCAACAAGAGAAGCCACCGCAATGAGAAGCCCGTGCACCGCAACAAAGAGTAGCCCCCGCTCGCCCCAACTAAAGTAGCCCCCAACTAAAGACCGTGTGCAGCAACAAAGATCCAATGCAGCCAAAAATAATAAATAAATAAAATAAGGATAACAATATCTACCAACAGGGTTTTTGTAAGAATTAAATAATATGTAGGAAGTGCTTGGGAAAGTGCCAAGCATATGGTAAATGCTGACTAAAAGTCAGTTACGAGTATTATTATGATTTTAATGTAATTGTGGTTATTAGTTCATCTTTTTGTTTTTAAAAATGGCTTTATTGGGAAATAATTCATAAACCATACAATTCACTTGTTTAAAGTGTACAAGTCAATGGTTTTTAGTACATTCACAGAGTTGGGCAACCATCATCACAATCAATCTCAGAGCATCTTCATCACCTGCACATGAAACCCAGTACTCATAAGCAGTCCTACTCTTCCCTGCCTCCCTCCTATCCCCAGGCAACCACTAATCTACTTTCTGTCTCTATAGATTTGCCTATTCTGATTATTTCATGTAAAGGGAAATCATAAAATGTGTGCCTTTGTGTCTGGCTTCTTTCACTTAGCGTAATGTTTTCAAGGTTCGTCCATGTTGTAATGTGCATCAGTACTTCATTTCTTTTTACTGCTGAATACTATTCCATTGTATTTTATTTAACCACTCATCAGTGGATGGACATTTGGCATAAGTTCAGCTTTTTTTTTTTTGCAGTACGCGGGCCTCTCACTGTTGTGGCCTCTCCCGTTGCAGAGCACAGGCTCTGGACGCGCAGGCTCAGCGGCTATGGCTCACGGGCCCAGCCGCTCCGCGGCATGTGGGATCTTCCCAGACCTGGGCACGAACCCGTGTCCCCTGCATCGGCAGGTGGACTCTCAACCACTGCGCCACCAGGGAAGCCCATAAGTTCAGCTTTAATCCTCACAATAGTCCTGTGAAGCTAGCTGCCCAGGAATTACCATTATTTCCATCTTATAGATGAGGCCCAGAAAGAGAAAATGATGTGCTCAAGGTCACACACCAATTTAGAGGCAGTCTTCTGACCACTGGTCAGTTTCTAGTGGCCCACAGATGCAATGATGAAGTACAGGCTTGTGGCTTGTGTATGTATATGGATGTACCACGCTTTTGAGAGGGGAAGAGAAATCATGGTCCAGCAGTTCTGGCCTGGCTCCAGTCCACAGCTCAGCTCAGCTGGTTCCAGTCCGCCAGCTCAGGGTCCACCAGCTCAGCTCCTGGGAGGCAGGAGCCTCCATCAGGCTTCCTTTCTGTGTCTAGGGCAGATAGGAAGCCCTTTAAGAATCCAGATTTTGGGACTTCCCTGGTAGTGCAGTGGTTAAGATTCTGCCCTTCTAATGCAGGGGGCCCAGGTTCGATCCCTGCTCTGTGAACTAGATCCCACATGCATGCCGCAACTAAGAGTTTGCATGCCACAACTAAGGAGCCCGCCTGCCACAACTAAGGAGCCCACCTCCAGCAACTAAGACCTGGTGCAACCAAATAAATAAATTAATAATAATAATAATTAAGAAAAAAAAAGAATCCAGATTTCACTTGGCTGTCTCATTGCCAGATTTTACCTCCTGGGGCCCCTACTGGAGGTCACCCACACAAGAGAATGGGGATAGAATATGGAGGAGGCAAAGTAGGCTGAGACCCTTAGCTCAATAGGAAGGCTTTCCCCAGTGTGACCTTTCCCTACTCTTCAGTCTCCTGCTCTCACCAAGGCCATGCATCCCAGCTTTCAGTTTCATACACCTGTGCTCTAATACACACTGTTCCTTCTCTCTGAGATTCTGCTCTCTGCCAGCTGCATTAATTATTCCTCCATTTATTTTTTACAACCTAGCTCAAACGTCATTTAAAAGTAATAATAATAGGAACTTCTGCTACTGGGAATATGGGAGTAGATGTATTTTTCCCTATTCCTCCCACTAAGTACAACTAAAAATCTTGGACTTTATATATAAAACAAAAATAAGAAGACTCTGAAAGATAGAGAGAGGAGAGACTGGCTAGGAACCTTGGGATTCCCAGGAATTCCTGAGGAATACATGGTGGTGAGTTCCCTGAGTTTTCTTAGAGCTGAAGAAACTGGCAACCAGAAATGCTAACGAGTACAGACCAAAAGAGCCCCATAAAAGCCTGTTTTCTCTAGCCAAAGGACCAAGAAAAAGAGGCAGCTCAGCAAGGAGAAAATCGTCTAGACAAGAAGTGCTCTGGCCTAGCTAAACAACACAGAAAAAAACAGTAGCCCTACCTTACCCATGTCAGCAAAGGCCACGTGTGCAGCCTAGATTTCCTGCTTTGGGGGGTACCCCAACATCCCCACTTGGGAGTTGTCAGAAAAGGTCAAGTAGGGTGCTGCACTCACATTTCTGCCCAGCAGTAAGGAGAAGTCCCCCGCCTCAGGTATCAATGGAAGCTGTGTAAGGAAACTGGACTTCTACGTATACCTGGCAGTAACTTGGCACTGCCCTCACTTCTCCTGCCTGAACAGTGTCCAAAAAAAAAAAAAGCCAGCTAAAACAGAAGGTTTAAATAAGATCTAGAGTCTCATAACATTCAGGAAAATATCCAGGTTACAAAAAACAAAAAAGACACTTGCCATATTTTCTATTTTTTGAGAGAAAAGGAAATCCAACAGATGCCAATACCACAATAACAGAGATATTAGAATTATCTGGCCAAGATTTTAAAGCAGCCGTCATAAAAATTCTGTGAGCCATTACAAACATGCTTGAAATAAATGCAAAAGAATAGAAAGTCTCAGCATGGAAACAGAAGGTCCAGTGAAGACATCGAAGGTATAAAGAACCAATTCTAAGTTTGGGACTAAAAATACAGTAACTTTTGATTTTAAAAACTCAATGGATGGTTTCAATGGAAGAATGGACAGAGTGGACATAGGAAAGTATCTGTGAACACAAAGATACAACAACAGAAATTCTCCAGTCTGAACAGGGAGAGAAAAAAAAGGCTCAAGGACTGGTGGGACTACAGCAAAAGATACGACATTCATGACAGAGTCCAAGAAGGACAGGAGAAAGAGGGAGGGGGTGAAAAGGTACTGGGAGAAACAATAGCTGAAAATCTCCAAAATTTGTCAAGAAACATAAACCTACAAATTCAAGAAACTGAGCAAACTCCAAACAGGACAAAACCAAAGAAATCCACATCAAGACACATCATAAACTTCTGACAATGACAAAGAAAACATCTTAAAAGCAGCCAGACCAAAAAAAGAAAAAAACACAAAAACACAAAAAAAACCCTTACCTATAGGTGAAAAATAATTAGAATGACAACAGATTTCTCATCAGAACCATGGAGGTCAGAAGGAAGTAGCACAATATTTTTCAAGTGCTATCAATCCAGAATCCTATACCCAGTAAAAACGTCATTCAGGAATGAAGGGGACATCAAGACATTCTCAGGTAATGGAAAACTAAGAAAATTTATCACCAGCAGACATACCTAAACAAATAACTAAAGGAAGTTCTCTAAGCAGAAAGAAAACAATATAAAAGAAGGAACCCTAGGACATCAGGAAAGGAGAAAGAATACAGTAAGAAAAAAATATGGGTAAACACAATAGGATTTCATTCTCCTCTTAAGTTTCCTAAATTATGATAATCGAAGCAAAAATTACAACACTTTCTGATATTGTCCTAAGTGTTTGTAGAGGAAATATTTAAGGCAATTATAATAAATGGGGGAGAGTCAAAGGAGGTAAGGACAGTTAAAGATTCTATACTTGAACTAGTAAAATGATGACACCAGTAGACTGGGACAAATTATGGATAAAATGTAATACCTAGAGCAACTACTAAGAAAAAGCTATACGAAGACATACATTCAAAAGCACTACAGGACTTTCCGGGTGGCAGAGTGGTTAAGAATCCACCTGCCAATGCGGGGGACACAAATTTGATCCCCGGTCTGGGAAGATCCCACATGCTGCGGAGCAACTAAGCCCATGCACCACAACTACTGAGCCTGCACTCTAGAGCCTGTGTGCCACAACTACTGAAGCCCACGCACCTAGAGCCTGTGCTCTGTAACAAGAGAAGCCACCTCAATGAGAAGCCTGCGCACTGCAACAAAGAGTAGCCCCCACTTGCCACAACTAGACAAAGCCTGCATGCAGCAATGAAGACCCAACACAGCCAAAAATAAAAATAAATACATTTATACAAAAGCACTATAAATAAATCAAAATGAAATACTAAAAATGTTCCCATAGGGAGCAAGTAATGCAGGCAAAAGGAAACATGAAAAACAGAGAACAAACAGAGAGCAAAACAAAACAAAATGGCAGACTTAAGCATTAAGCCCTAACATAGCCACAGTTATAGTTGAAGACCTCAGTATCCTTCTCACAGCAATTAAAAGGACAACTCGACACACAACCAGCAAAAATATAGACATCTACAATAACACCATCAACTAACAAATCTAATGAATATTACATAACACTCCACCAAACAACAGCAGAATACACATTCTTTTTGAGTGCTCACCGAACATATACCAAGATAGAGCATATCCTCAATAATAAAACAAATCTCAACAACAACCAAAAAGAGTCATATAGAGTGTGTTCTCTAGCCACAATGGAATCACTACACATCAATAACAGAAAGATAACAAGAAAATTTCTTAATACTTGGAACTAAAGAATACACTTCTAAATAATCCATTGGTCAAAGAGGAAGTTTCAAGGGAAAAAATACATTGAACTGGATGAAAATGAAAATACAACAAAATTTGTGGGACACAGCTACCGCAGTGTGGAGAGGAAAATTTGTAGCATATGTTAAAAAAGAAGAAAAATGTCAAATCAATAATGTAATCTCCTACCTCAAGAATCTAGAAAAAGAAGAGCAAAATAAACCCAAAGCAAGCAAAAGGAAGGAAAAAATGAAGACAAGAGCAGAAATCAATGAAATTGAAAACTGATTAACAGGTCTCAGTTGATCACTGACTGAATGATGATATAGAGAAGTTAATGCCATTGAAAGAAAAGTTTAATGTTACTACTCACAGTTCCCCTACAAAGGGGAGGCATAGCACACTATGCAAGACCATGGGGGAAGCACCAGTGTTGGTCAGGAGGCAGAAAGGAGTGAGGGGCACAATCTTTATTGGGGTTTCCACAGAAAAGACACAGCAGGGCAGGAAAACAGTTTAGGATTGACTAATTTGAATAATTCTAGTGGGCTTTGGTCTGTCCCTGGTCATCTGCTACTTGGCCCTGGGTGATTTAGGGCAGGGAAAATATTGGCTTGGAGTATGAGGGTTAAATAAAGGAAGTGGTTGGCATATAGACTTGGGATTGGTTGAACAGTCTGTAATATGATTTTCACATGCCTGCAAAAGCTAGGTTGCAAGGGAGATGTAAACAACTTTAATCATTAGTTTGTCCCTGTGATTAATGGGTGCCAAATAGACAAATGTAAAATCTAAGAAAACACAGTAAGAACAAAAGCAGTAGAGAAAATCAGTGAAACAAAGAGCTGATTCTTTGAAAAGATCAATCTGATAAATCTCTCGTAAGACTGCCAAGAAAAAAGAGAGAAGACACAAATCACTAATATTATGGATGAAATAAGGAATATCACTACAGATGCTCAGACATCAAAAAAAAATAGTAGGGGAACACTATAAGCTCTACACACATAAATTTAACAACTGGAACAAAATGGACCAATTCCTCAAAAAAAATACAAACTACCACAACTTATCCAATATGAAATAGATAATTTGAATAGTTCTATAACTATTAAGGAAATTGAATTCCTACTTTTAAAAATCCCATAAAAGAAATCTCCAGGCATAGATGATTTCACTAGAGAATTCCACCAAACATTTAAAGAAAAATTAATACCAATTCTACACAATAGCTTCTAGAAAATAGAAGAGAAGGAAACACTTCCTAATTCATTTTATGAAGTTAGTATTACCCTGATACCAAAACCAGACAAAACAGTACAAAAAAAGAAACTATAGATTAATATCCCTCATGAATTTAGATTCAAAAATTCTTAACAAAATATTAGCAGATAGAATTCAACAATCTATAAAAAGAATCATATACTATAACCATCCAGGGTTTATTTCAGGGATGCAAAGCCAGTTCAATATTCAAAAAGCAATTAATGTAATCCACCATATTAGCAGGCTAAAGAAGCAAAGTCACATGATCTTATCAACTGATACAGAAAAAGCTTTTGACAAAATTCAACAGCTATTCATGATAAAAACTTCCCAGAAAAATAGGAATAGAGGGGAACTCCTCAATTTGTTAATGAACATCAACAAAAAACCTACTGCTAACGCTATACATAATGGTGAAAGACAATGTTTTCCCCCTATGATTCGGAACAAGACAGGATGTCTTCTTTTGTCACTCTTATTCAACATAGTGCAGGAAGTTCTAGCCAGTGCAACAAGGCAAGAAAAGTAAATAAAAGGCATACATGGGGCTTCCCTGGTGGCGCAGTGGTTGAGAGTCCGCCTGCCGATGCAGGGGACACGGGTTTGTGCCCCGGTCCAGGAAGATCCCACATGCCGCGGAGCGGCTGGGCCCGGGAGCCATGGCCGCTGAGCCTGCGTGTCCGGAGCCTGTGCTCCGCAACGGGAGAGGCCACAGCAGTGAGAGGCCTGCATACCGCAAAAAAAAAAAAAAGACATACACACTAGAAAGATAAATAAAAGTGTCCCTAAATGCAGATGACGTGATTGTTTACAGAGAAAATCCCAAGGAATCTACCAAAAAGCCTCTTAGAACTAATAAGTGAGTTCATCAAGGTCACAGAATACAAAATAAACATACAAAAACCAACTGCATTTCAATATACTAGCAATGAACACGAGGAAAACAAAAATAAAAATACAATACCATTAACAATCACTCAAAGGAAAAACTTAGGTGTAAATCTGAAAAAACATGTACTTAGGCTTCCCTGGTGGCCCAGTGGTTGAGAGTCCGCCTGCCGATGCAGGGGACACGGGTTCGTGCCCCGGTCCAGGAGGATTCCGCATGCCGCTGAGCGGCTGGTCCCGTGAGCCATGGCCGCTGAGCCTGCGCGTCCGGAGCCTGTGCTCCGCAACGGGAGAGGCCGCGGCGGTGAGAGACCCGCGTACCGCAAAAAAAAAAAACCACATGTACTATACAGGATTTGTATACTGAAAACTACCCAATGCTGGTGAATGAAATAAAACAAAATCTAAATAAATGGAGAGACATACTGTGTTCACGGATTGGCAGATTCAACACAGTAAACATGTCAATTCTTTCCAAATTGATAAACAGGTTTAATGAAATTCCTATCAAAATCACAGCAAGAGTTTTTTGTAAACATAGATAAGATTATTCTCAAATTTATACAGAGAGGCAAAGGAACTAGAATAGCTAAAACAAATTTGAAAAAGAAAATAAAGTGGGATGGATCAGTCTACCCAATTTCAAGACAAATACCTACAGTTATCAAGACTGTGTAGGGGCTGGGCTTCCCTGGTGGCGCAGTGGTTAAGAATCCGCCTGCCAATGCAGGGGACACAGGTTCGAGCCCTGATCCAGGAAGATTCCACATGCTGTGGAGCAACTAAGCCTGTGTGCCACGACTACTGAGCCTGTGCTCTAGAGCCCGTGAGCCACAACTACTGAGCCCGTGTGCCATAACCACTGAAGCCCGTGTGCCTAGAGCCCGTGCTCCACAACAAGAGAAGCCACTGCAATGAGAAGCCCACGCACCACAACGAAGAGTAGTCCCCGCTCACCAAAACTAGAGAAAGCCCACATGCAGCAAGGAAGACCCAACACAGCCATAAATAAATACATAAAGAAAATAAATTTATATTAAAAAAAAAACACTGTGTAGTACTGGTGGAGGAATAGACACATAGATCAATGAAACAGAACAGAGATCCCAGAAATGTACTCATAAATATGCCCAATTGATTTTTGACAGAGGTACAAGAGCAATTCAATGAAGGAGAGATAGCCTTTTCAACAAATGGTTGTTGAAATAAATGTCTGGGGCCAAATGGAGCCACTCCTGCTCGAGGTGATACAGAAATTTAGATAACCTTCATGTCCCCCTAGATGCTCCACTTCAACAGAAACACACTGTATCATCAGTCAATCCCCAAATGTCAAGCCAGCTCTGGGCTCTATACTTATTTCCTGTTCCTTCTCACCCCAAATGGGGTTGACTATGTGGCCCCAGTCAATCAGATATTTTCTATTTTTCTCTTCCTGTTCATTATTCTTTATCCTATAAGCTTCCTGTCTTTTGCTCCATTTAGCAGTTTTCTGAATGGCTATTGTCTGCTTCATGAAGTGTTAAATTAAGTTTGTATCACCTAAATTATCTTCTTTAATCGTTTTTTTACATGGTGCTAGAGCAATTGAACATCGATAGGCAAAACAATGAGTCTCTACCTAAATATAACACATTATACAAAAATTAACTCAAAATGGATCACATATTTGAATGCAAAACATAAAACTTAAAACTTTTATGAAAAAACATAGGAGAAAATCTTTGGGATCTAGGGTTAGGTCAAGTGTTATTTTTTTAATTTTAAACCATTTTTTTTGGCCACGCCACGCACCTTGCAGGATCTTAGTTCCCTGACCAGGCATGGAACCCAGGTCCCTGCAGTGAAAGCACGAAGTCCTAACCACTGGACCATCAGGGAATTCCCAGGTCAAGTGTTCTTAGAGTTGACACCAAAATCATGATCCATAAAAAGGAAAAACTGGGGACTTCCCTGGTGGCACAGTGGTCAAGGATCAGCCTGCCAACACAGGGGATACAGGTTCGATTCCTGGTCCAGGAAGATGCTGCAGATCAACTAAGCCCGTGGGCCACAACTACTGAGCCTGCGCACCACAACTACTGAAGCCCGTGCACCCTAGAGCCTGTGTGCCGCAACAAGAGAAGCCACCGCAATGAAAAGTCCACATACCAAAACGAAAAGGAGCCCCCACTCACCGCAACTAGAGAATGCCCACACGCTGCAACTAGAGAATGCCCACGTGCAGCAAAAAAGACACAGCGCGGCCAAAAAAAAAAAAAAAAGTTCAATGTCATTAGCAACTAGAGGAATGTAAGTTAAAATCACAACAATATATCACTTGACACTTATCGGAACAGCTAAAGTAAAAAATAGTGACAACACCAAATTTGTGAGGATGCGGAAAAACTGGATCACTCAAACATTGCTGGTGGGAATGTAAAATGATACAGCCACTCTGGAAAACAATTTGTGAGTTTTTTTTTAAAAAAAACTAAACATACAGGGCTTCCCTGGTGGCGCAGTGGTTGAGAGTCCGCCTGTCGATGCAGGAGACACAGGTTCATGCCCCGGTCTGGGAAGATCCCACATGCTGCTGAGCGGCTGGGCCCGTAAGCCATGGCCGCTGAGCCTGCACGTCCAGAGCCTGCGCTCTGCAACAGGAGAGGCCACAACAGTGAGAGGCCAGCATATAACAAACAAACAAACAAACAAACAAACTAAACATACAAATACTCTATAACCTAGCAATTGCACTCCTGAGCATTTATCCCACAGAATAAAGACTTATGTTTACACAAAAATCTGCAAATGAATGCTTGTAGCAGTTCATAATAGCCAACACTGGAAACAACCTAGATGTCCTTCAACCTGTGACTAGCTAAATAAACTGAAGTACATCCACACCACAGAATACCATTTAGCAACAGTAAGAAACATATTGATATACATATGCTCAACGATCTAGATGAATCTCTGGAGAATCATGCTGAGTGAAAAAAGCCAATTTTAGAAAGTTACTATTATATGATTCCATTTATATAACTTTTTTTTTTTTGCGGTATGCGGGCCTCTCACTGTTGTGGCCTCTCCCGTTGCGGAGCACAGGCTCCGGACCAGATGCACAGGCTCAGCGGCCAGGGCTCACCGGCCTAGCCGACCAGGGAAGCCCTATATAACATTCATTGAAATGACAAAGCTATAGAAATGGAGAATAGATTACTAGTTACCAGGGATTAAGGAAGGGGTAGAAGTGAGAGGGGGAAGGAAATGGGTGTGGCTATGAAAGGGCAACATGAGGGAGTCTCAGGAGGTGATGGAAATGTTCAGTATCTTGACTGCATTTTTGTCAATAACCTGGTCTTGATGTCATACTATAGTTCTGCAAAATGTTACCATTAGGGGAAATGGAATAAAGGGTAAAGGGTACATGGGAGCTCTCTGTATTATTTCTTACAATTGCATGTGAATCTGCAATTATCTTAAAAATTTAATACATAATTAAAAAATCAGTAAGAAATTATCCCCTGCCCCACCCCAGGCAAATAGTAACAGTTATCATCAGAGGCAGATTTACCATAAAGCTAAAAGTAAACTTCAGGGCCGACCTGCACAGAGTGTTCTAATTGGGGAGAAGCCAGATTGCAACAGGAAGACTTTCTGATAAATTGCCTAGAGGTTTCAGAAGGAAGGGACCTAAATTTCCAAGATTCCATAATTTTAAAAATCTCATTCTAAATAAATATTAATGTGTACCTAATTTTAATGTGTACCTAATTTTAGAAGGTCTCAATAAGTACTTACAAAAGCTTCACGCCCCACAAAATTTGGCTTAGCCCCTCCTTACCATTCAGATCCTGGGTATTCTCACTAGGCGTGTGACCTTAGATTAGTGTCTCTGAGCATTTCTTCATCTGTAAAACAGGGATGATAAATGGAATATCGCCTGCCATATCAGAAAACAAAGGGTGTCACAGTCTCAGCGATTGCAGCCGTGCAGCCAGCACTGAAGGTGGTGAGCCCTGAGGGAACTCAGGAAGGAAACAAAGAATATTTGCCATCTAGCAGCCTTCAGACTGCAGCCACTCCCTAAGGTGAGCCCTGAGGAAACTCAGGATGTGAAAGCACAGGGTACTGGCCCCAGATAGCTAAGGTGCATATCAAAGGAATGATTTCATTGAGCCCAGAATCTTACATCTTCCCATACATAGCAAAGCGTTAAATTCCTTAACATGCGATTTCTGGTTTTCTTTAATTAGTAATCTTTTGATGTTCCACACTACCTGCCCTTTGTTGCAAAACTCCTATATATCCTAGCTCCCCCCTCGCCTCCTCAGAGCAGTTCTCTCAGGGTTACTTGAGATGCTGCCTCCTGGGCTTGAAGTCCTAAAAATTCCCGCCAAATAAAACAACTCTTTGGTTGTGAATGATTTTTAGTCCACAGGGACAATAATAAACCTACCTTACCGTTGTGAGCATTAAATGAATTATTATAACTAAGAAGCTTATAAGTGCCTGGCAGTAAATGCTACGTGTATACCCTTACTATTATTAGTGAGCACCTGGGTTGTGCCTGGCATTATAATGAGAATTTTAAGCACATTAATTTAATTCTCAGAATAGCCAAAGTACTAATATAATGTAAATTTTCGGTATGAAGTAATTGACGTTTTGAGGGACTGAGTCTACAGGTAGACTGACTGACTGTACAGGATTCGGACTGACTCCGAAACCACACTACCACCAACACGGTTTTCCCTAGGAAGGGAAGGTAGCTTCCTCCAAGGCACCCCAGACCTTAAGTTCATGTCCCCTGGGGGCTTTCACTGCCTTAGCCGACCACGTTGTAGGGAGTCCAGGAGGAAAAACTCCCTCCACCCCCGGCGGTGGAGGTGAGGAGAGGGCCGGGCTAAGCGACATCTGACTCCAACCTCGACCTCCTCTCCAGGTTCGGCACGCACACGCGCGCGCGCGCGCGCACACACACACACACACACACACACACACACACACACACACACACGTGCCGCCTTTCTCAGCCTTCCGCACACGGGGTCAGGTCCTCCGCGGTCCCGTCGGAGGTAAACTGTCACTTCAGCTGCCGTCCGGGCAGCTCACCGGCCTCCCGCATACGGCAGTGGACCGCAGCCGGAGTCCAGCCCGCGGGTGCAAAAACCCGGCGGGCGCGCTCGCCCCTCCCACTTCGCCCAACGGCTCCCGCCACTGCAGGCCCCGCCCTACCTCTTAACTCCCTCCTCCTCGCTCGTCCGTTTAGCCTA
Organism: Delphinus delphis; assembly: GCF_949987515.2. Lineage (NCBI taxonomy): Eukaryota > Metazoa > Chordata > Mammalia > Artiodactyla > Delphinidae > Delphinus > Delphinus delphis. The sequence continues at coordinate 37,895,538 of NC_082683.1, forward strand.
CCCAGCTCCAGAGTCCAGGCCTCTCAGCGACCACAGCGCTAGGCCTGCCCCCGTCCTTGGGTCGCGAGCGCCGAAGTCATCGAACGCAGCCAATGGATGGTGCGGTGGCGGCACCGCGGGAGGTTCGATTGACCGGGCCTGGCGGGTCCCGGGAGTCCTGGCGGCTGTTAACGCGCGCTTTGGGAAGAGGAAGGTTGAGGGGGAGTGCTTGGGATTGAGCAGCCTTGCCGCTCTTTCCAGCCTCGCCTGGGATTACCCTCCCAAGGCCGGGTCTTCTACTTGTCCTGCCTGGACCCCTGCTCGGCCTCCCTCAGTCCGGCATCCGCACTCCTCCGGACTCGCCCTCCCCAGGCCTCGAATTTTCACCGCTGTAGCCACTCTCCTGGCCTGTGATTACCCTTTCCACCCCGCAGCTACCCTCTGCCTTCACGTCCACCTGGGAACATTATCTCGACTCCACTCTGCTCAGTCTGGCAGTCTACCTTGCCTCTTTGCCCCATCCCAGACCTCTACTCATTTCTGCTTGGGTATTTCCTTTTTGGCCTTCTCTTCCGCCTCGGCTGCCTCGGCTAACTGGAGACCGACACTTTCACAGATTGGGCCCAAACCTCAGCCCCTGGCTGTAATCCCTCCATCCATGCTCCCTCTTTAATTAGCCCATGCTCTCAGTAATGTAGCAGCCCGCTCTTTACCAGGCTGGTTCTGCGTTCTCAGCTGTTGGGTGCCTTTGACCTTTGGCTGATGGGTACTTGACATTTTATGTTCCTGGGCCCAGAATGGTAAATATGGGCCTAGGGGAGGCTGTGGCTAGCCCTATGGCGGTGTCTAATGGGCTCACTTAACGTCCTCTCCTTACAGAGGAGGAGCTTAGCTCCCAGTCAGCTGGCCAAGAGAAAACCGGAAGGCGGACCCTGTGATGAGGAAGACTGGCGGCCTGAAGCAGTGGTGAGTCCTCTGCCCTCAAGGGGATAGGGAAGGTGGGGGTGCAGGCTGTTGAGGCAGAAAGGAACCCTAGACCTGGTTTCGGGGTTACATGGAGTGAACCCCGTCACCTCCAGAAGCCTCTTTCAGTAAACTTCAGTGAGTGCTTACTATGTGTCAGGCATTGAACCACATAAATAAAATCTTTGTTCTCAAGGTGCTCATTAGAAGCTAATATGCCTCAATCTTCCTGGTTAGGAAGGGGCATTCCAAAGCAAAGAACTGATTGGGTTGGGCTTTTGGCTCCCTTGGGAAAAAAAAAGGGGGTTTCCCCAACAGCAACTAGCAGCCCGCTCTTTTGCTCATTGTCACCTGCCCAATGTCACAGAACAGTAGAGTGTACTGGGCCTACCTTAGAGTCTGAGCTCCCTTGGGCCTAGATTGGAGGAGTAATGCCCCTCCAGTCCCTGCAAATACTCAAGGGTACTATGTTCGACTTTGGACTGGGCTCTGCCTTGGAAGCTTTCTGGGGCTGGCTGTGGGCAGGACCTGTGTAACCAAAATCAGTAGGAAGATGTAGTATGTACTTCAGAGAGCAATCCAAGAAGCAGTGTTTGGCCACAGGAACTTTGGAGGAAGGGATTAGCTAAGGAATTTCTCAAAGGCATTTTTGGGCGGGGTTAGTGAGTGAGTAAAAGCCTGTAGAGAGAGCGGAAGTGGCCTGGTGTTTCTGTTTCAGGTATGCCTTAGCTTCAAATACCTTGGCAACCTGGTGCAAGTGGGTTCTTGCCTGATGGCTCAGTGGGGCTTACTCTAGTTGTACTGCTGGTGTGCAGGCGGCTCCTCTACCTGTGAGGGAGACACATTGGCTGCCCCTTGCCACTTACCTGGGTCTCAGACTTGAACTTGGGGCAGTACTTGGTGCTGTCTGCTACTGGTTGCTTCAGAAAATGCTTTCAGTGCTGGTGTTCTCACTGCTATGGTGTGGCTGGTTGAGAGTGGTCTCAGAGGCCTGGGAGTTGGGAGCAGCTGAACTCTTGCCCTCCATTGGTAAACTCAGGGAGGGAAGCAAAGGGTCACTCAGTATTCCTTGGGGCTTTTAGAGTGAAGATTTGCGGGCAGCATGACTCTGTGCTACTGATGGACTTGCCCTTCACAGGCCCACTTCATTTACCTCTTCTAGTGCCCTTCAGATTAGGCAAGTTCTTTAACCTCATTAAGCTCCAGTTTTCTCACTTGTTAAATCAGGATATAAACGTGTATTTTAGGATTACTGTGAAGATGATACACGATAATATTGTACATGTGAAGAGTTTAGCACAGTGCCTGGCACTTAAGCATTTTAAATGTTAGTTGCCATTGTGGTGAACTCTATATCTTCCAGACTTCACCTTCCCCAATTCTCTCTCCTAGACTCCTAAGAAACGGAAATCCAACAGTGAGACCCAGAGCCAGGAGTGTTTTCTGTCTCCTTTTCGGAAACCTTTGACTCACCTAACGAATCGACCACCGTGTCTGGACAGCAGTCAACATGTAAGCCCTAACTGCAACCTGCCAATGTCTGTGTGTACCCTGTTTTGTCTAGGGAGGCTCCCTCGGTCCTCACACAGTAGCCAGCAGATGCTTTAGTGGGGGCTTTGGGCCTGCCCACAGCTTCTGGGGCCTGGAAAAGGCCTGACCTCTTTCCTTAGAGATTGTGTGCCTGACTTGGAATTCCCCTTGTTTGTATTTACTTGGGCACCAGATCTCAGGTGGCTCAGATTGCGAGGACAAGAGGGTGCAGGAGAGTGAAGGCTATGGCAGGGTGTTGGAACCTGTCAGAGAACTGTCTCTGACTCTGCTTATGGCTTCTAAGAAGTACCAGAGTCCTACAGCTTTCACGTGTATCCTCTAGTAAAATCAAAGGTAATCATCAAGTGGCAGGTTCTGTGCATTATTTCATGTAACTCTCATTTTTTAAGATGAGGAAGCTGAGTCTCAGAGAAGTTAAGTAATTTGCTCAAAGTTACAGAGTTGTCAGATCTGCCTAGCTCCATCCAAAGCTTTTTCCTCCAAACTTTCTGAGGGACAGAGTGACACTGATCTCCAAAAACCCTTGGATTGTGATAAGAGTGATAAAAGTGTCTTCTGTTATTCCTAACAAACCCCTTTCAGCCACACCTGAATTTGCTAATCAGATGACTTTGTAAAGCACTTAACTTTGGGGCTGGTTGCCAGGGGAACCAAACCACCAATGGCCAATGTTTAATCGGTCCTACTCTTTACAAACCCAAAAGGTATGGGAGGGTTTGGAGAACTGCCTGCTTGTTGACTTGGTGAGCTGGAAGTTGGGAAGGGGCACACCCGAAACTCCCCTGGGACAGAAGTTTCTGTGCTCACCACCCTTCCAGACCTCCCTCTGTGTCTCTTCATCTGGCTATTCATTCATATCTTTTAATATCCTTTGTGATAAATCAGTAATCTAGTAAGTAAACTATCTGAGTTCTGTGAGCCACCTAGCGAATTAATCGAACCCAAGGAGGGGGTTGTGGGAACATTTGATTTATAGCTTGTGGTCAGAAGCACAGGTAACCACCTGGACTTGAGATTTGCATCTGAAGCAGTGGGGAAGGCAGTCACGTGGGACTGAACCCTTTTAGGATCTGATGCTTTCTCCTGGAAGATAGTGTTGGAATTAAGTTGTAGGGCACCTACACGGAGGCGAAGATTTGCTTCATGTATGGAAAACCGACACATCTGGTGTCAGAAGAAGTGTAGTATTGAGAGTAGAAGAGACACAGGATCGTGTTTTTCCTTTACAGGGACATTTTGAAGGAAAAATGGGAGTATGTTGATGGGAATGTGTAGTGGAGGTTAGTTATTTGTGCATTCAGCAAACACTTAAAAACATTTTTACATAGTATTTGATGAATACAAAAACATATATGTATAATGTATATAAAATATAAAACAAACACCTGTGAACCCACCATCCGGGACTAGAACATCATCAAATTCATAATCCCTTTTCTCATTCCCAGAGGTAGCCACTATCCTGAATTATATTCATCATACCTTGCTTTTTGTGATAGTTTTACCATATATATATAATTCACTAAGTAATACATTGTTTAATCGTTTTCTTGAGCTTTAAAAAGTGGTGTGTAGTCCTCCGGGACTGTTTTCATTCCGGATTCATTTTGTTGTCCTATAGAACTATATGACATAAGTGCGGATGTGGTGGGTGTATGCAAACAGGGGGCCTAACAGTCTGGAGGCTGGTGGAGACCCGAATCTGAGGGACATGCTGATTAGGTTGAGTTCTGAAGGATGCGAGGAGTTTGCCAGGTGAAGAGAACAGGAAGTTTTCTAGCTAGAGGGAACAGCCTGTTTGAAAGCTGTGGAGGAAGGGTCCCCAAAGGCAAAAATGCTTCAGGACCACAAAAGTCAGTGCAGCTCTGGAGATGAAGACTTTAGCCTTAGACACAATCAATTTTAAGTCCTGTAGGATGTCTGGGTTTGCAGATGTGGGTGTGGTACCTAGGAGGGAGTTATGGACTGGAAATAGATTTGGGGTGATTGGCATAGAGTTTGTTTGACACCTACAAAGTGTATTGGAGTGTCCATGTGAATGTACAGTTAGAAGAGCTTAGGGCTGAGCCCTGAGGAACACTGACTTTTAAAGGGATTGGGCAGAGGAAGAAGAGTGCACTAGGGCACTGAGCATGAGGTCCCAGAAAGGCAAAATACTGGGAGAGTGGTGTCATGGAAGTCAAAAGCAGAGAATCTTTGAGAGGAAGGAGTGGCCAGCTTTGTCTGGTAAGATAGGGTAGAAACATATCCCTTGGAGTTAAGGTCTTGTAGGCCATTGGTGACCTTGGCCAGAATCACTTCAGAAGAGTGGAAGGGGCAGAAGATAGGAGGAGTGAGAGATAAGGAAGGGGAGACAGACTACTCTTTCTAGAAGTTTGAAGGGGAGGAGATAAGAAGTCAAAGGACATTTTGTTTTTGAGATAGGAGAGAGTTAAGCATGTTTTTTTTTTTTTTTTAACAACTTTATTGGGGTTAAGCATGTTTTAAATGCTGGTGAGAAAGAGCTAGTAGAGAGGGAGAAGTTGAGACAACAGGAGAGATCAGGCAGACCTGATAGAGTGACTCTCTGTGGAAGAGGGAAGCTTTGACCTTGGCGGGGAGGAGGGATGTTCTTCTCCCTCTTCTATCATCAGAAGGAAAGGGTGGTATGGGTTTTCAGTAACTAAATAAAGTGAGAGCATGCTTTCTCCTCTGCCTCTGTCAGAGTCTAGTGAGTACTACCAGACCAGATTCTTGGAGGCTGGCCATTGCAAGTCTTGCAGGCTCTGCCCTCAGATGTTTTTGGCCATGGGTCCTCACCTTCTTCCACAGTAGTTGCACAAGCCTGCACTTCTACCTGCAGAACTTGTGGCTCCTGGGTTTTACTGAAAGTCTTTTTAAATTTGGAGCATAAATTCTTGGCTACTTAGAGCTTCAATACTAGCCTCTTATATTGACAGTCTTGAAAATAATAGTTTCAGAATTAAAAGCAGAATTGACGCCAAGTTAGGAAAGAAATTAGAGTCCATTTCCTTCCTTTTCCTCTCCTTTGACTTAAAGGTAGCTTTTTGTTAGCATGTTCTATATATGAGTTTCTCATCATTGCTATGGTAATTAAACATAGTCAAAAGATTTTATTCAGCTGCAAAGAAATACGCAAATAAAGAATTTGGGCCTTTCTCCAACCCTGGGCTTGTCATGTTATTTAGTGTGGTGATGAAGTTCAGTTCTCCACGTTCCTTTTCTATCTTCCAGTAGGTTGCCAAATATATTCATTACATTTTTCCTATTTAAACTACATTGAGTTTCTAGAATTTAAATAATCTGTATAGAAGTGAGTCAGAATTAAAAAGGTAAGAATTTCAGGGCAAGACAGGCTTGCTTTTTTCCCTATTAAAATACCTTATTGCTAAAAGGGAGTATTTTTCATTACTTCTTTTTGCACTAATGTATTCCACGAAGACTACCTTTAGGGTTTCTGCTCTTGTTCTCACCTTGCTCTCTTGGGTTCTAGCTCTTATTTTGTTGAGGTTTACAGTCTATCGTAATTCCCCGAGGGCTCAGGTGCATATAGATCAGAACTTTGATGGGAGTTTTCAGTTAGCTCAGGAGCTGGCACTGTGGACTCCCCTGCCTCCTCCTGCCCCAGCCCCGTAACCCAGTGCTGATTCCAGGCCGAAGTGATGGCACAGAGACTTCCTGTCACCCTTGTCCCTTGCTTTTTCTTGGTGATTGGCTTCCCCTCTCTCTCATGTCCTCTTTCTCATGTTTTTCCCTCTCTTGTGCCTTCCCATGGCAGGAAGCTGCTGACTCTGGGCTGATCCACATGGCTATACTCAAACAGGTTGGAATAGGAAGCCATATTGCCCAGTAGTTACAAGTAAGGGCCTGGAATCAGGAAAGTCCTGCAAATGTCATGGCTGTGTGACTTGGGAAACCACTCAGCCTCAATTTGCTCATCTGTAAAATGGGGATGCCAGTAATATATGGACCTCATAGGACTGTTAATGAGGATTAAATGGTAACATGAATGCGAGGGCTTAGCACCGCATCTGGCATACATTGTTAATCATCATTATTGTTGTCACTTTTGCTGTTGTTGTCAACATTATTTTACTAGTACTACCGCTCCTTTTACTCCTGCTACCACTACTCTTTGAAGGGCTGTTTAGTTCCCAAGGAGGCTGATGTGAGAGTTGATATGGGAATTGGATGCAGTAGGCAGAACTGATATGACAAAAAAGGAAATGTGCGCTATGCTTGGAAAGATGTAACCCTGAAGGGCAGTGGTTGAATCCAGACATTGGAGTTCTGTTAGTACTGGGATCGGGTGAGTTTGTGGTGCTTTCTTCTTAAGGCGCTGCAGCCTAGGGAATAGTTAGGTGTCCTTACTTGGCATGATCTTTCATGAGCTAAAGGCTCTGAGCCTTGTGGTTGACCAAGGCTAGGTATTTGCTTTGGCACTCTCTTGTCCCTGGGGATTTGTGGAACCTTATGCAAAGCCTCAAAGGTAAAAGCCATTGTACAAAACCTAATCTAATATGGAGCACATCTCCTTCTGTTCTAGATGCATCTGAATGAAACATAATCAAAATACAATGCTCTGAATGTATTACGATGCTTAAACAGGCATTTTAGACTGCATTTGTAAAAATATTATCCCATAACATCTCCAATCAGTCCTGAATCCCTGTTTCTTCTCTTTTTTAGGAAGCATTTATTCGAAGCATTTTGTCAAAGCCTTTCAAAATCCCCATTCCAAATTATCAAGGTAAAAATGAAGACTTTTCTATTTCTTAGATTAGTCACGTGTGAATATGCCTGAATAGATTAAAACCTCTGCTTTTGTAAGTACAGCTTACCTTGGAATTAAAGATGCCAGTCCAGTGGTGACTATGTATGGGGTGACCTTCCCAGGGCCTGCGTAAAGTCTGTGTTTGACAGCTTCGGCAAAGGCTACCAAGACTAACTGCCCCTCATCTTCTTGGTGGGGATATGTCAGTGTTCAGGAAGCTCCTGGTGGGCCAGGGTGGCTGATGGACCCAGGCTATATTCAGTCCAAGTGAGTTCAGTAGCATTTCCTTTATGAGGCTGACTCTGTCAGAGGCCTAGGTTCTATAGGGTTTCCCCCTGCCTTATGTAGGGCATAGAAGTGTGCTAAAACTGGGGACTGAGAGGGAGGAGGCGAACTCTCAAGACCTCTCAGTCTTGAAAGGCCCCTTTAGGGTTTCAGACCTTTCCAGAATTGATTTGATCTAAGATGAACGAGACCTGGCCCCCCAGAAGTTTGTAGTTGAATGGGAGAAGTCATATGGAGAAAACTCTGATCTGAGGCAGACTGGGGTATTGGTCAGGCATAGGTGCCCAAACTGCTTTTGCTGAGGTTTTTGGGAGAGGGGGTCATATGGAAGCTTAGGAAAGTTTATGTGAAGGATAGGCATTTGAGCTGGGCCTGCTGGAGCTCCTCAACTTAGAGGCTTAGGTGACAAATTGTTGGTTTCTAGGTCCTCTGGGCTTTCGAGCATTGGGCCTCAAAAGGGCTGGGGTCCGCCGGGCCCTCCATGACCCTCTGGAAGAAGGTGCCTTGGTTCTGTACGAGCCTCCCTTGCTGAGCGCCCACGACCAGCTGAAGCTTGACAAGTATGTGCACTGGTATTTCTTGAGCAGTTCTGGTCCTATAAGTGCACAAACCTGGAGGGCAGAGAGCATTTTGGTGTGATTTCACCTTGGGACCTGCATATGTTTTCAGAGTGCTGTCATGACTACTGTACCATCCAGAGTGAGTAGGTGGGGAAGGAGAGTGCCTGGGGAAGAACACGTGGACTTGTCCATTTGGTGGGGTTTCCTCATCCATTCCTACTGGGCTCACTCAGGGGCACAGGGAAGGTTAAGGTGATGACATAGGGAACCCATCTCCATCTCCTAACTTTCTCACCCTGGAGAGGAATTTGCTATGGTTTGGTTGCACCAGGCCAAGGAGGTCCTCTGTTAGGCAGCTGCCTCTGAATCAACAGGACACAACTTTCTGAGGGTGTGGCCTTGCCCGTGGCTGAGCTCCGTGTTTTCTTTGTTGTGTTTTCTCAGGGAAAAACTCCCTGTCCATGTGGTCGTTGATCCTATTCTCAGTAAGGTCTTGAGGCCTCATCAGAGAGAGGTAAATGGGGGGTGGGGGGGTGAGTTTGGGCTAGGGTAGGGGCTGCACCTGAGGGGCTGTCATCCCTGGGGCAGCTGCAGTGTGGATGCCAAAGTGGGCTGAGTGCTGTTATTCCCCAGGGAGTGAAGTTCCTGTGGGAGTGTGTCACCAGTCGGCGCATCCCTGGTAGCCATGGCTGCATCATGGCTGATGAGATGGGCCTGGGCAAGACGCTGCAATGCATCACATTGATGTGGACGCTTTTGCGCCAGAGTCCAGAGTGCAAGCCAGAAATTGACAAGGCAGTGGTGGTGTCGCCCTCCAGCCTAGTGAAGAACTGGTACAATGAAGTTGGGAAATGGCTTGGAGGGAGGATCCAACCTCTAGCCATCGACGGAGGCTCTAAGGACGAGATAGACCAAAAGCTGGGTAGGAGCCTTAACAAACATGGCCGCACTCCTCCATACAACCTGCTCCTGTCTTAAGTGTATCCTCACTGATGGCCAGGGTTGAGGGCAGGGAGGAGGGGTGACAGAAAGTAGAATTCCTGTGGAAAGAGTTGAAATAGTTATTTCCAGGCTAAATTAAAGAATCATCAGACTGGCTTTTTCTTTATGATATTCTCAGATTTGTTCCCTTGACACCTTTTTTGTTGTAGAAGGATTTATGAACCAGCGTGGAGCCAGAGTGCCTTCTCCCATCCTCATCATTTCCTATGAGACTTTCCGCCTTCATGTCGGAGTCCTCCGGAGAGGGAGTGTTGGACTGGTCATATGTGATGAGGTACTTGACGCTCAGCTGTCTGGGTGGTAGGAGAAAGTCTGTCGATGTCTTCTCACTGAGAACTGCCATCCAAGGACTGTGCCAGTTACTGGGGGATGCAGAGGACAGAACATACTGCCTTGGAGGAGGCAAATGGGAGGGAGAGCCCATGGTACCAATTTGCCGAAAGAGGGGTTAAGCAGAGCTTGGAATGCCAAGGAGAGTGAGGTGCTGTGGGCTGATTGGTTTTGTTGCCTCTAGACAGTTTTCCTAGACCAAAGGACTTTGAAGGGTGGGAGGGATTTGGATGGGTGGAGAGACATGGTACAGTGTTTAGGGGAATAGGTTCTAGGGTCAGAGAGATCTTTGTTCAAATCCTGGCTCTGCCACTTATCAGAGTAAGTGGTAAGTTACTTAACCACCCAAGCCTCTTTTTCTGTGTCAATAAAATGGGTGATAATATCTGCCTTATGGGATTATTGTGAGCATTAAATGAAGGAAAGCTTTTATCACAGTGCCTGGTATGTCATAAGACCTTGGTACATGTCAGCTCTGGGTGGTTTTTCGTTGTTGCTGTTTGTTTTTTTAATAATTCACCTTTAAAAATAATTATTTTAAATTCTGTTTTATTTTTTGGGTGTGCCACATGGCACATGGGATCTAGTTCCCTGACCAGGGATCGAACCCATGCCCACTGTAGTGGAAGCGCAGAGTCTTAACCACTGGACCGCCAGGGAAGTCTCTTATCTGTCTGTCTATCTATCTATCTCATGCAGGGCCTTTTATTTATTTATTTATATCGTTCATTCATTCATTCATTTATTGGCTGCGTAGGATCTTCGTTGCTGTGCGTGGGCTTTCTCTAGCTGTGGTGAGTGGGGGCTACTCTTTGTTGCTGTGTGCAGGCTTCTACTTGCGGTGGCTTCTCTTGTTGAGCACAGGCTCTAGGCGTGCGGGCTTCAGTAGTTGCAGCACACGGGCTCAGTAGTTGTGGCTCGCGGGCTCTAGAGCACAGGCTCAGTAGTTGTGGCTCATGGGCTTAGTTGCTCCGTGGCACGTGGGATCTTCCCGGATCAGGGCTCGAACCTGTGTCCCCTGCATCGGCAGGCAGATTCTTAACCACTGTGCCACCAGGGAAGTCCCTTAATTTTTTTTTTTATGTACGTATGTACTTATTTATTTAATTTATTTATTCTTTTTGACTGTGTCGGGTCTTGGTTGCAGCACGCAGAATCTTCATTGAGGCATGTGGGATCTTTCGTTGTGGCGTGTGGGCTTCTCTCTAATTGTGGCCTGCAGGTTTTCTCTCCTCTAGTTGTGGCATGAAGGTTCCAGAGTGCGTGGGCTATGTAGTTTGCGGCACGCAGGCTCTCTAGTTGAGGTGCGTGAGCTCAGTAGTAGTGGTGTGCGGGCCTATCTGCCCTGCGGCTTTTGGGAACCTAGTTGCCCGACCAAGAATCCAACGCGCATCCCCTGCATTGGAAGGCGAATTCTTTACCACTGGACCACCAAGGCAGTCCCCTCAGCTTTGGTTTTTATTCTAGGCTGAGAGGACTCATGAACAGAAGCACAGAGATAGGAAAGTCCAGTGTGGATAGTCCATACACCTTGTGAGTCTGTGTTGACTCTCTGGGACTAAGGAAAATACGTCAGTTGTTACTCTCTGGCCTTTTCCAGCACTGTACATGAAGGGTGGTAGGGATGCAACTACTTGGAAAGGAGTGAGGGTGGCTGGGAGCTTCCCAGTATAAAGAATTTCCCACGTCTTTAGGGGACTTGGCTACCCTGAGCCTGCTGCCATTGTTTACATCTTGGGGAAAGTAAGGTCACTTTGCACACCCCTGGGGCTTTAGTGGAGAGGTGGCTGAAAGACTTGGCCCCATCTGTCAACTGATTGGCAGGCTTGACTGTGCTCTGGGGACTATATAGATTACCCTGTATCTGAGGGTTTGGGGAGAGGACAGAGAAGAAAAGCTTACTTTGGGGTACCATGCTTGTTAGTAGTGAGCTGTTTCCCAGTTGAGCTTTTGTCCTTATGAAGAGTCTGGCATGTCTGCCAACTTCCAATACCCTGATGGGCCATTCCTTGGTAGGAGTAAGAGATTTAGCAGATTGAGATGGGGTATGCACGTGGCCACTGTCCAGGACCCTGGCATTTGCTTCATCACCATGGAGGGGGACGGTGCCAGGAGCCTGGTCTAGAGACCAGGGCATTGGGGAAGGGAAGGGAAGGCAGGCTGTTGAGCCCTTGAGGACTGGGCGGCATCTAGATTTTCTTCTGCTCTATAGTGTTTCGTTTCTTCCTCATTCTCTCCTGTTTTCTGAGCTGACTGGCATGAGGGACCAGGCTGCCTCTTGCCACACTGCAGGGTCCTGGCCCTCCCTTCTGCTCTTCTACCTTTTATTTATTTATGTTTTTTTTCTTTTTTTTCTACCTTTTATTTGTCAGCAGTGTGTTAATTGTCAGAGACCTGAGGAAGCCAAAGTCCTGAAAGATAGTCAGCCTACTCTAGAAGTTTGTCCTGTTTGGATCTGGGAAAGAGAAGGTTCTGCCCCAGCTTTCATGTTCCCAGCTTCCTCCCAGCTGATGCTTTTCTCTGGAACACAGAAATAATAACATAATAATAGCATAATAACTGTACAGAATCTTGATCCACATTGTAATCTGAGTTAGACAGGGCAAGTCAGAACACTTGGGATCAGCGTTGGCTTTGCCACTTGTAAGCATGACAGCAGATGAGACTGCTCTGAGACTATAGAGTAGATAGCACATGGTCTACCTGAAAGGGACATGATACAGATCAAGAAAGAGGATATAGGGAAGCATTTTGTAAGGTGTATGAACAGGGGAGGGATTGACGTCATCATCTCAGTTTTGGAGATGAGGAGACTGAAGCTCAGAGAAGTGCTGGGACTTGAATCCAGGTCTGAGATTTTAAGTCCTGGCTCTTTCTTCTCTCTTAATGCCTTGGTTGTAACCAAAGCTTGGTGTAGGGAGAAGCTTGGCTTGGTTATGGAAGGACTCGTCCCTGTATGCCTTATCTGGACCCATGTATGTTCCTTTACAAGTGCTAGAACACAAAGCAAGTCAGATGCTGGGAAATGCAGTAAAAACAAGAATCTACTCATGGGGCTCATGTTTCAGAGAGACAAGTGGTGGTATTTAATCTTGGTGTCATTTTTTGCTTTTAAAAGGATAAGCTGAGAATTCTGCCAGAACAGAAGTTTAGCAGCAGCTTATAAATAAGAACTCTGACAACTTTTCATCTGGCCAAACATTTGATTTGCTGAGATGCCAGCATTTGGGTTTTAAATCTGTGGCCGATGGTGGCAGGAGCCGGGTCTGGAGCCAGGAAGGTCCCATGGGAGCTGGGGTTGGCTTTCCCTTTCACAGAGACCCACAGGGGTAGTGCATCAGTTCAGTTCATTAATTGAGTTATTAAGTACCTGTTTTGTGTCAGGCCCTGGGGATCTCATGATTGCCAGCCATCAGGGAGCTTCAGTTTAGAGGGATCCAATTGTTTAGAGGGATCCAATGCATGCCCATTTCCCTAGGGCCTTTTGGGTAATTTCTTCACAAGTTTCAGGTCTTATTTCCCTCTTCAGCTCAGAAGTATCAGCCTCTTGTTTCAGGGCTGTTGCTTGGATCCTCCAGTCACTTTTAAGTTTCTGTGTTTAGGATGTCTTTAAAATTTTTTTTTTAAAACAGATATAATTGACATACGATGTTTTCATTTTAGGTATACAACATCCAGTCATTTTTTTTTTAATTAAAATTCTATGGGTGTCTGTCTAATTCTTCAATAGCAATGTTGCTTATTCATTCATTCTTCAGCAAGCATTCACTGAGCAGTGTTCTGTGTGGGGCTCTGTCCCGTGCACTGTTACAAAGGCAAATCTGACATGGTCTCTGCCTTTAAAAGTTCCTGCCTTGGTGAGGAGATAAAGTACAATCGAATGTGATTAGTGTATATAGCAGTAGATGAGAGGCAGAGTAGTATAGTGCCCGGACTTCAGAATCTCACACACCTGAGTTCAAATCTCAGTTCTGCTACTTGATACCATCATGATTTTGAATAACTGTGCACCTCTCTGAACCTCATTTTCTCTAAAAGGGTATTGTAATTTCCTCTCATCTGATTGTTATCTGGATTATAGAAGAGAATATAGGTAAAGTGCTTAGTATAGTGCCTGGCACATTAAAAGGATTCAGTGCACAGCTGTTATGTACAGACTGCCATAAGAGCCAGAGGTGAGAGACCCCAACAGCCTGGGGTCATTGAGGAAGGCTTTGCATAGGAGGTGACATTTGAGGAATTTGCCTGTGGAAGAGAATTGTGGGCAGAGGAATGGCATGGGCAAAGAGACCTAAGGAAATCCAGCATTAGGAGTGGTGAGTTATAGTTTCCTGGACTGTGACAAGCTGTGGAGAGTGTCACAGAAGTCAGCTGGGTCCTTTTTGAGAAGTACTAAGCTATCAAGCTTGGGCTTGATCCCACAGATGGGAGAGTCAGTGGAGGGTCTGTGTTTAATTGCACTGTGAAAGGCTGGCTTATTTGTTCATTCTTTCACTGGTGGTTGTGTTTTGCGTGCCCTGCCCAGTGTGGGGCTGAAAGGGACTGGGGGTAGAAAAGGCACAGGCCTTGCCCGTGTGATTCTTTGGGAGAGAGGAAAGTTGATAGGGTCCTTTACCATTTTGTTGAAAAAGGCTTAAAAGAGAAGTAACAGGTGTGTATTGGGGTGGGTGATATAGGGATAGGGGAAGAGATGCAAAGAGAGGCAGAGAGAGGCTCTTTCTTTAGATATCTGAGCTGGCTGGATTCTGTGGAAAGAGGAGAGGAGGAGCCTGGACCAAGTCCCCTTAGCACTGATAGCTTGGAGACTAATACAGAAGGCATCTGGCTCAGGAGGTTATAGGATGGTTGGGCTAGTGCAGGGGGAGGATTCCCTGAAAGCACGGGTCTCTAACATGTCTGAATGATCTCTGAAGAGGATAGGCAGGCTGCTATGGCTCTGGAGGTTGGGGCAGGGAAGAGGAGGGGAAGAAATAGAGAATCCATGCTTTATGGATATAGCATTGGTCTAGAAGCTGAAGGTCTGTCTCTTGAGCCTGGCATTTCTCCCCAAGAGAGTGGGTAAACTCTTGCTTTTGCTGCCCGCTGCCCAGTTCCCAAGGCCTCAGGACCTGTAATGCTCATGATTCCTCTTTGCTTGTCTATACAAGATTTTGCTACTATTAGGGAGGCCACATTGTGCCCATGCCTAAGTGAGAATTAATTTCCTTTCAGGGACACAGGCTCAAGAACTCTGAGAATCAGACTTACCAGGCCCTGGACAGCTTGAACACCAGCCGACGGGTCCTCATCTCCGGGACTCCCATCCAGAATGATCTCCTTGAGTATTTCAGCTTGGTACATTTTGTTAATTCGGGAATCCTGGGTAAGTATCTTGGCCTTGTCTGCTATACTGGAGAGGAGCCTTGCCTTAGCCTTGGGATTGTAACGCTAGCTGAGGAGAGAGAGGAGAGACCACTAGTTATATGTGGGTCACTAGGCACTCTTCTAGGAAGACTTCTCATGTCAAGGAGTAGCAAAGCCATTGGGAGACCTTGGCTCTGCTGAGCTACTCATCAAGGCCCACTCTGGTCTTTTTTTTCACTGCAGAGGTCGCAGGGGCTACGCAGGGCATTGTCTCTATGAGCTGGGGATGGAACTACTATCCCCAGGCATTTTTGCTCATCACATCCTAGCTGCCTCACAAGAGCTTTCGCCTCAAAGCAGACTCTGTATTGGGCAGTTTTGTTTTTAACCATTTTTTAGTGTGCAACTTAGTGTCATTAAGTACGTTCACATTGTTGTGCAACCATCACCACCAACCATCTCCAGAACTTTTTTCATCTTGCAAAAGTGAAACTCTACCCATTAAGCAGCAGCTCCCCATTTCCCACTCCCCCCAGCCCCTGGCAACCATAGCTTGGGCAGTTCTTGCACATAGATATCTGTGGAAGGGTTTATTAGTGCCCAGTTTTGAACTTTAAAGAATCATATAGCATATTTTCCTTTGCATCTGGATTCTTTTGTTCGATATTATGTGTATGAGATTCACCCATGTTGTTGCCTATAGCAGTAGTTTTTCACTTTAGTATACTATTCCATTTCATGAATATACCAGAATTTATTAGTTCTACTGTTGATAGACAATTGAATTGTTTCCAGTTTTTTATTATTTTGAATAATGATCCTGTGAACATTCTTCTACATTTTTGTTTTTTTTTTTTTTTTTTTGGCGGTACGCGGGCCTCTCACTGTTGTGGCCTCTCCCGTTGCGGAGCACAGGCTCCGGACGCGCAGGCTCAGTGGCCATGGCTCACGGGCCTAGCTGCTCTGCGGCATGTGGGATCTTCCCAGACTGGGGCATGAACCCGCGTCCCCTGCATCGGCAGGCAGACTCTCAACCACTGTGCCACCAGGGAAGCCCTTGTACGTTTTTTTTACCTGAGCATAGTATGCGTTCCTCTGTCGTAAGAGTGGAATTGCTGGGTCATATGTTATGCGTGTGTTTAACCCTAGTAGATACTCCAGTTTTCCAGAGTGATTGTACTGGCAGTATATGAAAATTCCAGTATCTCTACATCAGGGGCCAGCAAATTTTTTCTTAAAAGGGTAGATAGCCAAAAAAAAAAAGGCTAGATAGTTATTTTAGGCTCGTAGGCCATACTGTCTCTGTCACAGCTACTCAGCTCTGCTATTGCAGTAGGAAAGCAGCCATAAAATGTAAATGAATGAGCATGGATGTGTTCTAATAAAACTATTTATAGAAACAGGTGGCTGGCCCATGGCTATAGTATGCTGGCCTCTGTTTTATAGCATCACCAATATTTATCTTTAGAACACATTTTAAAAAAAATTTAGTCATTCTGGGTGGGTGTTTAGTGATATTTCATTGCATTTATTTAATGTTGAATAAAACTCAAACACCTTTGGGCCTTCCCTGGTGGTCCAGTGTTTAAGACTGCGCTCCCAGTGAGTGCAGGGGACCTGGGTTCGATCCCTGGTCAGGGAACTAGATCCCACACGTGTGCAGCAGCAAAGAGTCCACGTGCCGCAACTAAACATCCTACACGTGGCAACGAAGATCCTGCATGCCACAGCTAAGATCCGGCGCAGCCAAATAAATAAATAATATTTAAAAAAAAAAAAAGATTGTTTAAAAAAAAAGTTGAACACCTTTTAATATGTTCATTGGCCATTTGGAGATCCTCTTTTGTGAGGTACCTGACCTTTTAAATTCCTGGCCAAAACAAAACCCTATACTCATTAAACAGTTGCTCCCTATCCTCACTTACCACCAACCCCTATCAACTACCAGTCTGCTTTCTGTCTCTGTGGACTTGCCTATTGTGAATATTTTCTATAAATGGAATCATATAATATGGGACCTTTTGTGTTTGGCTTCTTATACTTAGCATAATGCTTTGAAGGTTCATCCATATTGTAGCAAGTATCAGTACAGATCTTCCTCAACTTATGATGGGGTTCTATGCCACTAAACCCATTGTAAGTTGAAAATATTTTAAGTCAAAAATGCATTTAAGGGACTTCCCTGGTGTTCCAGTGGTTAAGACTCCACGCTTCTACTGCAGGGGTGCAGGTTTGATCCTTTGTCGGGGAACTAAGATCCTGCATGCCATGTGGCAGGGCATCCCAACCAAAAAAAAAAATCATAAAATATAAAGTGGTATGCGGCATATAAAATAATTGTACACCTTGAAGGAAAAAAAGCATTTAATGTCAAACATCATAACTTAGCCTAGCCTAACTGAAATGTGCTCAGAACACTTAAATTAGCCTACAGTGGGTAAAAGCATTTCACACAAATCCTATTTTATAATAAAGTGCTGAATGTCTCATGTAATTTATTGAATACTGTACTGTAAGTGAAAAACAGAATAATTTTATGGGCATAGAATGGTTATATCGGTTGTTAACCCTCATGATCACGTGGCTGACTGGGAGCTGTGGCTCACTGTTGCTGCCCAATATCAAGAGAGAGTATGGTATTTCATATTGCTAGCCTGGGAAAAGATGAAAATTAAAAATTTGAAGTATAGTTTCTACTGAATGCATATTGCTTCCACACAATCATAAAGTCGAAAATTCATAAGTCAAACCATCATAATAAGTTGAGGACTGTTTTTTGTTTTTTTTTTGTTGTTTTGGCCACGCTGCATGGCATGCGGGATTTTAGTTCCCCAACCTGTGCCCTCTGCAGTGGAAGCGTGGAGTCTTAACCACTGGACCACCAGGGAAGTCCCAGTTGAGGACTGTCTTGTACTTCGTTGTACATGCTACTTCATCTCTTATAAGCAGTATATAGGTGGGCTATTAAAAAAAAAATGTCCAGTTTGACAATTGGATTATTTGGTCCATTTACATTTAATGTAATTAGTTATATATTTGGGTTTTGATCTACTTGCTATCTTATTATTTGGCCTTTCAAGTCCTTGCTGCTTTGGTAGCTCTCTGATCCATTCAAACAGAAATTGCCTATAATTTGTTCAGCTTTGTTGTTCTCAGTAAAAGGTTGGTCTGTGACAAAGTAGTCTGCTGTTACTAGCAGTGGGAAAGTCATTACTTTTCTATATTCCTTAATGCCTTTTCTCCTGTGCTTAGGAACTGCCCAGGAGTTCAAGAAGCATTTTGAATTGCCAATTTTGAAGGGTCGAGATGCAGCTGCCAGTGAGGAAGATAGGCATCTAGGAGAGGAGCGACTGCGGGAGCTCATCAGCATTGTGAATAGGTAATGGGGTGTGGGCTAGACAGTAGTACCTCCCTTTGGGTCCCCCCACATTAGGTCATCAGAATTGCCTCCTTAGCCATCCAAAGCCAATCCTTTGTGGCCTTGGCCTTGAGGTCTGGGATTCTCCTGAGAGAGTGGGATTGTGCCCTGACAGTAGTCACTGAATAAATGAAGGAGTCTTGCAGGCTGATTCCCTGCTTTCTCCCTGACCTTGGGCCCTGTGGTCTGGTTTGGTGCCGCTTAGCGTCCTGCTGAGGAAGCTTTTTTCTGTTGCTAGACCTCCTGAGCAAAATACCCCTTGGAGCATTGTTAGTACTTCAGAAGTTTCCTCTCAGTCTCACCCCTAAAGCACCAGGCGTCCCTTCCCACATCCCATAGCTTTCTGTGACAGGTAGTAGATCTGAAGGATGGGTATGGCTCCCAGGCTGACAAGGCTGTCTCCAGGGGGGCCACATAGCTCAAGGGGCAGGTACATTCTGGAGTCCTCTGTTGTAGTTATGTGTACTTGATGATTTGCTTCCTGAAGAGTCTTGCTTTTGCCAACAGGCACCTCCCTCTCAGGTTAAGATGGCAGGAAGGAGAGTCAGTGTGCTCTTAGGAGCTGCTGCTTAGGTGCTTGATCCTGTCCTTCCTGGTCTGCCAGGTAGTATGGGCATACTTTCATTGAACCTTGGGCCATGTGGCAGCAGGCATTTGAGCAAATGCAAGCAGAAACTCCCATTAGGGCTCAGTGGTTTACAGCTTACTTCCCCTGTCAGAGGACCAGGCTTAGTAGACCTCTGCCTTCTCTTGAAAGGCAGCTGACCTTTTGAAGGCAAAGAGAGAGTTGTCCGTCTGAGCTAGACTGTTTGAAAGGGTCTCTGTTCCCGTGACTGAGACCCTGGTATAGATATCTTTGCCATAGGGCTGATGGGTTTCTGACATTTGATACTACAAAAGAAAATCAGTCTTGGTCCTTTGGGTGGTAGCTTTTATTCTGGTATTAGCGTGGCAGTTTTATCAGCCCCTTGTCTTTTTATCTTGTTCTCCCAGGTGCCTGATACGGAGGACATCTGATATCCTTTCTAAATATCTGCCTGTGAAGATCGAGCAGGTGGTTTGTTGTAGGTACTAAACTCAACTGAGGGGTGTGGAGTGAGTGGGTAAAAGCTCAGTCCCTGAGGTATGGCTGGGCTCTCAGTGTGTCCTTAGAGGGCAGAAGTGTGGTCCAGCATTTCCTGCTGACCCAGCTCCTTTTTTTTTTCTTTTTCAGGCTGACACCCCTTCAGACTGAATTATACAAGAGGTTTTTGAGACAGGCCAAGCCAGCAGAAGAGTTGTGTGAGGGCAAGATGAGTGTGTCTTCCCTTTCTTCCATCACTTCACTAAAGAAACTATGTAATCGTGAGTTGGATCCGTGCGCCGGGGTCCTCTGTGAGAGTGAGCAAGGAAGGTAGTTCAACCACCTTCACTAAAACTTGTCCATAGTCCTCATAGAGGCCACATGTAATTCTGTGCCTCCACAAGGCATGAGCTCATGTATTGTGTACTCTAAACCAGACCTTTTGCTTTGGAAAATTTAGCTTATCCTTTGCCTGACCCATGCTTGATGCTTGGAATATATAGGACTGTGCGTGAGAGTGTGTGCACACACACACATGCATATAAAATATTGGACAGGGGGAAAAATAACAAACTTTTCCCTGTCTGGTATAGCTCGCCTCTTGTTGGGAGAACACAGAACACACTAGTGAGCAAAATTGTCCACTCATGATCCCAGGTGGCACTGACTGCACACTGGGATTTGGAAACAAGCAAATCTGGTGCTGAGGAAGGTCTGGGTAGGCTTCTAGAGGGTGTTCTAATGAGCATTGAAGTGGAAACTTCTGAAAGCAATGTAGCTGGCATTTTGGAGTTTTTTTCAGATCCAGCTCTAATCTATGACAAGTGTGTGGAGGAAGAGGATGGCTTTGAAGGTACCTTGGACATATTTCCCCCTGGGTATAGCTCCAAGGCTCTAGAGCCTCAGCTGTCAGGTGAGTCCTTTCCTACCAGTCTTTGGGCTCCTCTAGGAAGAGGGGTGGGAGGTTGTCTCTTTGTGCTAGATCTATTCTGTCTCACGGCAGGATATCAAGAGTAAGAATCCTGGGCCATTGGGATGGCCCATTGGGTGCTGATGGTTGTTGATCTCCCCAGGTAAGATGCTGGTCCTTGATTACATTCTGGCGGTGACCAGAAGTCGCAGCAGTGACAAAGTAGTGCTGGTGTCCAATTACACTCAGACATTGGACCTCTTTGAGAAACTCTGCCGGGCCCGAAGGTAGGGAAGAGCTGTCAAAGGGGTACCTCTCCTACTGTACCCCTAGGAAAAGTAGGTGTTCTGATTGGTGGATATGGACCAAGATGTGGATGCAGGAGGGACTTTCCAGAAGATGTCTGTTCCCTTATTGCTGCAATGGCCATAACTCCATCTCCAAGCAGAATAGTCCTTTGTCCTTCACATACTCCACAGGACAGTCCTAGCCCTTAGCTCCCTGCTACTCCCTTTGGGAGTTTAGGGTTTCAGGCTGTATATGAACAGCCTTCAAGCATGGTTAGTTCAGTCTCTTCAGTAGCTCTGGCTCCAAGGGGCTCTGCTTCCTTCATGATTTGATCTTTGGATTCCCCTTCAGGTACTTATATGTTCGCCTGGATGGCACAATGTCCATTAAGAAGCGAGCCAAGGTTGTGGAGCGCTTCAACAATCCGTCCGTAAGTGCACAGCTCCTGTCCCCACACCACTAATGCAATAACATCAGAACTAAGGGTTGACAGAGAATCTACAAAGGGGCTCGGCTTTAGGTCTCTCTTGACTTTTTTTTTCTGGTGGGTGTGGTAGGGTTAGGCTGATTGGTTGGTGATGACTGTACTGGGAACTGACCTTGTGGGCTGGTAAACTGGCTGGTAGGTAGGCAAACTGGTGGTCCTCACAATTGGTCTGCACATGAGAGAACAGTTGGCTGGGCTGAGCAAGATTCTTAGTTTGGGCTGTAAGTGGTTCTTTTTCTCCTTCTTCTCTTTCCAGAGTCCTGACTTTGTCTTCATGCTGAGCAGCAAAGCTGGGGGCTGTGGCCTCAATCTCATTGGGGCTAACCGACTGGTCATGTTTGACCCTGACTGGAACCCAGCCAATGATGAACAAGCCATGGCCCGGGTCTGGCGTGATGGTCAAAAGAAGACCTGCTATATCTATCGCCTGCTCTCTGTAAGGATGGTGATAATGGTCAGCGTAGGTGTGGGTCGTGGAATAAGACTTTCAGGACCACCTTGGGTTGTTTCTTATTGCCTCTCTTTGGCCCCTCTGCCCGTAACAGTGGCCAGGCTATGGGCTTAGCCTGGAGCTCTTTATTCTTCTTTTCTCTCCCTCTCTCACCACCCTGTTCCTCAGATCCTTCTTACTATGCCCTCTGGATGCCTGTGCAGTAGTTAACAAACTCCCCTGTGGCCTCATCCTTTTCACAGGACACTTGATTTCTCTTACACCTGATTTCGTCCGTGCCGCTTGCCTTGTAGTCTTTTCACACCCAGTGTCCCACGGGGCTAAGAAGTGGTATTGGCATTCTCCAAGTTCTCAGTGATCAGTCAGACCATCCATCCTATAGTACCTCTTTTGAAGCTCATGTTGTCTTGACTACCCTCTTTTCCTTGCTACAGTCATCTACCTTCTGCTGTTCACCTAATTCATCAATAACTTTGGATACCAGTTCAGTCTTCATTTCTTCCCCAAATCCAGCTATCATCCTGGCTGACTTCAAGGACCATGCAATTTTCCAGCACTCTGGCCTTCACGTTTCCTTGACTTCATCTCTAATGACCTCTTTAACTCCCCCTCATTTTTTTTTTAACTTTATTTTTTATTTATTTATTTTTGGCTGCCTTGGGTCTTTGTTGCTGCGTGCGGGCTTTCTCTAGTTGTGGTGAGCGGGGCCTACTCTTCATTGTGTTGAGCGGGCTTATTGCAGTGGCTTCTCTTGTTGCGGAGCACAAGCTCTAGGTGCGTGGGCTTCAGTAGTTGTGGCACGCGGGCTCAGTAGTGGCTCCCGGGCTCTAGAGCGCAGGCTCAGTAATTGTGGCGCACGGGCTTAGTTGGTCTGCAGCATGTGGGATCTTCCCGGACCAAGGCTCGAACCTGTGTCCCCTGCATTGGCAGGCAGATTCCCAACCACTGCACCACCAGGGAAGTCCCTTTTAAAAAAATAAAAAATAAAAAAATAATTTATTTTTGGCTGCATTGGGTCTTCGTTGTTGGGTCTTCATTGCTGCTTGCGGGCTTTCTGTAGTTGCTGTGAGTGGGGCCTGCTCTTTGTTGTGGTGCACAGGCTTATTGCGGTGGCTCCTCTTGTTTCAGAGCTTAGCTCTAGGCATGCGGACTCAGTAGTTGTGGCTCGTGAGCTCTAGAGCGCAGGCTCAGTAGCTGTGGAGCACGGGCTTAGTTGGTTCGTGGCATGTGGGATCTTCCCGGACCAGGGCTCAAACCCATGTCCCCTGCATTGGCAGACGGATTCTTAACCACTGTGCCACCAGGGAAGTCCTCCCCCTCATTTTTTTACTCTCATTTTTCCAAAGGCCACAGTATGGAACTTGTAACAGTACCCAAACTACACAGTACCCAGAACTTTAATTAATACCTATCATTCTACTCTCATTTCCTGTCCTTCCAGCTTTCTCATACCTCCTATATCTGTTTCAACCTCATGTCCCTAGTTACCCCCACCCCAGCTCCTCCCAGTCTGGCTTCCCTTTCTATTCAGCCTGATCCTCATCGTGCATCCTTTCAGCCACTCTTCTCCTAATACCTACTCCATGTGGATCCTTATAGCTGTTCTCAGCTTCAGCTTCTGCGCCAGATACAGCTTGCGTTTACAGATTGGCGCTACCACAGATTAATTGTCCATTTTGAGCGGGGCCATATCTCATTTCCTTCACCAGCTACTTCAAGCCTTCACCATTTTCCTCAAGCTTCCTACCTGGCCCTGTCTTTCCTTCTTTCTGGAGAGACTTTGTCTTCTACTTCACAGAGAAAATGTAGGCTACCAAGCTTAAATTCTCTTGCCTAACTTCCTCTCTCTGTCAGTCTTTACACCTGCTCTTCCCTTCCATTCTCAAAGGAAAATCATTTCCTTCCTCTCTGTTCGAGGCTTATCATTCCAGCTCTGCTCTAGACCCTTTTCCTATCCTTTCCTTTCTTAGTTGATCAGTTTATCCTTTATTTCCCTGAAGTCTGTAAACATTGTCAAGTAGCTCTCACCTTAAAAACAAGTTTCTCAACCCTCTGTCCTATTGCAGTGACTACCTTGGGTTACTTTTCATTCACTGTCAGATTTTTCCAAAGCCTACAGATTTACTTCATCTCATCTCCTATTCACTTATCTCACCAGTTATGCCACTGAACCTGCTTTCGATGTATTGGCTTCCTAATTGCTAAAACAAGAGACTCTTGATTTTTCTTCTTTGTATATCTGACACTGTTGGCTACAAATCTTAAAATTCTTTTCTCTTTGGAAACTCCACTCTGGTTTTCCTACCGCTGTGATTATATGCACTCATTATATTGACAAGTCTCTAATTAACTTTTTAGCCCAGATCTCTTACCTGAGTTCTAGACCCATATTTCCATCACCTACTGTATATTTCTACTTAAATGTCTTACGAGTATCCCCTTCTGAATTTTGTCATTTAATGGCTCTGTTATCCACCCAACCCAAATCTGGATATCATCCTACTGGACCATTCTGTTTCCTAACCAGATTCTAATTATACCATTGATTTTACCTTCTCAAAATTTCCTTAATCTAACCTTCCTCTCCATTCCATACTAAAATCATAGTCATCTGACTCCCTAATTCTTTACCTTTGGTCTTATCATAACGCATTCTTCACAACTACTTCTGGAATGAGCTTTCCAAAAATTCTAACTTTGCTTTTCACTTCCAAGACAAGGCCAAGCTCTTTAGCCTGGCATCCAAGTTTCTCCAGTATGGGGCTTTCTTAGTCCCAGCTCTTACATACTGTACTCCTACCATCCTCTAGACAGGCCAGACTCCTCACAGTCCTCTAATAGGCCAGGCTTATTGGTTTTGTTCTTACACGTGGAATGCCTTCTCTCTTTCCTTGTAAACCATCTATTCATTTTTCAAGATTCAGCTCAAGGATAATCCTTACTTTCAAGATTTTCAACATTATTCCATTCCACCATCCCTCTTGTGGGTCCCTGGGTATCCTATACAGATTTCTATCATTGTACCAATTATATGTCTCTCTCTCCCGCAGTAGTCTATGAGTTTAAGAATAAGGATCATATTGGATTCTTCTTTGTATCCTGGCATTAGCACAGGGCCTGGCATAGGATACTCAAAGGACATTTACTTGAGTGAGTGAGATTTGGACTTGGTGTGGAGATCTGCTGCTGCAGACAAACCTCAGCCCACCCTGAAGAAATTTAGCGAGGCCCTGGAATCCTCCATTGGCACAGAAAATATCCTGGGTGGGCAGACATGCACAAGTCATATTCCCAAAAGATAGACTGGGAAAATGGGCTTAGATCAGGGGTCCCCAACCCTTGGGCTGGGGACTGGAACTGGTCCACGGCCTGTTAGGAACTGGGCCGCACAGCAGGAGGTGAGCAGCAAGTGAGCAAAGCTTCATGTGGAGCTCCCCATTGCTCGTGTTAACCACCTGAGCCATTCCCCACCCCCCCATCCACCCGTCACCAGTCTGTATGAAAATTGTCTTCCACGAAACCACCAGTCCCTAGTGCCAAAAAGGTTGCGGACCGCTGGCTTAGATGAACAGAGTTATTGCTGCAAGACTCTTCTCATTCATCTCCCCTTCTCTTGGGTGGCTATAGTTTCAACCCCTGGGTTTTCCTGCCCCCTATGTTTGGAGGTGACTTAGCCCTGGCTTCCACCCCTACCCCCCACCCCCAGGCAGGAACCATTGAGGAGAAGATCTTTCAGCGTCAGAGCCACAAGAAGGCACTGAGCAGCTGTGTGGTGGACGAGGAGCAGGATGTGGAGCGGCACTTCTCTCTAGGCGAGTTGAAGGAGCTGTTTACCCTGGATGAGGCTAGCCCCAGTGACACACATGACAGGTGGGTGAAGTGCCCTGCTGGCCATTACCTCTGAACACCCTACACAGCATGGAGATGGGATCTACAGTAACCACAGCTCTGTCCTCTGCCCGCAGGTTGCGCTGCCACCGCTGTGTCAACAACCACCAGGTCTGGCCACCCCCTGATGGTTCTGACTGCACCTCAGACCTGGCTCAGTGGAACCATAGCACTGATAAGCGGGGGCTCAAGGATGAGGTACTCCAGGCTGCCTGGGATGCTGCTTCCACTGCCATCACCTTCGTCTTCCACCAGCATTCCCATGAGGAGCAGCAGGGCCTCCACTGATAACCAGCTGGTCTGGTGTGTAGCTGTTAAGAGGAAGAAGTTGGGGAAAGGGGGCTCCCTGCCCCATAGGGCACTGTTGAATTTTGTTCTCTGAGAGAAAAATCATCAAGAAGGGCTGCATGATGTTTGCCCAAAATTTATTTTATAAGAAAAACTTTTTTGGTTAAAAAAAAGAAAGGAATAAAGGTATGAAAGGGACTGAGGCCTGGGAGCAGCATGGTGAGCCCAGTAGAGGAGAGGCCTGGTAGTGGGCACTCCTACACTTCACTAAAGCCTGGGTAACTGCTTGAGGAGGGAAAGCAGGAACCCTGGGGCAGGGAAGGGGGTGGGGTCTGTCCTCAGTGATTAATGACCACTGTGACCTCCTGGCCCAGGGTACTGAGTAAGGAGCCCAAAGGCTCTAAACCCAGTTGTGGGAATGCCTTTGCTGGGCCCCATCAAGGCGTCCAAGACCTCAGTGCAAGGGCAAAAGGAAGAAAGAGAAAAAAGGTGACAGAAAGAGAAAGATAGAATTGGTGGTTGGGAGTTCTGGGCAGCCCATGCCTCAGCCCCGGCAAGCTGATGGTACTGAGTATGGGCCTGTGAGGCATGGGCCCATCACATGGTGCTGACATAATCTGCGAAGGCTTGGGATGAGTCCCACGAGTCGCTAACCACATGGCAGGTGGCGCGGAGCCGTCGGATGGCTTCCCTGGCTGTGACTGCATCCTGGTCCAGCCAGTTCTGGAAGAGGCGCAGGTGACCAAAGGCCCCACGGCCCCAGCGCTCCAGCCGCTTGGCAAACTCCAGAAGCCCATCTGGCTTGATGCAGTTGGAACTGGTAGGGGTGAGAAGGATTAGACACCCAGGAGTCAACTAATCCCTGGTCTGTGTCCCTGCAGCTCCATCCCTTGTCGTTGCCCTCCCTTCACCTTCCCTACACCCACATGTACCTGATATCCAGCTGACACAGAGAGGAGGATGAATCCTCTGAGAATACATCTGCCAGGGCCAGTAGGCCAGCATTCCCTGGGGAGAAGGGGAGAAATACTCATCACCTCTACCCAAGAACAGGGAACAAGGGTATCCCAACCCAGTTCTGGCTGGGGAGAAGCCCAGACTCCTAAAGCCCCAGCACAACTATATCCCAACCCCCGTCTTCCCAGTGGAGAGGTGTATGCCTTCACCCACTGAATTTCTAGGTCAAAGGACTGGCTCCTTCCCCCTCTCCCTCCTCAGGGCCCTGCCCCCACCCAGGCGGTTCCCTGGCAGCCGGAGGCCCTTCAGTGTGGAGTTGCCCTTCATAGCAGCAACCATCTCAGGCAGAAATTGGGCCGGGCGCTTCTCAAACAGACGGCAGAAGGAGAAGGTAATCTCTGTCAAGAGAAAGTGGAATAAGTTCTGATGGCAGCATGAGAACTGGTGCTGCCCCTCCGGCCCCAGGGCCTTAGCAAGGGGTATATGAGCATTTTACAGAGTCCCAGAAGGAGAAAATAATTTGTCCAAAACCCCAAGCAAGGCTGCAACTAAGTCAGTATTCAAACCAGAGATTGAGCCTACAGGGGAGGCTCTCTGCACAGACCTCCATACACTTCCTTCTATGCAGGGGTGGGCATTAGCTACAAGTCTATGAGGGGGCTCCTGGCAGCACATTTATCCCTTCCCACCACCATCATTTGTCAGCCACTGGAAGGTAAGAAAAACTTTTAGGTGAAGCACTCTCCAAGTGAGTAATTTCCCATGTTTAGTATAGGAAGAGTTGAGTAGGGGACCCTTTAGAAGGAAGGTGATGCAGGTTCTGTGATCATTTTATAGTTGACATAAGGCCAAGAAAAGAACAGTGGCTTGCTCCTTCAGTGAGACCGTGGCAGATCTGCAGTGAGGACCCACGAATGCCCCAGGCTCTGGATGAACTTACCTTGAAGAGTCAGATTCTGGAGCAAAAACAGCACCTCACTCTGACAGTCAGCCAGATTCATGTCGTGGAAGCTCAGCCTTTTCAGAGCTAGGTTGTACTCTGGATCGGGAAAGTTTATGGACCTTAGTGTTCTCAAAGAACAATGCAAAGTCCCCTTCTATTTTCCCTTTACCATTCTAACTGGGTCCTACCTTTGAGTGTCTGCAACACAAGCCCAAAATCTTGGGGAGAGGCAAAGGTGGCACTATCCAGGGACAGCTGCTGCAGAGAACCTGAGGCCTTCAGTACAGAGCAGAGCAGTGGGGCTGGCTGGGCTCCCCGTGGAAATCCCATCTCCAGCTGTTCCAGGCAGTTTTCTGGATATGGTAGGGAGACAAGATTACAGCTGGCCATTGCTACTTCTCTCCCATTGCAGGTCCCATCCTGTCCTTAAAGGATTCACTGAAAAATCATTTATTCGTCTACTTGTCCTTGAGTGCCTACTATATGCGAGGCAGTATGCTAATATACGATTTAGTCCTTGTCCTTAACGGTGCTTTTAATCCAAGAACACAACTAATCAGACACAAGTAGAGTATGCAGCATGGTGGCATATGAGACATGCAGGAACTAAGGGGACATACAGCATGGGGACCCAATCTAGTCTAACGGTCAGGTCTGTTTTGGTTCAGACCCCTTTCTGGAGACAGATCTGCCATAGTCACTCCCTACGGGGCTAGTGTTGGTCTGGGATCTATCCAACCCATGGTTATCTTTAAGAACGGGCTCTAAAGGCAACAAATTACAGATAAGCCAGGAATGTGTGGTGACTGGCCTGGATTAGAGATCTTTTGCCTTCCCCACACAAATAGACCTGCACACGTCTGTGGAGATAGACACACGCGCATAGTACTTCACCTGGTATCTCCTCATCCCCAATTATGTGGCTAGGGGGCCCTGCATTCCCTGGTACTGCAGGGTTGTCCCTCTGGCTAGGGTGGTCGACACGAATAGAGAGGACCCGCAACAGGGGCAGGGCTCGCACAATGGCACGTGTCAGCTCCAGGATGGGCAGTGGTGAGAACAGGTCACTGAGATGCAGGGCACGGAGGCGGCATCCAGCCTGGCTTGACAGGGCCCGCAGGCTATCTAGCAGGCGGAAGATATTAGAGCCCAGGCCTATGGCAGGAAAGAGATTGGGTCAGTCATGTGGGAGTATCAGTAGGGGTAATACTCAGATACAACTCCAAATATTTCTGTTGATAACTACCAAATCTGAGCTTTGGCTCAGATTATTTTAAATCATTCTCAGCTATTCATCCATTGTCTTGCTTTTTCCTCAGGTAACCAGCTTACTGATGCCGCCTCTACTGGGCCATGCCCTCAAACATCAGTCAGGGCAGAGTCACAAAACAGAAGATAGGATGTGGTGGGACAGCATGTGGCTGCTAGCTGATTGATGGGCCCAGACAGCAGCAGAGATCTCTGGACTTTTCCTATAGGTCATGGGGAACATCTGAAAACTAAGCAGGAGAGTGACAGTGATCCAATAGGGAATACTTTTAAATTCATTGGGTGGGAATAGGGCCGAAAACGATAACCACATCCCACAGAAGGGAGTAGGATCCAGAAAGGTTAGGGCAGTTGCTTAATGCCACAGAGCAAATAATTCCTTGGAAGCCACACCTTTATCTCTCCTTGGACTGAGCAGGCTCCTTTTGATTCATTCATTCAACTAAACCTTACCCATGGTAAGCACCTGGTAAGCTTGTTTTTCTGCTAGGTAGTCATGAGCAGCAGATCTTGTTCCTGCCTATACAGCCTGATAACAAAAGCAGATGGTGGGAACTGGGGAAGTAGAGTGCTGTGGAAGTAAAAGGATGGGTACTTAACACCCAATTTAGCTTTCGTCAGTAAAGACTCTCTGGCTGAGTCCTAAAGAACATAAAAGAGAGGCTAAAAGGAGGAGTGACTGGCAGAGTGAACTTGGCATATATCAAGACCTGAAGGAGAAAGAGTGGCAGGTTCCAAGAACTGAGAAATACTCAATGTGGCTGGTGTGTAAAGTATGAGGGAGGGACGATTCAACTATAGAGGTAAGCAGGGTAAGAACATGAATGGCCCTCTAAGTAAAAACATACAGTGACAAGAAGCCGTTGAATTTTTAGATGATTGACAGATTTGCAGTTTTGAAAATGCTTGGGTTGCAGTGTAAAAAATGAGTTGTATGGTGTGTATGGAGTCAGAAGGAACTGCTGAAATGGTGAATCCAGATGAGAGGTAATGGTAGTCTGAATTAAGAATGTGGAGATAAATGAATCTGAGAGATTGTACCACCTGGTAGCCAAATATATGTGGCGTAAGAGAATCCAGGCTTTTTTTGAGCAACTGAATCTGTGATGTCACTGAGAACAGAAGGAAGGTCTGTTTAGAAGGAAGAAGACGCATTCAGGTTGGGGAGTGTGGTTTATGAATCCTGTGATATCTAGTTGTCAGATGGATAA
This sequence comes from Delphinus delphis, assembly GCF_949987515.2. NCBI lineage: Eukaryota > Metazoa > Chordata > Mammalia > Artiodactyla > Delphinidae > Delphinus > Delphinus delphis. The sequence continues at coordinate 37,925,498 of NC_082683.1, forward strand.
ATAGGTCTGGAGTTTAGGAGGAGGATCTGGGCTAATGTCATAAAATGGGGGTGTCTTCAGCATAGTTGGTCTTTGAAACGAAGTCCAGTAAGCATGTGTAAACTGGGAGAGTTTTGAGGATCTCTGAACATTAAGAGAGAAGTAATGTCCAGAAAGGGAGGAAAAAAAAACTCAGAAAATTTTGAGGTAGTAGAAATGAGACTATTTCACGAAGAAGACAATACTTAATAGCAGATGATGCCGAGAATTAATTTAAGATGACTGAAAGGTATATATTGGACTTAGCAACAAGGATGACGTTGGTCACCTCGAGGTCCTTGATGCAGTAGACAGGGTGGAAGCAAGGCTGGAGTGGCTGTGAGAGAAGAGGGCACAGATGACTCTTAAGGTTGTCTCTGAAGGGCATGGAAGAATAGGACAGTTAATAAATGGAATAGATGGAGGTGGTGGTGGTAGTTTTTGGTGGATACCTGATTGAGAGAAGAGAGGCAGCATTAAGTGGTTTATAAGCATGAGTTCTGGAGCCAGGTTACCTGGGTTTGAATTCTAGCTCTACAGTTTACTAACTTATCCTGGGCAAGTCACTTGACCTCAGAATTGTAAGGATTAAATTAGTTAAAGAATATTTAAAGGGGCTTCCCCAGTGGCGCAGTGGTTAAGAATCTGCCTGCCAATGCAGGGTACACGGGTTCAAGCCCTGGTCCGGGAAGATCCCACATGCCGCGGAGCAACTAAGCCCGTGTGCCGCAACTACTGAGCCTGCACTCTAGAGCCCTCGAGCCACAACTACTGAAGCCTGCGCGCCTAGAGCCCATGCTCCGCAACAAGAGAAGCCACTGCAGTGAGAAGCCCTCACACCGCAACAAAAGGTAGCCCCCACTCGCCGCAACAGAGAAAGCCCGCGTGCAGCAATGAAGACCCAATGCAGCCAAAAATAATAAATAAATAAAATAATTTTTAAAAAAAGAATATTTAAAATATGCCAGATGCATAGTAGGCAGTATATAAAAGTTAGCTCTTATTGAGGCATTTGAAAAATGTGCTTTCCTAAGGAGTTAAGAGGTTATGTATCCAGAGCACAGGCAGAAGAGTTAGCCTTAGATAGGGCAGCCATTTCTCCCATTGTGATGAAGGAAGAAAGGAAGAGTGCAGGTGTAGGAGTTTCTAGGTTGGTTAACATGTTGAAGGAGTTCATGTGTGATGGCTTCTATTTTCTGTGAAGTAGGTGGTCATCTGCTGAGAGGAAAAGAAGGGTTTGAAGTGGTAGGGTAGGAATGGAACTGATGTTGCAGACAGGGTTCATATGAGGATGATGACCATGAATGTATATAGTAGCACCAATCTGCAGTTGTGTGACTTTCTCTAGCAGTGTTCAGCAACCTAGGCAGATTGCTGGATTTAGCCAGAACTGAAATTTGGCTAGCTGGGCACAACCAGATGGGAAAGAACTGAGGGCTGTTTTGCAGGTTGCTGGTCTGATTTTTTTTTTAAAAAGGTATCCCACACCTTTTTATATAGCTGCTTTGGTATGATTAGTGAGATCCAACCTCAGTCCTGGTTGGCCCTGTATACACTATATTCTCCCACCTGTCCTTGGTTTGCCTACCATATCTAAGGTAGACTCATTCTTCAGATTCTCATTGTCCCTCAGGAACCCCTGCTTCCAACTAAATCAAGCCTGTAGACCTTGTGTTCATCTTCTCTAGCACCGACAGTCTGCCACTATATCATGTGTGTGCCTTCTGCCTCCCTGTGAGGAGGCAGCTTCCTGATCATACCCCCTATTCCCCTCCACAGGGTTGGGCACACAGCTGGTGCTGCTGGGAGACCCAACCCCTGCCCCTCCAGGGCACTCACCATTATAGGAGAGTGTGAGGCTCTCCAGAGACACCCAGGAGCTCAGCAGGTGGCACAGTGTCAGAGCCGCCTCTGTGGAGAGTGGAACCGTGAAGAGCTCCAAGGTGGAAATGCTGCGGAATCTTTGGGAGGCCTCCAGTGCTGGAAGCCCCAGGCAACTGGGATCTGATCCATCCAGTGCTCCACAAGCCACTTCCCCGATCTCCATCTCTTCCCCATCCTCTTTCTCACCCGCCACAATGAAAACAAAGTCATATAGGTCTTCAGATTCAGCACCAGACCCCTGACGGGTGCGAGCACCCTTCTTCCCTGCAGCTCGCTTAAAACGCTTTAGGGGCTTAGGCTGTGGGGCTGAGCTAGCTGGAGCCCGTTTAGATGAGGATGTGGAAGAAGAAGCAGAGGCAGAGGAGGTGGTGGCTGGAGCAGAGGGTGGGCGTTTGGTGCCAGGAGCCTCATGGGAAGTGGCTGGAGGGAGCGGCTCCCTCTTAGGGTCTGTCCCGCCTGCTGTCAGGCTCTCCTGTGTGCTCCGGCGTGTTACCCGAGCGGCAGGTGCACCTCTGGCCGTCTGCTTGGCTTCACTCTTCCGCCGGGAGGCCATCAGGGCTGCAGCACATCGCTCAGCAGCATCCCGGCGAGGCCGGCGTGAGCCCAGCAGGAGGGACCCTTCATCTCGGGATGGGGCCCGGCCTCGGGAGGCCTCTCCACAGAGGCGGCAGGGTGGGCCACCGGGGCCTGGCTGCCAGAAGCCAGCACTCATGGTGAGGATAAGAATGAAAAGGGCTGACTCAGGTACAGGCCAGGAGTACAGCGACACCTGGCTGACAGCCCCATGGTGAATAAGCTGATGCAACAGCTGCCGAAGTGACTGCTGAGCAGCCACATCAGAGAAAAGCAGGTGGCGGAACTTGAGGGTGTGCAGGGAACTGGCCAGGGTCTCCAGAACCCTGCGATTGGGCTCAGCCACCAGCTCAGTCGCACCCTGCAGCATGTTGCAGATGGTGAGCTGCCGGACATGGCGGGAGCTATGCAGGAGAGGTGAGAAGCGCTGGTCACAAAGACGCCTGTCAGAAGACACATCAATGGTCCCACGTAGAACATGGGAAAAAAAGGCCTCCATAAACTTGGCTCGCCAACAGGTCACGCTCTGAAAGCAGAGAACATTCCAGACAGCTGTGATACTAAGTGCTACCCATGGAACCCAGTTTCCTTCCTTCCAATAGCTAGCTGTTTACCGAGCCAGGTAACATTCTAAATAATGTATGCAAGTTCATTTAATCCTCACATCTTTGAGGTATATATTACTATTAGATCCATTTTACAGGTAAGAAAACCAAGGCACAAATGTTATTGCCTGTGGTTACACAGTTAAGGGGCAGGATTAGGATCTGAACCCAGGAGGGAATTCCCTGGTGATTCAGTGGTTAGGACTCTGAGCTCTCACTTCTGAGGGCCCAGGTTCAATCCCTGGTCGGGGAACCAAGATCCCACAAGCCACACGGCATAGCCAAAAAAAAAAAAAGGATTGGAACCCAGGAAATTTGGTTCCAGAGGCTATTACTATAGTGCCTCCCAAGTGAAACATTCAACCCTGTAAGTTCTTCCACACTTGTTTTTAGACCCTGATCCTAACTTTCCATTCTTAACGCTACCACCTTTGTTCAGACCCTTATCACCTAACACCTGGCTACTTCATTAGCTTCCTGATTCCTCTACTTGTTCCCCTTCCCAAACTTTTGCACAAGTCCACTGGGTTCATCTTTGTATTAAAAAACAAAACTCTGATTACATTATTCTCCTTTAAAACCCCTAATGTCTCCCCACTGCTTAGGGGATCAGTGCTGCAACACATTTGAAGTTCCTCAGACTGGCAGGGAAAGCTGTCCACAATATAGCCTCTGCCTACCTGAGAAGCTTTATCTGCCACACCTTGCTCATGAATGCTTTGCTCTGGCGAAACTGGTCACCTCACTGACCCAAACGTGCCTTCTTTTTCCTTTCCTACCTCTGCCAGAAATGCTCTCCATTGCCAGATCAAATAGACTTCATGAAGACCTACCAACATTTTGCTCTTTGAGGCTGTTGGTCTCATTGAGTGTCTGCCCCACTTTCTACCCCTCCCCCCTACCTCTCATGTTGGTACTCTGATACTGACTACTCAGGTCTTAGATGTTGGTACATATGTCTCATGGTGTTGAGTCTCTTCCTGTATACACATCTCATCCCAACCAGATTAGAAATTCCTGGAGAGGAGGCAGCAACTAGAAAACTAGTGCCTTAGTTTTCTCCAAGGCAATACTTTGCTTTGATGGGTATGAGATTTCATCAGGCTATTCTGATACATTTAGAAGAACTGAACACAAGTGATTTTTTTTTTTCCACAAGTGATTTTTAAGCTTTGATATACATCAGAATTTACTGTGGAGCTTTTTCCCAAAATTCATATGCCATGTACCCAGACTTGGTGATTATATTATGTTACATCTGAGGTAAGGTCCATGCATCTTTATTTTTTAAACCTTCCCCAGATGATTCTGATGTATATATCAGAGATTAGGAATTACTGCTACCTACCCCCAAAGGACACATTGAGACAAATATTGATATTTCTCTAAGTCCCCATTCTCTCCTAAGGTGCATAGAAAGTCTGATGACTTTCATAAAAGTGCCAGCTCTGCCACTATACTCTGGACCTCTTTAAACCTCTTTATTCATCTGTAAAATGTGGATAATATCACCTGCTTCACAGGTTTGTTGTGAAGATCAAATGAGACAGTGCAAGTTTAAAGCACCTTGTAAACTGTAAAATACAAAATGTAACTTCTGTTAATGATAATAATTACCCCACATGGGAAATGTGAAATGGACTGGATGGAGGCAGAGCCTGTTAAGCAGGGTGCTTATTCAACCTGAAGGTGGTGGGGCCTGAGGTTCCCAAAGGCTAAAAATAAGATACTTCCTTTGGTATCTACCCTGCCTCCGTGCATTCCCTCATACCAGATTGACCCTCAGTTTATATGAGGTTCTTGGCAGGCAGGAGGTGGGCCCCTATTCTCAGGCAAAAGTGTCATTCCTTTTGCCCTAGCTATTCCCCAAGACCCTGCTGTGGTAATAATTAGGAACGACTTCATGTTTAAGCTAACTGCATGGCACAACAAGTGAGAAAGGCCCCTCCAGCAGCAGTGTGGGGGCCTGAGGGCAGCAGAAAAAAATACCTGGCAACCAAATCTCTACTCAGCCTTAAGTGGAAGCTAAGAGGGTATTCCTGAATCCTTTAATCCTGCCTCATTCTAGCACTTTTTTCACACATTTGCTGGCCCACACAGCCTTGAAAAATACTTGCAGGTATCCCTAGCAAGGCTTCAACTTCACAAGTGAAATAGATGGTTACCATGAGATCTGGGCCTAAAATATGGACAAATATGTGAACGTGAACCAAGATATTGTGGCTGTTTCCGACTATAAGGCATGTGGAATATGAACTTTAGATAACTAAATACTTGGGTTTTTCAGACATTTTATTGGTTTACAAAGACAATAGGAGAGAATATTTGAAATTGGAACACCCCAGACCTGTGATAACCACAGTGAAAGCAGCATGACATAGTGATTAAGAGCATGCACTCCAGAGCCAGACTGCCTCAACTTGAATGTCCGGTCAGCCATTCATGAACTGTCACCTTAGGTAAGTCACTTTTCCTCTTTCTGCCTCAGTTTCATCATCTGTAAACTGAGGAAGAAAACTATACCTACATGACAGAGTTGTTGTGAAAATTAAATGAGTATGTAAAATTAGTTGACTATTGCAATGGCTTCTTTCTCATGAATTAATGCATAAGCAGATAGCAATTCACTGCATTTTATTCCATCACCACCTTGTAGAAGATTCTATGCTAAAACTTCAAAGCTGAAAAATACCTGAGAGATCTAGTCCAAACCACTCATTTTGTGGACCTGTACACTACAGTTCATACACTATAGTTCAGACAATGCAAAGTGATTTAAATACTTTCTTTTGGGGGAGAGTAGGGGAAATAAGGCACCACCAAAGAGGTGACATGACATTTGCTTACCAACACAATCAGTCCTTGGCCCATCCACAACGGGCTGGCAGCTCAGGTACTGGTAGGGAAGGAAGAAGTGTGTACAAACTAGGGAGAGCTAAATATTTTCTTGTACTAAACTGTTAGAGCCTGCAAATGCTCATAAACTATATATCGTCCACTGTTTTTCTGATAACAGAAATATTGTTTGTGGAACTATAAGGAAGCAAATCAAAAATCATGTGTAAACCAACTTTTTGGAGTGTATATGTATATGTGATGAGCTATAGGTATTTGTGTTTATAACACTGAGACAATTCTGAACAGTTTCAAATGCTGGGCTTTTTTTTTAAACATTACATATCACCACATCATTAAACATTTTTACCACCACGTATTTAAATATTTTTAGAATGACTTTATTAATATTTTGAAAATATGGATGTACTATATTTAATAATTTCTATATTATTGAATACTTAAATTGTTTCTAGCTTTTTATATTAAACTTTGCTGTAATGAACATCTGGAAATAAATCTTCACGAGTATCTCAATTTTATATACCATAAGATATATACTTCTTAAAATTTCTAGTTGAAGAATTTGAATATTTTAAAGACTCTTGACAATTATCACCAGATTGCCCACCAAGAAAGTTGTAACATTTCTGCTCCCACCACCAGCATATTAAAATGCAAGTCCTACCCACCCCTGGAATTATCTTTTAAAACAAAACCAAATTAAAACAATACTTCACTAATTTAAGAGGTATAATTTTACTTTCCCATTTTTTTATTATTAATGAGATTGAACATTTTTTACTTTACTGGAGATTTTTGTATATTTTGAAACTTGTCCAAATCTGTATTCATTTTATTCTACTGTTCACCTGTCTTATCTTCTGTATCCTTTTATATTGCAAATATTGTTGCAAACATTCTTTTACGTGCCTTTTAAATTGTATTTATAGTGTTGGCATTTTATGTGGCCAGATGTGTCCATATTTTCTTTTTTGGTTCTGCCTATTTACTAGTACTCTCCACCCTGAGATTAGATAACCAGTCACCTTTATTCTTTTTTAAAACTGTTTTGTGCTTTTACTTTTTACAATGTAATCTTTAATCTATATAGAAATTGAGTATATTGTAAAGTGAGGCTCTAACTTTATTTTTTCCAAATGGTTAACCAGTTACTAGAGAACCACTGATTGAATAATCCTTCATTTCCCCATTGCTTTGTCTCCAGAATATCTATTTTATTCTGCAGATCTCTTAATACACATATACACTAGTACTACACAGTCTGAAACACTATTGCTCCATAAGCAACCAGGTACTCTATCTTGCTCACCACTATATACCTAGAACCTAGCATAGTGCCTGGAACTGAATAGTCACTCAATAACTGTCTGAATTATGAATGAAGTGAAGGTTACTGTTATGCAAAAGTGGGAAGTGGAAGCAGACACCCTCTGGAATGGATATGATGCTCCAAGTCAGGACTTCTGCGTAGGTGACTGTTAGGCCACCAGGCCTGGGGCTTCCTATATATTCTGAAATACTCTGAGACAAGGAAACAGATAACAAATAGACATTCCTTCCCAGGAAGCTTGAGATAATGGTGGAAAAAGCTTTCTCAAAGAGAAAGATATTACAGTCTCCATCACCTGTTAGTCAACCATACTACTTGGGAGACACTGTGACAAAGTGAATCTCATGTTTCTTTAAAGGTTGCAGGAAGCTGTTGCCGTTTCTTAACATTCTTGTGTCCACTTTCCTTCCTCATAAGGCCTAACTCCTATACATAATGCCTGATAATTTCATTGGGCCTCAATGTCATTATGCTGAACTCCAGGGGCTGCATCTACATCTAGAAGTGGAAAAGCTGAAGGATATGGAGCTGAATGTTATTACTGAACCTAGTGTATCCCCACAAAATAAATCTCCAATTTCTGATAAAAGCTTGTTCTCTTGTCATTTGGCCTCATTCACTATATAAAGCCCAGTTCAAATACTACTTCCTAGGAAAGAATTTCTTACTCCCTTTTCCTTCAACCTTCTCGCTACACTCGATCATACCACTTGGCCTACCATACATGATGTATTTGTTTGCAGATTTCCCCACTAAACTGACAGTTCCTCAAGATTAGGGATTGTGTCTGTACCTCTAATATTCAGCATAAGATGTGGTATGTGGTAAGTCTGAGTAAATGTTTATTGAACTCAATCTGTCCTGTCACCGAATTATGGAGCAGTAAAAGGAATTCTGTTTAAATGAGAGCTCCAGTGAGTTATATTTGAACCAATGAATAACAGAATCTTATTATTCTAAGGGCTAAGAGGACCCCTAAAAGTATCTTGTCCAATATCTCCAACAATGCCAAACTTCTTCTATTGATACAGTACCCTTGTGTCAGGTGGGGTTATCCAGACTCTATTAAACACTTAGTGATGGGAAGCTTATTACCTCTGGAATTAGCTTGTTTCATCACCAATAACCTCAGAGTTTAAAAATTCTACAGTTTAGCAAAAATTTATCCTCCTTTAGCTTCCACCCAGAACAAGTCTGTTAATCCCTCTTTCAAATATTTCAAGACAGTTCATGTTCCCCAAGTCTTCTCTTTTTCAGGAAAAACATCTCCAGTCTTCCAAATGTGACTCACATGATGTGGCTTTGACTTCTTTCTCCATACTCCAGGGATAGCCTGACCACTGCAGAGTCAAGCAGGTCTATCATCCCCCTTGTCTTTCAGTCTACATTATAGTTACATTAGTTCACACAGCTCAGGATATAGTCATTATATGAGTGGCTTTAGCACAATGTAGACTAAACCCCCTTAATCTTTTTTATTCTAGCTGCTGCTGAGCCAGACCCCTCCACCCACTACCCTGAGGTCATGCAATTAGAATTTTTTAGACTCAAGTGGAGAGTTGGTTTATTCTGCTAACTTTCATCTTGTTAGGTTTGACCATTGCTCCAGCCCTGTCAAGATCTGAATCCAGGTTCTGCCATCCATTGTGATCACTACCTTTCCCTGTTTTGTGTCACCTGCAAACATGGTGAACAAGCAAGTCAGTGACAAATGTCAAATGAAAAGAACTTCATGACAAGCCATCAGAGACCTCTTCCCAAATTCATTCCATGCCTGCCCCTGCACTTTACCAGTACCCAGCTTGTGTTTGTGTGCTATTCCTGCTTTCACTGTGCAAAGTCAGGCCAGAGTTCTACCTGGTGCCTTAACTTACTTCCAAACTGGAAGGCCTTGTCTTCATCAGCTCATCCCATAGTCGGCGCCAAATGGCCTGAGTGGAGAGGCCTGTAGAGAGAAATATCACATTTACTTGGCTGCTCCTTGGTCTCCATGAGTGAAGTACATCAGCCTTTTAATGTCCTTTTCTAGGTTCACAGGAGCAACATGGCAGAGTGGTAAAGAGCACTGGCTCTAACGACAGACTGCCTGGCTTCAAATATCAGCAAACCATAGTCTAGCAGTGTAACCTTGGGCAAGATACTTAATTTTTCTGTACCTCAGTTTCCTTATCTATAAAATGTAGTTGTTAATAGCAATTTCACAGAGTTGTTGAAAATATTAAATGAGTTTCCCCAGGTAAAGTGCCTAAGACAGTGCTTGGAACAGGGTTAGTTAGATGAATGTTAGCTATTAACAGATGTGTCCAATGAGGGGTTTGGGAGGCAGCTTGATAAATTAGAAAAACTAATTCAAAAGATTCAAAAGGGGCTTCCCTGGTGGCGCAGTAGTTGGGAGTCCGCCTGCCGATGCGGGGGACGTGGGTTCATGCCCCGGTCTGGGAAGATCCCATGTGCCGCGGAGCGGCTGGGCCCGGGAAGCATGGCCGCTGAGCCTGCGTGTCCGGAGCCTGTGCTCCGCAACGGGAGAGGCCGCGGCGGTGAGAGGCCCGCGTACCGCAAAAAAAAAAAAAAAAAAAAAGATTCAAAAGATCTGGGTTCGGGACTTCCCTGGTGCTCCAGTGGTAAAGAATTCTCCTTACAATGCAATGGACACGGGTTCGATCCCTGGTCAGAGAACTAAGGTCCCGCGTGCTGTGGGGCAACTAAGCCCGCGTGCCACAACTACTGAGCTCGCACGCCTCAACTAGAGGGCCCTCATGCCACAAACTACAGAGCCCACGCGCTCTGGAACCTGCACGCCACAACTCTGGAGCCCACATGCCCTGGAGCCTGCATGCCACAACTAGAGAAGAGAAAACCCACATGCCACAACTAGAGAGAAGCCCGGGTGCCGCAGTGAAAGATTCTGCATGCCTCAATGAAGATCCCGCGTGCTGCAACTAAGACTCAATGCAGCCAAAAATAAATAAATAATGAATTTAAAAAAATACATTGTCGTAACTGAAGTTTATTTTAAAAAAAAAAGATCTGGGGCTTCCCTGGTGGCGCAGTGGTTAAAAATCCGCCTGCCAATGCAGGGGACACAGGGTTCGAGCTCTGGTCCAGGAAGATCCCACATGGTGCAGAGCAATTAAGTCCGTGTGCCACAACTACTGAGTCTATGCTCTAGAGCCCACAAGCCACAACTACTGAGCCCGTGAGCTACAACTACTGAAGCCCATGTGCCTAGAGCCCGTGCTCTGTAACAAGAGAAGCCACTGCAATGAGAAGCCCGTGCACCACAACTATAGAAAGCCCGTGTGCAGCAACGAAGACCCAATGCAGCCAAAAATAAATTAATTAATTTAAAAAAATAACTTAAAAAAAAAAGATCTGTGTTCAGGAATTCCCTGGCTGTCCAGTGGTTAGGATTTGCTGCTTTCACTGCCGGAGCCTGGGTTCAATCCCTGGTCGGGGAACTAAGATCCTGCAAAAGGTCTGGGTTCTATTTGGCTTTGCTATTAATTGTTGTGTGCCTGTGGTTTCTTTTTTATTAGTATAATAGGGATCACATACTTGTTTTGTGTTTCACAGGACATTGAGAAATCAGATAAGAAAATAGGTGTGAGGGTACTTTTGAAAAGCATGAAGTTCTATGCAGGTATCAGGTGTAATATTTACCTGAAGAACATCATGGTGCCTTGCTTACAATCAGTGACTGAAAAAAAGACAGAAAAACACTCACCTTTCTTGAGGGCAGTTTCCTCAATCCTCTCCAAGTAATATATATTGAGCAGAGGTAAGATGCTTTGAAGTATTGGGCCTGGGAGGGCTACAAAAACCAAACATAAAATTTACTTTTTTCTCCCAGAGTTGCAAGCATTATTTATCCTACTGGAAAGGAAAACAGAAGGGCAAGACTTCTCACTTGACGAGTGGAACTTATAGAAGCTAACCTAAGTTTAATTCAAACTCTGGTCCACTTATCTTCAGCCACTTAGTTGGCAGCTGGAATTTCAGGGGCATGCATGTCTTCAAGGGTGAGATAATCCCACAAAGCAAGCTGATAGGCTCATTTAGGAGCTGGCAGTTCACTTCTGCCCAAGCCTAATGGACCATTCCTCATTTAAAAGGTCCTTTTGAGTATGTGTGATTTTAAAAAATCACATAATTTTTCATAATCTGGGCCCTACTAACTTCTCCAGCTCCCTGCTTTGCCTCCTACACTTCAGCCATAAAAAACTACTTTTTTCAGTTACCTAACTCCCTGCTTTCTGCCTGTGCCTTTGTCATGCTGTTCTCTCCACTGGGAATGTTCTTGCCATTTTCAGCATATCAATTACTCATCTTTCACGTATCACATGCCCTTTATTAAGCCTTTCCTGAAATCCCTTCCCAGTCTTCCAAACTGGCCACTTCCATCCTTTGGGCTCCCACTATACCCTGAACTAGCACTTTCCTATGAAGAATAGAAATAATTAGGCTCTATACTCTTAATTCAATATATCTTAAAAACAAAACTTGCTCTTGCTAACTTCCCTAGATCTGAGAGGCATTACAGTATTGTGGCTAAATGGTTTAATCTCTAGATTGGACAAAACTGGGTGAAATCCTGATTGTACCACTTAATTATGAATTCATGGACAAATTAATGTCTTTGAGCCTCAGTTTCCTCAATTTTAAAATTGAGATAATAATAACTACCTCTTAAGATTGTTGTGAAAATTAAAGGAGACCATGCTCATAATCTTTTGAAGACTATGCCTGTCCATAATCTCACTAAATTTTAGCTATTATTATTCTTATCCTGTCAAAAGCATCTCTGTCCTGCCAAGAACAAGTCTTAAGATCATGATACTTGAGAAAATTCTTTCAAAACTTACATTCCAGGATCTCCTTTTATCTTTACTTATGCAATAACTGAGTCTAGATATCCAAGAGCCTAGTACAATTCTTTCTACATAGTAGGTACTCAATGTACCTGCTGAAGAAAAGCATTAATTCCCTATGCTATTATACTAATGTAGTCACTCTACTGCATTCAAAATAAAGTCCAAGTTCCATATCCTGGCATTCAAGGTATAACATACCTATTTTATTCCTCATTATATCCTTTCCTGCTGCCTTTACTCATTTTCCCCTCTTCTCTCTCTACACAAAGAAAAGCTAGTGCACTACTTCCAGGAAGGCTTTCCTGGCTGTTAGCCCACACTGAGACCTTCCTCCAAAATAGCATTGCTTAGCAGGCCTCTTACTTGGCCTTTCTAAGAGACCTAGCTTGATTCTGTGTGACTGTCCACCTGGGCTAGGCCCATAGGAGCTCTTCCTCCTCTGTCCATAATGCTCCCCTGTTTAGCCATCCCCTCTCACAGCCACAGGGATTCTCATCCCGTTATTCACAAACTCCTCTGTACCTTTCTCCATTCTTCTTAAGCCAGGCTCTTCCTTGCTTCTTTCCAGCCCACATCGTCAATGCTTCCCCTTCCCAACTTTGGGCCTCCACCCCCAGTCCTCTGCCCTGGTAGCCAGGTTTAGCGTTCTGGAAGGTCCAGGCTGACACTGCCAGATCCACTGTACCTTCTTCCACATTCCCCAGGATTTTTCTGAGCCTCCTGCACAGATCCACTGAGACTCTTCTCCCATTGCCCATGAGTCAGCCTGACTCTACTCTTTTAGTTGTTGGTCCAGGGCCTCCACAATCCCCTCCCCCTCACTAGGCCTGAGGACTTCTAACAGTCTTCCCCCAGCAGACAAGGCACTTGGGCCTCTTCAGGATCCGTCCCCACCACCACCACCACCAAGGGCCTTCCTCCATCCCTGGACCTCCTTAACCACTCCACAGCTTTGGGGCTCATTCCTGGAGGCCCAACCCCCCAAACGCCAGGGCCTTTTCTCCACATCGGCCTCCTCAGGCGTGTAACCCAAACCCCCATCCCAGGACATCAAGCCCCGACTCCTGACCTTACACGGGCCTTCCTCCTCGCAAAAGCACCACCACCACCATTCCTGAGGCCTACTCTAGACACCCCCCCCCCCAAGGCCCAGGGCCTCCTCTCCTGCCACCCCCTCCCCCTCCCCGGGCCCTCGGCCTGGCCTGCCATCTCCTCACCCAACTTCAGCCCTGGCCTCCGGGCCCCACCCCCTTACACCAGCAGTCAGTCAGGCCCAAGGCCTCCCTCCGTCCCGTGCGGGCAGGCCTACCCCCAGACCTCTCACTTTCCTCTCTTTCACTCTCACCGTCGGTGCCCAGGTCGCTCACCCGCGCTTTCCTCCCCAGCTGCCAGACTGCGACCAGCGGTACCCACCTCACGGCCCGGCCTCCTCGTGCCCATCCGCCCGCAGGCCTCCCTCCTCCGTTACCCGGCCCACCCCGCCGCCGTATTCCCAGGCCCCCCGGCCGGGCTAGTCGGCTCACCCTCCCAGGCCCTCATCCCAGCGCCCTAGGCCGCCCGCCTGTGCTTCTCAGCCTGGGCACCCTCAACCCAGGCCGGGCCTGGCGGTCTCGGCCGCTCTCAGGCCCGGGCCTCCTTTCACTCCACTCGGACCCAGGCCTCCTAGCGGCGCCGCGCCCCCTCCCAGTTCGGGATCCCCGGGCCGTCGCCCCGCCTGGGGCCTCCGTGGCCCTTCCCGCCTGTCCGTCATTCGCGCCTCCGTCGATTGCTGATCCTCTCCCGGCCTCCCTTCACCCGCTCTCTGGCCCTTCCTCGCCGCTCCGGCCAATCCGAGCGGCCTCCGGCGCTCCGTGCCCTGCCCGTCAGTCCGTCGCTCAGTCAGTTTGGCATCCGAGGCCCTGGCCGTCTGTTCGCTCCCTCCAGCCCCGGGCCGTCAGACAGGCCTCGGCGCCCCGAGCCTTTCAGCCTCTCTGGCAGCCCCATCCCCTCGCTCTCCAGTCCACTGGCTGCCCTCGCTCAGCAGCTTGGCCTCCGGAGTCTCGGCCCCCGCGGTCTGTCAGGCAGACGCCGGAGGCCCCGCGCCGTCAGTCTGGTTAGGTGGCCCCGGGCCGGGCCTCCGGGCCTCCTGGCCTCCGTCCGGGCCTCGCAACCTCGGCCCCCGCCCCCAAGCAGAAGGGCCATCCCTGACCGTCCGTTAGACATCCGAGACTCCTCAGCCCGGCCCAGCCCGAGTGTCACTTCGGAGCCCACAGCCCGGCTAGTCAGTCCTGCCTCTGTCGCCCGGCCCGCTTCGCCCCAGACCGGGCCTCCTGGCCTCGCCCCCCGCGCCCCCCGGCCAGGCCGCGGTGCGGGTCCACCTGCCGGTTTGGTCTCCGCCTTTACTGTGCCCAGTCCTGTCAGTCACGGAATTCATGCTCCGACCCAAAGGTCTGGCTTCCAGTGCCCCGGGCTGGGCCTTGCTCCAGGCCTCCCGGCCTCGCCCCCCGCGCCCCCCGGCCGCTGGGCCGTCTCCGCTCGTTGCCAGAGGTAGCCCCTCACCCCGCGACTTACCCCACACCCCGCTTTCCAGAACCCCCATATGGGCGCTCACCGCCCGCCCGCACAGCTCGAACAGGGCGGGGGGAGCGCTGGGGCCCGAGGCCGAGCTCTTCGCTGGCGCCGCCTCCCGGGACGTGGCCTCCATGGTCGTTGCCGCCGCTACCTCACAGAACCAGCAACTCCGGGCGCGCCAGGCCTCGGGCGCCGCCATCTTGGGGAGGTGCGCGAGCCCGAGAGTAGCATTCGCGGGCCGCCATCTTGAAAAGGTCAGCAGTTAGGACGGTTCCATCAGCGATGTGGGGAAGACTGGGAATTGCGCTAAAGGAACATCGAATACTTCTGCATACTTTCCAAGTCTCTTAGAAGCCAATATTTCAAGTAAATTCCAAGGGTCAATATGTTTTGGTCTGGCATGACTAAGGGGATAATTCCTTAGCAAATCCTCCTCTGGTGCAAATACCAGCTACCCCCATTCCCTGCCTCTGAGCAGTAGTACATGCCAATCGGAGCGTGTGTTCGCGACCACGACTAGTCTGCCGCACTTCCGGCCAGATCGCCGGATATCCGCTGAGTGACCCTTACAAGTCCTTCTTGCTCCTGAAGTGGAATAGGTGCCGCTGTTGCTGCTCGTGTTGAATCCACAACAACAGTCGGACATGGTGCTGGAGGAAGAGCAAGGGATGCTGACCGGGTCCGGAGATCCCAATGAGGTAAGACCGGGCGAGCAACTCGACCCTCTTCGTAGCCCTGAGGCTCAGGACCTAGCCCGCCAAAAAACGTTTCCCCCGTAGGGTTTGCAGGGTCGGGAGAGCTGGTTCCCCCAACCCTTCCCAGGAGTTCGTCGAGTGACCTTGGGCAAGTAGATGACTAGGTTTTCTCTGGGCCTTGGCTTGCCCATTCTATGAATGTGGTGAAGGTTTAACGAGAACGAAAATGCTGTGTGGACTAAACTTTTGTAAAAGCAGTGCCTGTGTTTTTAGTCAGTCAGGTGTTCAGAGCCCCTAGTTTGTCGGGTTTGGGAGCAAGCGGACCAACCCAGCCCTCGCCTCAGCTCGGGTCGGGAATCCTGCCATATCTTCTGTGGAGGTTCCGGGCAGCTGGCCTTAACGCTAGTTTCTGTGAAAACGTGTTTTCTTTTTCTTTGGGTGGAGGGAGGGGGAGGTGTCTTTGGGGACAGTGTGGGGATGTGCGGTATAATTCTGTGATAAAAGAGGGAGCTCTTTCCCTGACTGAGAATGCCAATGTAATAATAATTTATTGGCTGCTTAACGATTCCAAGTGCTTTGTATGTACTAAATCATTTAAGCCACACAATAGTCCTGTGAGGTAAGAATTAGGTACTCTTAATGTTGCCATTTTACGGATGAGGAAACAAGCATAGAGAGGTTAAATATCTTGTCTGAGGACACACAGCTAGTAAATATTGGAGCCAGGAATTGAACCCAAGCAGCATGGTTCCAGAGCCGAGACTTAGTCACAGTGTTACACAGTTTTACAGAAGCCAGCTAGTTTTTTGTTTCCCATCATATTTCCTGTCTTTTCTTTGTTTTCTGGTCACTTCCCGACAGCTGTGGGTTCAGAATAGTTGGAAACTAGTTTATCCCATAATTTTTTCTAGTCTTATTATGAGAAAGAGGACCAGAAAGAAGTGGAGCCAGCCTCAAGAAGTTCAGCTGGAAGTATACCAGAAAGTTAAGTAGGGCTCACCACAGCAGTAGATGAGGGAAAAGAAAGCAAACAAGTAGTCAATTTTATAATAAGAAAACTGAAGTTTGTTATGAAGAACCTGTTCCTCTTGGAGATTGAATCTTTTTATGTAGTGTGACCTTGGTTTTTCTCATTGACATGAAGTTTTACATGAAGTAGTCTATATTCAGACTTGTATTTGGATTTGTTTTCCCAAAACATGCCATGATACTTTTGTCAGAAAATTATCAAAGACATAAAATGATCAGTGTAGTAGCATTGCTAATAGGGAAAGGATATAAAGGTCTTGCTTCTAGGATGCTAATTTCCAGTTTCTAACTCACGCAGAATGTGGTTTCAGTTTTCTGGAAAAACTTCATTCAGAATGAATTTTTTTAAAGAGTAAGGTTAAGAAACCTTGTTTAATGGAAAACTAGAATTTTACCTCCTAAGTAACATCTTCATGTTTAGAAGACACCTTTGCTAATTGTAAGAATAAATAGCCTGGGTTACAGTTGAACCTGCCCTACCCCTCACTCCCAGCTTTCATGAGCTTTGGTCCCTTCACTGAAGGTCATGGTAGAGAATGGGGCAGATTGTATTGGAATTTTGTAAACACAGTGAAGGATCTCTGAGCTAGTTCTTTTTTTCTGTATGTATACCTTTTCTTTCCCTTCCCCCAAATGTGGACACATGCATGCACAGTCACGCAAATGCCTTACTTTTGGCAGGTTGAGTTACTGATCAGACTATGCTAAGCCACAGATTCAGGCCTATGCTGTTGCTCCCAAGGGGAATTTTTTTTACACTGCTCCTCTTGGAAGGTTGTGCACCTGAATCAGGAGTAACAGGTAGGGCTTGATGTTTTCAAGCTTGTGAATGGAGTTGTGTAGACCTTTGGTGCACTTATGTTGTTAATCTACTTAGTGTCCTGGGAGCTCAGCAAGCCAAAAAGCAGTGACTGAAACTATCTTTAGTTAAGCTCTGGCTAAAGTAGAGTTTAGGTCTGGCTATTTTCATGTTCCCAATTCAAGTTCAGAGCCTAGGAAAAAAAAATGTTAGCTTTCTTCCTAACTTGGTTTGGGGTGTGAGGATTAAATTTAGCTATTTCTGGTAATACTGGGACCTACCAGAATTTAGAATAAAATACTTAAGTTATGCAGATTCCATATGAACATCTGACAGCCTGAATCTTTTTTTTTTCCAGAAAAAATTAAAACATTTAATTAGCATAAATATATTACATATACACTACAGATACAGTTAGGTATTACATATAGCATAGTATTTGTAAAATCTATACATTAAAATTGATATGGCAGTTTTAATATGACAGCTTGAACCTATATCAGAAAATGTTTAATTAGTGTTTGTTTTTCCTAAACTGGGAGCCCCTTAAGGGACTGTTGTGATTAATCAAATCATTACAGATATGAAAGTGCTTATAAATATTAGAATGTTGTGCACACTTAAGTTTGTTGCTGATGAATGTGAAATTGTGTGTCCTTGTTGAAATATACCCAGGACTTGTTTTAATCAGGTAGGATAAGGTTACAAGCATGGAGACAACTTTTTTTTTTTAATTTAAACTACTTTATAATTTATTAAAAAATAATTTAAATTGTATAATTGGTAAAAAGTTGAAGTGGCCCTGTCTAGAATATTTATCACCCTTCTTCAAAGCATAACTAAGATGAGACAACTGTTTTTGAAAGAAGAGTTTATTACTTATAGTTCCCAAGAGAAGGGGGTAGGCCATACCACCCAGGGCCACATGGGGAAGTGCTTGGATCAATCAGGAGCAGAAGGAAAATGGAATGAGTGAGGCAGGATAGGTGTGCTCTAGCAAGTTTAAGAGTGGATAATTTCGTGGTGGACTTTGGGCTGGTCCCTGTTTGTTTGACACTTAGCCCTGATGTGATTAGTGCAGGGGCAATAATTGGTTTAGTGTAGGAGAGTTAGAGAAAGGTGGTTGTTGAGAAGGGTTTTGGATTGGTTGGTTTGCTAGGAAATGTGTGCCCCCAGGCAAGTTGTTTGCTAACTCTAGAAATTAGCCAGTCCTGGGAGGGGCTGTCTCCAGGATTAGCACGTCTCCTAAAACATCAAATCATCATAAAATACAGAAAATGTAAAAAGATTAATAATGTCTATCCTCAGTGATTACAACATCAATATGATTGGGAATATATGTATTATAAAATTGCTGCTGACATTAATTTTGTTTTCGTTTTGTAGGAAGAAGAGGAAGAGGAGGAATTAGTGGTAAGAGCTGTCTCAGGTTTGGAACCTTCTCAGTAAAAGAAAGTTTGAGTTTCATGAAACTCTAAGGGCAATTTAAGGAGTCTTGACACCTTAGAGAGAATGGGAGTGGAAAAATCCTTTAATACCTCCTGTACAGTGTTTGGGGGGCGTGTGGGCCTGGGAAGCTGAGTCTTCTCTGGGTTTGAGGCTTCTCCAGTCATGGTATCAGGGAGCAGAGTAGCATCTTGAAGGCCTGGTACTCAATCATATGCTATCTGTGGTTTAATAAAAATTCTAGAAGGAACCTTTCTTAGATTGTCCTTCTCCATGTAACATTACCCTTCTAGCTGGGCAGCTGGGGTGCATAGGCCTGGTTGTCAGACGAAGGGAATTGAAATTCACAGACATTACATATCCCAAAATGCTGTGTTAACAAGTAAGGCCTCCTATAGATCTACTTCAAGTTTGGCCAGGTTTCCTTTACCACCTTGTTTTTCAGATAGGACTGAGGCTTTCAGTGCGTACTGGCAACCCTGGAAGGCAGGAATGTGAAACTTTCCCCTACTACTTAGCATCAGAATTGAATGGGAGACCCCATTCTGCCATTTCTGGCGGCAGTGTGGCTCTGCCAGCTGGCCTTCTGCACGGTAATTCAGAGGCAGCACCTTGGTTTGGTGGTTGTATTAATCAAAGCTTATGGTTTGTGGGTTTCCTAAAACCCCCATTTTGGTTTTCTGTGTGTGTGTATGTTTCTCATTCAGGATCCCCTAACAACAGTGAGAGAGCAATGCGAGCAGCTGGAGAAATGTGTAAAGGCTCGGGAGCAGCTAGAGCTCTGTGATGAGCGTGTATCCTCCAGGTCACAGACAGAGGATTGCACAGAGGAGCTCTTAGACTTCTTGCATGCAAGGGACCACTGTGTAAGTCAGCCTAAGGTCAGGAAGGGGAAAGCTTATAGTGGCCAGGGAAGACTTGGTGCTGACCACCTTTTCATCCTAGAGACAGGACAGTGCTGAAACTGAGGCTCAGAGAAGAGAAGTGATGTTCTAATTTACATTGCTAAACAGTGGGGAAACTGGATTTTGTGTTTTTAAGTACGAAAGTCTACTCTTTAAAATAATTTATATCCTCCAGTGTGTCTTGTACATAATAGTTGGTACAAAAGTTGTTTTGTTTTGCTTTTTTAAGTAAACTTGTGTTTGACTCCCTTACATATAACAGTAAGGTATTTTCATAAATTACAGGGTAGGCAAAGTTCAATATGATTGTTTATGTTAAAACTGATTGGGTGGCTAATAAGCATATGAAAAGATGCTTAACGCTCTTAGGGAAATGCAAATCAAAACCACAATGAGATACCACTTCATACCTCAAGGATGGCTATAATCAAAAAGATAGGGAGAAATGGGTGAAGGGGGTCAATAAATCAATAAACTCCCCACTAGTTATATATAATTATTCATACAACTTTTTTTTCAACATGATTTTAGTGGAAAGAGGGAACATTTATATACAATTCTCCATATCATGAAGAAAAATGTGTTGGTGATGTGGAAAAACTGGAAACCTCCTATACACTGCTTATGGGAATGTAAATTGGTACAGCCCTATGGAAAAGTCTGGCAGTTCTTCAGAAGGTTAAACGTAGAGTTAACATATGACCCGGCAATTCCACTTGTAGTTACATACCCAAGAGAAATGAAAACATCTCTACACAAACTTATATACAGATATTCATAGAAGCATTATTTGTAATAGCCACAATTGGAAACAAAACAACTGATAAATGGATATATAAAATGTGATTTATCCATATAAAGGAATATTATTTGGCAATAAAAAGAAATAAGTACTTTACTCAAAAAATTAAACATAGTACCATATGATCCAGCAATTCCACTTCTTGGTTTACACCCAAAAGAATTGAGACTCTTTTCAGGGACTTGAATAGATATTTGTGCATACATGTTCATATTCATAGCATTCACAATAGCCAAAAGGTGGGTGCAACCCAAGTGTCCATTGGTGGGATGGATAAACAAAATGTGGTATACACATATAATGGAATACTATTGAGCCTTAAAATGGAAGGAAACGACACATGCTATAACATGGGTGAACCTTGAAAACATGCTAAGTGAAATAAACCAAACACAAAAGAACAAATATCATTCCATTTATATGAGGCATCTAGAGTAGTCAGATTGATTGAGACAGAAAATTGAATAGTAGTTGCCAGGGGTTGGAGGGAGGGGGAAATGGGAATTATTATTTAATGGGTACGGAGTTTCAGTTGGGAAAAATGAAAAAGTTCTGGAAGTTGATGGTTGCAGGACAATGTGAATTACTTAATGCCACAGAAATGGATAGTTTAAAATGGCTAAAATGGTAAATGTTATATTATTATAATACTTTTATGAGGCAACACTAGGTTAAGATCTGGGAATGAGACAAGCATAGTCCCATTCTACACTGAGTTATAAGCCAGCAGAGACAGAAGTAGAACGGTTAGTAAACTGGTAAATCTCTTGGGTGTAACCTCAGGATAGCCTTTACTGACCCTTCTATTTAAAGTTGCTATTCCCTCCCCCTGCCCCTATTTTATTTTCCTCATAGCATTTATCACTATCAAAGTATATATATATTATCTTTCTCATTGTTCTCTAAGTTCCAGAGGAGACAGAGATATTGTCTTGTTTACCGTTGTGACTCACTCAGCACCTAGAACAGTATCTGGCATATAGTAGATGTTTTATAAATATTTGTTGAATTAATAAGCGCTGTGATATGGGAGGCATAAGTTTCTGTGGGGAAGACAGGAGGGACAGGAGCTTGTTAAGAGACAGCTTGCAGGAAATAACATGTAAGTTTAGATTTTGAAGGAAAATTAAAAGATAAAAAAGTGAGAAAGAGAGTTCTGGTTAGAAGGGAGCTAGGAGTCAGGTAATTGAAGGGAGTTCACTAGGGCTCACGAAGGGTGTGGGGGTGTCAGAAGGCAAGTGGTGGGAGGAGAGGCAGTACTGTTCGAGGTTATGAAGGCCCTTGTAACTCATGACATTAGAGATACGAGTTGATGACATCCTTTTCTTTCCATCCAGGTGGCCCACAAACTCTTTAACAGCTTGAAGTAAATGTGCAGATTCGTTCACCTCAGCCTTCATCACCCGGGCTTCGGTATATTTCCTTATGGTTTTGAACATGCCATTTGTTTCTTATTTGTGTAACTAAGTTCATGTGAACCTCAAGGATTTTTGGCTTAGGCAGGTAGCTTCTGTGTAATTATCAATGATTCCATCTTAATAAAGTCCAGTGATCAGCAATCTTGCCTTCTGTCCTTTTTTTTTTTTTTTTTTTTTTTTTTTTTTGCGTTATGCGGGCCTCTCACTGTTGTGGCCTCTCCCATTGTGGAGCACAGGCTCCGGACGCGCAGGCTCAGCGGCCATGGCTCACAGGCCCAGCCGCTCCGCGGCATGTGGGATCTTCCCGGACCAGGGCACAAACCCATGTCCCCTGCATCAGCAGGCGGACTCTCAACCACTGCACCACCAGGGAAGCCCTCTGTCCTTTTTTTTTAATTTAAAATTTTCAAGCATAAGAATAGACAGAATAATAATTAACCCCCATGTACCCATTACCTAGCAAGTATATCTCTCAGTGATAAGGACTTATAAAAATTTAACCTTGATGCCATTATCACACTTTAACAGTAATTGCTTAATATCATTAAATACTCAGTTCATATGAATGTTTCTTTTATCTCAAAAGTGTCTTTTGACAGTTTTTGGTCTCAGTGTCCAACAAGTTTGCTTTTCTTCCTTCTTCCTCCCCTTCCCCTTCCCCTTCCCCTTCCCCTTCCCCTTCCCCTTCCCCTTCCCCTTCCCCTTTTTCTTTTTTATTATTTGAAATCTGTAGATGGTTCATTTCATTTCATTTTTTGGCTGCACCATGAGGCATGTGGGATCTTTGGTCCTGTACCAGGGATTGAACCTGCGCCCCCTGCATTGGGAGCACAGAGTCTTAACCACTGGACCACCAGGGAAATCCCCAAGATTGCTTTTCTTTAAAAATATTTTTTTGGGGGGCTTCCGCACAGTGGTTAAGAATCCACCTGCCAATGCAGGGGACACAGGTTCGAGCCCTGGTCCAGGAAGATCCCACGTGCCGTGGAGCAGCTAAGCCCGTGTGCCACAACTACTGAGCCTGTGCTCTAGGCCTGTGTGCCACAGCTACTGAAGCCCGTGTGCCTAGAGCCTGTGCTCCGCAACAAGAGAAGCCACGGCAATGAGAAGCCCACACACCGCAACGAAGAGTAGCCCCCGCTCGCCACAACTAGAGAAAGCCTGCGCACAGCAATGAAGACTGAACGCAGCCAAAATAAATAAATATATTTAAAAAAAAAATTTTTTTTAAGGGGGAGGGGAGAGGGGTAGTTGAGTCAAAGCAGGGTGAGAAAAGAGCGCCTGGCTAGGCGGTGCCGACAATGGAAGATTTGTTACATACATACACGGGGAATTGATCCAATAAGTAAATATATTGAAGATAATGAGAGCTAGCAGAGAATGGAGTTACAAATATTGAAAAGGATAAAACCAGAATGAAGCCTGCAGTGTTATTTGTATGAACTAAATAAATACAGGTTTCAATTTTAGTAAATACAGATGCCAATTTGTATATGTAGGGAATATATACATTCCCTACCTTGGCCCACAAAGGGCTTCATTCTCCAGTAAAAGGAACCAGGGCTTGTTGGAGAAATGGGTGATTCCAGGGCTGGGATGGGGAAAGTATAAGATGAGCCTGAACATTTGTTCCAGAAAGAAGGAAGTGCTCAAAGAATGATAGGGACATATCAAGAGTATAGCCAAATCTGGGACGATTTGAGCATCAAAATATATAATGAAAGTACTGGATTATAACTCACTGAATAAAACAGATCCATGAGCCATACTAATAAATGAATCAACTGAAAGTTTGGTGAGAAGGGGATACATATTAATTACAAAAGAAGAAAGTACACTGTAGAAGACACGCAGACAGCTTAGATGAAAGCTGGGATCACCAATAATGGGACAAATAATATAGGAAGAACACAGTATCATTGGGATTTCTGCGAGAAATAGATTAGATGAATCCAACCAGATAAATCAAATTGAGGGACATTCTATAAAATTGTTCACTGTATAAAATAATCCTTAACTTGTGTCAAGGGTGTGACAGTCGAGGAAAGACTGCAGAACCATTTCAGATAGGAGACAAGACATGCAACATGTGATTCTAAACTGGATCCTTTTGTTGTTAAGGATTATTGAGACAATTGGTTAAAACTTAAATGGAGTCTGAAAGATGTCAATGCTGTATCAATGTTAAAGTTTGAAATTATTAAAAATAAACCACAATAAGTTCCAAATGTGTAGAACAGAGGCCAGTTTCAGACTTAAAGCAACAGCTAGTGCTGTGAGCCATCCATAAGCTTATGTCTAGTGTTAGGACATGGCATATTTCCCCATAAAAACAGTAAATAGTGATGAGGCTCCGAAGTATTACTAATAAGGTATGTTGCCCAAGGGATAGGAAAAATGTTGCCTGTTCCAACTGGGGAGACAGGCTAGGTCAGCACTCTCCAATAGAACAGTGTGCAATGATGGCAAAGTTCTATTCTGTATTGTCCAATATGCTAATGTGGCTAATGAGACTGAGGTACTGAGTTTTAAATTTTAATTATAATTAAATTTGAATTAATTTATATTCAGTAGTCTTGTGTGGCTAGTGGTTATCATATTAGACAGCTGAGGACTAGGAGTTGCAAACAACTACCTGAGTGATAACTGAGGGAAGCAGTCCCAGCAGACATCGGAAAATTGCCTTTTCACTGCAGTCAACTGTTGCTATGTGGAAATGCACAGCCACTGTTGCCAGATCAATTGTTTTATGTGAAATCTCCCAATTTTTAAATGTGGACAACCAACTTTTTGAAAGCATTAGGCCAAATAAAACACATCTATGGGCTGGCTTTGGCTCACTAGTTTGCAATCTCTGGTTGCACATGAGAAAGACCTATATGTAAACAGTCATACACAGAAAGTGAGCCATGCCAGAAGTGAGAGCCTTGTGCTTCAGAAGTAATCAGCATACTGATATTCAATATAGCCTGCAAGACTGAGGCTTCATAGACAAACATGGCAGTGGAACGTCTGAGAATCTGAAGGATTATGTTTGTAAAAATGGGGCAAAGGGCCACTTTAACTAGAAGCTCTTTCAACCTATTGTCCTAACTACAGGGATGGCCAGCATTTTCCAGCCATTTCTGACTTAGAACCCATTTCACAGTGATGTATAATCCTCACAAATACCTATATACATGGTGCTATTATATTTGTTGTATGTAATCTGATCATTTTCAAACATCTATTAAATTTTCAAACATACAGCAAAGCTGAAATTTTACAGTGAACAGCCCTAAACTCATTACTCAGATTTTAGCGAATATTTAGCAAAGTGTTGGCTAGTTTTATCATAAAGAGGAGGGAATTACCAGAGAAAGCTCTGAATTCTCCTTAGAGGATGCTTAAGTCTGTTGCTGAATACTAAACTGCAAATGAATAGAATGAAACTCCATGTAGCCAGGCAAAGGACTACTGGGTAGCTGTAAACTGAATAATTCCCAAAGCTGTAAGCAGAGGGTTAGGAGATGTTTGAGGTGTTTTTTTTGGGTTTTTTTTTTTTTTGTAATTCTATTTATTTTTGGCTGCGTTGCGTTTTCCTTGCTGCACATGGGCTTTCTCTAGTTGTGGGGAGCGGGGGCTACTCTTTGTTGTGGTGGGCGGGCTTCTCATTGTGGTGGCTTCTCTTGTTCCGGACCACGGGCTCGAGGCGCGCGGGCTTCAGTAGTTGTGGCTGGCGGGCTCAGCAGTTGTGGTTTGTGGGCTTAGTTGCCCTGCGGCATGTGGGATCCTTCCAGACCAGGGATCGAACCTGTGACCCCTGCATTGGCAGACAGACTCCTAACCACTGTGCCACAGGGAAGTCCCCGAGATGTTTGAGTTTGACCAGCTAGAATTCCTGTTGAACTTGCACCTCAGCAGTAGGGCTAAAACTAGCCATAGAGAGAGGCTACTCAAGATAGGCTATAACTAATCTTAAAAAAAGGAACCTTAAAAGGATCAAACTGATTCACAAACAAACAAACAAACAAAACCCTGACTGCCTGTCAGAACAAACTCCAAGACATTTTAAAGAAGACAACAAAATCCAGCCTTTAACAATGTTAATTTCACAATACCAAGCACTCAGTAAAAAAAACTGCTTGACATGCAAAGAAGCAGGTAAATGTGACCAGGAAAAAAATAGTCAATAAACAGACTCCTGGGCATATAGCTGGAGAAAACTATAATTCATTTATATTTTATTTCTGGCTGCATTGGGTCTTTGTTGCTGCATGCAGGCTTTCTCTACTTGTGGCGAGCAGGGCTTCTCTTGTGGAGCACGGGCTCTAGGTGCATGGGCTTCAGTAGTTGTGGCACGTGGGCTCAGTAGTCGTGGCGCATGGGCTTAGTTGCTCCGCGGCACGTGGGATCTTCCCAGACCAGGGCTAGAACCTGTGTGCCCTGCATTGGCAGGCGGATTCTTAACCACTGTGCCACCAGGGAAGTCCCGGAAACTATAATTCAAAAAGATACATGCACCTCAGTGTTCACTGCAGCAATATTTACAATAGCCAAGACATGGAAGTAACCTAAATGTCCACGGACAAGTGAATGGATAAAGAAAATGTGGTATATATATATATATACAATAGAATATTACTCAGCCACAAAAAAGAATGAAATAATGCCATTTGCAGCAACATGGATAGACCTAGAGATTATCATACTAAATGAAGTAAGACAGACAAAGACAAATATCATGTGATGTCGCTTATATGTGAAATCTAAAAAAAAAAAAAAGATACAAATGAACTTATTTACGAAACAGAAATAGACCCACAAACATAGAAAACAAACTTATGGTTACCAAAGGGGAGCGGTTACCAAAGAGGGGGAGGGATAAATTAGGAGTTTGGGATTAACATGTACACACCACTATATATAAAATAGATAACCAACAAGGACGTACTGTATAGCACAGGGAACTATACTCAGTATTTTGTAATAACCTATAAGGGAAAAGAATCTGAAAAAGAATATATATATATTTGTGTGTGTGTGTGTATATATATATATATATATATAAATATATATATGACTCATAGTGCTATACACCTGAAACTAACACAACATTGTAAATCAATTATACTTCAATGAAAAATAAAAAAAGTAAGTAAACAGACCCAGAACGACAGAGATGATAAAATAGTAGACGAGGACGTTGAAATTGCTATGACAAATATGCTCAAGGATTTAATGGCAATCAACATAATGAGAAGTAGAAAATATAAAAATGAATCAAATAGAATTTCTAAAGCTTAAAAATACAGTATCTGAAATAAAAAATTCATTGGACAAGATTAACAAAAGATTAGTCACTGATAAAGAAGAAAAAATTAGTGTACTGGAATGTTCTTGAAGACAGAACAGAAACTATAAAACAGAACAGAAACTATAAAAACTGAAGAACAGGAGAAAAAAACATTAAAAATAAATGAACAGGGATTTCCCTGGTGGTGCAGTGGTTAAGAATCCGCCTGCCAATGCAAGGGACACAGGTTCGAGCCCTGGCCCGGGAAGATCCCACATGCCGTGGAGCAATTAAGCCCGTGTGCCACAAGTACTGAGCCTGCGCTCTAGAGCCCTCGAGCCACAACTACTGAGCCCACATGCCACAACTACTGAAGGCCACACACCTAGAGCCCGTGCTCCGCAACAAGAGAAGCCACCACAATGAGAAGCCTGCGCACTGCAACCAAGAGTAGCCCCCATTCGCTGCAACTAGAGAAAGCCTGCACACAGCAACGAAGACCCAACACAGCCAAAAATAAAAATAAATAAATAAATAATAATAATAATAATAAAACTAAATGACCAAAGGAAAAGTAAGCTGAGGGACAATATCAAATGGCCCAGGAAAGAGAGAAAGAGAGGGAGGGGGTTAGTGGAGGGAAGAGAACAAATATTTGAAGCAGTAATGATTAAAATTTTCCGAATTTGATGAAAATTATAAATCCACAGTTCCCAGAAGCTCAACAGACCCCAACCTGAATAAACACAAAAGAAACCACAACAAGTCACTTATTTTCAACTTTTTGAAAACCAGTGATGAAAATCTTAAACAGAAAATATGTATTACAGGGACTTCCCTGGTGGCACAGTGGTTAAGAATCCGCCTGCCAATGCAGGGGACATGTGTTTGAGGCCTGGTCCAGGAGGATCCCACATGCCGCGGAGCAACTAAGCCTGTGCACCACAACTACTGAGCCTGTGCTCTAGAGCCCACAAGCCACAACTACTGAGCTCGAGTGCCACAACTACAGAAGCCTGCATGTCTAGAGCCCGTGCCCCGCAACAAGAGAAGTCACCGCAATGAGAAGCCTGCACACCGCAACGAAGAGTAGCCCCTGCTTGCTCTCCGCAACTAGAGAAAGCCTGTGTGCAGAAACAAAGACCCAATGCAGCCAAAAATTAAAATAAAAAAAAAAGATCCTGCAGGATCCTGCACATCCTGCTGCATGTGCTAAGACCTGGCACAGCCAAATAAATATTAAAACAAACAAATAGAAACCACTACAGCTAACATCATGTATAATGGTGAAATACTGAATGTGTTCCCCCTAAGAATGGAAGCAAGGTAAGATGTCTTGTCTACTACTCCCACTTGTGTTCAACAGTGTACTGTAAGTCGTAACCAGTGGAGTAAGACAAAGGAAAAAAAAGGTATACAGATTTGAAAAAAGAAGTAAAAGTGACCTCATAAAAGACACGACTTTGTGCACAGAAAATCTGAAAAGGTTTCAAAGAAAGTTACCAAAACAAAATTGCATTTAACAAGGTTTCAAGATACAAGATCTGTTGACAAAAATCAATTGTATTTTAATATGCTAGCATTTTCCTGAAAAGTTAACAAAGTAAGCCTGCCACTTCGAGGAAAACAATTGACAGTATTTGTTGCCAAAGATAAAATCTGCGTTTTCAATGAAATATTAGGATTTTGAAAAACTTGTATGCGCCACTGTGAGTTTAAAAGCTGCCTAACATTTAAAGACTTTTCTGATGAGATCAGTAGTGATATTAACAAATGTGATTTTTTAAAAATATATATTGTATAATGAATGTGAAAACATTTGGAAGATCCGGGACTTCCCTTGTGGCGCAGTGATTGAGAATCCGCCCGCCAATACAGGGGACATGGGTTCGATCCCTGGTCTGGGAAGATCCCACTTGCTGCTGAACAACAAAGCTTGTGCACCATAACTACTGAAACCCGCTCGCCTAGAGCTGGTGCTCTGCAACAAGAGAAGCCACCGCAATGAGAAGCCACAACGAAGAGTAGCCCCTGCTTGCTGCAACTAGAGAAAGCCCACATGCAGCAACGAAGACCCAACGCAGCCAGAAAAAAAAAAAAAGGAAGATCTGCATAACTCAGTGAACCAACAATTTCCAAATAACCACTGTAAGATCTGACAAAATTATGCATGATAGACCAACAGATCTTAATGTAACAGACTATGAAAAGTTCTTTGATATGGTTTCAGATTCTACACTGCCACTAACCTTGAAGGAAACTATCACTTGACAAATTTTGATGTAGTATCAAAGAATACTCAGTTACCTATAAAGGCTATAAAAATACCCCTCTCTTTTCTAACTACATATCTGTGTGAGGCTGGATTTTCTACATATACTTCAACTAGAACAACATATTACAACACATTGAAGAAGAATATCTGAGAATCTAGTTTTATTAAGCCAGACATGAATTTGCAAGAGATTTGTAAAACAATGCCACTCTTCTGACTAAATTTCTTTTAGGGAAATACAATTATTTTTCATAAAGATATTTATGTTAGCATGTAATGGGCTTATTATTTTTTTTAATGAATAAATATTTTTAAAAATTTCTGTTTTAATTTCTAAGCTGGTAAATATTGATAGACAAAATAAACATCTCAATAATTCTCAGTAATTTTTAAGATTTTAAAGAGGTCCCAAGACCAAAACATTTGAGAATCACTGATGTAGTCCAACCCTCTCTCCCTTGTTCCTCCAATTTCTATATGGGTAAACTGAGGTTTGGAGTGGGAAGGGCCCCTTCCCAGGGAGATTGTGGCTGTGGTTCTGACACTCCATGTTTGGTGTAAGCCTTTGAAAACAGGTGTGTCTGGGATACCTCCTCTCTAGTATATTGAATCTTTCTTCATTGGATCCTTATCTGGATTTTAATGTCTTTTTTTTTTTTTTTTTTTTTTTTGCGGTACGCAGGCCTCTCACTGTTGTGGCCTCTCCCGTTGCGGAGCACGGGCTCCGGACGCGCAGGCTCAATGGCCATGGCTCATGGGCCCAGCCGCTCCGCGGCATGTGGGGTCTTCCCGGACCGGGGCACGAATCCGTGTCCCCTGCATTGGCAGGCGCACTCTCAACCACTGCGCCACCAGGGAAACCCTAAATGGCTTTTTTTTTAATTTAATTTTTATTTTATATTAGAGTTGATTTACAATGTTAGTTTCAGGTGTACGGCAAAGTGACTTAGTTATACATATATCCATTCTTTTTCAGATTCTTTTCCCATATAGGTTATTACAATGAGCTTTTTATTTTTGTTTTTTTATAGATTTATTTCATTTATTTATTTTTGGCTGCATTGGGTCTTTGTTGCTGTGCGCGGGCTTTAGTTGTGGTGAGCAGGGGCTACTCTTTGTTGCAGTGCGCAGGCTTCTTATTGTGGTGGCTTCTCTTGTTGCGGAGCACGGGCTCTAGGCAAGTGGATTGAGTAGCTGTGGTGCACGGGCTTCAGTAGTTGTGGCGCACGGGCTTAGTTGCTCCGTGGCATGTGGGATCTTCCCCGACCAGGGCTTGAACCCCTGTCTCCTGCATTGGCAGGTGGATTCTTAGCCACTGTGCCAACCAGGGAAACGCTGAGCTTTTTTTAAAAAAAGGCCTTTCTCTATACATGTACCTCCCTCCACCTTACAACTGCTAGGTCCCTGTAACAAACTTCTCAAAGAAATTTACATTCACATCCCCACTTTCTCATTTTTCACTCCCTCATTCAATAAATATTTATTGAGAGCCAACAATGTATCATATACAGTTCTAGGTGATGATAATTCAACAATGAATCAAACAAAATCCTTGCTCTTTAAATATTACATGCTAGTGAGGGGAGACAAATCCAGAAAAATTGTCCAGAACTTGTAAATGGGCAGAAGAGGATTACTGGGTGATCTTTTATTGTAGTGCTGGGGTATACCTTTGATTGACTTTACATTTACTAGGCTATCTTACAACTTTATAGGGGTAGAGGTTAACTTGTAGAAAACTGATGGCAATGCAAACCTTGTCTGAGAGCAATGCAAATAATTCCTATCCATAGAAATGCAAATGAATTTTTGTCCAGTAGAGATGGAATTTAATTCTCTCTGGTAAAAGATAATCCCCAACATTATAGTTTATTGCTTAATAGGATATTAATGTTTTTGCAACTATTAGCAAATTCATTTCAGCATTCCTTTGGCTGATAATCTAAATCTCTGAAACTCAAATTCTCATTTGAACAAGTCTTACCATCTCACTGGTTCCCTCATTATTTAGGATAATAATGGATAAGCAGTTTATTATGATGAATAAAATCTTTGGCATGTGTTCATTTTATATTTTTATAAGTAATGTTTTTAACCTTTTGAAAATTATTATTTAGCACACTATAAGAAAATAAATACATATCAGGTGATAATAAGTCAGAAGAATAAAAGCAGAGTAAGAGGACAGCTATTGACTGGTGGTGTAGTATATACTAGTGTAGATAGGGTCAGTCAGTCAACAAGTCCTGTACTTCTTTCTCTGAACTATAAGGGGAATCCATCTTCTTCTCTCCATCTTCACTGCCACCACACTAATCCAGACCATGGTCTTCTCTCATCTGATCTCCCTGCCCTACTCCCACCTACTCCGATCGCTGGCTATCAGATGTTCATTTTTAAAAACAATTATCTGATAATGACCCTCCTTTCCACTGGCTCCTGTGGTGGAGTCAAGTTCTGTGGAAGCTTAAAAAATTTGGGAGACCCTCTTTAAGAAAAATAATACAAAAATTAGGTACGAGCCTTGAAAAGGGCAGTGCAAATGACAGGTCCTGAAACTTAAGCTTAATTATCTTCACTATAAAACCGCCTCTGCCTAGAAGTCTAGCCTCGTTTTTCTCTACCTCAGGATGTCTCTCTGTACTTCTGCCTAAAAGGCTCTTCTCGCTCCATTTTGCCTCCCTAACTCCTTCAGTACTCAACTGTCAGCTACCAGTCCTCCCTGATCCCCTAACTGGGTTACGGGACTTTACAGAGTCTGTACAAGCATCCAAACGGAGCCACCACTCTCTGCGACAAATTCTTCTTTTCCAGACCCTCAAAAGATCCCTACGCTGGGCTGGGTTTGCATCTGCGACGTATCGGTGGGCAGAGCCCCAGGAAAGAGCCGTTAACTCTCTCCCCTTTTCGTCCGCACTGGAGCGCACCAACTCTCCGGAACCTGCGCGTCTCCCTTTGCGGTTCCGGTCGGAACTACCCGGCGGCGCACGCAGACATGGCTGCGCTGGTAGGGAGAGGTGTGCGGGACATGCTGAAGCGTGCGGACTTCATGATAGTCCCGCGGAGACAACGACATAAGAAGAAATGGGTAAGGTCCCGTGACAGCAGTGTCTCGCCACCATCCCTCGGGAAACTTCTCCAGCCCTCCCACTTCCCGCGCCCTCAGTTAGGCTCGCTAGTCCAGCGCCCCTGGAACGCCTTGGGCCTCCTTTCCCCCGCCCCTCAGGGGGCGTGACTAGGCCCCTCCCTCTCACATCTGTAACGTCATCGCCTCTGTCCGCCCTTTTATTTCGTCACAAGTCTTCGGCTTTTCCTCTTAAGTCTGCAGACTCCAGACTCCGCCCCTCTATGTTACGCCATCACCTCCGTCCTCATTCTTTCAGTTCTGTCTCGCCTCTTGTTTCCCGGCTCTTGGTTACCTTCCCTTGGGCCCCCACTAACCCTTCCACTTCCCTTCCTCCCTCCCCTTCCCCCTTTCTCTTCCTCCCTCTCCCCTCCCCCCCCGCCCCCACCGCATGACCTCTTATACTCCTTTCCTCCTAAACCTTCCAGCCCAGCCTCTCTCACCCCAGGAAGGTGACATAGCGACTTCCCCTTCTCTCCTTCCGCTGCCCTCCGGGAAAGGATTCAACCCCTTTCTCAGCCTCGAGCCGCCTCTGGCGCCCAGGAAGTTACAGTAGCCACCCTCCCGGCCTTTCCCCCAAGCCCAGGCAAAAGGTGCAGCGACTCCTCTCACCCCATGGGCTCTCCCCACTTATCCAGAGATCCTTTCTCTGGCCTCACTTGTAGCCCTGGAATTTCTTCCATAACTGGCCAGCCCCCCGCCCTACCCCAAGCGATTCCTTCCCCACCCCCACCTCCCCTCTCCCCACCCCCACAGACTCCCCTGCGCCCAGGAAGATGTTCTTTTGAACCCTGTTCTCCACTCCTAGGAAGGCCCTACCGCCAGGAGCCTATCCTCTCGGGTTCGTCCCCCCCAAGTCCTTGTGTTGACCGGTTCCGCCTTGTGGGGTCACCCCTTGCCCGTCTGTGGAGCCCTTATTGCAGCTGGATCAGTCCCCTGAGAACACCATGTCCCTGTCCCCAAGGCCCTTACTTTGACCAACACACTTATCGCTGTTACTGTGGTGGATACCATTCAGCCCCAGTGACCAACCCGGTGACCTCCCCTCCCCTCACTCATGTGCCTTTGGAAACTGGCCCCATGATTTCACCTTCCATCGCTGCTGGGACCCAGGGAACTTGCCCCATAATTTCACCTCCTCTTACTTATAGGCCCCTGGGAACTGGCCTCATAATTTCACCTCCTCATGCTCACTGGCCCATGGAAACTAGACCTATAATTTCCCCACCCCTTTCTCACAGGGTTTTGGAAACTGGGCCCATGACCTCTACTCTGCTCTCTTCCTGGTCCTCAGGGAGGAGTTATAATTATCCTCCTCTTTCCCCAACATCTTCCCCACCCACTGGCAGCTTTTACCATGGCCACGTTAAGCATCCAGACGCTTGTGAACCTAAACCACAGCTTGACCCCCCTCCTGGGAAAAATTACTGTGGCTCCCCACTTTCTTCTCAGGCAGGCACATCTTGTCCCAGCTCACCTCAGGAGGGCTCTTATCACTATTCCCATCTTCCCCCAGATGCCAGCATACCTGCCGCTGGGAGCCCTTACTGTGCCATCCGCCTACCCCCTGGGAGTACTGGCTCTCCTTGCTCGCCCCAGTCCCAGGTTTCCAGGAAGCCTTGCTTTGAGTCCATTTACTCTTGGGAGACTGGTGGGAGCTCTTATGTCTGCATAACCTCAGGCACTACAATTTCTGGTCCACCCTGTCCCCAGGAACCACCTCTTCCTCTGTCCTCCCACTGTCCTTGTTCTGCCTTCTTTCCTTCACCTCCAGGCAACCAGTTTATGTCTCCACTCCAGGCACCCCACTGCAGAGGCTATAAGGAACCCCCTCTCCCTATCCCAGTTTGCCCCCAAGCTAAGTCTCCCAAATCCTCAGAGTTAAAACAGCCATGTGCTCCTCACAGATGTCACTTCCTGGTCACCCAGCACACTCCTCCTGACCGGCCCATGTCGCCTAAGGCCAGCACCTCTCCTCCACCTCCCTCCTGCCCTTCTGGTCTCTCCGGTCCTTCTTGTATGGTGACATCCATCACAACTTGCTCAAATTCCTGCCCCAAAGAACTTCCCCAAGGGACTACCACACCTACTGTGGTCCCTAGAACCCTCAAAACAGTTATCCCCACTTCCCTTCCCCTTCGCCTTCCTTGTGATCCTGTCTTACCCAATAGTTATGCTCAGACCAGCCCCCGAGGACCCCCCATTGGACCCCTCTGCAGTACCCATGTGTATTCTGTGGTTTCCCCCACCTGCCGCAATCCCTGCCTACTCTTTGGTTCCCTCAATCAATCCACAGGTCCCCTTCAGTCTCATAACCAGCCCGTGGTGCCCTGCTGTGGCACCTATAGCACTCCCAGGGGCCCACCCCAACCTCATCGCCAGACTGTGGTGCCTCCTTGTTCTATGCATATCTATTCTTTTATCCCTTTGAGAACACCCCTTGACCCCCCAAATTTACCGATTGCCCCCCGAGCCTGGGGCCATCTTGATACTATGCCCTGTGGCCTCCATGTCTACTCTGTGGTTTCTCGAGACTGCCGCAAGGAGTCTCCCCAGATCCCCTACAGCTGTCCTTTGTCTTCATCCAAGAATTCCAGCTGTAGCACTAATGCCAACTGTAGTTCGACTGTTGTTGTTAGTGAATGCCAGAGTAGTGACAGCCAGAGCACCCTCCAAAGCACAAGTTGGAGCCAGAGTGAGAGTACCCATAGCCCTAGCACAAATTGGAGTCAAAGAAAGAGTTTCCATCTTAGTAGAAGTCTGAATGGGAGCCATGGTACCCATCAAAGCATAAATCAGGAACAGAGTGGGAGTCCTCAACTTTTTGAAAGTCAGAGCCAGAGCGAAAGTACCCAACATAGCAAAAGTCAGGGCCCGATCAAGAGTGCCCTCCGTAACAGAAGTCGGAGCCGAAGCAAGAGTCCCCACCATAACAAGAAATGAGAGCAGAGAAAGAGTTCTGACCAAAAATCCAAAAATCCAGGCTAAAGCAAAATTCATAGACAGTAACAGGGCTGCCAGCCATAGCAAGCAGCCCAGCTGTGGCAACCAGGACCAACTTGTGGACTCCTCAGCTGAGGCCTTTTTTCCCTTTCAGTCTACTTCTGTGCTCTTCAAGCCTGACTCATGCCCCTCTCTGCTACCCTCATAGCAGTCATCCTGTAAGTCCCCACTTTTGTTCACGCCTCAAGGTTTCTGTGAGCTCTCCTCATCCCACCTTCCTGGAGTCTGGGGACTTTCCCAAAATGACCCCCAGCCCTGTGATTCTGAGCATTGTGGTGTCAGTCACTGCATGACCTTAGGTAAGTTACCCTCATCTCTCCACCAAATGTAGAAGGTTGATATTTTTTGTATCCCACTGCGCCATCTCTTGTGGTGCTCACCTAAACTAGGAGACATGAACGTGCTTTAGAAAATGGAAGGACTGTTGAGAAAGAAAACATCTTCTATTTTTAAGCTTGATGCTTCACCCAGGGCCTACATAGTTTCTACCAACCTGCTGTAGACTCTTCTCAAGAGTCCCCTCCAAGGCCTCAAAGGAGTATCCTCTTTATTGGTGACCCCCACATGCTATTGTGAGAGCTATAGCTTACTTTCACAACGCTGAGATAGAAAGGCTGGTTCCCCACTGCTTGTCTCTCACACACTTCTTTGGCAGGCAGAGGCAGGATGCAAAGACAGGGTGCAAAGAGGAGTGGGCACTAGCTGGATCCACGTTTGCCCCAGCGCTCTGAGGTACTACTGGTGGGGTCAGGCAGTAAGGGGATAGAGGCAAGACTGGAAGACCAATAGGCCTGTTCTCATTCTTTTAGGCTGCCACAGAGCCCAAATTTCCTGCCACTCGACTGGCTCTGCAGAATTTTGACATGACCTACAGTGTGCAATTTGGGGATCTTTGGCCATCGATCCGGGTCAGTCTCCTCTCAGAGCAGAAGTATGGTGCACTGGTCAATAACTTTGCTGCCTGGGATCGTGTGAGTGCTGAGCTGGAGCAGCTGAGTGCAAGGGACTTCGTGAATGAAGCTATCTTCCACGGGGAACCAGAACCTGAGAATGGCCAAACTGCAGCTCCACCCCCTGCCTCCTGGGCCTGCAGTCCAAACCTTCGGTGCTTCACTTTCGCCAGAGGGGATGTCAGCCGTTTCCCTCCTGCCAGGTAGGATCTGGAGCTGTGGCTAGGGCTGTTCTGAGTGTCTGTTGGAAGTAGACAGGAAGAGGCACTGCTCCTGTCCTGTTTAATAGGGATCTTAATATTGCTAATATTTACTGAGTACTTATACATGCTGGGCATTATCTCCTTTTGTTCTGTCAACAGCCCTCTGAGGTGGGTAATATTATTGTTTTTCTTTACATTTGAGGAAACTGAGGTGCAGAGAAGTTAAGGTACTTATTTGCTTTAGGTCCCTTAGATAGTAAGTGGTGAAGCTAGTATTTAGACCTAGGCAGTCTGACCTCAGAACCTGCACTTTGAACCTGCTTAAGTGCCCCACTTCTACCGCCTAAGTAAGAAAAAAAACAAAAAACCTTTTTACATGAGCACCCTCTCCAGTTAAAATGTGTGTTATTTACAACTGCTTTCTCACTTGCCCCCATCATAGTGAGTAGGACAAGTAACCTCATGATACCAAATAAGAGGTGGGACTTGCCTAGGAAATAGGGCTTGCTTAGGGACACAAAGTTAGTACCAGACCAGACTGGGGTAAAAAAAAAGGAGTCCTTCCAGTCATCTTATCCAATGCTCAGATGTATATGAAGTTGAATGAAAAAAGACTGTAATAAAATGCTAAATTGAGAAAAGGAGAGCTCAGTGTTAGCTGTAGGATGTGGGAATTGATCTTTGAAGGACTGATTCATTCATTCAACAAATATTTATTGTCTGCCAAATGCTAGGCACTCTTAAGCGCACAAGTCCTCATGGAGCTTGCGGCCTAGTGAGGGAGATAACTTTTAAAAAACTATTTATGGTTGTGATAAGTGCTACAGAAAAAAGTACAAGATGCTATGAAGTCTTACAGTTAGGAGATCTAATGCTGAGGAAGTGAAATTTAAGCTAAGACCTGAAAGCCGAGTAGGAATTAAAGCTGGTGGCTTGGAAGTGGGGATGGGAGAGTGATGTGAGGCTACAGAAGAGGGCTAGAGACAGATTTTGAAGGTTTTACAGGCCTTATGGGATCATGGACTTTTTCTCTAAAAGGAAGAGGGAGCCATGAAAGGTTGGTTTGTTTGTTTTGTTGTTGGTGGTTTTTTGTTTGTTTTTGGTCACACCGTGTGGCATGCAGGATATTAGTTTCCTGACCAGGGGTCGAATCTGTGCTCCCTGCAGTGGAAGCTCAGAGTCTTAATCACTGGGCATCCAGGGAAGCCCCAGCCATGAAAGGTTTTAAGCTGGGGAATAACATGATCAGATCTGAATTTTTAAAATATCATTCTGGCTGCTGTGTGGAAAATAGATTGGAGAGGGGCAAGAAATGGAGTTGTAAATTAGGAGGCTTTTGCAATTGTCTTAGCTGCTGGTTTGAGGGAAGACTGCATGCTTAAGAGAAGTAAGAGATGAGGTTGGAAAAGTACATGGGGGCCATGTGTGGGAATCTTGAATGTCACGAGCTTTCAGGTTGGGGGAAGGGGATTTTCCTGGTGGTCCAGGGTTGCTTATAAATGGCTGGAATTACCAGGGCTGGGCAGCTTCAGACATGTGCCTTTTAATTCATATTGCTGTAATTGCAATACGTTCATCTGTTCTAGAGAACCACTGAAGACGGTTTCTGAATAGAGGAAAGGTAATAATGTACAGTGGTTAAGAAAACCTAGGTTTGGATCCTGTCTTCACCACTTATTAGACGTGTGGCATTGGATAACTGAGCCTTGGTTTCCTTATCAGGAAAATAATCTGGAAAGTAATGGTAGTAATAGCTGACAGTATAGCTCACTGTGCCAGCTACTGTTCTAAGTACTTGTCTTCTATTACTTCCTTTAATTCTTACACTAATCCTATCTGATAGGTACTCTTATTACAGATGAGGAAACTGAGGCACAGGAAGTTGAGTAATTTGCAGAAGGTCATACAACTGATGAGCAACTGGGCTGGATTTGAGATCCAGGCAGTCAGGCTCTATAATCTGGGTTCTCCTGCCTCACAGGGTTGTGGTGAGGATTAAAGGAAATGATGCATATTAAACACCTAGTATAGTACCTGCAATATCGATGTTATTCCTATCAAGGTTGTGCTTCAGGAAGATCATTTTAGTCACTGTGAGGAGGGCATAGATGGGAGCAGGATTAGAGACCAATTTGGAGGCACTGGCTTTAGGCAGATCAATGGAGTAAGACCCATGTGGTTTCCTAAGTTGCCTGAGGACATCCTGAGAGTAGTGGGGGAAGCAGCCCTCTATGTTTGAGTTTTTTTTCCTTCTCGTCTTGATGGGCTCCCTGTAAATCAAGGGGATCTTAATCTCTTGGGAGTTCAAGGATGTATTTAGGGAGTCCAGGAACCTCCTGAAATTGAGAAATTGTTGTGCTGCTTTTTTTTTTTTTAAAGTTTATTTATTTTTTATTTATTTATTTTTGGCTGTGTTGGGTCTTTGTTGCTGCGTGCAGGCTTTCTCTAGTTGCGGTGAGCAGGGGCTACTCTTCTTTGTGGTGCGCAGGCTTATTGCGGTGGCTTCTCTTGTCGCAGAGCACAGGCTCTAGGCGCGCAGGCTTCAGTAGTTGTGGTGTGCAGGCTCAGTAGTTGCGGCACAAAGTGTGATTTGACTTTGAAAATATCCTATCATGGCCTGAGCCCATTTGTGAATGCCAGAGGTGTTATGACCTCGAGACTGGGGATTGTAGGTCTTATAGCTGATTCTCAGTGGTGCTCTGTCTTATATCTTGTCACATCTTTCTTCCAGAGCCTTCCTGTCAGGTCAGCAAGGACCAAGTTTCTGCCTCCTTGAGGCTGTCGCCAAAGGCTGTCCGCGCTGAACCGTGTCTCAGGCTGAATGGCTGCACCACAGTTGCCCTTATGACAAGTGGGTTGGGAGTGAGAAGGCCTTCTGTGACAACAACCTGTCTGTTGTCCCTCTCTCTCTACCCACATGGGTGCTGCCTCTCTCCATGCCTTATTAGCTCTCATTTGGACTCTTGTAACAGCTTTCCCACTGGTGTCTCTGTTTCTAATTTGTTCTTTGTAGCCCACCTAGCTTTCTAAAACTCTAACTAGCCAATCATGTCATTTTCTTTTTTTTTTTTTTTTTTTTTTTGCGGTACGCGGGCCTCTCACTGTTGTGGCCTCTCCCGTTGCAGAGCACAGGCTCTGGACGCGCAGGCTCAGCGGCCATGGCTCACGGGCCCAGCCGTTCCGCGGCATGTGGGATCTTCCCGGACCGGGGCACAAACCCGTGTCCCCTGCATCGGCAGGCGGACTCTCAACCACTGCGCCACCAGGGAAGCCCCCATGTCATTTTCTTTAAAAACTTTTGGTAACTGCCTACAGGTTATAGTCCAAACTCCTTAGCATAGGGTTTAAGACCTTTTACCACCTTGGCCTCTATCTGCTTTCCAACTTCAATCTAATGTACCTTGTATTTCTAACACACCGGATTTCTCACTGTGTCTGAAAGAAGTTATGAGTTTGCATGCATCTGTGCCTTTGCTTTTTCTTTTTTATTCTGCTTGGAATGCTCCTCTTCCCTTTTTTTTTTTTTAACCGAATGAAGGCCCATTCCTTCATCAGATCTAACTCAGGTAACTCTGACTCTGACAGGCACAGTGGATGGCACTCTTTCCTGAACCCACAAAGCACTTTGTATCTCAATATGTAACCTAATAAAACTGAGTTCCTACTACATGCCATTCACTGTTTCAGGTGTTGGGGATGTTATAATGAACAAAGCAAGACAAAGTCCCTACCTTCATTCTAATAGGGAGAGAGAGAAGGGGTAAAATACACACAAACCTATACATATAAAGTGAATAATAAATACTTTAAAGAAAAAGAATGCAAGATAGATAGATGGGAGTAGGGGACTGCTATTTTTAGTTGGAGTAGTCAGGGTATGCCAGTGCCTCTTTGATGAGGTAACTTTTGAGGAGGACCTGAAAGAAGTGAGGAAGCAAATGAGGGTTATTTGGAGGGAGAGTGTTGTAGGCAAAAAGCACAACAACTACAAAAGCCTGAGACAGGAGTATGCATGGCTTAATTAAGGAGTAGCAAGATGGCTGGTGTGGCTGAAATAGAGTGAGTTGATCTGTGTTTTAAAAGGCTGCTCTGGCTGCTATGTAGATGAATGAGTGAGTAAGTACACAACTGAGTGTGGGTCTGAGAAATTAGTTTTTGCTGAGTAGAGCTCAGTAGCCCCTGAGGGCATGGACTTGTGACCTTGACTTCCAGTGGGTCTCCTGACTTGGAATTTGACTCTAAGGTGGTCTCCTCTCTTCTAGGCTTGGCAGCCTGGGTGTCATGGATTACTACCTGATGGATGCTGCCTCCTTGCTGCCTGTCCTGGCCCTCGGCCTGCAGCCTGGTGACACTGTGCTTGACCTGTGTGCCGCCCCTGGGGGAAAGACACTAGCATTGCTTCAGACTGGCTGTTGCCGTAAGTCAGAGGGCTGGTGTCTTGGCAGGGAGGGCTCCCGACCTCACCCAGTCAAGGGCACACTAAATATGATGGGCTTTCTGGTCTGGGTCACAGGTAGAATAGTGCTTGCTTGCTAAGCTGGTGTGTTTTTTCTGTTTGCAATGATTTTCTCTCTTTCTCTGTTAGTTGGCCAGGGAAGACTGGTGATCAGAGCAAGGTCTCTGAAGGCAGATTAAAACAGAGCCCTGATTAATCTACCACATGACACTTTCATCCCTCTGCATCTGTTTACTTTGTGTCTAAGATTAAGTTCCATTTCCTTAGCCTGCCAGCTAAAGTGATAAGATCTGGCTGCAGCAGCCTGTTATAGCTTTATTTTCCTTTTTTAATAAATTTATTTATTTTTGGCTGCGTTGAGTCTTCGTTGCTGCACACGGGCTTTCTCTAGTTGCGGTGAGTGGGCTTCTCACTGCAGTGGCTTC
This sequence comes from Delphinus delphis, assembly GCF_949987515.2. Lineage (NCBI taxonomy): Eukaryota > Metazoa > Chordata > Mammalia > Artiodactyla > Delphinidae > Delphinus > Delphinus delphis. Next base: position 37,966,993 of record NC_082683.1, read on the forward strand.
TCTTGTTGTGGAGCACAGGCTCTAGGTGCGCGGGCTTCAGTAGTTGTGGCTCACAGGCTCTAGAGCGCAGGCTCAGTAGTTGTGATGCACAGGCTTAGTTGCTCCAGGCATGTGGGATCTTCCTGGACCAGGGCTCGAACCCGTGTCCCCTGCATTGGCAGGTGGATTCTTAACCACTGCACCACCAGGGAAGTCCCCCGTTATAGCTTTACTGTGTCATTCTGCCCCAGGCTTTATGTGCTTCTGCCAAAACCTGCTATTCTTTGTTGCCTGAATAAGCCTCCAACTTTGCCATGTTATGGATTCTCTCTGGAATACCCCCACCTTATCACAGCTGACCTGTCAATGCCCTTTAAGCTTTCCAGCCTCAGCTCAAGTGTACCACCTCCTGGAAGTCTTCCCTCGTGATCCCTGCTGGCCAGTTGAGAAGTGCTGCCTCTGTCTCCTGTGCTCCCACACCATGGGCATCACCTTTGCAACTGTTAGCACATTAGCCTTGCATCAGAGCTTTACTGCGTATGCATCTTCTTCCTCCTCAAGATTATAAATTCCTTGAGGACAGGCCCAAGTCTTACTCAATAGTATAGCCCAGGCTGGGCCTTATACATTGTAAGTATTCACTTCAACCATCCGTTGGCCAACATCCTGCCTTAAATAGGCAGTATTTTTATCTTGAGAAATATCCACAAGGGGGCTGTATTTTTCACACTGATCCTGGAACTCAGCCAGGCTTAACTTGCCATATGCCCTAGCCTTTTTGTTGGGCCTGGATCCTTCTTTTCCAGTTCTCATTAGCCAACTTGCACAGTTTGAGTCAGCTTCCAGCCTCAAGGTAGGTCCTACAGGTGATTCAGAGAGGTACCACATTTGATCACCAGCTCTGGAAGTCCAGAGAGAATGGAGAAGAAATGTTGATATGGTTTAAGGGGTCCAATTCAAGGGAGCCCAGCCTGTGTACTGGGCTGTGTTAATCTGACTGAGTGCTGTGAGAATCCATCAGAAGGGGGAATGGATAAGGTAGGGTTACTTGGATGAGGAGGGACTGGCACTCAGAAGAGGAAGAAGGGCCAAGGAGAAGTAACTGAGAGTTGCTTTTCTAAGGTATGCTGAATTACCAACACCTCACCCTTATCCCAGTTCCTCACTCAAATGACTCTGTGATCCCAAGGAGATAGGAATTACAGGGTAAGAAGGGACCAGCCCTCATATTTTATGGAGGGGGAAATTGAGCTCTAGAGAGATTAAATAATTTGAATCTTTTTTTTTTTTTTTTTGGCGGTACGTGGGCCTCTCACTGTTGTGGCCTCTCCTGTTGCAGAGCACAGGCTCCGGATGCGCAGGCTCAGTGGCCATGGCTCACGGGCCCAGCCGCTCGCGGCATGTGGGATCTTCCTGAACTGGGGCACGAACCCGCGTCCCCTGCGCAGGCGGACTCTCAACCACTGCGCCACCAGGGAAGCCCAATAACTTGAATCTTTTACATGAGTTGGAGGTAGAGCCAGAACTAGAGCCCAGCTTTTCTTTTCTCAGTTGATATCCTGCTGCAAATTCCTCTTGAGCAGAGAATCCAATTTTGACTTCTTTGAGTGCCCTCAAAAATTGGGACATATTTCTTTGTGGGAAGACTAAGCTGGTTCACCATTGGATAAGGTATGTATTCTCTAGTTCTTCACCACAGTGCCACAGTGCCCACTGCTCCCTTTCACTCCTTGACTCTGAGGCCACGTATCAGTTGCCATTTATCATTAAGCTTGCAGTAATATTATTTCTTATAGTAGAGCCAAGAGCAAAGTGAGATATTTCTTGAACTCATGTCTATCACAAAAGGGAAAATGAAAGAAAGATGATGAATCATTTAGGATTAGATTTGGTCATATACAATAGAAAACTCAACTAACTGGCTTAAAGAAGAAATGTTTATTTCTCTCTTACAGAGAGCTGGGATATAGGCAGTCCAGGGCTGGTATGGAGACTCCACAATTATTAGGGGACTTGGACTTCTTTCTTTTTGCAACTATTTTATTGCTGGCTTCCATCCCCAGGATTGCCTCGTGGTCCTCATGACTGCTGGAACTTCAGTCATCACATTCAAATTCCAGGCAGGAAGAAAAGACTGAACAAAAGGGGCACATCTCCTGATTGTATCAGCTCCTTTTAAACATTTTCCCAGAAGTTCCACACAATAATTCTGCCTACAACTCATTGACCAAAACTTAGTCATATAGTCTTACTTGGTTGTCAAAAGAGGCTGGGAAATGTAGTGTTTTGGGGAATATTGCTTCCCCCTCCCTCAAATAAAATTGGAGTTCTATTACTAAGGAATAAGAGGAGAGTAAATTTTGGGTAAATAATGTGTAGTATCTACCAAAGATGAAGAGAGACACATATTTCAAGAAAAGTGGGAGAGAACGTATTTCTTTAGAAATAAATGTTTTAACCTGGTCTGCTTTATTTATTTACATAACCTTTCTGGCCTATGTCGGTGTTTGCCTTTGCAACCCCCCACTCCGGAGTGTCTAGTACTGTGCTATGCATGTAATAAACGTTTCTCCTCCACCTGCCCCTGCCCCTGGGGTCTGCATTGATTGGCTATGCCTGAGAATTGGTCTGACTCTCCATTAGCACCATTGCTGGTGGGTTGTTTTCTTTTGCTGTGGCCTCTGAAGTTGCTTTATTCCTGCGGGCATAAGATGTTCATACTACCCAAAACGTCTGTAGATTCAGTGCAATCCCTGTCAAGATTCCAATGGCATTTTTTACAGAAGTAGAAAAAACAATCCTAAAATTTATGCTCCCACAGGCAATCTCGCTGCCAATGATCTCTCCACTTCACGAGCAGGCAGACTACAGAAGGTCCTTCACAGCTATGTGCCTCAAGATGTCAGGGATAGGAATCGAGTTCGAGTCACATCATGGGATGGAAGGAAGTGGGGAGAACTGGAGGGGGACATCTATGACCGGGTGAGTGATTCCTGACCTGGGACATCCAGCTAGCCAAATCTGGCATCCCCATCCTGGCTCTAGGCCCTGAGGGGGTAAGATCTAGCCATATATATTTGAGCATGTACGGCTGACTGTGGACCTGGCCAACTCTCCATGGGTGATTTGGTGAAAACAGCCATCTGTAGAATTGTTAGCTCAGTTTAGATAACTGGCTACTATCTTCATTAGAGGCAATTAGCAAAAAGAGTTTTAACCTGTCTGACTGGAAAAAAAATTATTAGGCTTATTTTATTTTGCAACTCACTTGGTTGCACAGTAACCCTCATTAAATTAATATGAATAAGCTCATTTTATTTATTTTTGAATATTAATACAGTACATGGTACAAAATGTAGAAGGCACAGCATGGTATCCAGGGAAAAGTATGTTTCCCTCTTACTCCTGTCTCACAGCCATCTACTTCCTCTCCCTCCAGATGACTATTGTCTGTATTTTCTCCTGTTTCCTCTTAAAATATTTTCTTTGTGTATATACAAATATAAATGTGTATTTTAAATCTACAAACAATAAATGCTGGAGAGGGTGTGGAGAAAAGGGAACCCTCCCACACTGTTGGTGGGACTGTAAATTGGTGCAGCCACTATGGAGAACAGTACGGAGGTTCCTTAAAAAACTAAAAGTAAAAAAAAAAAAAAAAAAAAACTAAAAGTAGAACTACCATACGACGCAGCAATCCCACTGCTGGGCATATACCCTGAGAAAACCATAATTCAGAAAGAGTCATGTACCACAATGTTAATTGCAGCACTATTTACAATAGCCAGGACATGGAAGCAACCTAAGTGTCCATCGACAGGTGAATGGATAAAGAAGATGTGGCACATATATACAATGGAATATTACTCAGTCATGAAAAGAAACGAAATTGAGTTATTTGTAGTGAGGTGGATGGACCTAGAGTCTGTCATACAGTGTGAAGTAAGTCAGAAAGAGAAAAACAAATACCTTTTGCTAGAGAAAAACAAATACCGTATGCTAACTCATATATATGAAATCTGAAAATTAAAAAATGGTCCTGATGAACCTAGGGGCAAGACAGGAATAAAGACGCAGACATAGAGGATGGACTTGAGGACACGGGGAGGGGCAAGGGTAAGCTGAGACGAAGTGAGAGAGTAGCATTGGCATATATACACCACCAAATGTAAAATAGATACCTAGTGGGAAGCAGTTGCATCGCACAGGGAGATCAGCTCCGTGCTTTGTGACCACATGGAGGGGTGGGAGGGAGACACAAGAGGGAGGGGATATGGGGATATATGTATACATATAGCTGATTCACTTTGTTATACAGCAGAAACTAACACAACATTGTAAAGCAATTATACTCCAATAAAGATGTTAAAAAAAAAAAAGGAATGGTAGTATATTATGTTTACTATTCTGAACTTTATTTATTTAAATTTAATAATGTGCCTTGAAGTTCAAGCTTTTGTTTTTGTTTTTGGAGTATAATTGCTGGATAACAGTTTATATGTACTTAGGGTATTGACAGAGGTTACTAAATCACTCCCTATGGAGGCCAAATCAGTTTCATTTCTACTGGTAATGAATAAGAGTACTGTTTCCTCATATCCTGCCACCATTGATGTTGTCCAACTTTTTGTTTTTTGCCAAACTGAAGCATCTAATTTGCATTTTGTTATGAAGTTGAAAGTCATTTCATATATATTTTTTAATTTTAAAAATGTATTTATTTTATTTTATTTATTTTTGGCTGCATTTGTTGCTGTGTGCAGGTTTTTTCTCTAGTTGCGGAGATCCAAGCAGTATGGATCCTGGCGGAGTCCTGGCTCTATCACTTATCAGCCAGAGAAGTTTGGGCAAGTTAACCTTTCAGTTTAAGCTTTAGTTTCTTCATCTGTAAAATAAGGATAATAGTAGTGCCTATCACATAGGTGAAGATTAAATAAGAATGCATTTAGCATAGCTCCTGGTATATAGAAAGCATTTAATAATATTGTCATCATCACAATCCTTATTATATTATTTCCATTCATCGGTCCTAGCTATGCCTTTTAGAACAGTGAGCTGCCTCCCATTTCACATCAAAATGCTTCAGACATTTGAAAACAGCTTTAATGTCCTGAAGATGTCTTTGTTAATTTATTTGTTGAACAAATAGTTGTGCACACTATAACATAGTAACACATACTACGTGTTAGGCAAGGGTGAAGCACTTTAAATGCAAAGAAGAATACTATCTCAGGGCTCCATACACTCTTGGTAACTCTGTCTCTCCCCCAACTCTACCTGGCCATCAGCTGGAGTGCCAGAGCTCTGCATTTTCATGGCAAGATACCTACCTGCCTCCCCACTCACAGCTTTCTTTTTATAGGTGTTGCAGTTATACCTTTACCCATCTCTTTATATTTAGCCTTGTTAAATCACTTCCTTTTAGATATGTCTCATATATTGCATAGAGTTGGGTTTTGCTTTGTGAACGAATCTGTAAATTTTATTCTTTTAAAACAATTGTCACGATATATTTGGTTTTGGCTCTGTCAAATTATTTACTGTGTTTGTTTTACTTTATTTAGGAAGGTTTATATATATATATATATTTTTTTTAATTATTTAATTAATTATTTTTGGCTGCATTGGGTCTTCGTTGCTGTGCACAAGCTTTCTCTAGTTGGTGCGAGTGGGGGCTACTCTTGGTTGCGGTGCGCAGACCTCTCATTGCGGTGGCTTCTCTTGTTGCGGAGCACGGGCTCTAGGCACATGGGCTTCAGTAGTTGTGGCTCACGAGCTCTAGAGCGCAGGCTCAGTAGCTGTGGCGCATGGGCTTAGTTGCTCTGTGGCATGTAGGATCTTCCCAGATTAGGGTTCGAACCCATGTCCCTTGCATTGGCAGGTGGATTCTTAACCACTGTGCCACCAGGGAAGTCCCAGGAAGGTTTATATTTTAATTCTACATTAGATAATTTCAATATGAAAACTCTTTGGGGGTTTAATTCTACTGGTGGTTGTTTCTGCTAACACTTGCTCAAGGAAGCTTGTTTCCCTTTAAAATTTTTTTTTTGTTTTTTGTGGTATGCGGGCCTCTCACTGTTGTGGCCTCTCCCATTGCGTTGCAGAGCACAGGCTCCGGATGCGCAGGCTCAGCGACCATGGCTCACAGGCCCAGCCGCTCTGCGGCATGTGGGATCTTCCCAGACCGGGGCACGAACCCGTGTCCCCTGCATTGGCAGGCGGACTCTCAACCACTGCGCCACCAGGGAAGCCCTCCCTTTAAATTTTGTGGTCATTTTTATCACCTTTCATAATTTTCTAACAATTTTTCTGTTGGAGTATAACAGAAGTGATCAAATCATCAATATACTGCTTAAAGAATGATCTTATAGTGAAATATATTATTACTACCCTTTCAAGAAGTATGATACTACCAGCATCCCAGAAACTCTCTTATGCCCCTTTCTGTCTTCCTAGAGGTGATCACTATTCTGACTTCTAAAACCATGGATGTACTTCATATAAATGTAATCATATACTATGTACTCTTGTCTGACTTTTTTCTCTCATTATGTTTGTGAGATTCATCCATGTTGTTGCCCCTGGCAGTGGTTTATTCATTGTTGTTGCTGTATTATATATTATGGTGTATATATATACAGAATTTATAGTCTATTCTATTCGTAAGAGACATTTGAGTCACTTCCAGTTTGGGGCTATTACAAACAACACTGCTGTGATCATTCCTGTAAATGTGTTTTGTTGCACTATGTACACATTTCTGTTGAATTTCTGAGTCATACAGTATGTATATGTTCAGTTTTAGTCACTACTGTCAAAGTTTTCCAAGTGATTGTGCGAGTTTACATTCCTACCTACAGTGCATGAAAATTCCTGGTGTTCCACAACCTTATCAACATATACTATTTTGGGACTTCCCTGGTGGTCCAGTGGTTAAGACTCTGTGCTTCCGCTGCAGGGGGCACGGGTTTGATCTCTGGTCGGGAAACTAATATCCTGTGTCCCGCATGCTGTGTGATGCGGCCAAAAAAAATATATGTGTGTGTGTGTGTGTGTGTGTGTGTGTGTATATACACTATTTTTTCCTCACTTTAGCCATTTTGATGGGCGTATAATGGTATTTGCATTGTGATGTTAATTTTTGTTTCACTGATGACTAATGAGTTTGGACACCTTTTCATGTGTTGATTGGCTATTTTTTTTTGAAGTGAGATTTCAAGTCTTTTGCCTGTTTTTCCTATTATCTGTCTCTTTTTAATGTGTCTGTCTATTTTTATTTATTTACTTCTAAATTTTATTTACTTTTTATTTTTTATTTTATTTATTTATTTGGCCGCACCATGGGGCTTGTGGAATCTTAGTTCCCTGACCAGGGTTTGAACCCATTCCCTCACATTCCCTCAGCAGTGGAAGTGTGGAGTCCTAACCACCGGACCACCAGGGAATTCCCTGTTTGTCTTTAAGGATTTACTTCTTATTTATTTATTTATTTTTGGTTGCGTCGGGTCTCAGTTGCAGCACGCAGGATCTTTCATTGTGGCACATGGGCTCTTCGTTGAGGCATGCGGGCTTCTCTCTAGTTGTTGCACGTGGGCTCCAGAGCTCGCGGGCTCAGTAGTTGTGGCGTGGGCTCCAGAGCGTGTGGTCCCTGTAGTTGCAGCACACGGGCTCTAGCTGTGGTGCACGGGCTTAGTTGCTCCATGGCATGTGGGATCTTAGTTCCCTGACCAGGGATTGAACCTGTGTTGCCTGCATTGGAAGGTGGACTCTTAACCACTGGACTACCAGGGAAGTCCCCTTGTTTGTCTCTTTTTAATGTGTGAGTGTTCCTTTATGTATTCTGGATATGAGTCCTTTATATATATGTATTATAAATATCTTCTTCCGCTCTGTAACTTATCTTTTCACCCTCTTAGGATGAAACAGAAGTTCTTAATGTAGTCTAATTTGTCACAATGGTTAATGCTTTTGGGTCTTATTTTTTTTTAATTTATTTTATTGAAGTATAGTTGATTTACAGTGTTGTGTTAATTTCTGCTGTACAGCACAGTGATTCAGTTATACAAATATATATACAGTCTTTTTCACATTCTTTTCCATTATAGCTTATCACAGGATATTGAATATAGTTTCCTGGGTTATTTCTATATATAATAGTTTGCGCCTGCTAATCCCAAACTCCCAATCCATCCCTCCCCCAACCCCTCTCCCCTTTGGCAACCACAAGTCTGTCCTCTATGTCTGTGAATCTGTTTCTATTTTGTATATAAGTTCATTTGTGTCATATTTTAGATTCCACATATAAGTGATATCATATGGTATTTGTCTTTCTCTTTCTGACTTACTTCACTTAGTATGATAATCTTTAGGTCCATCCATGTTGCTGCAAATGGCATTATTTCATTCTTTTTTGTGGCTGAATAGTATACTATTATATATGTGTACCACATCTTCTTTATCCATTCATGTGTCAGTGGACATTTAAGTTGTTTCCTTGTCTTGGCTATTGTGAATAGTGCTGCTAGGAACATAGGGGTGCATGTATCTCTTTGAATTATAGTTTTGTCTGGATATATGCCCAGGAGTGGGATAGCTGGATCATACGGCAACTCTATTTTAGTTTTTTGAGGAACCTCTGTACTGTTTTCTGTAATGGCTGTACCAATTTACATTCCCACCAACAGTGTAGGAGGGTTCCCTTTTCTTCACATTAGGTCTTATTTAAGATACCTTTGCCTACCCTAAGGTAATAAAGATATTCTAGTACTGCCTTCTAGAAACATCTTTTTTGTGGTACACGGACCTCTCACTGTTGTGGCCTCTCCCGTTGCGGAGCACAGGCTCCGGACGTGCAGGCTCAGCGGCCATGGCTCACGGGCCCAGCTGCTCCACGGCATGTGGGATCTTCCTGGACCGGGGCACGAACCCATGTTCCCTGCATTGGCAGGCGGACTCTCAACCACTGTGCCACCAGGGAAGCCCTAGAGACATTTTTGTTTTACCTTTGTCACTTAGATTTACAGTCCAGTTGGAACTGATTTTTATGTGTAGTGAACAAAGTTAGGATACTAAAAATGGTATTTAGTTGACCCAGTATCAATTATTGAAGAGATTATTCATTTTCCACAGCTCTGCCTTGTCACCTTTGTCATAAATCAAGTATCCATATATATGTGGGTTTGTTTCTGGACTCTGTTCTGTTCTATTGGCCTATTTATCTTTCTTTTCAAGAAACTATACTGTCTTCATTGCTGTGGCTTTATAATAAGTCTTTAATATCTGGTATACTAAATCCTCTAACTTTATCTTTGAATTTCTCTTGGCTCTTCTTGGTTCTTTTGTATTTTCATAAATTTTGTCAATTTACACAACAAGACTTTCAGGGCTTTTGCCAGGAATTACATTGAGTCTAAAAACCATATTTGAAAGATAATTTCACTGGACATAGAATTCTACATTGGTAATTGTTTCCTTTTAGCATTTTGAAGGTCTTGTTTTTTTATTTTTTTAAATATTTATTTATTTATTTGGCTGCACTGGGTCTTAGTTGAGGCACGTGGGATATTTGTTGTGGTGTGCGGAATCTTTAGTTGCAGCATATGGGATCTAGTTCCCTGACCAGGGATTGAACCTGGGCCCCCTGCATTGGGAGCATGGAGTCTTAGCCACTGGACCACCAGGGAAGTCCCTGAAGATCTTATTTATTTTGCTATTCATTGTTTCTGTTGAGAAGTCAACTATAAGTCTTATTAAAACTTCTTGAGGGGAATTTCCTGGCAGTCCAGTGTTTAGAACTCAGTGCTTTCACTGCCGGGGCCTGGGTTCAGTCCTTGGTCAGAGAAATAAAATCCCACAAGCCATGAGGCATGCCCCCCCCCCAAAAAAAAAAAAAACTCCTTTAAAGGTGGTGTGTATATCTCCTGCCTGGGGTTCATAGTGCTTCCTGAATCTGTGGTTTGATTTTCTCATCAGTTTTAGAAAATTCTCAGTCATTATCTCTTCATATAATTTTCTGTTTCATTTTTTTCTCATAATTTTGGGACTTTAATTACATGTATGTTAGGCTTTTTCATCATGTCCCATATAAGTTTTATATTCTTTCCTGTATTTCTCTTTTTTCCATCATGATTCAATCTGGATGTCGTGTTTGACCTGATTCACCAGTCCTTTCTTACCTGTGTCTAATAAGCTGTTAAATACATCTGTTGAGGTCTTTTTAAAAATTGAGAAATAATTGACATACATGTTAATATTGTATTAGTTTTAGGTGTACAACATAATGATTTGATATACGTATATATTGTGAGATGATTATCACAATAAGTTTAGTTAATTAACATTTATCACCACACATAGTTAACAAATTTTTTTCTTTTTTTTTGGCTGCCATGCAGCCTGTGGGATCTTAGTTCCCTGACCAGGGATTGAACCTGTGCCCCCTGCAATGGAAGCGTGCAGTCTTAACCACTGGACCACCAGGGAAGTCCCACAAATTTTTTTCTTATCATGAGAACCTTTTTTTTTGGCTGCACCACGCAGCTTGTGGGATCTCAGTTCCCTGACCAGGGACTGAACCTGGGCTATAGCGTGAAAGCTCAGAATCCTAACCAATAGGCCACCAGGGAACTTCTGAGAACTTTTAAAATCTGCTCTCTTAGGAACTTTCAAATATATAATACAGTATTGCTAATTATAGTGATCATGTTGTACATTATATCCCCAGGACTTATTTGTTTTATAACTGGAAGTTTGTACCTTTTAATCACCTTCACCCATTGTGCCCACCTTCCACTCCCTGCCTCAGGTAACCACTACTCTGTTCTCTGTATCTACTAGCTCTTTCTTTCTTTCTTTTTTTTTTTTTACATTTTGCATATAAGTGAGATCATGCAGTATTTGTCTTTCTCTGTCTGACTTATTTCACTTAGCATAATGCCCTCAAGGTCCATCCATATTGTCTCAAATGGAAGAATTTCCTTCTCTTTTATGGCTCAGTAATATTCCGTTGTATATATATTCCACATTTTCTTTATTTATTCATCTGTTGATGGGCACTTAGGTTGTTTCCATGTCTTGGCTATTGTAAATAATGGTGCAGTGATCGTGGGGGTGCAGATATCTTTTCAAAGTAAAGTTTTTGTTATCTTCAGGTAAATACCTAGAAGTAGAATTTCTGGATGATATGATAGTTCTATTTTTAATTTTTTGAGGAACCACCATACTGTTGTCCATAGTGGCTGCAGTAACTTATATTCTCACTGCATCTATTGAGTTCTTGATTTCAGTTATTATATTTTCCAGTTTTAGAATTTCCAGCTGATTATTTAAAAAAAATTCTAGTTCTGTAGAAATTAGAAATGATAAAATTTTATGTCTTTTCATCTAACTTCTTGAACATACGCATGATTTTTTCAAATACTATGATAATTCTAGTATTTGGATCTCATGGGTCAGCTTCTATGATCTGTTTTTTCTCTTGGTTTTTGGTCATTTGGTTTTATCTCCTGGTATTAGTGATTTTTTTGTTAGAATGCCAGACATTTTTTGTGAAGAATTGCAGGGATAATCTGAGGCTCTAGATATCTTCCTCTGGAAAGGATTTGATTTTCCTAAGGCTGACAGTTAACATCAGAGCAGATCATCTTAATTCAGCCAGAAATTAGGCTGATTCAAAGCTGGAGTTTGTGAGGGCTGTTCTTTTTCCAGTTTACCTTTATACGTAGGGTATTTAATTTCAGCTCTCTAGCTCAAGGCATGAGGTGTTTCTTTACTAGGACCCTCTACTCCTTGGTGTAGACTCTGAACTCCAGTTTTTGTCCCCACAGTTCTATAAGACTGCTGAAAGTTCTGTTCATCTTCTCAACCCCTTATTTGTCACAGTAGAGCTGAATGCTTCTGGCTTACCTACCTGTACTTTATCCTCTCTAGGATCTTAGCCCCTCAGTTCTTGGTTCTTTAGTAGATCTCTAATGATTTCAGATAGATATTTTAAATATTTTGTCAAGCATTTCTAATTGTTCCACCAGGAGCATTGGTTTACAAGCTATTCTGCTTTTACTAGAAGTGTAAAGCCTGATTTTGTTTATTGTCAGCTTATGATCATTGCCTAGTTAATTAAAAGAGCCCTGGTGGGCTTCCCTGGTTGCGCAGTGGTTGAGAGTCCGCCTGCCGATGCAGGGGACACGGGTTCGTGCCCTGGTCCGGGAAGATCCCACATGCCACGGAGCGACTGGGCCTGTGAGCCATGGCCGCTGAGCCTGCGCGTCCGGAGCCTGTGCTCTGCAACGGGAGAGGCCACAGCAGTGAGAGGCCCGCGTACCGCAAAAAAAAAAAAAAAAAAAAAAAGATAGGTGTTTGGAAGATTGCTCAATCCAGGACCATTTATTGCTCTACAGGGAATTTTCTGGATCATGCAGGCATCATGAGTTTGAACCTCCTATCTGAGTGGTTACAAATTCTCAGGGAGACTTTTTTTTCTTTTTGCCTGGAGTTAAAGCCAAAACAGACAAGTTCTCTTGTCTTCCATTGTGTCTGATTTTTCTTTTTTTGGCTGTGCCACGTGGCATGTGGGATCTTAGTTCCCCATCCAGGGATTGAACCTGTGCCCCCTGCATTGGACGCACAGAGTCTTAACCACTGGACTGCCAGGGAAGTCCCATTGTGGCTGATTTTTCCCCCCTAGTTCATACTTTGATTGAGCATGTAGCCCTTTAAGGATTTTGACTTTTCTGTGGATTTCCATTCCAATTCTGTACCTCAAGTGCCCAGTTTTCTGCCCTCCAAGGGTTTGGGTTACTAGGGATTGATAAAAGATAGAAGGCACCTCCAATGGGCACATGAAAAGATGATCAACATTGCTAATTATTGGAGAAATGCAAATGAAAACTACAACGTGGGGACTTCCCTGGTGGCACAGTGGTTAAGAATCTGCCTGCTGGGACTTCCCTGGTGGTGCAGTGGTTAAGAATCCACCTGCCAATGCAGGGGACACGGGTTCAAGCCCCGGTCCAGGAAGATCCCACATGCCGCAGAGCAACTAAGCCCGTGTACCACAACTACTGAGCCTGTTCTCTAGAGCCCGCGAGCCACAACTACTGAGGCTGTGTGCCGCAACTACTGAAACCCGTGTGCCTAGAGCCCGTGCTCTGCAACAAGAGAAGCCACGGCAGTGAGGCAGTGAGAAGCCCACACACCTCAATGAAGAGCAGCCCCCACTCACTGCAACTAGAGAAAGCCTGCGTGCAGCAATGAAGACCCAACGCAGCCAAAGATAGATAGATAAATAAATAGAAAGAATCCGCCTGCCAATGCAGGGGACATGGGTTCAATCCCTGGTCCAGGAAGATCCCACATGCCATGGAGCAACTAAGCCTGTGTGCCACAACTACTGAGCCTGCGCTCTAGAGCCTGCGAGTCACAACTACTGAGCCTGTGTGCCACAACTACTGAAGCCTGCACGCCTAGCACCTGTGCTCTGCAACAAAGAAGCCACCACAATGAGAAGCCCGTGCGGCGCAATGAAGAGCAGCCCCCACTTGCTGCAGCTAGAGAAAGCCCACGCACAGCAGTGAAGACCCAATGCAGCCAAAAATAAAAAATAAAAAAAAATACTACAATGTGGTATCACCTCACATCAGTCAGAATGGCATTCATCAAAAAGTCTATAAATAATAAACACTGGAGAGGGTGTGGAGAAAAGAGAACCCTCCTACACGGTTGGTGGGAATGTAAATTGGTGCAGCCACTATGGAAAATGGTATGGAGGTTTCTCAGAAAACTAAAAATAGAGTTGCCATATGATGCAGCTATCCCACTCCTTGACATATGTCCAGACAAAACTATAATTCAAAGAGATACATGCACCCCCATGTTCATAGCAGTATTATTTACAAGGGCCAAGACTTGGAAGCAATCTAAATGTCTATTGACAGATGAATGGATAAAGAAGATGCAGTACATATATACAGTGGAATACTACTCAGCCACAAAAAAATGAAATAATGCCTTTTGCAGCAACATGGATGGACCTAGAGATTATCATACTAAATAAAGTAAGTCAGACAGAGACAGACAAATATCACAGATCACTTACATGTGGAACCTAAAAAAAAGATACAAATGAACTTACTTACAAAACAGAAACAGACTCACAGACATAGAAGACAAACTTATGGTTACCAGAGGGGAAGGGGGGAGGGATAAATTAGGAGTTTTAGGATTAGCAGGTACAAACTACTGTATATAAAACAGATAAACAACAAGGTCCTGGGAGTTCCCTGGTGGCCTAGCGGGAAGTGTGCTATAGGGAATATAGTTCCCTATAGCACAGGGAACTGTATTCAGTATCTTGTAATAAAGTACAAAGAAAAGAATCTGAAAAATAATATATATAATATATACGTGTAAATATATATATTTACTGAATCACTTCACTATATACCGGAAACTAATACAACATTGTAAGTGAACTATACTTCAATTAAAAAAGATAAAAAAAATAGAAGGCATCGACTTCAGCTCTGGAATCCCTCCCTGGATTTGTGCTCCTGGTTTTTCTTTGGCTTCTGAGGATTTCTCTAATTTTCTATGAGCTATGCATTTAAAAGTATTAAAAAATATATATATAAATATATATATATATATATATTTTTTTTTTTTTTTTCTGGTACGCGGGCCTCTCACTGTTGTGGCCTCTCCCGTTGCGGAGCACAGGCTCCAGACACGCAGGCTCAGCGGCCATGGCTCACGGGCCCAGCCGCTCCGCGGCATGCGGGATCTTCCCGGACTGGGGCACGAACCCACGTCCCCTGCATCGGCAGGCGGACTCTCAACCACTGCGCCACCAGGGAAGCCCTTAAAAATATATTTTATGTTTAGATATTTTGTATCACAAGGGTTTCAAGATATCTAGTTTACTACGTTCCTGGAAACAGAAGGTATTAATTTCTTCTATCGTGTGGTTTCTAAACATCCCAGTGGCCCTTCTCTGAGCATTCCTATGCCCTTCTCTGAGCATTCCTATTTAGTTAATGTCTATTTTTCCTGTGGACGCTAGCCGCATCACGTTTCTTGAGATACGACCTGACCAGAATACAAGGTAGTCATTATTTCTCTTACTCTGTATACACCGTATCAATTCATTCAGCCTTGGAGTACAGCAGGATATTGAACACTGGGTCATTACTAATTTACTCGGAATTTCTGCTTGACTGAAAATTTGTAGATCTTTTCCACAGATGATTTTACTTCTTCTTTTAAATAAATTTAATTTATTTTTTAGCTGCACTGGGTCTTCATTGCTGCACGCGGGCTTTCTCTAGTTGCGGCAAGCGGCGGCTACTCTTCATTGCGATGCACATGCTTCTTATTGCGGTGTCTTCTCTTATTGTAGAGCACGTGCTCTAGGCATGCGGGCTTCAGTAGTTGTGGCTCACAGGCTCTAGAGCGCAGGCTCAGTAGTTGTGGCGCACAGGCTTAGTTGCTCTGCGGCATGTGGGATCTTCCCAGACCAGGGCTGGAACGCATGTCCCCTGCACTGGCAGGTGGATTCTTATCTACTGCACCACTAGGGAAGTCCTGATTTTACTTTTTGAAATGTAAATACAGGACTGTTTTTTTGGGGGGATGGGTAGGTTTTTTGTTTTTGTTTTTTGGTCTTTAGTGCCCATCGCAGAGTGGGCTCTTAGTAAATAAATGAATAACTTTATTTATTTATTTATTTTTGGCCACATTGCGCAGCTTGTGGGATCTTTGTTCCCTGATCAGGCATTGAACCCAGGCCCTCAGCAGTGAAAGCGTGGAGTCCTAACCACTGGACCACTGAGGAATTCCTCAATGAATGAATGACTTTCCATCTCTCACTTTAAAACTTTTCCATATTGGATATGACATTGTTTTAGCATAAGATAATTTTGAATCCTGATCCTGTTATTCAATATATTAGCTACCCTTTGGGTATTATATCATCTGTAAATTGGATGTTTTCATTCAAATAGCTAGGGACAGAGTCAAGGACAGAGACCTGAAGCACTGAAGATTTCTTTTTAGGTTGATATCAATTACTTAATTCAGTTTTTTGTATGTTGGTTTTCGTTTTTTGCCCAGTCATGAGTATACTTAGATGTACTATTTTCCCACTGATTATTTCACAATTGTCCACCAGGTTAAAGTGAGAAGCTTTGTCAGACGCTCTGCAGTGGGGGGATGGGCTAGGGGAGCACTCTTCAGAACCCTCCAGGTTAGGGGCCTAAAACACCCCTGGCCTGAGGAAGAGGAGCCTGTAAGGAGCCCTAATACTTTACCCTTTAACACTCCTGGGCAGGTGCTGGTGGATGTGCCCTGTACAGCAGACCGCCACTCCCTTCATGAGGAGGAGAACAACATCTTTAAGCGTTCAAGGAAGAAGGAGCGGCAGATGTTGCCTATGTTGCAGGTGCAGCTTCTTGCGTGAGTAATAGATTTACAGAAACTCAGGACTTTGGGCCAGAGTGCTGTGGTGGGGTCTGGTCACCTGGGGAGCTTGGGGGCTAGAAGCTGTTGCCAAGACCATTACCCGTAGAAGGGTCTTCTGGCTGGGAATCTGCCTGGAGGAGACAATCATCATTGGATGGTCTTTCTCTGGGACATAAAGACTCTATGTGGAGATTGGTTCAAGATGGCGTAGAAGGATGTGCGCTCACTCCCTCTTGTGAGAGCACTGGAATCACAGCTAACTGATGAACAGTCATCAACAGGAAGACACTGGAACTCAACAAAAGAGATACCCCACATCCAAAGACAAAGGAGAAGCCACAATGAGATGGTAAGTGGGGCGCAATCACAATAACATCAAATCCCATAACCGCTGGGTGAGTGACTCACAAACTGGAGTGAAGGTTCTGAGCCCTACGTCAGGCTTCCCAACCTGCGGATCTGGCAGTGGGAGGAGGAATTCCTAGAGAATCAGACTTTGAAGGCTAGTGGGATTTGATTGCAGGACTTTGACAGGACTGGGGGAAACAGACTCCACTCTTGGAGGACACACACAAAGTATTGTGCGTATCAGGACCCAGGGAGAAGGAGCAGTGACCCCATAGGAGACTGAACCAGACCTACCCTGCTAGTGTTGGAGGGTCTCCTGCAGAAGCAGCAGGGACAAGGACACTGGCAGCAGAGCTTCTGGGATGTACTCCTTGGCATGAGCCCTCCAGGAGCCCACCATTAGCCCCACCAAAGAGCCTCTAGGCTCCAGTGCTTATCACCTCAGGCCAAACAACAAACAGGGAGGGAGCTCAGCCCCACCCATCAGCAGGCAAGCCGATTAAAGTTTTACTGAGCTCTGCCCACCAGAGCAACACCCAGCTCTACCCACCACCAATCCTTCCCATCAGAAAGCTTGCACAAGCCTCTTAGATAGCCTCATCTGCCAGAGGGCAGACAGCAGAAGCAGGAAGAACTACAGTCCTGCAGCCTGTGGAACAAAAACCACATTCACAGAAACATAGACAAAATGAAAAGGTAGAGGACTATGTACCAGATGAAGGAACAAGATAAAATCCCAGAAAAACAACTAAATGAAGTAGAGATAAACAACCTTCCAGAAAAAGAATTCAGAATAATGATAGTGAAGATAATCCAGGACCTCAGAAAAAGAATGGAGGCAAAGATTGAGAAGATGCAAGAAATGTTTAATAAAGACCTAGAAGAATTAAAGAACAAACAAACAGAGGTGAACAATACAATAACTGAAATGAAAAATACACTAGAAGAAATCAATAGCAGAATAACTGAGGCAGAAGAACAGATAAGTGATCTGGAAGACAGAATGGTGGAATTCACTACCACAGAACATGATAAAGAAAAAAGAATGATAAGAAACGAAGACAGCCTAAGAGACCTCTGGGACAACATTAAACGCACCAACATTCACATTATAGGGGTCCCAGAAGGAGTAGAGAGAGACAAAGGACCTGAGAAAATATTTGAAGAGATTATAGTTGAAAAATTCCCTAACATGGGAAAGGAAATAGCCACCCAAGTGCAGGTAGAGCAGAGAGTCCCAGGCAGGATAAACCCAAGGGGAAACATGCTGAGATACATAGTAATCAAATTGACAAAAATTAAAGACAAAGAAAAATTATTGAAAGCAACAAGGGAAAAATGACAAATAACATACAAGGGAACTCCCATAAGGTTAACAGCTAATTTCTAAGGAGAAACTCTACAAGCCTGAAGGGAGTGGCATGATATATTTAAAGTGATGAAAGGGAAGAACCTACAACCAAGATTACTCTACCTGGCAAGGATCTCATTCAGATTCGATGGAGAAATCAAACGCTTTCCAGACAAGCAAAAGCTAAGAGAATTCAGCACCACCAAACCAGCTGTACAACAAATGCTAAAGAAACTTCTCTAAGTGGGAGATACAGGAGAAGAAAAGGACCTACAAGAACAAACCCAGAATAATAAAGAAAATGGTAATAGGAACATTCATATCGATAATTACCTTAAATGTGAATGGATTAAATGCTCCAACCAAAAGACACAGGCTCACTGAATGGATACAAAGACAAGACCCACATATGTGCTGTCTACAAGAGACCCACTTCAGACCTAGGGACACATACAGATTGAAAGTGAGGGGATGGAAAAAGATATTCCATGCAAATGGAAATCAAAAGAAAGCTGGAGTAGCAATACTCATATGAGATAAAATAGACTTTAAAATAAAGAATGTTATAAGAGACAAGGAATGACACTACATAATGATCAAGGGATCAATCCAAGAGGATGATATAACAATTATAAATATATATGCACCCAACCTAGGAGCACCTCAATACATAAGGCAAGTGCTAACAGCTATAAAAGATGAAATCAACAGTAACACAATAATAGTGAGGGACTTTAACACCTCACTTACACCAATGGACAGATCATCCAGACAGAAAATTAATAAGGAAACACAAGCTTTAAATGACACAGTAGACCAGATAGATTTAATTGATATTTATAGGACACTCCATCCATAAACAGCAGATTACACTTTCTTCTCAAGTGCACACGGAACATTCTCCATGATAGATGACATCTTGGGTCACAAATCAAGCCTTGGTAAATTTAAGAAAATTGAATCAAGCATCTTTTCCAACCACAGCGCTATGAGATTAGAAATAAATTACAGGGAAAAAACCGTAAAAAACACAAACACATGGAGGCTAAACAATATGTTACTAAATAACCAAGAGATCACTGAAGAAATCAAAGAGGAAATAAAAAAATACCTAGAGACAAATGACAATGAAAACATGACGATCCAAACCTGTGGGATGCAGCAAAAGCAGTTCTAAGAAGGAAGTTTGTAGCAGCACAATCCTACCTCAAGAAACAAGAAAAGTCTCAAATAAACAATCTAACCTTACACCTAAAGGAACTAGAGAAAGAAGAACAAACAAAACCCAAGGTTAGTAGAAGGAAAGAAATCATGAAGATCAGAGCAGAAATAAATGAAATAGAAACAAAACAATAGCAAAGATCAATAAAACTAAAAGCTGGTTTTTTGAGAAGATAAACAAAATTGATAAACCATTAGCCAGACTCATCAAGAAAAAGAGGGAGAGGACTCAAATCAATAAAATTAGAAATGAAAAAGGAGAAGTTACAACAGACACTGCAGAAATACAAAGCATCCTAAGAGACTACTACAAGCAACTCTATGCCAATAAAATGGACAACCTGGAAGAAATGGACAAATTCTTAGGAAGGTATAACCTTCCAAGACTGAACCATGAAGGAATAGAAAAACATGAACAGACCAATCACAAGTAATGAAATTGAAACTGTGATTAAAAATCCTCCAACAGGGACTTCCCTGGTGGTGCAGTGGTTAAGAATCTGCCTGCCAATGCAGGGGACATGAGTTGGTCTGGGAAGATCCCACATGCTGTGGAGCAACTAAGCCCGTGCACCGTAACTACTGAGCCTGCACTCTAGAGCCCACGAGCCACAGCTACTGAGCCTGTGTGCCACAACTACTGAAGCCTACGCGCCTAAAGCCTGTGCTCTCCAACAAGAGAAGCCACCATAATGAGAAGCCTGTGAACCGCAATGAAGAGTAGCCCCCACTTGCCGCAACTAGAGAAAGCCCATGCGCAGCAACGAAGACCCAATGCAGCCAAAAAAATAAATAAAATAAATAAATTAAAAAAAAATAACAAACAAAAGTCCAGGACCAGATGGCTTCACAGGTGAATTCTATCAAACATTTAGAGAAGAGCTAACAGCTATCCTTCTCAAAGTCTTCCAAAAAATTGCAGAGGAAGGAACACTCCCAAACTCATTCTACAAGGCCACAATTACCCTGATACCAAAACCAGACAAAGATACTACAAAAAAAGAAAATTACAGACCAATATCACTGATGAATATAGATGCAAAAATCCTCAACAAAATGCTAGCAAACAGAATCCAACAACACATTAAAAGGATCATACACCATGATCAAGTGGGATTTATCCCAGGGATGCAAGGATTCTTCAATATATGCAAATCGATCAATGTGATACACCATATTAACAAATTGAAGAAGAAAAACCATATGATCATCTCCATAGATGCAGTTAAAGCTTTTGACAAAATTCAACACCCATTTATGATAAAAACTGTCCAGAAAGTGGGCATAGAGGGAACCTTCTTCAACATAATAAAGGCCATGTACCACAAACCCACAACAAACATCATTCTCAACGGTGAAAAACTGAAAGCCTTTCCACTAAGATCAGGAACAAGACAAGGATGTCCACTCTCACCATTATTATTCAACATAGTTTTGGAAGTCCTAGCCACAGCAATCAGAGAAGAAAAAGAAATAAAGGAATACAAATTGGAAAAGAAGAAGTAAAACTGTCACTGTTTGCAGATGACATGATACTATACATAGATCATCCTAAAGATGTCACCAGAAAACTACTAGAGCTAATCAATGAATTTGGTAAAGTTGCAGGATACAAAATTAATGCACAGAAATCTCTTGCATTCCTATACACTAACAACGAAAGATCAGAAGGAGAAATTAAGGAGACAATCCCATTCACCATTGCAACAAAAAGAATAAAATACCCAGGAATAAACCTACCTAAGGAGGTAAAAGACCTGTACTCAGAAAACTATAAGACACTGATGAAAGAAACCAAAGATGACACAGGGAGAGATACACCATGTTCTTGGATTGGAAGAGTCAATATTGTGAAAATGACTATACTACCGAAAGCAATCTACAGATTCAATGCAATCCCTATCAAATTACCAATGGCATTTTTTACAGAACTAGAACAAAAAAATCTTAAAATTTGTATGGAGACACAAAAGACCCTGAATAGCCAAAGCAATCTTTTTTCTTGAGGGAAAAAAGCGGAGCTGGAGGAACCAGACTCCCTGACTCCAGACTATAGTACAAAGCTACAGTAATCAAGAGAATATGGTACTGGCATAAAAGCAGAAATATAGATCAGTGGAATAGTATAGAAAGCCCAGAGATAAACCCACGCACCTCTGGTCAACTAATCTATGACAAAGGAGGCAAGGATATACAATGGAGAAAAGACAGTGTCTTCAATAAGTGGTGCTGGGAAAACTGGACAGCTACATGGAAAAGAATGAAATTAGAACACTCCCTAATACCATACACAAAAATAAACTCAAAATCAATTAAAGACTTAAGTGTAAGGCCAGACCCTATAAAACTCTTAGAGGGAAACATAGGAAGAACACTCTTTGACATAAATCACAGCAAGATCTTTTTTGACCCACCTCCTAGAGTAATGAAAATAAAACCAAAAATAAACAAATGGGACCTAATGAAACTTAAAAGCTTTTGCACAGCAAAGGAAACTATAAACAAAACGAAAAGACAGCCCTCAGAATGGGAGAAAATATTTGCAAATGAATAAACAGACAAAGGATTAATCTCCAAAATATATAAACAGCTCATGCAGTTCAATGTTAGAAAAACAACCTAATCAAAAAATGGGCAGAAGACCTAAATAGACATTTCTTCAAAGAAGACATACAGATGGCCAAGAGACACATGAAAAGCTGCTCCACATCACTAATAATTAGAGAAATGCAAATCAAAACTACAGTGAGGTATCACCTCACACCGGTCAGAATGGGCATCGTTAGAAAATCTACAAACAGCAAATGCTGGAGAGGATGTGGAGAAAAGGGAACCCTCTTGCACTGTTGGTGGGAATGTAAACTGATACAGCCACTATGGAGAACAGTATGGACGTTCATTAAAAAACTAAAAATAGAATTACCGTATGACCCAGCAATCCCACTTCTGGGCATATACCCAGAGAAAAACCATAATTCAAAAAGACACATGCACCCCAGTGTTCATTGCAGCACTATTTACAATAGCCAGGTCATGGAAGCAACCTAAATGCTGACAGATGAATGGATAAAGAAGATGTGATACATATATATACAATGGAGTATTAGCCATAAAAAGGATCGAAATTGGGTCATTTGTAGAGACATAGATGGACCTAGAGACTGTCATACAGAGTGAAGTAAGTCAGAAAGAGAAAAACAATATATGAGTATATTAACTCATATGTGTGGAATCTAGAAAAATGGCACAGGTGAACTGGTTTGCAAGGCAGAAATAGAGACACAGATGTAGAGAACAAACGTATGGACACCAAGTGGGGAAAGCGACGGGGAGGGTGGTGGTAGTGATGGAATGAATTGGGAGACTGGGATTGACATATATACGCTAATATGTATAAAATAGATAACTAATAAGAACCTTCTGTATAAAAAATAAATAAATAAAATTCAAAAAAAAAAAGACTGTGTGGTAGGACATGCATAGCAGGATGGGCTGCACAGATTCACTTTTACCTCTATGCTAGTCCCCATGTCAGTGAGTAGCACAATTTTGAAAAATAATTTCTGAGGTTAAGGCTCTGTAGAGCTGGGGTAGGGACTCAGTCCATGGGCAGCATCAGGGTTTGGTTTACAACCAGAGTCAAAGATCAGGGGACCATTTCAAAAGGACTTTTGGAGGAGAGCCCATGGAGTAAGGTTGGGTTGCTCTCAGCTTTGAGAACAACTTTCAGGTGGTGTCAGTGTGGAAGGCACTTCAGAGGCTAACACAGCTACCCATCCCACAATACACTCCCCTATCCTTCCAGCTTCTTCTGATGCGCTTCTACTTCTGGGAAGCTCACTAGTCACTGGTACTTTCTCTTTCTGGTTACAGGGCTGGACTCCTTGCCACCAAACCAGGAGGCCACGTTGTCTATTCCACCTGCTCACTCTCACACTTACAGAATGAGTATGTGGTGCAAGGCACCATCGAGCTCCTGGCCAATCAATACGACATCAAGGTTCACGTGGAAGACCTGACTCACTTCCGAAAGCTTTTCATGGACACATTTTCCTTCTTCCCATCCTGCCAGGTTGGGGAGCTGGTAATCCCAAACCTCATGGCCAATTTTGGGCCTATGTACTTTTGCAAAATGTGTAGAATGACGTAGCATCACCCTGTTCCTGAAGTCCTGTTGTAAGAAGACAAAGGGTGTACTCTTGTGGAGACGAGTGCCAGAGATGCACTCTGGCCTATCTCCATCCCATTCATGTCTTTCTGTAGACAGTTTTCAGCAGTAGGAAGTAAGAGTTTTTCTGTCCTGTTGTCCAATTGTGGAGTATCAGCACGTTTCTAACTCACTTACACCCCACTTCCAACCCCTACTCCCCATCTCTGAGCCTGTGCTAAAGGTTCCTGCCCCATTAGGGGCTTAGGAGGAGGAACCAGTGAGCAGGGCCACTCTTTAAGCTGTAAACTTGGGAAGAAGCATTTAGCCAATAAAATTGTTGAAGCTACATGGAGCTGGGACTGTAGTTGGGGGGCCTCATGTCAGTCCAAGTAGTGTTAGTTCCTTTTGTACCCAGGTACCCAAAGCACAGGACCTCAGCCTGGTTACAGGCCTCTGGTTACAGAGCCCGTCTCACACTTGAGGTGAGTTCTGCATGATAAGTCTTGAGCAGCTGAAGGGCTTAAACAAGCCTACCAAGTTTCTCCATATGTCCCATGATCTAATTTAAGGAACAAGTAACTAAAATGTTAAGCCAGTGGACAATAATCTGCTTACTTACTTTGAGAAAGCTCTCTTGAGCTGAATAATTCCAGCCATTCCTCCTGCTGTCAACAGCACTGTTTCCCAAATGTGGCTGGGAAGAGGTCTAGTGGCTCCTGTGGCTTCTGTGCTCTAGAGCCTGTGAGCCACAGCTACTGAGCCTACGTGCTACAACTACTGAAGCCCACGTGCCTAGAGCCCATGCTCCGCAACAAGAGAAGGCACTGCAATGAGAAGCCCGGGCACTGCAATGAAGAGTGGCCCCCACTTGCTGCAACTAGAGAAAGCCCGTGCGCAGCAGCAAAGACCCAACACAGCCAAAAATAAATAAATTTTTAAAAAATTAAAAAAAAAGAATGTTCGTAGTAACCCTGGTCACAAAAGCACACCCAAATGCCCATGAGAGTGGACAAATAAAATGGAATATTCACAAAGTGGAACACTATACAGGTGTCAAAACAAATGAGCTACAATAACACATAACAATATGAATGATTCTTAGCAAAAATATATTAAATGAAAAGTTTAGTCCCAAAGATTAGACGTAGCATGATGCCCTTTAAAAATAAAACTTTATTCTTTTTTGTTGTTATTTACATACGATATAATTTATCATTTTAAATGTACCATTTAAATGAATTTTGATAATTCATTATAGTAGTATAGCCATCATCACCATCAAAATATAGAAAATAATTCCATCTTCTAAAAAGTTTCCTTGTGCTCCTTTGCACTTAATCCCCTTCTCCCACTCCTGGTCCCAGGTAATCACTAATCTGCTTTCTGTCACTACAGTTTTGCCTATTCTAGAATTTCACATTATGGAAGAGAGAGTTGATTTACAGCTGGATTGCAAAGGCTGTGTCTTTATCTGGATGTCTGTTTTTTCACTCTTGGCCGAGGTAAGGGCATTGGTATTTCTAATGTGCTATTTAACTCTGAAGCTCCCCTGACTCCCAAGGTCACTTTCTTTGCTGACGGTTTACAGCTGGCCTAACTAATTACATGTGTGTGGCTTGACTACATGGCCAGAGTAGCATAAAAAAGATCTGAGCTCTCCCACAGCCAAGATTCCCCACACAGATCATGGAGATTCAATCCAAAGATAGAGTACTTTGCTTCACATCCTTGCTAATACTTGGTATTATAAATTTTAAACTTCACATCCTGTCCCAATGCATTATAGCTTTGCTACTTCCTTCACCAAGACACAGTGTCTCTTTCCTCACCCCTTGAATCTGGGCTGACTGTATGATTTGCTTTGACCAGTTAAATTTGGTGGAATGAATGTGAGTAAATTCTAAGCTTAGGCCTCAAGAGGCCTTGCAGCTTTCAGTCTCACCTTGGAACTTTTCTACTGCCATGTGAAGAAGCATGTGATGGACACCAAGCTAAGACCTTCTAACCTCAATTAAGTGGTTAAATGACCCAAACTGCATGAGTGACTCCAGTCAAGACAAGCTTAGCTTGCTGATTCCCAGAATCATGAGTAATTAAAATGGTTGTTTTTAAACCGCTGAGTTTTGGGGGTGGTTTGTTACACAGCAACAAATAATTGACACGTGTGGAAAACCCAAATCTGACTGTCATTTACCTGCTTACAATCCTTTGTTCTCTCTGCATTGCCTGCAGGATCAAGTCCAAACTCTGCCCTGGTCCCTGGTTGTTGATTCTATCTCTGCTATCCCCCAATGCTCCCTTCTCTCACAAGTTCTTTGTGTATCCCAAGCATAACCTGTCCCCTGGTGCCTCTGTATCATGACACATTGTCTTCTCTGTCTAAATGCCCTTTTCTCTCTGTTCGTGCTAGCCCAGATTTCCACCCCCTCCAGGAAGCTTTCTCTGATTTTCTAAAGCAGACTGCGTTGTTCCCTTTTCTGTGCTTCCCCAGCCCTCTGTATATATTAGGAATATAACACTTCCCTTGTGTGCTTTCTCTCCTCACCCCATCCCCAAACTGAGAATTATTCGGGGCAGGAAGCTAGTATCTTGCATCTCTAACCCCCCAGCACCAATGTGTTTGGTACATAAAAGGCATGAGTAGAGACTGAGTATCTCATGTGTGCTAGGCCTCATCCAAGATACTAGAGAGAGGGGTGATCAGAATGGACAAGGTCTTTGTTCTCAAGGGATGTACAATCTAGTGGGCAAGAAAGATAAGAAATTACAGATGAATTACAACTAAATGACAAGTGAGCAAAGTACTGAGAGAAGTGTACAGTGCGTATACCTGGGAGGCCTAATGTAGCCTGGAGGAAGACATGTTCAAACAGACCTGGGGATGAGGAGGCGGTAGATTAGTGAGGCAGAGGAGGAGGTTGTGTGTGTGTGAGGGCTGTCCTCCAGCAGAGATAACAACAGGCTGTGTGACTGAAGCTCCTGAGGCTGGAGAGATAGACTCCGGGACCTGAAAGAGGTCTAGTATGTTGCAATACAGAGAGAAGGGGATGCTTGTGAAATATGAGGTCAGAGAACAGGCAGAAGTCGACGGCACCAGGGATGGCAGGCTCTGAAGGAGTGAGTACTTGGAGTAATTGGAAGCCAATGCAAGAGTTTTAAGCTGGAAAGTGACCTGATCAGATTTCCATGGGCCTCCTGCTGGGAGTATGGTTATCAATAGTATTTGCTGAATGAGGAAGTTAAATAACTGATTCAACAGAAAATGCTTCTGAAGGTCAGTCCAATACTTAAGCTTCCTCAGCCCTCCCCTGTCTGAGTAAAGGGAGCTGTTGAATTCCCTGCTGTTCAGACTGAAGTTTGAGGTGACCCACTAGGAGGCACACTGGCAAAGTCAGGTGTACCTGGGAGGGTGACCAGGTTGGAGAGGAAACTGAAAGTTCCGTCCTGGGAAGAAGGACTGGGAGCATTAAGCCAGGAGACAGCTGTTCTCTTGCTCTCTATGCATTCCCTGCTCAACCAGTGCCTGCTTCACCTGCACCCTACTCATCTGACTGACCTTCCTACATGCTTGCCCCAGGCCCTAGCTAGTGATTGTTCTAACTTTAGCCACCGTGATAGCTTATCATAGGGGTAGTGAGAGGTGTGCCCTTCTGCTGGTTTCCCGGGTAACCAATAAGCCACCCTAACATCAATTCCCCCTATAACTGGTAACCTACACCTACCCCTGGGAGTGAAGACTGCCACCAAGTCTGGCCCCGCCAAGTCCAGCCCTGCTGCAGAGGGGTTTCACTCCAGGACCTTGCACAGACATGTAAGCTCCCTCTATCCATTAAACCGCTGATGTCTCTGTTGCTGAAAGAGAGAGAGAGAGAGAGAGAGAGAGAGAGAGAGAATGAGAGATGCCTGTATCTAAATAGGACTGTTCTGAGGCAGGGGGTGCAGGTGTGTTTTGAGTGTCTCCAGAGTCAGTAGAGCTGGGGTCAGTAGAAGAAAGCTGTAGTGAGCCAGATTGCAGATCAATAGAAAACCTTTAAACTAGTGCTTTCTGGACTGTGGTTCACAACCATAATTCATTCGTGGTCATGGAATCAGTTTTGTGCGTATGGTAGGCATTAGGATTTTTCAGAGATAGCTAGTTAGTTATTCCTCTTCCTGAAGGAAAGGTTACTCCTCTTCCTCAGAAGAGTTGCCTTCCCCACTGCCTCTGTAGTTGGGCATGGCTATGTGACTTGTTTTATGAAATATTAGTAGAAGTGGTGTCTTTCTTCCACATTTCTGGATGGAAGCGTTGAGAGTGAACATCAGGTTTGCCGTGTCATTCCCACTACAGTGACCATGGAAACATACGTTGAGATGGAACTTACATCAGCCTGAGTGCCTAAGTGACTTTGTTGAGCAGAACCCCCTGTGGACCTGCATTAGACATGGGGCGAGAGTGAAAAATAACTGCCATGTTCAGCCTCTGAGAGTTTGTGTTGTTACTGAAGTATAACTTGGTCTCTCTCTCTTTTCTTTTTTTTTTTTTTGGCTGCGAGGCTTGCGGGAACTTAGTTCCCCCACCAGGGATTGAACCCAGGCCCTCAGCAGTGAAAGCATGGAGTCCTAACTACTGGACCGCCAGGGAAGCCCCTACCTTGGTCTCTTTTGACCTATCCAGCAGGCATGGATCAGCTCCTTATTTTTTTTCTTATTGATTTTTTTTTAAATCAAAGTATAGTTGATTTACGATCTTGTGTTAGTTTCACGTATACAGCAAAGTGATTCAGATATATATATATATATATATACACACACATATATGTACATAATACTTTTTTTGATTATTTTTCATTATAGGTTATTACAAGATATTGAATATAGTTTCCTGTACTATACAGTAAATCCTTGTTGCTTATCTATTTTATGTATATTTTTAACAAAAGAGAGTAGAATAGAAAATATCAGATGCAAACCAATCTATAGTGACAGCAGATCAGTGGTTGCCTAGGGAAGGCTAGATTACACAGGACCATGAGGAAACTTTTGGGGATGATAGATGTCTTGATGGTGGTAATGATTTTACATGTATATACATATGTAAAAAACTCATGGTACTGTATACTTTAAATATGTGCAGTTTATTGTGCACCAGTTATATCTCAAAGCTATAAGATGTATGCATAGAAAACAACACATTTTAAAAGATCATATACAAACAAAAAGATAGGCATTAAACAAATTATGAGTTGCTTATGGGTGGAGGGAGGATAAGACTGGGGAGCAAAGATAAAAAATAAACAGGGCTTCCCTGGTGGTCCAGTGGTTGAGAGTCCGCCTGCCGATGCAGGGGACATGGGTTCGTGCCCCGGTCCGGGAAGATCCCACATACCGTGGAGCGGCTGGGCCCGTGAGCCACGGCCACTGAGCCTGCACGTCCGGAGCCTGTGCTCCGCAACGGGAGAGGCCACAACAGTGAGAGGCCCGCGTACCGCAAAACAAAAACAAAAACAAACAAAAAAAACCCCAGATAATATATGAGAGGGGCTTGGATGGATTAATGATGATAATGTCCTGTGAACTGAGGGGTATGATGAATTCAATCCCTCTGCACCTGATGGGATAAATGGATGAACGAACAAACTATTAGTCAAGAAAGGTGGCTGGTGGTACGCCTTCTTGAGTTGTGTTGGTCTTACCTCCCAGGAGGCTTTTCCCCTGACTCAAGAGTGTTGACTGGTCAGGAGATGGAATGTGACCAAGAAGTGGGCAGGTAGGCTGGGACTCCTACAATGTCACTGTCCCTTTCTCTTTTTTCCCTTCCTTGTCTGTTCTAGGGGACCAGAGTCATACAGTTCCTCTTTGTTCTGTTCCTCGCAAGCCCTGATTCCCTTAGTGGTTGCCCTTCCCAAACTGGGACACTTCATTTAGAGAATATTTCATCAGACTCGAAACTGGACTGTTATTTTATTTATTGAAGGTGGCAGGGAACAGCCCCAAAGTCACAGCAGTTCCAAAACAGTACTCTGTCTATTCCCAAGACTGTCCTCACTGCCCATTCCTGCTTGGACCTTCCCCAGGTCTTTCTTGGGGAAGACCCTGGCTCCCTCTGGTGTCTTAGACTGCTTCTCCTTTTCCTTCAATTTGATATCACCTGCTTTCTATCTTCTAAGAATCTTACTCTTTTGGGGGTTGGTTTGTTTACCAATAATGCCTCTGTTATTCTTTTTGTTGTTGTTATTCTTTTAAAAATATGTTCTGTTATTTTAATGAAGAAGGTAAATGCTTTATCTGCAAAATACATGTGCGTCATCTGCCATCTGGAACCTGAGGCCTCTGAATTGGGTCTTGAAGGATCAATAGAAGTTTACCAGGCAGTGTGTGTTGCAGGGTTGGGGTGAAGATTTTGGAGGAACATCGGACATTAGAGGCCAAGGGAAGTGTGTTCAAAGGCACAGAATAATACTGGGACCTAAAGTGTTTGAGGAAGGCTGAGAAATGAGTTAGGACCTTCCTTTGTACATGTGCTCATTCTGACAGTCTGCCAGAGTCGTTAGATACTGAGTTTGAACCCTACCCGTGTGTTCACCCAACTTACAGAACCAGATGAGGGCATCCGCTAGAACTGTGGGCTCTGTCTCTCTTAGATGCCCCTGTTTGTGAAGGAAGTTGTAAGCAGGTTGTCGCCAGCTTGAGCAGAAGCCAGAGAGCTTGGTAGCTGAATATCTAGACTGTCAGCATAGTGACATCAGAGTCACTGAGGACAATGGCCCCACACCTTCTGGTTTCAAAGGGATTCACCTTGGTAGAGTCAGGAATTGCAAAAATTCCAGTCCTAGAGAGCCAAGGGCAAGAGGCCTCTTTGGGATGTATCAGGATTCAGTAGCAGGCAGCCCAAGAGAGAAGAACCAGAGTCACCTGAGGGAACCTTGGGAGGGTAGATTTGTTTTAGACACAAAGAAGTTCTGTCTACCTCTAGTCAAAATTCTGAATGTCCCTCAAAGGTATACTGATTTTACAAAAGCCATCCTCACTTTGCAGAATGGTTCCCCAGATGAGTTCTTTAAATAAGATAGATTTATGTTAAGATTTGATTTATACACAACCTACCAAGAATATACCCTCTGTGAAGTACGAGGTAAATATATAATGATGTCCTACTGATGCTTCTTGAGAAGGGGGGCATGTGATTTTCTGCATGTCTGGTTTTCAAAAACTGGTTTGCCACCCACGAGATGTTTTCTTCCTCACCGTCTTGGATGCAAAGGTTATGGCATACAAGCTGACTCAATACTCATATTGATGTCACCAGAGCCAAGTGAAAAATATGTAGCGCTCAGGATCAAAATAAAAATGTTTCCCTAATAAAATTGCTATTGCTATGGCTCATTTTTAGTCACATTATTTTATTCTATTATATAGCCCTTGCTATATGTCAGGCACTGTTCTAAATACTTTACTAAAATTAACTCATTTAATTCTCAATAACCAGTGAGGTAGTACAATACCTCCATTTAACAGATGAGGAAACTCAGGGGCAGAATGGTGAAGAAACTTACCCCACAGTTTCAAATAAAACATTTTGTGTATATCCAAAGGATGACATGGGTTAAAACAGGTTGAGGAAAACAGATTAAGGGTGAGATGTGGTTGGTGTGTTTCCAGGCTAACGACTAGGAACTTTCTTTTTTTAATACAAGAAATTTTTTTAATTCTTTTTTTAATTTGTTTTTAAAAATTTTTGGCTGTGTTGGGTCTTCGTTGCTGCGCCCAGGCTTTCTCTAGTTGCAGCGAGCGGGGGCTACTCTTCGTTGCGGTGTGCGGGCTTCTCATTGTCGTGGCTTCTCTTGCTGCGGAGCACGGGCTCTAGGCGCACAGGCTTCACTAGTTGTGGCACGTGGGTTTAGTAGTTGTGGCGCTCGGGCTTAGTTGCTCCACGGCATGCAGAATCTTCCCAGGCTAGGGCTCGAACCCATGTCCCCTGCATTGGCAGGCGGATTCTTAACCACTGCGCCACTAGGGAAGCCCAGGAACTTTTAATAACAGTTCTAAAGTCTAGGTGTGTGTATCCCTGTTACAGAGGTAGCAGTGAGTCTCAAAGATCCAGGTCTGACTCACAGTGGACCCCCACTCACTATGGAGTATTAAGCAAGTCCCTGGTTGTCTGGGGGCCTCAGTTATTCATCTGGCCCATGGGGATTGGGAGGTATGTCAATTAGCTATTGCTTTGTAATAAACCAACCCCAAAATTAGTGATTTAAACAACCATTTATTATTCTGAGTCTGTTGGTTGGCTAGGTTCACTCATGTATCTGCATTCAAGTGGCTCTGCTCATCTTGGCTGGGCTCTCACCTGTGTAAGGGCCTGAGCAGGGACAACTGGCTGAGGTTCTACTCCACATGGCCTCATCCTCAGGAAGGCTAGCTTGGACTTCTTCTCATGGCAGTGGCAGGGTTCCAGGAGAGAGAAAGAAAACAATTCTCTTGCAGCTTAGGCTCAGAACTAACACAACATCCCATGCACTGCATTCTGATCGTTAAAGCAAGTCAAAGTTCAGCCCAGATTTACAGGGGGTGGGGAAATAGCTCCCTTCTGAAGGGAGGAGCTCTTTGCAAAGAGCGGAGACATAGAAAGCTGTGGTACTGGAATCGTTTGCCATAGGAGACAAACTCTCCCCTCCCTCTGGGGAGAGTGTAAGAGTAGGGGGCCTCTGAGGTGGTTGGGGAGCTCAGTCAGCTGAGGTCAAAGACCTGTCAGTGCTTTGAAATTATAAAATGCCCCACAGGTCGTGCTTCTGAGTGTGGTATCCTATGTCACTTGTGGAACTGTGAGTTCCTTGGAGCCAGGCTGTGCCCTGCTCCTGCCCTCCCCTTCTGTATTGAGGAAAGGCTCACAGAAGTGAAAGAAAACAAAGCAGGGCAGTTACTGAGAACAGGGGCACACTCCCTCTTCTCACCCCCAGAACAAAGACAGGGTTCAAACCCTCTGGAATCTGAGAAGCTTCCTCCCCTTCTGCAAGCTCTACCCCTCATCCCTTCTGCCCTGCCCCCACCTCCAACTGAACTTGGCAAGGTATTTACCTGTCTTCCCACTTGACAGCTGAGGATACTTAAGGATGACTTGCTCAAGGTCACCAGCTAGTGGGGGAGAACCCTGATACTGCTCAGGAAACCCACCAGGGCCTGCTAGAGCGACTGCCCATACAAGTAACTCTAGTTTACACACACCACCTGAGGGCAGGCAAGTGCTGTTTTGTCTCGAGGAATGGTGTGGTGTTGAATTACAGATGCTTTTCTGGTAACACAGGTGGAGGCCTGGAAACCCCAGCCCCACTGGATCCCCACATCCGCCTGCTCTTCCATTCCATGGTCTCTGCCTCCAGCTTTCCTCTCCCCGTCCTCCTCCACATTGCCTTTCCAAAACATTTGTGTCACATCTCTGTTTAAAATAATGAGTCAATGTTTATTGAGCTCTTACAATGGACCAGGTGCTGTTCTAACCTCATTTAATCAGCTGAATTGACTCTTTTGAATTAACTTCCCTTGAATTAACTCATTTAATCTTCACAATTCTATGAAGCAGTCACTATGATTATCTCCTATTTTGCAGATAAGGAAACTGAGGCACAAGAGGTTAAAGTGATTTACTGAAGGTTACACAGTAAGTGGCAAAGTTAGGATTTGAACTCAGGGAGTCTGGTTCCTGAGCTTGGGCTTCTCAGGTCAGAAAACCCCTCTCTGTAGGTCTCTAATAATAACAACAACAATAATATACTGATTAACATGCATGGATTGCTTTCTATAGGCTAGTCCCAGTTCTGGCTGCATTTCATGTGTTAGCTCATTTGGTTCTGACAATAGTACTAGAGAATTGGCCCGGGGGCGGGGGTACTATTATCCTCATTTTACAGGTAAGGAAACTGGGGCACAGTCACACAACAAGGATGGGTTACCAGACACTCCAGCTCCAGAGGCAAACTTTAAACCACTGTGCTATCTGGCTTTCCCAAGGGCTATTCAGCCTAAGGGCCCAGCCTCCAAGGCTTTTTGGATTCATGCCACATGATCTCTGCATTTCCACCAAAGCATGTCTTTTGTTTCTTGGACTATGCATGTTTTTTCCTTCTCAACCAGACCTTGAGCTCCATAAGGCCTGATTGAAGATCTGGTACCTCCTTCAGTTTCCCCAGCTCACAGCAAGGATCTCACAGACTCCTCCTAACAATCTTGCGAGGTAGGCATTCATCCTTTTACAGGAAAAGGCACGGATTCAAAGAGGTAAAGACAGAACTGGATGGACAGCAGTGTTTCAGCAGACAGAGTTTTCCAGCCACAGAGCCCTTTCCCACATCCCATCCCACAAAGCCTCACTTCCAGGGGCAGTAATGGTAGTACTGCTTGATGGTTAAGAGCAATGGTTTAGGATCGGACCTGAGTTTGAATCCCCACTCAGCCACCTCTGTGACCCACAGAAGTTATTTAACCCCTCTTGTCCTCAGTTACCTCATCTGTAAATGAGGATAATAAAAATGCTTTCCTCATAGGTCTGTTGGGAGGACAAATGAAATAAAGCACATAAAGTCCTGTGAGAAAGGCCTAGATGGGAGAAATATTATGTGTATATATAATCCACCCACCCCACTAATGAAGAGTGTCAGGTCCCCAGACAGAAGCAGTTCTTTCTGTTTCCTGAGTGTGAAATCCAGGAGGGCCCAGGACTGGAAATGAGTGACCCTGGGAAGGTCAGTCTGTGGGAGGTGGCTGAGCAAAAGGACAAGTGACGGGTATTCTGGCCATGAAGAAGAGTCCAGGGAGGGAGACACCGGGTCCCACGGTGGGGGAGGAGAGGGGGCAGCAGGTGGGCTCCCTGAGAGGAACATCCTGTGCCCATCTCTGCCTGGCACCCCAAAGCCCCACGCAGGGGAGAGGTGGGTGCCCTGTGATGCACCGCCCAACCCAAGGTTCTCCAAGGAAGATGCTGCTAAACTGTTTGCGGGGATTAAACAGGTCCGGGAGCTCAGCCTATCGCTGCTCTCCGTCCTATTACCCGCAGGGGCTCCGGCTGGACTGCATCTTCCGGGAGTTGTGGCTCTCGGGTGCGCAGGGCAGAGGTCGGGCCGGACAGGGGCGCCGAACCGCTGCTACGCTCGAGCTTCCGAGGGCGCCCAAGGGAATCGGGTGCTCCTTCCGCTCCGCCTGGTCCAGTGCGTGAGGACTTGCGGAGCAGTCCTAGCCGAGCTGCCGCGCTTGACCTTGTCGGTTGCGCTTTACCGGCCTCTGGCCGGCTGCCAGGCAACAGCGCACCGCCCCGCGTGTCTGCGGCTGCGGCACCGCCCCTCCCTCCCTCCAGCGCAGGCGGGCGCTGGATCCCAGGTCGATCCAGGCCGGGTTTTGCGGCGAAGTCCGCGCGTGCTGATTCCTCTTCGGTTTCCCTCGGCAGCTGTCGGCGGCGGGATACCATGGTGCTGGATGAACTGTGGGACGCGCTCTCCGGCCCCTCCGGGGCTACCCTGGCTTGCTGCTTGGTGGCGGCGGCCTTGGCCCTGCGCTGGTCCAGTCACCGGACGGCGCGGGGCGCGGCGGCCCGGGCACGACAGAAGCAGCAAGCGGCCCTGGAGACCATGGACAAGGCGGCGCAGCGCTTCCGTCTCCAGGTGATGGCCGGGGTTGGAATCGGGGTCAGGGGGAGGGCCTGGGGTGGCGGCAGCACTTTCGGCCGCCCGGCCGCGCGGAGGGGCGAGCGGCGGGCAGCGGGCAGCGGGCAGCGCAGGTGTGTGGGCAGCGCAGGTTCGTAACTCCCCGAAACTCCTCTCGCCGTAATGCATTCCGTACTGTTTCTGAGCCAGATGGGGCCTAGGGGAGGAAGGGAAACGAAAGGAACTGGGCAGGCTGTCGAAGGCTGTCTCGCACTGGGTCAAAGAGGAGCTTTGCTCTGGTGCCAGAGAATCTCAAGATCACTATTAGGACTCTAAAACGCAAGTGTGAGAACCAATAGGATGCTCGGGTTGAGGATTTTGGAATCATAAAGTGATGGCCAAGGGCATCTGGAGAGCTTACAGTTCAAACTCATTGATATGTGCTTGAGGATGCTAAGAGGGAGCTGGAGAGGGACTTGCCCAAGTCCACAGGGAGTTACTGGCGGAGCTGGACCCCTGCCACCTAGGCTGTCGAGTCTGATGGGTTATAAGCCCTTTGCATGAATAGGTTTAGGTGGGTGATCTGTCAACAAGATTTTCTCCTCTGGATCAGCTCAGTGTGTGTATGGGGGCGAGGGAGAGGCCTAGAAGGGGAGGCTTTCTTTCCCTCCAGGTGTGTGACACACTGGACCCAGTTCCAAGTCAAAATGCTGAACTCAGGTCTTATGTGCTGAGGGAGGGAAGACTTGCCCCGAGTGTTTGATAGGATTTGGATCTGACAGGTGGGAAGGCATTCCGGATAATGGGACAGCACGAGACAGGAGCTGGAACTAGAACCCAGATGCCTGGTGGGACCATCCAGCCTCATTCCGCTGGAGAGGAGCAGGGGAGAAATATTAGGAAGAGAGACCCTGGCCTTGAATGCCAGGCCCTGGGTATGGCCTTGATGGCCGTGAGGTTTTAGCTGAATGTAATGGTATGGATTTACTCCACACCATTCCTGGACCAGGAAATGTCATATTTGTTTATTTCTTGAAATAAAAATGTATCTGGTTCCAGCCTTCACTCATCAAGCTGGCTGAAAAGTACACAATCAGTCGGTTTTTAGGTATTCCATCCAAACTGGTCACTTTCCCTCCTTGGGCACAGGTTTATCACTGTCTGATCCTCCTTCTCTGGCTGACCTCCTTGGTGCCCTGCTCAGGGATCCTTGCAGTGATGCCAGGCTCAGCCTGAAGACCCTCGGCTGCTCCCGAGGCTCCAGGTCCTGTGCAGCTGGCTAGCTGAGTTCTGCCAGCACCGAGGGCAGTGTGGAGGCAGCTGTAAGAATCTGTCCACAGTTTGTGCCTACAGGACTCCCGTCCTGGTTGCAAGGAACCCACCAGCTGGTGGGGGTGTGGGGTGGTAGAAGGGTGGGTCTTCCCTCACTTCAACTCCAAGCATCAGCATCTACACAGTTTCCTTCTGGAGCAACAGCCTTTCATTATTTTTAAGAACTGACTCTTCAAGGGTAGAAACGTTGGCCCTGAAATACCCAAAGCTGTTGAAACAGCCTCCATGGGGCAGAGCCTGGCCTCGGAACACCAAAACTTGGCTCTTGCAGATGGGAAAGCAGGGAAATCACCTTTTGGTTTTCCAGTGACTGGGAGAAGAGAGGGAGAACTATCTTAGGAGCCTCAATGTGTTGAGCAATTAGCAAAGAGGTGAGGTCTTCGTGACAGTAGCTTTGGGAATGGGTAGGAGGTGGGCAGTTTAGCTGAGCTCATCCAGGGCCTTGGGAAGGGGCCCAGGGTTAGTAGGGCCCTGGAAGAATACAGCAGCTTATAGTACAGCTCCTGCCTGATAGACAGCAGGAAAGCTAGTTGGGACCCAGATACTTCCTGTGTCCCGAGGCGTTGCTGGAGGAGGAGGAGTACTAAGCACCTCCTGAACATCGCAAGATGGTTCATCTTTCTCTGGACTCTAGAGCAACTTTAGAAGGAGGCGTATTTCTTCTATTCTCTGTTGACCGCGTGAAGCTTAACCTGTAACATGCCCATTTGTTGCATTTGTTTCCACCTTGCCCCCTGAATGAGTTTCAATATCCTTTCTGGACTGAAGAGAGAGACCACCATTGACAGAATATTATGGCTGGGAGAGCCATCCCAGAACACCTGCTTATCCCTCTGTGCCTCTGCACCTGTAGTTTTATCCTGAATGCCCTTCCCACACATCCCTTACAAGCCCTTTTGTCAAAATTCCACTGGATTACAAATGCCACTTCCTTCAACTGGATCTGACCTGTAGTTCCATCTCCTGGCGTCTCCAAGACCAACCTGAAGCTGATTTTAAAACAAAACAATTCAATGAATAACGCGAAGAACAGTATGGTTTTTGTTTCGATCAGTATCAGTGGCCTACATGATCAAATGGAAGAGATATCTTGAAATAGGACAAAAGCGATAAAAAA
Organism: Delphinus delphis; assembly: GCF_949987515.2. Lineage (NCBI taxonomy): Eukaryota > Metazoa > Chordata > Mammalia > Artiodactyla > Delphinidae > Delphinus > Delphinus delphis. The sequence goes on from NC_082683.1 coordinate 38,004,555, forward strand.
AAACCCCATAAGTGAAAATAAAAAAGACTTGGAGGACAATCTAGGATACCTGAAATTAGGACAGTAGGTGGTTCAGAAGGAGAAAAACAGATGGAGGAGGGGCAGTGATTCAATGATAGCTATAGTATCTTTTGCTTGAAAAAGTAGGCATACAGATGGCCACGTGCTTGGTGAGACGTTATTTGTACACTTCCCTGCATTCTCCATACTAATTTTTTTAAAATTAATTTATTTATTTTTGGCTGCATTGGGTCTTCCTTGCTGCGCGCGGGCTTTCTCTAGTTGCGGCGAGCGGGGGCTACTCTTTGTTGCGGTGTGCGGGCTTCTCACTGCGGTGGCTTCTCTTGCTGTGGAGCACAGGCTCTAGGCGCGCGGGCTTCAGTAGTTGCGGCATGTGGGCTCAGTAGTTGTGGCGCATGGGCTTCACTGCTCTGTGGCATGTGGGATCTTCCCAGACCAGGGCTCGAACCCGTGTCCCCTGCATTGGCAGGCGGATTCTCAACCACTGTGCCACCAGGGCAGCCCCACATTGTGGGTTTTTCACAGACATTTTTTTTTTTCCTGTGAGGTTTCATCAGAAACTGTTAACTATGGTTTCCTTTTCAGAAGAGGGACTGGGCAGGGTGGCCCTAGAGGTGGGGGGAAATGTTCACTTTTCATTCTGTATACCTTTAAAAAAGTACGTCACTAGGGGTTGTCTCGTGTGTTGGTGGGGAGATCATAGATCCATTTTTCTTTTTTTCCTTCCCTGTAGCTGCCTGTATTATTTAAAAAAAAAAAAATCCCAAGTGAGTGTTGAATCCGTTTAACAAATTCAGGGAAGAGGTGGAGTGTTCCTGATATTGAGGCCAGGCTTCAAAGGCTGTGTGGTGGGTGTGTGTGGTGGGCGTTCAGCTCTGGGCGTGTGGTGGGTGTGAGGGGGCCATGTTGCACTGAGGGGGTTCAGGGGAGTCTGACAGGACCACGGCCTGGAAGCATCTCCTGGAGCTCGTGGTGTGAAGGGGACTTTAAGGGGAGAGGCAAGGTGGGCTGAGACATTGCACTGTCTGGCCTGGCCACAAAGCTTGGGTGGGGCAGCCAGTTGGGTGGCCCCTGTCTGACCCAGGAGAGAAAGGATGTGCACTGGCAAGGGTCTTGGTAGAGGGGACAGAGAGGTGGCCATTTGCCAGAGCTACTTAGGGGGCTTGGTGACTGGATGTGGGTGGGAGGGAGGGGGGGGAGTGGAAGATGGAGGGCAGCGTCCTTCCCTGAGGGAAGAGGAGCCAGTGGAGAGGGGTGGGGAGGCACCGAGCTCAGGGGAACGACACAGGGACAGAGGGAGAAAAGGGAGTAGCCCAGCGAGTAGGTCTGAGCTCAGTTGGGTCAGTCAAAGGACGATGATCTGGAGGCTGTGAGATAGGCAGAGGGCCTGGAGTGGAAGCCATGAGAAGGAGTGACTTCTCCCAGCATCAGAGAGGGAAGAAGAGGTGCCAGAGGAACCTCCAGGAGCCTCTGTCTCTCCCCGCGTCTGGCTCCTTCTCATGCTTCAGATCACATCTGAAATGTCACCGCCACCTACCCAGCCCATCTGAGTCATTCCTCTGTTCTTTCTGTCACAGGCTCCGTTTATCCTTTCTCACACTTGCCATGATCTGTCCATTCTTTGTTAACTTATTTTCTTTCTTTAAAAAATATTTTTTTTCTTTTATTCTTCTTCAAATTCTTTTCCCAATTAACTTGTTTGTTTTCTTGAAGGTAAGCTAAGCTCTGAAAGCAGAGACTTGTCTGTCTTGGTTATCTCTAAGCTCTAAGCTCTGAAAGCAGAGACTTGTCTGTCTTGGTTATCTCTCTAATTTATCTCTAAATTCACAGCCCTAGCTAGTCCTCAGCACATAGTAGATGCTCAGAACATGTGTGTTGACTGAATGAGCGGATGACAGAAGGAGCGGAGAGGTGGGAGGGAGCCCCGGGGAGCGGGGTATGTCTGTGCCCAGAGGAAACTGAAGCGAGCCCTCTGAATGCCTCCATGAGACTTGGAGCAGAATGAACAGAGTCAGGTGTTTGCTGTATTCGGCAACAAGGAAGTCCCTGGTGACTTTGGCAGGAGCAGAGGAGGGTAGAGATGAGATGTGGTACCTGCAACTCAGATGTCGTCCTAGCCCTATTTACTAATTAGCCCAATACCCTCGAGGGGGAAGCCAGGATGTTTGCAGGCAGGGGCTGACCCCAGAGGCTCTGGGGGCCTTCGAGGCCTGGCAGTAGGTGTCTGATCAAACATCCCTTCTCCTTCAGAGAGCTCTTCCCTGACCACCCTCTACCTGTGTGCCGCCCACTCACTGCATCCATTTTATTTTCTTTATTTCTTGCTATCTAAAATTCTTATTTACTTATGAATTATCTGCTCATCCCCAACTCTGCACCTTGTGTAAGCTCCCCCAAAGACTGGATGTGACTTTTTTGTTCACTGCTGTATCCCCTTGCCTAGCATGGTGCCTGGTACGGAATAGGTGCCTAATGAATATCTATGGACTGAACACAAAAACCCTCTCATTTGGATGTGGCTCCAGCTCCAGCCCTAACCACCCAGGACAGGGTTTTCTTATTTCTGCCCTCCCCTGACAAGGTGTTGAGTAGTTAGGTGCAGGTGGACAGCCAGTGGTCAGCCCCTGCTGAATGGGCAGAGAACTATAGTTTATCTGTAAGTCCTAGGCAAGGCACTTCCCCTTGCTGAGCCTCAGTTTCTTCAGCTGTGCAATGGGAATGGTAGTAAGATTTCATCCAGACATGGAGCACATTGGCATGGTGCCTGGCACACAGTAGATAGTCATTGGTGGTCCCTGTTAGTAATGGTCTAATGATCAGCCTGGGCATGGCCTCTCCCTGGACCCCCCTCAGGTAAGCTTCTTGAAGAGATAGATCTGTATTTTCTACAGGTGGCAGGGGCCTGCCCAGGCTGGACCACATTTGTGGTGTCAGAGCTGTGGGTGGGCACATCTGTCACGGGTTGGCAGGTGACAGCACGTGCTTGGTAGGTGTGGGGATTTGGGGGCATGGGCCACTGGTGTCTGCTGCAGGCACATGGAGCCTGCGGGGAGTAGGGGACTGATCCGAGGTGTCTCCCCAGAACCCTGACCTGGACTCAGAGGCACTGCTGGCCCTGCCTCTGCCTCAACTGGTACAGAAGCTACACAGTGGGGAGCTGTCTCGGGAGGCCGTGCTCTTCACCTACTTGGGAAAGGTAAAGCCTGGGAGTGACCCTGCTCCTTCCTCCACTTTCTCTGCAAGGCTGGGGGGAAAACCTGGCCTGGACTTTGTCCCACTGAGGGCCGTGGTGGGATCACAGTGCCAGGGAGGTACTCTGTGTGTGTGTGTGTGTGTGTGTGTATATGTGTGTGTGAGTGTGAGAGAGAGAGAGAGAGAGAGAGAGAAGAGAGAGAGTGGCTCTGTGTGTGTATTTGGGGAGGGGGGGAGGGGCGGGGGGGTGGATACTGAGCATGTTGTCTTAGCTAGAAACCTGGCTTTTAGCCCAGACTTCCCTCTCCCTTCCGCCCCCACCCCATCAGTCACCAAGTCTGGTCTGGTCCCTTCCTATAGCTGTCTCTAGTCCATCCCCTTGTCTCCCCCTCTTCAGCCACCCTGGTCCTCCACCACCATCTCCCTCTGGGACCAAGCGCCAGCCTCCTGGCCAGGTGCCCCCTCAGCTCTTCAGCGTCCTCTCTGGCCAAGGCCTTCTGTAGCCTGGGGCATCAGCAGCTCAGCTGCTGGCAGTTCCTGGCACCCAGCGCCTGCACTGGCTCGTGTGGGGTTCCTTTTACCTGCGAGGCTCTTCTCCTTCTTGCCCCGCTCAGTGCAACAGGCTCCCCCGGAATAGTTTTCAGGGCTCAGAGAGGAGTCTCTGGAGTCCTCCAGGAAGCCTCCCAGGACCCTCCTCCCCTCCCAGCCTGAGTTAGGGTTTCCTCTTCAGTGTTCACTTTCTTTTTTTTTTTTTTTTAACATCTTTATTGGGGTATAATTGCTTTACAATGGTGTGTTAGTTTCTGATTTATAACAAAGTGAATCAGTCATACATAAACATATGTTCCCATATGTCTTCCCTCTTGCGTCTCCCTCCCTCCCACCCTCCCTAAGTGTTCACTTTCTAACAGCACGTTTCTCATCACATTGTAGGGCTTGCCTTGTCTTTCTCTTTCCCAAGGCAAATGTGGGCTTTTGGTGGACAGTCTTATTTGTCTTTGCACCTTATTGCTGAACGCTATGTCTTTTATATAGTAAGTGCTCAAGAAATGTGTTTGAAACAAAATGAAAGAAGGAAATGTGCTTTGTGAGTGTGACTTGTCTATATATGCCATAGCACTTTTTTAAAACATCTTTATTGGAGTATAATTGCTTTACAATGTTGTGTTGGTTTCTGCTGTATAACAAAGTGAATCAGTAATGTATACATATATCCCCATATCTCCTCCCTCTTGCGTCTCACTCCCACCCTCCCTATCCCACCCCTCTAGGTGGTCACAAAGCACCGAGCTGATCTCCCTGTGAGATGCAGCTGCTTCCCACTAGCTATCTATTTTACATTTGGTAGTGTATAGATGTCCATGCCACTCTCTCACTTTGTCCCAGCTTACCCTTCCCCCACCAGGTCCTCAAGTCCATTCTCAACTGCATCTTTGTTCCTGTCCTGCCCCTAGGTTCTTCAGAACCATTTTCTTTTTTAAGATTCTATATATATGTGTTAGCATATGGTATTTGTTTTTCTTTTTCTGACTTACTTCTATGAGTGTGACTTGTATCTGATATGATTTCTTGGAAGAGAGCATGTGGTAGTGAGTGGGACCCCTAAGCAGGTGGACATGAGTGCCAGGGGGACTGACGGGTGGGTATGAGAGTGGTGTGAGTGACTGCAGCTGAGAGTGGGGCAGAGAGGGACTGTAGAGAAAGGACTGGACACCCCTGGGCCGGGTGCACTGAGAGGACACACAGTCTCAACAGCCAGGGTTGTTTCTAATGAATCCATGTCCCTGAAGAAGCTCCTGCCCCCCTTAATCATCCACAGAGAGCATTCTGGCTACAGATTGGCCTCCTCTCTTTCTGCCCTGGGGCAGGAGACAGATTTCCCGTACCTGAGCGTGGCAACAGGGCCACACCCATGTTCCTGTCAGTTGCCAGCGTCCCTGAGAGTTGATTATCAGTTTCAAGGGTTCCTGGGGGAGGGGAGGCTTCACCTGGGCCCGCCTGGGGCAGAGGAGTTGGGAGGCTCCCTGTGCTGCTGGGAGGCTGTAGCCTGGTTCTAGCCCTGCCCTGCACTGACTCCCAGTGTGACCTGACATGGGGATCTGCCAGCCTCACTGGGCAGAGGGTGTGGCTTGGAGGAGGACAGGGGTTGGGGTGGCCAAGGGTCAACCTCCTCCCAGCTCGGCCTCTGGGGGGCATCTGAGGTCAGTATCTTGCCCCTTTGAGTGCCCTGGTTGTGCCCTGGCCCTGGGAGTACTCTCACTCTCTGTCCGTTTTGGAGTTGAAGGCCAGAGACAGCCAGGATGAGGCTGGAGCCACGTGTCCCTAGTGAGGCGAGTGCTGGGCCTAGGTTATCCTCTGTGCCCCTGGGTCATGTTTCTGGTTACCCTTTCCCTGGGTGGTAAGGGAATTTTAACACAACTGAAACAAAAAAAGAGAAGCCAGCTTCACTTTGTTCTTGTATCCATTTCTCTCTCCCCAAGGCCTGGGAAGTGAACAAAGGGACTAACTGTGTGACTACCTACCTGGCAGACTGTGAGACTCAGCTGTGCCAGGTCCCAAGGCAGGGCCTGCTCTACGGCGTCCCAGTGAGCCTCAAGGAGTGCTTCAGCTACAAGGTGTGCCCTGCCCCAGTCCCTGCCAGCCAGCTCTGCGTCCTGGGTCACCCTGGGCCCTCAGAGGAAGTACCAGGTCCAAAGGCCTTGAGAGGGCACCATGGGTACGCCCTGCCTTGGCCTGTGGGGTGGTGGTGGGAACAGACCCTGTGCTGCCAAGGCGCCCCTGGCTCATCAGCCACGTCCCTCTCGCCCATCCCTCCTTCTAGGGCCAGGACTCGACACTGGGCTTGAGCCTGAACGAGGGGGCGCCAGCAGAGTGTGACAGCGTGGTGGTGCAGGTGCTGAAGCGGCAGGGGGCCTTGCCCTTCGTGTACACCAATGTCCCCCAGTCCATGTTCAGGTTGTGTCTCAGGAGCGGGGTGGGGGCAGGGGCACCAGTGCCAGCGTGACATGGGCTGACCCCTTTCTGTTTCCTCCAGCTATGACTGTTGTAACCCCCTCTTTGGCCAGACCGTGAACCCATGGAAGTCTTCCAAGAGCCCAGGTGGCTCCTCAGGGGGTGAGGGGGCCCTCATTGCGGCTGGGGGCTCCCTACTGGGCTTAGGCACCGACATCGGAGGAAGCATTCGCTTTCCCTCTGCCTTCTGTGGCATCTGCGGCCTCAAACCCACAGGGAACCGCATCAGGTATGGTGTAGGTGGTCAGGGGAGGGAGCTTCTGAGTCTCTTGCTGTGTGACCTTGGCCTAGCTTCCCACCTCTCTGGGCTCCAGGCAGGGATTCCCTGACTGGGGTTTTGCTGGGAGGTAGTGTCACATTACCACAGTCCTTGGTTCCTAGTTTCCAAAGTGGTGAGAGAGTTGGGAGCTGCTGTATGGATGTGGGGTTGGGCAGAGGATGGCTATTTCCCATTGCCAACATCTTGTGTTTCTTATCCAGCAAGAGTGGCCTGAAGGGCTGTGTCTATGGACAGGTAGCAGGTGAGGTCTGTGGTTCCCTCTATGCCCTGGAGGAGGGGGGTCTGCCTGATCCGCCTCTGCCCCTGCCTCTCCTTGGGGCAGTGTTGGGCCCCCAGGCCACTCTAGGTCTGAGTTCCTACGCCTTGTCCCTGTGCACACTACTGGGCCATGGCCCAGTCCATGCTTGGACCCGGCCCCAGAGCTCCTTGGGGCTGGGTGATCTCTCTTTCCTCCCCTCCCTGCCCCACAGTACAGCTCTCGGTCGGCCCCATGGCCCGGGACGTGGAGAGCCTGGCGCTGTGCCTGCGAGCGCTGCTGTGTGAGGACATGTTCCACCTGGACCCCTCCGTGCCCCCCCTGCCCTTCAGGGAGGAGGTGAGCCGGGGTGGGGGTGGGCATGGGGTGGATTCAGGTCTCACTGGTGCTCCTGAGCCCAGAGAGCACTCCTCGCATTGCAGCAGGACTTGGAGGCCCTGTCTCCTGAAAACCACCCCGGCAGGGCCGGGGGTGGGGTGGGGTGAGGGGGGTGAGGGGGGGGCGGTGTGTGTGTCTGAGGCCAGCAGCAGCGCCTCTTCAGACAGCCACTAGATGGCGCCCTTGCCTGCATTTGGAAACCTTGAGGCTTTCAAATTGGTGGGCTGGGAGCCAGAGCTGAGGAAAGGCCCACCTTCCGGCCCAGCCTGGGGGCTGTCACTGCGGAACAGGAGTGTCCTCGAGGCTAAGAACAGCTTGAGAGAGCACTCCTGTACCTTATCTGTGTTTGATCCCCAGTAATTAGGAGCCTTTCCTATAGTATTCATGTCCCTATCCCCAGCCTCCAGAGGGATGCTTGGCGTGTAGGCTGAGTGAGTTAAGGATGGTTAAAAGCGGAGCTGTCTCCCTCCCAGAGAAAGCTGGGATCTGTGGGCAGTGTCAGATGCTGGCTCTTCAAAATATCGTCAAAACAGCCTGTTGATCAGATAAGGCTGAGTTTAATGCTTTCTGTGGTGAGGGGGAGTGCTGCCTCCACAGAGCCTTAGCAGTGTGGGGGAGGGGTGCGAAGTTAGGATGTTGAAGTTGGTTTCAGGTGGATATTTCAGTGTGGGGCATTGGTTAGGATTGGGTACAGATCATGATGTAATAGGTTAGGACTGGTGGATACAGCAAGGTGAGGATTCTGAGGAGAGGGGTTCAAGGAGTCTTAGAGGATAAGCCGTCATTTGGTGCTTCTATTGAAGAATTGGCGAGTCTTTTAAGAATGACTGATAAAGTTATCTGTACTTTATGTACAACACATTCAGGAGTAGTCAAGTTAGATCGATGTGGCCAGTGGAACAGTAAAGCCATGTTAATGTAGACAGTAAGCTGTCTGTTTGATGTAAGCGCCATCTCTCAGCGGTCTGGCATTTCTCCCTACAGACCTCTTGCCCTCACCCAGCCCAGGTTGCCTTGGAAGGGCTGAAGGCGCTGGGGCAGGCAGGAGATCGGGGCTGGGGATGGGGTGAGCTACCCCTCCTCAGCAGAGGAGATGTTCTAAGTGAAACCAGTCCTTCAAGAGCCCCTTCCTGAGAGGAGGGGAGGAGGGGAGGCTCCTGTCCTGAGGTCTGGAACAATCTCTTACGGGAGCCAGGACTAGCATTCTGGAAACAGGCTGTGGAGAGCCTCGGCTCAGGACGCGGGATACCTGGCTTCCTGACCTAGTCTTGTAGCTCTGCCCTGACAAGCGGCCTTGGCTGAGTCCCAGCTCCACTCTGGGCCTATCTCCCTATCTAGACCTGAAGCTTCAGTTTCCTCGTAGGACCAGTGGGAATCCTCATTCTTGCTCTGCCCACCTGTAAAGTCATTGTGAAGGTGTTTTGTGAAGGGGTCATATGCAGAAGGGGCTGGCCTCACTGGCAGTCAGTTTTCGGGGGATCTAGGGTGCAGCCTCAAAGCTGCGTCTGGGGCTGAGTAGCTGTTCTGAGCTCTGGGAGCCCTGCTTGGGGCCACCCTCTCCTGACCTGACTCTGACTCCTGTGTGTTGCCCCCAGGTCTACACAAGCTCTCAGCCCCTGCGTGTGGGGTATTATGAGACTGACAACTATACCATGCCCACCCCGGCCATGACACGGGCCCTGCTGGAGACCAAGAAGAGACTCGAAGCTGCTGGCCACACGGTATGGAGGTGGGAGCCCACAAGTCCTGGCATCGCCCCTCTTTCAGGGAAGCCTTCCTGGTACCCATGGCTGCCACCCATCCCTGGCATCCTTCCACCCTGATTGTTTTGTGGTTGGGGATGGGAATTCGATCCCTGGGGGACCAGGAAAGAGGGGCTGATCAGAAGTATTGGGGTACATGATTGATGGTGAGCTCACCCCTGTGCTGGGGATGTGTGAGCTGTGAGCTGCATTGGGAGGGCCTCGTCGACCGCAGACAGGGGTGCACAGCTGTCCAGAGGTTCCTGGGGCCCTGAGATGGCAGGTTGGGGGATGTTCATCTGAGACAGGCTTATGTGTGGCTCCAGACTTCTCTCCTGATGTGCATCTTACAGGGAGTTATCACGGGCCAACAAGGCCACCGTTGCGGCTCCAGTGAGGGTAGCGTGAAGGCAGGGTTGGTCCAGTCCATGCTCGGGGCTGCCTGGGTAGCATGGGGGTGGTGGGACCCAAGGGTTTCTAGGTCTGGGAGTCTTACACTACTCGGTCCCTGCAGCTGGTTCCCTTCCTGCCAAGCAACATACCCCATGCTGTGGAGACCCTGTCGATGGGTGGGCTGTTCAGTGACGGTGGCAAGAGCTTCCTACAGAACTTGTGAGTAATGTTGGGTTTGGAGGTCTGTGGTGGGATCAGGACATGGGGAGACCCAGGAAGAGCAGCTGGGTGCTGTAACCCCGGAGACAGGCCAGGCTGGGGGAAGATGGAGGACAGGCCTCAGCTGAATGTGAAGAAGGTCTGAGCATTCTGGGTAGGGACCTTGCCACCCCTCTGACTGCAGGCTGAGCCTGGCACTACCTTGCCAGGGAGTCTTTGGAAAGGTGCCAGCGCAGGGGGAGGCTGGATTGGGCATCCATGGCCTCATCCTGAGCTGAGCTGGCTGGGAGGTAGGAGGGAAGCAGGGAGTTGCCTATCTATTTGGGAAAGATTGAGAGACAAGGGTAGGGTCAAATAGGAGGGCAGGGGTGTAGACGTCATTCTGTGACTCCGGGCTCTTCTCACTTGAGCCACGTCTTTCTCTTTTGAGTAGGACCTCAGTTTTCTTGTCTGTAAAGTCAGTAGGTTGGACCAGACCCGCTTTAAGGGACTCACGTTTAGAGAAGCTGGTTCCACTTGGGTGTTTTCAGTCCTTAAAGGTTGACACGGGCAGAGGACAGGCCTGTGAAGGTGCCTCCTGGGGACATGCCCAGACTGACTGGACTTCCCCCAGTAGCTAAGTATGGTTCAGGCTTTAGCGGAAGGGGCTACCCCTCACTCTGGCCCTGGGAATGAGGCTCCAGGATCAGCCGCCTGAGACCTTTCCCTGAGATCTAGAACAGAGAAAGCCTCAGAGACAAGGATCACGGTGCCCACTCAAGACTGCGCCACTCGTGCCTCCAGGCCAATATCCGCCTCCACGGGGGAAATGCCCTCAGTATCACGCCCTGGCCAGGGAGATGCTGCCTCTAGTTCTTATTGCTTTAAGCTGAGTTTACCAGGGAGGTAGACAGGGAGTCCTGCCTTGGGGAGCTCCATGGGTGTGGGTGGAGCCCAGGCATCGCAAAGGGTCTGCAGACACAAGCCACATGTTGGAAAGGAGAGGCTGAGATGAAGGGGCTGGAGAGCGTGGCTGCCAGAGTCTGGTGAGGAAGGAGGTAGGCAGAGTCACTGAGTAGAGACCGGGGGATGCAGTAGGTGGGGGTGAGCCAGGAGGGATGCCTGGGGTGGATGTGTCTGGACTGGACCCTTTGTCTCCCAGCAAAGGTGATTTCGTGGACCCCTGCTTGGGAGACCTGATCTCAACTCTGAGGATGCCCAGCTGGCTTAAAGGACTGCTGGCTTTCATGCTAAGGCCTCTGGTGAGGGCACAAGGAATAGAAGGGGTGGGCTGGGCCGGGCGGGAGCCTCTGGGGCTCTTCCCCCCTCCCGTTAGCCTCCTCTTCTTCTCAGCCCTCACCTAGTCTCTTCTCCTCCCCCCATGCCCTTTGATCTTCAGCTAACATGCATGCTGAAAGGGGTGCTGACCCGGGACATGGGGGGAGGGACAGAGGGAGGAAGCACAGGCAGCTTGGCCTGAAGATTATTGCCACACCTGGCCCAAAGCTGAGTCACTGACTGTGTCTGTCCTTCTGCAGCTCCCAAGGTTGTCAACCTTTCTCAACAGCATCAAGTCTCGGTAAGAATGTTTCCCATGCCCAGATGCTTGCCCCCTTTTCCCCTGACCTGGGTCCAAGTGCTTTCCAACAGGAAAAGATGAGAGAAGTAGCTTCTGAGGCTGGAAAGGGCCCAGGCAGGGTGGCAACCTCTGTGGCTTTCGAGGAGGATCTTGAAGATGTCTTAGCAAGGTCCAGGAAAGCCTGGAGAGCAAGGACCTGGGAGAGCACAGAATGGGAGGGGGTGGAGAGGAGAAGATTGCCCTGGCTGGGCACGGGTGGAAAGGCCCGGGAAGGAGCTGGCGGGAGGCAGGAGCGGGGGACGCTGGGAACCCATGAGGGTGCTACTCTTAGAGATCAGACTGCACCGCGCCCTCTCTTGCCTGCCCCTCAGTTGCTCATGCCGGAAAAGCTGGGAATAAGTTGTCCCATTCTCAGGCCCTGACATCTTGTGGACTTCCTCCTTCTGTTACCACCAGGCATTTAGGACCTTGGGTGGCTCTGGCCTCTCCTGTGTCCTGAGGGTAGCAAGGAGTCAGGCCTAGGTCCCTCCTGGGGACTCAGTGGGACATGAACTTAGGGATTAGAACTTCTGCCCTGCACTACTTTCCTCTCAGAGTGCCCTGGCATTGAGAAGGGTCCACGGAGGAATGAGATCTGGGAGGTGTTGAGAGTAGGGGTCTGATGTTGCTAATCCCCATGGCTGGGATCATCCTGGTCAGTGACTTCACTCCCTCTGTCCAGGTCAGCTGGAAAGCTCTGGGAACTGCACCACGAGATTGAGGTGAGGTCAGAGCCTCTCGACTAGAGTAGGGCGGGTGGGGGGTGGAGTTGGACAGGCCACCTGCGTTGGGGTCTCTCGGTCACTGGTCCCACTGATCCCCTGGAGTGGCCCATCGTTCTCCCTTCCACTCCCTGGATCGGGCCGCTTGGGGACTGCTGTCAGACCCTCACTTGCCCAGAGACCCGTCCTAGGGGCCTGGGTCAGCCTGGGGCTCCTGTCCTGGATACCTCTTTTGCCACTCTGATGCTGCCTGTAGCCAGCACTCCATGGCCCTGCCCTGGTAGGAAGAGTGGTGTCTGTGGTTCTGTGGAGCAGGTGATGCCCCCTGAGAGCAGCCCTGTCTGAATACCCCCGAGGTCCTCCATCCCACTGTGGTTCAGTTCACATCCGGGGCAGGTGCAGGGCTAGAGTCACCCCAGCCACAGTGCCTGCGTTGGAGAGTCCAGGTAATGGGCTGGGTCTGAGTGCTTCACCTGGTGTACGGGTATCCTCCCAGGTGTACCGTCACTCTGTGATTGCCCAGTGGAGAGCAGTGGAGCTGGATGTGCTGCTCACCCCCATGCTGGGCCCTGCTCTAGACTTGAATGGCCCAGGCAAGGCCACAGGTGAGGCTTGCAGCCCCATCACAGCCCTGTCACCTGTCTCTTCTCTTCTATGAGTTCAGCCCTTTGCCTGGTGGGGCTGCTGGGAGGTAGAAGAAGAGGAACCCTGTGGGTGGGTTGCCCCCCTGGGGGAGGACTCCACCCTTGAGAGGCTCACAGTCTGGTTGGCTGGAGAGATGGGAGTCATGTGGGACCCTGTCCTCAGCACTGTTCAAGTTGGAGATCATGTTACAGAGTCTGTGGTTTTGGGAGGTGGTGTTTGAAGCCCAGGTGGGATTTAGATAAACCAGGAAGACAGCAACAACAGTCCAGGCGGGGGGGAAGCTGCAGGGAAGAGGCACAGGGCAAGCTCGTCAGCGCACTCTCCAGCCCGCCCTGAATCTGGATTCCCGGGCTCTCACTCAAGTCTCAGCCCTAGGAGAGAACCTCTCCCTGTCTGTGGATGCAGGGTGCCATTTCACAGGGTGGAAGACTGGGGCTCAGAGAGGACAGTTGTCATGGAAGGTCACCCAACCTGCTCCAGCCACATGTGCTGTGTCTCAGGGGCCATCAGCTACACTGTGCTCTACAACTGCTTGGACTTCCCTGCGGGGGTAGTGCCTGTCACCACGGTGACCGCTGAGGACGAGGCCCAGTTGGAGCATTACAAGGGCTACTTTGGGGATATCTGGGACAAGGCGCTGCGGAAGGTAAGTCCCTTTTCCCCTGGACTCACACCTGCTCCCCTTCCTCTAGTGGAGGAGATAGTATAAACACGAGTATCCTTGTCTGTCTGTCTTGAGAGCTTGTTTGGAGGTTCTAGCAGGGGAGCGCAGCTGCTCGTATACCCTTGACGGAAGAACGGTCCTCCTCTATCGGGGAAGGTCGTCCTCTTCCACCGAGCACGCAGCTTCGGGAGGGACGCACATGGAGTGGTGAGGGAGGAAGGGGACACCCGCCTAGCCAGCCAGATCAACCAAGTCAACCCTGGCGATCCATGGGGTGACAGGTGTCACAGCCAGATCGCCCTCACATCCTCTCGTCTGTCTTTCTTAATGCAAGACCCCTAAAGACTGCGGGCTGGCCCTGCCGTGCTGCCCTCCTCTCCAGCTGGGGTGCTTCCTGGGCCCAGGGTGGGGTCCTGACGCCTGTGTCCCCTGCAGAACGTGAAGAAGAGCGTGGGCCTGCCTGTGGCTGTGCAGTGCGTGGCTCTGCCGTGGCAGGAAGAGCTGTGTCTGCGGTTCATGCGGGAGGTGGAGCGACTGATGACCCCCGAGAGGCAGCCATGCTGACTGCCGCCGCCTGGCCCTAGAGGACCTGAGACCCACTGGAGCCACGCCCAGCGTAGTCAGGGCACAGCTGCCACCCTGGAGGAAGTGTTCAGCCTGGGGCAGAGGCTTCCAAGTCCCTCCCCCTCGCCCCTGCAAGAAGCCCAAACCCGCTGAGTCTGGACCTCGCTCCCTCCCCTGTTCCCCTCCCTGCCCTGACACCCCCAACGTGGCAGCCCGTGGGCATGACATGGGCAAAGGCCCGCTAACAGTCAAGAATCGGTTCCTGGTCTGTCCTTTCTGGAAGTCATCGTTAGGGCACTGGGGGTTGGAGACCCGACCTTCTAGAACCTGACTCCAGCCACGTCAGTCTCCTGCTCCAAAACCTCCTCTGGTTCCTGTCACTCGCAGGATGGACACAAGCTTCTCAGGATGGGCGATGCGGCCCCAGCACTTCACACCCACCCCTCCCACCCCCCTTAGACTAAGCCCTACTTTGTTAGACATTGTCTTTTCTCCTTGCCTCTGCTGGGAATGCCCTTTCTGCTCCCCTACCATTAAATCCTCTGAGGCCCAGCTCAGATCCCTCTTTCTCCTTCTGAGCCCTGGAGTAGGTGGGCTGTTTCCTCCCAGTCTGCGCTGTGTGGTGGGCATCCGCGGGTGGGTCACCACCCTTAGCACACTGGCTCTCCTTGACGGCAGGGATACTATTTCTATGTCTTTGTCCTCAGTGGCCAGCACAGGGCCGGGCACAGGGCAGCGGGGAGTCTGGGATGCTGCTGGGGAGAGGAACCCGCAGGACTGAGGAGGCGAGCACAAGACAAGGTGATCTAGCAGAGAGTGCTTGCAGGGCCAGCGCAGGACTGGAGTGTTCTGGGAAGGCTTCCTGAAGGAGGAGTGTCTGTGTTGAGTATAGAAGGTCCCCAGGGCTGAGATAGGGGACGAGGACATCCCAGGGAGAAGGAACAGTACTACAGCCAGAATGGGCACAGGAGGAGCAGAGATGTAGGTGGGGGTCAGATCAAGGTGGACTTGGAGGGCCAGTTCAGGAACTTGAATCCAGTCTCAAGGGCAATGGGGCGCTCTTGAAGGATCAGACAGGTGTGGCGAGGAGAGTAGGCTGGAGGGGCAGAGCCTGGAGAGGGTAACGAGGCTGCTCCATGATCCTAATGTGGGGAAGGGGGCCTGGGGCCTGAGCTAGGGCTGTGGCCCAGGTAGAGAGAGAGGTGATTTGGGACTTGACAGTTGCGGGGTGGAAGTGAGCTGTCTCAGCTCAGGCTCAGCTCTGCCCAGTTTGCCAGCTCACCTCTTACTGGACTGCTTTGCCTGGTGGGTGGAGGGTTAGCTCATCTGGATGACTGGGGGGCTTCTTGGGTCCACCAGCACAGCTGCCTCGCTCCTCCCTGGCTCCAGCCCTAACTCGCCCGCTTGCTGTCGGAGATGCTTCTGGCCTGAGCCCTCGGGCAGGGTGGGCCCCTGGCTCCCACCTGACCTCCTTCATGTTCTTTTCAGGGCAAGCTGCTTTCCCAAGGCTCCCTTCTCCACCGAGATTTTCCTGCTTCTCCAGTGGTGCTTTCCCCTCCAAGTCACGTGCCCGGTGGCACCTGTACTTTCTGCCAGTGACATCCCTGCCTCAGTGGGGCAAGTCTCAGGGCAGACATGAGGCCCTACCTTGGGGCTGACTAGAAGGCCCGACCCACATGGATGCCTAGATTGGGGTGACCAGGCAGCTGCTGCACTTTGCCCTGATTTCTCTTAACTGCTCCGTCACTTTGCCTCATATCCTTCCATAAAACCACGTGCCATCTGCCCCAGCTTCCTGCCCCATTTCTCTCTTTGGTTAATGATAGCCTCGTGCTTTCAGACACGAGGCTGCCGTGGGGGGCCACCTCTCCTCCATTCCTTCCCTGGTTTATTGATGTCACCCTTGGACCCCAGCAGGGCTGTGCCCAGCCCTGTGCTTAGTGGTGCCGGAGTTCCGCCAAGCCTGGATCCCATCCCTGAGAGGCTCCTGGGCCTGTGTGTGTGGAGGATGCAAGCACGTTGGCTCTCTTGTGATCAGGGCTGGGGGGAAAGGGTAGACGATGGGGCCAAATGCTGCTGAGGGCGGCGGAGGTGGTCAGCGAGGAAGCGAGTACCCCCTGCGTTCCACCTCCACCTCTACACTGTGGTCCAAGCCACCTGCCTCTCACCTGGACACTAATAACCAAACTGGGCTCCCTGATTCCTTCCTCACCTGTCCACCAATCCATTCTCCATACAGCAGCCAGAGTGATCATTTAAAAGTGTATATCAGGGCTTCCCTGGTGGCGCAGTGGTTGAGAGTCCACCTGCCGATGCAGGGGACACGGATTCGTGCCCTGGTCCGGGAAAATCCCACATGCCGCAGAGCAGCTAGGCCCGTGAGCCATGGCCGCTGAGCCTGCGCGTCCAGAGCCTGTGCACCGCAAGGGGAGAGGCCACAACAGTGAGAGGCCCGCGTACCGCAAAAAAAAAAAAAAAAAAAGTGTATATCAGATCCATCCACCTCTCTCCTTAAGACCTTGCAATGGCTTCCAATCAACTGCAAATAAAATCCAGTCTCCTCCTCGAGTCCTGCGAGGCCCCACGTGACGTGGCCCTTGCCCACCCCCCTGCCTCCTCCTGGATGTCTCTTCCTCTCGTTCGTTGTGCGTGCTTCAGCCACACGAGCACCCTTTGGTCTCTCGATCGTCTCAAGCTGGTCCCTGCTCCAGAGCTTCTGTGTTAGCTGTCCCTCTGTTTGGAACACTTGGCGCCAATGTCACCTTCCCTGATCACCCACTTGGCAAACAGTCCCCCTTGACACCTTCTAACATGCCACCCTTTGTACTTTATAGCATTATCACTATCTGGAATCATACTTTTTTTTTTTTTTTTTTTTTTGTCTCCACTCAGGCAAGCTTCCTGAGAGCTGCACTTTGTCGTGCTCAGCCTGATACTCAGCATGTGGAACAGTGCCTAGAAGGTGCTTAGTTAATTTAGTGAACATTAACTGAGCATCTCCTAGGGACCAGGCGCTGTATTGGATGCTGGGACTGAAGTGATGAATGCGGCAGACTGGGGTCTTGTCCTCTCGGAGCTGCATTCTGGAGGATATTCGTTGACTGAAAGGAGGCAGGGAGGCAGGCGGGTGTGATAGTAAAGATGTACGTATTTAATGAATGAAGTGATCAGGTGACTTTTAATCAGGACAAGGTGGGGAGGACATTCTGAATATGAGCCATCTACCTTCTGGGCACTTTATAGTGATCGTGTCATTTTATCCTATTCACCCTGTTGTCGGTGTTTGTGTCCCCATTTTACAGAAAGGTCCCACAGCTAGAAGCAGGGGAGTTAGAATCGATATCTGATTCATTCGGTGTCAGAGCCTCTGCCTGGTGTCCCATGATGCTGAGGCACAGAGGAGTGACAGCATAAGCCAGCCGCCGCCTCTTCCTGTCTGACCAGTCCAGCCGCCTCAATACCCTCTAAGTCACGTGGCTACTTCCTGGTCTCAGCCTTTCCCCTACTCCCCGGTCCACTGCCATAGCTTCTTGCCTGGCCTCCCCTCTTCAGACTGGTCTTCTCCAACTGTCTTTCCTATGGCAGATGAGTGACCTTTCTAAAAACAAACCTCATCATGCCTAAAACCTTGTGCTCAGTCCAGACTCCTGGCTCTGACCCACAAGGCCACGCTTCCCCTGGCCATGCAACTGACCACTCTGATTCCTCTTCTTCCTTGGGGCCCTGAGATGGTGCTCAGGGCACTGCACACCTCCCACCTCCATGCCCTTTGTTCACTGTGCTTGCTCTGCCTGGAATGCTCTTCCTCATGTCTCCACCTGAAGATCCCCGCCCCCCACATCCCACTATTCCAAGGTAAGGGTGGTCATCCTCTTACAACTGTCAGGCTGTGTTGAAAGGGCTTCTTGGTGCTTCTGTCCATGCTCGAAAGCAGGGGCTGTGTCTTAATAATAGAATCCAATATTGGTTAGGTTGTGGAGTTGATAATCCACTATCTCATTGGAAAAAGTAGGCATTATTACTTCCATTTTATAGATGAGGGAACTGAAGTTCAGAAAGGCGTTGCTGATTTGTCCAAGGACAAAGACTTGAACAGAGAAGAGTTGAATCCACATGCCCGACTCCAGACTTAGTGTACTTTCCTTGTCTGCACAATCATCCCGAGGACAGGCAGTAAACACCCTCTGGGTGCCAGGTTCTGTGCTAAGTGACCACAACACTGGAGACAGAAGCCACGTCCAGGCACTGTGCTCCTCTGCTGGTGTCTGTTTACAGAAGGGTTGTGATATTGGAGTTTAGGACACACAGAGGACCTGCCACTTGTCCCTAAAAAGCACCATCTTTTAGGGTCATCCCAGAGCTCCAGCTTGTTGAGAGCCTTTGGGATCCTGGCTCTGTTGCCCACTCTTTCTGCTCTGCCTCCCAGCTTTGTCCATCCACAGATCTGAGCACTGGACCTCTCCAACCTCATCCAAGTCGCCAATAAACAATCAGATCAGAGCCATGGAAAGAGCCATGGGGTGTGTCACCCCAGACCACCTGCTCAGACAACCTGGGCATAAGAGATTGCCACATAATTAAGTCTCATCAAGTCTTGAGCGTCCCAGCCAGCCTTGGCGAGACCTCCCAGGTTTCCTACACAGAGATTGGGAGTGGCGGCCCTCTGCACCTGAGGCAGATGAAGTCACCTAGGGTCAGGGCCGTGTGGGGTTTGCCCTTGCATGTCCGGCACCCAGCATGGCGCCTGGTACTCAGTGGGTACCCAGTGAAGGCCTGTTGAATGGAGGAGTGGGTGATTTGTTATTAGTGAACCCTTTTGGCCCCACCTGTTACTTCCTTCTCATCCTAAACAGGAATGTTCTGGTCAGCCCCTGTCCTCAGCCCTTTTCACATTTATCTTAACTACTGCTCTGACCTTGCTTTGTGCCCATAAGGACAAATAGCTCCCAGTATATATTCAACCTGGGACTTTCTCCTCGTCTGCAAGTCCTCATCCATCCAGTTCCCCATCTCTATACCCCCTTCATCTCCATCCATCCAATAAACGTATTGAACTCCTCCCACAGGAATTACTTCAGGGTAACCAATCAGAAATAGTCCCTGCCTGAATGGCGCTTTCATTCTTCTAGCAAACAGACACCAAGTGCACAACCACATAAAAACACTTGTTAGAAGTGCAGTAAAGCAGAAGCACTGCTTTATCAGAGTAAACTAAGTGGTACCTGGTTCATCCTGGGGGTGTGTGTGTGTGTGTGTGTGTGTGTGTGAGGGAATGCTTCCTGAAGGAAGTGACATTTAAGCCAAGAGCTGCATTGTCACAAAAGCCAAGGAGTGAGTGTATTTCAAGAAGGGTGGTGGCAATGGCTGCACATGCTGCTGAATTAACTTCAGGGAGATTGTTGAGATGATTTGGCATAAACCAGACTGGATTGGGTGGAGGAGTGAGTGAAAGATGAGGAAGTAAAGGCAGCAAGTGTAGATAACTTGAGAAACTTGGCTGGGAGCGGAGGAAAGATGTCAGGGTGGTAGCTATGAAGGATGTAGATCTGAGAGAATCTTGGAAAAAATGTTAAATTATTTTTTTAAGATGGGAGAGACTTAAGCGTGTTACATGCTGCTGGAAAGGAGCCATAGAGGTAATAGAGGAGATACATCGAGATAAAGGCAGGAAGCGAGGGTTCGACCTATCTATCATTCCTCCACTTAAGAAATATTACTGAGCAGCTGTCGTGTGCCAGGCACTTTGAAAAAGGCTGACAAGGTACTTGCTTTTACGGAACTTATTTTTTTTAGGGAGGAAGGCAAGACATAAGTAAATAAGATAATTTCAGCGAATGGTAAGTGTGATGAGGAGATAAAATGGGGTGATGTAATGGAGGGGTGGAATCAGGAAAGGGTGATGTAACAAGGCCCCGGGTGCTGCAGGGGTGGTGCAGCTGCCAGATGGCCTGGGGGAGCTGAGCCGTCAGGGGAAGCCAGGGTTCAGTGAGGGGGGCGGTGTGGGGAAGGGAACGGTGGGGGAAGAGGAGGAAGGACGCAGGGAGTTTGCTGATGAGGAGGGCTAGTTCCAGAGGCCCCTGGGAGATGGTGAAGAGTGTTAGAGGGTGGATGACCTTGGGGTTACTCTGTAGGTTGTGACTCCACATCCAGCCCTGGGTGACCCTGGGTGCTCAGACTCAACATTACGAACCACAGACCCGTCTCCTTCCCACCAAATCTGCTTCTGACTTCCCAGTCTTGAGGGTGCGGCCACCAGTCTCCTGTTCACTGGTGACTGGCAGCCTGAGATGTGACCGACTGCTCCCCTCTCCTCCTCTGATACAGACGACTGGGCCCAAACAGACAAGAGTGGAAGGGCTCCCAAATCAAGTCCCTCCGGCTCTACTGCTGCACATCTTCCCCATCTTTCCTGCCCCTCCTCCAGGAGTTTACCTCCATCCCCTCACCCCACCCCACCCCACAGATTCCTTCTCTGCACGCTCTCCCTACTGGTAGGGAGCTCCTAGTCCAATGAGGAAACGGGACATGAGTCTGGAAGGGACGACCAGTAGACTGGGGAGGCTGGAATCCCCGGGGCAGCAGTGTGGCCTTGCTTTGGGAATCAGGAATGAAAGTCTAGCTGGGCTGGCGGGGGCAGGGGTGAGTGCTATGCCTGCCTGCCTCAGTCCTCACTTCCTTGCATCATGTCCCCTGGGACGGATGCCTTCTGAGCTCTGCTTGCCCCCCCCCCACCACGATGTCCCTTCCTTTCTTCTCTGCCTGAGCCCCAGACGCCCGCAGAGTGAGCTGCTAACTCTGGGCGGCCGTGGGCTGTTCAGTCGTTCTCCCTGTGACCTATGAGCCATGTTAAGGGCGTTGGTGATTATCCTTCAAGCCACAGGCAACCCCATCCAGAACTGGTGCGGGTCAGATTAGGGTGCTGGTGGGGTGTCTGATGAGTGGGATGGGGGAGGAGGACGTGAAGGAGGTGCGATCAGAGCCTGGTCACCTGCCCACCTGCAGTCTTGGGCTCCTCTTCAGGCTAGTTTCTGCCAAAGCCCCTTCTTCTGCATGGCCTGAGGAACAGGGGACTTTGTCCAGATAGGGGATAAGTCCAGATGGCAGTAAGAACTGGCTGGGAGGAGGTTGGGTTCTGTCAACACCTGGGACCATGGCTCCTGCCCCGTTGGGGAACAGGCGTGGGAGTGTGCTCTGGCTGTGTAGCTGACAAACACGAAGGCAGCGCTCCTGAGGAAGCAGATGGCGCCTCCGCACGACGCCTGTGGCGGCTTGGCTCTCTTACTCGCTGGTGGTGCAGCAGGCTGCAGCCCTGAGCAATGATCCCAGGGCGCAGAAGCGCGGAGAGGGGGCGCTGCAGCAGATGGCAGCCCTGGCACAGCGTCTCCGGCAGCAGGTGAGCGGACATTGACCCCTGAGGTCCCCAGCACTCAGTCCCAGTAGTGGGTCCCACCTCAGGACAGGGCCCCTCCTGTTGCTCCATCTTCTTCAGAAGACAGGGAGCAGCCCCCCCACTCAGCTCCCCATCCTGGCTCCTTGTGTCCCTGTCAGTTCCTCCTCCATCTGTGTATTTTCCCTTTCTCCCAGTGCCCAGCACAGGGCTCAGCAGAATTGTGGGTGTTTACCTGGGCTATTTGTTGAAATAAAATAAACTTATGGAGGTGATTGGAGGTAGGAGGCCAGAGCCCTTTCAGCCCCTGAGCACCCCCAGACCCCACTGGGACAGGACCCTGCTCTACATATTCTGCCTCTCACCCCCCCTCCCCCCGCCAGCACAGGGCTCTGCAAATGTTTGCTGAGCACATGACAGGTGCAAAGCACATGGGGGCACTGGAGATGGGATCCTCCCAGGAAGCTATGTTTCTTAAAAGGGGGCTTGGACAGCTTGGCTGGGGATAGTGCAAGGCACTGAGGCAAGTCACTGTGGCTGGGCTGGGCCTCGCAGTGAAGCGGTTTAGCTGCGGGTAAGTCAGCAAAGCCTTTCCAGAGCGGCAGAGGGAGCGGGGGAAGGAGAGGCATGGAGACAACTCTGCCCCATGCCTGCGGTTTGCCGTGTGGCCTGCAGGATGTGACAGTCCCTTTCTGGGCCTTGGGCTCCCCAACTGCCCCAGGAGGGGTGGGCTGGTGATGTCTTGGGTGATAGTGGCGGACTCCCTCTGGGAGCCCAGGGAGCGGGGGTTGGGGTAGTGCCTGAGGTGCTGTCCCCGTGCTCTGGAGTTCCTGAGTGTCCTCTGCTGTCCCCTGGACGGTGATTGATGGCCCAGGCAGCTTCTCTGCCCGAGCTGCTGCAGTTCCTGAGAATGTGTATTAATATTAATTGGGGCTAATTAGTTGGATAAATCAATCTGCCCCCAGAGAGCAGCTGCCCCTCCCTGGTTGATGAGGAGGAAATCTGGGCTAATGGGGTTGCTGCGGCGAATCCGTGTGATGGAGAAGATTCCTGTGTGCGTGGGGAGGTCGCATCTGTGTGCATTGGTGAGTTTATGTTCCTTTACTGCAAACAGTAAATGGTCTGCTTGTGTGTGCCTCCTGCTGGCGTTTTACTGTGTGCTGGATGGGTGTGTGTCTGGCTGTACGCTGCTTGGGTTTGGTTACGGGCCTTGGTGTATGTGCCTGGCTGGGTGTGTACGTGTTACTGATTGGCGTGTATTCATCTAGGTAGGTACGGCTGGCTTGGGTCTGCATGTTCGGCTGAGTGTGTACACATGGTGTCGTGTGTCTGATGTGTGAGGAAGTCTGAGTCTGGGTGTGTCTGGGCATCTGGTTGGTGTATGTGTGGTTGTCTGGGATAGGTAGCTATTGGCTGGGTACCTGGAGGGGCTTGTCTGATTGGCTGGAGGAGTGTAAAGGGTTTGGGGTGAGGTTACCCATGGTGTCTCCAGCCTTCCCTCAAGGCCTCTTGGCTCTCAGCACCTTATTCTCTTCCCAACATAGCTACACATGTCTGTCCTGGGCACCTTCTCGATCAGGCCACTCCTCTGCCAGGGTTACCCTCAAGGCCTCAGATGACCAGCTTTCTGACCCAGGCAGGTGGGAGGTTGAAACACAGCTCAAACCCTCACAGGATTCAAACAAATCCAATTCATTGCCATTTAGGAATATTTCGCAAAGGATTCCCCTGGGTCTTGTCTCTGCTGGACCCTGGGGACAGATTCATTATACAGATGAATCTAACATCTGACCCAGGCTTGCCTTAAAGAGGCTCCCGGTCTGGGTGGGGTGTGATGGAAACAGAGCTGTGCAGACCACGAGGGGAGGCAGCTCAGCTGAGGGTGGAGAAGGCCAGATGCCCAGGGAGCTGTGGGGCTCAGCAGGAGGGGTGATTTCTTCTGTCTGGAGAGGGCTGGTGGGGAAGGCTTCACAGAGAGGTGGTGTTGGAACTAAGCCTTGCAGGACGTGTAGGAGTTTTCCAAAATGAGGAAGGAACAGGAAAGGCAGTACCAGAGAGAGAAAAGCCTGAGATAAGGCAATGTTTCTATAGAATACTTAGAAAATAATATTTGTAGGGTCCACTGGCTGAAGGTTGCTGCCTAGGAGGCTCTGGTCACCTCAGGTTGAGGGGGTTTATGACATTAAACATATTTAACAACCACTTTGGAAATATGAATAATAAATCAGTCTACTAAAAACTTCAAAATATATTTTCTTTGATTTTCAAACCACACGTGGAGGCAGGACCAGCTGAGTGTGGAGAAGCCCCGACGTACCTGGACCTGTGGGGCTTGGCAGGATGGGGTGATTTCTTCTACACTACTGGGCGGGCCAAAAAGTGCCTTCAGTTTTTTAAGTAAAAATAAAAGCCACATTTTTCATTTTCACCAGGAACTTTATTGAACGACGTATTCACCCTTTTGTTCCACTACCTTCTGCCATTTTTCAGGCAACTTCATAATTCCATCTTCCCAAAACTTTTTATCTTTTTGAGCAAAGAACTGTTCCAGGTGCCTTTTACAGTCTTCCAGGGAATTGAAATTTCTTCCACTAAGAGAATTTTGTGAAGACCAAAATAAATGGAAATCCGAAGGTGCAATGTCTGGTGAATATGGCGGATGAATCAGAACTTCCCAGCCAAGCGGTAACAGTTTTTGCCTGGTCATCAAAGAAACATGTGGTCTTGGGCTTCCCTGGTGGCGCAGTGGTTAAGAATCCGCCGGCCAATGCAGGGGACACGGGTTCGAGCCCTGGTCTGGGAAGATCCCACGTTGCCGTGGAGCAACTAAGCCCGAGCGCCACAACTACTGAGCCTGTGTGCCACAACTCCTGAAGCCCACGTGCCTAGAGCCCATGCTCCGCAGCAAGAGAAACCACAGTGAGAAGCCCACACACCGCAACAAAGAGGAGCCCCCACTCACCACAACTAGAGAAAGTCTGCACACAGCAACAAAGACCCAACACAGCCAAAGATAAATAAATAAAATAATAAATTTATTTTTTTAAAAAAGAAACATGCGGGGCTTCCCTGGTGGCGCAGTGGCTGAGAGTCCGCCTGCCGATGCAGGGGACATGGGTTCGTGCCCCGGTCTGGGAGGATCCCACATGCCGCGGAGTGGCTGGGCCCGTGAGCCATGGCCGCTGAGCCTGCGCGTCTGGAGCCTGTGCTCCACAGCGGGAGAGGCCACAACAGTGAGAGGCCCGCGTACCACAAAAAAGGAAAAAAACAAAAAACAAAAAAAAAAACAAAAAAAGAAACATGCGGTCTTGCGTTATCCTGATGGAAGATCATGCGTTTTCTGTTGACTAATTCTGGATGCTTTTCGTCGAGTGCTGCTTTCAGTTGGTCTAATTGGGAGCAGTACTTGTTGGAATGAATCGTTTGGTTTTCCGGAAGGAGCTCACAACAGAGGACACCCTTCCAATCCCACCATATACACAACATCACCTTCTTTGTTTGAAGACTGGCCTTTGGTGTGGTTGTCGATGGTTCATTTTGCTTGCCCCATGATCTCTTCTGTTCCACATTATTGTACAGTATACACTTTCATTGCCTGTCACAATTCGTTATAAAAATGGAACATTTTCATGACGTTTCAGTAGAGACTTGCATGCAGAAATATGGTCAAGAAAGGTTTTTTCGCTTAACTTATGTCAACCCAAACATCAAAGCAATGAACATAACCAAGCTGGTGCAAATGCCTTTCAACGCTTGATTTGGATATTTTGAGTATGTCAGCTATCTCTCACGTGGTATAACGTTGATTGTTCTCAATTATTGTTTTGATTTGATCACTATCAACTTCAACTGGTTTACCCGACTATGGAGCATCGTCCAGCGAGGAATCTCCAGTACCAGACTTCGCCAACCACTTTTGACACGTTCGATCAGTCACAGCACCTTCTCCATACACTGCACAAACCTTTTTGTGCGTCTCAGTTGCGTTTTTACCTTTCTTGAAATAATAAAACATAATATTGCTGAAAATATTGCTTTTTTTCTTCTGTCTTCAATATTAAAATGGCTACACAGGGCTTCCCTGGTGGCGCAGTGGTTGAGAGTCCGCCTGCCGATGCAGGGGACACGGGTTCGTGCCCCGGTCCGGGAAGATCCCACATGCCACGGAGCGGCTGGGCCCGTGAGCCATGGCCGCTGAACCTGCGCGTCCAGAGCCTGTGCTCCGCAACGGGAGAGGCCACAACAGTGAGAGGCCCGCGTACCGCAAAAAAAAAAAAAAAAAAAAAAAAATGGCTACACAAAAATTCACCAATTTTGGTAAGTCTTTTTTTAAATGCAGGGTGATATGACAGCTGTCACATACAATCTAACAAAATTGTTTCAAATGAAGTTAAAGACAACTAAGTGCTACCAGAGCCATCTTACGGAAAAAATCGAACGAACATTTTGGCCCACCTAGTATATACTAAAATGGCTTAAAAGCAATATAAGTTGAGGCTCAATTCTTTCATCAGATTATTCTAATAATTTCCAAATAATTTGTTGATGTTTAGAAAATTTGTGGGGATTGTCTGATGTGGTTGTCATCTTTTGAAGATGTCCCTATCTTTCAAAGCTCTCTCAATAAACTGAGTCATTAGGTGACTTGCAGTCTCATTAAGTAGAGACTTTCTCTCCACACCAATGCATCCATTCTTGGGCTGAGTCTAGCTCAGCTTCTGCTGAAACAGTAGCACTGACACTCACAATTCCTAGGTCTTCTAATGCCCTCCGAGATTTTATATATTCAAGCATCTCTGTTGTCAACTAAGTCATAAAACTGTTATTAGCATGTCATATAAATTACATCGAACCTGATCTTACAGGCCTTGGGAGAACCTGTGTAACACGGTAGTTAAGAGTGTGGTAGTTAAGAGAGTGCTGGGCTGCCTGTGTTCAAATCCTGACTCTGATGCTTACATTTAAAATAATTTCTCTATGCCTTAACCTCCTCATCTCTACAATGGGGTGATGATTATAATTATAGTATACAAGTAAGTTAATAAATGTTTACAGTGGGTATACAGCAAGCACTATCTAAGTGATAGTTCTCATTTTAGCAATAAAACTAATGTCCTTGCTGAGTGGGCTTTTAGTGAGTTTCAGTGAATTTATTCTAATAGATTTGTTCCATTCATCAGGGTTGGTGAAAAGCTTCCTCGGGCCCTTGAAAGCCCCCCACCCCAGCACTGGCAGAGGAGCAGTCCCAGCAGAGGCCTGCAGGGCCCCCCTTTGTGTCTCCTGGCCTGCTCTCCCCACCTCTCCCCAGCTTCCCGAGAGGCTGCCATTTTCACCAGTGGCCACGCAAGGACAGCTGCAGGGGAACGCTAGCCTCAGGGGTCCAGATGGACGCCGGGCACTTGCCCTCAGGGTGTCACCAGGGGTACCACCTCCCCAGGTAGCTATGTGGGAATCGGGGTTGGCGTTCAGTCTTGATGGTGTGCCCGTGGACTGGTGAGTGCTGGGTGGTCCCTGGTGGGGCTGGTGGGGCTCCTCAGGACTGGGGAGAGAAAGTCAAGGGATGAGCACAGGCTGGCCCTCCGTGGCCCCTGAGGGAGTCAGAGGCTGTGCCTAGAGGAGCCCTTTTCTTGCTGGGCTGTGAAGAGAGGATGCAATCCCAGGGGAGGCGCTAGGGCAGCTGGGGTAGTGCAGTGCTCAGGGCAGTGGCTCTTTGCTAAGTGACTCAGAAGGATTTCAGTATCTTTTAGGCACGGAGGGTGCAGCTGTTGAGGTGCATTCTAGCCAAATGCTCGCCCTGTCCAAGGTGATGCTTATCCGGGCCCTCCTGAAAGTCCTTGTGTTACCGACTAGGGTTCTTGGCCTTCCCCAATCCATAGAAATCGACTAGAGGCCAGACAAGAAATGCAGGCAAGGCTTTACTGGGGCCCCTGCTGCAGTGGGGGAACGAGAACAAACAACAGGTTCCCTTGCTTTCTCACTCCCTGAAGGGGGGCAAGCTTGTTTCTTACATGGGATGAGGGTAGGGGTGTGTCCAAGGGTCAGGACAGAGGGGTGGCTTAGGTGTTTTGCCCACCCCTTAGGTGGTGTTGTGTGCAGGGGGCATGCGCAGGGCCCTGCTTTTGCTCCCGACACCCTGCTTTTGCTCCAGGTTCTGCAAAAGTGGCAGTTGGGTTTTTGGTCTCTTTGTATCTTTTGGGTCCAAAATTTGCCCCAACTGCGCATGTATGCAGTCATTTTTAGTCCCATACAGTTTCTTTGTATTTTGTTGCTGGAGGAGAGGTGTGTCCAGGTGCAAGCACTGCAGCACAGCAGCAAAGGGGCCCAGGTCCCAGCAAAGGGTCCCAGGTCCCAGCCTGTCTCACTTGTGGCAAACAGGCTGGGGAGCTCTGAGCTGAGGCACGGAGATGGCAAAATGGCACAGTGAATAGAAAGATTGGGAGGCAGTATACGGGAGGGGAATAGGCAAGAAGAGGCTGGTGAGATGGGCCCACCGGGACCCAGGCAGAGAAAGGGCCTAGGGCAGTGCCTGGCACCCAGGAAGTGCTTCATCAGAAAAGCTCCCCTCCCAAGAGCCATTAGAGAGTAGCGGTGAAGCTACAGATGACTTGGGCTTAAGTGTCCCCACCTTTATGACCTGGGGCAAGAAAGTTAACCTCTGTGTCCCAGTTGCCTTCATTGGTGAAACTGAAATGATAATAAAAGCAGCCATTTAAGGGTTTTGGTGAAGATTTAATGCAATGGGACAGGCAGAGTGCTTGACGTGTTCCTGGTGCTGGGTAAGTACTGGGTAACTGCGAATACTGGTGTATCTGTGTGAACACGTTATATGTTTATGGTGAAAGTCTTTAAACCATCCTGAAGAGAATGGTGTTGCAACTTTATTCTGAGGGCAACTGGGACCTGCAGTCAGATTTGGGTTTTATAAGTTCTGGAAAGGATCACCCAGGCTGTAGTGAAGAGGCTGAGTTGGAGGGGTAGAGTCTAGAGGCAGGGAGGCCAGTGAGGAGGCTGTAAGAAAACTGAGAGACAGAGAAGGTTCTAGGCAGGAAGGAGTCCGAGGTGGGAGATTTGAAGGAGGCAGGACCCCCTATTGGCATTGTGTGTGGATAAGAGAATGGGCACTGGGGCTGCACAGGCCGGCATGAATCCAGGTCCTTGGGTAAACAGCTCTCTGTGCTTCAGGGTCTTCTGCTGTAAAATGAGAAAATAACATGACCTACCTCCTAGGGTTGTTGTGAGGAGTAATATGAATTATTATATGTAAAATGCTTGGAATGGGGCCTGGCACGTATGAAGGGTTGTAACACATCTATCTCACATGTGATTGTGTTAGCATTATATCAATCCATGGTCAGAACTTGGGTCTGTCACTATTATGACACAGTGTGAGTGCGTTTCGTGTTTGGTAATTGCAATCATTGCTGCTTTTGTTGTGGTCATCCATTTACAATGCTTGGTGTCTTGTAGAAATAAAATACAGTGTGTGTGTGTGAAAAGAAAAAAAAAAAAAGAACTTGGGTCTGAGGATCCAGGGTGATCTTGAGGTTCACTGCATTGGTGACACAAGTAGCATCAGTTGGGAATCTCACGAAGAACAGGTTTGACGGAAAAATGATGAGTCCTGGATGACTGTGGGTCCGTGAGTGGGTAAATGGGTCTGAGGCCTGGTGGGAAGTGCGCCTGGACTGGAGAAATGGGGAGATCTGGGCACTGTGGGGCCCATGTGGCCACTGGGGTTGCCCAAGGAAGGTGGACAGGTAAGGAGAGAGGAGGGCCAGAGGAGACTGAGCAGGAACTGCTGGAGAACAGGGGAAAGTCAGGGGAGTTGAGGGCAAGGAGAGTTTCCAGAAGGAAGGTGTCTCAGAGAGTCAGATGCTGCAGAGGAGAGTAAGGTGAGGATAGGAAGAATCCAAGAAGCCTTGGAGCCCCCAACCTCCCAAGAAAACCCCTTTGTCTCCCCTGCTCCCCTCCAGGACCAAGAAAGCTCCACCCAACCCACACTCCAGCTTGCCAGCGGCAGGGTCTCAGCTGGGACCGTGGAGGGCAAAGGGAGACAGCTTTGCCTTCTTGAGTGCCCGCCGTGTGCTAGGTCCTTGTCACGTCACCCTTGCCCCTGACCGGAGTCCTGAGGGCTGATCCAGGCCTGAGGGCTGATTCAGGCCCTCCCTCACACCCTGAAGGGCTGAGCTTAGAGCAGCTGGGGGGCTTGTCTGTGCTCACCTGCATGGCTGACTCCTCATTGACTTCCGGTCCTTGCCTCTCTGAGGAGACCTAGGCCATGGGAGGGGAGCTGACCAGTGCTGTGGTTAAGGCTGGCTCCCAGCTCTCCTGCTACCCACGCTGGACCTTGCCCTTCCCCAAGGTCAGACCAGCAGGGGTGGGAGGACTGGAGAAGAAGGAAAGGTGGGATGCCGGGCTGAGCCCTAAAGGCAAACCTCACAGAACTGAGCCTCACTTTCCATAACCCCTGTGTCCCAAGATGTGCCTGTAGAGTCACTCCCACTCCCCTGGTGTCCCTGCTGGATAGCGGTACGAGGAGGGAGGCAGGCCTTCTCTGTGCCGGTCCCTGGGCTGGACTCTGGGGAGGCAGACACAGAAGAGGACACCTGTGTCCCTGCAGGGCTTTCATGACAACCGGGAGACAGACCAGGAGATGTCTTTAATGCTAAGGTTGAGCACAGGAACATGTGATGAGCACACTGTGTCCACTGGAGTATGTGGACGTGATGTTGAGTGTGTGAGGGGCCCTGAGTGGAGCAGTATGACATCTGCCTGCCCCCCAACTCCACAGGAGCCAGAGCTGGACCCCAAGCCCATTCTTGGAGCTGCCCCAAGAGAAGTTGGCCCAGAAGCTGCGGGCTGACAAGCTGAGTCTGGAGAGCGTCCTCTGCAGCTACCTTGGGGGCGGGGTGGGGGGGAAGGTTGGGGTCAGGGCCCAACCCCGGGGCTCTGGGTGGAGTGGGGGATGTCACCCGTCATTGTTCTGCTTAGAGGAGTTGCGGGACAGGTGTGACCCTGTGGCGCTGCAGCCAGCTTGGGAGGTGACTCGTGCCACAGTCATCTGTCACTTCTGCTCTGAGTCAGGGTGGGCAGAGGGGATGGGGTGACTCAGTGCCCTGTGCCTGGCCACCCCCTGAGCCCCCCTCTGGTCTCCCTCAGAGCTGCTCAGGCACTGAAAGTGCACCAGGAGGTGAAATGCCTGACAGATGTCCTGGGGGAATGTGAGGAACAACGGCAGGCATTGAAGAAGGTGAAGAAGAGAGAGCGAGGCCTTCTCTGCGGGGTCCCCCCCAGCCTCAAGGCTACCTATGACTGCGTGGTGAGCCCTGGGGGTACACGTGCATGTATACACATGAGCATCTGAGTGTGTGACATTGGGCAAGTTACTGAATCGAGGCTGTACAGTTAGAAACTGGCCAACTGGGAAACCGAACCAGCGGTCGGGCTCCCAAACCCCATCTCTTAACCACCGTGCTGTGCTCTTCTGCCATCTGTGAATCCTTCTAAGCGTGCAGCACTTGAGTCTCAGAGGGCAAGAGAATGCATGTGAGTGTGAGTGGAGTGGGGATGAGAGTCTGTCCGCTGGCTGATTCCACTCTGACCCCCAGGGGCTGGAGCTCATGTCACTTCCCTGCAGGGCCATGACTTGACATGTGGCCTGGCCCAGTTCCTGGAGAAGCCGGTGGCCAAGGATGGGGTCGTTGTGAAAGGGCTCAAGGCCGGGTAGCTATTCCCTTCGTTAAGACCAACATCCCCCAGACACTGCTCAGTTCTCTGCAACAGGCAGGCCGGGGCCGGGGCTGGGCCCAGGACGAAGAGGGAGCTGAGAGTCCAGACTCAGCGCTGAGGGTGAGGTGAGGGCCGGTCACGCAGACCTTGGGACCGAGGTTCTTGGGCAAGTCTTCTCTGCCCTCTGAGCCTCAGCTTCCTCATCTGACAACGTGTGGGTGGACTCCATGCTCCCTAAGGGCCCTCAGGTCCCAAGGTTCTGGAAAGTTACATCTCTGTTTCTATTCCAGCTTCTCTCTAATTGTTCTTATTCTCTATTCTCCTCCCCGCCCTGCACCCCACTCAGCTGTTGGTGTATCTATTTCTACCTGTTTTTGGAACCTGTTCTCAGTTCTGATAGCAGAGCTGTGGGCTCCTTGATCCTTATTTGAGGAGTCGTGGTTGGTGACTCTTGCAGCAGCAGCCCCTCACCTCAGCTGAAGGGACACCAGGAGGTTTCCAGCACCCCGGGTGGAGCTCACCAGCCCTGGGGGTGACTCTGAGGGAGGCCGGCCTCTCTGTGGGCGGGCCAGTCTTCTCCAGTTAAACCTTCCCCTCCCAGCCCCTTTTCTTCTGCTTCCCTCAGCTTTGATTGCAGAGATTCAACCCTTTGAACTTAAGACACCTGGGGGCTCCTCAGGGGGTGAGGGAGCTCTCCCGGCAGGAGGGAGTTCCATCCTGGGCATGGGTACCAACCCTGGTGGCAGTGTCTGCCTTCCAGCCAGCTTTAGTGGTGTCTGTGGCCTCCCAACCACAGGATACTGCCTCAGGTACTCGGTGGTGGGTTCCTCCAGCCCGGCCTGGAGGAACTAGGGGTCTGGTCCGCACATCAACTCTCATTAGCTTAGTACTAGGGGAAGTGGGTCAAGGTAGGAGGGCTTCAAATAACTCCTGCCTCAGCCACAGCTAAACACACCATGTTTGGTATGGGTGGCAGTGGAATAGACTGTCCACTCATTCATTACTTCATTAATTCATTCATCTGTATATGCATCCATCTACCTACCCTTCCCCTTACTCATACATCAACCCATCCATTTATCCGTCTATAACAATTCCCCATCCATTCATCCACCCATGCAGTCATCATCCCAGTCTCTATCCATCAAGCAATTCCACCATTCATCTGCCATTTAATTTATTGGACAGACACTGTACTAGGTACTTGGGATGCATCAGTGAACAAAATGGACAAATATCCCAGCCCTTGAAGAACTTACACACATCCTTCCTTCCATTCGTTCATTCATTCATCCATTCACCCATTTATCTCTCCATCCATCCACTCAACTGGTCATCAATCAATCCATATTTGCCTCCATTCATCCATCCACCCACCTCTCCATACGTATTTCCATTAATCTTTCCATCTATCTTGCATTCATCCGTACATCTATCCACCCCTCCACCTATCTTTCAACCCCACTCTGAGTACCTACATTGTGTGGGCCCTGTAATGGGGACACAGAACACTCTCAGACCTAGTCCCTGGCCCTATTGTGCTCTTAGACATCCGAATGTCTTAGTCAGCAAGTGATCGAGGCTCTAAGAGAGGGTCAAATCTTGTGGGAACTTACAGGGTGAAGCTGACATTTTCTTCAACAGAGATTTATTAAAAGCCTAGATTTTAAACTTTCAGAGGCAGATCAAAGGCAGGGAAGGCTTCCTGGAGGAGGCAGTGTTTGAGCTTGGATTTTTAAAATTAATTAATTTATTTATTTTTGGCTGCATTGGATCTTCGTTGCTGCACACGAGCTTTCCCCAGCTGCGGTGAGCGTGGGCCATTCTTTGTTGCTGGGCGCAGGCTCCTCATTGCAGTGGCCTCTCCCGTTGCAGAGCACAGGCCCTAGGCGCATGGGCTTCAGTAGTTGTGACGCATGGGCTTCAGTAGTTGTGGCACATGGGCTCAGTAGCTGTGGCTCATGGACTCCAGAGCATAGGCTCAGCAGCTGTGGCGCACGGGCTTAGTTGCTCCGCAGCACGTGGGATCCTCCTGGACCAGGGATCGAACCCGTGTCCCCTGCATTGGCAGGCGGATTCTTAACCACTGAGCCACCAGGGAAGTCCCTTGAGCTTGGTTTTGAAGGACGGACATGCAGTGGCATCTAGAAGGCTGTAATTCTGTAAGCAGCCTATTTTGCCTGGAGCGATATGGGTGTGTGGAAAGGCTAGAAGGGGAAGTTATGGAAGGAGTTGATAGTTTAGAGCCTTGAAGGGCAGTCAAAGAGCTCAGATTTATGCTGTGGGCAGTAGAAAGTCATGGGAGGGTTTGAAATAGCTCCCATTCTTGTGTGCTGGGTCCCAGGGGAGTGCACTGGCTGGGTGCTCAAGCCTCTTTGGCACCCACGTCCTTCCCTTCAGGTGCTGAGCTGGGCTCTGGGTGGGTGGGGTTTTGCAGCTACTCCGGAGTTGCCTCTGCTGTCGAGGGGAGGAAATCAGGTGAGGTCTTGTCCGCCTCTGGCCACATCCATTCAAAGACAAACCTGCCTGCCTTTCTCCAAGGACATGTCACTTGTCCTGTATCTCAGACAGACTGGCCCCACTGGTGATCAAGGAATCTGGGAGAAGGTTCTGCGTGGCTCCCTAGTCCAGTGACTCTTGCCCCACTGAGAGGTGCTTTAACCTCTCCTAGCAGTCTCTTCATGTTCTGCCCCAGGTGAGGGTCTCCTTTCAGGCACTAGAGTCGCTTGAGCCAGTCTGCCGACTCCACCCGTCCTCAACCCCTGACCCAGGTTGGCCCCAGGGCCTCTTCCGTTTGCCCTGATCATGGCCCTGGGTCCCACCCTCCGAGGCCAGGCAGTGGGGGTCCCCAGAGCAGAAAGGATGCGGTGTATCTGCCTCCCTCCGCCCCCTCTGTGCAGTGACCACAGCGGCTGGCCCCACGGCCCGGGACGTGAAGAGCCTGGCGCTGTGCCTGCGAGCGCTGCTGATTGAAGACGTGCACCCGCTGCACCCCACCGTGCCCCGCTGCCCTTCAGGGAGGAGGTGAGCCAGGTGGGGGGCAGGCCTGGAGGGCCCCCTCCCCCCGCCACTCATTCCTCATTGGCGGGTCTGCTGTCTGACCCCCTGTGAAGCCCTCCTTTCTCAGCCCAGGGTGCAGTGGGCAGGAAGCCCACACGCTCGGTCAGTCAGCTGGATGCCCGCTGCTTTGGCTTCTCTGCCGCCCCGAGCCGTAGAAGGTATCACCCCCAGAGAGGGAGGGACCCCAGCATCATACACCCAACACACACAGAGCGTACTCAGCAAGTGTGGTTTAGAGAGCCTGGTATCGAGTGAAGCTGGCCCTTAGGCCTCTAGGTAACCCTGGCCAAGTCACATCACTTCTCTAGGCCTCAGTCTCCACACGGGTATAATGAAGAGGTTGGACCAGAAGACTGATGGGGTGGAGGTGGGAGCAGGGTGGGCCCCACCCTGTGAGGAAGGCATCCCCCTTCGGTGGTGGGGACTCTGGGGCTCACGCCTATGATTCCCATAGCCGGGGTTTCTGTTGCCTCCATTTGGCTGTAAGGAGTGCTCTGTCCTCGAAATCCCTCCTCCCCCACCTCCCACGCCCCGGCAGCTCCTCCCTGCCCTGCCTCCCCTTTGAGAATTGCCCGGCCAGTCTCTTCACCCCCGTGAGCCTCAGGTTTCTACCACACCGGGTGGCTGTGCAGGTTAAATGAGCTCACAGTAAAGCACTTGGCAAGGGGCTGGGTCACAGCTAAATAGGCAGCTCGAATTCTGTCTCATCTCTGTGTGGGCTGAGGGAGTGGGCATGGCACGAGGCTTCTCACGCCCTGCTGTGGGGCTGAGGTGGATGGAGGTGAGGGATGAGGTGGTACCCTCTCTCTAAATCCTGAGGGATACAGAGAGAACACAGGGCAGAGCAGGACGAGCTCCAGGCCCTGACTCGGCCTCTGTCTCCCCAGGTCATCCCCTTCGCTATCCGCCGTGCCGTGTATGCCTTCTTACACCTGTAGGGCGGGGGTCCTTTTGCTGAGGGAGGGGCCCCTCTTCTGGAGAAGGTGTATGTCTGCTGGGACTCAGATATGGGGCATGGTGGAAATGGGGAGGGGGCTGGTGGCAACTTGAGCCCTAGGAGGGGAGCTGCGGGCCTGGGCTGGTGGGATGCCTCTGGCTAATTGTATGACCTTATGCAGCGAGTCACCCACTCAGGCCCTGTCTTCAGAATGCACGCATTCCAGGGGTGGTGCTGGTGAGAGCAGAGTGTTCCTTTGGGTCTGACCTCCCTCCGTGGCTTATCTACCGAGGGGAAGCTGGGCGGTGGGAGCAAGCCGGTGGCTGAAGGCTGTAACTGACCAGCTCTGTGTCTGTGGTTCCTCAGTAAGGGGGACATTGTGGACCCCAACATGAAGGACATGGTCAGCCAGCTCTGCCTGCCAGACCCACTCAACTGCTTCTTGGCCTGGATCCTGAAGTACACAGTGAGTGTGGGCCCAGAGCGGGAGGGACTCGGGGGGGGGAAAAGGGCCCAGAGAGGACAGGGGCTCAGAAAGGGGAGGGGCTCCCAGGGGGGTGAGGTTGGGTCAGAGAGGAAGAGGAGGCCCAGATAATGTGGTGGTTCAGAGAAGGGCTCAACAGGAGAGGAACTGAAAGAGGGGGGATGGGGCCAAAAGAGAGGAGTGCTCTCAGAGAGGGGAGGGGCTTCAGAGAGGCTCAGTGATGAGGAGTGTCAGTGAGAGGGAAGGGGATTTAGAGCGGGTGGGACTTAGAGAGGTCCCAGGGCTTGGTGTGGTGGTCAGGGGCTTAGGGACAAGCAGAGCAGAGTTGCTCTTCCTGGACCACTGTCCCGGGCAGGCTGGTGTTGCCCTGTGGTTTCTGAAGTCGGTCTCCCCATCTCTCCCCTCCTCTGGGAGCCCTGGACTGGCCAGAATTTGGAAGAGATTCATGGAGTGGGGTGAGTAGTTGAGTCTCCTCAGGTCCAGCTCACGAGGGTTTTCCATGGGAACTGGATGAGGGTCACGTGGCTGCGGGGAGCTTGTCTGCTGGGGACAGGGCTGTTTAGACTTTGGGATCCAATTAGCGTTTTAGAGTCATGCCTGACATGGGGTTAGATTTAGACTTTTGGGTGTGGCTGGGACCGGGGCTGGGGTTAGATTTGGAGTTGAGCTCTGAGTGCGTGCTAGAATTGGGTTAAGCTGGGATAACGGTTGGGCCTGAGTTGAGGTTAGGTTTGGGTTGGGGTTGGGGTTAAGGTTGGAACTGTGGTGGGGATGTGGCTGGGAGAGGAGGCTGGTTTGGGCTTGGCCTTGCTGTTGGGCTTGGCCTGGTGTGCTTGGAGTTGAGGTGCTGTTTGGAATCGGGGCTGGAGCAGCCTGAGGGCTGACCTGGGGCCTCGCAGTTTAGGGGAGGGGACCTGTGATTTTTGAGGGGGACTGTGGGTCCCTTTGGCTGGTGGTGGTGGTAGGGCTCTGATCAGGGGATGTGTACTCTTGGGAACATTGGACAGGCAAGGTGTCTTGGCCAGGGGACAAGATACAGGGTGATTCCCTGTAGCGGCTGCCAGCTGATATGCAGCCGGCATTGAGGCCAGACCCTGCCTCCTGGCTGTCATGTCCCCGTTTGTATGAAAAGGAGTCCTCCCGTGCTGACCTTTGGACTTCTCAGTCTTCCCCATTCCCCAAGGACACCCAAGAAACTGTGAGAGCAGCACACAGCAGTGGAGGCGATGTATGCCTGGGGAGACCTTAAGGGACTGCTGGAACAGGGGCAGCAGACACCTGAGTGATGACAGGAGTAGCCCAACAGGAGGTAGATCTCTGTCTTGGCCGGCAGGGCATGCCCAGCTGCACCAGGGTGGTGACCTAGGAGGTTAATGTAGTCTGCCTCCCTGGGGCCAGGTTGATGCATTGTCCCCCAATCACTGTAGCTTCAGACTCCCCTTCCCATCCCTTTGCCTTGGCCCCTGGGAAGACCCTGACATCCCCCCGTCCTGCCCCCATCTCAGTCTGCATCTCACAGCCTGGGGATTCTTCCTGGTGTTTAAGCTGACTCGGCCTGGCAACACCTGACCTTGTCCTGAAAACACTGACCTCTGCCAGTCTTACCCTCCTGCCCACCACTATCCCTGCAGGCATATCAGCAAGAGTTCATAGCCAAGTGGATGTCCCTGGACCTGGACGTGCCGCTGGCACCAGCTCTGGAGACCCTGCCTTCTATATCGGCTATCCTGCCATGGCATCAAGTGAGAGGGCACTGAGTCTTGGCGGGGGTGGGGTGGGTGAGACTAGGAGTCCAGGACCTTTGAGTCCTGCCACAGCCTCTGTGGCCTTGACCTCTGATGCTATTCACTATTTTAAAATGTTTTCTTAAGTTGAGAAAAAATTCAGATTACATAAATTCACCATTTAAAGCGTACAACTCAGTGGGTTTTAGTATATTCAGAATGTCATGCAACCACCACCACTATCTAGTTCCAGAACATTTTCATCGTCCTGAAAAGAAACCCTGTACCTGTTAGCACTCACTCCCAATTTCCATTCACTATTTTTTTCTGTTTTCTTTTGGCCGCGTCCTGCAGCTTGTGGAGTCTTAGTTCCCGGACCAGGAATCGAACCCGTGGCTTCTGCAGTGGAAGCGTGGAGTCCTAACCACTGGACCACCAGGAAATTCCCTCCATTCACTTTTTTTTTTCTCCATTCACTTTTTAAATGAACTTTATTGGAGTATAATTTACATGCAATAAAATTCACCAATTTTGAGTAACTTGATGAATTTTAACAAATGTATATATACATGTATAACCACCACCATAATCAAAATATAGACTATTTCCATCATCCTCCAAATTCCCCTCACGTCCTGTTGCAATTCACCCCACCCCTACCTCCAGCAACCACTGGTCTGCCTTCTGTCACTACGATTTTGCCTCTTCTAGGACTTCATATAAATGGAATCATGAGGTATGAGGCTTGGGGGTCTGACTTCTTTCTCTTAGCATATCCATTCACTCTTTTTTTAAAAAAATATTACATTTAAAATATTTATATATTTAGGCTGTGCTGGGTCTTAGTTGCAGCATGTGGGTGGGATCTTCCTTGCAGCATGCGGGATCTTTAGTTGTGGCATGCGGGATCTTTTAGTTGCAGCATGCAGACTTCTTAGTTGTGGCATGCATGTGGGATCTAGTTCCCCGACCAGGGATTGAACCCGGGCCCCCTGCATTGGGAACGCAGAGTCTCACCCACTGGACCACCAGGGAAATCCTCAAATGTTACGTTTTTATTTTTATTTATTTTTTGGCCCCATGGCATTTGGGATCTTAGTTTCCTGACCAGGGATTGAACCCACGCCCCTTGCAGTGGAAGTGCAGAGTCTTAACCACTGGACTGCCAGGGAAGTCCCCCCCATTCACTCTTAACATGCTTTCTGCTGCCTCACTTACAAAGGCGGCCTCAGCCCAGGCCACCTGCAAATGCAAGCCTCAGCACAGGGCAGCAACCCACCCCCAGCGCAGGTGCAGGTCTCAGAGGTGATACCATGCAGAATGCAAACCCACCTCAAGCCTGGAGTCCTCTCCTCTGGGTTCCCCCACGTGGCTGCCCAAAGGCACACCCCACATCTGGCTCTGCTCTAGTGCCCTCTGTCCACCTCACTGCTGCTTTGATGCTCACTCCCTGCACACAGGTGACTGCTGGGAGGAGCTGCCTTTTCAACTCAGGATTGCACTGCGCACTCCAGCCCTCTTGGAGCCCCATGTACTTGAGGGCATGGCTGAATCCTCTGCTGCCCACTAGCTGTGTACCTGTGTACCTGTCTGCCACCTCGGTTTCCCATTTGTACATGCGGGATAGTAATCCACATCTCACGGGGTGGAGAGGAGTCAAGGACTCAGCAACACAGAGAGGGGAGCACAGTGCCTGGCACTTGAGTAAGGCTTTGCAGAGCGAATTCTTTTTTTAAAAATTTTTATTGGAGTACAGTTGATTTCAATGTTGTGTTAGTTTCAGGTGTACAGCAAAGTGAATCAGTTATATATTTATAATAATAATCAGTTATATATATATCCACTCTTAGATTCTTTTCCCATATAGGCTATTACAGAGTATTGAATAGAGTTCTCTGTGCTATACAGCAGGTTCTTATTAGTTATCTATTTTATATATAGTAGTGTGTATATGTCAATCCCAATCTCCCAGTTTATCCCTGACCCCCCCATCCCTGGTGACCATAAGTTTGTTTTCTACATTTGTGACTGTACTTCTGTTTTGTAGATAAGTTCATTTGTATCCTTTTTTTTTTTAAGATTCCACATATAAATGATATCATATGATGTCTTTCTGTATCTGACTTACCTCACTCAGTATGAAAGTCTCTAGGTCCATCCATGTTGCTACAAATGGCATTATTTCATTCTTTTTATGGCTGAGTAATATTCCATTGTATATATGTACCACATCTTCTTTATCCATTCCCCTGTTGATGGACACTTAGGTTGCTTCCATGTCCTGGCTATTGTAAATAGTGCTGCAATGAACAATGGGGTGCGTGTATCTTTTTGAATTATGGTTTTCTCAGGGTATATGCCCAGTTGTGGGAATGCTGGGTCGTATGGTAGTTCTATTTTTAGTTTTTTAAGGAACCTCCATACTGTTCTCCATAGTGGCTGTATCAATTTACAGTCCCACCAACAGTGCAAGAGGGTTCCCTTTTCTCCACACCCTCTCCATCATTTACTGTTTGTAGATTTTCTGATGATGGCTCTTCGGACTGGTGTGAGGTACTACCTCATTTGATTTACATTTCTCTAATAATTAGTGATGTTGGGCATCTTTTCATGTGCGTTTTGGCCACGTGTGCAGAGCGGATTCTGATTTTCTCCTTCCCTCCACTGTGGGGAGCAGGAGATAGTGGTCAGGCCGACCCCCTGCACTGAACTGGCTGTTACAAGCAGAGGGCTGCAGTTCCAAGAAGCACCCTGAGGGAGTGCTCACCCACATTCTTTCCCACTGAGTCTTTTCTGAGCAGATAATTTTCTGGGCTTACCTGGATCTTCCTACAGGTAGATCTTCCTACTGGGCCCTGTACAACATCCTGAATTTCCCTGCCGGTGTGTTGCCCGTCACCACTGTGATGCTACAGGATGAGGAGAAACTGGCCTTCTACAGGGGCTACTACAGAGATCGTTCCGAAAAAAATTTCCAGGAGGTCAGTTTCCCTCTCTGCCTCTCTCCCTGTTGGGGTGGGGCCGTTCATTCCTGGTGTTCGCCCTTTATGACTTCCGATGCAGTTTCACCCCATCCCTGACACACTATTTGACCTCCAAGTCAACCTCTATCCTTGTCAGGGGAGAATACTTTGCAAAAGCAGTGTTTTCCTTAACACTTCTGTAGGGAAAGTCGATCCCAGAGGCAGGGTAGGCGGAGCAGGGCGAAGGTCCCTGGTTAGGAGCTTACTCTGTAACTGAACTGGACACTGACCCTCTCTGGGCCTCAGTTTCTTCCCCAGGGAAACGGGATTTAAAACATCTACCTTGCAGGATTGTGCTAAAGTTTAAATGGAAAAAGAGTGAAGCAATTAACATAATGCCTTGTATGTAGGAAGTGTTCAATAAATGCTACTATTACTAATTCAGAGAGGGCTTCACAAAGGAAATATTTCCATGGACCTATTTAATTCATGGTCTAAAATAGCAACCCTGACTTGGGTGAGAGAGAGGAAGAGAGAGAGGGAAAGAGAGAGACTGGCTCTGAAAAGTATGCATGTGTCTGAGTCAGACATTAAGTAACTTATTTTTTCTGGAAATTGATTTTAGTGCTAGAGTTACCCAGTGGAACTGCTGACCTGAATTCTGAGAAGATAACAATAATGATACTATCTAATGTGTTTTGAGCTCTTACTCTGTTCCAAGAGCTGTTTAAAAGTGCTGTATATATATTAAATCATTAAATCCCATAACTGTCCTGTGAGGTTTTGCAAATGAGGAAATGGAAGCACAGACAAGTTAAGGGACTTGACCAAAGCCACACACCCAGCTGAAGTGAAGGAGCCAGGACTTGAAGCCATGTGACCTGGCTCCAGAGACAAAGGCAAATAAGGGCTTATATGATATTGTCATAAAGCAATGAAAACATGTTTGAATGCCTACGACTATGCTTGGACTTCATGGCAGGGACTCAGGCTCAGCCCCTATGTTCCTGGGCCTGTGTTTGGGGTCAAGGCACCCCTTTCATTGCAGAAGTGTAATGAGACTCTGGGTCAGGGATTTGCACATTCTTCTTTCCTTTGCTGAGAACACTGGGGTGGATACTCGGTTTTATATTTCATCCTTATAGTCAGCTCTCTACACAGGGAGCAAGTTTTATATCTTAACCTTGGAGAATTGTAGCCAAAGCAGAACTGTTTTCCCAGGTTCTGCTGAGAGCTGAGGAAGCCTGGAAATCTAAGATCCAGGACGTCTCTACCTTAATATAGACTGGGGGTGAGATATTTGGATTAATGCACACCTGAAGGTGGTGAGGAAGGCTGGACAAGGGGTCTGTGAGCAGGAAGCAGGCTCTGAGTACACAGACCCTCTCTCTATGCAGGTGGTGAGAGGATCTGTGGGGCTTTCGGCGGCTGTGCAGGGCACCGCTTTGCCATGAGAAGAGGAACTGTGTCTCCGGTTCATGAAGGAGGTAGAGGCCTTGGTCAAGAAGCACAGGGAATCCAAGTGACAAGACACTCCTTCTCCTGGAGGCCTTTCTACATCCTCACTTAAGTCTGCTCTCGATGTCCCTTCCTTCTCATGAATACCAGATCTGCCTCATTTCTCCTCCTCCTGGAAGCCCACCAGAGTTTTTGTTTGTTATCCCTCTGCGTGTCTGCTCAATACAGACGCCCCAGATTATCCCAAGATAGGGAGCAGGATGAAGTGCTTAATAAACATTTTGACTGGCCAGCCTTGTGATCTCTGGTCTAGGTGGGGAGGTGGGGCTGTAGCCTCTGGGTTGTCTTCTGCCTCCAGCTGCTCTCCTCCAGCTCAGTCCCCAAGATGCTGTCCCACATTGCAGCAGAGGGGAAGGAGCCCCAAACTGAGGGGTTGGAGACCTGGGTCCAAGTCTTGGCTCTGCTACTGGCTTGCTGTGCAATGCTAGGCAAGTTACTTCCCCTCTCTGGACCTCAGTTTTCTCATCTACAGATTGAGGGGGTTAGACTTGATGAGGTCCATGGTACCTGCCAGTACTTGACTATTAGTGAGCTGTGATTCCTAGGCACTTCTTTGATCAAGAACTTGCCATGGCTCCCACTGCTTTCTAGAGAAAGTTACATAGAGCAAGGCCAAGGGAGTGAAGCAGAGTCAGAACAGACCCTGTGTTGGGACTTAAACCCTGCTCACAGTCCAGCTGCTAATTAAAAAAAAAAAAATTATTTATTTTATTTATTTTTTTTGGCTGCATTGGGTCTTTGTTGCTGTGCATGGGCTTTCTCTAGTTGCGGGGAGCAGGGGATACTCTTAGTTGTGTTGCGGGGGCTTCTCATTGTGGTGGCTTCTCTTGCTGTGGAGCACAGGCTCTAGGCACATGGGCTCCAGTAGTTGTGGCACGTGGGCTCAGCAGTTGTGGCACACGGGCTTAGGTGCTCCACGGCATGTGGGATCTTCCCAGACGAGGGCTCGAACCTGTGTCCCTTGCATCGGCAGGCAGATTCTTAGCCACTGCACCACCAGGGAAGTCCCCCAGCTGCTGATTTTTTTGGCCTGACACCCAGCACCTCCTGAGGGCCTCCACAGCCTCCTGTGGCATGGCTCCACCATAGCACAGCCTCCCTCCATTCCCTCAAATGGGAGTCTTCTTGCCAGCACAAAGGGTGCTTCTGCCTCTGTTCATACTGTTCTCTTTACATAAACATCACCACGGTTTTCTCTGCCCTTCAAGCCCTGTTTCAAATGCCACTTCCTCCAGGAAGCCTTATTTGAGCCCTCCAACTTCCCCATGATCTTCCCTCCACCTGAACTCTCTTGAGGTTCTCCCCCATCAAAACTTCCCCTTCCTCTATCCCGTTCCTCTTTGTAGCCCTAGTTCCAATCAATCCGGCAAACTAATGAACTCATTCCTCCCTGTGTTTGATAGCCCAGATTTCCTGGAGATAGTATCTTTTTTATTTTTTTTTTTTGGTTGCATTGGGTCTCCGTTGCTGCGTGGTGTGCGGGCTTCTCACTGCGGTGGCTTCTAGTTGTGGCACGCGGGCTCAGTAGTTGTGGCGCACAGGCTCAGTTGCTCCGCGGCATGTGGGATCTTCCCGGACCAGGGCTCGAACCTGTGTCCCCCTGCATTGTCAGGCGGATTCTTAACCACTGCGCAACCAGGGAAGCCCAGGAGATAATATCTTAATGCAGATGAATGGAATTCATCTATCCATCCATCCATCCATCTGTCCTACATTTGCTGAGTACCTCCTCTGAACACAAATGATGGGATTTTAGGCAGAAAAAGGCCTGAGTTTAACTAAGATGGAGACCCCAGGAATCACACCAGAAAGGCAGCCCTGACTCTACTTACAATAGAAGGAATCATTTGGATTGTTCAGGTGTAGGCTGGACAGGGCTATTGCTGACCTCACCATGGCCTCCTTCTCTCTCCAGGCTCTACTGCAGAGTCTGAGATCTCTGCTGGAGAAGGATCCTCATGGTTCCCCCTCAGTCAGGGTTCGTAGGGCTGGCTCCTGCTCTGTCGCTCCTACTCTGTCCCTCCTCCCCCATAAAAGGGAGGTCTAAGAGGCTCAGAGATGTGGGGGGCAGAGAGGTTTTCTATCTCAAGTGCCTCCTGCCTCCTTTCCCTGCGTCCCGCTGGCTGCACCAGTCTAGGCACCAGGGGGCAGCATTGAGCTTCACACAGTCCAGACATTACCTGGCCGACTCCCGTCATCAGGTCTTTCCCAGACTTAACTCCATTGCGCAGATCGCAGATCAGGAAACTAGCTGGTGGAGATGAGATTGGAGGACCAGGAATAAGCCAGGTGCATTTGCAGATTTTAGGAGATGGGGGCAGGATCCTATTTTTGGCTGAAATCAGCCTGGGGAAAGGGAGTGGCAGATACCAGCCCAAGGGGCAAAGTGGGAAACCTCATCTTGGGCAAGACTTCCCTACAGGCTGGGCTTCTCTCATTTCTCTTGAGCTGACGTTTGGGGTCAACAATTGCCTTTCTCCCCAGTCCCAGCTCCATCTCCTGTGCTGACCTCTAATCTCTCACTTCCTGCCAGCACCATCTTCAGCTGAAAT
Source organism: Delphinus delphis (assembly GCF_949987515.2). Lineage (NCBI taxonomy): Eukaryota > Metazoa > Chordata > Mammalia > Artiodactyla > Delphinidae > Delphinus > Delphinus delphis. The sequence goes on from NC_082683.1 coordinate 38,048,594, forward strand.
CACTCCCTGGTCTGTGTGACTGTGGGCAGGTCATTGGCTTCCTCAGAGCCTTTCTTCATAGGGGCTTCTCTGAGGCCTGCGTGGGTGCATATGGGACCTCCAGGGACAGGGCAACGCATCCCTCTCCCCTTCCCACTCCATCAATACTTCCATCGTGGAGGGCTTCATCTGAGTGTCCACATGTCCAGGTTCCGGCTCTGCCTCCTCCGAGGACTTGGGCAAGTCTCCCAGCTTCTCTGAGCCTCAGTTTCTTCTGTAGGATGGAAATAATGATTACATATGACACGGCCTCAGGATGAGACATCCACAGAAGGTGAAGGCCAGGTGGAAGAGGACATGGGCTGCCCCTCCTCAGCCTGGGAGTCACAATGGGGATAGAGGCTGGTTCAGGTCTAGGAGTCTGTGTCCAGAATTCCCAGGGAAGAGCCAGCTCCTCCTGGGGAAGCCAGTCTGAGAGCCTGAGGTTGGTTCACTCATGGGGAGGAGTTTAGCTCAGTAACAGGAAATTTCCCGGGGGGAGGGGGTGGTTGGTTCTACAAAGGCTGGGACTGAGGCCCCTGACTAGGACCCTTTGAGTTCTGGTCCAGTTTCTGCACTGTGGGATGCAGATAAGACCTATCTCCTTTCTGGGCCTCAGTTTCCCCTTTGGCTGCAAGGGGAAGGGGTGTCTGTCCCCTCCCCATTCAGTTCCAAGGCTCTGACGGTCAGCCTCGCTTCGCTGCCCAGCGGCTGTCCGGGACTCTGCGCCCCACCCACCGCGATCGGGTATATCCCCGCGCCAGGTCTCCCGTGGGCCGGACAGACAGACCCGGCGGAGGCGGCCCTCCCCGCCCGCACACTGACGGACAGACGGCCGGACGCAACCCGCCCTGAGACAGGCTGGCTCCCTGGCCGCTCCGTCGCTCGCAGCTCCGCGCACTGGCCGCCCCGCCCGCCGCCCTCCCCGGGCGCCCGCATTAAAGCGCATATGCAACCCATGAATTATCAACTGAAAGGAGTCAATTACCGGCTCTAAAAACGAGTGTCTGCGCCCGGAGCGCCCGGGGCCATCCGCCTATTTACGGAGCGATTTCCCCCGCCCGGCCTCGGGAGGGAGAGACTGGAGAGTCGGGGCCCGAGACCGGGAGGGAGAGAGTGACGACGGGGAGAAAGGCTGGGAGAAAGAGATCCAGAGACCCGTAGAGACAGGGAGAGAGAAACTGGGACGGGAGGGCGAGACCGAAAGCCTGAGATCTAGAGAAACGCGCGGAGAATCAGACAGGCAAAGGCAGCTTGGTTCCTTCTCCCCTGAGCGGGGGCGGGAGAGGTGAAGCCCCAGGACCGCAGAGGCCCGTTCCCTCTCCCCCAGGGTCCAATTCTCCTGTGCTGGGGGAGGCTGGACTCCTGGGGCCCTGGGGGTAGATCTGGGGCTCAGAGTGTGATAGGGTGAGGAGCACAGTTTGCAGAGGGGCCTGTCCTGGCAGGACACTGTGTTGTCAGGTCACCAGGAGGAGTGGGTGAAGAGCAGGGACAAAGTGAGGACAGAGCCTGATGCGCGGGTGTCTGTGCGGCCTCTCAGCATTGAAAGAGGAGGTGAAACCAACCCCGGTGGACTCAGGAAGTCTTGTCTGCCTCCCAGGTTCTCACCCAAGCGGTTCCCTCTCTGGAAATGCTTTTCCTACTGGGCTCCTACTCATTCTTTGACTCCAGGCCTCCCCAGCTGCCCTGCCTGCCTTAGCCTCAGCACACACCCCATGTTCCATGATCCAGGTGTGACTTTTCCATGTGATCAGTAAGTACCGTAAGGGCAGGGCCTTGGTTAGTATTGTGCCCTGTGAAGGGAAAGACGTAAGTATTTGCTAAATGAATGGATCAAGGAGTGAGCTGGGCTAGAGGGGACCTTGGTCTGGCCTGAGGATGTGACCAAGGACCAGAGTTTGGATGGGAAAGGCCAAGTCTAAAGCACTCTGTTCTGATCACATGGAAGGCTTCAAGCAACCTTGGTGCTAGGGCGAGTTCACAGTAACTGAGTCCAGCCCTTGCTGTGCAGAGGGTGAGTGAGAGGAGGTCAGGAGCAGTGGCAGGGAGGGGAGGGTTGGCGGCAGGAGACCTGAGGCCTGGCTCACCAGCACCAGCAAATTCCTGCCAGAGCCCCCAGGGCTGTGCCTTTAGTGCTTCAGGGCCTCTTCTTCTGCAGTGGGTGGGGACAGGGAACCCCCAGGAAGGAGGAAGGAGGAAGGAGCAGGGTCAAACCGCAGAGGGAAAAGTCTAAGCTTAGAAATCAAGCAGAGCCTTTTTCTTCTAGCTGTGTGGCCTCTGAGAGCCTCTTAACTTCTGAGCCTCAGGTTCCTTACCTATAAAATGGGGACAGTGCAATCACTTTTACACTGAGTGTAAAATGAGTGTTCTCACATCTGCACAGCACTTTCCCTCAGAAGAAAAGACCCTGCCTAGAGTAAGAATAGCTCCCATCTATTGAGGCTTACAGGTGCCAAGTGCTGTGACTAGTGGGTTATCTTTCTCTTCTTCTCAACAGCTTTCTGAGGTTGTGAAGTCACTTTGCAGACAAGGAAATTCAAAGCAGGGCAGGGTTTGGGAAGTGGTAGCGTCGTTTTGAAGTCAGGTCTGACTCCAGAGCCTCCTTAACCCCCATGCCACGGGGCCTCCCAGACTTGGCCCGTGCACCCCTGTCCTGTTCCTTCAGCCCTTCCAGTCTGACTGAGCCCAGGTCTACGGAGGGGGCCACAGCAAGTTGGGCAGGATAGCTCAGGTCCAGCAGAGGCGGCTTGTGGAGTCTTGTTCCCACCACAGTGTGCATGGGCCGGCTTCCGGCCTGATGAGCCTGCAGCCCCGCCATGCCATTAGCTGGCAGCCAGAGGGGGTGTCCACAAGCGCCAACGCCGGGGTTCCTGCGGCTGCTCGCCTATTACTGGCTGGTGGCTTCCCAGTGATTTATTAGGGCTTCTTCATTTCCCCTTGGTCCGCTATAAACATATTTATACCACCAGAGTGACCGATAAATTTCCCTTATGAATCCTGTTATCTCCCCCATTAACCATCCGTCACCTTTTATGCGGCCACAATGGGCTGGGCCAGGGCATGGGGGGCTGGGTGGGAGGCCCTCGGCCTGCAGCCCTTGGGCCTAGTGAACTCTTCACCTCCCCCACTCCTCCCCAGACAGAGCGACCGCTGCTGCCTTGGAGCTGCCTCTAGGCTGAGGGCACGGGCCTCAGAACAGACTGGACCAGGCGGGTCTGTTGAAATGTGGCCTCCTCCAGGGTCTTAGAATGGGGAGGTCCCTCTTGGGGCTACCCTGAGTCTCTCCCACTGTAGCTCTGGCTGCTCTTCCTCCTCTCCCCACCCTCAGCTCTCACCCTCATCCCTCTAAGTGCAGCAGAAAGCTAAGACACAGTTAGATGCGGTGCTGGGGGCCAGATGCCAGCTGGCATTTGCCAAGCACCTCCTCTGTGCCAGTCACTTTACATTCATGATTTCATGTGATCGTCATCAGAATCCTGGGGCCAGACATTTATATCTCCATTTGCCAGATGAGGAAGTAAGGCTCAGAGACATTAAACGAAGAGCCCAAGGTCACCCAGCCAGTGGGCAGAGTGGTGATTAGGGGACTTTCTGGCCCTAAAGCTTATGGTTTCAACTACTGCACTCTACCATCTCTTCAGATGCCCTGCTCTAGGAGGGATTAATCCAAGAAAGTTTTCCAGCAGAGAGGGCTACAGAGCAGAGGAGGAAGGAGAAAAGAGAGGAGGGAAAGGGGCCTCATGTAAGGCTGGCAGGGAGAAGGGGGCAGGGCCATGGAGTGGGGAGTGATTCTCACTTTGGGGAAACCTGGACCCCTGTTCAGAGTTAGGCCGCAAGCTGCTGGGAATGGGGGCAAGGTCTCCCAGAGCCCTAAGGCACCTGTCCTGCCCACATCCGGCAGGGCAAGGGGCGTGGTGCATGGCCTGGGCTAGTAGACTAGGGCTTGCCTTAGACCTTCTCAGCTGTGTGACCTCAGCCTTCTGTCTATACCTGGGCGCAGAGGGTTCTGCCCTTGGGGTACCTGATATGTCGGCTGCCTTGGGAGATGGCTGGGTTTTTGTGGTGGGAGGCTGCCTGGGAGTCCTGTCTCCTCCACCTTCCCCCACAAAGTCAGCCAGAACTGCTGAGAGCGTCTCTAGAGCTAAGATGACCCAAATCTCCAATGGAGAAGAATCTCTAGACTTAGGTGGACCAGAGTCCACCCTGAGCCTTGGCACTGCTTCTCTGGCCCAAGGAGGATGCGCACAGGCATTTTACGGATGAGGAAACTTCAGCCCAGAGAAGGAAGGAATCTGAGCAAAGAGCTGAGCCCAGGGTTAAGGTCTGGTGACTGGGAGGGGACTCAGCAGCATCAGAGCCAGGAGGTAGCAGAATGGAGCTGAGGATGCGACTGGAGTGTAGCCTGCTGGGTCTGGGTGGCCATGGGATGGGGGTGCAGTTCTATGAAGGCTGTCTAATTACTCCTGTCTCCAGCAGTGCCATCCTGAGTGGTCTAGGTGTGGCTAGGGCAGAGGGGATTAGGGGCTTAACACCCCCAAGGAAACAGATTCTCCTCTGACTTCAAGAGGATGTGGGCAGGTCTTTCTTTTTTCTTTTTCTTTTGGCCGAGTGGCATGTAGGCTCTTACTTCCCCGATCAGGAGGTATCGAACCCGTGCGGTACGCGGGCCTCTCACTGTTGTGGCCTCTCCTGTTGCGGAGCATAGGCTCCGGACGCACAGGCTCAGCGGCCATGGCTCACGGGCTCAGCCGCTCCGCGGCATGTGGGATCTTCCCGGACTGGGGCACGAACCCGTGTCCCCTGCATCGGCAGGCGGACTCTCAACCACTGTGCCACCAGGGAAGCCCGGAGCATGGAGTCTTAACCACTGGACCGGGGAAGTCCCTGTGGGCAGGTCATTCTGGCCGTTCTCCTGCCTCCCATGGTCCACGGGGAGGAGATGTCGTGGGTGTTCACAAGAGCTAGTCCATCCACTTCCTGGCTCCCCTCACCCCAGCACCCGAGTGGGGGAAACAGCCGTGCTAGGAGGAGGGAGACCTGCTGGAGCACGTTCTGGCCCTTTCTGAGCCTCAACCCTAGATAATCTCCAGCTTGGACTCCAGACTCCTTGCTGCCATATGCCATGGGGACACCCTCAGATGCGAACTTCTGAAGTGGGGACCAGGCCAGAGAGAAGCAGGCACCACAGCCAGATACTCGGGTTGTCTCTCCCCAAGAGGTCCTCAGCCTCGCTGTCTCCTGGTCTCCCTCCCTCTTCTTCCCCCTCCTTCCCTTTGCCTTCCCTGTCCTACCCCTACCCACTGTCTGTCTGTCTGCCTGTCTGTCTCTGGGCTGGCAGCTCTCTCCCCCATGTCCTCTCCTCTCTGCAAGGTTGGAGGGAGGGGTAGGGCAGGAGTGTGCGTGTGTGTGTGTGTGTGTGTGTGTGTGTGTGTGTGTGTGTGTGTGTTTGAGAGAGCGCAAGCGCTCCCTCTCTCTCCCTTCCCACCCCCCTACTCTCTCCTTCTCCCACACTCACACACACACTCTCTCTCTCAGTCATTTTCAATGTCATAAATTTCCACGTCTCTCTCCTCCACTCGGCTATTACCTGCGCCTCCGTCACCGGCCGCGCTCTCGCTCCCAGATGGGCTAGGCCATCTCCGCTCTGCAAATGACTCAGGGAGAGAGAGGCAGGGAAGGAGGGAGAGAAAGGAGCGGAGAGACACCAGGAGAGATTGAGAGCTTGAGAGAGAAAGCGAGTGAGCAGAAGACAAGAGAATGAAGCAGAGAGGGGGAGAGAAGCAGCCACGAGAGACCTCAGCCCCTTTTTAATGCCCCCTCCCAAAAAAGTCGCCACCAACAGGAAGCCTGTGGCGGGGAGGGGGTGCCCATCTCGGCACCAGGGCAGGAGGTGTGGTGCTGGCTCTGGAGGTGGAGTCAGGTCACCTAGCTCTACTCCCCGCCCCACCCCCTGGGACTTGCTGCAAGTCCTTCCCCTCCACTCAGGTTTCCCGTGGGCCTCCACATGCCAGCGCTGTGCTAGTGGGGAATCAGACACCTGGTATTCCTCCCTCCAGCAGCTCACAGCCTAGGGGGCAGACAGACTGGGGGCTGTTCCCTGGGTGGTACAAATCTGCTAGAACCCTGTGGGGACACTTGCGGATGGGGGTGGTGCTGTTCAGAGCTCCCACAGCTCCGAGCGGTCTGCGTGGGAGTCGTGCCTCGACCTTCAGAATTGGAGGCTCTCCTAGATCTGGGCTTCTCACTGCCAGTGTGAGACCCCCTCCTCCCCTCCTGCTATCTTCAGAGCAGCTTTTAGATTTCCCAATCCTGGTCTTTGGAAGAGAGAAGGGCCAGGAAGACTCAGGTGGTTTGGGGGAGAGACCATTTCCAGGAGACCCCATAGGATGAAGAGTGTAGCAGAGGGGGTCCAGGCAGTGGTGTAATGGCAGGACCGGGGAGAGTATGGGGACCCTAGTTCCTCAGATGCTGCCGGGAGGGCCTCAGTGAAGCACCAGCTGGTGGTATTAATGATGGTGCATGTGGGAGATGCTGGCGGTGCCGGGAGGACATGGTTCCTGGACCTGGTGCTGATACCAGAACCTCCTGGAAGGTTCCTGCTTTTACTCTCAACACCTCCAATTTCTTTTAAAATGCAGATATGATCATACCACTCTCTTGGTTCACCCCTCCAATGACTCCACATCCCACTGAAAAGAAAACTTAAACTCCTCACCCTGGCTTCCTAGGCCTAGTCTCTTCTGACCCCATCCTCCCCTCCTGTGCCTCCCCTGGCTTCTCTCTCCTGACAGGGGCTAGAATGTGCCCAGGGTCTTTGCACTCACTGTTCTCTTTCCACCCGGCTGGCTCCTCATTCCGCACCTCGAATGTCACCTGCACGGAGGGGCCAATCCTGACCACTCCATCTAATGATGGGTTGATCACACTGTTAACTCTATTGTGGCCTTCTGAATATTTATTTTGTGGCCCTTTTTACACTCTGTCATTATTCATTGACTTATCTCTTTGCTTGTTTAGTATCTACCTCTTCTGATGGATTGTACCTTCCACGAAGTCAGAACCATGTTTGTCCTGTTCCTCAAAGATAGCAACTGCCGTATCACAAATCCTCAAGAAGTACTTATTGAATGAATGAATGAATGAATGAATGATGTTGATGTAGGTGAATCCTCCTTACCCTGGTGTGTTGGGACTGACGTTGGAATGGATGTTGAGGCTGGACTGATGATCTCAGGGTTGCTGTCCATCTGGCAAATTTAGAACCCCAGCGGGATAGATTTCACTCCAACAGGGAAAGGCATCTTGCCCTGATGTTGGGAATTTAGCCTGGGATTAGGATCAGGCCTCATAAAAGAGTTTTCTTTGACTGAAGCCCACATACAGGAGTCCCTCCACCTGTGGGTAAGCATATATACACAGGCACACGCACACACACACGCACACACACACGCACACTCTTACCACAGGCTTACTCAGAGCCCTGCACAGAGTGCCTAAGTTAAGGCACACTCACATGCATACACAGAATCCCCACAGATGCCTGTACACACCAAGGCACACACAGGGACAGGCCCAGTACCCACATTCCTACACATGCCAGACAACCTCACGGGTATATTCGTGGACAGGTGTACACATATACACACACATGTACAAATACTACAAGCACTTATGTGTGCAGACACAGTCATGAAACAACATAATTAAACGTTAAAAATGACATCAATGGACAAGACACCTGTTCCCTTGCTTGCTGACTCAGAAGTCCACACCATGGAGCGACTAACTGGGCTCTGAGCTGCCCTCCAGCAGGGGATGCACTATGCTGAGTGACCCACACTCTCCTGTCTCATCCCTGCACCTCCCCCTGCTCCACTGCCCCAGCCCTCATGGTCTTGTGAGAGGCTCAGGCTCCAGCAGACTCAATCAGGGGCCAGAGACAGGGCTCAGGTAGAACCAGGGTCAGGGCTTGGTCTGTGGCCAAGGTCAAGGTTCACTGGGGTCAGGCTCATCTGGGACCAAGGTCAAAGGTCAGTCAGGGGCTGAGATTTCCTTGATGCCTGTGTCTCTGCACACAGGTTTACCCGCATGTGTGCCATCCCAAGGAGCTGCTGGTGGGAAAGAGACGCAGGGTCCTTACCGTGCGTGGGCCTCTGCGGCTGGTGGAGAGGGGGGAGGGGGGCCCGGCCGGGCAGATAGCTGTGAGGTACGTTTCCATCTCCGCGGGTCGGGCGGGCGAAGCCATTTCCAATCTGCTCTCTATCATTTTCAATATCATTAATCCCAGACACTCTATTTTCCATGCCTGCGCAGCCAGGCCCCCGAGTGTGCGCCGTGTAAAGTGACACATATTCATCACCGGCTCGTGGCGCCGGCGCCGACGCTGATACAATATTAGTGTTGCCCCCCCGCTCGGGGCGCGCTCTGCCCGGCTCCCCGATGGCACGAATCCATCACCTGGAGCCCGTGTCACTTTCCCCAGCAGCCACATTTGTTTGGGCACTTAGGAGGTAATTGTGGCACATTAGCCGGGGCGGGCAAGGGCGCCGGGTCCCAGGGAGGAGGGGAGGCTGAAGCGTCTTCTTCCATAGCCCGAGTCCACCCTGGCCTGGTGCCACTCCTGGGCTCATGCTGGGGTCCCAGAAACCTGGGTTCTTGCTCAGCCTTGGAGGGGGTGGCTCGAAGAAGCCAGGCTCCATCAGGAAGTCTCAGACGGGTTCCCCAGCTCCCCTGTGAGCCCCAACATTGGGGCTTAGTCTAGATGGGGCCCCAAGCTCGGAGGTGATGGCTTTCAAACCATTCCAGCCATATCTCAGCACCGAAACTTAAGATGTGGCAATGCCAGCCCTCCTGGCTCCATTTCAAGTCCCATATGGGAGAGGGAAGTGGAAGGGAGGCGGGAGGGAGGGGACACCGTGCAGCCCTTGGAAGCCCAACAGTGAGGGAAAAGTTGGTCCTGCCCTGGGAACCTGGGCCTGAGAGGGGAGGCCATTAGTCTTAGAAAGGTGACATGGCCCAGCCCTCAGGAGCCCTGAGTCCAGGCGGAAGGAATGTCACCCAGCCTGAGCAGTAGCCGGTGGCCCAGGGCAGGGTACTTTTGGGAAGACTGCCTGGAGGTGGTGAGCCAGACACAGGGACAGCCTCTGGCCAGTGGGAGGCCCAGAGTGGCTGCAGTGGAGGGAGGAGCAGCAGCCGGGGTCATTGATCCGGGCAGAGGCCAGGCTGTGCCGGGGCAGGGGTTCTCCCTCCTCAGTCCGCAGGGCTAGCACCCATTAACCTCGTCAGCAGACAAATTGCCCGTCTTGTCAAATTTCCATTTAAAATGCAAACTCGATTTGACAGAGTAAACTGAGCGGGAGGTGGGAGCGGATAATCCGGTGGAAGCTCATTAGCAGGGCCCAATGCGAGGGCCTGCCGTGATGAACTCCCAGGCTTTCAACACCCCACCACCCGCTCGACACTCACCGGCCCTACTGCCCACCCCCCTCAAGGAGCCTGGGGACCCCAGCTGCCTGCCACCACCTTCGGGCAGGTGCATCTGAGAGCTGTGGAAGCAGACAGAGCTGAGAACCAGCCTCTGCCCTCTGCCTGCCCACTCAGTGGCCTTGGGTGGCGACAACAGCAATTGTGTCTCCCCAGCCCGCACCAAGGCTCCCACTGGGACACTGTGTGTCTATTTGCTGAAGGGGGCCTGTGAGTTGGCATTATTAACTCATTTACGAATGAGAAGCTTGGGACCCGGCTCGAAATCAGCGGGCAGAGCTTGGATGTGAACCCCGACCCGTCAGACGGCAACAGTTACACTTGTAACCACTGCACCGCTTTGCTTTGCTGGATTGTAGATGGCCGTCCTCTCCTCTCTGCTTCCCTGGTTTCTGCGCTGTCACTGGCTGTGTGGGTCTAGGAAAAGGGACTTCCCTTTGAGCCTCATTTTTCTCATCTGTAAAAAATGGGCCTCCCAGCCCAAGGGATACGGTAGGGAGAATTTTAGTAAGTACCTGGTTTAATGAATACTAATAACCATTGAAATATCTGCAGACAACTTAGCCTGGGATGGGGTGGGGAAGGGGGGTGTGAAGGGGAGAGAGGGAAACTGGGCTTTCCCAGGAAGTAGCTCATGAGCAGACATGGGCCCCTCCTGGCTTCCAGGACCTGGGCGCCCCTGGACTCACACCCTCTCCTGCCTTCCCAGCTCCCTGCCTGGGCCCCTCTCAGAGGAAAGAAGCCTGTGTATGGTCGCTCTCACAAGCCTGGAGTGGGTTTGACGGGTCTCCCACCCCCTAGAGGGAGGTGTCCTGGGGCAGGTGAAGGTCCTGCTCACTCAGCCACTCCTTCTGTCCTGTGTTGCAGTCAGGCTGCTGCTACCTGATTCGAATAACTGGAATAACGGACAGTTAAGAGCCCTGGTTGGGCAGCTGCCAACAGCAGATGGGCTGTCACTCCATCTCGCCTCCCCAGGGCACCCCCAGCTATTCCTTTAAAGGTGCACGCGGAGCCCCTGAACCGGGCTGGGGCTGCACCCGCCCCTGCCACCACACGGGGCGCTGTGCTGTCCCGCCGCAGTGGGAGCCGGTGCTGGGTGACCTTGGGCAGTGGGCCTCTTTGGGTCTCATTGCCTGTCACTGGCATTGCAAGAGCCTTCTCACCCGCAGTCTCTACCCCTCTCCCCGAGTCCTTCACAGGCACCAGAGCAGTTGCTCTGAATACTACCACTTCCCCACGTGACTCCTTAGTCTCCCCAAGGTAAAGCCCGAATTCCTCAGCTGGTGGAATTCAAGGCCCTACGCAATCTGGCCTCCGTTTGGCCTTCCAGTCTCTCACATGACACAGAGGGTCCTGAACTCTCCTGTCCCTCTGTCGCTGCCGGGTCGTGATTACCCTCATATCCTTGTCCACACCACCTCCAGGCTCCGCACCTCTCCTAGGGGATCCTCTTCAGCCCCTCTCTGCACCCCTCCTCACCTGGCTCTAGCTGGAAGAGACCCCTGTGAGACCCTGGGCCCTGTCTACGCGGGGTGGGCTGCAGAGGAGGAGAGGCGGGGTGGGTTCTCAGCCTCCCCCCAGTTGTCTGCAGAGCTGTCCTCTGAGGCTGGCCTAATTCCCTCCGGAGCCTGGCTCCCATCTTCAGGGTGGTGCTTAGGGAGCTGAGAGCCCAACGTTAATGCCTGAGAAAGTCGTGGGTGGATTAGAAAGCGAGGCGGATTAGGGCCAGAGCTGGTGGCTGATGCAGGAGCAGAACCCCTCCTCCTGAGGAAGAGGAGGCTAATCCTGCTTAGTGACTGAGGAGCCGGCAGTTCTGAGGGTAGGGGGGCTTCTTCCCATCCACCCGGGGTGCTCAGACCTGCCTGGTCCACCAGGCCCAGACTGGGCCCAGGCCAGAGCAGCATACAGAAGACCCCCGCCCGTCCTCCAAACTTTGGGTCCACTGGGGTCCCCCAACCATCAATGCCTTGTCCCCAACACTGCCCTGGCCCTTCATGTGACCCCAAACCTTCTCATCCTGCTGTGCCCACCCGAACTGCCCTGGCTAGCCATGGTGCCCGATTTTCATAGCTACCCACATGTCCATGAACTGAGCCATCCCACTGAGACTCCTGGTGCCCCATCGATCCATGCTGCCCAGAGAGCCAATAGTGTGTGCTGCAGGGCTGCCCAGATCCTCCTTGAGGGCCGAGGCATCATTCCTGCAGCCGCTGGAGTGTGGGCTGCTGAGGGCTCATGGTCAAGTTCCTCCCCGGGGTATTGCTCTCAGCCGCCTCCCCCAAGTTTATGCCCTCTCCCTGGGCACAGTCCACAGGATGACTGGTCAATGCAGGAGTACAAAGCTCTGGCCCCTCTCCCTCCATCTGCGGCGACTCTGAAAGGCCATCCCAGCACCAGAGTTCTCTGTGGGGTTGGCTGGGGCCGCCGCTGCAGCTGCATCACAGTTCAGCCTCTCCCTCTGCCCAGTCCTGTCCCTCATCGCTTTGGGGGCATTGCTCCCCAGAGCACTCCCCGTAAGGCCCCATCTCTGTGAGAAGTCTCACCCTTCACTTTCCTTTTTAAGTCTCAAGGTCAGGGAGAGAAGATTAGGTTGATCAGTGAAGGGCCTAGATTCCGGAGCTCCTGACCTAGATGCCTGCAGCCCAGCCGGGTGAGGACCGGCAGTCCTTTCCCTGGGGATTAATCCTTGGCCCCTTTGGTTTCAATGCTGTAGGCATCCTGTGGACTGAGTGGGGAGAGAGGTCCTGCCCTGGAGACCCAGTCTGGGATCCTGGCCTGAAAGAGGAGCCAGATTCTGTCCAGGGAGCTGATTGAGGAGAAAGCACCTGGTCTGAGAGCTTAATCTGAGGGAGGAAGCAGGTCACTTCCTATGAACCTGGTCTGAGAGGAGCAGCAGAATTCTGCTTGGGAAGCCTAGTCTGTGGGGCAAGAAAGGACGCTCCTTAGGAGCTGAGTGTGAGGAAGCAGACCAGGCTCTGGACCAAGAGAAAAGGCAGACCCTACCCAGACTGTCTGCCCGAGGACCCTCCACCCCACCACCGTCTTTCCAGGTCCTCCACTGCCAGGCTTGGCTTGCTCTCCCAAGGGTCAGACAGTCACTGTGATGCCTGAACGTGGGAGGACTGGGTTTCTAAGTTAATGACGGGGTGTGTGTGAGAAGAATAGGAGGGACATCCACTATGGGTCCTTGTTCCATTAGGCTGGAAGCTGTGGCACATGGGGACAGAGATCGTCCTGGATGTAAGCAAGGTCTCTGAGAAATTCTGGTCCTCCGGTAACTTGAGAGCAGGGCTAGGGGACTGGACGGATTGACCTTTGAGAGTCAGTTTGGGAGGTGGGGGTCAGTTGAGGGGGACCACTCCCCTCTGTTCCCTACCTTTGATGGACAAATGCTAATGACATTACCAGCGATTGACCAGAAACAAATAAATAATTCAGTCTGGCTTGAAAATGGGAGAAAAGTACTTAAATGCTATTGACAAGCCAGTCCCTGGCCTCATTACCCATGCAGACGCAGGCTTCCACATCGACCATGCCCCCCCCCACCCGATTCCTTCAAACCCCACTGCGGGCAGCCTCAGGCTTCCCTCCCACCAAGCTGGCCCGGGCTGAGTGTGGAGGGTGACCTGAGGAGACCGGGTGGAGGGTTGGGCCGTGTGGCTAGAGGTACCCCCAGGAGGGACAGCAGTCCCAACACCCTTCCCCTTTCCCAGACCCTCCCATTGGCCTCTGTTCGTGGGAAGGGTGTTCCTGGCCAGTCCCTCTCCAGCCCAGCCCCAGGTGTGCATACACGGGGCACAGGCGTGCACGCACACGCACACACAGAGCCCAGCAGCTGCTGCATCCTCTTCCAGGACAAGAAGAGTGGTGACCCCCGGGGCGGCTGTCAGTCACCGTGCTCTCCGGGAATACAAACTCATTAAATGTTTCCCTGCCTTGTTACAGGGGCCCAAGTCCCCGAGTCAGGCCTGAGGAGGAGGAGGAGGAGAAGCAAACAAATGTGCAGCTGATCCTTTGAAAGCACATCCTGTATTCCTGACCCCTGGAGAAGAGGGATTATCGAGGGTGGGGATTACCCACGGAAGGGCCTCACCGTGGGTTCCTCTGGAGTCGAGTTGGGATTTCCAGTTCCTGTGGCACACGGAGCTCCCCCTGGCAGCTATTCTGCCAAACAAAACCTTTCTAGGCTAAGGGTCTCCCTCTCTCTTCCTTAGCTGCCTGGGCCTGACTCCCCTTCACGGTGCCTCCGCTGGCATCAGCTGGTCTCTTTAGGGAGAACTAGAGGTGCCACCCTTCCTCTGGCCTCTTCCCTGCTGGCGATACGTTTACACCAGAGTCATGGAGCCTCCCTAAGCTTCCACAGTCAGAAGCCAACAAGGCCCACTGGTTAGAGAATGGGGAGCCTCAGAGACCCTTCAGCCCAGCGGGCCAGCTGCCTCTTTGCTGGACGGCTCCTGAGCTGGACTCAGTGGTGGGGAATCTGGGTGGGAGCGCTGTGATGTGGGCCTGGAGGTGCAGGATGCTCCGGTGGGTATGAAGGGCCCACTTCAGCCCAGCCCAGGAAATAGTTCTAAAAGGGACCCCATCCCTTTGTGAGCCAAATAACCTGCTCGTGGATGTGGGCCGAGGCCCTGGTGGCACCCCCATTGCCTATCCCTGGTGGCCAGACTTATCTCCTCACTCCCTTTGGAGACCAGACCCCCACCCTGCAGTCTGGAGGGTTTGGGCTGGGGTCACCAGTCCTGGCCTCTCTCCTGGTGCCCTCTCTGCTGCCTGCCCAGATCCTGCTCCCACGAGGGCTTGGCCCAGAACCTCCCAGAACCAGCCTCTCCCTTCCACTTCCCCCACCCCACAGAAGTGCAAGGACTCTTCCACTTTCCCATGCACGCCCCGCCCTCCCTCAGCGTGGGCTACCAAGCTCTTCGCTCCGGCTCATCATCTGTAAGGCCCTTCCTCCTCTGCGTCTCTTCCCACCCTAGAGTCCCACGGGGAGTCATTTATCCGGATAGACTGGCTCTCCTCAGTGCAAACATTCACAGGAGCATTAACAGGCCTAAAACCCAATCAGCCTTCAATTACTCAGGCCTCCGCCAGATTTTCCGTGATGGGGACAGAGGTAAGGAATGTGCTTGGGCCTGCCTCATGGTAGCTCCCCTCCATTCCTCCCCCCCGCCGCAGGCACCGCTACTCCTGTCCGGGCCAGTCTGCTCCCTGCCGCCGCTCCCTCCTTCCTTCCTTCCTTCCCTCCTTCCCTCGCACTCTTCTCTCTTGCCCTCCCTTCCTTCCACATCCCTCTTAAAAAAAAAGCAGTATTCTTAAATATTATTGGTACATAACTAACACAAGGTTTGAAAAAACCTTATTGTAAAAGCGTAATGCAAAAGAATGCAAAGTGAAAAGCTAAATCCCCACCCTACCTCCCGCCCCATAAATCCCAGTCAGTAAGCGGGGGTTCTCTTTACTTTCAGACATTTGATTCTATACATCTACACATACACACCACACGTAGTTTTAAATGTTCTTTTTTTTTAAACATTTCAGATTGGGGCCCTACTATTCATATTGGTTTTTAATTAATTCGGCTGCGCCGGGTCTTAGTAGTGGCACTCGGGATCTCCGTTGCTGCGTGCAGGCTCTTAGTTGTGGTGTGCGGGACCTAGTTCCCTGACCCGGGATTGAACCCGGGGCCCCCTGCACTGGGAGCGCGGAGTCTTAACCACTGGACCACCAGGGAAGCCCCCATGTTGTTTAATGACCTACTGTATTCACTGAACAATATGTCATATCGGCTGCATCTCTCCATGTCAGCGCACAGAGCTCTTCCTTCTCCTGGGTGCATAGTAATCCACCGTGTGGCTGCGCCATGATATATTTGGTCAGTCCTTTCTTGATGGACGTTGAGTTGTTTCCGAGGTTTGGGATGACAAGCATCATTGCAGCGACCACCTCTGTCCCTATATGGCTGTGCACAGAGACCAGTGTTGCTGTGGGACAGATGCCTAGAAGTGGAATTGTTTGGCCCCAGGGGATGCATATTTAAAATGCTGATAATTATTGCCAAAATGCTCTCCATCTCCAGAACCTCCAAGATTGTGCCAATTTGTACTCTCAATTCTCCATTTCCTCTGCTCTCATCAACACTGGGTATTATCTTTTTAAAATTATTTTTCAACCAAATAGGGAAAATGACATCTTGTGATTTAATTTGTACTTCTCTTCTTCCCATCTACTATCTCCCTTCACCTCTCCTTTACTTCCGTGTCCCACTCCCTCCTCTTCCTCAATCTCATCCAGCCTGCCTCTCCTCTCTCTCTGTCTCTCCCACCCCATCCCCATCAACTCCTCTTGTTCCTCGCCTCCTTCTCCCCTTCCGCTCCTTCTTTCCGCTCTCTTCCCCACATCTTCTCATCGCTTTGCCTTCCCTCTCTCCTTCTCCCTCCTCCCCTGGGTACTATAGTCCTGGAGGGAGGGGCATCCAGAGAAGCTATTAGCTCTGCCCCCCTAATACTCTGAGTCCTGCTCGCCTCTTAACACCTCCCTGAGCCTGGGCCTCTAAGCCCCATCTCACTCACGTCTCCCTCTAATCACTAAGGCTTATTTCTGATTTTCTGAAGTGACAAGGAGCTGGGTTTGGGGGAGGGAGGGCTGTCAGCCAGCATCCTCCAGGATTGAGGGAGGGAAGATGCAGGGAGGGAGGCCTGGCTCAGGGGATGTGGCAGTGGAGACTCCAGCTAGGCCCTCCTCACTCTATAGGCCCAGATTCTCCAGCCCCTTCTGCCTCGGCTTATGGCGCATATACTTCCACCCTCAGGGTGTTCTTTTAGGCTGTTTTCTCTGGTTTCTTTTGTGAAAAGGAGAGTGACTCCCCCTTCCCCCAGGGAGCTCCCGTGGACAGTCTCAGTCCTCCACTGTGCCCCCTCTTTTCCCTCCCCTGCTGCCACCATCTCCCTCTGCCCCAGCCCTCTGATCCCCAAGGTGGGAAATGCCTCCATGCCGAGCACCCCTCACCTCCATCTCCTGCTTCTTACCCGTGGACATCCCGGTCTCCCCTCTCCTGCCCCAGATCCACTCCTCCAAAAGCTCAGTGAATTGGCATAAATTTAATTAAGGACAGCAAGCAAATCTCTTGTCATCATAAAAACATTTAAGGTAAAATATGTGCTTAGGGGCTTCCCTGGTGGCACAGTGGTTGAGAGTCCGCCTGCCGATGCAGGGGACACGGGTTCGTGCCCCGGTCTGGGAAGATCCCACGTGCCGTGGAGCGGCTGGGCCCGTGAGCCATGGCCGCTGAGCCTGCGCGTCTGGAGCCTGTGCTCCTTAACGGGAGAGGCCACAACAGTGAGAGGCCCGCGTACCGCAAAAAAAATAATAATAATAAAAATAAATAAATAAAATGTGCTTAGAGTAGAGGTCTCAAGAGAGGTAGGATGAGGGAGCCAGAACTAATTTGAGGGAGTTACACTTGAGCCCCAGTTCTAGCCCCACTGTGTGACCCTGGATGCTCCCCTGGTGTCTCTGAGCCTTTCCATATCAGTCCCCCAGAACCTCCAAGGGGCCCAGCAGGAGCACCTTACTCCTGCCTGGAAGTGTTCTCCCTGCACTAATTTAATTACGTGGCCTAACTGGGCCCAGGCTGGGGAGGTGGTTAATGGCAGCTGCAGAGACAGTGGGTAATCAAGAATTAATTAAGCATTTCTGGGGATTCCCGAGTCTGGGCCAGGGATTCCTGGGAGCTTGGCTGTGGCTGTGCAGGGTGTGGGAGGGGGCCCCCTCCAGCTTCCCCTGTGCCCTGCCCCTGCCCCTGCTTCCTCAGGAGTTGGGGGAAGCAGCAGGCCCTAGCTCCAGAGAGGCTCTGGGTGCAGGGCTCCCCACTGAGGCAGTCTCTGATCAGTGGGATATGGAAGCACACAGGGGCCAGCACCTACCCGCCAATCCAGGAGCCAGCAGTGGAGTGGGCAGCGTGGAGCTGGGCGGGCGCCTGTGCGAGTGGGTCTGGACATTGCTGTTAAGGGCTCAGCCCATGTTCAGGTTGGGGCTCAGTTTAGGCTGGGCAGGTGGAAAAGGAAAGGTGCGGCCTCAGCCTCTGGGCTTTGGAGTCAGGCAGCCTGAGTTGCGCGCTCAGCGTTACTACTTGCTACGGGTTGGTGCTCTGCCCCAAGGCCTGTCCCCCAGCTCTTCGTGGAGCAGGCTCCTCCCTAGTATTCAGGTTCCAGACAATGCATCACCTCCTCAGGAAGCCTTCCTTGACCACTCAGGCTAATTTGCCTCCCCACCCCCGAGTGACTGTCACATCCCTCTGCCTTATTTTCTGTTCACGTATTTCTTGACTTGTTTCTTGTGTGCCCCCTTGTCTTCTTCACTAGAAGAGCGTTCCATATGCAGGCAGAGCCGGGTCAGCCTGGCTCACAGCTGGATCCCCAGAACCTAGCACAGCGCTGCCCTTAGAAGGTGTGCCCGGAAGGAAGAGGTCTCTCTCAACCTGTTTCCTCACCTGTCAAATGGGGGATATTCACACTCTGCAGACTCTCAGGTCGTGAGGGGGATCTAGAGCCCGGACTCAGGAAGCGCTGAGCACCGCGCCGGCCCAGAGCTCGCCGCGATGGCGGTCACGACGTGATCGACTTCATCAGCGTAGTCCTTGCCACCGTCATCATCACGGGCGAATTTCCTGCCCCACCTCCCGGCTCCGGGCCCCGCCGGCTGCGGGGTGGAAGGCGCCCGCCGGGGTAGGGGCCTCGCCAGGCCAGGCCGGCAGACCCGCCGCGGGCCCCGCTCCTTCCCAGGCGCCCCCGCGCCGCCGGCGCTTTGAAGTCCCAATCCGGCAAATAGAGTCAATCAATTATGAAGGGAACAATCTGGCGGCCCCTCGGGGAGCGGCGGCCGAGCGATCCCGGGGGATTAGGCCGCAAATCGCGCTGAGCCTCCCTAAGTGACAGCGAGAGAATCGCACGCGGCGGCGGCGGCGGGAGCGGGAGGGAGCGCGGCCGCTAACCCGATTATGCAGATCCGCGGGGGGCGCGGATTAGGCCGCGGGGGCGGCTTCGCCCTAAGCGGCTCGGGGATTTGGGAAAAGTTTACTCGGGCGGAGGGGGCGGGGCCTCCCCCGGGCGGGCTGCCCATCGCTCCCAGCTGGGTGGGTGGAGGCCGCAGGGCCGCAGAAGAGCCCGAGGTGGGGCGCACCTCAGACGCCGGCATGGCAGCACCTTTCCAGGCACACGCTCACACACACACACACACACACACACACACGCACACGCACCAGCGCGCGCGCGCGCGCGCACAGAGTTACACACGATAACGCTACGTACATAAGCCCACAAACCCACACACCCTGGCTCGCCATCACCCTTCCAAGCTGCAAAAGCACGTGAGAACACACAGCGGCGTGCACACATGCCCCCAGGCTCAGCGTCCCAGGTAAGCCATAAGCCAGGCCTATGATCACTCACACACTCACACAGCAGTGGCTCACGGTCACACGAGCGTTCACGTACACACTCGCAGAAACAGGCAGATGCTCTACCATTCACAGACACACCATCCTGCATCCAGATGTGGTGCCTCCCTGCCGCCCCAGCAGACACCCCAACACAGGTGGAGATGCCAGCCACAGGATGGCCCATGCAGGCATGTGGTCAGGTGCATAGCCCCCTGGAAGGACCCTGAGGACGAGCATGTGCCAGTGTCTGTGAGCATGAGTGTTTTTGAGTGTAAGCCTGCCAGGGTGGCCCATGTCTCTGGAGTCTGGGCCTACTCTTGGGCTTCTGCAACGGGGTGGAAGGGACTGAGGCATGACACTGAGTCCCCTTGGTGACTCTGGCTGGGGGTCCTCTCTGTAGGCTGGGGGTCCAAGACTTTCCTCACCAGGTCCTCTGGGCCTGCTGCTTCCCTGAGGTGCAGTCAGGGAGGAGGTTGGGGAAAGAAGGCAGTAGCTTCCCCCTACCCATCTGGGAAAAGGGCACAGAACCCAGCTCCAAGACAACGGAAGGCAGGCTGTCAGGAATGTCTCAGCCACTTTTCATGTGTAAAATGTTCAGTGTGTATGATTGGGGTATGTCCAGGGAACACACATGCTTTCATGTCCAGGGAACACACATGCTTTCATGCTCAGTGTATGTCCATGTATGCTTTTGTGTTTGCCAGTATGTATATCCTCAGCCTCGCACCCCTCACACAAACATCACAGCCACATATAATGACTGAGGGCACACAGCGACCACAGACAGGCACTCATTTTGGACACTCAAAATGACCATGGACACATATTCTTAACACACACACACACACAGCACGCCTCTGAGAGAGGCCCATCCTTTGCGTGGGCAGACAGTGAACACTAAATAGAGTCACCTTCTCAGTCCCCACAGCTGCTGTCAAGGTGGCAGAGGGCAATTACTGTGGCATGGAGGACACCTCACCCCATGGCCTAGGCAGTGACAGAGTGATCCTGTGGCTGGCTCGATCAATGGGGAAGAGGGGTCAGGGTTAATGAGTCTTTAGCAAGCATGGCACTGGCTGCGGCCTCCAGCCCCTGTGCTGTGTGCATGTGTGCCTGTGTCCATCACACACACCATTGTTGTCACTGGAAAGAGGGTATATGTGTGTGTGTGTAAGAGAGGGGGGGGCGTTATTTTCAGAATCTGGGATCCACCCTAGAGTGGTCTGGGCTTACCCCTGGACCCTGGTCAGTCGGGGAGGGAGGTTCTACGGTGTGGTGAAGATGTGCTCTGGTGTCTCAGGCTGCTGGGCATGGTAGGAGGAGAGTCCCCTCCCTGTGTAACTACAGCCAGGCCCTGATGCTGTCTGGGCTTGGTTCCCTAATTGACCTTCCCTCCTGCAACCTTTCTGGTCCTGAATCCCTTGGAGGTGAAGCTGAAGGAATCAGACCTTCAAGAAGAAATTCTCTTGGGTATCCCTGACCTACTGGACAGGACCTGTAGGTCCAGTTGGCCAGCCCCTCACACCTAAAGTGCCTGGCCCCCCATGGGGCAGTCAGGCCTGATTTCATGCTCAGGAAGGATTCCTCTGGCTGCCAATGGGGCAGATATGACTAGCTGGCTGCAGGGAGGGCTGAGTCACAATTAATCAGCAGCCAGGCTGTGGGGAGGGGCCGACCAGGCAGAAGCCCACCACAGAGGTACACAGGCAGAGGCCTGCAGGATTAAAGGGAATGAGGGTGGGAAAAGCACACCCCTACACACACCCAGGGTTCCTCCGGGGGGGGCTCAGTGGCATCTCAGTGGTCCTTAGCTGGGTTGGGCCCTCCTCCCCCACAGCCTGCCCCGATCTGAATCCTGCTGCCCCACTTGGTGGATGTGTATCCTTGGGTAAGGTACTTCATCTCTGTATGCCTCAGGCCCCATCTCTAAAATGGGGATAAGATAATCCCTTCCTCATAGGACCTATATAAAGGAAATGTGAAGCATGTGGCCGAGTGGCTAGCAGAGAGTAGGTCCTCAAGCTGTGGGAACTTCTGTTACTGTTACTACCATATTATAATTAGTTTAGAAGAGGCAGACCGCAGAAAAAAGTCCAACAGCCGATGAAATCTGACACCCCTTCCCCCAAAGGAGGGAGGCTGGGGAGAAGGGAGACCCCTTGGGATCCATGACCATTTCCCCTCCCCCATTCAGGTTTATTACCTAGGAGAGCACACACGGGTTGGGGGAACTAGTCTGGGCAGTCTACCCTAAGGGGAGGCAGACAGAACCCCCCCTCCCTCCAGCCCCCAAGTACAAGTGTGTGAGGAGTAGGTGGGGAGAGGGAGGCCAATCTGAAGTGGCTCAGCGGCTCAGTTGTTTCAGGCCAGAAGCCATTACCTTCCTGGAGAGAGAAGCCCATGGCCCATCTGAGGCTGGGGGCAGGGGCGAGCAGGGTGAAGATTGGAGTGAGACCCCATGTCTGCCTGGGGCCTTCTTGCTGTCTTTTCTCTTCTCTGACCAAGTGAAGAGGCAAAGTCCAACTCACTCTCCTCCAGTTTGGGCATGTTCCACGCTGGCCCTGGGGGTGAGGGCGGGGACCAGCCAAAGAGGAAGGGGTCCCTGCCCACAGCGCCTGGAAAACTGATTGCACCTACTGTGTGCAAGGCCCCCAAACATCTCCTGTTTACTTTGTACCCTCGACACAGCTGGAAACCAGCAGGGATCTTCGAAAGAAAGGCATCCAATTATCTAGCCTGGGGGGCAAGACTCGGCAGCCAGAATCGGAGGATTTCCATATAGCGGTTGCAGAGGTGGCCAACAAGAGGGAAGGGGGGTGCTCAAGACCCTGCCTGCTGGGTTTGCACTGCAAGTGTGCTGTTTTATGAAGATGGTTTGCCTGCTTGGGGTGGCTTGGTGCTGATGACTGAGGAGAGGGCTAAAACTTCAAGCTCAGGGAAAACATTAGTCTACTAAATTTCAGGCCTGGAACCCACTCACGTCAACGTGGCAATTTCTTGAGTCACCCCCAAGGTGGGTAAAGGGGGACAGTGATGGGAGTGGCAACTTGTGATGGGCCCTGGAAAAATCCAAGACTAGTTCTTATCTGTAAAGGACAAGAGGGGACCTTGTGTGTCTCTAGGGGACAAGTGTGTCCCTAAAGAGCAAGGCTGTCTCAGTACCATGGACAGCAAGACCCTTCTTCCCCTTCCAGCCCCAAGTAGAGTTTATCTGTCCATTTATTCACTGGTGTTGGGTGTGTGTTGTGGGGTGGAGGACTGGAGAAGAAATGGGACAAGGAGAGGAATGAGGCTGTGTCCCCGCCACTTACAGGCTGTCAGTAGGTTGAGAAGACAGACTTCTAAGTAGCCAAATGCGGGGATTGTGTCTGTGCTGATGAATCTGTCCTCAGCCCAACTCTTGTGAGGTAGAAGGTGTCTTTCCACATCAGGAGCTCTCAGAATGCTAAAAGGGTGTTTAAACCACACTGGGCATCCTGGGGGAACTGAGAAGTCAGCTTTGCAAAGCACATCTTGCAGGATCCAGCGAACCTTAAATTCTAGCTGGCACCTGAATAGCTTCGTAGCAATTTAAATTTCTTTGTCTGTCCTTTCCAGATCTGGCCACATGAACAGGTCTGAATCCCTGGGAACATTCACACCTCTCAGGGCACAGAGCCTAGGGAAGGCAGAAGCAAGACTCTGTTCTGGGTAGGCTGTGAGTAGCAGTGCTGAGAATCTGGTGGTGGTTGAGATTGGCATGGGGCTGATCATCGTGGAGATAGAGACAGCCATGGAGATAGTGGTGATGGTACTAATGTGCTAATGGAGTCGGGGAGAGAGCTGGGGTGCTGATAATGGTGGAGGTGATGGGGAAGTATTGGCAACAGTCAAAATGTGACAATACTGTAGGCAAAGAAGTAGGCCCTAATGGGGAGATAGCTTGGCATAGTCTGAGTTCATAAGACTATAGTCTGAGTTCATAAGAACTCACCCTGGGTTCGACTTCTGCTTTTGACATTTGCTAGCTGTGTGACCTTAGGCAAGTTATTTTAACTTTTCTGTGCCTCAGTTTCCTCATCTGATAATAATAATGCCTACCTCATAGAGCTGTCATAAGGATGAAATTAGTTAATATATGTAAAATACTTAGAACAATGCCTGGAACCTGGTGAATACTATGTAAGTGATAGCTGCTAATACTATTAAGGAAGGCAGTGGAGGTGGTGACGATGAGGGTGGAGGTGAGAACAGGGATCATAATGACAACAACACTAATAACGGAGTACTAACCATGTGCCTTGCGCTATGCTAAGCTCTTTGTATGTAGGAATTTGTTTAATCATTTTAACCCTATGAGCTAGCTCATATTATCCCCATTTTAAAGATGATGAAGGTAACACAGCTAGCTAGTAATTGGAGGAGCTCTAGGGCCTGTGCACTTAACCACTTGCTGAGTGGCAACAATGATAGAGTGGGGCACAGCGATAGCGAGTGTTGTGTACTGTGGATGGTGGTAATGGAGGGGGCCTGGGCAGTGGTGGTGGTCCTGGAGGAGGTGCAGGGGCAGTGTAGTCACCTATAGGAGCATCCACTAGCCAAGTTCCCAGTAGTGCTTTCGGCTGCTGAGGGGAGGCTCTGCCAGGTTTCCCTGGTGCTGTGTGTGTGTGTGTGTTACTGACCTTTTATACGGTTCCGCTCTGAAAGCAGGTAGGATAGCAAGGACCTTCCTTTCTGTTCAGCAGCAGGGGCTTTGCGTCCCCGGCAGTGAAGTAGGATGGAAACAGGCAGACTCTCCGGGCACAGTGTGGCAAAGTCGTGGGCTGGGGCTTCCCATTTGTCCTCCATCCCCTTCCTGGGATTTGGCATCCTCTGACCCCATCACTGCCCAGGCCTTGAGCTGCCTGCTAATGCCTGGCCTGCACTGATGGAGCAGACAGCAGCAGAGGCAAGCTGCCCAGCCCATCACGGAACTCTCTCGGCCTCGCCTGCCCAGCGCTGGCTCTGGCCTGCCTCCCGCTTGCTGCGGCGCCGTGGGGGGAAGCCTTAATAGAGAATCCGCCTCTGCGCCACCGCTCCCGCCCGCCAGCCTGTCCCTATTATCAGCACCATCAACGGCGGCAAATGACACTCGCGGAATCTTGACTCCAATCTGATGCCTGGTCCCCGGGGCCGCAGAGAGGCGCAGGCTGGCCAGGCTGGGGGGCTGAGGAGGGGCTGCGCTGTAATAGGATGTGGCCGAGGATGGTCTATTAGCAGCGCCGCAACTGATGATGAGCCCCCACCCCAGCCCCTTGGTGTCGCCATCCCCGCATGCCCCCCCAGCCAGGCATATAGGAGGCTTGTGGAGGCAGGGGAGCTCGGGGAGGGGGCTGCTGCAGGGGGTTGGGCTGGGGCATCTTTAAGCCTGGACACCAGGCTCCCTTGGGGAACCTGGGGGTTGAGGGAGGGAAGTTGGAGAAATGAGGCCCCTCAGACTCTCCTTCTGACCATGTGCTGGGGAGGAAGAGGAGTAGGGAGCAAGGGGTCCCTACTGAGGGAGGGTGACTTTTTCCATTCCTACCTGGGAGCATCCAGGGCTCCAGGTCTGGAAGGATTCTCAAGAGCATCCCATCCAGCCTCCTTTTCCAGCCTCTTCTTGAACTCTCTGAGACATGGGAAGCTCAGCACCTCCCTGGCCACCTGTCTCATTGCTTCATGCTTCCTCATTTGGAGTCCTGAGTGGCCTTTCTTTCTTGGTACCAGGGCCCTGAGACCCCTAGGGGTACTCGCCTCACAACCAAGAAAACCTCATAGGATGTGGAGACAGAAGGTGGGTCTCAAGTCTGCTTTCCCGGGCCCCTACCCCTCCTCATGGCCACAGATCTTCTGGTCTTTGTGTAATGTGTGTGGAAAGGCTCTAAGAGGCTGGGGGGCAGATGGATGAACCCACCACAGGGCCCTGAATAATGCAGGACAGCCAGGTCCTAGCCCAGCTCATCTGCTGGGCGACCACGGGAGAGCTACACACTGTCCACCCTAGTCTGCCTCCCTCTCCCCTCCAAAAGGCCCTTGCTGAGAAAGGGAGGTAACGAAGCTGGCTTTTCTCCCAGGACAGGGCGGGTAAGCGCTTTGGGAGGCAGGAATCATGGATTTGGGGTGGGACAATCTGTAAGTATGGTCTCCTTAACACCCCCTCCACCCATGCATATACAACTGCAAAGGAGTGGAGGAAGACGAGGCTGAGAGTAGAGTGTGAGCTTGCCCCTTCCCTTCTTTGGGCCTGGCTATCAGTGCTGGGGGCATAGTGTGTGTATTGGGGGGGCGGGGCTGGGAGGCGGGATCAGAACACAGGGCTCTGTCCTGCCCTGAATGGGACCCGGCAGGCTGGAAGCCTGGGCTCTCTGGACTCCAGCCCAGCTGGACAGGGCTCCCTTCCGAGCTTTGCAACAGGAAAGAGGGGCTGGGCCTGGCTCATGACCATAGCCCCCTGACCCCACCCCCAGGTCTGGACCTCTGACCACAGCACTGAACTCAATCTGTTCTGCCCACTGCCTCCACCATGCCCCGTAGTCCAGAAGCTACAGACGTCCAAGCTGTTTGCCTCTGCTGAGTGTCTGTCCTCAGTGCCCCAGAGGGGGCCTGGCCATCAGTCACAGGGCTGGCTGGACACGCAGGGCCGGATGTGCACCAGTGGATGGCAGGCGGCAGGGGGCACCGACTCCTGCTCGTGAGCCCCTTGGTGGCCTCCATTCACTCCACACCTTCCCTGCGCCATTTGCTCTTGCCAAGATCACCTGTGCCCTCACCTGTGCACATCCTTCTTTCTCCATCACCTGTGTCTACCTCACCTGTCCTGTTCACTATGTCCTCTCACCTGTGCCCCTCTGCTCTGTCCCCTCTCTCCTCCCTCATCAGATTCCTCTCCCCTGTCCCCTCCTCCCTAGTCTCTGGGCCACAGTCTTCCCCTCTCTTAGGTAGTTTCCTGTGTTAGTGTCTCCACCCGCTTAGCCCCTTAGGGGCTAAAAAAGCCAAGATTCAACCTGTGACATTCCATTTCCCCGACAACAACTGCTCCTACTTCAGCCAGGCCATCCCCTTTTCCACTCAGCTACCAGTAGGGAATTGGGACCCCAAGGCAGGATAGATTCTTTGGTCCAACTAGTGGTACAGGTGAGAGGAGGAGGCCTTGTGTGATTTTGGGGGAGAGGGGTCACTTGGCCCGGGCACCCTGGGGAGAGGGTGCAGTTCTGGAGGTCCGGCAGCAGGGGGCGCCCAATCCTTTCTCTATTCTCAGACCCCACAGCTGTAATTGCCCAGAGCCGGAATAGCCCACCAGGGTGAGTGTTGAGTACACTGTGGGTTGGAACCCTTGAGAGCCCTCAGGAGAGGGTGAGCTTTGTCCAAGTCTGAATTTGGCCTTGTCTTGTTTGCCTTTTAAAGACACTCTTACCTGTTTCCCAGAATTACTTCTCTATTTGAAGTCCTACGAGGGATGAATGAACTTGGCCTTAGACCTCTGGGGTACAGGAAGGTGGAAGAGGTGCTGTCGTTCCTCTGGGGAGGACCACCTCCACTGTCCTCAACCCTGGAGACTGGCATTCCGCCTCTCAAATCGTCCCATCTGCGGGAGATAAGGAGTAAGAGCCTCCCCTTGGCTTCCCTAAGACTGCTCCCTTCTCATCTACAGGCAGTGTCCTCCCTCCACTGGACTAACACCTACACCAGCTGGGGAAGGAGCACGCCCAAGCCAAGCCCCGACAGACCTGTCTGGTGCCCAGTGGTATGGAGGAGAGGAAGGGGGCTGGGCGGGGTGGGCCTTCCCTGTGTGACAGTGTGACCATGTCTGTGACACACTAATAAATAGTGTGTGCATGTGTGTGCACAGGTGTGTGTGTGTGTGTGTGTAGGGGTGTGTGTGTGTGTGTGTGACTGAGAGAAAGAGAGAGAGAGAGAGAGAGAGAGAGAGAAAACAAGGTTTGTTCTGTTCTTTTCACAGCAAAACCTGAGACAGGTGCTACAGTGCACCCCCTTCCCCCTCTACACACACTTTGGGAAGGGGCTGAGCCTGGGTGCGAGGGCAAAGCAAGTGTGTGTGACATTGACTCCAACTAGGTGAAGCTGCCCCTTGGGGCATGCCGCCAACCTCCTGTCCTCAGTGCCTAAAAGCTCACCACTAAAGTCTTGATCTTTCGGGAGGAAGGAAGGCACTGCCCCAGGCTTGCATAATCATAATAGTCATGGCTCTGGGATGGGACAGCATGAGGGGCCCAGAAGTGACTTGGAGACAGAGTGTGACAGGGGACACTTGCTGAAGAAGGCTAAACTTGATGGGGAGGGGTCTCCCATAGCCCTGTGACCTGGGGCAGGCAGGAGGGAGGGCCTGGTGCAGTCACTTCAGGCCCATAAACACCTTTCTGGGCCTCCCATTTTGCTGGGAACTGGAACTGAGATCCTCAGTGTAACACCCCCCTCTGCCCCAAGCAGGCCATGGGAGGTTGGTAAATATCGTAATCAGATTAGTGAGTGGAGACGGCAGAGGCTACGGTGGGAAAATGCTCTGGGTTAGCCTGGCCCCCACCCCTCTCCTGGGAATCCAACCCTCTTGCCCTGCCCAACCCCTCCCCTGTGGGCCCCAAAGCCATCTTGGCTCTTCAGTGGCCTCTGTTGGCCTGGGTGATCCTACCTATCACCTGGCTGTCTCTGGGTTTGGTGGAGATTTCTGTATCCTGGGTCTCCTCAGGCCGCGGGAGAGATGGGGCAGCAGAAAGCCCAGCCCTGCTGGCACCCCTCCCCTCCACTGGGCTGCTTTTCTCAGACCACTGAGCCCAGGAGGGACCCCGGCCCCTTCTTCTGGTCATGATGATGTGCTCACCTGTGAGACTGGGATGAAGCCTCAGGATTCCAGGGTGATCACAGCTGGAGGGAGTGTCTGGTGGGAGGCGTGGGTTTAATCAGGGTTGAGTCAGAATCACTTCCCTCATCAGTCTTCTCCATGAGAAGGTGAGTACAGGTCTGGGCACAAGGGGCGCAGGAAGCCTGGCCAGACGGGATGGAATGGAGCAGAGATAGCCAGGTATATCCCGGGGAACAGTAGGAACATCAGGTCAGACCAGGAGGGGAGGGGCTGAGAGAACAGGGGTTGGTGTGCTGTGGAGGCTGGAGAGCTGGGAGACTGGAGAATTAAAGATTGGGGGCTGAGAATCTAGAGAGCGGAGATTGGGAAGCCAAGAGGTTGGGAGCTGGGGGTTGGAACTGGGGTTGTGAAATTAGGAGACAGAAGACTGGAGCTAAAGGATCTGGGTCTGGGATACTGAGGATTGGGATATTGGGGGGCTGAGGATTTGAGGTATTGGGGAATTTAGGGGCTGAAGGTTAAGAACCGGGGTGTTGGGGGACTAGAGGATCAGGACCTCAAAAGAGGTTGAGGCGTTTGGGGCTGAGGAATGAAGGGCCCCTGGAGCTGAACGTGGAGAGAGAGGAAGTAGAAAAACGTCCTCACGGGCAAGGAGAGGTGTCCATGGCTGGGTGGGAGAAAGTGCTAAAGGCCCCAGGCCAGGCCCCCCTCAGCCTCTAAGGCCGAGCTGGGGCCACCGGGGCGGGCAGCGGGCCTCTCCTTTTCGGGCTGTCAGAGCGGGTTAGGCTCCAGGAATTGGCTCTCTGGATCATCTCCCGGGAGCCAGCCCCTCCTGGCAGCTTTGTTTGGGGAAAGCGCAGGGATTAGTGGGGCTGCCCCCCACACCACCTCCCAGCCGCCAGCTCCTAGCGCTTTCATCCCTGAAGGTCGCTAAAGCCGCAGTGCTTTGAGATTAGGTCCCACAAAGGGGCCCCTTGTGCTCCAGCCAAGCCTTGGGGGCAGGAAGGGGAGGGGGTCCCGAGAACTCAGTGCAGACTGAGCCCCTGAGACAAATGCTTCTCTCCTTCCCTGGCGCATCACGAAGGTCTCCCTGGCCAAAGGCCGAAGACCCCTCCCATCTCCCTGCCCCCAGCTCAGAGACTGCGTCTCCAGTGGTGCCTGGTGAAGGGCATTTCAGGGTAGTTGGAGGTGACTCCCAGGCGTCGCCTGCCCGCCCCCGCCCAGCATATCAGCATCCACCTGTGGTCATCTCAGGGTGGGGCGGGCTAAAGGCACCCAGCGCAGAGGCCAGAGCGGGTCTAGACCATAGACTGAGAAGGAACATCTGTCCCACCTGCTCACTGAGTGGGTGGGGAGACCAACCAGGGCTGGAGAGAGGAAGGGGCTTGTCTTGGGTCATACCACATTGCAGGCCCAGCTGGGGCAGGAATGTGGGGAGCTCCCCCTTTCACCCAGGCTAGCGGTCAGCAGGCCTTCTTGATGAGGTGGGGACAGTTTTGTGCTTCCTGCATGGAAGAGAGTAATATTTAAAAATGTGGCTTCCAGCATAAAGTTGCCAGCTATTAATTTGTCCATATAAGGGCACTGAGAGAAAACTATCAACCGCTGTCAGAATGATTTCATAAAAGAAAGGATATTTTCATGTCAAAAAAGTTGAAAAGACATAATCCCAAATAGAGAGGTTAGAGCTTCATATTGAATAGACATAGCTTTAGGAACAATTTCCTACAAAAATCTTATTTTTCTCTTTTCTTGATGTTTGGGTGAAAGGTCTTGGGACTCTTAGACCAGGTGACCTCAGAGGGAGTGCCTGCCCCAGGGGGCGGGGCGGAGGGCCTTAGGTCCCATGCATCCAGGTCCCCTAGATCTAGGTCTTCCCACCCCTCCATGCCAGGGGTTGGGGGGCAGCAGCTGTTTCGGGTCTGGCCCTGGGGAAGTTGGAGGAAGAGGCCCTGAGATTGGGCTGCTCCTTAGGGGCTCTGCTGAGAGGGCGGTCTTCGCCTTGTCCCCCTCCTTGCCAAGGAGACACATGAAGAGGAGGGGGAGGGAGCAGGTTTGACTGCGGGTCGATAGAGGAAAATTTCTTCCTGTCTTCTCACTCATAAAGTGTTTGTGGCCAACATGTTGCACAACATTCCCAGAGAGGCCACAAAAGGCAGTACTGGGCTGGCGGGGTCAAATAGAGCTCGTGGAGCCCAGCCCCCTGCCTAGCCCCCCACCAGGGTAATTGGGGTGCTGGTGGTGGGGTTATGGGGTTAGTCTGAGGAACAATGAAGGGGCTCAATAAATCCCTTGTGAGAAAGAGCCCACAGGCTGCAATGAGAGGTAGGAACTGACGGTATTAGCCAATACTTATGTGCCATTTACCACTTACCAGGTACTACGCTAAATGTTAACTCATTTAATGTTAAACGTTAACTCATTTAATCCTCACAGCAGCCCAAGGGGTAAGTACTAGTATTTCCCTCATTTTACAAGTAAGAAGACTGAGGCATGGAGTTAAGTGGCTTGCTCAAGGTCACACAGCTACTCAGTGGCTGAGGCTGGATTTGAACCCAGACGGTCTGGCTCCAGGGTCCATGCAATTTAATTACTGTGCATGTGATACTGCTCCATTGTAGTCCTGAGCGAGGGTTACCTCTGAGTCCCCATGATCACCTGGCCATGCCCTCCCCACTTCAGGATGCTCCATGGCTTTTCTAGGGTTTGGAGCCATCAAGAGGTGCTTGTCATTTTGCAGACACTGGGTAGAATGGAAGTGTCCCCTTGCCTAGTTATGGTAGTTTAAACAACACGTCCACAAATTTTTCAATACTTCTTCCTTTGAGTGGTAGAGCTTAATTCTCCTCTCTCTTTTTTTTTTGCGGTACGCGGGCCTCTCACTGTTGTGGCCTCTCCCGCTGCGGAGCACAGGCTCCGGATGTGCAGGCTCAGCGGCCATGGCTCACGGGCCCAGCCGTTCCGCGGCATGTGGGATCTTCCCGGACCAGGGCACGAACCTGTGTCCCCTGCATCGGCAGGCGGACTCTCAACCACTGTGTCACCAGGCAAGCCCAATTCTCCTCTCTTTGAGTATGGGTTGGATTTAGTGACTTGCTTATAATGACTGAAACTTAGCAGAAGTGATGTCACTTTTAAGATTAGCTTACAGCTTCAAATAGAAGACTACAGCTTCTATTGGACCTTTTCTCTCTCTCTCGGATCCCAGCCACCATACAAAGAAGTCCAGGCTCTCCTGCTGAAGAGACCACATGGAGGAGAACTGGGACACACTGGCTGAGAGCCAGCACCAACCGCCAGTCCTGTGAATGAGTCTTCTTGGAAGAGGACCCTCCAGCCCTAAAGAGACTTCAGATGAAGTAGCCCTAACCAGTGTAATTGCAACCCATGAAAGACCCCAGGCCAGAACCACCCAGCTAAGCTGCTCCTGGATTCCTGACTCTCAGAAACTGTGATATAATCAATGTTTGTTTCAAGCCACTTAAGTTTAGGGGTAATTTGTTATTCAGCAATAGATAACTGATACACTTGGTCAACCTCACTGTCTGGAATCTCACCATTAGAGCTTCACCTATGGGTGGGTTAAGTCACTGTCACCTCCATGTCTCTCCCCAACGCTGAGATAAATAACAACTGGCTGATGCTGATTTGCTGACTCAGATAACGGCTAGAGGACACCTCCAATCTGGTTAGGGGATGCCATTCTGGGAATGGTATGTGGCCACTTAATCATTTTGAACCCACGCAGGATAGGGGTGGTCACCAATGAGCCGCTTTGACAGAGTTGTATGATTTCACAGCTTTCGTATATGGCAGCTTCCAGAAAAACCACCCCCTGCTTTAGCTGATAGCAAAGGGGCAGGGCTGTCATGGGGATGAGGGCTTGAGGAGAGCTGAGCTCTGACAGGAGTAAGGCCCAGGTTCCACAGATCTCTGACATTCCTGGGCTCTCTCCATTCCTTGTCCAGTAGTGGCCAGAGCTGCATTCATGAGACCCCTCTCAGCATCTTCCAACCCGTTTCAGAATCCCCACCCTTGGCTGGCCACTGGTCAGAAGTTAGCAGTGTGACTGTGCACATCTTAGTGTCATGGTATGTAGGTGTGAGTGTGTAAGGGCATGAGGTGGGAGACATTTGTGTGCAGAAGCATGTGCTGGTGGGAAGCATTCATCTGTGCACGTGTGCATTTGATTTGTGGGTATCTGGGTGGGAAGGAGTGTATATGCTGCCGTATTTTTGTGTGTACCTGCGAGAGTTTTTGTATACATCTATGAGAATCAGTGTATGTGCATGATGGCTTTATTGGAGTGGGGGCCTGTGCACCTCAGTCTGTGTGCCTGTCTTTGCTGCAGTTGGGATGCGTGTCTATGTGTCTGGCTTTCCACAGGCAGGTACCAGCGCTAGGAGAGCCTGGGCTGTGGTCCTTCAAGGGTTAAGAGAAACAGGCACCGCCATAACTCTTAATCATAGCTTTGCAAGCTTAGCCAGTGCCCCTGTTGAAAAATGTTTCAAAAAGCAAAATAAATGATCTTTTAGTTACAGAAGTATTGATTTTGCCCACATCTAGTAATAAAGAGCAAGTCACCTGTAGCTAAAACTCTTGTAAAATATATTTTATACTCTAATAGTCTGCAGATAGAGTCACCCGCTGAGCACAGATGACAAATCTCCCCAGCGCGGCCTGCGCCCCCCATATTTCACGTCAGGTACGCAGTGGTGGTGCAGGCAGTGACGGAGCTGGGCCTCCCTGCGGGTGAAGACACAGCGGCCTGGCTGGCCAGAGGAAAAGAAAAAGCCGGGTTCCCGGCACCAGGTCCATTCCCCAGGCCCCAACCTCCACGCTCAGCACCAACCTGGCTCACAGTGGAGGTTCCAGACCACCTGTGCTGCAGAAAGAGCTCCCCTCCTAGATCTGGATCCTGCAGAAGCAGCTCCCCCAGGCTCTCAGAGCAGGGCTCTGGCTCTCCTCACTGCCTAGCTGCAGAAGCTGACAGTTTGGGAGTGTTGAGGCTGGATCTAAGAGAAGAGTGAACAAGGGGGTGGGGACTCCTTCCTGGTTTGAAGCCTAGTTACCCTAGGTGTGCACACACACGTTCACACAGGTGCCACACGCTGCCCCTCCCAGGCCCCCATGTACACACAAAGGCACACACTTAGCCCCCAGTGTACACATACACAGAGAAACCCTCCATACGTTCAGAGGGACCCCACCCTGTGCAAGTACACACTTGCACACTTGGCTTTATCCATGTACCCAGACACACACCCAGGAGCTCATCCAGGGCATGTCCAGTTCCCCACACAGTCCTGCCGTGCATCTAAAGAACCAGCTGCATCCACTCTACCCAGAGAATTCTTTCGAGAAATAGACTTGTCTGAAATGACCAAATAGTTACTTTGCTTTTGGGGATCGCTCCTTTCCTTCATTACCTATGTTATATCCAGATAAATCTGGTCCCGTACACACCCACATACAACTCTCCCCACCCCTCTCTGCAGGTGGGAGGGCAGTTGCTTAGTGAGGGCACCCTGGTCTCTTGGCCTCTTTTACTTCCCAGAGTGGTGCAGCCAGGGATGAAGCCCAGGCCTCAGAGGTCACACACCTGGTTCCAGTCCCTCTTGTGCCCTGATCCGCTGTGTGGCCCTCAGCAAGTTTCTGCATCTCTCCGAGCCTCTGTTTGGATGGTGCCCAACATTTCCCCCCAGCCCTCATGGCCTCCCTCAGAGAAAGTCCACCGGACTCACCATGTCCCTGGTCAGGGTACTCTGGGAGAAGTCACAGTGTCCTCTCACCTCCATAGCCATCCAGCCGGCCTTGGGCCACCTCACCCCCGACAGTAAGATCACCTGGAGCGAGAGCGGTCAGAGGAAACTCAAAGACACGGCAGGGTAACCCCTCCCCACAAAGCTGGGAACAAACAGCCTTTTCCAATCCCTGATGGCAATGGGGTGGGGAGAGGAAGTGAGGAGGGTGGAGAGTAGAGGGAACCTCTGGGAGTGAGAAGGTGAGGGGCTAAGTCAGCACTGAGGCAAGGCTGAGAGATGGTGGGAAGGGGCCAGGAGCTTGTGGGGGATTTGGGGAGAAGGTAGTGCTAGCACAGGTAGTGCTACCCTAGCGAGGGGAGAAGGAACTCGCGCGGGGCAACTAAGAGGGTGTGTGTGGGGGTGGACGCTTTGGGGTGGTCGGAGAGGGCCAGGAATCCCCAGGGGTATCTTTGAGCGGTGAGGGCCAGCAGCCGGGTGGAGGGAGGGGACAGAGCAGGTAGCCGCCCCGCGCTGGGCTGGGGGCGGGGGGAGGGCTCTTTAAGCGGCGGCCGCGCTAATAACCTGTCCAGGAGATGGCTCGTGGCAAATTGCTTTGTTAGTCTTGTCAGCGCGGCCGGGGCCGCCGTCAGCGCGCGCCATGGATCACGATGATGAATCGCCGCGGATCGCGCAGATGCGGGCGGCCCGCGGCCCTGCCCCGGGCTGGGGGTGGGGGTGGGGGTGGGGTGGGGTGGGGTGGGGTGGGGTGTGGGGGCGGGGCCGTGGGGGGCCGGGCCGCCGCCGCCATTAGCTCTCGAATTAGCTCTAAGCCGCCCACCCGCCAGCCACTGCCAGGGGGAGCGCCAGCCGTGGGGGCGGGAGCGGGCCAGGATGGGGAGTGGCACCGGGGCCCTCACCCCGCCAAACCCCGAGCCCGGATGAGGCCTCCGAATCCCGGCAGATCCGGACGCAGAGAGTGGGCCTCCGGGAAGGAGCGCAGGGCGGCACGGTCTCCAGGCTCCCCGGCGAGCCTCCGACATCGCAGCCGGGTGTTCCCGCAATTCGAGGGTATCCCCTGCCCGTCTGGGGCGCCTAGAGAGTGGCCGCATCCTGGCATCCGCCCCTCCCCTCTGGTGCTGAGTGGGCCTCTCTTTCAGAGTGTGTCTACGTGCGGGGGATTGGGGGGGGGTTTGGCATTGCTGCTCTAAACCGAGTCCAGAAATGGCAGGGCTGGGGTCTGCCCTGGGACTTTCGGAGAACCTCGGATTCTCACTCAGTTCCCAGATCTTTTTGCACAGACGTCTGGCATGTGGGGGTCTCGGTTTCCAGGCTGCCCGAAGCCCTGTGAGCGCCCGCTTTTCCAAAGTTCCTAAGTTATTGGACCCACCACCTTGGTCCAATTTAGAAACATCTCCCCACACACACACCCATGCGCGCAGCCCACAGAGGCACAGTCTGCATCCATATGTTACATATTTAAACCTGTACACACATATGTTACATACAAATATAGGAATATATACCTGCAGCTACAACGTACGCATAACTCAGGGATAATGAATACACACAACACCTCCCAAACTGCACAGCCGCCTCCACTCCCAGCTCCAGTAGCCCCCAGAAAGTCTATTGGAGGCGGGTCCCCAACCAGTCTGGGATGCCTTCCTTTTAAGCCCTTTGAAGGTGTCAGCCACAGCCCTGGGGCGGTGGGTGGGGAGGCTCCAGGAACAGGCTAGGGAGGGAGGCCCTGAATCATTTCCATTTCTTAGCTCCTGTCTAGACGGTGGCACCTGCGGAATCATTTTGGTAAATCAGTAAAACCCACCCACATTGTGGCATGCCAAGCTCTCCACTGCCCCAGACCTCCCCAAAGACACCTTCCCCTTAGCCCTCCTACCCTGTTTTCCTCTCTGACTTTCTGTCCCAGCACATGCCAGGGATTTTGTGTACCCTCCCCATAAGAATCCACAATCAACTCAGAGCCCAGCACTTTGCCACCATGTCTCTGGAAGTGCACGGGGTGGGAGTGTGAATGAGCAGTCCATGGTGTCCCCTTGTGTGGAGGACCAGTGTGTACCATGAGGCTCTAGGCATACTGGCCCCCCAGCCACTACCTCCAGACCTCTAGGACTGGGACAGCTGGCACTGGCCAGGGCCTGGGTAGGAGGCAAGCAAGGGTTTCCCCAGCTGGGCCCAGAGTCTGTGTGGCAGACACGTCCCTTCAAAGAGCAGGTGCCTAGCTGAGCCCCATGACCCACCGCCTGGAGCCCTCAGTAGCCCTCAGCTCACCAGCAGAACCTGTGCTCTCCCTAACAGTCTGCTTCCCAGGTCAGACCTAGGCGGGGTTGGAGTCCTCACCCCCCAAGTCTGCCCAGCAGCCCCTGTCCTGTCTGAGGAGGGTACTAGGGAGGGATAGGTTGGAGTTGGGTCCCTGGGCAAAGAAAGATGATGTTCCCTCCTGCTGGAAGGGGAGACCCATCTGCAGCCAGGATTCCTCTTGTGGGGAGTGCACTCAGCACCCCCCCCCCACTACCAAGTAGGGATGGCTAGGGGCAGGGAGGGACTCCACATCTGTGCTACCATGGGAGGGATTTTGGTGACCACCCCCCGTTCATCTGTGTGTGTCTAAATGTGACCCTCTGCACATGCACCTGTATCCAGGTCTGTGTGTGTGACTGAGTGACTAGTGTGCATAGGGGGTGATAATTTTCTCGAGGATGATCTGTGTGCGTGTGTTCGTGTGTGGTGGGCAGCCAGCTGGGGGCGCAGCGTCCCACCATTTCTCCAGCGTGTGGAGTGAGCACCTGGCCTCTGTCCCGATTACCTAGGCCAAAAAGCCTGGGCTCCCCTTCCTTTCCCTTCCCTTCCCTATTCTCCTCTCCCCTCCCTCGCAGGGCCAGATCCCTGAAGGGAAATTAAAAGGTTATTTAAAGCCCCCGCCTCCACCTTTCTTGTCCCTTTAAATGGAGCCTAAACGGTTTTGCTTTGGCAGAAGAAATCTTTTCTGGAGCTTGGGGGTGGGGGATCCTGGTGGGAGGGAAGGGTCTAAATGGCCTAATCCTCTTACCGCCCCCTCCTCTCCCCTCCCTTCTGAGGTCCACCGCTCCCCGCCCCCCTCTGAGGCACTCAGTCCCTAACTCTGCCTGGGGATCGACCCTCAAATCTGTCTGTGGCCCCTTCTGGCCTGCCCAGGCCAAAATTCCTGACCTTCTCCACCCAGGCCAGGACTCTAAAATTCACTGGCAGCATGGGCCAGTCAGTACCTCCTGCCTCTCCATGCCTTTGCCCCTAAGGAAACAGCCAGCTTCCAGGAGCTAGACACAGAAGCATCACAGACCAGAGGGAATGCCAGAGCCAGGGTCCAGCTGCCCAACCCCGAGCGTAAAAACCACGTGCCTGCCCTGTGTTCGTCCTGCACTCAGCCACCTGGATTCACAACCACGCTTGAACTCACAGTTGCACAAGGATTGGTTATACACACTAAAAGGACTTATGGCCATACGAGGCTCTGCAGTTACATGTGGACTTGTGGTCGCGGGAGCATGGGTCACAAGGACACACTCCACATGTGACTCACAGTCGCTACCACTGTGCCTAAAGGCAGGCCACACAGAATCCCACTAAACAGGGACACACACCATACGCACCCCACACCCTACCCACCCTTGGCCAAGCACCTCTACATAGAGCAGCCACACACGGAGCTTCAGTACAGCCCTTTGCCACTCCAGCCCCACCAGCAGTGTGGGCGTTAACCTGCCCCTCTGGCACACAAACACCTTTCAGGAGGCCAGCCTTCATCATTGCCAGGGCCCAGAGCCAGCTGGAGAACACATCTTCCTGTGAACAGGTCCTCCTTGGAGGGAGTGGGGCACTGGTAGGACAGGAGAGGATCCCAGGCCCGAGGTTTTCCCCACGTAGGCCAGGCAGCAGGTGTCTGTCCTCCTTGAGACAGGTGCGTGCGCTTCGTGTGAAGCTGAGTCCCAGGCCAGCAGCCTCTCCAAGAGGCCTCCAACTGCCAGACAGGTGACCGGCTGCTAGGAGCACCCTCCTGTGTATGGGCTGAGTGTGTGTGGGGTGAGCTCTGACGGCTGGTGATGGGACGGTGTGGTGGCACTGGGCTGACAGGGCTGCGGGTGGTGTGGGACTGATAGGGAGTGTGTGTGTGTGTGTGTGTGTGTGTGTGTGTGTGTGTGTGTCTGTAGCCCTGGACCGATCTCAAAGAGGGACGGTGGGCGTGGGAGTCAGTCAGGGCGCTCCCACGCCATCGCTTGCTGACCCTGGTGCTAAGCGCCCAGCTGCGGTTGAGGCTTTGGGAGGGGACGGTTTCTCAATACCCCCTCGCCCTAGGGATTGGCCTATGGCTTCTGCAGACCCGAGAGAGGCAGAGATCCGGGGACCGGGAGGCCGAGACACGGAGATTCGGAGGAAGTGACGGGCGCTTATCGGGCCCACAGACCCACGGACTGTCGAACCCGGGCAGCCTAGGCCGAGAGCCGCTCTGCCTCACCGGCGGGGCGGGGCGGGGGCGGGAGAGGCGCGTGATTGGCAGCCACCCGGGCCATTAGGGAGCGCGTGGGCCCGCGCGGGGCGCCCGGGAAACGCCGTTTAAAACTCCAGCCCCCGCCAAGGCGCGCGTAGATGGCAGCGGCGGCGGCGGCGGCGGTGGCGCGGGCCGGGGAGACCAGGTGCGAGCGGGCGGGGCCGGCAGGACCGAGACGGGACGGGGAGGACGCAGGCCGAGAGCTCTGGGGACCGCCACCGCTCTAGTGGTCCTGCAATCCCGGACCCGCTAGGAGGACCGGAAAGTTTGCTTGGGGCCAGGGACTTGGAGACAGACAGACTGCGTAGGGACAGAGGAAGGAGGAAAAGGCCAGGGAGACAAGAGTCTGGGAGAGACCGGTAGACAAGCAGGGTGAGACGGAGGGAGGGATACCCAGGGCTGACAACGGAGTTAGAGAGAGGGAGCAGCCCAAGGAGCCAGAAAGAGCGCAGAACTCGAAATTCCGAGGCAGGAAGAGAGGAGAGCCTTGGGCAGAAACGCGCCGAGGCAGAGACGGAAGCCTCGGCCCGCGGAGACGCAGGCACCCGCAGAGAAAGCTTCGGATCCGTCACGGTTTTGCCTCATTTGGAAGATATTACTTCGCCCCTGAAAAAAAAAATACAAAAAAGGTTTGGATATTAAGCGGAGACAAATCTTTCTCAGTTTGGAGGGGGCGGGGAGGAGGTGGCCGGGGGTAATGCGGAACAGATGCGGCCCCGGGCTTCGCGGAGCCCGGGGCCGGGGCTGGGGAGGGGGTGCGGCCCGCAGCCCAGGACCCCGCCCTGGGAGGGCAGGGGCCGCCCGCGCCTCCTCAGCGTCCGCATTCACGCCGCCCGGCGAACCCCACGGTGACCCGGGCATTACCCGGGGTCTCGCATTGGTCCGGCCCGCGCAGCTCCGGCTCAAACTCCACCGGCTGCGAGTGAGCCTTTTCTATCGGGATTGCGATTCTGCACGAATTCTCCGGTCGGGGGTGGTTCAGCGCTCAGCCAGCTTCTGTCCTCGTAAATGCAGCCTCGGGCTGGAGTTCCCCAGGTGGGTGTTTGCGGCGCAACGGGCCTAGACCCCTGGAATTCGTTTTGCCTCCCGCGGCCTCGGCTGGCGTGGGTCGGGTGAGCTGCGTGTGGAACCGCAGGCTGGGGCCAGCCCCTGGAGCCTCTTCATGGTGCTTCGGGTGGAGCGGTCAAGGGGCTGGGGGCACTGCCAGGGACTCTCCTCTCTGGGCTCCTAAACCGGGTAGCTGTGACCCAGTTCTGGACGGGGACAAGCGGTGTCCCGGACTCTGCCGGCTGAACTTTCTCGTCCATCACAAGTTTCCGGGCTCTGAGCCGCGGCAGCCCTGGTGGTGCGCGTAGGGGGCCCGAGCTGAACCTCTCCTCTTCCAAATTCGCCCCGGATCTGGGGCCCGAACTTTCCCTGATTCCGGTGTGGGGTGTGTGTGTGTGTGTGTGTGTGTGTGTGTGTGTGTGTGTGTGTGTTCCTCATGCTCGTGATTTGTCCGATGAGGGAGTCCGGGATTGGGGGGTGGGAGGAGGCCGGGATCCGCGCCCTTTCCGCCCTTTTTCCGTGTTTCGAATCCCCCAAGCAGGGAGCCCGCGAAGCCTCTTGCGCAGCCTCAGGGCCAGTCCGCCCAGGGCGCGGGACGATCTTTTTCCTTTTAGAAAAGTATGCAGAGGCAAGGGGTCGATCGGGCTAGTGCTGGTTTTCTAAGGCGGCTCTGGGTTAAGGACGTCGGGGAGAGAGGAGGGCTTTACTGCCTCGATCGGCCTTGCGTGTTGGGGGGTGGGGGGGTACTGCTGGCCTCGCGGCGGCTGTTTGCGCCGCAGCCGCGAAATTGTGCTGTTCCCAGTTGGCAGCCGCGACGGCCGGGTGGCCGGGTCTTTCTCACTCGAGCTCGGGATCCTGTGCGCTGCAGGCGGGTTGGCCGGGCCCGGCCTCTTACTCGGAGGTCCTGTCGCCTATTAGTTTTAGGTGGGGTGGAGTGAGAGTTGTTTTCAATTTTGCAGGGATTCGTATTTCACTTCTCTTCATCCTCAGTCTTTCCCCAAAAGAGAAGGCAGCCTGACCAAAGGGTCGGTGAATTTAGTCCCTACCTCCCCTCTCTGCAAACCAGCTGTGCTAATGTTTGTGTAGGCGGTCAGAAAAAAATCGAATTTGCTGCCCAGTGAGAGCAAATTATCCGGACAACTGGCTCAAATCTCTCTCCTCCGTGGCCCGGGGAGTTACAGTCTTTGGACAAGAGACAGAATCGCTACTCAGGATGGGGGTAAACACCTTCCCCCACCCCTTCGGACCTTACGGGCGCCGACTCCTGCTGCGACGCGGGAACCTGTGTCGCCAGCAGCACAGACCCCACGTAGAAAGTGGAACAGAAGGGCAAAGGTGCAGAGGAGCGGAAACCCGCCCTGAGCGAAGGCAACCTCGAAGGTGAGCACGCAGGCCTCCGATGGGCTCCACCCGACCTCGGGCTGACGAGTCAACTTCAAGGGTGATGGGTGAATTTTTGGAGGACCCCTGCACTGGTCCCCACCACTTTCACACGCAGAGTCCTGTGTATCTCGAAATTGGAGCCGTTTCTCTGCTCCGATGCAAACATAACTTGCTCTGGAGACCCAGCTCCGCAAAGCCCCTCACACACAGCTTAGTGGATCTTTAGGAAACAGAAGTTTTCAGAGGATCCCGAGCTGACAGCACTCTGGCCCTCTCAGGCCTGGAATGGGGGATCAGCCCACTGCCCTCCTCTCCGAGCCCGCTGCCCTGAAACCTGGGTTCTGAGGGAACGCCCGATTGAGTTTGGCGATTAGAGCACTTGGACTTGCCCGTAGGTTGCAGAACCTGACCTCGGGGCAGAGACCCCTCCCTCCCCAATCTCTGAGCTAGTCCTGTACACGCACACATTTTGGGGCCATCCAGATGGACAGACACATAGGGATACACACACATACACACGCTGACTGCCACAGAGCGGCAGAGGCATGGGTTAGAGTTACCTGGGCTATGGGTGGCTCACTCAGACACATACAGGTGAGAAGTCACACAGGTAGAGGAACACACACATAGGGGCACACAGGCAGATCTGCTGGACACATAGAACTCCTTAGACAGACACCAAATACACAGGTTAAACGCACTCGGACACTCACGCATATCACACAAGATGCCCCCAGGGCACCCATCAGAGTCCCAACAGCGCCACTTCTCCCCCTCACCCGGTTCAGCCCAAGGGTCCCCCGGCCCACAGCTCCCGCCCCGCCTCTGCTCGCCTGATTCCCCACTAGCCCGGGGCCTCAATGCTCACTCCGCTGCTTACTCCCCCTGTCAGGTCTCTGGTCCTTGAGGAGCTAACCCCCACTTCCCCCTCGTTCCCAGTCCCCCACCCCCACCTCCCAGTCCCGCTCGGCCGCCCCGCGGTGCCCATGTAAATGACAGCAATAAATATCTAATCAAGGCCCCGGGCAACGATGCCCGTCGCCCGCCAAAGCCCATTACCGAGCAGGCGGGCGGGTTAGGGAGGGGTGCTGGCGGGACGGTGAGTGGCAAGCCGAGCATGTGGTCCGTTCTGGACCTTCATTCTGCACTGAGTACCCATCGTCTCTGACCTTGGGCGAGTCATTGCTCCTCTCTGCACCTCAGTTTCCCCTTGGGTAAGACGGGTGCTGAGCTGGGCTCTCCATTATCCTGGCCTGCCCTCCCACCATCCAGCGATCTTTCTTTCCACTTAGTCGCCTCTCTGTTCTTCGGACAACTTATTTGACTCGGCCCAGTGCTGCCAGATGGGCGGACATCCCAGCTCGCAAAGACCGAGGATCTCAGCTCTGGCCCCGCCTGTTCTTCCAACTTTAGCTGGGTTTCCGGCAGCGGCAGGGAAGAGTCCCCTGGATCTGCGGTCACCAGGCCGGAGTGCATTTCCCAGACGGGGTTACTTCTTGAGACCAGTCTACTGCCACTGCAGGCGCTGCTTCAGTGTGTCCCCAGGTCACTGGAGCCCACTGGGTCTCGCGGCCCCTTCCAGCCCCCACGGCTCTGTGCACCAGGGTTGTTTGCTTCCCCATGGCCGCGTGTCCCTGTATCCGTACTTCTGTCCGAGCACGGGGGCATCCGGGGTCTCCGAGTCGGCACGACACACCCCTCCAGCAGCCCAAGGCCCACACCTGGGCCAGGAGCAGGGACTTGCTGTCCCTGTTTACGACCTGGCCAGGCCTGGGTCTGGATGACCCTGGGGCGGCCCACCTGGTCCCTGCGGGACTCCGGGCCACCTCCTCCGTGCGGGTGTGAGGCAGGAATGCTGGTGGCCTACCCTGCCCTGCTCCACTCCAGCTCGGTCCAGGTCCAGGTCTCCTCTGGCTCTCTAGCTGCATCTCTGCTGGAAAGGAAGAGGAGAATCAAGCAATTATCCTGACAGTTCGATTCCCAGGGCCTGCGGTCAGACCTCCCCCGAGCCAGCCTGTCCTCCAGAGCAAACGCTGGATGGGATTTGAGAAAAAAAACAACAAAAATTGGCCTGTTTCATTTTCTCATCCTTCCCCCGCCGCATTTCCCTGCCTTAAAAAAAAAAAAAAAATTAACTCCAGCCGCCTGATTTCTTTGCACCCCCCCAACACTGAGCACCTCAGAAAAACTGAGAACAGTAGGGGGAAGGGCCTCCCTCAGTCTCGGCCCATTAGCCTGCGGGGGGCTAATTACCCCAATTAGCGGCTGATTTATAATTAATGGCTCGGACTGAGGGATAATTGGATGTTAATGGATAACAGTTTGTGTAGGGAACTAAGCGCCTGGGCTCCTCCAGAGGGCCTCGGGGGCGGGGTGTGTCCTGAGACCCACCCAGAACTCTGGAGATCTCTGCACTGGCGCTCCTCTTCCACCCTCCTCTGTTCCCATCCCTAAGCCAAGAGGCTAGGTGAGAATCTCCTCTGAGAAGCTGATGAGTTCTAGGTGCCCGGAGACCAGCACCCCATCTGACCTGACCCTTGCAGAGCCACACACCCTGAAGCCCACCATCTGAGGTCCTTGGCTTCAACCCTAGGACCACTTTGGGGGCCCTCAGCTGAGCTGGAAGGGGGATGCTGGAGATTCTGGACCTCGACAGCCCATTACCTCACCACATGGATCAAGCAGTGTGGGGTTAATGGTAGCAATGTGCGAGTCACGGTGCCTGTATCAAGTGCCACTGGGGGGTGGGGCATGGCCAAGACGAGAGCGGTGGCCAGGGCTTGGTGTGGGACAGGGTCAGGGCTCAGTCTGTGGCAAAGTCAGGGCCGAAGGAAGCTATGGCCAGGAGGTGGCTTGGCTTCTGGTGGGGACATGGGGTCTTCCCTGCTGGGTAGGGCAGGGCAGGCAGGTGAGGAGACTCTGGGCCTTGGCTCCCTCAGTTCTGGGTTTTGCTGCCCTTCTCACATCTCCCAGAGCTTCACCCAGGGCATTTGACCATCTGACCATTCTGCTAGAATTTGAGCCCCTGGAGCTGGAACTCATTGCATTACCCCAGAGTTCATTGCCTGACAAACAGTGGCTCTATTTTTACCTATGGGATGAATGTCTCACGTCTCCTGTGCTGGGTAGTGAGTACTTGCTCTGGAGCCAGACCCTGCCTGGCAGGAGCCCCGGATTGGTGAGGTTAAGGGCTCTTGGTGAGCACTGAGTTCACGCTTTGGAGTTAGACTCCATGGATACCATCGTGGCTAAGTTGAGTAGCTGTGTGGCTTTGGGCAAGTGAGTTTCTGTCTCTGGGTTGCAGCTTGCTTACCAGTCAAATGGGATGAGATTGTTGTGAGGATTAAATGAGATGCTGCCTGTCTCGGGATGGCTGGTAAAAAATAGTTACTATGATATCTTGGGTGAAGGGCAGGCAAATGGGCAACTGCAGTTTGGTGAGGTAATGCTGTGATGGAGAGTTCAAGAAGTCACCTGAGCCAGCCTGGCCTATCAGGGGAGGCTTCCTGGAGAAGGGGGTGCGTAAGCCTAGTGTGAGGGATCAGGGGTTCTCCACGTAATGCTGGTGGAGGGACAGTGTTCCCAGAGGAGGAGGCATGGCGACTGTGGGGAGCTGTGTCTCAGTGGGTGGGAGGGTGCTGGTGCAGAGAGTGAGGAGGGAGCAGGGTGGGGAAGTGGAAATGACAAATATGTGTGTCTCTAGAACGTGTCCTTGGCTGTTCTCTGTGGTTTTGCTGGCCATATCGAGTCACTGAATTGTTGGCGCCCTGGCTCACCCTCCTGGGAAGTGAGGCATGGCTGAGGGGAATCTGGTGCCTGGCAAGGGGAGAAAGAGGCTGGTTCCTGGGCTTTCTGCACACTTGCGTGCCTGACACTGACAGTGGAGATTCGGGGAGCTTGGAGGGTTCAGCAGTGACCTGAGAATTGATCTGGAAAATAAACAGCATCTGAGAGGGAGCGGCTGGGTGTATCCTCATCTCAGGTCTGCCCTTAGCCCTGGTGCCTGCAGGGTCCTTGGTCAGGGTACGGCCGTGGTTTCG
Organism: Delphinus delphis; assembly: GCF_949987515.2. Lineage (NCBI taxonomy): Eukaryota > Metazoa > Chordata > Mammalia > Artiodactyla > Delphinidae > Delphinus > Delphinus delphis. The sequence goes on from NC_082683.1 coordinate 38,093,106, forward strand.
GTGTCCTCTTATATCATATGCTCCCAGTGCTGATTTCTGGCGACTCAGAACAGATGTGGGAATAGGGGTGCTTATTGGGATGGCGGCTCAGGCTTTCCAGTTCCCAAACAGGTCAGCCAAGGGTGACTCACCTTCTTTGAGCCTCAATTCCTCATCTGTAAAGTGGGAATAATAATAGTACCTCCCTCAGAAAGTTGGGCTAAGAAATTAATGAGGTTACCATGGTTGAGTATCTGGCATGTTCCTGGCACAGGGCTTCTCTTAAAGTCCTGTAAACTAACACAACATTGTAAATCACCTATACTTTAATTAATTAATTAATTACTCTGGCTGGGGCGTAGCTTGCAGTATCATCTTAGTTGCCTGACCAGGGATTGAAACCAGGCCCCGGCAGTGAAAGCGCTGAGTCCTAACCACTGGATGGCCAGGGAATTCCCAACTATACTTTAATTTAAAAAAATGTTTTGAATAAAAAAAAAAAATCCTGTACCCACTGACTCAGAGCTGGAAGGCATCTGGGTCACTTGGTCAGCTACCCCCTCCCCACTCACACACATTCACGTGCACACACGCACACACATGAAGGACTCTCTCCTCCTCAGCTTCCTCAGGTGGCTGGCCGACGCTGGGTTACACACTTCCCCCGACCACGCAAGATTTCTCTCCCCTCTGGGGCAGCCGTGGGATCAGTGTTGTAACAGAAGAGGTTAGGGATGGTAGGGCCCTAGCCAGGGTCAATAGCAGCCTGGGGTTGGGGCAGGAGGCTTGGTCTGGAGCTCCCGGGTTCATGTGTTCATGTTCTTCTATCTGCCTAGCTAAAGTCTTTTGGTCTCCAAACTACTCGATAGGAGGAAAGGCAGCAGGGGCCTCTTCCCCCCAGAGGGTCACTGGGGAGCCTCCAGGGCTGAAGGGGTGGCAGCATTTCTCAGGGCAGGAAGTCCAGGGCAGCAGGCCCCCTACAGTCCCTCCCACTCCTGTTGGCACCCAGGGCTAGTCCTCACCAGGGCCTAGCTCTCGGTCACACTCTGGAAATAAATACCAGGTAGGTCCTCGGCAACCAGGGTTCTTGTTCTGCCTCTACCCCTTGGTAACTGTGGGGCCTCGGGCAGGTGACTTTACCTCTCTCAGCCTCAGTTTTCTCACTCCTATAGTGGGGGTAATAAGTCCTACCTGGTAGGGTTGTGTTGAAGCTTGTTAAGGTGAGCAGAAGAGGGTTTGGCTCATGGTAAATGTTCAGTAAAAGGTAACTGTCATTGGTAGTGAGATAATGTGTCTGACCATGCTTGGAACAGAGGAGGCAAATTGCTCAGAGAATTTTGGTTCCTCCCCTCCTGCATTTTTTGTTTTCCTTTAAACAAAGTTGTTCTGCATGGTTCTCCACTGTGCGTGGGAATGAGAAGAAATGGAGGAGGAATTAAAAGTTCAGAAAAGGAGAGGAAGAGGTGAAGAGAGATGGGGTAGGCCTGTGGGCGGCTGAGCTGGGTGTGGCCAAAGGAAGGGTCCACTTTTCCTTTTAATCAAAGATGCCTTGCATGTGGTTTCCTAGCTGTGCTGCCGTTAATTTATAAAAAATGCCGCCTAATAAAATTCTGCTTGATTCTTCGATTGGCTGGGCATTAGGCCGCAGCCAGCAGCGACGCGGGGACATAACGGATGCATTTGCAGATTTGGAAAATTAAAGCCATCTATATGGTGCCTGTGGTGGGACATCCGCCGATCTGCTTGCTTAATGAAATATAAAGATTCTTTTAACCAATGTAAGCACAATTCGACAGCTTGTGAAACACGGCCGCTCCATGATGGATGGCTCTCCTGGCTCGCCAGGAATTGCGGGGCGGCACCTTTTAAATATATAATTGATTCTGTTTGGAGTGTGCAGTGGGCTGAGCCCATGCACGGCCCGGCCTGGGGCCAGGGCTGCAGGGCCCTGTTTAGAGGCTCCGACTAGCCCTGCAGGACTCCAGCCTGGGCGGCTCTTGGCCTCCCCGTAGGACCCACAGCACTCAGAACTGGATATGGATGGGGCTCTAGCTGCTGGGCCTGGCTGAGGACCCCGGGGGGCAGGTCTGGGCTGCCCCTTGGCTGGAAAAGTGCCTACTGGGCAGGGTTCCCCCCAGTCCCAGACTTACAGTCCTGCGGAGAGAGGAGCTGGTGGTACCAGGGCCCGAGGACCATACTAGGCTGTGCTGGCCCTGCCTCCCCTACCATCTCTTAGCTGGTGAGTCTTTCTGATGCATGCAAGATTTATTCTTTACTAAGCACTGGCTGTGTACCAGGCTCTGTGCTAGGTGGTACAGAAGCCCAAAATGGGTAAAACAAATCTATTTATTTTCTCTGTGTTGATCTGTCTTGCTCTCGGCATCAACTCCATCTCTTTGCTTTTTTTTTTTTTTCTTTCTTTCCTTGTGTTTCTCTCTCAGACCCTGTTCAGGGCCACATGACTTCTGAGGGTACCATTTAGCGTACGTTCCTCTGGTCATACACACACACACGTTCACACACAGCAGCCCACAGAGGTATAGATAACCACAGACACCCACTTAAACACAGATGCATACACAGTCATGTTCCTGGTCACAGTCGGGCTGCGTACACACATGGCCCCACGTGATCACTGAAATGAGCTGCAGGCCTGTGGCTGTGTGGTTCCACATCTGTGCAGCTTGGACGGTAAGCAGCATCGTCAGTCAGGGGCCCCTCTGTGGCCTCAGAGGAGACCTGGGGCCCTGATGTCCGTCTGGAGAAGGAAGAGAGTGTGAGGCTGGGGAGAGAGGCGCTCAGCTGGGAGGATTCAGGCTTGCACAGCCTCAGCTCACAACATACACATGCTCACGTGTGCACACACGTGCATGTATGAGCACACGCACTGGGGGAAGGTGCTTTTTCTCTGCTGTTGCCCTATTGCCTTGGATCAAACCAGAGATGCTAGAAGTCAGGGAACAGAACATGCCGGAGTAAGAACCTGTGAGTGGGGTTAGGAAACACCAGCTGGTGGGAGGAATATCACCTCACCTGTGGAAACTTGTTCTACCACTTCCTAGCTGCGTGGCCTTTTACAAATTATCCAATCATTCTCACCTTCCGTTTCCGCATCTGTGAGATGGGGGTAATAACAGTCCCTACCTCCTAGGGCGTTGGGAGGATGGATGGGGATGTCTGATGTATCTGGGGCACTTAACAAATAGTTGTTATTATTAATTCATTCATCCGATCCTCATCTCCTGAGCGCTGCCTCTGTGCCAGACCCTGCGACTGGGCTGAGGTAGGGAATCCAGAAATGCATGAGACACACTTTCTGCCCCCAAGGAGCTCAGTCTGGTGGGGGAGATAGAAGTGTCATCACACTCCTCTGGTCCGGGGCTAGGATTGAGAGAAGCCACGTAAAGCGCTTTGTGTGGTGCCTCACTCAGTGTGTTCAGTAAATGGTAGCTGTTGTTGTTACCATCATTTCTATGACCTGAGCTTAGTTACGTGCAGCCTGAAGAGGGGAGCGATGCCTTCTCAGGGGCGGGTGGGGAGAGCCCCACTTCTGAGGAGTAGGTGTCAGCTGAGTAGCCTTGTCAGGTCATGGGGAGGAAGGGCAATGATGTTTCAGGTGGCGGCCCAGCAGGAGCAAAGGCGTGGAAGTGACACGTGGGAGTGGCAGGTAATCTGGTATTGCTGGGTACCAGGGAAGGGGAGGGCATCAGGCTGGAGGGGAGGGGTGGACAGACGCCAGACTGTGAAGGTTCTGGAGGCCGTCAGAGGGCCAGTGGGCTGGGCCGGTTTTGGGGCCAAGAGAGGCACACCGCTCCTGGCGTCCGTTAATAAAGACTTGTCGTGCATCAAAAACTGTGAGGTCAGCAATAATTAAGTCAATTAAAATGTCCCTTACCACATTAACAACAGTGGAGTTTTAAGGCCACAAAGCCCCTGAGTTTGGTGGGGAGGGGCATTCCAGCCCAACCGGGGTGGGGGATGAATAAAATTACTTCTAAGCTCTGTTCCGTCTTCCCCACATGGCCCCTGTGACACGTTTTGGAGCCTGGCTCCATCCCCACATCTCTTGGAACACAAAGATAACCCTCCCCCCACCCCCACCCTCAAAAAGGAAAGAAAGAAGGAATATAAACGTGAAGATCACCTGTAATCCCATCTGCTATCTCCCAGAGATAACCTCTGTTAACATTTCAGGGTATAACCTTCCGGACTTTTTTCCTATGCATATTTATACATACATTACAGAAATGGGATCACATCATGCATACTGTTACCTATTTCTTCCACTCAACAGTATATTGTGAGCATCAGCACATACAGATACACATCATTGTTTTAAACTGTGGCACCGTCTTGCATTGCAGGCACGACTCTTCCCTCATTTACTGGACTAATCCTCTCTTGATGGGCAGTGAGGGTTCCAATTGTTTGCCATCATAAGCAAAGCTGTCATAAATATTCCTATATCCATATCTCTGCATACTTGAAGGATAAATTTCTAGAAATGGAATTGTTGAGTCCAATGATGCTCTCTCTAAAGGCTTTTGATGCAGGGAGTAAAGAGCTCTTTTGTCAGTGAGGTAGGAGAAGGACCATTTCCTACGCCCCTCAATAACCCTGGGTAATAATTTTTCTTCATATTTGCTGACCTGATTGGTGAAATTATTTTATTGTTTCTGTTTTTATTTCTTTGGTGACAAGGAAGGCTGAGCATTTTTTGGTCATATGTCAGATGGCTATTTGCTTTTCTTCCTTAATAAGTTGTCTCCGGAATTCCCTAGTGGCCAGTGGTTAACACTCTACGCTCTCACCACCAAGGGCCCGGGTTCAGTCACTGGTCGGGGAATGAAGATCCCACCAGTGCCGTGCGGCCAAAACCAACCAAACAAACAAAGTTGCCTCTTTATTTACTTAGCCCAACTTTTATTAAGGTGACCATCTTTTTGTTTCTATATAAGAGCTCTTTATATGTTATGGGTATTCTCTTTGTTTTTTATTTGTGCTACTTTTTAAGTCAATTTTGCTATGTTACGTATGGTAAATACTTTCCCAGGTTTTGTGTTTGCCTTTTAGGTTTGTTTATGGTACATTCTGTTATACAAATGCTTAAACACTTTATGTCGCCGTGTCCATCACTCTCTTCTCTTAGATCTCTGCCTTTGGGGTCACGCTTATGGTACACGGAGTGGGATTCTGTAAGTAAGTGTTGTTGGTAGGTGTCATGTGTGAGTGTCGACTCAGAAATCTGTAAATCCAGCCCTCAGTTTCCAACTTATATATCCAGCTACCAATTTAACATTCTTTTTTCTTTTTTTTTTTTTGGCCAGGCCATATGGCTTTCAGGATCTTAGTTCCCCGACCAGGGATCGAACCCGTGCCCCCTGCAATGGAAGCACGGAGTTTTAACCACTGGACTGCCAGGGAAGTCCCCCCAACTTAACATTCTTACTTGGAAGTCAGACCCATATTTCACACTTACCATGTCCCCAAAAAGCTGTGATTTCCATTCCCCACCTCCTACTTCCCAGAGCCGCTTCTCCCCTAGAGCTCTCGATTCAGGAAAAGACCCATCTTCACTCAGTGGCTCAGGCCAAAAACTAGAGTATTCTTTTTTTTGCCCTCTTTTCCTCACATTTTATAACTGACCTATCAGCAGTCATGTCATTTCTACCTTCAAACTATGTCCTGATTCTGACCACTTCTCCCCCCTCCACCTGTACCACCCTAGTGGAAGGCACCTCGGTCGCTGGCCTGGGCTTATGCATTGGCCTGGTCTCTTCGCTTCTCTTCTTGACCCTCTGCAGTCTGTTCTCCACACAGCAGCTGAAGTGAGCTTTTAACAGCAAATCATCCTGGTCCTCACCTATTCAAGACCATCCAGGAGCTTCCCATCACACTCAGGGTAGAATTCAAACCCCTTACAATGGGCCATGAAGCCCCCTGGGATCGGGACCCCTCCTCTCCCTCCCACCTCCCCTCCCCCACACGCCCCCTCCCACTCTGTGCTCAAGCTACTCTGGTTTCCTTGCGGTTTCACACACACACCAAACTTATTCATGCCTCAGGGCCTTTGTCCTTGCTGTTCCTCTGCCTGGAAAATCTACTCCCGCCCCGCCCGACCCCTGAGATTCACATGGCTTACTTCAAATATCACAGTGCCCTTTCCTGACCACACGTTCTAAAACAGCCTCACCTTTCCTCCCGTCATGCTCTGCCTCTGCCTTGTTTTTCTTCAGAGCACTTATTCCTGTCTGACTTTACTACATAGGTTTATTTGTTGTTTTATAGCCTTCCTCCCTTGGAAGGTAAATTCCGTGAAGGCAAGGACTTTGGTACTTAGTATGTGGGTGCTTAATGAATATTTGTTGAATGAATATGTGTAATACATGAATGTGTATGAGTGTCACGTTTGTGTGTAGATACATGTGCTGCGTGGATGGCTATCTGTAAGAACATCTATGTGTGGAACTGTGGAGGTAATGACATTGTGTTTGTGAATGTTCACGAATTTGTGTGCAAATCTGACTGCTTATGTGAATGCTTTGCTGAGAATGTCTGCGTATGTGTATTTGTGCATGAACCGTGTGTATGCCCGTGTGTGCACGTATGTGCTGTGGATGTTTGGTGATGTGTCCACTTCAGTGAGGGTGGGGAGCTGAGACATCTGGACACGTCCTTCCTCTTATCAAATGGACCACTTTCCAAAAGTGACGTTTCAGGCCGATACATGGTGGGCACTCAGATGAGGACTGCAAGGGTCCGGAGGAGCCCTGGGGCTGGTGGGGCCCCGGCAGCCTCATGCTGATGCGAGCCACCTCAGCAGAAGGGATGTGCTCTCGGATGCGTTGGCCACCAAAGAATGAGGCTGAAGCAATGTGGGGCAGAGCAGGCACTGGACAGGCTGTGTGGCCTCAACACGTCACTGCTCTTGCTCCAAGCCTCAGTTGACTCGTCGGTAAATGGGATTCATTGCTCTTGGCCTGCTTGCTTCTTGGCAATACGGTGAGAATAGAGGGAGGCAATGGCAGTGTGTGTATGACAGTCACAGCAACAGTGTTCTTAAAGCTGTGCAGCATATGAGGGTTGTAATCCACGATATCATCAGAGCGAATGCCTCAGTGTTCCCAGGCCAGCTCTGGACCTGGCCCTGTGTGAGCCTCAGTGGCTGTTTGTTGAATAAATAATAGGTGTGTGAGCAAAACAATGATGTGCAAGTGAGTAAGTGCCTGGGTGATTAAATGAAGAGATGACTGCATGAAGCAGCAAACGGATTGATGAATCCCAATGACTAACATGTTTGAGCACACGCTACGTGCCAGACCCTATTGTAAAGGCTTCTCTTAATCCATGCAGCAACCACATGAGATAAGTACTATTACTAACCCCATTTTGCAGGTGGAGAAACTGAGGGTCAGAGAAGTTAAGTGACTTACTCAAAGCCACAAAGCTCCCAGATGGCAGAGTGGAGATTCCAGCCCAGGCAGGCTGACTCCAGAGCCCAGAGCACTAAACCCTACACAAGTCCTGCTGTGTGAATCAATGAATGAGTGGGTGAATGAATAAATACATGCAGGAGCCCTCTTGCTCTTAGCTGTGGGCAAGGCAGGCCACTTTCCGATGGGGAAGCAGAATCTCTCAGGGGTGAGGTGGGCATCCAAGGTGCGGACCTTGGGTGGTGTCTCCGCCAGGGTAGAGTGTGACCGCATGGCCTCACTCACATCCCCTCCCTCTCCCTGGTCTGCAGGCACATGCCGCGATGCAGCACTACGGGGTGAACGGGTACTCGTTGCACGCCATGAACTCGCTCAGCGCCATGTACAACCTGCACCAGCAGGCGGCCCAGCAGGCCCAGCATGCCCCCGACTACCGGCCCTCGGTGCACGCGCTCACCCTGGCCGAGCGCCTGGCTGGTAAGGGCCGTTTGTGGGGACGGGGGCTGGGGGGCCTGGAGGAAAGACCTGGGGGAAGAGACTCTGGAAGGTGAAGACAGGAGGGAGTACTGGGAACGTTTACTCTGGGAGACTCAGGAAGACCCAGGTCACTTAGTAACACAGGGAGATGTCAATTCAAAATCTGTGTGCGAGTGTCCAGAGCACCCTTGTTTGCCAGCACTGTGCTGGGCCCTGGAGCTGCCCTATGCCTTCAGATTCCCTTAACCACCCTGTGAGGGAGGGATTCATTAGCCTCTCTCACAGGTGGAGAGACTGAGGTAGGAGGTAAGGGACTAGCCGAGAGCATTCCAGCTAGGAAGTGGCTGGAGTGCCCAGGGAGTCCCATCTGTAACAGCTCCCATGTTTTGATCACTGATTGTATGCCAGGCACTGTGTGAGGCGCGCTCTCTCTCTCTGTGCGTCTAACCATTCAACTCCAGTAAAGGGAGGCTATTATCTCCATTGTATGGACAAGGAAATGGAGGCTCAGAGAGGTTAACTCTAGGCAGGGCTGGGGTAGGAGATTAGAATGTGACATTATGGCTAAAAATCTGAGCTTTGAAGTTATAGACTTGCAGTCATTGTAGGGTCTGCCCACTCACCTCTCTTCTCTGAGCCTCAGCTTCCCCCTTTATAAAAGGGAACATGGTGGTGCCCATCCCATAGGATGGTTGGGATGTTATTTGAGATAACATAATCAAGGTATTCAGTAGGGACTGGTAGGTGCTCAGAGGAAATTATTACCCGGGTCCCAGGGGAAGTGCCCATGAGGGAGCTGCAGCCTGGTCCCTCCTCTCCCAGTTCAACTGATTGTTGCCCTGCCCTGGCAGCCCCTCAGTGAGCATGGGAAGGGTTTGATGGCATAGGTGGGGAACGTGATTTCCTGGGAGGTGAAGCCACCCGCCCCATCCTGTCCCAGGCCAAACCTCAAGCAGCTGGTGAATTGCTCTGGCCCTGGGCCAGGTGGTCCTCAGAGAGCTTTAGGACACTCCCAGGGAGGCCAGGTGCCCAGAGACTCATGAGAGGGCACGGCAGGAAGAATGTGGCCAGGATCAAATGGTGGGGCAGACCAGAGAAGCATGATCAGCTGATGCAGCCAGGGAGGGCTTCCTGGAGGCCACGGAGCAGGAGTCAGGCCTTAATAGGACAAGGAAGGGGGACTAGCGTGAGTAAAGGCACAGAAATGGGTTGGGATACGAGGCCTGGGTAGGGGTTCCGGCCTGGCAGGGAGGGTGAGGCGGCCGCTTCTACTCCTTTAGATGCTGCCAGGCTCTGGGAAGGGCTCAGTGGGCAAAATGGAGCCCCTGGTCTCCTTCTGTAGATCAGCATTGGGGTCATCAGTGTCCAGCATGGGGATGTGGGTGCAGTCCTGCCCGGGCTGTGGCTGCTTCTCTGGTTTGGAGTGAATTCCCTGTGCCCAAGCTGGTGGTGACATTTGATCCTTACCATGTTCCAGGGCTCAGAGAGGAAGAGTCAGGGACAGAGGCTCACCTCTGCTGGTGGGGACAGAGGAAGTGGAGTATTCAGTGCTCCCACCAATTCTCTAATCTTGAGAAGGAGGGATATGAGCTCCAGGCGGGCCTTTGTATGGAGGCCTCGCCTTCCAGCAGGAGGTTTTGCTGACGGTACAGAGAGCCTGGCATCCCAGGCTGTGACTACCTCCCACCTTTGTAGTCCCTGAAGCCAGCAGCAGAAGGCTGAGCTGCTGCTCCCACACCCAGTGTTCTACTGAGAGGGGTCCTCACTCCTTCCCCTCCCGCAGCGTGACCAGCATGAGCTCAGGGCTCGGTCCAGGCTGGGATCAGTACCAGTTTGTAAGAGGTTCAGGGCTCCCTCTTCACACTGAAAAAGGAGCAGCCCAAAGTCTGAGGCTTCCTGGATACCCAGTTGCCTCCTACTTCCTCGTTTAGAGTGTGGCGTTGACTCCCCAGTCCCTGGAGTGCAGGGGAAGGACCTTGGCAGCCCTGTGCAGAGGCTGACACAGCTCGGGTTCCCTTCAGCATAGATAGTCCAGGGTCCACTTATGGGTGTTGGTAGGCGGGGAGAGAGAGGTTAACTGTCCATCCTCCAGGGACTGGTCAAGCAGAAGTGTTGGAGGCTAGACAGCAACCCCAGACAGACATCTATGCTGGGAGGTTCATGTTCCCAGCACGTGGGCAGGACTGTGGAATCTGTGGTCCACCAGGCCTGTCTCCCCTCCAAGCCTGTGGTGGTTAGTACCTGCTCTCTTTGTCCTTCCCTCCTGGAGGAAGCAGCTAGAAGGGTCAAGACCACACGCAACAAGGCTTTCCTGTGTTTTGAGGGCCCTGCCAGAGCCAGGCTTTCTGTTGAGGAGACATAAGAGCAGGAGCCTCAGGTCCTGCCATCAGAGATTCACAGGCCAACTGGGACGATGAGATTCATACCCAGAGGACATAGGATCAAGTGCCAGTGAATTCCGTCTCCTCAGTCAGACCTCTCCTGAGTGTACCTTGCAGATAAGTCATGGCCTGGCTTCTCATGGTCGGGACAGTATTTTGTTGGTATCTAGAATCTAAGGGTCATAGGCTATTAGAAGCTTTGTGACATGGACTTCCAAATTATTAGCATCATGTACTCTCAGAATATTATACCCTTATTATTCTGGGACTTTAAGGATTTTAGGGCAATGCCCACCCACCTACCTACCCACCCATCCCAAACCAAATAAGGAAGATCCCCCTCAGTCATATTCCTGACAGCCATTCATAGAGATGAGTTAGACCTCAGTGGTCCTGATAGTGAATGATGGGGTGGAGCGATCTTGAAAATCCAGCCACGTGGAGAGGAGATGGGTGATTTCCAAGGGGGAAAGGACCAGGGTCTAGCTCTGGCAGGACCACAGTGGGTCAGAGCAGGGTAAGATTCAAAATCTATTTCCCATAATTAAATGGGCCCCCTCTCCTTGCCCTCCAACGGCTGTACATTTCAAGACATTATCTTGGAGGCCCGCTATGGCTCCCAGCACCGCAAACAGCGTCGCAGCCGCACGGCGTTCACGGCTCAGCAGCTCGAGGCCCTGGAAAAGACCTTCCAGAAGACTCACTACCCGGATGTGGTGATGCGTGAGAGGCTGGCCATGTGCACCAACCTACCTGAGGCCCGGGTACAGGTAGGACCCGGCTCCTCTAGCTAGACCTTGCAGGCAAGCACCAGCCCATCGATCTGGCTTCCTGCTGTCCAGGAGCCAGCACTTTAGCCCTCGGTGCCACACTGCAACTGGTGTCTCCACGAATGCCTTCAGCGACAGGGAGGGCGGGTTGGAAAGGATTGTGGGTGTGTGTTTGCTACAGGGCGGGGGCAACCTTGCCACTCACACTCCCTCCGGGAGCACCCTGCCCCTCAGCTCTGCTGCTTCCCCCCCCACTCCTGCTCTCCTCGCCCTGTTCCCAGGTGTGGTTCAAGAACCGCAGGGCCAAGTTCCGGAAGAAGCAGCGCAGCCTGCAGAAAGAGCAGCTCCAGAAGCAGAAGGAGGCTGAGGGCTCCCACGGGGAAGGAAAGACTGAGGTCCTGACTCCAGACACCCCGCTGGAGGCCGACCAGCCCCCCAGCCTGCCCAGCGGCGACCCCCCTGCTGAGCTTCACCTGAGCCTATCCGAGCAGTCGGCCAGCGAGTCAGCCCCCGAAGACCAGCCAGACCGGGAGGAAGACCCCCGGGCAGGGGCTGCGGATTCCAAAACTGAGAAGAGCCCTGGGACTGAGAGCAAGGGGCTGGGCTGCAAGAGGGTCAGCCCCAAGGCAGGTGAGGCCCAGCAGCAGCTGTGGTGGGCCGGGGCCCAGCCAAGGGAGAACAAGCAGGTCTAGTCGCACGCGGGCCTGGCTGGCGAGGGGTGTCAGAGCAGTGATAGAGTTAGCCTTGGTGGCACTGGACCTGACCCAGAGAAAGGACTTGGCCATAGCAGGCCTGTTCCAGGTGGTCACCCTTTAGTTGCTGAATCCTGGAAGGGTCCAGGGAATTTAGGGGGTCGGGGGAGAGGCTGTGTGGCAGGGGAGGGGTACTTGGGGAGCTCAGGGCAAAAGCTATTTATCAACCATTATGGAAATTTTCCAGTATTTTAACAACCAGTACAGATGTACCAGTGCATACTGGGTGAGTACCATATGGGTACCAGAGAGTCCCACATGCAGCAGAGACTCAGAGCTGTGTTTTTGACGGAACAGAGCTCTGGCAGGAGGCATAGCTCAGACACAAACCCTGGGCTCAGGCAGGGAGTGGATGGGGCTGTGAGCTGAGAGCTGGAGGGGAAGGGGAGCCACAGACAGGAGAGGGGAAGGGGAGGTGACCGCCCTTGAGAAGAAAAGGAGTCTTTGGGTGGGACATTTCTGTACTGCCTGACTTGCTTATGGCTCAGCCATTCCCCGTGTCAATCTGTGATTCTGTTGTGACGATTTCAAGAGTAAATAAAACTCTTTTGTCCCACCAAAACCAAACAACAACCAAAAAAAAAAAAAAAGGAAAAAAGAAAAGGAGTCTCCCTAAGAAGTCAGACTTGGGGGCCTTCCAGAGTCTGGTGCTCCTCCAGGAAGCTTGGGTCCCTCCCTCCCAGGATCCTGGGGGATGCTCAGCCCTGGCTGACGTGGGTGGATATGGTTTCAGCCAAAGCCTTGTCTTGTCTGCAGCTCCAAGGGGGTGGCAAGGCCGAGGGAGCCCTCCTGGCAGACCAGTGCCCTGTCCTGAGTCCTCGATTCTTGGTTCTCTGCTTGCAGATTCCCCGGGCAGCCTGGCCCTGGCCCCTGCAGCCCCCGGGGGCGGCCTCCTGGGCCCCTCCCACTCTTACTCCTCATCCCCGCTGAGCCTCTTCCGTCTGCAGGAGCAATTCCGCCAGCACATGGCCGCCACCAACAACCTGGTGCACTACTCTTCCTTCGAAGTGGGGGGCCCGGCCCCTGCTGCTGCTGCGGCTGCCGCCGCCGCCGTGCCCTACCTGGGCGTCAACATGGCCCCTCTGGGCTCACTGCACTGCCAGTCCTACTACCAGTCGCTGTCAGCGGCCGCTGCTGCCCACCAGGGCGTATGGGGGTCTCCACTGCTGCCCGCACCCCCCGCAGGCCTGGCACCTGCCTCGGCTGCCCTGAACAGTAAAACCACGAGCATCGAGAACCTGCGGCTTCGGGCCAAGCAGCACGCGGCCTCCCTGGGACTCGATACGCTGCCCAACTGACTGCTGGCCTCCCACCCGCCAGGGCTCTTGGGTGCCCCCAGCCCAGCCCCATGGTTAACCCAGTACGGCTCTCAGGGAGTTAACTCCAGGAGCCCAGGGATCCCGGAGCCTTGGAGTCCTGCTTCCTGCCCCTCTCCCCCTCCCCCCACCAAAGCTCCAGCCCTCGGTGAAGCCCACACCTACGCCCTGCCCTCTGCATGGCCCTGCTTGGATCCCACGGAGGCTGAATGAGGAGGAGGTGAGAGGCTGGTGCCCCCAGCTTTCCTCGGGGAGTGAGAGGCTCTCGCTGGCTAGATCCCTGCCTCAGCGTCACCTCCTCCCATCCCTCCCTTCCTCCCCTTCTGTCCCTAGTAAGTTTGTGTGTGGAATGTGAGATATATAAAGCTATATTTTCAGGCACCTGCCTGCCCCAGGCCCCCTGCCCTGCTCCATCTCTTCTCCTCTGCTGCTCCCGCCTCCACCTGCAGCTTCCACATCTCCCTCTGGCCTTCCCTTCTCTCTGTCTCTCTGTCTCCCCTTTCCTTCTTCCCTGCCTGCTCTCTCCCTGTCTCTGTCCAGTTCCCCACCCCGTCTCTCCCCAGCCTCTGTTTTCCCCACTCTGGATCTTCCCCCATGTCTCTCCTCCCTGCCCCCGCTTTCTTTCTTTGGCGCTGGCTGTGTTGGTGTTGTCAATTCCCAAGCTATGCTTTGTTTGGGGTTGTGGCTTTTTAGTTTCAGTAATTTTGCTTCTTCCTGTTCCTCTCCTTTTGCTTCTTCCCTGCCTGTCTCCTCCCCGCCGGCACCCTCTTGAGGCAGCTGTTTCTTTGCATCCCCAGTAGAGGTGATACGGTCCTCGCTGGAGACCCTGGAACCACTGGAGCTTCAGGCAGTAGGGGGCACTAAATTACCCCCCCCCCACCAGCCCAGATTCTAGAAGGGCATGTTCTCTTCTCTCTCTTTTCTAGCTTTGAGGCCCCCCCCATACCCCTGATTGAGGAGGAAGGGAGTGGAGGCAGGAATCAGACTGGGGCAGGCAGCAAAACGGCAAGGCAGCATCTCCGGCTGCCACAGCGTTCATCCAGGCCTGACCACAGGGCTCCAGACCTCTCTTCGGTGAGACTTCCCTGGGTGGAGGGAGGCAGCAGGGAATGGGTGCTCTCAGAGAAGTGTCTTCAGAGGAATGCGGTCCCACGCCCTGGGCCTCCAGGTTCTGCAGTTAGTGTGCAGGGCAGGGGTGTGGCTAAGCCAGGAGGGAAGGTCGGACTCCAGCTCCTGATCACGGTAAGCGCAAACCATGCAGCAGTGCGGAGTCTCAGGCTTCTGCTGGCATCCTGTCCCAGAGCCAACTGTCGAAGTAAGGGCTCTGTCCAGGTAGTCACTGGCTCAGAAAGGTATGCTCCTGCTTATGGCCAGGAACCCAGCCCAGCAGACTCCCTCTCCGGGTGGAGTGACCTTGAGTCAGCCCGTAGCCTCTCTGGGCCCGTTTCTCCACCTGGATTAGATGGCCTGTAATGTCCTGTCCGGCTCTAACATTCTGCACGTCTGTGCTTACAACCTTGCGGGGCAGAAGTTTTTAGTTAAATTAATAACAACCACGAAAAGGCTCTCAAAAACACAATGTATGAATTAGAAAATGACTGTTGCCTTGCTGTGGAGCAGTGGGTGTCACACGCACAACCTCTCCTCTCCAGTCTCTGCATCTCAGTTGCCCCAGTAAGTATAATGGGTCCTTTCAAGTTGAGACAATCTGGATTGGATCCTGTTGTTCTTGAGTTTTAGTCCAGCTTCTGTGGTCCCCCCATCTCTAAGCCTTCACATGGTCTCAGGGGCTCAGGGTAAGGGGAGGGAAATGGCTTGCACAGATTCTGGGTCATGATGCCCAACCCTGTGCAGCTCACCACTGAAGCCTCCACACCCTGCTTAGGGAAGTTGGATCTGAAAACCAGGGTAAAGATTCCTAAGGCTTACCTCCTCTCCCAGTGGTAAGAGAGGGGGGTCTACTGGCAGGATTGCTTTGCAGAGTAGTTGATGCCCATGACCCTTGGGGAGTTCGTCTGGCCTAGGGCAGATGGAGAAGGCTTTGGATGGGAGCAAAGTGAGGGGGATGGTAGCTTGGGCCAAGAAAGCTGTTTGAACAAAGCAGTGGAGTGAGACTTTGTGGGTGATGGGGAAATGGTGGCTGGCTTCATGAGAGGTGGGGCTGAGGGTCCTGAATCCAGTATCTCACCTGGATGTGGCAGGGACCAAGGCAGGCAGGTGAGGGTTTCTGAACAGGGGGATCAGTTGAGCCAGGATCAGGTATCTGAGATTTGGAAGGTGAATCCAAGAGCCACAGGAGATCAGAGGAGAGACTTGGGCAGGGAGACAGGAGGGTAGTAGAGACTCTAGGAGACAATAGGGATTTCTGGTTTATCCTCTGGGATCAGCTCCAGGAAGTTCTGTTTCCGAAATGAAAGCAATCTCATCTAGCCCAGGCATGGGGACTGAAGCTTTTTGCCTGTCCCTGGAGGCAAATGACTGTCACTGGACCTTGGAATCCAATAGCTCTAGACATTACCACCTCCTCCAGGAAGCCTCCCCTGACTTCCCAAGGAGCAAGTCCACCCCGGAGTCATGTTCTACTATGGCAGAACCAGGCCCACCTCTGGCTCAGCCCAGCTTCTCTCAGAGCTTTGTCAATACTTCCTCATTCAATTGACCCAATTCCACCAGCCCAGAGAAGGCAAGGAAAGTATATGTGGTCCCCTTCCCCGGGCAAGTCTCAGCGTAGCTTAGGGGACCAGCCTCAGTGACTGAAAGCAGCTAGAGAGCAAGAGGGGAGAGTACTTGTAAGCCGTACCCTGCATCTCCTGTCAGCTTGGGGTGGGCCCAGCACACCTGAGACTGAGGCTGAAGTCTCGCCCAGGTTGGCCTGGTCATCTCAAGGCTGAGAGCCAGAGGCTCTGACTGTTCCTTCCAGGAAGGCCTCATTCCTCTCCTCTCCCTCCTGTTGGAGGTCTCCATTTCCCTGCTTCCTCACTTCCCCAGAGCATGATCCAGGGGCCTGGGCCCCCACCCCGACTCCGCAGCAGCGGGCTGTACAGACTGCTTTCCAAACCAGCTGTTTTGTGACCTTTTGTGCTTAGAGGTCGTGCCAGCCCGTGGCAAAACCACTGTGTACCGTATTTATTTATTCTGTTAGTTGAAAAAACAAGACTCAAATGCCCCTCCCCAGCTCCACCCCCTGCGTAGTACAGCATGACACTCTGTCCCGTGTATCCCTCCGTCTGTCTGTCTGACTTCCTGTGACGTTGTGACCTGTTCTTTGTCCTACTTGGCTAATAAAAGAGAATCTGGCAGCACAGCCCTCGGTCCAGGTTCATTCCCAGAGATGCCCATAGTGGGCTGAGCAGATGTCGTCTGCCTCAAGGTCTGCTCACGGTGATCCAGCGCTGTGGCCAGTGGTCACGGTGGTCTAGCTCCCTCCAGGGCCCTCACCAGTCTGTGGCTGGTGTGCCACTCTGGGGAGGTCATGGGGAGCAGAGGGACCAGGGCGGGGAAGGGTTCCACCGTCTTCTCTGGGCGGCTTGGTCCTCGCCCAGGCCCGTGTGGCAGGGCAGCTGGGGGCTAGGGCCAGCTGAGGGTATTGGGGTAGTCTGGGGGATGGGTATGTCGGACAGAGAGGGGCGGGGGTTCTGTGGGAATGACAGGAGGGCACACTGGATCTAAAGCCAGAGCTGTTCTCCAATGGGATTCTCCAGTGGGATAGGCAGCTTTGGGAGGGAGGGAGCCCTTTGTCCTCAGAGGTGAGGAAGCAGAGGAGGAGGAGGGACTCTGCTGCGGTGCCGGATGGATTGGAGATGTATGAAGCTCCTCCTTTTAAGAAAAAGACGACTGGCAATTTCCCCTACTCAGCCGTCACGGCCCTTCCCTGGGGTTCTGCACAGAGGGTCTGCACAGGGCCCCTGAGCCAGAAGGGGTGGTGCAGGCTCGGGGTTGGGGTTTGGGGGTGAGAGTCCCCTCCGGGGGTTTCCTGGAAGGAGAACACCAGCAGACCTGACTGGTGTGCAGGGAGCTGCTTCCTGGGCTTCCCAGGGAAGGCGCCTCAGGCCAGAGGGACCCATGGGGCCCTGACCCCCCCATTTCCCAGGTCGAAGCTGGACCCTAGGAGGCACATTCCTCTCTCCCCAGTGGGGCTGAGGATCAGGGCGGGGAGCACCCCCTTCACCTTGCCTTCCCACCTCCCTGGGAGGGGCTGGCTGATCAAATGTCTGCCCCAAATCTCCTGCTGCCCCTCCCGGAGCCCTGCCTGCCCCTACATACCTCTGCCCCAGGTATACACCTTCCCTGGTGGAGAGGGCACCCTGGGAACTCTGCAGTTTAAATCACTCATGCACTCAGCACTTACTGAGCACCTGCTGTATGCCTGGCCCTGTGCTGGGCACATAGAAACGAGTAAGGAAAACATGGTCCCTTTTCTTAAGACAGTACAAAACAGGGTTATTTGGGGTTCAAAAAATAGAGAACCATGGGAGTTCAGAGGAGGGGTCCCTAGCTCAGCCCAGGGAGGTCAGGAAGGCCCCTTGGGAGGGAGACTTTTGAGCTGAGTCCCATAGGTCCAGTGTTCACCAGGAGGGCAAGAGAGAAGAGTATCCTGGGAGGCACAGCACACACAGAGCTGCAGGACCGCCAGCTGGTGAGCCCCGAGCCCTGGGGGAGCCAGGGCCTGTCCAGGTGGGGCTTGAGAACGGTGCGGGGTAGTGTCAGGGGCTGAGGAGGGAAAGGAAAGCTGGGAGCTCGGACTCAAGCCCAAGGGGCGTTGGGAGCTATTCCCACCCAGTGGGGGAGTGGGGTGATCAGATTTGCATCTTAGAAAATCCCAACCCCTCATACCTTTGCTGCATGGTGGCTCAGGAGGAGGTAAGGAAACCAGAGAGGAGGCCACTGTCACATCCTGGTGGGAGGAGGGTGACATCAATGTGGACTAGGGGAGGAGGGGTGGGAGGAAGGAAGTCAAATTACTATGGTTACTGCAGGTTTAGGAGGGGTCAAGGGTGCTCCTGAGTCTCTGGCTTGGTGGATGGGGACCCTTGGGCTGGGGTGAGGGGAATGAGCCCGAGTTAGACTGGTCTTTGGGGCACCTTTAATTTATTCAAGGGAAGATGTTGGGATGTACTAGATCAGGGCACAAAAGAGGGGTCTGTCTGCGCTGCTTAGACTTTATTTAATAAGTACTTACGTAACACTTTCTCCGTGACTGGCACCTCACAGATATTGTCATTTAATACTCACATAACTCTATGTGGTATTATTATCCCCATTTAACAGATAAAGAAACTGAGGCGCAGAGAGGTTAAATAACTTGCCCATGACCACACAGCTAAGTATTGGGCAAACCAAGGTATGAACCTGGCTAACCTCAGAATCCATGCACTTCACCTTGGTGGTTGTCAACAGAGATAGAGAATGAAACCACGTCACTAAGTAAGATCACACAGGGGACTCTGAGGATGGGACCTCAGGGAAACACTGACTACAAAGCAAAGAAAATTCTGTTATGGAGTTGGGACAAGCTGCTCCTGGCTTGCTGGTGACTTTGGGCAAATAACTGCCCCTTTCTAGTCCTCAGTTTCCTTTTCTGTTGGCTGGGAATCATTAACTATGTCCAGCCTGCTTCCTGGGAGGCTTAGGTGAGACCAAGAGGAGAAGGGTCTGGAGGAGGCCGAGGGGCTGAGTGGCCTGTGCCCGGCACGCAGTAGGTGCTCAGACAGCCCACGGTGGGTGCGATGAGAAAGGCATGGGGCTCCCTGGAGCTTCTCCCTGAATCCTCATTTCCTTAGACCTTGGCCCATGTTTTCCTTCGGTCCAGGGTTCTTTGGGGGCCCTGTGGAAGGGGCACCATCTGAGAGGGTCCTGGGGGATGGACCCCTTTAGGGCGGGGCGGGGTGGGGTCCGCCCCTCCCCCGTTTCCCACAGAGCTGCCGGGCCTGGAGCTCCCCCACCCCCACCCCACCCCATCTCTCATTCTCTGCTCCCTTCTGGGAAAGCCGATTAGGAGGCAGCCTCCTGCCCACCCCCCTGACAAGTTTGTCTGAACTTCCAACAAAGGCCCTCAGAGGGCTGCAGAGGGAGGGCCCGGCACCAGGAACCTGACACCACTGGCCCAGGATCACCCGGGCAGCCTAGGAGGCGGCTATGCAGCTCTGCTCACCCTATGCAGGCAGGAAGGTCTCCCAGAGGGGACCTGGCCCCTCCAAGGCCTGGGGGCTGGCAGGCTGGGAGACATCTCCCCCTGGGATCCCCTCCTAACGGGGACAGGGCCAGCCCCAGGAGGTCAGGTGGGGATCTGCATACATTCTCACCCACAGTCACACACACACTCCCAACTCCCAGGGACACTCGTACCCTCCCCCGCTCACAACCACACACACACTCACACACGTATCCTCTGTGTGATACACACGGGATGTGCTGACTTCTGCATTGCACCACACAGTCTCAGGGTGTCTGTGTGTCTGTCTCTGCTACGCTTGCACACACCACCCATACAAGCCCTCAGCCTCGCCTGGAGGTTGCACACTTGCCCCACTCCCAGATGTGCACTCTTCCTGGCTTACACTCCAGACAGCATCCCCCCAACGCTGGGATAGTGGCTCCAACTCCCCCCTACACACAGGCCTCCAAGCCACACTGCCAGCTTGGTGCTTGGAGATACTCCACGATTGCTGCCCTGGGCCTGCTGAAGACACTGCCCAGATACCCACACGAGAGTCAGACCCGGGCCCGAGCTGCCGTTTAACACCCTTGTTCCCTGACTCCATGCATCCATCCTCACACACCATCTGCTCTCTTGAGGACACCTTGGGGAGACATAGGCCTCTGGGCTCAAGCCCTGTATTGTTCTGATGTCTCCATTTCAAAATCCTTAACTTTTTTTTTTTTTTTTTTTGCGGTACGCGGGCCTCTCACTGCTGTGGCCTCTCCCGTTGCGGAGCACAGGCTCCAGACGCGCAGGCCCAGCGGCCATGGCTCACGGGCCCAGCCGCTCCGCGGCATGTGGGATCCTCCCGGACCGGGGCACGAACCCGTGTTCCCTGCATCGGCAGGCGGACTCTCAACCACTGCGCCACCAGGGAAGCCCCCAAATCCTTAACTTTTAAACAAAGGACCCTGCATTTTCATATTGCCCCGGACTCCACCAATTGTGGAGCGGCTCTCACGCCCTCATCACAATCTCCCTCAGTCTGACTCACTCGGCCCTGCTGAGGCTTTAGAAACTCCGAGTCTCCAGAAAGCTCTCAACTTCTCCCACCTGCCTGAATGCCTCCGCTTCGTCTTACAGCTGAGCCTTCCCTGTCCACCCCCATCCCTCACCAGGCAGCTGAGTGTGATGGGTGGAGGGAACTACTAAGCATATATGACACTTCTATATACCTCCTCCTAGTGCGATCTTGGGGTTCAGCGTCCTCATCTGTAAAACAGCCTAATGATAACACTGACTTCGGGGTTCTTTGTGAGGTTTAAATAACATCTGTAAAACATTTAGCACAAAGCCTGGCATTTAGTAAATACTCAATACATACTTGTTATTATTGCTATGATTACATTCTTATAAGTGCTGGCGAACAAAACTAGACTGGCCCTATGATTGTCTAGTGGGTAAAACAGAGATTACTCGAATAATCACACATACATGAATGTGAAGTAGCAGCAGTGAATGGGGAGCACAGGTCTCTAACCTCGTGAGGTTTACAGTTAACAGGAGAGGCAATCTGAGGCAAGGATCAGGGATTGGTCTGGAACAGGGCCAGGAATAAGTCTGAGGCTAGAATCAGGGATCAGCCCGGGGCACGTCGGTTAGGGGACAGAGGTGGGGCTCAGAATGGGGCCAGGGTCAAAGCTTTGTGTGTGGCTGGAATCAGGGATCATTTGGGGCCAGGGGTAGGGCTCAGTCTAGGGCAAATCACAGCTCAATTAGAGGTCAGAGTTGGGGCTCAGAATGGGGCCAGGGCAGAGCTCAATTTGGGGCAGGGCTGAGCTAAGTCTGTCACTGGTACCAAGTCAATTTCATTTCTAGCAGTGACTCACTGTGGGGCTGTTTTAATAAGCTGCTAGGCTTCTGTGAAACTCTGTTTTATCATCTGTAAAATGGGGAGATCTCTGTCTACCCCCCAGCCCGTGGGAATCCAGTGAGCTAATAATGGAAGCGGAGGATTAAACCGCTGCCACAGCTGCTGCTGATTCTAAGCCTGGCCCCCTGGGGTGCTCCTCCCCCTGCCAGGCTGGGGAGGCCGTGCCATCCTCACCTAAGTCCCCAGCTGTGGGGAACTCGCCACCCCAGCCTGGGATCCTTTCCCAGAGGATTCTGGAGATTTTGCAAAGCCCTTTGAACAACAAAGGCCACGGGAGCGATACTTCCTCCTGGGGACTGACTGCCCAGTGGTTCCTTTATCTGGGCAACCAGGTTTGAAGAGCCATTCTTGGAAAGAGCTCGTGTGGGGCGTGTGCGGGTGCGTGTGAGTGTGAGCATGTGCTTACAAAGCTGCTCTTTGTTGCCGTCCCCACCTGAGAAGCTGCAGACCTGGAAGCCTGGGTCCTTCAGAGTTCAGCCCATCCATCCCTCGCCTCCACACAGATGTGCTGGGCAGCCAGGAGGGCGGGAACACTTTCTTACCTTAAGATTTTCCCGGAGGAGAGAGCTCCAAGAAACAGGAGCCCTAGTGCCTCAGGAACAAGGTAGGCTAGGCTGAGGGGGATGCTCGATAACATGGGGAGATGAAAGGGAGTTTTGGTTCTTTTAGCAGGTGCAGGGCATCCTCGGCCCTGGGGTCCCTCCCCAGCACACACGGACCCTCTGGAGGCAGGGCCGACAAGATGCCCGAGAGGCTTGCCTCATTCAGACTTACCTTCAGTCTGCTCTTGGTAAGCCACCTAGAGAGAGACTGTGCAGCCAGCAAGCCCCGACCTGCCTCTCGGACTGTGGGACATGGGAGAAGTCCGTCTCTGGGCCTCAGTCCCTGTGTTTAAGTTGGGCTTGGACTGAAGCCCCTGACTGCACTGGGTGGAAGCTCCAGGTATACAGGCAGGACCTGGAGTAGCCAGACCTGCAAAAGGAGTCTTTCTGCCTGTCTTTTCCTCTCCCTTTCTCCTGTTCTAGCTGCCAGGATCTCACTAAGCCCAAGCGAATGGACAAGTGTGGGCTGGCGGTGGCCTACTGGAGGGCCTGGTGTGTGGATGGCCTGGGGATTCCTGCTACGGGTTCTCAGAACAGACATCCTCAGGGGCCCTCCAGTTCAGTCCCCATTTGGGCAGGACTGACACCCAGCCCCTGCCACAAACCCGCAGGGACGGGAAGCTCATTACCTTGCTGGGCAGCCTGCTCCAGGTCTGACCGGGAAGTTCTTCCTCATTTGAGCTGAAACCTGCCTCCTCCTCATCAGGCCTGGCCTGGGGGGTGGGGGTGGTGTGCACACAGAAGACATCTATTCACACTGTTCTGGGACGTCCAGCCAAACTGGACCACGTGGCACCCCCCGCACTCACTGTGCCCCTTCCCACCTGTCCGCTCTTGCTGATCAGGCCTTCTGGGGAAAGCCTGTTCACTCTTCAGAACCCATCCATACGCACTCTCGCCTGATCACTCAGCCCCTCCCTTTCTTGACCCCTCTTGGCCACCCAGGGACACCCAGATAGAGCTCCCTGAGCAGGACTTGGCACGGGCAGAGCCAGGCTCAGAGTTGTTGTGGAACCAATACTGCACCTGTCTAACTGAACTGGAGGTGCAGCGTGAGCGGCGGGCTCTGCCTGGGACCCTGGGAGCCCGGTTCCTGTCTGGCCTTGCTCTGTGGCCCCGGGCAAGCCCTGGCCTTTTCTGGGCCTCTGTTTCCTGTGTAGAGGTTGGAGGGTAGTCTATTCAGGTCACCCGCCTGCCTTGGACGGCCTTGCTTTCTGAATGTCCTGCTGAGTTTTCTCTTCTGTGTGATATTCACCCCCCCCCCCCCCGTTTCCTCAGTTGTTCCACCCAGGGCCTCTCCCCATGCTGGACCACATGACCCGCTGTGGGTGCAGACGGGGCTTGGAGGCACTCGTGGCAAAGGCCCAGCAGCTGCCCAAGGAAGTGGGATGAAGGGGTGTCCAGGGATGGTGCCCAAGGACCAGTGAGCACCCTTTGGCCATGCAGGACCTCGCCCTTCTCCTTTAGAGATGAGGCTGGGCCTGAGGCTGAGGCTGTAGCCCAGCCCCTGTCTCTTCCTGTCTCTTCTCTTCCTGAGGATGTGGCCCTGTCTTGGCACAGGCTTTAGCTCCCTCCTCTCAGTCTTGAGTCCCAGTGCCCACACTTTAGGGACCACCCGCCACCAGTCTTTGTGAGGTGGTTGGGAGGGGCCTCAGTCAACTAATGTTTACTGAGCACCATCTATGTGCCAGACACAGCCTGGGAACTGGAGATGCAGTGCTGAACGAGACTGTCCCTGCTCCCAAGGCACTCATTGCTGGTGGGGAGACAGACAACAGGTAGATAGGTGCTGAAACAAATATGTTTGGGGTGCTGATTAAAGGTTATGAAGAAACTCAAATAGAGAGTGGGGTCAGGGTGCAGCTGAGGAGACGGATGGAAGGAGCAGACCAAGAGTGAGGCCAGAGAGGATCAGACAGATCAGATCGACAGACAGGCTGGTGCAGGCCTGGAGGCTCCACTGAAGGCTGCACTGAAGGCTCTGGGGGAGAAGGGGTGGGGGGGGGTGGGATCTATTAAGCTGATGACTCCAGGCCCTAATCCTGTGCCAGGCCTAGGCGGGTAGTGTGTGTGTGGGGGAGGGGAGCACCCCCGCTGGGGTGTAATTTCACGCTGAAGGGCCTGATGGGGCGTCCCAGGGACTGATCCTTTCTGGATCAGAAAACTCACTTCCCTTTGTCGCATGCAAGGGCGATTAATGCCTTAACCCTTTGTGGGCTGGCCTAGGGCAAGCCCCGCCCCCCTCCAGTCCCTTGGGACCTAGCCCAGAGCCCTTCGCCTCCAGCCCCATCAGCTCCTGGACCTGGTTCTGTCTGCAGAGAGGGAGAAGCTGTGACTGAGGACAGCCAGGGGACAGCTTTCCAAGCAGCTTTTCCATGTCCCTGTTCCCTGGAATGCAGCTGCCCAGGCCCTGTGCCCCCAGAGACGTGAACTCCCCACCCCTATCTGCAGGTTCTCTTATAGCTCAGTTCAAGTCCAGTCTCCTTCAGGAAGCCTGGGGTCTAGTCCACCGGCCACCACAGCCTTCCCACATGTCCTGCGAAGGGGCTCCCACTCTTTCCCGGGGGGCCCCTCCCAGCGGCCATAAGCAATACAGCCATAACCGCCTAGTGCCGCTGCCCTCGCAGCGAGGAACGAACACTACTCCGCCCCACACCCCCAGAAGGCCAGGTCCCCTGACCCTCACAGTCCACGCCTCCAGTAGCACCCCAGGGATAGCCCTGGCCATTCTGTCCAATGGTGGCATTGCAGGCCTGGGCAGCTCACCACCGGCAGCCCCTGCCTCTCCGCCCGCTCGAGATCGCGGCCCGCCTCTCTCCCCGTCTCTATTCAAAGCCCCACCAGGAAGTTGTCGCACCTTCTTTGGCCCCTCCCCTCGCTCCTCGCAGCGTAACTTCGCCGCATCCCGGGGCAGCCCCGGCGGGTCGCCCCTCCCAAACTCCCCTGGGGTCGGGGCAGAGGGGCAGGGACGTGGGCTGGGCCTCCCCTAAGCTCCCCGGGTCTCTGAAACCCCAGCCCCGTTAAAAGAAAGCCCCTAAATGTTATTTACACTTCGGAGTCTTAAAAACCATTAACAAAAGCCACTTAATTCAATTATCTTCCCGGCTGGCTCGGTTCTCAGAGCTGAGCGCGGGCCTCCCCTTGCCGCCACCCCCCGCCACCCCCCCCCCACTGTCATTGTGTCGGGCTAATGAGGTAAACTGAAGCGAGCCCTGTCCCCCCTGACAGGTTTATGAGAATTTAATAAAGCGTGGCCGGGACCAAATGAGTTGCCTCAGCCTGGGAGAGCTCATTGTCTTCGGCGTCAGCGTTTTTGACTCGAGCCGCCCCTCCCCCGCCCCGGCTCCCGCCTGGCTCGGCCCCCACGCCCGCGCCAGTGCCGCCCAAGGTGAGCCTGGGGAGGGCCTGGCAGAGGCCCGCTCGGGCCCCGCAGGGCCGAGGCTCCCCGGGCCGGCCCTGACCTGGGCAGTGTGCCCTGCGGAGGGGCTGCGTGGTGCCTCGCGGACCTGCCTGTCCTCACACACACACCAGACCCCGGGAGGGTACGGGGACCTCCGGGACTCCTCCTTCCCGCCTCCCTGCTCCTGTCTCACCCACCACTGCCAACCTGAGGCTGAGGCCTGGCTGGAGCCGCCTTGAGCGTGATTCACTTTCTCTTGCTTGTCTGCAGTGACCGGCCAGAGCGAGGGGCCTTCTCTTCCTGCCAGGGTACACGGTGGGGACACGGGGCCCTCAGTCATGACCTGGTCACCTTCTCCCTTTTGCCCTGAAAAGTAACGAGGGGTGGGGCACAGCCCAGTGAGTGGAAGGGACTTGCCCAGGTTTTAGCGGGAGTCAGAAGTGCTGCTGGAAGAGGCGCCCAGTGTGGAGGCCCCCAGACGCACAGGCAGGCGGGCAGGCCTCACCGGAGCTCCAGAGGTATCTGGAGAAGGCCCAGCTGTCCTTCGTCCCTCATGTCCCGGACAGCCTAGAACCGGCCTTTCTCTGTCTGGCCTCTGCATCCTCAGGGATGCAATGTCTAGGAGTTTCCAGACCATTCAGAGACCCAGAATTCCTTCTTTCCCCTTCCAAAGTGTTTCCAGAAGTTACTTCCTTCTGGGGCTGAAGCCTGGCCTGGGAACCTCATCTGGAAGGTCCTGTAGTCAGTGGGGTGTGTGGGAGCCAGTCTTCGGGATCAAGGCTCAGTCCGTGACCATGATGAAAGCTCAGTCTTAGTTCAGGGTCAGCATTCAGTGTATTGATTAGGGTCAGAGTTCAGGTTGGGACCAGATTCAGGGCTCTGTGACCAGCGTCAGGCTCAACCTGTTACTAGAATCAGGCCTTAGTGCATGCATCAGGGTCAGGGCTCAGTCTGTGCCCAGAATAAGGGCTTAATGTTTGTCCATGACCAAGACTCAGTCTGTGCCCAGATCAGGGTTCAATTTTTGGTAAAGGTCAGGGTTCAAGTCAGAACTCAGTCTAAGATCAGGGTCAGGGTTCACTGTGTGGCCCAGGCAGGGTCAAGGCTCCGAATGTGGTCAGGACCAAGCTCAGGTCGGGACTTAGTCTAAAATCAGAGTGAGGGCTCAGTCCAGGACCAGACCCAGGACTCACCTGTGTCCTTGATAAAGGATGTCTGTGTCCAGCACCAGGCCTCCCTCTGTCGTAAGGTCAGGTTCCAGGGTTGGAGGTGTCACTCAGTGAATCTGGGTGACTTTAACACCCACCCCCTTCATGCACACCCAACTCCCTACTCCCCACCTCCTCACCTCTATCCCCTGTCATGTGCCCAGGGTGCCCTCTGGTGGCACTCCCTAGCAGTGCCGGTTTCCTCAGTCTTAGCCCATCCATCTGGCCGTCTCCTATGCAGGGGAGCCTGGCCCTCAGGTGCATCCATTAATGCTCATCTAGCCAGCTCTATATTCCTGTGTCACCCCCCACCCCCACCACAAAGCAGAAAACAGGAATTGGCCAGGAGAACTCCCACACGCATAAGGAGCTTTTCTCCCTTCCGGTCCAGAATCAGGCATCTTGATAAATCCCTGTTTCCGGAGGCCCAGAACCTTAGCTGTGTGATAACATTCACACTCTTTACTCATTCAGTCGTTTGACAAATATTTATGGGCCACCTACCTTGTGCCAGGTAGGCACTGAGTGCACAGCTGTGAATAAGCCAGAAGTCCCAACCTCTTCGAGCTCACATTCTACTCACTTCTCCCTGATCCCCGACTCCTAGTGCACAGACCTCATCAGAAAGGCACTGGCATCAGCAGAAGGTTAGGTGAGATTCAGAACTGGGCAACTTCAAGTCCCTTCTTTCCTCTAAGAGTCAGAGGTTGGACTACTCTAGGTTCTGGTTCCTGGTCTTCATCTCTCCTCATACGCCTCATCTGGACTCGTGGCTTCACCACCACCCACAGGTCAATGGCTTCTGCATCTGCCTCCCCAGGGCTCTCCATCTGGAACTCGGGCCTGCGGCTCCAGCTCCTACAGGACAGCTCCACTGGGTTTACAGACCTTTCATATGACAACAGCCCTTGCTTTTTCTCCACCATATGCCCAGCTGCTCAAACCAAAATTCTAGAACTTCCTTCCAGATTCCTCTCTTTCACTCCCTTAAACTCCCCTGACAGGGAGACCTCAAAAATGGGTGTCGAATCGGCCCAGCTCACAGCCACCGCTCCGGTCCTGACTCCCAGCGTTTCCCACTGCAACGACCTCCCAACCTGGCCCCTCTTTTCCCTTGTGTCCCTCAACATCTATTTTCCACATAGCAGGCAGAGTGAGCTGTGCAATCATAAATCAGATCATGTCACTTCCCTGCTTAAAACCCGCCAGTGGCTCCCATCTCACGGAGAATAAAACCCCAGCTCCTCACCCTGCTTACTAAGCTTTACAGGAGCTGAGCACGACGCCCGCTCCCCCCTTCTCCAACTTCATCTCCCACCCTTGTCTCTACAGCCCTTCTTTCTTGGTCTGACACATGGAAGCCAAGTTCATTCTCACCTTAGGGTTGCACTGGCCGTTTTCCCGAGCATGAAATGCTCTTGCTCTAGACCCAGGCGTGGCTAACTCTTGTCAGTCAGAGCTCAACTTAAATGTCACCTCTCAGAGAAGACCTCTCCAGCCATCGAAGTCCCTCTGTCACACCTTCCTATTGTGATTTTCTGCACAGCACTATCAACCAGCTAGGATTTTTTGTCTTGTTTGCTTACTTATTTAATGCTTTAATTCTCCCCCAAGTAGAACGTAAGCTCCTCCAGAGCTTGTTCACCAAGCTATGGGTTCATAGTAGGGCTCAGGAATTATTTGTTGAATTAATTAGTAAAAAATGAGCTCCTCAAGGTCAGGGAGCTTCCTGCCTCTGTGCCTTCAGAATCACCTCCTCTCCTTCCACAGAAACCTGCTCCCCACGCGGTGGCACCCTGGAGCCCCTCTCTGCCCTCAGGGCCTGGAGCCTGCCGGGGAGGGGACTGCAGATGTGCGGAGACAGGGCAATCCTCCAGCCTCCTTGTGCGTGGAGACTGTGGCTGCCCTTGGGCCTCGCTGGCTCCACGGGGGATGCATTGCCCTAGGGGGGCCTGAAGGGATATGAGGGGAGGAGTACCCGGGTGTGGCAGGCCTGCAGGGACACTGGGGGGCTTTGCTAGGGCTGACGGATTGGAAAGTGGGTCCTGGGGTATAGAGCATATCTCCTGGTGTGCCTGGGGAGGGAGAGGAGGCACAGATGGGACAAAAGATGACCTTCAGCTGGCGGTGACAATGCAAGGGAGACTCCAAGGAGCCATGCCCCACAACCCACCCTCTGCTGCCACCTTGATCCCATTCTATTCACTCACACCATCGATCTGTGGCCCACTACCTTGAACCCTATCACATGCTCACTCTCCTCCCCAGCAGCCAGGCTCCAAGACAGGATCTGGAAGTCTTCCTGTAGAAGAGGAAGAAACCCTGATGGTGCAGCTCCAGGCCTCTGCCAGCAGGAGGGGGACGGGTTTGGGCTGGGCCTGGCATTCCCGGGCTAGAATCTGGGGTGCCTCTTCTTAAGAAGGTGGTGGGAGAAGGGTGGTCCACACCCCAAGGCGGCATCAGCAGCGGCCCCTCTCACCTCCTACTCTTCCAAGGCAGCAGGTGGCGTCCGAGGCTGCCAGTGGACCAGAAGAGACAGGCCTGGAGCCTGGGGAGGTGGCCTTCCTTACACACACACACACACACACACACACACACACACACACACACGAATGCAGGTGGGGGTGGGGAAGTGCTCTGAGAAGAGGTCATCAGCTCCAGGGGCTAGATGCTTCAAAGGTTAGGACCATCGACCCGTGCTAATTAATAGAGATGACCTGCTCAGCGCCCACTGAGAGGGAGTCACTCTTCTTCAGGTCAGTGGGAGGGAGACAGCAGGAGAGGAAGAGGCAGAGAGAGGGTCAGAGGAAGGGAGGAAGAGCCCCAGGGCTGTGGAAAGTGCCTGTGCCAGGGCAGAAGAGCAGCAGAACCCAGCCTGGAAAGAGAAAGGGAGGCTGATGAAGCCAAGGGCAGCTGGACAGGGAGTCATGGCCAGCCAGGGGTGGTGGGCCAGCGCGTGCCACCATCCCTGGGCACTGCTTGCCTGGGTCCCTGAAGTGAGACGAGGGGCTGGCCCAGGGTTGCAGTGTCTTTCCTCCAGCCCCCAGCCCCCTTGTTTCTCCTTGCAGGGCAGCCTGCATTTCTCTACCTGGATTCTCTACCTGCATTTCTCTCACCCACCTGGACAGAGGACAGGCTGAGCCCAGACTGCAAGCGCAGCCAGGCCAGGAGAAAGGTGTAGGCTTTGCAAGACCTGGGGAGCCCTTCTTGCCTCACCATCCCTGCTGGGTGACTGAGCCCTCAACCACCAACACACACACACACACACACACACACACACACACACACACACGCTCCCACACAGGTGTGATGTCAGACAGTGTCACCCAAAATACTCCCACACTCCCCATCTCATAATGTAGCCGGGCTGTCTCACCCACAGTCACACTCATATACTCATCCAGCCCCCTATCCGACACCCTGTTTCCACAGATGTTCACAGGCACCCACAGTCTCAGTCTTTTGTTCACAGTCACACACTCCTCTCCCTGGGGCTCCCTTCCAGGTCTCCAAGGTGGGCAGGTGCTGGGATGATGAAGCACTCCGCCGCAGGGTGGGGGGACCGAAGACTCCAGGGTGCTGGGTCAGAGGCCCCGCAGTCAGCTCCTCCCTCCTGCACTGCACAAGGGCAGAGGACGACTCCAAAGGTGCTTTATTAAGGAGCGAGGGAGGTACAGCGGGAATACACAGTGCGGTTCACACCGAGACCTTCAGGGTGGGAGGAGCCCCCTCACCACTCCTCCCTGTCGGCCCCCAGCTCAGCTCCCCCTGCTATAGTCGGGCAGAAGGGGTGGAGTGTGCTCAACACAGCTCTACCTTAGGGATGATCTGGCTCAAATCAGATCCTGCCCCCATTAATCCCAAAAGGTCATGTTGGGGTAGAGACAAGGAGGGCGGGGAGGGACAGAAGGGGGTCGGGCAGCCTTTCTCAGCAGGCGGGGACAGGAGACAGCCCAGGCTGAACCCATCCTTTCTCCCCCTCTTCCTCCCACCCCTTGGGGGCGCGGGCCTTGCTGAGAGCCCCTCAGAGTGGCTCTGCTCACAGTGCCCAGGGAGGGAAGGACCAGCAGCCCAGTTTCCGGACGTCTGGGGAGTGAGGTAAACTAGGGCCCAGCAGACCCCACCCTTTGAGGGCCGTGCCTGGACACCATCCTCACACTCCCCCCTCCCTCCCCCGGAAGTTCCAGAGATGGGACAGAGGAGGCCACCTGTGCCCAGCACCGGACCCGTATGAAAGTTTTCTTTTTCTTGTCTCTCCTCCTCCCTTTCTTTTTTCCTAATGGCACTGATGGGAGGGAACCGGGACAGGGGAGTCAGGGCCGGGGACCCGGGAGGCTAGGGGGCGACGCCCTCCCGGGGCAGGTCGAGCCGGACCCCATCGGCGCGCGGCGCATAGAGGGCTGCGGGCGCGGGGGCATCCAGGGTGAAGGGGCCGGGGCTGGGGCTTGAGCGGCCGGACGACGCGGCCGAGGCGGCGGGGCTGAGCTGCACGGCCGTGGTGTCCTGCGCCGTGCGCTCGCTGCTCTCCATCTCCAGCGCCACCCGCCCGCCGCCCCCGCCCTGGCAGGGACCCGCGGCCGCCGTCGAGCGCGAACGGGGCGCGGGCCCGCGGCGGCGGCTACACACGCAGCAGGCCGCGAAGAAGCCGAGCGCCAGCACGAGCAGCGCCGGCCCCAAGATGAGCGGCGCGTTGTGCCCCGGGACGAAGGAAGCGAAGGCGCCCACCAGCGTCACGTTCACGCCCGCCAGCAGCACGCACAGGCCGCAGGCGCAGAACAGCGCCGGGGACGGCGGGCCGGGCAGCCGGCCTTGAGCGCGGCCCGCGGGCGCCCGGGCCGGGGGGCCCTGGCTCTTCTCCGGGGGCGGCATCGGCCTGGGGACTCCGGGCACTCATCCAGCTCCCTCCTGCCGCCGGCCCCGGCCAGCCCACATGTCAGGGGCTCAGCTCACAGTAGTCCTGTGGGCACAGATCAAGGGAGAGGTCAGCTGGGCATCTGGGCTTCCAAACCCCCTCTCCGTTCTATGGCTATGTTCAGTGCCTGGGAGTGCAGAGGCCATGCCATCTTGGCCAGCCCCTGTCTCTGCCTCTGCCTTTGGGAAGCAACAGCTCACCCCCCATGGGAGGACTCCCTTATCCCACCAGGTCCCTGGAGTTCCTCGTGGCTAATCTTGCCATCTTCCCTCCCTCCCCACTTCCTTATGTCCTCCAGACAGACACCAGTCCTCCACCTCCTCTCCTCCAGAAAGCCTTCTTGGGCTAATTAAGTGAGTAAATAGGTGGAAAGTCCTCGGCACCGTGATAATCATGATCAGTAGTTCTAATCAGAGGCCAGGTGGCAGCTCTTGGGACTTAGCTTCCTCCCTTGAGTGTTAGAGGCCCTAGAAATCATCTGGTCTAGCCCCAGCTCGTCCAGAAGAGGAAACTGAAGTGCTGAGAGATCTAGCGATTTACCCAGTATCCGGGACCGGGACCTCATGACCTGCTGCCTGGCCTGGGGGCCACCACCCCAGGTTCTGATAGGCATAGCAATGACATTAACTTTCCCGAATATTAGATGAGGCCCTGGAGTGAATGACCACATAAGAGTGAGGAGCTCTTGAAGTTTTAGATGGTCAGTGAGAAGAGACAGTCCCTACATGGGTTGGGCTGGAGCAGACCCAAGGCCCCGGGTCCTTCCCAGACTGGGCATTCTATTAGATTCCACTCCTATCCCCATCGCATCCCCCAGGAGTCTAGTGTTGAACCTGGACTCAAAAGCCCAATCACAGGGTACTAGGATCCCTTTCTAGGATTTTCTCATTGTATCTGGTTGTGGGATCTATCACTGGATTCTATAATTCTGGGAATGCGTACAGAAGCAAGGGTAATGTCATCAGAGTCTGGGGAGTTTAAGACTTCTATTTGAGAATTCTGCTCTATAACATGAAATCACAGGTATTAAGGCCCTCGAAGGATGAGATCATAGCCATGGAGCTGTGTTAGAATTGTGAAAAAGTGTCGGAAAAGGGCTCTGAGTTGGGGTGGGAGGGGAGAAATTAGATGGGACTACTGGTTGGCACGGAGCATGCGGGATGAGCAACGGAGCATGACCTGGACCAGTGGCCTAACTCTCTGTGCTTCAGTGTTAACACGTGTAATGTGGGGCTACTAAGAGAACCTACCTGATAGGGTGTGGTGATAACTAAATGCTGTAGGCTAAATCAAGTGCTTAGAACAGTGCAGGACATAGTGAGATTTCCATGTTACTCATGTCGTAGTGGTGGCTGATAAAGAAGGGGCTCTAAGGTCTCAGATCTGGGGGGGTCAGTCATGTCAAGTTTGGAAACAGAACAGTTAGTCTGTCCCTCAGATGGAAGTGCCTCAGGGACGGGCCCTGAATTATCCTTCCCGAGTCCAAAGCCTGTACACAGAGGAGTTGGAGAGAATTTGATGATGGGGTGTGTGAAAACGAGGACTAGTGCTGGGGAGGGGCAGCTCAGGTTGTCACTCTGGACACAGGTAGGAATCAGCTTGGCCCAAGCAGGTCAGAGGGTCTGGAGGCCACCTCCGGGCCTGCCCAATGTGATGACTCCAGGGCTTCCTCCCCTGGCATCACAGTGGGAGGTGGCACCAGGGGAGGTGACAGCTGTCCTGCAACTCCAGCGAGAAGCTCCTGGCTGACACAGTAAGCTGGCAGGAATTCAGAAATCCCCAAATCCTGGTGAAGAAAGCATGTGTTGACCCTTGAGGGCATCTACCGACCACAGATTCCTCAGGAAGCGCCATATTTGCATGAACCCTCTTTTTTTGTTGTTGTTGTTTTTTTGCGGTACGCGGGCCTCTCACTGTTGTGGCCTCTCCCGTTAAGGAGCACAGGCTCCAGACGCGCAGGCTCAGCGGCCATGGCTCACGGGCCCAGCCGCTCCACGGCACGTGGGATCTTCCCAGACCGGGGCGCGAACCCGTGTCCCCTGCGTCGGCAGGCGGCCTCTCAACCACTGCGCCACCAGGGAAGTCCTGCGAACCATCTTTGATCTGCAGCTGTTGGTTCTGCCAGGCAGCAATAGCAACCGCTGAAGGGGTACAATTTTTAAAGCAGCTTCACACGCATGACATCACTGAACGATACACCTGCTTGATACTTACTAACAGCCACATCTTACAACTGAGGAAATGGAGGCTCAGAGAGGGAAGTTGATCTGGGTCTAGTGGCTGGACTAAAAGGAAGACCAGAATCAGAGAACACATGGTCTAGCTCACAACGTATGCAATCGTGCTTCATTTTAAAGAGAAGGGTTTGATCCCCTTGGTGTTGATATGGAGATAAATCCCAACACTTTCTTCCTGCTGCCCTCAGGAGGTGCTGTGAGATTCCCAAATTTCACCCCTTCTGTACCTCATCATTATCTGACATTGTCCTTCCTATGGGGAAGGCTCTGTCTGAGGCTGATGGAGGGAGCCCCTGATGGAGGGGATAGTGTCTGGCCTTTCACCTTATCTCACAGCAGACTCCTGAAAGCTGACACTGGACAAGGGTCGGGGGGGTGGCGGGGGGAGGCCTAGGTGGCTGGAGGATCCAAGGCTCTCCTTTCTTTTCCCTTATAGAGAAGACTCTTTATCTTTGGGTTTTGGCAGTTTTACTATGATGTGCCAAGGTGAGATTTTCTTTGTATTTATCCTTTGTGGGCTTCCTGATGCTTCTACAATCTGTGGCTTGATTTTTGCCTCTTTTGGAAAATTTTCAGCCATTATCTTTCCCTCTATTCTCTCTCTTCTCTCCTTCTTGCAACCTAATTGCATACATGTTCAACCATTTGACATTGTCCCACACATCTCTTATACTCTATTCTGTATTTTCTAGCCCTCCCCCCACCCCCGCCCCGGTTCTCTCTGGCTATTTTTCTACCGATCTGTCATCCAGTTCACTAATCCTCTCTTAACCTGTGTCTTCTCTGCTGTAACATCCATCTATTCAGTTCTTAATTTCAGTTGTTATAACTTTTCAGTTCTAGTATTGCCACTTGATTCTTTTTCGTAGATTTCAGTTTTCTTCTGAAAAACTCCCTCTTATGTATTTTCTTGAACATATTAAACTCTTTGAAGTCCATGTCTGAAAACTCCAACATCTGGATCTCTTGTTTTTATTGTCTGTTTTATTGCTTTTGGTTTGGGGTCATTAAGTCTTATCTCCTGTAATGCCAGATCACTTTTTTATTAAACGCCCAACATTGTAGAGATAGCTTGAGGTCCTGGATGATGTTATCTTCCTTTAGAGAAGATTTACTTTTGCTTCTGACATGCAGCTGAAGAAGGGACAGGCCCAATCTGTGACTGCACTGACTGGGAGCTGTGTTTCAGTCTTCCTGAGTCTGGTCTATATCTGGTTAACCAGTACTCAAAGAGGATAGCCTTTTGGGGCCCCCAACTAAAAGCTGGAGGTGTTTAACAGGGCCTTTCCACTTTTTAAGCCCTAAATTCCAATTTTGACTTCCCAAATCCATGGCCACTGCCCCCTACAAACTGGAAAATGCCTTAAGGGAAAGAGTGAAATAAAATATTATTTCTCTTCTCTCCAAGGTCTTGGCCCCTCAGGTCCTTACTGCCTTGGTAGCTCTCCCATGCCTTTAAACAGATTTCTTAAATGTTTCATCCAGCCTTTTTAGTTACCCTCAGTGAGTGAGTTGGTCTGATACAAGCTAGTCTTTCTTAGCCATAAACAAGTCTAGATGAGAATCTGAAATTAGCACTTTCAGATTGCTAACCAAGTTAGTTGTGTTATGTTGAGCACTTTGCAATAACATCTAATTTAATTTTCACAGCATGAGATTAAGTATTATTGTCATATCCCCATTTTGTATATGAGGATATTGAGGCACAGAAAGATTCAAGTTTCCCAAGACCACTGAGTGGCAGTGGTGGTGCCAGGATCTGAAAACTGGTGTCTTGACACCAAAGCCTGAGTTCTCAACCCAGTATAGCGCTAGGTTTGCTAAGTGCTTGTTGAATGACAGAAGCACAGGGCAGAGGCTTCTGTGGATAAGCTCCTGTAATCAGTACTTATGCTGCTCAAATATCAACAGCAGAGGAGGACAGGGTGTGTTCTGTGTGTCTCTTAAGGAAGGTAAACTCACTTTGCTCCTTCCTTGGCTTACCACACTCAGTTCAACTAAAGCAAATACCTGCCCAAGGGCTGAGCTTCCAGGGGCTAACTGCCAACAAATGATTCTTACCTGCTCCTGGGAGGCAGAACTGACTCTGGAAGACAGACTGCTCCCAGAGTCTCCACCCCAGGCAGAGAACAGGCTAAGGGCTGATTCCTGAAGTTGCCTCCATCCTGGTTGATTGGGACCTGGAGCACGCAGGGGTGAGGTGTTGAGGTCGTTCAGCTATTGCAATTAATTCAGTCTGCAGCACCATTTCCATCTGGTGGACTGTGGCCCTCCAGCTGGGGCTGGTGGATACTGTTTTGTAGCGAGTGCTCTGGGTGTCATTGGTGCTATTCACTAGATCTTTCTGGTACTC
Organism: Delphinus delphis; assembly: GCF_949987515.2. Classification (NCBI taxonomy): domain Eukaryota; kingdom Metazoa; phylum Chordata; class Mammalia; order Artiodactyla; family Delphinidae; genus Delphinus; species Delphinus delphis. Next base: position 38,128,998 of record NC_082683.1, read on the forward strand.
CCGCCTTCTGAACACATGTTATGATTGCACTTTCTGGCCAATTTGTGATTAGGTGGGGCTGTGTGACTAGTTCTGGCCAATGGATTATGACATTCGTCACTTCTAGGATGGAGTATTTAATTTCAGAAGCAGGACCCTCTGAGTTGGTGCTATTGCTATCCCTTCAAATATCCCTTCAAACCCTTTCTACCTCATCCCAAGGCCAGTCTTCAACTCCATTGCCTGAGCAGGAGGGAAGGTCATTGCTCTGAATCTTGAGTTTTAGAATTGGAACCTTCTCTTTAGTGAGCACCCCAAGCTGCTGAACCTGTAAAGATCATCTCGTTCAATTCCTTCATCTGCAGAGGGGGGACACTGAGGCTAGGAGTGAGGAAGTTCATGGAGGGAGTCTGTGGCCAAGCCAGACCAGAACCTGGCCTTTTCCCAAAAAGCCAGGGCTCTGACCATTGCCATTCAGCTGCGCATGACCCTGGTCAGGCAGCCAGAGTCCCCCCTGCCCTGCCTTGGCCTGGGAGGCCTTGTGGACTCTATTTGGGAGTCCAGGCCATAAGCAGTTAGAGGCAGAGGCAGACACTAAGGGGCTGGGCCTCAGATAACCAGGGTTCTTGACTCTGGTCTGGTTGGGCAACTTGGGAGGGCCAGGGCCCCTCTCTGGGCCTCAGCTGCTGAATGTAAAGGGAAAGGTTTAACCAGATTATTGTCTCTGAATCTGTCCTCCTGCTGCTGGTGGTTTGTGAAGGTGGACATGGAAACCAATCAGAAATTACTGCCAATATAGCAAAAGATCTCAAAAAACTGTGCACTTATCTGTAATATGGCTGTTCTTTGCTTTGGGCTGGGATTAAATCATTCCCTTCACCCTGGCCTGCAGAAGTAACCTGATGCTCTGCTGTTCAGGGTGGGGCTGGGGTGGGGGGTAGCTCTGATTTTGGGGAGATGGGCACTCACGTTGAACAGCAACTCTGTGCTAAGCACTTTCCCTGCACTCACACATTTAATCTTTACTATGACCCCGTGGGCTGTTGCCATCCTGAACCCAGTTCACAGTGAGAACCTGAGGCTGGGAGAGGTGAAGAACATTCCCTGGTTTACTCAGTTGTGATAGGTAAAGCTGGGATTTGAACCCAGTTCTGTCAGATTGAAAAGCCATGTTGTTTCCGCTACACTGGAATTTCTGCTTACGGAAGGTATAGAGATATTTATTTTAAAAATTATTAATTGATTATTACTATCCAGCCAATCATCAACAAGCTTGGGGCCCAGGGAGGATGGTCCTCCATAGGTGATGCAGAGCTCCTAGAGAGGGGGGTCTCCATCTGAAGCCCCTCAGGTCAGCCTGACCCACCCAGTCTCTGAATCTTGGATGTCTGTGTTGTTCTAGAGCAGTTACTTGACCAGGGGCAGTTTCCAGGCCTTCTGGTCCCAGGTTCCTGCTGCAAGGACCCAGGAGCCTCTGGGCAAGGGGGCTGGGGCTTCGGTCCAAGCATCAGGCACTGGTCCCAGCACCCTGTCTTCCATGTGAGATTGAGTCCCTCATTTGCTCAGTCTGAGCTCTTTCCCCTCACTGTGAAACCCTCTGTTTTCCTTAGCTTTGGCCCCTCTGTTCCCCTTCAGTCCCAGAAATTCTGGGCCAGCCCTCTCCCCTGGCCTCCCCATCCACCACCCTCCATTCCACCCCCATCCTCAGGGAACCTCCTACATCACCATTACTCAGTGCCAGCTTGTTCACTACCCTGGAAGCTCTCAGCTTCTGCCAACTGAATTCTGCCTCCTGGGAGCCCCCAAAGCTGCCACCACCCCCACCCTAGCCAATCCCACGGCTCCCCTACTTCTGCCCAGGCAATAGACATGCGAGAGAGCGCATGCACGCACACACACGCACACACACGCACACACACACACACAAACACACACACACACACACACACACACACTCTCACACGAGGCTCACCCAGATTCTCCAGGCTGGAAACAAGAGAATGAAGAGAGTGAAATCTGGAGGTGTGGCTTCCCAGCTGCTGCGTCTGACACCTGGGCCCCATGATCCTCATCCCTGAGTGCATGTGCACACACACACATCACACGTGTACACTCAGTGGCCAGACATATCCAGAAACACACACACAGATGCATTACACACTGAGAGTTGCAAACACATAGCCAGACACAAAGACCCTCTCAGTTGCCTGCCTATGTAGTAGAAAGAAGCTGTTGCCCAGCAGAGGGACCTCTGGAGACTTCTCTGCCTGGGAGCGTGGAGGTGGACTGCAGATTGGCAGCAGTGGAACTGCCCTTCCTGCCCACCTCCTTCCAAGGCTTTGGGAGGCGCTCTTTCTCCTCCAGCCCAAGTGCCCTGAGGGACTTCAGCATCCTTTGCACGACCGCCCCACCCTGCACCCTCTTAGTTCCTTGGCTCCTCATTTCCAACGCCCAGTTCCTCCGTTCCACCCCAACTATGCTCCCCCTCGTCACCCCAAGGACCTCACCACCCCTGTCATCACCCTGAATCCTTCCACCTCTGAGAAACCCAGCCATCCTACTCTTGACTAAACCCCATGGCGACCACTATAGAAACACCTGCACAGCACCTACTATGTGCCAAACACTGTTTTAAGCCCTTTATATTATTAACTCACTTAAGCCCTATGACAACCATATAGATAGATGCTATTGCCATCTCCAGTTTGGGATGGGGACAAAGAGGCTCAGAGAGGTTGAATCACCTGCCCAGGGTCGCAGACATGGTGATAATATGTGGCAGAGCTGGAATTCTGACCTAGGCTGTGTGTCTTCTAAATCTGTGCTCTTTACCACGACTCCGCAGCCTCTTGCTGTAACAGTGCTCTGACCTAATGCAATCCTGGAACTCTCTCTACATTTTCTCCGTGAGCCTCTCACCTCTGCTTCTTTCTCCTTCCACCCGAGAACCCCCACTGCCTTACTTCACTTACCCTCTTGCAGTTTACCTTGTCTTGCAACTTGTTCCTTTGTCCTTCTGCCAAAGCTGCCCAGTGATGCCTCGACCCTGCATCAGTCCAGCTTTCTGTCTCCTCCACGTTTGTGCCCAAACTGCTAAGCTTTGTAGGTGAAAAGAAAATCACCAGCTGGGCAGCAGGGCCCTCGTGCATCCCTGTCTCTGGCGTGACTCAGGCCCTCAAGGATCCCGGGGAACGTCCCCCTTCCTAGTCAGTGCTCAGCCCTTCTCACCATGCCTGCACCTCCTGGAGGCACTCGAGCCTCTCCTGCTTGAAACCAAACAAAGCCCCCACCTCCCCCACACCTGCCTGCATCCTGAGAGCACTGTCTGCGCTCCCTACTGTACCTCCTTCTCAAAGGTCAGTCCACTCCCGTCGCGCTTCTGTGCCACCGCGCTCCGAAGGCGCTTGCTCCAAGGCCGCCAGTCACCTCCTCGGTGCTGAATTCAGTGAGGATGGTTCAGTCCTTAGCTAACTTGACCTCTCCACAGCTTTGGACCCCTGAACCCTCCCTCCTGGGAACATTCTCTTCCTCTTAGAAACAAGCCCATTAAGCTTCATCTTCTCCCACAAAGCCCAGACTCCCAGCCGGAAACCTGGCTTCATCCTTGCACCTCCTCCTCCCTCAGGCTCTCCCCGCCACATTTGCAATCTAGTCTGTCACCAGCCCTGCAGATTCTTCCCTCCAGGGGTCTAGAACCCATCCCTTCCTCTCTAGACTCACTGCTACCCCATTCCACTCTCCTCCCCCTTCGCTCCCTGCTGAAACCCCTCCTGGGCTCTCCCAGCCCCAGCTCCCTCCAGGCAGCCCTCTAGATTTTGCTGGAGCGGAGCCGAACTCGCCAGGTGTGGTCGGGTGGCCACGCTGCTCCTGTTGCCTCTACGTTCACCTGGCTAACTCCAGCTCAACCGTCAGAGCGCAGCTGGGACGTCGCTTCCTTCAGGAAGCCTTCCTTTGCCTCGGTGATGGGGAACTGCTGTGTCCAGGTCTGTATCCCCCACTGGTCTACCTTGAGGACCAGGATTATATCCACCTTGTTAGCTGCCACATCCCCACTGGAGTGTCTGGGTCTCCCCAGGTGCCCAGGAAATATTGGTTAGACAAATGGTTAAGGTCAGAGGGGCCACTGCGGTCTGCCTTTATCTGTCTCTTGGTTTTGAAGTCGCTCTGTGCCCACTTCTCCCTATTCCCTCCTCACTTTGGGTCTTGGGAGGGTGCGGTGGACAGCTGGATGGGGACTGGAGGTGGATTCTAGGGCAGATCCTTACTGAGTTAAAGACGGGGGAGGGCTCAGGGTAAAGCAGAGGGGCCCAGGGCAGCCTCTCCATGCTGTGTGTCCCCTTCTCCTGTTTCCGTCTCTGTCGTTCTCATCTCTTTTCAGAGAACTGTGCTCAAGGCTACAGGTGCTTGACCTCTTGTCTGGGCACTACTCAGTTCCCCTGGGGTTTAGGGCTGGATATAGAGTATCTCCTCCAATCCTAAAGCTACCCTCCCCATCGTCTCCCTTCTCCTTTCATCCCCTTGCCCTCCCTCCAGCCTCCCCCAACGCCTGTAGCTTGCACTTGCCTGAGCTGGTCCAGTGGACACTTCTCTGCTGGTCCTGCCCCCGGGAACCCCCAGGGGAGAAAGGATCCCTAGAGAGGAGGGCAGCCAGGGGGGTGCCAACTTGGAGGGGGGTGCTGGGGGGAGCGGCGGCCGGCCCCCCTCACTCACCCGGCTGGCGGCTTGCAGATCCCCGGCTTAGCGGGTGGGCGGGGGCGTGAGGGCAGAGGGGCTCCAGGGAGCAGCTCCCGGGGACCCGGAGGTGCCGGGAGGGCCCTGGCTGTGGGCTGTGCCGTTCGGAGCGCCCATCTCAGCTTCCTTGCGGCCCTCGGCTCCCTTTGACCCCCCACGGATCAGCGTTCCCACCAAGTCTCCTCTTCTCTTTGGCTCCGGCTCCGCACCGCCCTTCTCCCCTCCCCGCCTCTAGGTTTTAACGCTTTTCAAGCGCCTGGCAATGAACTCCCAGCCGCCCACACACTCTCCAGTCTGGACTTCCTGAGTCCGGGATGGACACATTGCCGGTCACTCTAGAGCGAGGGGTGTAGGTCTCACTGGCTCTGTCTTCAGTTTCTGGCGGATTCCCAACCCTGGGCGGGGGTGGGGCTTGGGGGGCAGATGGGAGGGGGATGGAGCGGTGAAAGCAGGAAGATTTTTCCGGGGATGGGGCTTGTTTTCAGCAACCCTTCTCCAATCATCCTCCACAAATCCTGCATCCTAGAAAGAGGTGTGGCCACGAGCCCCTTATACAGCTCCTGGTGAGATTTGGTGGGATTTGTAAGGGTTTCTTCAGGGGTGGGAGCGGGGAGGGAGCGCTTGGCCTGCCTCCAGGCTGGACTGTGTTGGCGAGGACTGGGTGGGAGTCTGAGGTGCTGATTTTCCAGAACCTGGGGGAGTTCAGCTGGAGGAGCATCTCCAACCCCCTCTTCATTCATTCACTCATCCATTCATAAATCCGCCCTGATGTGAACCACGCGCCAGGCAACCTTCATCCTGACAGTGGCCTGGGAGGGACCACTCATCTTCCACCTGCAGATGAAGAAACTGAGGCTCGAGGCCTCACAGTCTCTTGCCCAGGCCCTGGAGGTGGGAGGGGGGTTCCTGAACCAGTACTGAGTCTTATCCCTAGACTCCAGCGCCAGCCTGGTCAGTCCTCCAGGTTGGCCCAGTGGGAATGTGACTTCCAGGGGGCTGCCTGGACTCCCCACCTTTGGTATAGTGTCAGCACCCAGCCCAAGGCTGGCTAGTCACATCCACAGTTGAGGTCAGAACAGAGCTATTGGATAGAACTGATTTCATTTATTGAACAGACCGCTGTCGTATAACCTGTCCCTGTCCCCGCCCCCCTCCCCCCACCACCACTGAATGGAGGGTTCCGGACCTGCTCGGAGGGGAGAGGGCGCTTTCCCCTAACACTACCCACCGCACCACCCCTACCTGCTTGGCCCAACCTCAGCTTCTTCCAAAGCATGGATGGGGAGAAGTCACGTGTCTCCACAGGGCCACTACTGGGACCAGGTGAAGGGGGTGGGGGTCAGGGGTAGAGATGCAGTTGGGGAGGAGGTATCTGGACACTCACCTGGACTGGGGGAAGGGAGCTCTCAGGAAGCCCATGGCAGGGGAAAGAGAGGAAACAGGCCCAGGCCTTGAGAACTCCCAGAGTTTCAAGGGTCCTTGGAGCCCCACCCAGTTCTTCCCCAAAGGACATAGCTCTTGCCTTTTCACGTGTTCATTTCCGAATTTAATCCGCTCTGATGCCCAACGCTGCTCTGTGCCTGGCCCTGCCAGGCATCTGGGATACCATAGCCCTGCCTGGGGGAGATCATGGCTGGGAAGGGTTGATGGTGGGTAAGGGGAGGACCACAATCCCTACAGCTCAGGCACCACCTTCCCCACTTCCACCCCATCCACCTCTAGGCATCTCTTTGGGGTGCTGCTGGTGAGGATGAAGACGGACCAGAGGAAGCACTTCCTTACTGATCAAGGAAACCAGGCCCGAGTTATTGTTGATGACGATGATGTTGAGGAAAAGGAGAAGGGAGAGGGAGCAGGCGGGAGGGAAATGCAAGGAGGGGGACACTGACTTCCCTCGGGCTGGAGGAACAAAAGTCTCCCCAGCCCAGCAGCATTTGTGAAATTTGTTCTATCCATGGAGGTCTGTCCCACTGTGGTCAGGGAGTTGGTCCCTGGGGCCTGTGCAGAGGGCAGCAGAGGGTAGAGCCGTGGGTGGGGAGAGAGAAGAGGCCTGGATGCGAGGTTTGGGACAATCTCTCACCATGGGACTTGATGAGTCCTTTTCCTGCAGGGCCTCAGCTTTCCCATCTGTACGATAGGGTGCTTGCTCTCTCCTGCTTTTGGTGTGGTTTTCCAACATCCACTGGGTACCTTCCATGTGCCTGGCCCTCAGCGCCCCCACTCTTGTGAGGGGGAAATAGACAGAGGCCACTCAGAGTGCTGGGGGCTGTGATGGAGGGGAGCCCTGGGGCTGTGGGGGCACAGAGAAGTCAGGGGAGGCTTCCAAGAAGAGGTGTCATCTGCACTGATTCTTGAAGAATGAGACTTTTCCTAGCTTGTCTTTTGCTCACCAACGAGGACAGAGGCCACATGGAGAAGATGTCTCCACAGAGGTCATACAACTCTGCTTCCCCCTGAGGTCGCAGGTGTATGAGGAGTGGCGTGGAGGGAGGAGCAATGTTTCCTGTACAGCCCGGCTCCAAACCCTGTACACATGTGGAGCCTTGAAGTGGCTCTCCCGGGAAAGCCTAGGGAATTGTTTTTCCACTAAATTTAAGCCATTTAACATTTATTGAGCACTTACTGTGCACCGTGATGGTAACTGGAAAAGGGCAATAGACAGTAGGTTTAAACAGGATTAGTAACTGTTTTGTGAAAAAGAAGACTTCAACCTGCCTGGAGGGTGTCGAAAGAGGGAGACAGAGGCTGGTGGAAGAGGATGAGGAGGGCATTGTGGTTAAGGGGACACTTGGAAGGAGGCCTTTAAGGATGGGGGATCTGATAGGCAGAGAGGAGCAGAGTGGGGGGCATCCAGGAGAACACAGGCCAAGGCTTGGGAGCTGGAACGTGTTTCGATGGTTCAGGAGCGGTGAGAGGGTGGGGAGAAAAGGAAGGCTGGAGGTCTTGTTTGCAGTCAGATCATGAAAAGCCTTAAATAGTGGAGTCAAACCCCAAGAGTCTCAGCACAGGGCTCAGCTCAGGAGACACCTCCTCCTGGAAGCCTCCAGGCCCGTGCGTCACCTGGGCTCCTGTCAAGGCAGCGACCATTTTGTTTTTCTAGGCTATGCCGCTGTCTGGTTCACTGCTGCTCAGGGCCCATTCCTGAGGAGCTGCCTGGAGCTTTTGATATTCAGGGGAGTCTGGTCCAGGCCCTCTATGCAGCCAGTGAGCTCCTGAGGCCCAGGGCCAGGCCCAGACCCGGTGTGGTTCCTGTGAGCCTGCGGTTCACTTCCCTGGCCAGGCTGGAGCAAGAGACTGGGGTATCACTGGGCCCCAAATTCCAGAGGATCCAGACAGTAGATCAAAAAGGGAAGAAGGCCAAGCAGCAGTTCAGAGAGAAAATCCAGGTCAAGAGCATGAAACCAGAGACACCGTGGTCCAGGCCCCACCCCACTACAGGGAATCCATTTCCAATGGTCTTGGTGAAAGCAGGTCTGGCATCTCCAGGACCTGGTTCATCTCTGGTTTGGACCCGGGCAGGCTCTGAGATTGGGGTAGCGGGTGGGAAGAGAGGGCAGGGCAGGGGGCAGCCCGTCAGCCCCTGCCTCAGCCCTCCCCAGCCCCCCTTCCCCCTGGCTTCAGCTTCTCCAGGGTTCTGCTCACGGTGGACAGGCTGCTGCGGACTCCTGCGGGAGAGACCAGGACAGGCCTTGCTGAGTAGACAGGTCCCGGGTCAGGGCCACCCAGAGGGACCCGGGGTCAGAGCGGGCTAGAATGGGGAGGGAGGGAGGCATGGATGGTCAGAGTGGCCCTTCTGGAGGACAGCAGCATGGTGTGGGTGTTAGAGGCAGGACTCGGGGCTGAAGGCCTGGTTTCTGGCCGCACCACTTCCTGGCTGCCTCACGTAATCTCCCTGTGCCTCAGTTGGCCCATATATAAAGTGGGGCTAATTATAGCACCTGCCTGTTCTGAGAATGAAACAAATTAACACATGGAAAGTGCTGGGCAGGGTGTCTGGAATAGGCACTTCCACTGGCAGCAGACACAGGATGGAGGCATCTTTGAGAAACTCTTGCTCTGGCATCCTCCAGTGTGTGGGGAGGAGGGAGGAGGGAGATGCCCAGTTTCAGGTACCCGCTCTGAGAGCTGGATTCCACAGTGGAAGAGGAGAGTGAGAAAATAAGCGGGCATGGGGCCTAGGGCAGGGAAGGGGGCAGTGCGGTGTCATGCTGGGCCTGACAGAGAAACCCTGGGGACCAGAGCAGCTGAGCTCAGCTGGGAGCAAGAAGGGTTCTGACTAAGCTCATGGAAGAAATACCCAACGCTGCTGCCTCCCTGTGATCGGAGAAGTCCCCTCTGCACTTCCCTCAAGGTTTCCCCACAGAGCTGTGCACCCAGAGGGGGAAGATGGCAGATGGACTCCGGGATTTCTGGAACTTACCTTCTTTATTACCATTGGCGCTGGATCTTCCTTCCCCGTGGTCTGGCCCTGGCTGGGGGTGGATTCTTAGGCTCCCTATAGGATGAGACCACCCCAAGCCCCCTGGTTACCAAGCCATTCTCAAATCAAGTCCAGCTTTGGGAAGGGAAGGCCCTCCTGTTATCTACCCTCCATCCCTGCTGCTGTCTTTGCTCCACTACATCCCTTTACGTCTCCCACGTGATCTGAGCTGATCTGGGGAGAGGAGTGAAGGTGGAAGAAATGGGCCCTGGAAGGAGAAGGTGGCAGATTTTTATTTTATTTTATTATTATTTTTTTTTTGCGGTACGCAGGCCTCTCACTGTTGTGGCCTCTCCTGTTGCGGAGCACAGGCTCCGGAAGCGCAGGCTCAGTGGCCATGGCTCACGGGCCCAGCCGCTCCACGGCATGTGGAATCTTCCTGGACTGGGGCATGAACCCGTGTCCCCTGAATCGGCAGGCGGACTCTCAACCACTGCGCCACCAGGGAAGCCCAAGGTGGCAGATTTTTAAGGAGGTGGAGGTCCCGGGGAGACCCAGGGATACATAGCCCCACAGGATTGATGGAGATGGGAGCGCATATGTGGGGAGCTGAGAAGAGGAGGGGAGCTGTACAAGGGTCCTAAGGTCTCACACACAGCCAGTACCAGCGACACACGTGGGCTCGGCTCCACTGCAGAGTGGGCCACAGACTTACAAACAAATCGTCTCACACAGTCCTCTGCTGGGGGCCGGGGAGAGGACTCACCTATCGTAGGCAGGATGCGGTCCAGGTTGAACCGAGCCTTCAGGAAGGGGTAGGCCAAGATGAGGAGCCCTGAGAAGAGAGACACAGAGGGGTTCCCTGATGGGGAGGGAGCCTGTTTAGTCTGAGCTGCATGAAGCTGTGGGCTGTGAGCCTGGGGGTGGATTATGGGCGAGCATGGGAGGAACCCCAGTGGCAGGGTTGGGACTGTGGGTGTATAAATGCAGGCTGTGAGTGTGTGCGTGGGGGGTTCCCCAATACCCGGCCCCAGGAGGGGTTGGGGAGCAGTGCCTTCTGCGGAAGGGGCTACAGGCTGTGAAGGCCCAGGCTCCTGGCTCCACACCACCCAGGTGATGAGCAGGTTGGCTTTCTTCCTTCCCAGCTGGCTGGAAATGGGCCCATTGACACTCCCCAACTCTCTGATGTCCCACCCTCCCCTAGGGCCCCCAGGGCAGGACTGGGGGTGCTCCTCAGTGTGCTCCTTTTCACCCAGACCTGGGGAGGGGGTAGCAGAAGAGCGGGTCCTGCTCTGCCCACTCCCAAGGGTCTGTGGCCCTTGGCCTGAGTTCACAGGTACAGATGCCCAGAGCCCACCAGCCTCGTGCTTCTGCTTCTGCTTGTGGCCCAGGGTGGCGGAGTGGGGCGAGGGATGGTACCCAACACCACTGTGGGGAGGTGAGTGGGACTGGCCCAGATAGACGGATAGATGCCTGGACAGACAGATCTGCTGCTGCGACATTTGGGAAAAGAAAAAGAAGCCTTCTCTCTGAGCTAGATCCTGTCCTGGCTCAAGGAGGGTCCCACAGAGAACTCTGTTCTCTTCCACCTGCCCCCCATCAACTCAGCCCCAGCAGGCTTATGAGTCCCAACACTAACCCAAGAGCCCAGGGCTTGGGACTGGGAGCCGGAGCTGGAGTAGCCCAAGAGGAGTGGTCGCCAGCGCCTCCTCCACACCTGCTGACCCCTGCAGTGCGCTGCGGGAATCTCACCCCAATCTCCCTCTCCCTCCCCGTACCCGCCCCCCACCATGGCTGCCTTGCTCACACCTCTTGCTTCCGTCCTCCCCAACCAAATTCCTGATGACCGAGCTCTTCCCTCCATTTCTCGTTCACCTGACCATGGCCCCGGCTCCCTCTCCGAGCCCAGCACCTGCTCACCCACAGCAGCGGCACCAATAAAGATTCCACCCACGGCAGCTGCAGCTTTGGACACGGAGACACCAATGATGATGCTGCCGGCCACCAGGCCGAGGGCCACGCAGGCCAGCTGCAGGCAGCGGAAGTCTCTGCTGCTGATGGGGATGTCCATGCAGGCCCACCCGGGGCACAGTCTCCAGCCAGCGGAGCCTTTTCCCCTGAAGAGCCCTGGAGGTCTCAGTCCTCTTGGATGTCTCCTTGCTGGAGCTCCACCTTTAGGGAGGGAGTTTCTGGGCAGTAAGATTCTGGGCTGGTAACCCTTGGCTTTATCTGCAACCCTATCCGACAATAGTCTTAGCTAGGATCTCTCCCAGGTCGCCCCAGCTTACTCTTCCTCCCCTAAAGACCCCTGAAGCTGGAAGCCACTCTCGGAACTTCTGCCTGCTCACATCCTGCCTTGGTTGCCAGAGTTCTGGAGAGCTGGGACTGCCCCACGGGCTCCTCCCCCGTCAGCCTTCTCTCGGGAGAGCTCAGCCCGAGCTCCCCTGCCCAGGACCTCCCCTGCCCAGGACCTCCTGCCCCAGCTCCCTGGAGCCTGCTCAGCTGCCACTGAGCCTCAGCCTATTAAAGTTTAAAGCAATGGAGGTGGGAGGCGGGGCTGGTCCAGAGGACGTGGCTTCCTCAGAGATGCAGGCGGCAGGAGGTGCTGAGTTATTTATGAGGTTGCAATGTGAGCTGCTGCCCACAGGCCCACTAGGGCAGTCAGCCCAGGTTCCACTGTTGGTCCTGGACGGGGCAGGATGAGCGGGCGGCTTCACGTGCGGCTCGGCAGCCAGAGACGTGAGGAGACTCCTTGGCCACATGCTCAGGACCCACTCTGCTGTCCCTTTGGTTGGAGGTACACCTGGGGGCCTCTGCTTGGGGACTCAGAGACAGAGGCATGGAAGGAGACCTGGACGAGGCTCAGGAGACAGGAACAGCGACGGGGACAGGAGGAGGAGGGGGAGAGGGTCCTGCCAAGTCCCCTCGCTAACCCCACCTCTCCCCCTCCCCCCTCCCATCAACCTCTGGGCCCCCAGGCAGGGCTGAGAGGTCCTAGTATGAGGACGAACTCAGGCGACCCTCTCCTCCTCAGGTAGGCTTCCTTTCAGTTGCCAGTGGGCTGAGAAGGTGAGCCCTTCCATCTGCCCTGGGATCCCGGGTGGGGGGCTGACAGGGAAGAACAGTGGTGGGTGCAGGGGTGGGAGGAAACACATGCAAGCTAGGGGGCTAGAGTTGGGAAGAGGAACTGGCAGGGGCTGGGTGTCAGCAGTCGGGGTCAGGAGACGGGGACAAGGCTGGCGCCTCCTGACCTCTGGGCTGAGCTCTGCCCAGCCTGTCTGACCTACTTGCAGAAGCCACCAAGTCAAGGCCGGGCAGCGGTAACCCAGCCCAGCCCGGCCCCGCACCCCAGTGCCAGCCCTCATCGCTAATTGCATTCTCTGGCTGTTAATGTATCAGCACAGTTCCCAGGGTCCCATCACCAGCCCCACTGGCCTCTCTTTGGATCTCCTGTCTCTCCGCTCCATGTCTGCCGTCCGATGCAGCCAGGCCCAAGGCCTCTGGCCTCCACCTGCCTCCACAGCTCCTCCTGCCCCCGGCCCCCCCCCTCCTCTGCGGCCCTTCTGCTAGTGTGTACCTGGCCTCTGCCATCTGGAGAACCCTCATCCTGCAGGACCCTGCAGAGCCATTCCTGAGGGCTCCTGAGTGGCTGCATCCCCACGCTGAAGTGCCTGCCACCTGTCTCCTCTGTAGACGGTGAGCCCCCTGAGGGCAGGTTCAGGGCGTGAGCACCACTGAGTGGCCAGTGGGCACCCGGGCTGGGCTTCTGGACACAAGGACAGAGCTTGGGGAGGGCTTGGACCTGTACGACCACCTCAGGTCGGCAGAGAGGAGGGCCGCGGGCACCATGGGACCTCTGTCTCTAACAGGAGGCTTTCCTGGGTGGGGGTAGGGGCCTGGGAATGCCAGGGTCATCTGACTGAGCTTCAACTGAGGGAAGGCCCTGTCAGGAAGCTGGAGTGAGGCCTGGGTGGGGACACGTGTGAACTCAAAGGTTTGAAGAGAGGAGGGGTGACCGCAGAGCACCGATGGACCCCAGGGCCATGTTCCCGGCCCCCATACGAGGAAGGCCCTGGAGGTGGGCATCCCAGCCACAGCTGCTGCTGCCAACATCCCCTGTGCCTCTCGCCAGGATGAGGTCTGATTATTCCTCTAACTAGGCATCAAATGACAACCCATGTCTCTGTCACACAATTTATCCCCCACTGACTAGTTTTAGAAGGAGCCATCAAAATAGTTGTCCATGAAAACGTGTTCCTGAGACATGAAGCTTTGGGAACCTGAACACCCTCCACAATGCCCCCCCCACCCCACCCCTCCGCCCCTATTAAGTGTTTGCATAACTCTGGCCAGGCAGGGCCTGTGCCGGCTCCTCTCCTGGTGTCAGGCTGAGGGCGACGCTCCCATACCATCAGCAAGACAGAGGCTCCCCGGCCACATCTCCGAGGTGGGCACCTTGCACTGTGGGACTCACTTTGCTCATCTGGTGAATGGGGATGGGGATGGCAGGGGCCAGAGTCAGGGATGCCTGTGCATTGTGGGTTTCAGATTCCAGAACACCCTGACCTCTAAAAACCGGAGACAAATTCTGAATTAGAGTTTTCCTTTGACACTGTAAATCCCTCAGGGCACAGAGGCAGAGCAGAGCATATGGAGGAGAGACACATTAAGCCACCATCAGTTACAAGATCACAGAACCTCCCAGCTCCTTCCCAGAACAGATGGGGAGACCGAGACATGGGGAGGTGGAAGGACGGCTTCAGAGTCCATGATGGAACCCAACGTCCAGATTCCCCGCTCAGCTGGGAAGTATGCTAGCACATCTCTAAATTATCTTATTGGAGGTGGGAGGAATTGGCAACCCCATCATTAGAGGGAGACATGGTGTTCAGAAGAATCAGTCGAGGCCTGCGTCGTTCCCGCATGACAGGAGTGTCGCTAAAGGCTACTGGAAACTTGTGACACCTGCTCCTCTGTTGATTACAAATGTAGAGAGGGAGACTTGCCAATTCTTTCCTCAATACTGGCCGTACCAGCTCTGAGAAAGAAAGTGCATGCTTGCCCTTGGGTGATGAGCTTACTGGCACAGGTGGATGAGATGGGAGCCCCAGGCTCTAGAGCCTGACCACCCTACACTTCCCCATCCCCAAGCTCAGAGCCCTCCTAGCTGAAGCCTCGGTCCTCCAGGCCCCCGGATCCAGTGTGGCTAGGCCGTGAGTCACTGCTGAACTCTGTCACAAAATCTCTTTGTCTGACAGGGAGGCCAGGGCTGGAGGGTGCCTGCCTATGCTCTTTCCTTCCTGGAAGCACCAAGTCCAAGGGTGGCATGGGGGTGGGGAGAAAGAGTGGGTGAAAAGGCCTCAGCTTGGTTTAGTTCTGTTTATTTTCCTTGAGGGGTGAGGACCCTGGAAAAGAGCTTGATTAATTCACCGATCCCTTGGGGGACAGGCAGCTTTCCTGGACTGTTTGGAAGCTGAAGTCGGGGAAGTGGCTTCCAAGGCAACTGCTACCATGGCAACAAGAGTGCCAGCCGTGGGGGGACCTTGCTTCTCGCTGCTCCCCTCAGACCTCAGCAGCTGGAGCAGTTGGCATGGGACTAGGGCACTGCTGTTCACCAAGCTGGATCTGGAGAGGGGCAGTCAGCCAGAAGGGAGGAGGGGACCTCAGAGCTCAGGCAGGTGGACACTTGGAGGGAGAAAGACTCCATCCCTGTACCTGAGCCCCCAGACGGAGCTCAGACAGGAGTCCTCAGGGTCCATTTGAATCAGGATGGGCTGGGGTCGAGGCCTGCCGAGACTGGATTTGAGGCAAGAAGCCTGAGGTCCAGGACACTCCAGCCCTCTCCTAAGGGCAGCCCGCACGTGAGCCCTAGAGCTGGGGCTCTGGCTGCCACAGTTCCAGGCCCCAGGGCCTCCCTCAGCATGTCTGCCTCTGCCCAGCAGAGCCAGGCACATGGCCTGGTCCCCAGAAAGGGCAAGGGACTTCCCAAGGTCACCTAGTGAACAGTGGTAAAGGAAGGACTAGGACCCAGGGCTCCAGCCCCCAACCTGGCTCTTCCCGTGGCATAACAGCTGCCCCATGGGGACAGGGACCCCCACCAAGAGGGACAGAGCAGCCTGCCAGCAGGAGGATCCCACAAAGGGCCAGAGGCCAGCCCCGTGTGGAAAGGCCAGACACATCTCCACCCACACAAGCCAAGAAGAAGGTTTCCTCATCTCCATCACTGGGGCCCAGTTGAGCAATTATGCCCCAGGAGACAACAATAAAAGTAACTACAACCATCACGGCTACTGTAATATTTATTGAGCACTTACTATGTGTGCTTGGAACTGCTCTAAACACTTTACATTTATTAATTTGTAACTTTCACAGTAGCATCACGAGGTAAGCACTAGCCTCCCCAATTTTTGGTTTAAGAAACTGAGACCCTCAGAGATTGTGTAACTTGCCCAGGGCCCAAGGCCAGTAAGTGGAAGAGCTGGGATTTGAACCCAGGTAGCACAGCTCTGGGTATCAGGTCTCTGGGAAGAATTCCAGTTCTACCTTCCTAGCTCTACAGCTGTGGGCAAGCTATTTTTTTCCTTTTTCCGCTTGGTTCTTCATGTTAAGTGGGGTAAATAGCACCTTACCTCATATAACTGCTCTGAGAATTAAATTAGAGAATGCCTGTGAGCTTCTCAGAAAGCACTTGTTACTTAGTAAGTGCACAACAACGCCAGCAAAACCAAAGTAGGCACAGCAGCATTTAAGCAGAGCTGTGGATGAGAGAGGCCTGGCCAGGTGGACCTGGGGAGTGGGATGGGTGGAATACTCGGTCCAGGAAGCTCCTGTAAGTCACATCCCTGCTGGACCAACCTGGAGGATTGACCAGGGTGGGGCTGGAGTCCAGAGACAAAAGTCACACCCTGCTTCCCAGTCTCCAGGGACAAGGAGACTGGGTCAAAAGGCTCAGATTCTGCAGGCCAATTTATCCAGCCCATCCCACACCGGGTAGATGAAGAGGGGACGTGAGGATGGTACGGGTTCCTGCAAAGGAAGGACCATCAACAAAAAGTATGTCCTTGTTGACATGGAGGATTCACGGTGCAGAACACCTGGCAGCCTGGCCCATGACCTGTCCCCACAGGGAAGAGCCCCGCACCCCCTCTCGGCTCTCTGCTCCCCCAGGGAGCAAAGCTGGCAGCAGTGCCCAGTCTTCTGCCCTGACACTCAGACCTCCCTCTGCCACCTCCTTGGGAATTTCTAAAGGCCCTCCCCATACAGTCCTCTGAGTCTGGTTCTGAGGATTACTAAGGCAATGCGCACAGAAGCCTTCTGCTTGAAGAACATGAGGACTGTGGATTGAGGCGCCATTTTTCTTTGTTACTAACTCTGGCAGGACAAGCACAGTCCCAGGCACACGATGGAGCCTCAAGAAAGGCTCAGTGCTGCTTCAGACAGACGGGACTCTGCTCCACTTCGGTGGGTGGGCTGGACTGGGTACAGGGCATGCCTGTTAAAGTGCTTTTTGAAGCCAGCTTGTGTGGTGGTTGCTGACACGGCCTCTTCCACTGGATAGGGAGATCCTAAAAGGCAGAGGCTGTTTCCCACTTATCTCTGGGTCCTGGCACAGAAAAGGAGATTGACAAATGTTTGACGAATTTCATTTCCTCACTGAAAAAAGAGAAGCAATGATCTCGCCTTCACCTTGTGCTATATTCAGAGGTCTTGACAAGGGGCACCCCCCCCTTGGCAGGACCCAGCCCCTCTCTAGAAGGCCTGTCTCCTCCTCAGGGTTGCAGGTGAAGAAAGGACCACCAGGAAGGCACTAGAATTTAAAACAGTTTTATTAAAATAAGCACAATGCATAATAGCATCCTTGTGTTGCAAAAACATCTGACATATGCAAATCGATTTTCTTAGATAACCAAGCAGCTCCGCTGATGCTCAGCTATCAGCTCCCCAGCAGAAGGCACCACACAGCTCAGACCAGGGTGGCCGGGCAGCCTCCGGACTGGCTCCACCTCAGGCACAGAGCTCCTCAGTGCCCCAGACCTGCGCTGCCCTCCACACCAGGCTCGAGGAAGGTAGCAGCAGACACACTGGTCTCTAAGTCACTCATCATCTGAACAGCTTAAAACCAGTTAGAGTAATAGGAAATAGCTCATTAAAACCTTCCAAATACATGGAAATTCAGGAGAGAAGAATGAACCCTAAGAGCTCTGGAAAGTCCACGGGCTCACAGTGGGAGTTTAAAGTCTCATCTTTGTCGGAAGAGCACGGTTAGAAAAAATGCCAAATATTGTAAAACACGAAATAATACTGACTTCAGCAGCAATCCCAAACAAGGCAGAGGATGATAAATGACGGACACATTTTGGTCATGGCAAAGAAAGATTATGTGCTTCTCTGAGCTATCGACTGGAAGACGGATCTGGCTTCCTGAATGCAGAAGGCTCCCTGCCCTTCCCTGAATCGAGGGGATGGCTTCCCTCAGCCCACGGGGGAGGACGTCCAGAGGACAGAGGAAGGTGGAAGGACCGCCAGAGGGGGGTGACAGTGCAGAGAGAGGGAAGAGCCTCTGTCAACTGACGCTTCTCAAGGCTGGCTCCCTGAAGGCCACAGCCCCAGCCGGTGAGAGCGGGCTGGATCCTCGATCCGCAGGCGGGTGAGCAGGTGGGCAGGAGCCCAGTAAAGAGATGTCCCTGCTGCAGGCAATTATGCAAAGTGACAAGTGATAGTTTTCCCTTTCAAAGACAACCCCTTAGGAAAAAGCTTTTTCCTTGAGGACTCTGGGGAAAGGAGGACGAGAGCCTTTGTGGATGAAAAGGCCTGGATGGAGCCGCAGAGCAGGCCCCTCACAGGTTTCCAGTGGGGCCAGGCCTGGGGCCCGGAGTGGGACAGAGCTCTGTGGGTGTCGGGCTCGGTTGCGTGTCTCCACTGCGGCCTGCCTGGGTCAGCGCCCTCCGGCGGGCCAGGCGTGACTTGGAGGGAGGGGAAAGCTTCACGGAGCAGAGGCCCTCGGCCAGCGCCTCCGACTCCTTCGCCAGTTCATTCTCCTCGTGCTGAGACAGCTGGCGGTTAAGGGCGATGGCCTCAGCCGCAAAGAGCGTCAGGTCCATTGTGCTGCTATTTCTGCAGGGATGGGGGGAGCAGAGAAGAGAGGGAGGCAGGGCTCAGTGGGGTCCGCCAGCCAGCTCCTCGACACCCGCACCAGTTGCTGCGGTTCTAGGCTCCCACTGGATTTTTCTGAGCTGGCACAGGTTTTCTGAAGTTCTTGCATGGGTTTGGAATCTGACTTCACTGGGGCTGGAAAGGCTTTGAGCCTCAAGGACAGTCTCTGGACTTAAGAGTTGGGACAAATGCCGCCTTCCATCCAGAGCCCCCTCTTCTGAGCCCTGCACACGCTCTACCAGAGGAAGGGTCACGCACTTGAAACTCACCCACGTACATCCCTCTCCCCCATCAGGACAGGGGGCTCCAAGAGCAGGGGCTGTGCCTTTACGTCTGTGTCCCCAGAACCCAGCTCGGGGCTAGCATGTAACGGGCACTCTGGGTTTGCTGAATCAGTTTCTAAGGTGGATCTAAGGTTTGGAGGCTCAAGGCATCTGGATGCAGCTCTAAAGAATCAGGAAGAAACCCAAGCTGGGCTCAAATGAACTGTGACTATAAAGGTGTAATACCTCCCTGTTTAACTCCCGGAAACTGGCCAGGAGGTTGGTTCCCAGAGGGATTCCCATGAGGCTTTATTTAGCCCTGGTCCTTGGGGAATAGGGAGTGCTCACTGGGAACATGATCTAGTGGTAAAGGCACTAGAGTCAAACACATCTGCGTTCAAAGTTCCACTCCCTAGGCTACTGTGTAGCCTTAAGTTAACTTGATTTATCTATTCCTCAGTTTTCTCATCTATAAAATGGGGCAATAGGAGCACCCCTTTTTTAAATGTATCGTAAAGCTCATGAGATTCAATATATGTAAAGCCCTTAGTACGATCCCTGGCGGGTGGTTAAGTATTTCCTATACAGTGGCCATTATTATTGTTTGTCTAGTAGTGTATATGACACTTGGGCCCTCTGCCTTACAAGGCCCCAGGTTCCTGCTACTTTCACCAACCCGCAGCAGTAGAAGGAAACCCTGGTATGCTTCGGGCTGTAAACAGTGATTTCCAGTTAGGATTCACGTGGATCCACAAAACAGGTTTTTCTCCTGCAAACAGCCTAAGGCGGGATCTTAAAGATGCTGGGGCAGGGGAAGCCATCCAGGCGGAAGAAGAGAAAGTGTAGAGGGAGACAAGGAAGAGGAGCAAGGAGAGGGAGGCCAGGAGCCCATTCACGAAGAGGATACCTGAGCCTAGAGATGGACTCCCCGTCCCCCACGGGGGCATGGGCCCCAGTGTGGCTGAGAGCTCGAGGGGAAAGTCAAAGCCAAATGAGCAAGGGCGTGGAGTGCAGCAGGAGCATTTACCTCTGGAGGACTTGCGGCGTGGGGAGTCCCCTTTCTGGAGCTTGCTAGAACGGGAAGGACAGATGTGTGGGTAAGCGCTGCTCCCGCTTTCAAGAGCTGCCCCCACCCAAGCCAGAGGAGTGGGCAGGTTACTAGAGGCTCAGGCCCAGCACAGGGACTTGCCCATGCATGCCTGCAGGGTCAGACCTTCCAAGGAGACAGAAAGCAAGGTACAGACCCCAACCCAGCTGCCTCTGCATGGAGAGCCCTCTCTTTACCTGGCAAAGTCCTAATCACCCTCCGAGACCCAGCTCCAGGGTCACTTCTCCCATGAGAGGGTCCCCCTTCCTTGCTGCCCCCCAACCCCTGTCCCAAGCAGAGGTGGGTCCTTGTCCTTTGGTGCCCTGAACACTTTTTTTTTTTTTGCAGTACGCGGGCCTCTCACTGTTGTGGCCTCTCCCGTTGCGGAGCACAGGCTCTGGACGCGCAGGCTCAGTGGCCATGGCTCACGGGCCCAGCCGCTCCGCGGCATGTGGGATCTTCCCGGACCGGGGCACGAACCTGTGTCCCCTGCATCGGCAGGCGGACTCTAAACCACTGCGCCACCAGGGAAGCCCCTGAACACTTTTGATAACACTTCTGTCGTACTATCCTATCATTTATTCCCTTGGTTCCCTCTCCCCATCAGAACATGAAGATAGAGCTTGGGTCTCGCTCCTCCCACTACTGCCAGTGTCTGGCATGTGGTAAGTGCTCAGTGGTGCAACACTTGGGTGGCTGCAGCAGCTCTTGGGTGGTTGGGAATCAGCCACTTGGAGACCCATGGATGGGGTTCCCACCTGTAACTGGGGCTGGCAACGCTTGCTTCCTTCCCCTGAGGCTGGCTAGGGACTGGCAGACCAAGAAGACACAGTAAATCACAGGAGGTTTGGCAGACCCTTTGGAGGGACAGAGGTCTGGTATCATGATTAACTGAGGAGGATGGTTAAAAATGTTTTCTAGTGAAGACTTGGAGCTTTCCTTTGGGGAAAACACCAGCCTTTGCCTTTCAGGAAAGCTGCAGCCAGACCCCAGCAGCACAAGAGGAACCTATGAGCCCCCAATGCAGCCGCACAGCAAGCAGGGTGGAAAGGCCTTGTTTCTGCACGCTCTCAGCTAAGGAAACTTCTGTATAAGGGGATGGTGCTACCATCCAGGCTGCTCCCTCTGCTGGGTGCCTCTGCCAATAGTGGGACGCACATGGAGAATCTCCCAGAGGCCTTTTCCATTCCAGAGGGGCATGCGCCGCCTGGGGCTTAGTCTGTGGCCAAGGTTAGAGCCCAGTCAGTGATATCTGTAAGGCACTCGGTGTGGGGTTAGGCCAGGGGTCAGTTCAGTTCTACGTGCACAGGGGTTGAAGCTGCCATCCGGCTCCCTCCAGCTGAGATCAGCCACGGGGGTGTGAGAGCTTCCTCATGCCTTGCTGCAGCCCTGAAGAGGTGGACGCCCCCACCCCCCCAACCAGTCACTCACCCCCTGCACCCACGGGTGCTGCAGAACTTGGGCCGCACTCAGTCTCTGTTTCACGTCTCTAACCAGGAGCTTGGAGATGAGGTCTTTGGCCTCGTTGGAGATATGAGCCCAGTCCTTGTCAGGAAACTCATACTTGCCTTCCTGGATGCTCTCAAACAGCTTGTTCTAGGTAAGGAAAATTCCTACTGAGGCCACACTGGCCAGGGGATGGGCAGAGTGTGCCTGTCATGGTCTGATCATGTGGGTCCAGTCGACCTCAGCTGCACCTGCGGCTAGTGGCCTGGGTATTTCCCAGACTAGGGCCCCTTCCCCAACCCCCACCCTCCCCTAAATCATCCAACCACACAGAACGCCCTGGGTGGGTGGGATGGCAATGCTACTTGGAGGGCCAGGTGGGTGATGAGTGAGGAATGTCAACTAGAGAACAATGCCCAATTCCTCGGCCTTTCATCCAGGGCCCTCCATCCAGATGACCGGGCTCATCTCCCGCCACCAGAATCCTTATCCTTCCTCTTCCTCCCTCAACATACACCACTGTTTCAAACCTCCTATCTTTGCTCGTGCTGTTCCTTCTACTTGCATTTCTTGCCTCTCTTCCCCTCCTGGAGGGGGCCAGACTCCTCCTTTGAGACTCACTCAGCTCAGGAATGATATTCTCTAACAATCCTACCCTGAACTCCTCTCTGGACTGAGGGCCTGATGATCTCCATCTCACCTGGTGGCTGCTCTTGGACTGAGAGGGAAGGGCACGATACACCCCATTCCAGATCAGGCACAATCACCAAGCCCAGTCCCGCTTGGCCTCCCCCAGCCACCTGACCTCCCAGCAGGCCCTGTGCTCACCTGGCACACTGTGCAGACCTCTCCCCGGTCCCAGCCACAGTCGGCTCCGCAGTGACCCACAAAGGGCGGGTAGCCACTCAGCATGATGTAGAGGACCACACCCAGGCTCCACAGGTCACAGCGCTTGTCGTAAAAAGTGGCCTTATCCGTGAAGACTTCTACCACCTCAGGGGCCATATATTCTGCAGAGCCACACTGGGCAGGGCCAGAGGTGGAGATGGGGAAATGGCAGAGAAGAGAGAGGCTTAGTCACAGGGAGGGGACCGTAATGGGACTTGAGCAAGAGGATGGAGTTGCAGAGTAAGAAACTGTCGAGAAAGTCGGCCAGAGAGCTTGACTGGTGCCACCCAGGCACTTAGAAAAGCTGGGCCACTGGACATTTGTAAACTGAGTCCTATCATTCCCCACAATCCACAGGACCAGTTAGTTCCAGGTCACCTTCTTATCTTCTCAGGTCCTTCTCCAGTAGGCAGAGACCCTGGGTCAAGAAGCTCCAGGAATCTCTCCCTGCCCTGGCTCTCTGTAAACAGTCACTCAATGAGCAGATACTTCAACGTACCAGGAGCACAGCTCTCGGGAGGAGATCCAATTCCATAAAGCAAGGATTTCTTTCTTTCTTTTTCTTTTTATAAATTTATTTATTTATTTTTGGCTGAGTTGGGTCTTTGTTGTTGCGCGCGGGCTTTTCTCTAGTTGCAGCGAGCGGGGGCTACTCTTGGTTGCGGTGCGTGGGCTTCTCATTGCGGTGGCTTCTCTTCTTGCGGAGCAGGGCTCTAGGCATGCGGGCTTCAGTAGTTGTGGCTCATGGGCTCTAGAGCGCAGGTTCAGTAGTTGTGGCACACGGGCTTAGTTGCTCTGTGGCAAGTGGGATCTTCCCAGAACAGGGATCAAACCTGTGTCCCCTGCACTGGCAGGTGGATTCTTAACCACTGCGCCACCAGGGAAGCCCAGCAAGGATTTCTTAAAGTGAAGTCCTGCCAAGCTTCCCTGCTAGCTTTGAGCATGGAAGAATAAGAATTTAGAATTAAGAGACCATCAAAGCTAGGAGAGCTCTTAGAACAAAGCTGATCTCCTCACTTCTCCCATTTATGGATGGGAAAACCAAGGACTAGAATGGGATAGGGATTTGTTCAAGCACATCAGTGGCAAACCCAGGTCAAGAATCCAGGAGTCCTTCCTCCTATACTTGCATAGAAGACTGCTGATAAAAACAAAACAAACTCTTTTTGCTTCCCTCTTCATTATTTCAGGCTCACCAGGAGGCAACCCTCCCCCCAGCCTCGCAACATACACAACTAATTTGACGGGAAGATGGCGAGTGGAGAAAGGACATTTTCTTTGTTATTGGCAATCAGAGTTAATGCCTTTGAGAATAAGGCAGTTCAGTGTAGTAGAAGCTAATACAGAGACATCTCTAATAATGTTGCTTAGAATGAGACATGGGCATATTTTAAAACGTCTTAAAAAAAGATTATTAGGGACTTCCGTGGTGGAGCAGTGGTTAAGAATCCGCCTGCCAATGCAGGGGACACGGGTTTGAGCCCTGGTCTGGGAAGATCCCACATGCCGCAGAGCAACTAAGCTCGTGTGCCGCCACTGCTGCGCCTGCGTGCTGCAACTACTAAGCCCGCGTGCTGCAACGAAGAGTAGCCCCCTGCTTGTCGCAACTTGAGAAAGCCCGTGCACAGCAACAAAGGCCCAATGCAGCCAAAAAAAAAAATTAGGAAAACTCACTTTTGAAGTGTGCAAATCTCAAAAGAATTGTAACAATTATAGTATATCCAGTATGTACAAGAGATGTCTTAGTAAGAAATAGCTCCCAGCAGCACCATCTGGGCAGGAAATGGGAAGTAGGAGAAGCAACAGGATAACTCAGCCAGGCCCTTACGTGCAAAGACCTCTCAGTTCTTGCCACAGAGGCCATGCTCCCTAACCTTCACCATAAGGTGGATGTGCCCCGACTCCACCATGGGAATGGGAGCTGTCCACATGCTCATATGCAAGAGTGGGCCTGAGAGTAGTGTCTGTCTTCACCTGGGTCAGGAGTCAGGGGTCAGCCTGTTCTTATGGATATAATTAGTCTCCTCATTAGCAGTGGACCCACCCCAAACTGAAAGCTCTAATGTCAGTTCCACTAGCACCTAAGCAGGGGAGGGGTGGGGGATGGGCGTGGTTGTTAAGATAGGAAGTGAGGCCAAACAACAACTCAGGCAGCAGCAGATACACTTGGTTTCCCTTCCTTAGCCCTCTGTTCTGGTCTCCAGAGCATTAGGGACAGGAGCTCAGAAGGAGAGGGCACAGGTGCCCAGCCATACATACTGGAGTGGTCAGCTCTGGTGTGGTTATGGGGGTGCAGGAGTTGTTCAGTTTCACCCCACTGCCCAAGTCAAAGTCACAGATTTTCACCGGAGACACCTGAAACGGAAAGCAGGAAGCAACGTTACAAATAGGAGCAGCCAAGGGGCGTGAGGAGACCGCGTGTCTATGTGGGTATATACTGCCACAGTGTGGCTGCCACGCTGAAGCCCAGCTTTACCTGGCAGTCATGTTTCCTCATCTTGAGTGAACTAGAAATCACCTGAGGATTTGTCCTAAGGTGTCCTCTTCTCCATGCTCTTTCCTTATTTCCCGACTAGGAGAAAATGTGTGCACTACACGGGGTCAGACTGTGATCGTGAACTTCGTATAAGACAGGGAGCAAACCTATGGAACTCTCACCAACAATGTAGGTTGCAACTCAGAAGTTAGAGAAGTTAGCACGTATTCCTGAAAGACTCCTTGTAGCTCACTCACTGCAGGGCAAAGGAGTTTTGCATAAAACCCTTGACCACCTCAGGTGGCTTAGGGTGACCAACCTGTCTTTGCTTACTTGGGGTTTTGTTGGGTTTAAGCACCGGGAGTCCTGCATTCCAGGAAATCCCTTAGGCCCGAGCAAACTGGGATGGTTGGTCACTCTAGGCAGCATCAACATAGCAGCCCAGTCCACTGGGACTAGATGCTGCACCTGAGACTGCAGAGAGCATGAGTCATCTCTGGAGCCAAGTGGGAGGCGCTGTGTGAGTGCATGAGAATGGCCTGCGTGGTGGAATAGCACAGCAGCCAGTCAAAAGTGCTAGGCCCCATTTGCCATTTACCTACTGCAGCTCCCACCTCTCTTTCTTTCCTCCCTCCCTTTTCTCTGCCTTACATTCTAGCTTTCTTCTTTTCTTTTTCACTTAGCTTCTCTTTTTCACTGTGGTTAAAATATATATAACAGAAACATGCCCTTTTAACCATTTTCAAGTGTACAATTCAGTAGCATTATTACATTCATGCTGTTGGGCAACCACTACCAGTATGTTTCCAAAACTGTCACATCACATCAAACAGAAACTCTACCCATTAAGCAATAACTCCCCATTTCCCCTCTCTCCAGCCCCAGTAACATTTAATCTACTTTTCGTCTCTATGAATTTGCCTATTCCAGATATTTCACATAAGTGGAATCACACAAAATTTGTCCTTTTATTTCATTTAGCATACTGGCTTCAAGGTTCATCCATGTGGCAGCACGCGTCAGAACTTCATTCTGTTTTACGGCTGAACAATATTCCATTATATAGATATACCACATTTTGTTCAGCCATTCATCTGCTGAGGACACTTGGGCTGTTTCCGGCTTTGGCTATTATGACTAGTGCTGCTGTGAACATTGATGTTCAAGTCTCTGTCTTCAACTCTTTTGGGTATATACACAGGTGTGGAATTGCTGAGTGCTATGGTAATGCTATGCTTAGCTTTTTGAGGAGCTGCCAAACTGTCTTCCACAGTGGCTGAACTGTTTTATAGTCCCACCAGCGATGGGGAAGAGACCCCATTTCCCCACGTCCTCATCAACTCCTTTTATTTTCTATTTTCTGTATTGTAACTATCCCAGTAGGTGTGACATGGTATCTCACTGTGGTTTTGATTTGCATTTCCCTGATGACTAAGGATGTTGAGCATCTTTTCATGTTCTTTTTTTTTTTTTTTTTGGGGTACGCGGGCCTCTCACTGTTGTGGCCTCTCTCACTGTGGAGCACAGGCTCTGGACGCGCAGGCTCAGTGGCCATGGCTCATGGGCCCAGCCGTTCCGCAGCATGTGGGATCCTCCCGGACCGGGGCACGAACCCACGTCCCCTGCATCGGCAGGCGGACTCTCAACCACTGCGCCACCAGGGAAGCCCCTTTTCATGTTCTTGCTGGCCATTTGTATACCTTCTTTGGAGAAATGTCTTTTGAAGCCCTTTTCCCATTTTTAAATTGTCTTTTTGATATTGAGTTTTAGAAGTTCTTTATATATTTTGGATATTAAACCCTTATCAGACATATGATTTGCAAATATTTTCTCCCATTCTATGGGTTGTTTTTTCACTTTCTTGATAATGTCTTTTTACACTCAGTCTCTCTTAATTTTAACGTCAGCCATAAAAAGGGGCAACAAACCTGTGTCATGAACATCAAATGAAACAAAGGACATGAAAGTACACTATAAACCAGAGGCACTATGACAGAGTAGTTCAGAGCACCAGTGGAGTCTGGGGTCAGCCTACCTTAGTTTTAATCTCTACTACTTAACAGCTGAGTGACTTTGGGCAAGTTTCTAAATCTACCTAAGCTTCAGTTTCCTTATCCCCATAAAATGAATATAATAATAGTGTCTACCTCATGAGATTTTATAAATACTAGATAAAACAAGTGTAAGTGCCCGGTACAATGTTAAGTGCTCAAGAAATGTTAAACATAATTATTAATAATAACCATAATGATAATCACGATAAATTATAAAGTTTTATGCCAGAGCCACTGACAGGAAGTCACAAGATTTATTTGAGCGAATACATTTCTATTCCCCACAAAAGCATTGTAAGTAGCAGGCTGACTCACATGTTCCCTCACAGCCACTCCTTATTTATGAGTTCTCCCCTAATCCAGACCAAGATACGTGTGTCATGCATATGCACATGTATACACACACAGCTAGGAATGTGGGCCATCAAAACCACCTGGGCCTAAGTCCCTCCTAACAAACAAAGACTTTGTCAAATTCATACATGCTATGAAGATGCAAACACTTCCATTTACTAATAGATTAAGATAAAGATTAAAATAGGCTGCATTTGTTCAACACCAAGTATAAATGTCTTCTTTTTAATGGGCATCTTTGGAAATAAAAATGGAAGCAGAAACCCTTTTCAAGAACTTGCTTCCTAATTATCACTTCTAGTGGTGGACACCGGCAGGCATATATACCATAACATAAACATCATTTACAGGCAGAGATTTGCTTGATGTAAGATGGAGGTGCTGTCTGACTCACATCTACTGCTCTAAAGGTAGGTGCATTGGATTAGAAAACATTCATTTTGTGCAGGTCTCATATATTTTACAAACACTCAGGCTTAAGCCAATCTGCTGATAAAGAGCACCGAAGGGCCAAGGATTAGCCCTACTTGGGATGTAGAAACACTACACGTTAGGTATAATATTCTCATGTGCCTCTAATAATCAGTTCAACTTGGTACCTGAGGCCGAGAGAGCTGCTAATGATTTACACTGAAAGTAAGGGTGGCTTCCCTGAGTCAGTATGAACTGTGACATCCCAAATCAGGCCCTAAGTACCTTTTCTGGAGATTCACACAATATATTTTCTGGCTTCAGATCGCGGTGAGCAATGCCTGAAATGACAAAGAGCAAAGAAATGGTTAACATATGCACTTGAGTATCAAACATTCCACACACAATTAATTTTTTCCAAATGCTGTTGTTCGCAAATTAATTCCCAATTATGGTACATTAAAAAATCAACTAGCTGCAGGAGGCAGAAGTAGCCAGAGACGCAAACCAAATGCACAGCTGATTCTGCAAGTTCTTTTGAAGCAAAAGCTTTAGAAGTCAGTCAGGGATAAGAAGGGCTAAATGAATCCCAGCCAGCCTACCTCTCAGCACCGCACTGACAACCCAGAATAAGCAGCCTAATATGAAGCAAAGAGCCCTGCAAACAGCGATGCTTGGAACAGCAATGAAGAAATAATTAGTGCCTTGTTTAAGAGCATCTCAGGGGGCTGGGACTGCTCTACCTCATTTCTTCTTGTGTGGCCGATTCAAAAAAAAAATGATTCCTTCAGTGGGACTCCCTGAATGTTCAGAGGATCAAGCATTAGTTAACAAGTCTCCCAAAGCTTGTCTGGTTCCCTTCTCACCTGCTCTGCATGTCCAAGACAGTCCTGCCAGAAGCTCAGCAAGGACAGCTTTGGCCCGAGGGTGCTGTTCTTAAGAGAAACCTCTCCTGTATTTTGGTCAGACCTCCTTGAAGAAGACTGCGGATTTACAGCCTACCCTGTGAGGCATTAAAAGTTGCTGAACTGGCCAAGAAGGCACCTGGGGGCAAACCCCTTTAACCAAAGACAGAGACAAAGAACCAACTCATGGCCATGGTGTGCTAGTGGTGGACACAGAAACCTCCCATTCCTTTTTCCTCCTGCAGAGTGTACGGCACAGAGATAGAGGGCTGTAAAGTCAAGCAAAAGCCAAATAGCTACTGCTTGGAAGTACTGGGAAGTAGCAGAGGATTCGTGGAATAATGGGGAAAAGCAGACTCTGCTTCACTACAACTCCCTTGCTGATCAACTTCTCAGCAGCCCTCTAGATCGCCAGCAGGAGACACTTCACTAGGGAAGAAGAACCTGAGCTCCAGCAGCCTAAGTAACTTCATCAGTCACCTAACTGAATGAGAACCCAGAGCGACTACGTCCAGGCTGCACAAATTGAGCTGGGCTGCAGCTCGCCGCGTTAAAAGTGAAAGATATTTTCCATTACAGCAAATGCTCCCACAAAAGGATCATGAACCACACGTGGAGCCTTACTCTCCAAATAGGTGTCGATGGCCCCGTTGTCCCCTGGCCTGCGAACTGAGAGCCAGGCCGTAATAGTGGGCCTCCTCGGTGAGCACACCGGCCATCGAACTGCTCCGGTTCATTTCCCAGAGGTTGAGCTGCAGTATGTCCAGTATTTAAAATATGGAACTTGTTTCAGGCTGACCCATTCTAGCCCAATTCATCTTTCCAGCATAAAGTTATTTAGAAAACAGCCAAGTTCAGCTGCAAATCGTTTTTCATCCCCTCCAACTTCTAGTCACATGGGCAGCTGGCCAGCTAGATGTTAACTAGCACTTCAGAACTCCTAAGACACCACCAGCCTCTGTTCCCTGTAGTGCGTTCTGGTAAAAAAAAAAAAAAAAAAAAAACACACAAAAACACACAAAAAAACCTGCCTTTACCCCCCTCCAAGGTATGGATCTTATAAAAAGTGTGACCCAGTTTTGCAATCTACAGAGGCAGCTTGGGGAGCAGTTGTAAATCTCTGTCAGGCAGGTGTTACGTACAAGCATCCCAGCTTTCAGAAACAGAACTACTGCTATTCATCATGCTGTGCAAAGTACAGACACCCCCTTCTAGGAATTTTCATCCCATGTGCAAGTCAGGCCCCCAACATGGGCAGCGTCAGCACGGAGCACTCTCCTCAGCCACAGGAGGAAGCGAGGTGGACTGGTGAACCTCCCCTCCGGCACAGGTCTCACCAGCCTGCACGGTATCACTGGCACATAGTGGTATACGGGAGCAGCATGCCTGCAAGCGGACCTGAGCGCTCACAACCAATGAGGCTGGCCAACGTCCATGGAAGTGAAGGGAGCAGAACTAAGTCTCAGAGCATGTGCTCCACCCCCACGCCCACCAGGCAGAGTGTGTAATTTTAAGGGAATCAGTATGCGGAGTAAAAATGCCTTCTGCCTGGTGGGGGAGGAGGGTGGAAGAAATGTTACTGAAGAACTACTATGTGCCGGGCACTATGCTCCACCTATATATGTATATGTTATAAGTATACAACACATACACAAGAGACACACAATTATGTAAGTGAATCAATATATATAAAAGGCCCAGGCTAGTGCCTGGCACATAACAAGGGCTACGTAAGTGTTAGCTACTGTTGATGATGTCATTATTATCTCTCTTAATTCTCACCATAGCTCTAGGAGGTAGGCATTGTTACTGAGAGAGCACACAGCTGGTAAAAAGGTGAAGCCAGAATTCATTTTTGCCATGGCACTGCTGTTAGGCAAATTTTAAAAACATATGTAATAGTCAAACATATTTCAAGAAATGCAAAAACATATAATTTGCAAAAATATTTAATTTACTACAAAAGTTCTAGCTAAGGAACTGTAAACTGAAGTGTAATTCAAACAATAGTAGCTTGCTATTTACACAATGTTCAACAGATACCTCAAACTCACCATGTTAATAGAAAAATGCATTTCCCATTTATTGTGAACAAGATATAAAACTACAGGTATACTACCATGCCAATTTTGAAAAGAGAGATACAGGTGATATATTTTAAAAGACTAGACTGAATAATACCCAAATATTTATATTAGAGTCTAGGTCATATTATGCATGAGTTTTGCATTCTTCATTAGTAAAGGATCATTCACATACACACACTCAGACATGCCTTGTTCAGCATGAAATTCATTGTTTTTTACTCCTTGCTCTTTCTCCTGTATCCCTATCCTGCTTAATAGCTCCACGTCTACCCACCATTCACATCAGAGATCTAGAAGCCACCCTGGCCTGCCCCCTCACCCTCCTGGGTGGGCCTGCCAGCTGTACCAGCTCCTGGCCCAGCCCTCTACCTGGCCTGCCCCTCTCCCTTGGTCCTCAGAGGCAACCAGCCCAATCCACCCACAACGGCCAAGGCCTGGCTAACCTTTGGTGTGCAGGAAGTCAAGGGCTGCGGCGACATCCTGCACCACTCGGCTGGCTTCTCGCTCGTTGAATTGCTTCTGCTTCTGGATGTGGGTCAGGATGGAGCCTGGAGAGCAGAGGGACACAGAGGAATGCCTTTTCAGGCTCTAGTAAGTGTAACTTCTCAGAGGCCAAGTTTTCAAAAGTTTGGGGTGGGGACATAGGCTTATTCATCGCTAAATGTCCAGCAGCAGTGTGGTACCTGGCACAGAGCAGGTACCAGCACAAAACTGGACCAAACAGAACTGGAAGCCTATCTTCTGTATCTGTCTATGATAAGCACAGAAGGGAGAGAGAATACCATTTAAGTGACCAAAAATATTAATGCCACTGGGGTAGATTCGGCTTCTGAAATTGAAAAGAACTAAAAGTGAATCCACACGAGGTTGGGGCCTCTCTAGAGGAACTTTTCCTCCCTTGCATCTGATCTCAGTCCAAACAAAAGCACATGCCTTCAAATGGAAAAGCCACACCTTTACGCGTTATGTAAAGGTCTAGTAAAGGGAAAAAAATGGCTTTCCCCCCGAACTTTCCCATTTATTATTATTATTTTGTTGTCAATGGCTAACATTTACTGGGTAGTTAACTATATACAAAGCACTATGTGATACTCTTTAAATAGATTATTTTATCCTCATTGCAATTGTACAAGATGTACAAAATAGAGTCATCCCCACTACATAGCTATAGATGGGGAACCTGAAGCCAAGAAAGGTTAAGCAACTTGCTCAAGATCATACACCAGGAAGTGGTGGCATCATCAGGACCCAAGCCCAGTAAGTCGGGTCTCGGAGCCTGTGCAGACTTCTCCTCAGCAGGACCTATGGTCTGACTCCTGGGGAGATGGGTTTTCCTGAGGCAACCACATACTCTCTTTACCCGCTGAGTCTGCCCTCAGTAGAGCTGCGCTCTAAGTGATATAGTTACTGATGACCCCGGCTGCATCAAGCATCTCAGACAGGTAATTCATGGTGCTGGTGTGGTTGGGAGGGGCGGGGTAGACACAGGCACGAACATATGGCTTGGCTCCATGTGGTCTGTGCTCACCACTGGAAGCCAGCATTTTGGGGCAGAAGGTGTCATCTCTGTATCCTAAAAATGGCACATGTTTACTTATTATCTCTGGTTTTTGTCATGGGGAGGGGATGAAAGATCTTCCACTTGCCAGATTAAAGAATCAAAGGATCCCAACACGCTGTGGAACATTCTGAGAAAACTGGCTCTTGGCTAGGTCTCAGGCTTGCTCTACTGTAGTGAGTCTCTCGTTTTCAAATTTGTTAAAAGGGAGAGTGGCGAGTAATACTCTACACAATTCTAAGATAGCCCCCAGCATACCCAATTGTTACAGCTGACATTTATTGAACCCTTAGTGCCTATGGGGCACTGAGCTAAGCATTTCACATGAATTATCTCATTTAATCTGCACAGTGTCCCAAGGAGGTAGGTGCTGTCATTACCCTTATTTACAGATATAGAGAATACTGTTGGGAAAGATTACGTGACTTGCTCAAGGTCACACAGCTAGTAAGCGATGGAGCTCCCTTAACCACCAAACCACTCCGTGTAGCCCTCCACTAGACTAGGCTCCAGACATCCTCCCTAACCTTCACCTTGCAAATGCTTCCTAGGGCTGGGTGAGTGATGGGGAGAGAAAGGGCTTCTCTATGTCAGAAAAGCAACTTAAATATATATTCCGGTGATCATGTGTGTGGGTGACAGTGGTGATGGTCGAGAATGGCATCTGTCCATCTGAAGGATGGTATCTTCTGGTGAGCCTTTTTAGACTTCACAATGAATGCAAGAGCTCCCACCCCATAATTAACTTCATTAAATAGTGAATGTATCAAAACAATGGATTGATAAATTGATGACTAAATGTATCTATATATGAGTCCTATTATAATGAGACGGCAATAGAAGTCCACACAGGTGACATTCTGAGTTCTGCAAAATGCTAATTACATCCTTCCCTCCGGCCTTCCTTCTCCCAAATCAAGGGCAGTTTTAAGTCCTTCATCCTTTTTATTAGCTTGACTCATTTTAGAAGTCTCTGGGATTCATGATGGATGATCACCGCCCTGGGTCTTAATCAGAAGTCCAAACACATACTCAACAGTAAGTACCTCCTTGCAATTTCTCAAAGACCAAGTAAAACCTTGTGTCGTCTTCAAAGAACTCAATCAGCTCCAAAATGTTCCTTAAATAGGGAAAACAGTATTATATATTGAAGCCCACTTACAAATACACGATGAAAAAACAAAACAAAACAAAAACCAATGCCCTGTAACAGGGCAGAAATCAACTTGAAATCAGAATGCTTATTAAAGCCCCATGTTTGAGAAGTAGCCAATGGTGTTAGCAAGATTCAGGTCACCTTATCTTTCCATAATGTTTAGTCTCTGGTGTTTTCACCAAGTCTGTGCTGTCAAACCCCAACCCTAAAACCCACTAGGTAGAGTTATAAAAAAGTCCCAGTCACATTAAACTGAATAAAATCTGCAGCCGACTGGAAGCAATTGCGGCTAATAACACTGAATAGTAGGTGTGTGTCCTGGAGGCAAGCAGCAAATAATTACCTGCCCTCCCTCTTGCCCATAAATCACGGGGCAGTATTTACATTGCCTGGAGAAAATGGAAACATCTGTCAAATAGACTTGGGGCCTAACGTGGGCACCGCTAGGCCCTAACTGCTAAGCGCTACTTAATGAAACGGCTGCGTTCCCGGCCACTGTAGCACTTGTGGCCTTCCCCGGTGAGCACTCTCTGCCTGCCTGAGCGTTACTGCGCTCTGCCAACAAGGTCGTCTTGTAACTCAGTAGGGAAGCCACCAGCCTGGATATTGGAGGTGTTGGGGGCTTTTTTTCTTTTAAAGAACGAAATAAACCAAGTAGAGTCTGTAATGCTGAACTCAGAAGCTGTAGGGCTGAAAATAAAAATCTGTTCCTCATAAAAAATGCTGACCATTTTGGGAGACACCGGACATTTACTAGCAAAAGGGCGTCCGAATAAGATGGCCAAATGGCCTAATTTGAAAGAAGATTGTAGAGGCAGTGCCTGGAGTTAAAATCAACAGCAGCCCCCTTCCTCCAAGCTTAATGACAAAACCATCAATACTGGCCACTGGCTCCCTGCTGACCCTGCCATGGAGAGAGAGGCGGGAGCGGCGTCTTAGAGGTCACCCTGATTTAAAGCCACAGTGGGAGAGCCATTCATTTGGAGAGGGTGGTGAGTAGACTAAGACGGGGCTAGACACCACCTTGGCCCAGTTATCAAGCAACGAGTGTTAAACAAGGTTTCAGGACCCTTAGTAGTAGCTGCACGTATATAAATATGCTAGGAACAGAAAGCGCAAATAGTCTTAATAGTTCTCATCATCCTCAACTATTAACTAAAGCAGGTCCCTACAGATTTCTACTAGGCAACACTCAGTCAGCCTGCTTTCCACAGGCACTTGAAAGAAATAAAACCCCGTTTTTTCCCAAGCAGCCACTGATTCAGATTGCTTGCTCTTCTAACTTGCATAAATTCCTGATATGTACAGTATTTCAGCCTAAATAGAAGACAGCTTCTTTGCTGCTGCTGCTTTTCCTCTCTCTCTCTCTCTCTCTCAACACTGAAAGATGGAAGGAGTTATACACAGTTCTGGGGGAAAGAGTGACAGCTAACTGCTGGGGTCAGGAGACGGTAAGAATAACTTCCTTTTCTGCAGCCAAGCATCCCCCCAGAGAAGCAGCAAGTAACCCAACACTATACTCACTTGTTTCCTTGACACTGATACAGCGTCTCCACCTCCCGAAATACCCTACTCCGACTGTGTCCTGCATGTTTTTCAATGATCTGTGTGAAAAATAAAATCTGTCATATACACCCACCTGGTCAAAACACCCCTCAGCGGGTGCCCTCTGGGACAGTGCAAGGCCAAATTCAGGCCAAATCCAGTTTCAAGCGCAAGTCTGGAGTAGGCCGTGTGGCTCTGTCAGCAAAGCAACCGACTGGCCCCAGGGCTTTCTAGCCCACCTGGGCTTGTTTGACTCTGGCCAAGTACATCACCATCGAAGCCTGTGAGGTTGCTACCCCCAGCCGCCCAGGGGAGACCGAGGCAGCCAGCAAGACAAAGAACCAGCTCTACCAAACTCCTACCCTGAAAACATCTCAGTCTGCTTTAAGGATAAGAATTTACAAGCTCTACTAAAGGATCTTCTAGTGCTGGAGGAAGAGCAAGGGGAATAAGGGATACAGTGAAGAGGAACTAAAGCCCCAAGGCCCAGCTCAGATGCCACCTATGCAATTCTTCTGAGAATCTACCTTTGGCAGGCACCGTATTAAGTCATTTAGGTACATAATCTCAGTTAATCCTTAATCCTTAATCCTTACAATCCCGAAAGATAGGCAGAGGTAAAACATTTTGCCCACAGCTCTGGTAAGTGGCAGGGCTGCAATTCAAGCCCAGAGCTGCCTCCAAGGCCCTTGCTATCCTATACCTGCTTATATCCTACACAGCTTTTTCTCACAGAACCTAGAGGCTCTGTCTCTCCTATGATACTGTGGGCTGCTCCCCCTCCCCACCTGTACATGGAGATGCCTGGCAAGTACTGACTGAAGGAATGGGGGAGCCAACAGCTGAGCAGGTGGCTTACACAGGGACTGGCTGTCCGTGCACATCTCTACAGACCCATCCAGAGCCCCAAACCGTTGCTAGTAGAGCCTGTGGGCAAGTCTTCTGCAGAGCTGGCTCTGCCTTATAGTTCGATGTGCGGAGTGGACAGACATCTGGTTCCTTCATTCCAAGACTGCTGTCAAGGACACTTCACACTTCTCCAATATGCAGCAGCACAAACATCCACAATCAAGTAATTTTCTAAACAAGTACATGTCTGTTAGTAGACCACTGAACCCATTTTCTGAGCTGTCAGAGAGGTGAGGTGCTGGGGCACAGAAGCTATTCAGCTCATTTGTTCACCAAGCAGATCAAAGTCAGGAAGAACTTTCTAGCAGGCAACTATTCAGCAATGGCATACTTTTCTGAGGAGGTAATGAGCTCCTGCTACCAGAGATGGGGGTGGCGGGTGCCAAACATGGAAAACTATGTGAAGAGTTACAGGGGAGGCTGAGGACCAGATTACCTTGAAATTCCATTCCAACCGTGAGACTCTAGGATTCATCAGTTGGATGCCTGTAGGGAAAGTCCTAATAAAACCAAGTACTGTGGAGCCAGGCTGGAGAAGTAGCCCACGTCTGGGGAGCTTTCAAAGAACAGAAGAGACATGAGACATGGGCAGAACTGCTGAAACCAAAGAATTGCCAAGCCCAGGTCTGGTGTTTGCCCAAAGATGCCATGGAGCATGAAGGAAGGGCAGCCTTGAAGAAATAGTTCTGTCATCCATAAATGTATTCACATCTTTGAAAATCAATTTACATTTGTGTTTTTTACCACACTTAGGCATATTTTTTTAAAAAAATTACTTGTAATTTATACTGACCTGTTTCCAACAAGGAATCGAGATAATGCTTTTGTTACCATATGAAGCAACACTCCAGCAAAAAGGGACATGGCTTAGCAGAAGTGTTCTCCTTTATAAATCCAGCTGCGACTAGGACTATGACCAGTTGGTTAAAAGAAGAAACATTTCTTTCAGGAGCCAATTTGGCTGGGTTTGCCCATATGAGGTGGCACTTAGACCTGGTGGCTCTGGCAGATGATTTGAACACTTTGCTGGATACCAGAATCACCCGGACAGCTTGTTAAAATTAATGTTGCTGGGGCCTACCTCTAGTTTCTGATTCAGGAGGTCTGGGATAGGGCCAGATAATTTGTATCTCTAACAAGTTCCTAGGCCATGCTGGTACTGCTGGTGCAGGGACCACACTTTGAGAACCACTGCTCTAGATCCATCCCTTCCTCCATGTAGAGTTGGCAAATGGAAGCACAGAGGGATACGGTGAGCCACTCCACGGTCATGCAGCTGGAAGTCACCTCTCCTGCCACACAGCTGAGTGCTCGGTCCTCATCACCACATTGCTGTACGTCACTTGTATAGCATCTTGTAATTTATAAAATGTTTCTACTTCTACCAGTTCATTTTTGTTTTCATCTTCATAACTATTCCATGAGACAGGAAGGGCAGGTATTATTATCTTCATTCTAGAGATGCGGGAACTGAGGCTGAAAGAGGTTCAGTGACTTGCCCCAAGTCAAACAGTAGTAGTTTGTCAAAACAGAGATTCAGATAGGCCCTCTAATTCCAAATCTGACTGTCTGCTCCCTGAAGCTAACTTCATTCATTAGAGGCATTGTTCTAAGCACTTCACACATATCAACTTATTTAATCCTCATGACAATACTATATACTATATCGGTTCTGTTATTACACTCATTATACAGATGAGGAAACTGAAGGACAAAGAGGTTAAGTAACTTGCCCAATGTTACACGGCAAGTAAGTAGAGAAACCAGTGAATCCAATGAATCCAGCTTCAGAGCTCCCGTTCTTATTAAGCCACTATATTGCAGAATATAAAATTTATCTGGTTTAGGACAAGCTAAGACTGACCACCTGCAAAGTAAAGCCTGGCATCCGGATGAGACACTCACTTTGACAGCATACTCCTTGCCACTCTGCAGGCTCACGGCACCTTGAACTTTGGCATAGGCTCCCTCTCCAAGCAGCTCAGAGGTCAGTTTGTACGTATCTAGAGGTGAAATGGGTGAGAAGAATAACAAGATGAGTCACCCCTTTGCATAGAAGGAAAGAAGAGCTGTGTCACTTGGCTTCCCCAGTCTGACAGCGCAGGCGCACGAGGACTCTGCAGTGCTCAATGACGAGAGTCTAGTGCTCCCAGCCGCCTTGGGACTCGGCTTCATAACGACCAGGCCACATCACTGAAGGATCTTGTTCCTCATTTTAGAGATGAGGTCAGTGAAAGAGGTTCAATTCGGCACATGCTTCCCAAGTACCTACTATGTGCCAGACGACATCGATGGGGACACAGTGAGGAATAAAGTATAGTGCCTGCCCTTTGAGAGTCACGATCCAGTGGGGAAGACAGACACATACCCAAGTGACCCCAGAATAAACCGGGCAGTGGTCAGCACTCTACTATCACAGAGGGACAAGACATAGTAAAAAAAAGCGGGGGAAGGGAAAGGTTAAATCTGTTGAGGGAGTCTGGGGGATCCTCACAGAAGGGATGTGATTTGAATGGACATCATTCATTCATTTACTCATTTGTTGAGCACCTCCTATGTGCCCAGCTCTGTGCTAGGAACTGGTGATACAAAGGGGGATAAAGCACTGTTTTATTTTATACCACACACAATGGAAGTCGGAGGTTTTTTTTTTTTTGTGGTACGCGGGCCTCTCACCGCCACGGCCCCTCCCATTGCGGAGCACAGGCTCCGGATGCACAGGCCCAGTGGCCATGGCCCACGGGCCCAGCCGCTCCGAGGCATGTGGGATCCTCCCGGACCAGGGCACGAACCCGTGTCCCCTGCATCGGCAGGCGGACTCTCAACCACTGCGCCACCAGGGAAGCCCTAAGGCGGAGGTTTTTGAGACATTTTCAGAAGTCACCGGCAGGAAACAGGAGACAGAAGATGCAAACAGATGCCTTGAGGTTTTTAGGGTGCTGAGTCAGAGAGGCTCTAACACAGCAATAGGCCTGGGTGAAAGTATATTTAGGTGGCCTGCCCAAGGCCCGCTCCTCACAAAGAGCACAAGCTCTCTGACCCCCTTCCAAAGGAAGCCATAGCTCTATCATGGTCTCTGCCGAGGCCTCTCCTCCCTCGGTCTCCATTCTTCAGCTTTTTCCTCTTGAGGCAGCCTAGCATTTAAACCCACAGACTACTGAGCAGAATACTTTTAACCATGAAATTAGATTTTATCACTCTTAGTCATGAGAAACCCCATAACTGCACAAGCCATCCCTGAATAACAGGAAATACTCTCGTGTTCATTGAAAGAGGAAGACTTGTTGATTTGGAAACTATTCTAAAAAACCTTGGGACTTTTGTTCATTCCCCAACCCCCTCTGCCATACACACACATCTACTGTTAAAGACAAACAGACAAAACCTACACTAAGCACCCTGTTGGTTCCATCAAGGTTTGGTCTCACAGCTGTAAGTATTTTAAATGACGTGCTTCTCTTACAATGGACACTTGGGTATCAGCCTTTGTGTGTGTCAGGATAGGTTGGTGGCTGGAGGTCCAATATTCCTGACTCATAAAGGGCTTGTTTTTAGGACCACTCTACAAAACAGTCAGTTCACTAGTATGTCTGCAGTGTTGGAAAGAGGGACCGTAAGGAGAAGCTATTTCAAGTTTCACAATGAAAGAAACAAAATAGATGATGGGGGCTCTGTCACTCCTAGGAGGAGCTACTTATCCTTTCAGTCCTTCGCAGGAGTGTCCAATGAGTCACTTCATCCCATCTGGTGCCCAGTGATAACAGGACCAGCACTGAGCCTGGTGCCTCACACACACTGTTCAAAATGTTTGACAACTCAACATCGTGTCCCCTGAACACAACATGCACTATTAAACAGAGTCAAACTCACCCAGCACAAGTAGTTGCAATCTCTATAAGCTGAATTCTCTGCTTATAGAATACTGAAGCTTCTTTCCTTCTTTCTTTCTTTCCTCCTTCCTTCTTCCCTCCCTGCCTCCCTCCCTCCCTCTTTCTTTCTTTCTGCCGCGCCATGTGGTTTGCGGGATCTTAGTTTGCCAACTAGGGACTGAACCCTGGCGACGGCAGTGAAAGCACAGAGCCCTAACCACTGGACCGTAAGGGAATTCCCTAGAAGATTTCAGTTTCATTTGCAGCCATGGCCCTTGACGTTCCCTCTTCCTCTGACATGGCTGTTCTACCTCTCGGCAGCTCCTCCAGGACCAGCTGAGGGAAAGATCACATCTGAAAAGCAGCTGAAGCATACCAGGCGATCTCACTCCACGTGCAACTGTGACACACTGGCCTTTCTGCTCCCTGATGAAATGCTCAGACCATTCAGAGGAGGCTTGTGCACCATCCAAGAGCTCTTCCCATCCCTGCACTCTCTATCACCCCTTTCCGTAAACTCCCTCACCCCTATCTTTCACGCCTATCACACGGAGAACCATGAAGCTGGCTCTAAGATGATGCATCCTATGACCTTTACCCCTGGGCTACCAGGACACTCCTCCCATGCCTGGGAAGCCACCAACCCAGCTCTAAGAGATCAAAGAGGGTGACCAACCTTCAAACTTTCCTGGCAAGGAGTCAGTGGCCCGGGCCTTCCGCTTCTTCTTCTTCCTCTTGTCACTTTCTGCAATGGGAACAGGTTCACTGCTGCCCATCTCTGGGAGAAAAGAGGAGATAGAAGGGAAATATCATTGGACTGATCAGGCTATAAGTTCACCCAAAAGGAAAAAAAGGAGGGGGGGACCCAGGAGCTTTCCACTCACATTTTAAAAATATCTATGAGGGCTATTTATCTGTTTTGACCCAAGAGGCAAAACTAAAAGCAAAACCATTATAGATCATTAACTGTGGAAAGGAACTCAGACAGATACGCTAGATTAAAAGAGGATAGCAGAAGCCTGCCGTAACCAAGCTCATTAGCACATGGATTTAGATCTGCCCCCAAACTGAACAACGAATCCTTAAGCAGAATCCCACATGTGACATCCTCCTTCAGCCTCAGCACCAGAAAGGCAGGACCCAGGGAGCTTAAGCAGGAAGGGAGGCGGGTTTGCGGGGGCGGGGGGGGGGGGGGGGGGGAGGGTCCATGCAAATGAAATCGCATGCTGCTCAGTAACATCCATGTGGATGTGCACAGGGACTCAAAAGGCCCTCAGTGGAGGCTGCCTCTGTGACGGTACAACAGGGCAGGGGGTGGGTTTGAGGATGGCCCTAAATTCCTTCATGTCCAAGAGCACAGACTTGAGTGCTTGGGAGGCCAGCGCATACCCTCCCTCCTCAGCTCCTTATTTGAGAGGAGGCAGGTAGGGTCCATTCAGAAGCCTGCAGTTGACGGGTCTACACCGGGTTGCTGGATGCAGTCATTTATTGCAAAAACATTATTATCTCTCTGGCAAGCACCTGGCTCCCCACCTTAAAGGGAGGATTTGTGAGGCAGACATTCAGACATTGGACAGATTGGGCAGGAAAGGGTGGGGACAGAAAGAATAAGCATGAAGACTGAGAGGGGGAAAGAGAAAAGGAGGAATAATGAACCAGCAGCCAATCATAGTCCTGTTTCTAAGACACTGGAGTAAGGGCCTTCCCATGTTAAAGATAAATTACTTATAGAACATGCCATGCCCTTGATCCAGAGTGGAGCCTTAATACTCTTCGCCTGCAGTTAGAAATAATAAGATTTCTCTGAAGTCTCTGGGTCTAAATCCCCACCAGGGTGATTAAACCTTTACCTCCTTCTAAAATAGAGGCGGTCGAGCACTGATGGGGCATACAATGTGAGTGACTTTTAGACCAACCTTCAATAAACACAGGCTCTGGGTTGCTGGATTTTTTTTTCTGAGATTTTGAAATGGAAGCTGGCTCTTTGCCCATTGAGGGGAAAGGCCCACTCTCTTCTCAGAGGACCCCAGCTGAACATGATCAGAAAAATGGCAAGTCTGCTCAGGAAGATTGATTAGAGCCTACGCACAACTACTGCACACTGTTCTCAGAAGCAAGTACACACAACCATTAGGAGAAAGCACACAGAACAATGGCGCGTTTCAATACCACAATCCAGAACCTGGTTAAGCAGCCAAGTGTCTGACAGCTCAATTGAGCTGCATTCTTCCTCCCATTTTTAGGATCTGACGACAGTAGACTTTCATTTACACTTTAGAGAAGATAAACATGTGGAGAAAAGGAATCCACAGAGGATCTCCAAGTATTACTCTAGCCAACAGCTTCAAGCACAAGATATACCTGGGGACTGCGACATGCTATGAATTCAAAGAACCAAACTCAAACAGCAGCAGCCAAAGATCCACCCTCACCAAGGGAAATCAAAAGG
This sequence comes from Delphinus delphis, assembly GCF_949987515.2. Lineage (NCBI taxonomy): Eukaryota > Metazoa > Chordata > Mammalia > Artiodactyla > Delphinidae > Delphinus > Delphinus delphis. Next base: position 38,170,738 of record NC_082683.1, read on the forward strand.
AAAAGAGCCGCCCAACACAGTGAGAAATTCTACAGAAATAAAACAAGGCTCACTCGTCTCCAGGACCCCAGGAGAGGGGTGCTGGCCATTGGGACAGCAGGCTGAGAAGGAGGGACCACTGCCCCTCTTGCCCTGCCCTTGAGTGCAGTCCAGTGGCACCCCTCCCCACCCCATCTATTTTCTCACCAGCACTGCGAGCTGAGTGCAGAGGGGACAGATTTGGGATTCACTTCTCTTCCTCCTTCCCCTGCCCACACTCTGAAGGAGGGCCAAAGTACAAGCAAAACAGCCCAAAGGCAGCAATGGAGAGAAGCAGCAAGACAGCTGGCGGTGTTATAGTTCATGGGGGACGCGCAGACATACTTATGACTAGCTAGAAAACCCCGTTAGCTGCAATTTATACTTGGTTTTCACCACAGCAGGGCTGAGGGAGCCTCTCGTGGAAGAAGCATACCTCTGAGCACTGCTGCATACATGGTATTAGATTTTATGGCTTCACACACAAAAAGATCGAGTACCTGGTCTATTCTGCATGGATTTCAATGGAAGAGGGTGCGCCAGAAGGGACAAATGGTTAAGACTTTCCTTGGAAACAGAACTTGTTGAAGGAGAGTTGTTTTTGAAACTAGGAGGAAAAAAATGTAGGAAGACAGTGAAGTGGAAAAAACATGCTTAACTTCCCTGTTTACAGCGGGGGGAGCGGGATGGAGATGTGTCATAATCTTACCAAAGGTCTGAAAGCTCTTCACCTGGAGCCTGTCCATACACTCTGTTGGGACCTTAGTTTATTATGCATGCAATCATTTGAGAAAGGCTTCCTCAGGGTGTGAGGCTCCACAATCAAGCTGGCTTACCTCCTTCCTTTGGCCTAAGAACTCCTCTCAGCCATCAAAACCCAGCTCAAAAGTCTCCCCACCTTAGAGTAAGTTAAGGTTTGCACAAACACTTTTGAAATCTATGCAAATAGATGGTGTTACTGCACAGAGCTCGAATCCGGTGCTCCATCCTCTGTTCCCAAACACCCTGCTAGCAGCTATACTAGAGCACTGGTTTTATTTGGCCTTGAGCTCTCTCTACTGTTCCTAAAGGCCAGGGCTATCCTTGCCTGTGCATCTCTGCGTCTCCTATAAGTCGTGGTGTGGTGTCAGACATGTATCAGGCATCAGAAAACGTGTACTGAAATGAGAATGATATGAGAGGACGCACATCCTCGGGGTTAGGTGCAGGCCTGTCACCCAGGCCCTCTAGGTAACGAGTGCACACACTGAAAGAAACGTAGGTACACCTTTGCCCTGCAGGCAGCACAGAGTAAGGCTTTACTCAGTCTATGAATTCGCTGATAAACTCCCTCTCAACAAAGCCCTATGACTCAAAACGTCCTTAACTTTCTAGCAAGAAGCCTGGTCTTTGCTATAGGATTGGGCGATGTGTCTGCTACTTCAGAGGAGGGAGTGAGCACTTCCTTCATGTCTGTAGACAGACCTCAGCTGGCATGGAGGCTCCCAGCACTTCACTGCCTCCAGCCCTTGCTTTCCTCTTGGGCCAGGCTTGGCGGTCGGTCCACTACTTGTGTATCCGCAGAGGTAGAGTGGAGAGGAAGCACACTGCTGACAGGGAAGGCTCGTGGGCTTGGCATCGGGAGACCTAAGTGAAAGTCTGGTTCAGATATTACCAGACGTAGCACCAAGACCAAGTTACTTCGCCTCTTAGCATCTCCGTTTCCTCATCTACAGGTTAGGTTTAAAAATAATACCTGCCCTTTCCAGCAATGCTGTGAGGACCCAGTGAGCTACTTAATATAAATGCACTTCAAAAAAACATATATGGGGCTTCCCTGGTGGCACAGTGGTTGAGAGTCCGCCTGCCGATGCAGGGGACACGGGTTCGTGCCCCGGTCCGGGAAGATCCCACATGCCGCGGAGCGGCTGGGCCCGTGAGCCATGGCCGCTGAGCCTGCGCGTCTGGAGCCTGTGCTCCACAACGGGAGAGGCCACAACAGTGAGAGGCCCGCGTACCGCAAAAAAAAAAAACCCCAAACAAAAAAACATATATGTATGCATAAGTCTGTATGCATATACAACACAGTAGAAAGATTAGACAGAAATACACAAAATTGTTAAACTACTACAATCTGAAAGAGTGCCTATTATGTGCCAAGCACAGGTATTTTACATACATTATCTCTAATTCTTACACTAATCTCCAAAGTAAATATTTCACCATATTTCAAGTGAGGAAACTGAGGCTCAGAGGTTAAATTATCTACCAAACACCAAACATCTAGTTAGTGGTTTAACTTGGATTCAAACACAATGCTGCCCTTTCAAGTCCAGGTCACATCTTATCTATAGTAGTTTTCTCTGTGTGATAGGGTGATTTTTATTTTCTTCTTTATATTCTTCAGTATTCTCCAAATTGTATACAATGATGTTTATTACTTTTTTAAAGTGCTATTATTGTTTCAGTCAAGTTTCATTTTTAACAAAATACACAGTAACATTTCTCCAATGCACACTGGAATTTAGAGTCCGATTGTACAGTTTTACAAATTATACCTAGATTTCTTTATATTGAAATTCAACAGCAGGCAAAGAAAAAACATTTCAGGAATATTGGGGCCCTGAATTTTTATAATCTTGGAAAAACAACAAATGGCATTTTAACTTTTATCTTTATAAATGCTATGTTTTAAAAGGAAAAACTGTGAAAAAACCCCCAAATAATGCACTGAACATCTGCACCTGAGATACACCCTTTTAAATCCTGGTCTTCACACTGTGTGAGCTTTGGCAAGTTGCTTAGTTTCTCTGAGTATCAGTTTCTTCATATACAAAATAAGGTCAGAGTAAGGCCTGGCCTCCCTGGATCACAAGGCTTTTGTGAGGATCAAATAAGAAAGGAGAAGTGAAAGCACTGCTGACTTACTCATTCAACAAATACTGTTTTTTATTTGGCACCTACTGATTGTCCAGTGCTAGACAGTGAGAATATAAGAGAAGACACAGTCTCTGCCCTTATCGAATTTAAATCCACTGACATGTAAAACGATTTCAATTCAGTGGGACAAGTGCTATGACAGGGGTACCAGGTGCTGTGGAGCAAAAGACAGGCGGCTAACTCACTATAGGTCACTAGTGACCAGTTTGATCACTAGAAGAAGGGACAGCTAAGCTGGAGCCAGCCAGGAACCAGCCAGGGTGGGGGCTGGGAAGAGAGACAGAGGAGGTGCATGAGCTAAGGCCTGAAGGAGAGGCAGTATGGCCAGCTAGTGCCACTGCAAATTGTTCAGGCTGGCTGGAGCATAGAGTATGTGGGGAGTGATGACAAGTCAGCTGAAGGGGTGAGCAGGGGCAGATCATTTGCAGCTTCACCACCATAGTATCATCACCATCATCACTATTATGTGTTTCTATTCCTAGGCATAAGTTTATCTTGTTTTCTCCATTAAAGTAAGTGTAGGGATGCATATTCTCCTTTCTTTGTAAAACAGGTATTCATTGGAAGCGTAGTAGGTGCTAAAGATACAGATCCAACCACCAACCTGGCTCCTTCACGGGGAGAGGGCCCAGAGGACCCACAGAGCAGATGAGGAGCGGCTGAGGGGTCTCACCTGGGGGGACTACCAGAGCCACAGATATTCCTAACATGCCAGTACCGAGCCACTGTACAGCCCACAAGTCGACCTCAAGGCCCCCCTTCTGAAAGAACTGTGTCATTTCTCCATGAGGTCTTATGAGCCACATGGCCCCCAAAAGGCACCAGATCTGTTCTCCACCTTTTGGTAGAGCTTAGAGAGAACTAACCAGCTCTAACATCTGGTATGTCACACCAAAGACGATCATTCTTCCCCAAGAACATGACTCTTCTGGCTAACTCAGCTTGACAAACTTAGCTCATGCTCCTCTCCCAACCACCCTAGAGTTCTTTTCAAGATCTATGATTCACTTCCCAACATGTGACAGCTAGTTCCCTCAGTCGCTAGAGCTTTCTAGAGAAGGAATAGTGGTGACAGTAAGCTGATGAGGGTAATTATCAATTCATCTGCCTTCTCAGTCATCAGCTGGCTGAGGGCCCCCAAACAAATGGAGAACTGAGAAAACGAAAGGGAACTGAGGAAATGAAAGGAAGGGGGATGGACACTCCTAAGGAAGAGGCCAAGATTAAGAAATCTGAGCAGAGGAGGAGGCAGTGAGGAGGAATGGGGAGACTAGCCCGGGACACTTACTTCTCTGAAGCAGTAGTAATAGTAGTGGTAGTACACACACTTACATGGTGCTTACTCCATGCCAGGCAATGTTCTAGGCATTTTACAAATACCACAGTTTACATATACTGACTTACTTAACCTTCACAACTCTATGAGGTAAGTACAATTATTATCCACATTTTACAGATGAAGAAACTGGGTGCAAAAAGATTAAGTAAGTTGCCACGATCACATCGCTAGTAAGTGGCAGAGCTCAGATTTAAATCTAAAGAGTCTGGCTCAGAATTCAAGCTTTTAACTATTACAGCATACTTAAACATTAATGCTGAAAGGCAGAAGGGGACAGCCAGTCAGAGTTAGCTGGGCACCAACAAGAATGCTTTTATTTAGAAACCTTAGCACAGAGCCTCCCCACTGATGTGCTGTGAGTGAGATATTGATCCTCTCACCAGGCTGAACAACATCATTTTCTGTGTGCTACGATGTCCAAAAGGTTGGGTGGCACTGCTCCAGCTTAAACACAAGGGCATTACGACCATATTATCACGATTATATTAATCTAAAATCTAATTTATCAGAAGTTTCCTCTCCTTGCTCTGAGATAGCTTTGTGTTTTGGCCTGTTTTGTAGGATGAGCTACAAGCCAGTCCAACCACATTATTCCATGGCAGTTCTGGTATCAGGACAAGGCTACTGTATTCTTCTTTTGTCTGGCCTATTAGTTGGTTGATTTGGTTTCTGATGGTATCACTACCACGTAGGGGACAAGGTCAAGGGTACACTCAAATGGAAGCTAGTCAAATTTAACACACGGTGGATGAAAGGAGTCCCCCTGTGAAATCAGCTTGTCCTGATCAAAGGACGGTCTGTTAATGTGATTCCAAGGGGCTAAGGTATTTCACAGGTTTGCTGCAGAGTCCAGTGTGTAGTGGGGCTGGGCAGCATTACACAGATTGCAGTCTCTCACTCAACTACAGTGAAAGCAGCTTGAGGCCCACTAAGGTGCCAGAGGGGTGGTGATTCACAACAGGCCTCAAACAGGCTGGGATGGTAAGATTCCCAGGGTCAAAAGGTCTAGCTTCAGGCCCACCTTCTTCCTCGGTTCTGATTCTGGGATCATATGCAGCCTTCAGAGCTCTCACTGCATCATCACCTGGTGGAAGGAATGAGAACAGGAATGGTGCAGGGGGTAAAGGGAGTGTGTACTTAAGAAATAGCAAGGAGGAAAACAGAACTACCATATGACGTAGCAATTCCACGTCCGGGTATTTTTCTGAAGAAAATGAAAGCACTAACCTGAAAAGATATCTGCTCCCCATAAGTAAACAACCTAAGTGTCCACTGATGAACGAGCAGATAAAGAGTGGGAGATACACACACACATACACATATACATACAATGGAATAGTATTCAGCCATAAAAAAGAATGACATCTTGCAGTCTGCAACAATATGGATGGTCCTTGAGGGTATCAGGCTAAGTGAAATAAGTCAGACAGAGAAAGACAAATACTATATGATCCGCAGGACTTCACTTATATGTGAAATCTTAAAAACAAAACCAAAAAACAAGCTTATAGACACAGAGAACAGATTGGTGATTCCTGGAGGTGGCAGGTGGAGGGTAGGTGAGATTGGGGGTAAAAGGGGTCAAAAGGTACAAAATTCCAGTCATAAAATAAATAAGTCATGGGATGAATGTACAGCATGGCAACTACAGTTAATAATACTGTACCGCATATGTGAAAGTTGCTAGGAGAGTAGATCTTAGAAGTTCTCATCACACACAAAAATTCTGTAACTATGTATGGTGATAGATGCTAATGAGACATTGTGGTGATTATTTCACAAACATCAAATCATTATGTTGTACACTTGAAACTAATATAATGTTGTTATGTCAATTATACCTTAATTTTTTAAAAAAAGAAAGAAAGAAATAGCAAGTAGGAGTAAAGGACTGGATTTGTGTAAGCAGGACTGTATAAAAAGCTGAAAAAGGCTGAAGTCAGCTCATCCAAGCTTATTAATATGGCCTACAAGGCCCTCCAACATCCAGTGCCTGTCTACTTTCTAGCCTCACTAACCATCAGTCAGTCATTCTTTCCAGGAAAAATGAAAATAGGTAGTTCAGCTTGCAGTTCACAACCTCACAAGTGCTTTTCCTTGAGACAAGCGCTGTGCTTTGGTATGCAGCAGGAGTGCTTTCGAGCATTTCCACTGTGTCATGCAGAACATTAAAAAGATGTGTACTCAAGGGCTGAGATTCAATAAAATTAATAACTTTTACTGCTTCATCAAGGACATACTTAAGTGAAAACGGCATTTTTTTAAAACTGTGAGTGCATAGCAATAAGAATACAATGACTGCTAGTGCAGTTCAGTGCCACTGCCTTGATTCGCGCTAAGGCATCAGCAGTTTTGCCCACTGTTGCTTTGCAACAACAAATAGCATCTTGGCACTATTATGAAAGTAGTCTTGACCTTGCAGATATCTGAAAGGTTTTCAAGGATCCCCAGGGTCTGTAGAGCACACTTGTGAACCACTATTCTAGGCAATGGGGAGGGACTGGGCCCCACTGGAGCTATGCTTTAGGGCCATCAAACCAGCTGTGATGGCAGAATAAACTGGAGGCTGGAGGGGGATGAGAGGGCAGAGCGAGGCTGTGGCAACAACCCGGAGGAAGGCAGGGAAGGTGTGTGGCTGAGGTGGGGATAGAAAGGAAGAGGAAGAGGTGAGGGGTGTGATGGGGAGTGGTAATGAAGCCAGAGAGGCAAAGCTGGTCCTGGTCCTGCCCAATGACTGGAGATGGTGGAGGAGTCCAAGACCACTATCCTCCTTGAAGGGAAGGCATGGAGTCTAATTTCTCTCTATCCCCACTGCCCTGTATGGAACCAGGCACACAGGGGGACCTCGATATATGCTTATTAACCAAAATCAGGTAACTGTAAGAGCAGTAGTACCATCAAAGAAGGGGAGAATTCAGGAAGGGAAGCTGGCTGGGGATGGGGAGCAGGGGAAGACTGTGCCCCGGGAAAGCTTCAGTTGAAGGAGGGTGACATAGCAGCAAAGTCTGAAAACTCTCAGAACAGGCTAAAGCCATTCTCACCTAGCCCTCATCTGAAACAATCTACAAATGAGGCATTGTTTATAAACCACCAGGCATGATGAGACCTCAGGATACTGTGTCATACAGAACACTTCAAAATGTCCTCAGATATGTCACAAATTTTTAAAACCTGGAAAGATACATCTCAAGCCATTATTAACAATAGTTAACTTTGGAAGAATGAAATTGAGTGGGTACAGAATTTTACTTTTGATACTTCTGTTGTATTTGATTTTGTTTTGTTATGATACAGTCATTTTACCTTTATAATTAAAAGGGAATAAATATGTTTTCCTTACTGCATAGTTTTCCTTATGACCCTCTCTGCCAGTTTATTCTGGTAGAAATGTGCTCCACCCTACTGAGTAACTGTCTTAGGCATGCCAGAAAGCCCAGCTAATCCTAGCTGCCCAACTGAACACTGGAGTCTCTGACTCACCCCTTCCTCTGGAAATATCAGATATAGGTCTCCCAACTTTTGGAAAGTTCGCTTCACACCACTTTGCTTTTATGAAAGACCTACATTAGTATGTACCTGTTTTCAAGACATACTAAGAGGATTTTCATATTTACAAGAAAGGGTGAAAAGTGAAAATAGGGTTCAGCATTTGTCTTCCAGTGAACATTATAGAGGAACCACGCACCACGAGCAGTGAGAATGGCACTGCCAAGCTCCTTCCCCAGGAACTACACTCAGTATCAAGCTGACAGAGCTTGGAACTGTGTCTGTGAGCATCTATGCTTGACCTCCGTTTATTTTGTGCATCCGTTAGCAAGATGTGTCCTAAGATAACTGCTTTACACCATTTCTGCTTAAGAAAGGTTTCATGGGAACACTCTACTTTCAGATAGTGGGGGAATCTGCAATTTCAACCTGATGCAATCTAAAAGGTTAAATAAAATGTGCATCCAATCTTACCTATAGGTCTGCCCAACTTTGCGAAGCAGACCCTCTGTAAACTTGAAATTCCAAATGCAATAATGCTCCTGTCAGGGGGCTGCTGTCTTCCAGCTGCAGGAAGTGTTTCAATGGCCTCTGTACATAGCAGACATTCTTCAGTTTTCCATTGGCCTCTGCTTCATTATACCTGGCATGAAAATCTTCAGAAAGCAGAAACAGAAAGGATGTAAAAATGCTGACTTAAAAAAAATGAACAGAGAAGATAAAGATCAACTTGTGGTTCCCCAAAGCTATGTGTTACACCAGTAAGTAAGTAATCACAAGGCAATCACAGATTTCCCCAGTCTTTAAAATTGGAGCATGTAAAATGCTGACACAAAGCATGTGAAGATTTAACAAGGGTCTGGGTAAAAGTTTTCGGATTATGCTTCCATTGTGAGATTCCAGAACCAAAAAGATGTAACTGGACCTGAATGACAGATATGGGCACCTCTGTACGCTGAGGAGACTCACATGGAAGGTAAAAGCTGCCACTTTTCTGTTGTCCACTTTTTTAGAGATGAATGAGCTCTGGTTTCACCTCCTAGTGGTTAGGTCCAAGATTCACAGGCAGGAGGCACCAGAGTCAGAAAGGTAAAGTAGATGCTGAGAGCAGCAGGTGGCATGAACAAGAATAAGGTTTTATGCCAAATGCATAACTATTGCTAGTTTTCCATCTGATGACTTCATTTTCTGTATGTCCACTGCTATTTTTAATCTCATGGCTCTAGTTACCATGTGTCAAAGTTGATTTGTCAATTTCTCTACTCAATGAATATGTACTTCCCCTTTTCCCAGTGGAAAAGCTCTAAAAATGTAGTTTAAATCTGAATTCTAGGCCCTGGAAGCCAGATGTGTTTCACCATTACCTCAAATCACATGTCCCAAACTGTACTTATCCCCAACCCCCATCTACCACCTCCTTCCTCCTTCTTCTTCTTCTCTATCAGATTATATCATTCTGCCAGTCACCCAGCCACAGAACCTTTAAATCATTTCTAATGTTGCTTTCTCCTCCAACCTCATAAACTCTATATATTCCCATTGGCAGGCTCTCCCTCAGCCTGGTATATTGTTCCTTGCAAACACCACCTATTCATCCTTCCAGGCCTATCATAAATTACTGAAAGTAGTCCCACAAATTACAGGAATAGTCCCTCTTTTTTCTACTTCATTCTGTATTTAATTGAAACCACATCTAAATACTATTGTAATGCTTAGAGTAGGCTATACTCATGTACATGTGGCTCTCCCATGAGGCCATAACCTCCTCAAAGGCAAGGACATGTCTTTTTCATCTTTGTATTTCCAGCACCTAATGTAGTATCTGGCACAAAAAAGGGCTCCAGTAAATATCTGAATGAATTACTTCATCCACAAAATATTTCTTTATTGTTCAAAAGAGAATGTCAGCATGTAGAATTATCCTTCATATTGTGCCTTTTATTCCCAAACAAATCTCTGTGGCCCAACGAAACTATTTCCAGGGCCCAAAGAAGCTCAGGTTGCGTTCCCTCTCCCTATGGCCACAATGCTTCCAGGGGCAAACTTGAATACCTTGACTTTAACCCTTTGCCTTCAGTTTTGCCACAGGTTTAAACCCCTTGGTCCCTTCTTGTTGCCTATAGTAAAGGTCGGCAATTTGTTTTCTGTTTAGGGCCAGACGGTCAATATCTTATACTTTGTGTGTCATATGGTCTCTGTCACAATTACTCAATTTTGCCTTTGCAGAGCGAAAGCAGCCAGAGATGATACGAAAATGAGTGATTGTGGCTATATTTCAATAAAACTTTATTTATGGATGCTGAAATTTTAATTTCATATGATTTTTGTGTCACAAAATATTAATTTCTCTTGAATTTTTCCCAGCCATTTAAAAATGCAAATGGCTTGCAGTCCAGACAAAAACAGGTGGTGAGCCAGATATGGCCTGTAGGCCATAGTGCGCCAACCCAGCTTATTCCCTTTCCTCACCAACTCCACTCCGCTACACACACACACACACCTCTAGTAGGCCTACAGTAAAAACAACCTTCACAATTCCTCTGTGGACTTTGTTATTTTGCTGTTTGCAGCCACTCTAGGGCAGGGGAGGTAGAAAATGCATGGGCTTTTGAGGCCTAGATTCAGAGTCTGGCCTTACCATATACTAATGTGGTAGCCTTGGACATAATATTTAACCTCTCCGTACTTCACTGTCATCATCTATAAAATGGGGGCAGTAACACCCACATGACAGGGATTTTGTGAGAATTAAACGAGCTAATGTGTATCAAGTTCATGGCATAGTGCCTGGTTTATAATAGGCACTCGATAAATAGTAATTATTACTCTAGCTTGGGATATGGCTTCCCCAGATCAGCTGTGACCCTGGAAAGCAATCCAGACACTCTGTAAACCACAACTGGGCAGCAGGAGAGAATGAACTGAGAGCAAAGTACAAAGGCAGGAATAGAATTTGGAGGTTTTCAGACACATGACCCAGGATTCTAAGTGCCTGGTTTGCCCCGATTCCTTCTGACACCATTCCAAATTCCACTGGGCCTCCTTTCCTCCTCAGAAAGAACTTCTGACTCTCACACTACCTGAATCTCCTTAGCATTCCTTACCAAATATCCATATGAGCCCTGGAACCCTCTCCTCATTCCTGCACCTCTTTCTCGTATAGGGCTGGGAAAGGGTGAATGCGGCCAGACCAAACCTCACAGACTGGTCTGCCACTGGGTCTTACATAGACCAGGCACCCAACTCTCTCTCAATTATTCATGAATTTCCTGCTATACAGAGAATGAACTTTTTTCAGAGGTCAAGAACTAGTCTCTCTATAGAAGTTTTAGAGCAAAAAAACCCACCAAGTATACAAACAAGGGTTCCCCCATAAACCATCAGCGGTGGGCAGATAGGACAGATAAGCTTGTGGTATCTGTCCTTGGTACAAAAAGCCAGATTTGAGCCTGGTACTTCCTTGCTCCAACATGTCTAATGGGGGTCTACTGCCTCTGGAATCACCAAGCTCCTGTGCTGTCACTCAGGGCCTCCACAGTCTTGCCCTAAGCCACCCCTCCTGCATTATATCTTACTACTCCTCTATAGAAGTCCTCACCTATAGGCCAGGCAAAACAGACAGTATCTACCTAACTACCCTAAACAATTTCCAGCTTCCCACACTTGTGCATAACTCAATCATAGCACCTGTAACATTTTACTGCACATCTCCCCCTAGACTGTGAGCTAGCAACAGGGCAGAGACTGTGTCTGATTCATCTCTGGGTCCCCTACACCTAGCACAGTGCCTGACATGGGGAAAACATCCAATAAATGTTAATGAATGAATGAAAACACCTGAAATTATTCCTCCCTTAAACTGTTTTAGTTGGACTCTTATTAGCAGCTAAGTACAGTCTGGGTCACTGCCAAGAAGTAGAAAGATCTAAGAAAAAGAAAAGAAGCATGACCAATGTGATCCAAGCAACGGAAAATAGGTTTTAAGAGTGAAGTAAAAGAAAGCAAGGCTGTTTAGCCTGCCGAAGAGAAGATAAGGCCCAACTCGATTCTGGCTTTAAGTCTACAAAAGGTCCTCATGAGAAAATCTTGATTTCATCCTCCCTTTATAATCAGAGGGAACTTTTCCATATTCATGGAAAATGGAACAAGAAGAAATAGCTTAAGTTAAGGCCAGAGGGGCTGAAGCTAAAGAGAAAGAAGAACCAAATTAGGCACCACTTTTCCAAAGATACCGTTATTGTACTTTTTGATGAGTGAATTGGAGGGGTTTTTTTTGGCCGCACTGTGTGGCTTGTGGGATCTTAGTTCCCGGACCAGGGATTGAACCTGGGCTCTCGGCAGTGAGAACACAGAGTCCTAACCACTGGACCGCCAGGGAATTCCCGCTGAGCACTTCTGTTGAAGGCTGTGCAAAAGGAAATGAATATGCTGCTCTGTTCCTGTTTGCTGTGGAGACTAGGTGGGTGAAAACACAAGTTGGGTAAGATTTTCTAATAAGCCACTGACTTTTTCCCTTTTTATTTATTTATTATTATTATTATTTTTTTGCGGTATGTGGGCCTCTCGCCGCTGTGGCCTCTCCTGTTGCGGAGCACAGGCTCCGGACGCGCAGGCTCAGCGGCCATGGCTCACGGGCCCAGCTGCTCCACGGCATGCGGGATCCTCCCAGACCGGGGCACGAACTCACGTCCCCTGCATCGGCAGGCGGACTCTCAACCACCGTGCCACCAGGGAAGCCCCGCCACTGACTTTTAATTGACCCTTTTTTCTATAGGCACTTTCTGTCATGTCATGTTTTGCAGTCCTGTGATGGAACAACCTAGTATAGGCATACCTCAGAGATACTGCAGGTTCAGTTCCAGACCACCGTAATAAAACAATTATAGCAAAAAAGCAAGTCACACAAATTTTTCGGTTTCTTGGCACATATAAGAGTTATATCTACCCTATACAGTAGTCGATTAAGTACGCAATAGCATTATGTCTAAAAAAACAATGTACATACCTTAATTTAAAAATATTGCTAAAAAATGTTAACCATCATCTGACAATGCAGGGTTGCCACAAACCTTCAATTTGTAAAAGACGCGATAATTGCGAAGTGCAATAAAATGGGGTATGGCTGTATTTCAAATTTTCCTGAAGAGACAATGGAAAGAAAGAGAAGGCAACAATGTCAAAGTAAGATAGTAGGGAAGATGGCCCTAAAAAATATATTTTCTATAAAAACAATACCTAACTGGATATTAATAATAATTTTTAACAGTATTACTATTAAAGCTAACATCCACTGAGCACCTACTATGTGCCAGGCACTGTGCTAAGTGTTTAACATAAGCTATCTCAATCCTCATAACAACCCCATAAGGTAGGTTATATATGTAGCCCCATTTTACAGGTGAAGAAACTGAGACCCAGGAAGGTTATATAACTTGCCCAAGTCACACAGCTAGCAAGTGTCAGAGCCAGGACTCAAACCCAGGCAGTTCAACGTAGAGTCTACTAACTACTGTCTCCCTGTATAAGAAGGGTAACAGGCTGGAATTTAAACCTTAGCCCCTCTGAATCCAAGTTCATATTCTCAGCTACTTCCTTATACTGCCCCAAGCTAGGAAGAACAAAGTAACATATGACATCAGCAAGAGAAGAGATCTCAGATGTAAACCAAAATTACCCGCCATATTCCAGAGAAAGAAGCTAAGATGTAAGGATTCACAGATTCTAATGAGCACAACCAGGACTTGAATGCCAGCCTCTTGACTGCAAGTGGAGTCCTCTTTCCTCCATTATAGATTCTTGTTGAATTTGAGGGTGAGAAAATGAAGGAACAGTATGTGCCAAATGGGCTCCCTCCCCAGGCACTGTTGTAATGAACTGTTAAACTCACATTAGAACCTGTGCCTGAAATACCAAGGCGCCAGCAGCCTCTGTAGACTGATTCTAAGATTCTAGTAGTAGAGATGGCAATGAACTGATTAATGGTACTACAGGAGCTGCCAAAATGCTCACATAGTAAACCAATCAAGCAGACCTAGACCAGGCAGCTACCATACTAAGTCAGTGGCTCACAGTTTAAGCCTGGACTGAACTATTTCAACAGCTTCCTTGTTGATGTCCCCATTCTCAGACTTCCTTTGCCCCAGACTAGCCTCCATTCTGCAGCCAGAATAAACAGAGCCCCAGTCATGGCATTTAAGCCTTGCAGCATAATGAAAAGAACATGGATCTTTGAACCCAACACTCATAGGTTTGGACCAAACTCTGTCACTTACTAGCTACATGACCTTGGGCAAATCACTTTAATCTTTCTGAGGTCCAGTTTCTTCATCTTTAAATTGGGGCTAAATATCTCCTTGTTACAGGATTCTGAGGATTAAATAAATTATAGTGCATCTAATATACTCTTGGCCACAAAGCAGAGTAGAGACTGGATAAATGTTAGTGTTCTTCTTCCCACACCCTTTTCTACATTTTGGCCACAATCAATCATTTCAGCTATTTCCCTTCCTCACCAACTCCATTCCTCTTCCCCAACACACACACACACACACACACACACACACACACACACACACACACACACACACACACACACACACACGCCACCTCTAGACCCCTGCTCAAGCTGTTCTTTCTCACAGGAATGAACCTCCTCTAAGGCCCAACATAAATTTTCCACCTTCAGGAATCCTTTCTAGACCCTCTTCGGTCGTGTTGGGATTGATTTCTCCTTTTCCCAAACTCCCACTTTGTTTACATTCTTTACTACATTTACTATAGTCAGTCTGATTTCAGTTATTTATGTACTTACCTATCTTGCCAACAACACTGGAGGGAGAAGGCTCTAAGAAGAGAATTACTGTGGGTGGTGGTGGTGGGATGAATTGGGAGATTGGGATTGACATATATACACTAATAAGTATAAAATAGATAACTAATAAAAAAAAATGAACATGCACTGGAAAAAAAAGAGAACTACTTATAGGAGGGCGGGAAATGCGTTGTTCTCCTCTGTGTATATTTCTCAATACCTGGGTCTTGTACACAGCAAGAGCTCAATATGCGTTTATTAAACTGAATCTTGCCACCACTGACTGGGCATCTTTACAGAAAGATCCTGGACTGAGTTTACTAAAATTCTGCTCTCACTGCCTGACTTGATCAACATGCAATTTTTAAAGTGTACTAATATTCCTAAACTGTTCTACCCCACTGGTTAGGAGACGACAGTCATTAAAACCATATTAAAAAGCAGAGTCGGGGAACCCGAAAATAGATCTGAATGATTTCTGTCTCAGTTTCTAAGTCTGTAAAATATAGAGTTTTGAGATGTTACATAAAAAGCGCTTAAAACAGGATCTGCCACATAGTAAGTACTCAATAAATGTTACAATTTTATTATAATGTAGTAGACTGGAAAAAACAGAGTCAGGACTTTTCACTTCTAGTACTATCTCCACCACTGACTGATGTCTTGTCCAATCTTGATCAAGTCCTTTCCCCTCTCTGGGCCTCTCCCCATCTGTAAAACTGAAGTAGAACCAGACGGTTTCCAAGCTCCTTCTATCTTCAACGAGGTATATTTTTCTATGATCAACAAAGAGCCTTCTGTTCCAGATGCTGAAGCTGTTGGCAAGGAAAAATTGTAGCTGCTGGTTCCCAGAGGAGAGGGGCCAAGACCAAGGCAAGGCCAGGACAACTGATTAGTAAACCACCTGTGCACCTTCCCCTGTGTGAACTATAACACATTCAGTGCAGGTTCCTGAACAGAGCACCACCTCTCTGCCAAGAAAACTCACAGCAAAGGCAAGACAAGAGCCTGAAAACAATAGCAGCAATGAAGAATCCTGCCTTGTGCAGAATTCCTGCACTTTCTTACCTTTGATGCCTGTAATTAGGGCACCATCAATCTAAACTAGGGCCCTCCTTAGGCACAAAGAGAAGGAAGAACACAAAGGCCCACTCTGAGCATGAAAGCTCATAAAGCAAAGACCAAAGCGAGTAAATAAAAAATGTCACTGAATCATTCGACTGAACACACTGCAGAGGCCTACTATGTGCTAGGCAGAGGAGGTATGAAACAGACATGATCCCTTTCCACCAATGTAGTCAGAGTACATATGGGGTGACACATCCCAAAGCAGACTGTAATAAGAGCTATATTTGAGGTGTAGCCTCTGCTACGGAAGACGGGAAGGGGGCAACAAATCCAGTAGGGGGGACCAGAGAAGCTTCAATGACAAGCTACATGAGACACAGGCCTTGAAAGATGGGGAGGTGGGAACCTCAGGAAGATGGAATATAGGCAAAGGAACATGCAGGGAGTACTAGAGAAAAAAAAAAAACAAACTAGTTTATTTTGCCTGGGCCACAGGGTGCAGGTTTGGGAGAACAAAGGGAAACAGGGCAGGAGAGAGATTTGGGAACAGATTATGGAGGGACTCATCCACGAGGCTGAAGAGTCCAAAGTCTATATGGCAGGCAATGAGGCCCACCAAGGTTTCTGAGCAGAGATATAACATGATGAGAACACTGTCTCAGGAAGATCACATGGGCACCCATGAAAAGGATGCAAAAGGAACCAAATTACTAGATTACTATGGGAAGCTTCATAAGTATGTGTTGGAATCCAACAGCTCCTGTTCACAGAGCTTCTCACTGCCCAGGTTCAGCTTCATGTAATCTGAGTTTAAGAGGTGTTCCCTTGCCAGGTCCGTTAACCGTCAAAATCTGCTAGCATAACAGGACTTCCAGACAAAGTAAAAAACCCAATTAACCCTATGGATCACAGAACAGGAAGAGCTGATGCGGGAGAAGTTGGGGAGGGAGCACCAAAGTCTCCACCTGGCCCAGCTCCGCATAAAAAACCAACCCTGGATCTCCTCTTTATATCACTTCCAGCCAAGCCTTCTTTACAGGGGCTGAAGCTAAGTACAGTGGGGCCGAAAGCACTTGGTCAGAGGCTGCAGATCTAGTGAAACAATATATATGAAATGCCCAGCACAGTGCTGGGCACATGGGCACTGGTCAGTAAGCACTGACCCAACCTGCAAGGTCAGTTCCACCGATAAATCCCACTGAGGCTTCAAGACCTAAGTCACCTTAACTCTTCCCTCAAAGGCCTCTCTAAAGTACCCCAGTCCAAAATGACCTAATTCCTAGATATCACGCCCATTTCATGTGCCAAATATTCAGCACCCAATTCATGACAGGTGCCATACAAGGTGACTCATGTAACCCCATTCAACCTTCACAATGACCCTCCTAAGCTCTTTTAATACAGGAGAAACTAAAGCTCTGAGAGGGGAAATGACTTTCTTGAGAACACACAGCTAGGAAGTGGCAGAGGTGAGATCTGAACCCACGACTGCCTGACCCAAACTCAAGCACTTCCAACACTTCAATCCTGTCACCAGCGATGGCCTCTTATCTGCTACTGACCATGTGACAGGTAGCCTGGAAACTCCCTATGGAGAGAGAAGGTACCTGACACTATTCTCTCTCCTCACTGTACAGCGACCCACCTATGTCAGGGGCTTTTAAATGAAAACATCTAACTTTAAAATAATGGAGTACACAGATATGATAAATTCCTCACATGAAAAACTATTCATGACGTTGGACTGTCTGAGCCCTGAGCCCAGCCATATAGCCTGATAGGGACTGAGTCTCAAGCTGGCCCCAGGATGAGCTCCGACCTCAGACACCTGTCACAACCCAAGCCCCGACCCTAGGCACAGGCTGAGCCCGGACCGGAAACACACGCTGCACCCAGAGCTCGTCCCAGACGGAGCCCTGCCAAAGGAGAGCCCTAAAGAAGCGTCCCCTTCGGCTGTCCCCGCCCCCCGCAGCAGTCTCTGGTCGTGACCTCGGGCCGTTCTGAAAGCCCCGACTGCTCCGTCCCAGGCACACGACTCATTCACAAACCCACCCCGCTCCCCGCACCATTTCACTGGCAGGGAAACCTCGCTGTCTGGGCTTTACCTCAGCTGACTCCCGGCAAGGCCTGTCGCGCACACCAACCACCTGCTCGCTCAGCCAAGAACACGGAAGAAGATATACCAGCCCCGAAAGGTGGGCCCGACGGCGTGTAGGGAGGAGCTGCGCCTGCGCCCTGATGGCCACGCCCAGCGAGTGGGGGCTAAGCAAACTGCGCAGGCGTGACGGGTGAAGGGCGGGGAGGTTGCTGGGATAGGGGGCAGGGCTTAGCTCCTTCTGGCCGTCCCTTTCCTGAGTGGAGGTCGGGAAACCCGGGAAGCGCAAGGAGGGAGGAGGCACGGCAGCAGCAGGTATAATTATATTTACCGAGCGCTTCTGCATGCCGGGAAGGAATTTTTAAAATCCCTTTTACATATGGGGAAATGCTGCCAATCTTTTTAAAGACGAGAACGAATTCTGTAAAATTTCTTAAAAGGTTTGCGTGCCTGTAATTTCACCATGAGAGTTTCTCCTTGAGTAAAGTATTACCCCCAGTAGGTGATGGTGGTTTAAAATAAAAAACGTAAGAAGTTCATTTCTTGCAGAAAACTACCTGCAAATAAATTAATATTTCAACCAACCCCCGACCCTCCCCCAGGCTGCAAGTGTGATGAGGGAGTGAGAGTGCTGACTTGAGGTTAAGGCAGGCCCTAACTGAGTGTGTTTCCTCCGTTGTGAAATGGAAGTAAACATCCCTCCCTGCCTGTGTCAGGATTGCTGTGAGGGTCTGGTGAGCAATGCTCGTGAAAGAGCCTCTTGGACTTCCTTCCCATCATCCACCCGACAAATGTTCGTTCCCTTTCCCCTTCTGGGCTCAGTCTTCTCATCTGTATGATGGAAGGAGGTCTGGAACAATAGGGAACATTCAGGGCTTTGCTAGATTTCCCAGTCTGGGTGACAGCTGGAGGCAGGGCGGGTTCTCCCAAGCTTCTGTATTAAGTAAGTCACTTCCAGAATCTCTCAGTTCAACCTGAAAGCCCCTGTGTAAGTTGACCTCTCCCACCATCGCCTTCCAGGCCCATCCAAGCCTCAAATACTCAGAGGCTGTGCTAGCCTGTTCCCATCTCTGTTCCCTGAATGTCTCAAGAGCTAGATGATCCTCAGTCACTCAGGTCTGTGTTCCAGCTCAGGTTCCCAAAATTGCTGTGTTCCCTGCATGGCAACCAAGTTCAGTTAACAGCAGAGATGAGGGCTCTGGGGGGCTCAGAGGAGGAATGGCTTAAAGAAGGGCTTCCCAAATCAGTTGAGCTCCAGCCATGCCTGTGGCTCCCTTCACCACACACTCCACACAGCTCCTGATGGTGGGGCAGTGGGAGTGGCAGCAGGAAACTTCCAAGAGGCTGCAGTGTTCCTGGGGGCCAAGGGTGGTGGGCTATCTTTCACTCAGCAGGTGAATGCTCTGCTCCAAGGTGGGGAGAATGGCTGGGCAGCTAGGCTGCAGACGGCTTTGTTTTCCTGTTGGCTCAAGAGCCATAAAAATATTTGGAGCAGGGAATGAGGAAGCAAGCCAAACTATCCCTCTACCTTCAATACATTGCCTCTCCAAGGATCCTCTCCTGCCAAGTTTTGCCCTATGGGGGGCTCTTTTCTCTGTGTAGCTGAGGCCTCAGCTCTCTCTTTTATCTTCTCCTTTCTCTGTCTAGTCTTCTGCAAGCATCCCTCTCTGAATTTCTCAGAGTAGTTTTGTGAGGGCTTCCTGATGTATTCAGACATTCTCATGTAAGGTGCAGGCCTTGGCCACACAGTTCTGAGATAAGTCTACGCTCATGGTGTATTCCAGAACAACTATGATCCCAGAGCCTGAAGTTTCTAAGAGTCTAAGCTGTCCAGTAATTGAGGAAGTAGTGCGTGACCTGCCATAGGAGGTATGCAAGCAGAGCCACCTTTTAGAATGCTGGACTGGGGCCTCCTCTGGTAAGCCAGAAGAAGGGGCTGCAGAGTGCAGGGCCTTACAGTTCCTACAGCAATGAAAGGAGGGATACCGGGCACCAGGAAGGGAGCTAGGCAACTAGCCAAAGACAAACGATTCAACAAGCTATTATATGTCAAGCATCTAGAGCTGTACCTAACACACAGTGTTATTATTGTGAACGATCCACAGACTGTAATGAAGGCGCTTAGAGATCTAAGTCCCTCACTCCCACACCTGATCATGCAGTACATGCCAGAGTACCTTGGGGGCTGGGCTGGGACTGGAACCCAGGTCTCTGTCTCCCAGGAGAGGCACTGCACAAAGCCAGGCTGTCTCCTCGGGTAGAAGGAAGAGCTCTAGGTGGGCCTCTGCTGACTCTTAAGAACCAAGCTGGTTTTCAACTCTTGGCTGGGCAGTTGAGGGTAAGGGGCAGTGGACTGATGGCAAGACCTGAGCTAAGAGTGTCAGGTGTCTCCTGGGGAAGAAGCTCAGGAGTCAGCCCCATGTCTTGCCACCACTTGGAGCTCTAGCCAGCACCCGACAGACAGCCTTCTTTTGAGAAGTGTTTCCTCTGCTGTGATTACAGTTAGGGCTGTATTTCTGCCCTGTACCTTAACCCATTAGCTCCAATAAACCACC
Source organism: Delphinus delphis (assembly GCF_949987515.2). Classification (NCBI taxonomy): domain Eukaryota; kingdom Metazoa; phylum Chordata; class Mammalia; order Artiodactyla; family Delphinidae; genus Delphinus; species Delphinus delphis. The sequence goes on from NC_082683.1 coordinate 38,191,029, forward strand.
CAGATTAAGGGGGTGGAGTGAGAGTAGCCAGTGCCAGGTGACCTGAGCTAAAACAAGGAAAGACTTTCCCAAGAGACTGAGTTCCCCGAAGCCCTCCCCACTCTGAGGTTCCTAGCCTAGCCCAGGAATTCTGGGCCTAGGATTCTCAGAGCCCTGGGAAAACCTTGGTGACCCCACCCTGGAGAGCTGGGCCAGACATGACCACATCAGCCAGCCCTCCACATGGCCCAGGATCTCAGGACAAAAAGCCCTCCCTGCCCCATTCTGGCCCAGTTCCTTCCACAGCCTTCCCAGGAGCCATGTGGCACCCAGACCACAGCTTCCCACCAGGGCCTTTAGTTTGCCTCCTTTATTTTACCAAAAATAACAACAATAAAATTTCCCTCTGTTTCACAAAAAAATACATCCCCCGCCCCCTGCCGCATAATCAGTACTGGCCATAGCCTAGACTCCATCTTCCAATCCACAGTCCTCCTTGGCAGAACCTTTGACACCACCCCCCACCACCCCCCTCACACCAGAGCTTCTGGCAAAGCTGCTGGGCCAGTGCTTCCCTCGGGAACTTCTCTGGAGGCAGCTGTCCCAGGTCCAGCTGGCTGGACCCAGGAGCCCCATCTGCTTCCCCAGAGATCTGGCAGCTGCGGGGCCATGGAGAGGGGCATGATTTTGGAGTTTTGGCTCAGCAGACAACCCCAGCAGACCACAGGGGTGGTGGGGTACTCTGGCATCAGACTAGAAATCCTTGCTCAAAGCAGGAACAGTTGTATCCTGGAGAGAAGCTCCCTCCTTTGGAGTGCATCTCATCTCCCTGTGTAGCAATCCACAGGCCAGGGGTGGGAGTCAGAACCCCTGGTTTCCACTCCAGCTCCACAAAAGCTTTGCTGGGAGGCCTTGGACAGCTTCTCCCGCCTCTCCTCTGGCTTCAGTTTCCTCCCATGTACGTGGATGATTCTGAGTGAGACTGGATGATCCTCAGATTCCTTCTGGCTCTCCATCCTGGCCCCCCAGCCTGGAGTCTCCAGGAGAGGAGGGCCTTGTCCCTGCCTCAGTTTCCCCACCTGTGGGTCTGGGCGCAGGGCTGGGCATGGCCAGTGTCTCTGTGGACAGCTATGCTCTGAGATCCAACCAGCTGGAATATTTCAGGGATGGTTGGGAAGGAGGCAGGCACTTGCAGGATGGGGGCTCTCCAAGCCTGGAAGAGTCCATTCACAGCTATGTGGTCCTCAATGTCCCAGGTGGGAGATAAGGCTCCGGAGCTTCCCAATTCAAGCTCACTAGCTTTGTGGGTTGGAGGATGATCTTGTGCTGGGCTTCAGATCCTCACAACCACATCTGGAGATTCAGGAAGCTAGACTGGAGTGTATGATTCCTGATTTAAGGACTGGGGATCTTTGTGGACATGAAGAATCACCCCTGACGCCCATGAGGCTATCTATAATCAGGCCTTCTGGAGGCAGAGGGATGGGGGAAATGACAGCTCCTGGGCATCTCTAGCTGAGCAAATCAGAACCTATGGTGGGCCAGGATTTTAGTCAGGGCAGGGCCCCCCTTCCTACCTCCCCCCATCAGTGGCTCCCCAGAGCTCATGCTGATGGAAGATGGTAGCCTGGAAGATTCAAACATGGAGCCACATCTACCACCACAGTTCGTGCACTTACACACACAGTCAGACACACCAAATGGGGAGACTGACTCGTCATCATTCCTAAGTGGTCACGGTCCGATGGCCCTAATCCCTACTTCCTTCCTTCCTTCCCTTCCATCCATCCATCAATTTACCTAACATTTATGGAGGGCCTACTATGTGCCAGGAACAGTCTAAGGCACGTAGCTCTCACAGACACACCCCACAGTCAAAATCATACACGTACACACCGATACACACGTGTCATCCGTGTCCACTCACTCACAGGCTGCTCATGCTCTTGCATCTTTCTTGCCGTCACTTCAGCCACATCCACGTTCCCCAAACAGGCTTGGCAACCACCGTGGAAGGGTCAAGTGTCAGAGCAGACTAGACTGCATGCTAAGGGTTTAGCTGCTCCTTTTTACCTGTCTGCCCACCTTTAAGCTCTTCCCTACTCCACTCACAAACAGTCAGGGGGACATGTGGGCAGACTCCTGAGAACCAGAAGTCCAGGGGCTTTGGGTGTGTGGAGGGGCCCCAGGGCCTTCAGGTCCCTCTGCTACCAGACTTCTGAGGGTCCCCTCCCTCGCCACTCTGTGTTCAGATGGTCCATCTGATGGGCAACAAGGTCCAGGTCTGGGCTCAGTGACAGATCCGCTCTGTCATCTCCCTCTGCAGAGACACAAGGTGGGGAGGGGTCAGTCAGAGCTCAACCTGCCAGGCAGCCCGTTTCCAAACCACAGGGCCTGGCTACTCTTCTGCCTGAGCCTGGCCCCTTCCCGCCACCACCGCCTCCCAACTCCAGGCTGCAGATCTGTGTTTGTAAACTGATACTTGAATGAAGTCGCTATTAAAGTACAAAATCCATTGTTAAATGAATTGCGGTCCCCTAACATATCCACTTGGATATTGGATTTTCTTAAAGCAGGTAGCCTTCGGATCTGAAAACTCAGAGGCTAGCCCTGGTGGGGGAGGGCAGTAGGGGCTTGGCCTCACCAGTGGCTCCAGCTCCCGCTGGTCCACCAGGCTGAACTCACGGATGAAGTAATAGAAGTGCTTGTAACAGGTGTTGACGTGCGCCTCGGCCCCCATGCTGAGAATGCTGTCGAAGTGGTGGATGTAGACATGCACAAAGACGCGGAAGAGGCGGGTCAGGATCTTGGTGCAGACCTGCTGGAAGTTCTTGGGGAAGGGAACTCCTAGGGGGCGGGATGGGCAGATATGGGGCATCAGCAATCTGATGATGAAACTCTGCCCAACCCTGCCCTCCCCGACACAGGCAGCCTCTGCCCAAGATGGCCTCTTCCCTAGCACACTTCCCTGTGGGAAACAGAGATCAAGGTTTGCTTTCTCCCATACTTCCCTTTTTAATGAAGCACTGTGCCTCTCCTCTGCTGAAATACAAATCATCTTCTGATTTTCCCATCACCCTGAACAGGACTCTGCTACTTTGTTGGGTCACTGACCAACCCTTCTTAGACTATAATAGAAGTTATGCCAAAACTCTCCCCAGAAACATGCGCATCTGTAGGTGCTCGCACACAACACCCTTGGACGCAATTCCAAGGAGAGTTCATCAATATCTGGGGTCCATTTTTAAGAATATGGGCCTTCAGGATTGAGTCCTAACTTCCCAGCATGGCGCCTGCTCAAGGCCTTTCATGATCTGATCCTGACTTGCCTCTCCAGCCCTACCGACTCCTTCCCCTTCGCAACATTCACACGGCAGGCCCCAGACGCCAATCCTGAGAATTACTAAATCTTCATGAACAAGTTCGTATATCTCTCAGTCCTTCAAATAGTCAATAAGACTCACAAGAACCTTCTATCTGTGAGCCAGGCCTTGTGCTGGGTCCTTTGCACCTTTAGCCTGGTATGATAATGGGTATGGCAGCCATTCTAGATCTGATAAAACAGAGGTGCATAAATGTGGAACCACTTGCCCAAGGCCACACAACTATTAATTAGTACAGACTGGAGGCAGGATTCAAGCCCTCTTTGCACTGCACTGCAGCACCCCTCGGATAAATGCCACAGACCCTGCCAGAGACAAGGTCTAGGACCTGTGGAAAAGGCACAATTTCTGTACAGTCCCCCATGCTCACGGTGGAGATCTTGGGGGCTACTCTCTCTTCTCTGCGGTGGCAGAGCCATCCCAGGATTAAGGCACAGGCACCTGGGATCTCACAGGCCTGGGGGTGAAGACTAGAAGGGAACAAGCAGTCAGACGCAGGCCCACACTGACTCTCCCCACTCCATGAGGCCCTTCCCCTTCCTCACTGCTCTCGGGTGGGGCTGAGCCCTGTCTCCCTGTGAGCCCTTCCAGGCCCAGCCCAGGTCCCTCAGACTTGTCCTGTCCATCTAGATGTGGGGCCCTGGGCCTCAAGAGACCTGAGCTGGTTCTGAGTCCCTCCTGATTCTCTCGGCCTGTTTCCTCTCATGTGAAATGAAGATACCCATGTTGGACATGATAGTGCAGGAAATGGAAGGCCACTGACTGGGGAGGGGCGTGGGCACTGATTTGTGACTCAAGGCCCTCAGCATTCAGACTTCTCCCCTCCAGGCCTGACCACCCTGCCCCGCCCATCTCTGATTCCCATAGCCTTAACACAGATGAACAGGAGGCCCTGGTGGGGCGCGGCTGCTGTGATGAACACAGGGTCATGCCTGCTCAGCTCCTGAGCCAATACCGTGTCTTGCTGCCCTTGGGTGGGGAAGCCGGACCAGGATGACATCATTCATCTCCTCTCCCCACCCTCACCTGCCCAGGCTGCCCAGCTGAGAAAAGAAAAGGCTCCATGGATTGGGCTTGACAGGGAAAATTCTGCCTTCAGAGCCCACTGAGGAGGACATACCGTCTGGCCCCCATGGGGCCCCACCCCTTTCCCTTTCCTGGGGCCAGGAGTCAGAGGGGACTCCCAGGAGGCTGCAAGTCAGATCAGCCCAAGCAGGGCGGGCGATCTGCTAGGAGCACCTTGAGGCACTTGTTCTGGAAGGTTTTGAGAATCACAGTGGTCTTGCCAGGGTGTTCCCTGGAGGGACACTCAAGCTTCAGACAAAAAGAGGCCCCAAACTGGGAGCCAGGCAGCCCTAGCTCAAGATGCTCAATCTTGAGCAGACACGATCTCCCTGAGCCTCCGTTTCCTCTTCTACAACATGGCTGTATCAAGCTAAATGCCTCATCTGCGCGATGGGCCCCGCTGGCTCCCTTCCTCCCTAGCCAGGCCTGACCTGCCTGCCAGGCGGCACTCACCCACGCGCGTGGGAAAGACATCCTCGTCGTTGATGAGGCCCTCAATCCAGTCCATGAGCAATGCCATGTAGCGAGGCGCCGAGAGCTTGGCCGGCCGCCGGTACTGGCGCTCGTCCTGCCAGCGGTACTCGTAGCGGGGCCCGCCGGCCATGACCGGGCAGCTGCTCTCGCTGCAGCGCTCGGCCATAGTACCGTAGATGAGGTTGATGCGGTTGAAGAAGTCCACCACGTGCACGGCGATCCAGTCGTCGATGTTCTCACCCGGTGGCAGCCTCACCACACTGCGCAGGTCCAGACCCGACTTGAGCGACGCCTGCGCCTTCTTATACAGCTCAAAGCGCTGTGTGCCCGGCTCGAAGCGCTTCCGCGGCCTGAACGTCTTGTCTTTGGCGAACACCTGCTTCAGGCACAGCGCCATGGCCAGGATAGGCCGAGGGCCAGGGGTCCAGGGGCAGGCCCTGCGGATGCCCTGCCAGGGCCAAGGGCATGGGGGAGCATGGTGGTCAGGTCCTTACCAAATGGGCTTGACTTCCCAACACATCATTTCCCTCCCACCTCTCGGCTTTTGGCCTGGAATTCTCTGCCTGGAATCTAAATCCTCCTCATCCCCACAGTCCAGCATCCTGCCCTATTTCCAGATACCCTAGCTCCCCCTGCCAAGCGTCCACAGCCCTCCCATCTTGTTTAGTTTCCTCTCCACTTTCATTGTGTCTCAGAGAGAGGGCTGGGCCTGGGCTCCAGACAGGTGCTCCTCAGACTTGCTGTGAACCATTAGAGAGCTGGCAGAGGCTTCCTGCAGGCAGAGGCCCCTGCAGGAGGCAGAGGCCTGGACAAGATGACCTCTGGGGATCCCATGGGCTAGTTGGTAAAGCGTGGGAGAGCCGGCCTGCATTGTCCTGGGGCTAGGGGGGAGCCCCCACCCTCGGCTTCCTCTGAGATATCCCGCAGTCCATCCGGTCACCGGGGATTCCCAGGGAGCACAAGGGACTTTTCTACCAAAAATGTACTTTCCTTTTATTACCCTGAAAGGAAAGAGCTCTCGTATGGCCAGCTGGGTGGCCTCTGAGTGTGGCTGCAGGCACTGGAGGGAGGGGGAGGTGGCAGGTCCAGAAGGGCACCACTTCCTCCAGCAGTGGCTGGAGATCCTTCCTCCCAAGCTAGCCTCCTCCAGCCTGAAACACAAACCAGAACAGCCGGCGGCCCCTCCCACTGCACCTGACATTCAGTAGACATTCCTACAGCACATACTATGTGCCCGGCACTGGAAGGTAGGAAAATGCAGTCAAATCACCCAGCTGGGCCCATCCAGAATTCAGAAGGATTTGCTTTGCCTCTTAGAATTGAAGGATCTCAGTCTCCGAACAGACTTTGGGGACGGTGATAAGAGCCCCAGGCTTTGAGGCTGGAGACCTGGGTTCTAGTCTCATCCACCACTGCTGGGTGACCCCTACAGCAGGCATGGATTGGGCCATGCAACTTCCTCCGTCAGTCACAGGCCAAGTTCCTGGGACTTCCAGGGTAGTCACCTCATCTCCCCTGTGAGTGTGTGAGCTCTTGGGAAATGCAGAGCCAAGTACCCACTGGAATTTAGCCACATGAGCACTGATCCTGACCCCAGACTGAGCACTAAGGCTAAGTGTAGGCTAAACACTGAGCTTTTGGGCTGCAGGCTGAACTATGACCTGGCCCTGACCCTGGTCAATTTGAGTCCTGGACTCTAACCCTAGACTGAGGCTTGAATACAGCCACAAAGCCTGGCCTTGACCTCAGAGCTGACACTGGAGTATTTTCCTTTCTCATATCTCTAGAAATACTGGGACAGGTTTGGGGAAGGGAGGGTGGGAACAAGGTGACAATTGGATGTAACCAAAGGTACATGTGGGTCATCATGTCAGACAAGTCAAGCTAGTGGAGAAGTCTAAAACACGCAACACACAGGCCATGAAGGGGAAGTCAAGTAAAATGAGAGGAGTTTGGAGAGTAGGGGCAGGTCTCCCAGCAAGATCTTGTCCTCTTGAAAAAACCTCAAAGATGTGGCAGGTCATCCATCCCCCACCCCTCAACTTCTCACCCAAAGAAGTTCCCAGTGTGGGACTTCCTGATCCAAGAGGAGATTTCCATGCTTGAATTGCAGCCTGCATTCTAAACTCTGCTTGGGGCAGGACCTTCCAAAATCATTCACACTGCAATTAGGTTGGGTCCCTGGGCTCTCCACCTTTGCACAGCCCCCCTCAGTGACAGCTACCAACAGTCCCTCACCCTGGCATTCAACACCTCACCCTAGCTTTCCTGCCTCACTTCCCTACAGAAACTACCCTGGGCTTCTTCCTGATCCCTGAACATGCCCCCAACTCCTGCTTCTGTGTGTTTTCTTACACTGGTCCCTTGGCTTGACTCACACTGTCAGGTTGAATGCTACCTCCTCCCACAGCCCCTCTACTGAAGCCAGATCTCTTTGTCCTTAGGTGGAGATTACTCTTTGGCCATTTGGTCCCCCACCAGCCCCACCCCCCCGCCTCGGTCAGGGCCTGGCACATAGCGGATGCTCAGGCTTTAAGGAAAGCTCAAAATCAAGAATCATAGGATTGAAATAGCCCTGAGAAATCAACTGGCCCAACCCACTTCTTGTATGGATGGGGAAACTGAGGCCCAGTAAGGGGACTTGAGGAGACTGCATTCACACAGCAAGTTATAGGCAGGGGATCTCCAATGGCAAAACTGGACACTGGGATAAGGTGGGGCATGACAACTAGTAAAGGGCCATTTTCCTGCACTGCCTGGTCGCTGGTCTGGTGGAGATAAGGGGAAAGGAGGGGAGTGAAGGGAAAGGGGAAGCATCTTCCCATCAACTAGACCAACCTAATTCCTGTTCCCCCAGCACACCGAGCCTTCCCCACACCCCACAGCAACTTTGGTGTCCTAACCAGTGAGCTAGAGTCCCACCTTCCTGCTGCACAATTTCAAGGCCCGGGTCTTTCCCCAGGAAAATGAAAGCTTGGGGGTGGGGGGATGGATAGATGCCCTTGTATCCGTGCCACTTGTCTGTCTTCACTTCCCACTCCCATCCCTTTACTGAGTTTCTAACTCTCACAGAATCTCTGTCCCCTCCCTGAACTTCCGAACCATGGCCATTCCCCCTCTTGGCCCCCGTTTCCTAACTCTGGATGTCCCTTCACTCCTAAAGTGGCTAGTGATGGCTTGCTCCCTGGGTGAGCATCTTGGTTTCCCAAATGAAGACCACAGAGGGGCCCTGCCTGCTTCTGATGCTCAGCCACACCTGCCACTCCCCCAGGCCTGACCCAGGATCTTGGCCCCAGTCTGAAGCCAGAATCCAGCCTAGAGTAGTGCAGGTGTGTGTGTGTGTGTGTTGTGTGTGTTGTGTGTGTTGGTGTGTGTGTTGTGTGCGTGGTGTGTGTTGTGTGCATGTGTTGGGGTGTGTGTGTGTTAATGTGTGTGTGGTGTGTGTGCATGTGGTGTATGTGTGGTGTGTGTGTGTGTTGGTGTGTGTGTGTTAATGTGTGTGTGGTGTGTGTGCATGTGGTGTATGTGTGGTGTGTGTGTGTTGGTGTGTGTGTTGTGTGCGTGTGTTGGGGTGTGTGTGTGTGTGGTGTATGTGTGGTGTGTGTGTGTGGTGTGTGTGTGTGTGTGTGTGTGTGTGTGTGTGTGTGTGGTGTGTGTTGGTGTGTTGGGGGTGGGGGCAGGCGGGAGGGCTGAGGGCTGAGATCCAAGAGAAAAGTAGAGGCGAGGACTCCCAGCTCTTCCCCGCGGCGCTTGGCCACCTACGACCACTCCTCGGCCTCTCCCAGGACCCCTGACACCCCTGCCTCCCCAGCCCAGACGCCAGGACAGACGGGTCGTAGGACCCAGAGGAGCAGGCCTGAAATTTCCGCCTCCGAAGACACGCCCTCCTCAACCGACTCTCCTCAACCCCAGCCCCGACTTTCCAGCTCAGAGCTTCGGACACGGACCGAGGGCTGTGGCCAGCCTGCTCGGGCACAGGTCGCCTCGGGACGGTGCCACGCCGGGACGGCCGGAGAAATGAAAGTGGAAACGAGGCTGGGCCGTGTGCGCGGCGGGGCGCGAGGGGCACTCACGGGGTCCGCCGCGTGGGCTAGCGCGAGTCCACTCTGGCCGCGAGGTCACATCCCCAGCAGGCGGTCCCCTCCTTTTGCTCGTCGCCGGCCGCGCCGGTCCTCTCGCCCGTCTGCCTGCCGAGCCCGCGTCGCCCTCCCGCCCCAAGGCGACGCCAACTCCGCCCCGGCCCTCCCTGCCCGGCCACGCTGCGGCCAGGGGGCGGGGAAGGGGCGGGGAGAGGGGACCCCCCCAACCCCAATACCCCCGCCTTTCCGGAGAGTCTGTATCGCTCCCCCAGCTTCCCAGGGGCAAAGGACTAAGAGCTGGCCCTCTCAGGAGGGCCAAGGAGGCAGCCTCAACTTCTTCGACTGTAAAATGGGGACAAGCCCAGCTTCTGTCTGGAGCTGGATAATGGTGGTTTCCTTGCCCTCCTAGAATCTTCTGTGTCTCGTGTGTCCCTGAGCTGGAGATCACTATGCACTCCCATACCCTCAGCTCCTGGCATAGTGCCTGGCACATAGCAGGCACTTAATGAATGAATGCCTTGGGTACAATGAGCTGAGTCCCCTACCCCAGCACTGAAAGGACTGGCCCTCAAGAGTGCTCAAATCACAGACTTTCACCTCCCCCACCAGGGCTGGGGTCTTGACTTAGGCTGGGCAGATGGTCCTCACTCCTGGGCGGAAGTCACCCCATTTCCCCCACCACATTTTTGTTCCAGCTGTTCCCACTTTGGGATAGCTTCTTTCCTTACTTTCTTCCAGCCAAATCCAAAGACTTCAAGACCTGATTTGCTTTTGCTACTTTCTACTTGGGTTCTTCCCCTGAGGGCAGACAAATATTCTGCAGCAGCACAAAATGCACACGGTGCGCCCCAGGCCCAGGGACCAGTTGGCTGGCTCTGCCCTAGGGTGGTAGGGAAGGTTCGAGGCCTTCTAGGGTGGGAGAGCCAAGGCAGACAGATGGGCTACAGAAGTCACCTTGGAGGGGTATGAGAGGTGAGCAGGCAGGGATAAGGGAGAGCTCGAGGCAGGAGATGGGCATTTACATGGCACAGAAGCCCCTCTGGGCTCCCCTTGTGTCTGGATCTTCTGCTTGCTGGATGGCATGAGAACACACTGGATCCTTAAACATCTTAGCTCATAGAACTGAAGATTCTTTCTTTTATTGAATACCTATTTTTATCCCAGTCTGAAGCTCTCTTTTTTTTTGGTGTCTGAGTCTTAACTCAGCCCCAGATTCTCTATAGGCCAACATTTGCATGCTCTAGTGTATGCAGAAGGAATTCAAACCTAGTCCTTCATTTATTTGATATCGTAATTAATACCCTTTATTGAGCATGGCTGTGCACTGAGAGCAGGGGATCAGGTGACGGAGCTGACCCGGTTGCTGGCCTCAGGTGCTGACAGGTCAGCTGGGGGGTCAACACACAGAGATAACACAAGGTCCGAGCTTAGTCATCCAGTTGTGAGAACACGGTTATGGACTGACAGCGAGCACTTGGTAAGTGTGGAGTTATCGGCGTGAAACACATGGAATACCCAAAGTGGGTGCTTTGAGGAGAGTTTAAAGAAAGCAGTGTTTAGAAGTATAGTCAGGGTGTAAGGAAACCACAGGGATAGCATATCACCAAAGGACTAGTAGCCCTTTGCTGTCTATCCTGAGCTGGAGGGAGGGGTAAAAGTGGGAGCCATGAGGATGGCATTATTGACCAGAGCTGTGGCCCGAGCTTGAGGGACATACCCAGCCCACAGCAATCATACTGCAAAAGACTGGGGGTAAAAGGGGCCCCACTTCCCTCCCTCTGATTTCTGGCAAGATTTCCCCATTGGCCAAATCCTACCAGAAGCCAAGGGCAAGGGAGCCAGTTGATGCAGCCCATAGAGGTCAGCCTCCTGGGACCTAGAGCTTGGAGGAGGAGGTTGGAGTGCATCTGGAGGGGCAGTGGAAGATACTCAGCACGTGGGCCCAGGGACTTTGACTTCACAAAGGAAGTAGAAACTGCTTGTGCTTTCCTTATCATTCAGTTCTAAATATTTCATAATTTCATTGTCATTTCCTCTTTAACCCATGGATGATCTAGAAGTGTGTTTTTTAGTTTCTCAACCTATGGGAGGTTTATATTTCTTGTTGACTTCTAATGGTATTTCATTGTGGTCAGAGATCATGGACTGTAAGATTCTTTGGAATGTGATGTGACTCCCTCTGTGGCTTTGTACATGGTCATTTGCTGTACCTCTGAGCTGGGTTTTATAAGATAGGCAGGAGTTTGCTTGCTGAAGAGTGAAAAGCATGGAATCTTACACTGTGGGAAATTAGGTTGATCCATTTTGAAGAAACTTCAGAAGTTCCCAGCTTATCAACAGAGCCCCTGGGTGTCTGCCTCAATACAAGCTGACAGGCTGGCATGTGGGATGGGAGGCAGGTGGAAGGGTTGGGAGAAGCCAGAGATAGCCCAGATCCCACAAACATCCTGTACCCCCTTCCTGTGACTCTCAGTCTGGGCTAGTGAGACTGTGTTCTTCCAGGAGGCTCTGTTGGGGCTGAGAAGACCCAGACCTTGGAGAACAAGGTCCAGGCTTTACCATGTATTAGCTGTGTGTCCTTGGGTTACTCCTACCCTCTCTGATGGCATGCTGTAATACCACAGCACTGCCTACCTACACAGGACAGGCACTGTTCCCTGACACTGTGTCCTGAGTATGATAAGTGCTCACGTAAGGCCATCTCTGAAGCTTGGCAGGAGTCGTCGAGGACCTAGTTGAAGATGTACCCTCTCCCACTGCACAGCCCAGGCTCCTTGATGGGAGAGCCAAGTGGCAGTGGAGTGGTGTCCAGACCTGGGCTCCTGCCCTGCTCTGTGTCTCTGGGAAAGCCTCTGCCCCTCTCTGGGCCTCACTTTTCCCCATCTGTACCACAAAAGCATCTTCCAGCCATACCATTCCAAGTGCCTTATCAAGACCAGCTTCCTGCTCCTGCCTCTGTGGGCCTGTACCCAGTGACTCCACTGATACAGAGTGACCTCTCCCTGCGAACTCCCTAGCCCCTCCCATGCCAGAAAAGGCTCCCCAATCCCAAACTTCTCCCAGAATGAGCAACAGTAGTCCCAGCTCACCCCACCAGACTACAGACTTCTCCTGTAGTCTGATGGGGCCCACCTTCTCCTCACTCTCCCAAGAAAAGGTTTCTATTTCAGTTTCTGCCCCTCCCTGCCCAGAAGGTAGGATCTCCTATCCTGGGTCTTCCATCCTGGCACACTGAGGAAAAGCAAAGGACACCCTCATGGCAGTAAGAGGAATTAAGGTTGGACTTCCTTTAGCTTGAAGAAGACAAGTTTCAAGGGAATGTGACAGGGGAAGACAAGGTTGAGAAATATGTACATCAAAATTCTGTGGGACCTCTCTGAGCCTATTTCCGCTTCTGTAATACAGAAACAACAACAACTGGGACTTCCCTGGGGGTCTAGTGGTTAAGACTCCACGTGTCCACTGCAGGGGGCATCGGTTCGATCCCTGGTCGGGGAACTAAGATCCCACATGCCGAGTGGCATGGCAAAACAAAACAAAACAAAACAAAACAAAGAAACAACAACAACAATAGTAATAATAAGCCTCCCATGGAAGAGCTGTGAGGATCAGATGTGCTAGTCCTCATAAGCAGCAGAAGTCTGCAGCCAGTCTTTCTAGGGGTACTGCCTTCAAGCACCCTGCAGGCTTTTGTGTAGAAGAGGGACTGCACTTATTTCTCTGGTCCTGGAGGGCACGGGGCAGAGACCAGGATAACACGAGGAGACACTTGGCACATCAGAGCTCTCCAACCATGCAGCCTGGATGGCTACACTCACTTCTCCGGAGGGAAGTGTGCAAGCGAAAATGGCACAGCCCCCCTGTGACATGGGCTTCAGAGGGTTTCAGTCCCTCTGAAGAGCAGGAGTGCCCTCTTGACCTTGAGAACCTTGCCCATGCTCCAAGGTCCTCCTCCCTCTCAGCTCCCCATCCATCTCTCGAGTTGGAGGCAAGGAGACCTCTAGAGGCTGTGGTGGAAACCTGGGGTGCATAAGGGCCTTAGGACAATTTCACAGCCCCCCTACCTGACCCCCAACATGGCCCTGCTAGGCACTGCCCCCTCCCCCAGGTGCACGCCCTCCAATCACTTGGGTTTGTTCTCAGCTCAGAAGTGTCCCAGGAGTGGAGGTGATAGTCGGGTGGGGGGAGGTTCACCAGTGTCCCAGGCTCAGACTTCCATAGAACCCACCACGAAGCCTGCACAGGACGTTCTGTCCAACCCTAACCCCTCCTCTGCCACAGTGGTGCCTCATATTCAGCCTCTGAAGCTGCCTGCCTGGAGCACCACCCCAGTTCATAGCCCTTCTCCTACAGGCAAGCCTCTTCAGACTGCTCCAGTCCCTATGGCATTTTCTTCCTTCCTCCGCAGTATCCTTTCTCCAAGTGTGTTCAGTAACATGTGCCTCAGAGTTGCCAGTGGGGATGGAGTTTCCTTACAGAGAACCATCTGATTCTGACTAGGCCTGGAAATCTAACTATCAGTTATATGAAGGACTGGGAATAGAGGAACAAGTGAAATGACACTGGGGATGAAATCAGCAAAATCCAGAATGAGGAAAATTCTATAGGTTAGATTCTCAATAAATAAATAGCAAGGAAACAAAAGAGATGAGGGGACACCTATTAGTTAAAAGTGACCATATGGAATATTACTCAGCAATAAAAACAAATCAACTATTGATATTTGTAACAACTTGAATGGTTTCAAGGGCATTATGCTGAGTGAAAAAATTCAACCTTAAAAGGTAATATACTATATGATTTCATTTATATAAATTCTCAAAATAACAAAATGATAGTGATGGAGAGCAGATCAGTGGTTGCCAGAAGTTAGAGTTGGCAAGGTGCATGCAATTCTAAAGACATAGCACATAAACCATAATGGAAAAGACTATGAAAAAGAACATATATACATATATATATGTGTATATATATATGTGGATCACCTTGCTGTACAGTAGAAATTAACACAACATTGTAAATCAACTATACTGCAATAAAATAAATTTTAAAAAAAAGATCGCACAGAGGACTTTGTGGGTGACAGTTCTGTATCCTGACAGTTCTGTATCCTGACAAACCTATGCATGTGATAAAATTTCATAGACTTACATACAAAAGGAGAAAAATGAAAAATGAGTACATACAAAAACTGGTAAAATCCAAATAAAGTCTGTAGTTTTAATAGTATTGTACTGGGCTTCCCTGGTGGCGCAGTGGTTGAGAATCCACCTGCTAATGCAGGGGACATGGGTTTGAGCCCTGGTCCGAGAGGATCCCACATGCCGCGGAGCAACTGGGCCCGTGAGCCACAACTACTGAGCCTGTGCGTCTTGAGCCTGTGCTCCGCAACAAGAGAGGCCGCGACAGTGAGAGGCCCGCGCACCGCGATGAAGAGTGGCCCCCCCTCGCCGCAACTAGAGAAAGCCCTCGCACAGAAACGAAGACCCAACACAGCCAAAAATAAAGAAAGAAATAAAGAAAGAAATAAAAGAGTGCCTCGTGAATAAGGCAAGTCAGAGAAGCCTAAGGAAATTGAGCAGAGGTCACTCACTAGTGAGGCGAAATTCAAAAAAAAAAATAGTATTGTACTGATGCCAATTTCCTGGTTTTGATAATTCTACTATGGTTATGTAAGGCTATCATTGGAGGAGGCTGGGTAAAGGGTACACAGGAATTCTGTATCATTTTTGCAACTTTTATGTGAGTCTAAAATTGTTAAAAAATGAATTTTAAAAAACTGACTTAAAAGACTATCCAGTTGCAAGGTATGGATCTTATTTGGATCCTGATTTGAACAAACCAACTGTAAAAAGAAAAGTTATAGGACTAACAGATACACACTACTATATGTGAAATAGATAAACAGCAGGGACCTACTGTATAGCACAGGGAACTATATTCAATATCTTCTAATAACCTCTAATGGAAAAGAAACTAAAATACATATATATATATATATATATATATATATATATCTCAATCATTTTGCTGTACATCAGAAACTAGCACAGCATGGTAAATCAACTATACTTAAATTTTTTTAAAAACCACCAAAAATTAGGAACACTATTAATAAAATTCATCATTTATAGATCTAGGGTGAAAACCAAATTATCTCCATATGTACTGGAAAAACATTTGACAAAATCAACACTTGATTTTTAAAAGTAACTCTATAAGATAGAAATCAAGGGCATTTTTCCTAATGTGATAAAATATATGTTTTTCAGAGCCAAATGGAGTAGTTAGGGTACTAATATTTATTTTTTTAAGAACTGCTAATTGTTAAGCGGTAATTCAAGAATCATTTCTACTAAAGTCACAAACAAGATGAGGATGCCCACGTCTATTATTTAACATTATATTGGAGGTAATAGCCAATGCAATTAGGTAAGAGAAAGACATCAGAAGTGTAAAAATGGAAAAGAAGGAAAATGCTATTATTTGCAGACAGTACGGTTGTCTCCCTAGAAAACACAGGAAGTCAACTAAAAATTTACTATAAACAATAAGAGAACTCAGTAAGGTAGCAGAGCACAAAAATATACATAAATAAATAGATTTCATATATTCAAACTACAGCTAGCTAGAAAATATAATGGAAAAAGAAAGTCCCACTTACAATGGCAACAAAAAATAATAAAATAACTAATAATAAATCTAACAAGAGATGCAAACCTATATGAAAAAACTTTAACACTGATGGATACAAAATAAGCTGAGCAAATGGAAAGATATGCATTCTCAGATAGAAACACTGTCATTATTAAAGATGTTGGGACTTCCCTTGTGGCGCAGTAAAGAGGCCGCCTGCCAATTCAGGGGGCACTGGTTCGAGCCCTGGTCCAGGAAGATCCCACATGCTGCGAGCAACTCAGCCTGTGCACCACAACTATGGAGCCTGCACTCTAGAGCCCAAGCTCCACAACTACTGAAGTCCATGTGCCTAGAGCCCGTGCTCTGCAACAAGAGAAGCCACCGCAATGAGAAACCCGCGCACTGCAAGGAAGAGTAGCTCCCGCTCGCAACTAGAGAAAGCCCGCTCACAGCAACGAAGACCCAACGCGGCCAAAAAAATTAATTAATTAAAAAAAAAGATGTTGATTTTCCCCTAAATTAATGAATAAATTTAATCTGATTTCAATAAAAATTCCTATCATGTTAAAAAAAGTTATGAGACAATTGTGGAAATTTGAATATGACTGCACTTTTGATAGTATTAAGGAATTATTGTTATTTATTTTAGGAATTTTTAAAAAGTACCTGTCTTTTAGAAATATAAATGGAAGTATATATGGATGAAACAATATGATATCCAGGATTTGGAGGAAAAGTGGGTGGGGATATAAATGAAACCAGATTGTCATGTGTTGAAATTTTTAAATGTTGGATCATAGGGACCTGGTTTCATGCTATTATTGGCTCAATGTTTGAACATTTCAACAATAAAGTGTTTAAAAAAGGAACTACACTAAGGGCAGATTTCTGGGCCTCTTCTCATAAAGATTTTGTTTCAGTGTCTCTGGGGTGAGCCCATGAATCTGCCATTTAGCAAGCTCCCCAGTGGTGTTTATATAGAAGACTAAGGTTTGAGAACCTCTATTATGGACTGAATGCTTGTGTCCCCCCAGTTTCATATGTTGAAACCTAACCCCCACTGTGATGGTATTTGGAGATGAAGCCTTTGGGAGGTGATCAGGCTATGAGGGTAGGGCCCTCAGGAATGGGATTAGTGCCCATATAAAAGAGACTGGGAATCCCCTTCCCCCTTCCACCATGTGAGGACACAGTGAGATGACAGCTGTTTATGAACCAGGAAGGAGGTCCTCACCAGACACTGAATCTGTGGATGCCTTCATCTTGGACTCCTCAGCCTCCAGAACTATGAAAAATACATTTCTGTTGTTTATAAGCCACCACATCTATGGTATTCTGTTATAGCAGCCTGATGGACTAAGATAACCTCTTCCCGTTCCCCATATACTATTGGTACTTGTGGGGTGGGGTAAAAATGGGAGACTTCCAAGAGGGCTAGGGTGATGTCTTCTAATAATAAAAGTGGTAAATTAGTATAGTTTTAACATCTTACAGAGGCAGCATGGTGGGGTGGAAACAGTATATCTATTTCATTCATTTGTTCATTCATTCATTTATTCCATAAGTATTTACTGAGGGCTCATTAGATGGCAGGCACTGTTCTGGGGCCAGGTGCAGATATTGCCCTTGCTTTGTAGGTGATGACAAAGCCTCAGTCTTCTGAGGAACTTCCACTAGGCCCAGGTGTCCCATTTCATAGCTCATAAGACTGAGGCTGCAGAAGATGCTAAGTAAGCAGCAGGTCAGAGAGGGGGTGGTTCTTAAAGGGGAAGGGTCCTTGGCTATCACTCAGTCTAATCTCAACAGAGTACATGAGAAAACTGAGGAGCAGGGAGCAAAAGGGATCAGCCCACAGATAAATACTGATGATGACAGACATTCTCTGAACCGTCTCTACACATGTGCTGGAGATGCATTTTGTCTTTTCTTCCTCTCATCAACCCTGGGAAGGAGGGAGATTTGTCTTTCTGTAGCTGTTAAGTTGTCCTTCCCTCCAGAGGGAGGGATGGAGGGGCGTGAAAGAGAGAAAGACAATCCCCTTAAGGGGGAAGAACGCCTTGGACATGTTAGGATGACACCCCAAACTCTGCCCTGCAGTTCTCTTTGGGAGAACCCCTAGGTGCCTTTGTGGCTTCATTTCCTGGAAATGGGAAAACTGTGTCCCCCACATCCAGGAAGCAGCAATTCAGGCAGTGGGCGGGAACTACTTCTTGGTGGAGACCCACACTGCACTCCGTGGAGTCTGGATTCCATGGCAAGTACAGCCTGTGACTTCCTGAAGTTGTTATCCAGCTGGTCATGGGCTGCATTTGGGCCTTTTTCAAGAAGCGTCTGTAGGAGCACAGCATTGCCCAAGGCTAAGAGAACTAAGGGCGTGTGCTTTTCTCTTCCAGGAAGTCTTCCTGCCTTATGCCAGCTGCCTGGAACCAACCCTCCTCAGGGGGGAGCCCTTGGCACAGAAAGTTCTTAGTGCTTTGCAGAAATGCTCCTTGCTTAAGCCCATGAGATTATTGTCTTCCCTTTGGATTGTAAACCCTTAAAAGTGGGTTCTTATTTCTTTTACCTTCTCCCCTGGAACACTGTAGCAATAACTAACTGTTGTATGGGATTTTCTGGTTCACAAAGTGCTTTCATCACTCCAGACGTTTTTGAGTCCTGCAACAACCATGGGAGGTGAGTATTGGCAGCAAAAGGTGAAATGACTTGGCCAAGGGGTACAGCCTGAAAGTGGCAGAGCTGGGACTCAAACCCACGCCTCCCAACTCCATTCATGGTCCACCCCCTTGCCCAACATTGCCTGAGCGCTTAGCAGATGTAGTCACATGACCCACCCTGTAGGTTAGGGAAAGGAGAACAAATTTGAAAGGGGGTAGGCACTTTTCTAAAAGTGTTCTGGGAAAGTAGATGAATGCAGACATGTGTACCTGGATCCATGTTAATGCAATTAACAGCATTAAGATCATCAACCATCCTCAGTAACCTTGACACCACCTTAGATTTCTTGCTTACTCTTTGATACCCTGGCGAAATCTGCTGGGACAGGTCATACTCCATACAGATAGCACCCAAGAAAGTACGTCACTTAGTGTGAGCCGAGGGTAGAAAAGGAGAAGGAGATAGGGAGGAGACCAAGTACAGAGAGAAGGGGTTCAGGAGACAGAAGGCTACTGGAGGGTCACTTGGCTTCTAGGGTGGAGGGTCGCCTGCCTCTGGGAATGAGGCACGTGGTAGATCACCTCTGAGATACCCAGAGCTTCCCTGACCGTGAGAGCAATTCCTTCTCCACCGGGACACCCAGAGGACACAGTGCAGGCTGCTGTCTCTGAGAAAAAGTGAGAAGGGAGAGAAAGTGGCAGCCAATCAATCCCAGCTCCAGTGGGGTGTGAGTCTCCCAGCTGAGCTTTGTAGCTGAGTTTCCATCCATTCTCCATCATTGCTGCCTGCCCAGCTCTCCGTACATCATCCGCCTCTGCTCCCTCACCACAGGCGAGAGCAAATGCACATACGATGGATGGAGAGCTTCAGCCTACACAGGCAACACACAATTCTCCATGCAGCTACAGGGGCCAGGCACAATAACCCAGTACAACAGATAATCCAGCATTGGGCTCCAGGGGTCATGGGCCTGGGGAATTCTCAGCTCTCACAACTGAACGAGGAAGCTATCTGGACTCCAAGGGTCAGAAGGCCTCTGCTTTCCTCTGTCGTCCCTCAAGGTCCTCACCCAAGACATGCTAGGAACAGCTAGCGTCTCCCCAGAAATTGTCCCTAGAAGCAGACAATAATCAAATCCTTATTTTTCAGATATCTTCCACTTGTGTTGCCTGGGACGAAAGTGCAGAGAAAATTTGCAACAAAAGGATAGAAGGAATGTTGCTACCAATACCCTGTGTGATGTAGGGGAAGTCATTTCACCTGGTTTGGGGTCTTTTTCCTCAGCTATAAAATCACTAATTTTTGCAGGGGATCCCAAACCAGGCTGAGCCTCAGAATTACCTAGAGATTTTTAAAAAAAATTGTTTTCCAGACCAAAAGAATCCATATTTCAGTGGTGGGGCCCAAGAATCAACATCTTTGGCAAGTTCTTCAGGTGTTTCTGATGCCCAACCAGGTGGGTAAATTACAGGCTTTGGTCTCTTTAAGCTGTAAACTGTTATGTGCAGTGAGTCGACAAGGAATTAAGTAAGTAGCAGTCTGTAATCAGGAGTAACTTGGTCTGATAAGCCAAATTATCTGGCAGGCCCTGCACCTTGGCCTGGAACTTCAAGTGCCACCTGGCTCCTGACCCAGATGTCAGCTCCCGGGCTCTGAGTCCTGCATCCACGCCTCCCTTTCTTTGTCCAGGTATGGGCACTGGGTCCAGCCAGCTGGTGGTTAAGGAGAAATAGTGGTCACTCCAACCTGTATGCTCTGGTCTGGGCTTAACCCAGCCTTCCCCTCCTTGCTCCCGCCCGCCAGCTTGTGAATCCAGCCTTGAGATTCCCCAATTCCTAATGTCATGCTCTCTGGCATGATTACTATTGCTCAAGCCTTTTTAAATTCTTGGAAGAGAATTTCTGAAAATGGCAAATACAGTGCAGGAAAAATAGCACAACAGAAACTTGTGTTCTAGAAGTAGAAGATCTATGTTCCAGAAGCAGAAGTTCCCACCTCGTCTATATGAGACGTGTGCCTTGAAAAGGTAAAGAACTTAATCTAACAGCTACTACTCTGTACTTGTATTATGTGTGAAGTATAGAGCTAAGTACTCTACATGTATCATTTAATTATTTTCTTAACTTTTGAGATAGGAACATTAATTTTTAAATTTACAGGTGAGAATACAAAGGCTCAGAGAAGACTTCCCTGGTGGCGCAGTGCTTAAGAATCCGCCTGCCAATGCAGGGCACACGGGTTTGAGCCCTGGTCCGGGAAGATCCCACATGCCTCAGAGCAACTAAGCCCGTGCGCCACAACTACTGAGCCTGCACTCTAGAGCCCGTGTGCCACAACTACTGAAGCCCATGCGCCTAGAGCCCATGCTCTGCAACAAGAGAAGCCACCGCAATGAGAAGCCCCTGCATTGCAACAAAGAGTAGTCCCTGCTCTCCACAACTAGAGAAAGCCCGCACGCAGCAATGAAGACCAAACACAGCCAATAAATTAATTAATTAATTTTTTAAAAAAAGGCTCAGAGAGATTGAGTAATTTGTCCAAAGGCAGAGCTGAGATTCTAATTTAGTCCTTACTCTTAACATCTACGATGCTGTCTCCCCAGTGTCCTCATTTGTAAGATGGGAGTAATGTTATCCTCATAGTATTGTTGAAAAACATCAAATGGAAGAAACTTAGGTAGTGGAAGCAAATACCTCAGTCTGTTGGAAATCATACACCAAGTGAGACTCAGGAAAACACCTCTGTGCTTCCTCTTCTCCCCTGCGAAATCAGTGTCAAAATATAAGATCTGTCAGCTTCTTCCCACCTGACCAGAGGCAGAGCCAAAATGCGAAAATAAATGTAGACTGAAGAAATAAGAATGCAAGGTGAGGATTCATGCCAAATCATGAGTGTCGGAACAATAACAACAAAAGTGATCTGGGGGGCTTCCCTGGTGGCGCAGTGGTTGAGAGTCTGCCTGCCGGTGCAGGGGACACGGGTTCGTGCCCCGGTCCGGGGAGATCCCACATGCCACGGAGCAGCTGGGCCCGTGAGCCACGGCCCCTGAGCCTGCGCATCCGGAGCCTGTGCTCCGCAACGGGAGAGGCCACAACAGTGAGAGGCCCGTGTACCGCCAAAAAAAAAAAAAAAAAAAAAAAAATAGTGATCTGGGGATCACAATGGACCAAAAGTCAAACATGACCCAGTAGTGATGCTTCAAACCAAGGCAAGGATTTTTGTGTGTGTGTGTGGGGGGAGGGGGTGGAGTAAGTGAAACACTTGAGGGGACACCTCTGATTACCTCTGATTACTGCCATGGCAGGTGTAGAAGAGCACCAAGGAAAAGCGAGTATCACATCTGTAGGGAGGGACATGGGTTCCCGGCAACAGGCAAGGTTCAAGTCAAGATGTGATGGGAATGCTGGGCTGAAACCAGTCAGATGAAATGATATAGGGATAAGTGTAGAGACCCAAAAGTCAAGAGTTCCAGGTAGGAAAAGCCATGTTTGACAGCAGATCCTGGGAAGACAGCTGAGGGTGGAAGTGGGGACGAGGTTGAGGGGAGGGCACGGTGGAGAGGTGACTTCAGAGTGGGCCAGGCCAACTTCCAAAGGACTTCCATCCTAAATCCACTCTGGTCACCCCACAGGATTATCTCTGGCTTAACTCCAGGCCCCAATGGTGAAGCAGACTCTGGTGAGTCTGTCCAGAAGCATGGGCTGGGGTTTTGGGTCATATAAGGAAAGACAGAAGGTTGTTCCATTTGCTGAAAAGACTCCAAGGCAACTTGAGAGCTATCTTCACACATCAGCAGGAGATGCTGTGGGGTAGAAAAGCCAACAGACTTTTCTGGGAGGCTCCAGTTATGTGGGGCAGAACAAAGCCCAGTGAGGGGAGGGAGAGATGGTTAGATTTCAGTGCATGGTGGGGACAAACTCGCAATCACTCAGAGCTGTCTCTGCAGGGCCCAGGTCAGCCAGCAGGGTAGAGAGCTTGCAGTCCCTGGAAGTTTTCGAACAGTTGCCCAATGGCTTGGAGATGCTGTAGGCAGGGCTGCTGTGGTGGGTGGGAGGTTAAACTTGACAAGGTTTTCTTCGGTCTTTCTTGGAAACGGTTTCTTCAAATGACAGCTTATGGGAAGCCCAGTACAAAAACAAAAACAAAAACAAAAACCTTGCTTCTCTCTGGGTGAGCTGGGGATAAGGACCAGGCTACCAGGATCCCCACCTCGAGGAACTGTTGGGATGTTCTTGAAGTACAGTTGAAAAGTAGTTACTAGATAGCGTATGAGATCTTTTTAATGCTAAGCCCTGGTAAGCCAAGACAGGAGCTTGAACGTGCCAGGCTGGTAAAAATAATTGTTTTGCTCCCCAAGTTTGTTCGCTGTCTCAGTTCCTTTTGCTTACAAACCCTGGACCAGCTGCCTCCTCTGATGGCTCCTCGGCTTTGTTTTCACATGCAGCCTCTGCAGTAAGAACAAGCGAAATGGCCACTGCCTGGGGCTGGCCTGGGGCATAATCGCGATGGGTTTGCCAAGGCTGGGTCTCATTGTACGAGGGATGTTTGCGGACACAGGTGGTCTGAGCTGAGCAGTCATCCAAGAGGAATTTATTCAACAGTCACTGGTATCTTCTCTCTCTGTGCTGGGCTTCATGCTGGACCCTGGGAATACAATGTCCAGTAAGATATGATCTGTGTCTCTGAGGAGTGTCCAGTCTCTGGGAGAGACAGCCTTGTAAAGGCAGAGCACAAAATGCTGGGGACGCTCAGGGGAGTACACACCAGGTGGGGACAGCGTAGAGGGGGTTAAGTGCCAGGGAAGGCTCTGGGAGAGATGTTTCAGTGGAGCTTTGAAAGACAAGTAAGAATTAACTTGATGAAGGGGGAAAAGCTGGCAAAGTCTATGCTAAGATCAGAGCAGAGGGAAGAACAGCAGAGTGTATTTGGGGAACTGCCGGTCATCCGGACTGGCTGGAGCTAAGGGAGTCAGAGGGGCCTAGCAATAGATGCGCCTGGAGAAGTCACCAGAGACCAGTTCTTAAAGCTCTTGTGAGCTGATCCAAAGGGACTTTGTTCTGAAAGCTCTAGGCAGCTTGGGAGGATTCGTAAGTCGTATGAACTGATTTTTGTTGTGGCTCTTGCAGTTCCTGAGGCCCAGAGGGCTCAGCAGTAGCCCTGTGAATTTGAGGGATGAGCCTACTCAGTGGGCGTTACCAATGATACCATTAAGTCTGGAGCACGGCCTTCTATTCCTGGCTTGGTTCCTGAAGCAGCGACCTTCAAGTCATCTCTTGCCTTTTCGTGCACCAAGTCCCTCCTTTAGCAGAATAGGGATAAACATGCTGCCACCACCCTGCCACATTAAGAGAATTGCCAAGACCAAAATGTTCCACGTGGTATGAAACAGAGCACAAAAAGGTCCTCCTTTAGGTAGAACATGATGGCTCTTGAAAGAAAGTTTGGATGAATCACAAATGTATAATGAGTGCATTCTGTTCTTAAGTTGTTGGCAGGATAACTGGCACACCTGTTTCTCAGAGCAAGGGCTTGTTCAAGAGACACCCATGACTTCTTAAGGCCTGAGCTGGCTATTGGAACGGGTTTGGGGTGATTGGGAAGCTGCCCTCTTTTCTGAGCTGGAGGTGGGGGAAGGCAGGGGGTGCAAGGAGAGCAGCAGCACATCCCACCAACCAGCAGGTTTCTGCTGATCTCATTGGGTTGTTAAAAGGACTGAGACGATCCGAGTAAAGGGCTCAGCACCATGCCTGGCTCATGGTAAGCCCCCAATAATAGATGTTAGTGGTATTGTTAACGTGTATATATTTTGAGACCAACTCTGAACTCAGAGCGCCTCCTGTCTCTTGGATGGAATATATATTCTTTGAGATTTTAATATCATCTACCCTCTATTCCCTGTTAAGCCATGGGTGCTTCAGGGCAGGTACCATGGTCTAGCAAGACATGCATTCCCCACAGCACCCAGTAGTGTTCTCTAACCCTCCTTGCCCCTCTTCTGAGATGGCACTGGTCAGTTTGCCTTGTAGTGTAGTTAGTATTCATGTCAGTGTCTTGCCTCACTGAACTCTGAGCTCATCAACGCTGGACTGAACATTTAAATCTGTGCCCAGAGACAAGCGTGCTTAGCTTGGCCCTGCTTCAAGGCCTCAGCATTTGCTGATCTCCTTACCTGGTACTTTCCCCAGCTCCAGCATCAGCTGTAACCTCTGCAGAGATGGTGCTCCTGACCATTGAGTTATTGCCTTCACTCCACATTCTATCATATTTTAAAATTTTCAGTATTTGAAATAATCTTGTTGGTTTATTCATTTGTCTTCTCCACAAGAATATAAGCTCCATGAGAACAGGGGCCTTAGTTGTCCCTTCATTGCTGTATTCCCCAGTTTCCTATAATTGTGCTTGGCATATAATAGGTGCTCCATAAATATTAATGAATGCTGAATTGATTCTAAATTAAATGGCTGGGGGAGTGGGCCTTTGTACCTCTTCTCCAAGACTGAACAACAGGTCAGTATTGCAGAGATTGCAAAAAACAGAGCATGTGGCTCCTGCTTCCCAACTGCTTGGGGAAGAAAGAAACAGCAGTATAAACATCATCAGAACAAGACAAGGCAAACTCCTACCAGGCGCTAGATGTGAGGCACAGAATCAGAGGCAAGAGACACAGGTGGTGGTTGGAACACAGCTTGAGCGCAGGGACCATCGTACTCACTCCACTATGTCAGCACCTAACTCAGAGGTTGTAGAGGAAGTGCTCTGTGAGCGACTATTGAATTGCACTGAGCAGACAGCCCACCAAAGAAGTGCAGGAGGTTAGCTGAGATACAGAGAATCTGTGTTTAACTTGCTATCTTCCTACTCAGTTAAGTTTTCGACCTGTGTGTGTCAAGAGAGCCTCTTAATTTCAAACTATTTAAATATAAGCATATACAGAACAAGATAATGTTTTGGCTAAAATCCATGTCATTTATTTATTTAACAAAAACCTGAGTATCTTCTCTGTTCCAGACCATGTCCTTGGTGCTGAGAATGGAGATAAACCCTGGCCCTCAAGGAGCTCACATCTGGGGGAAAGATACGTACATGAGTAAATATAATGTAGCGTATGCCGAGGGGACCCCTACGGGAGGCAAAGAGCAGAGGGACCGGATTCTACGGTTCATGTCCACAGGAACGAGAGACCTGGCTAACGGGTATTTTTTGTGAAGAACAGATAAGGTAGTGGTCCTCAGAGTGTGGCTGGCTAATTATCTACATCAGAATCATCTGGAGCACATATTAAAATGCAGATTCCCAGCACTTCAGCAGGTTGGGCTTTGGGACCTGGGAGTCTGCATTCTAAAGTGCTCTAGGTAATTCCACTGCAAATTAAAGTTTGAGAACCCGTTTGCTTATAAAACTGGAATGAAGAATGATCTGCACATCTGAAATGCTCATTTGTGTTGGCCTTTGGTGAGAGGCAGGGCAAGAAGGGAGGAAGAGGGGAGATGACATTTATTAAGCTCTATATAGTCTCTATATAAGTTAATTTAATTCTCACAATAATTCTGTGAGGTAGATATTATTACTCTCATTTTACAGATAAAGAAACAGAATTAGAGAGCTTAAATAATTTGTTCAACATTTGGAGCTAATGAATCCCAACACTGAACCTAGATTCACTTAACTGTAAAGTCTGTCCACTTTCTGTAACACCATGTTGTACCAGGGGACTGAGTAATGTAACAATTTTCTTTTAGTTCTTTGCCAGATCTTGCTAGGTAAATATAAAGAACAGCCAGATGGTACTCTGATCATGTCCGAAGTAACTGGCCATGGATACATACTTCTCTGGCGAGTGGGGGACTCAGGGCAAAGCTGGGAGGAACAATAAAATGAGCAGCCAGTTCTGGCTTCTTTCCCCATCATTTTCTCACCTTCTGGTGGAGGTGTTATGAAAGGTACTATGGCTAAAGCCTGGGTCCATCCGGAGGGAAAAGGAAACATATCCATGAAAGTAACTCCACCTGATAGCAGAGATTCCTGGGACTCCAAACATCCAGACTCAAGTTTCTCAAAAAAGTTAACTGTCAGGAACAGAGGCCTGAACTTGCATTAGGAAACAGCTCAACCTTAAGAGAAACTGTGAAAGACCAGCAACTTTTCCAGGTTAAACAAACACTATCTCTTTCTACACACAGACTCAGAAGTACAGCAAAATAAACACAGCTCAGAAAATAATGGGAAGTCCAACCCCCCATTTTATAAGCCCAACTTATAAAAAGTCTCCTGTAATAGAGAAAACACACACACAAACTGCAAATCCTGGTTAAATTCCCACTCACTATATTGTGTCATTCGCCAGACCATAGGCAGGAGCAGCGAAGTGGAGCATGTTAGATGAAGAAAAGGAAAGGTGTTATAATAGAGGCAGCTGACAACAATACTGGGGGCGGGACACGCTCCGGGGCCTCGAGTTCAGAAGGCAGGTGCGTAACCGCCACCGGCTTCTACCGCTGAGCTTGGAGCCACAACAGTGGCACTACTAACCAGACCTGAGTTTCCTGCGCTGGAGAGCTTCTTTCTTATTTCTGGCATTTCAAGCAACTGCTGAGTCCAAAGATGAGTTTTGATGAAATCAGCCCACAGTACTGACGCTATGGATAGAACACAGCTTAGATTTCACTATTTAGTGTAACAAAGATTATAAGCCAGACTTTATTTTATTGCTACATTTTCCCCACACCCATTATGGGTACATTTGCTTCCACCTACCTTTTCTATAATACTGGCATGGTTTAGAGTTGTTAAAAAAAAAAAAAAGCCAGTCTGGATTCATCCTCTCTTTACAAAAGTGTTGATTTATTTATACTGCACTTGATTCAGCCCCTCCAAATACACAGCTCCCAACAGGCAGAGTTAGAGAAGCAGGCACCACAAACCATAGTTTAAAAATATGCAGGCAGCAGGCACTGTACCCGTTTAACTATAACTGAAAGCTGCTGATACTTCAAACCAGCTACACTAAAGCCATCTCTGGGGGCATCTAGACGGAGTCTTAATCCTGATGGCAATATCTGGTTGTTCTAGAGTCTAACAGGATACCTGGGTTATGCCTTTGGCCAGCCAAGTGGGAAGAGTACGTAGAGCCCACATCTAACTACAGCAGGTCTTCAAGCTTATTATCCTGTCACAGTTTATAAAGATGAGGAACTAATCATTTGGGAGCTGTGCAGTCAAAATGTCCAGAAAACAAATATACTATTACAGTGTGTAAAATCAAGTCAACCATCTTGTGGATCCTTGGCTGTCTCTGGTCATGACCTCAAACACTTAAAAAGGAAACCTCAAGTATGCTGGGAGATAATGATCAGAACGCTTGGGTACCTTGGTTCCTGACTGTCAAGTAACAGGGCTCACCGCCATGTTACTTCTTGCAATAAGCATACAGGGCAAATCCTTAGAGACTGCTCATTATCGATGCTAAGCTCCTGAGAGGTCAGGGGGTGGGCAGGCTCAGGACTATCCAGGGCTGAGCAAACTCTGTAAACCAGCCTTACAGCTCTAGGTCTTATCCTGGTTCTGAGAACATTTCAGTTCTGCTCCAAGTCCGCTTTGTTCCAATTCAGCGATGACAGACATATATTTGAACTCGTTTGGTCTGAAGTTAAAGGTCTCCACTAACCCGTAGGTCTCTTTTCGATCAGTGGCATAGAAGAGCTGAACTTGGTTGGCAATGCACTGTGCCTCAGCAACATTCTGAAAGGTAAAAAGAACAGTCAGGTCCTTTCCAGCACAGGGCCATGAAGCTCTGTGTCTAAGTCCTATGGCAGTTGGGGGCCCTCATCCAGGAGTCACTGCTTGCAGAAAGCTTCCCTGACATCCCAAGTCTTGGTGAGGTGCCCCTTTTCTGTGTATTCAAATTACCCTACACGTCCCTCTAACATAGTATGCATCATACTGTATTGTATCTGTCCTTTTTTTCCTCTTTTCTTTTTTGTCCGTCTTCCTTTGTGTGAATTTCTCAAAGTATGTGCTTCTTTTACATCCTGTACCCAGTGAAATCTGGTGAATGTTTGCTAATAAATTAATGCATATGTTAAAAATTTCCCTCTTCATTCAGTTCTTTAGTAACTGTTTAGTTTATCTCAAGGGGGAAAAAAATAGCAATAGTTACCCAGCTCCAAGAACCAGTTTGTGAGTTACTACTAAGTTCTTGACTAACCAGACATACTTTGAATAAAACCTGTTCCTCATACCACCTCAGTCAAAAAAGTAGTGCCAAAGCCAGCTGTAGTTTTACAATTCGTCCATAAAGTCTATGACACAATGTTTTTTTCTTTTTTCTTTTTGACTGTGCTGCGTGGCTTGTGGGATCTTAGTTCCCTGACCAGGGACTGAACCCAGGCCCTCGGCAGTGAAAGTGCGGAGCCCTAACAACTGGACTGCCAGGGGATTCTCTATGACACTCTTTCTTCCCTGTGATGGAGCCTCGTTTCTCTTTCCTTGAGTGTTGGCTATACGTAGTGACTTGCTTCTAACGAATAGACTAAAGTGGAATGATGAAAAATGACTTCTGCTATTCAGTCACAGAAGACACTGCAGGTTCTGTCTTGCTATCTCTCTTGAATCACTTGCTTTGGGGAAAGTCAGTTGCCATATCATGAGGACATTCAAGTAGCCTACGGAAAAGCCAGTGTGGCAAGGAAATGAGGCCTCCTGCCAACAGCCATGCAAGTGGGGTCAGAGGTGGATCGTCAAGCCCAATCAGCCTTCAAATGACTGTCGTCCTTGCCAACATCTTGACAGCAACTTCATGAGAGACTGAGCCAGAGCCACCCAGACATGCTGCTCCTGAACTCCTGACACACAGAAACTGTGAGGCGATAGATATTTGTTGTTTTAAGCCACTAAGTTTTGGAGTAGTAATTTGTTATGCAGTCATTTCTAACTAATCCACCCGCAAAGCCCCAGGGAAAAGAAGGGGCCACCTTCTCTAAAGCTCAGTAGCAGGGAAATGGTGACCAGACCACTCTGTGTAACAGAAGTGGGATCAGGACACAGGCTACACTCTTGAAACCTTACAAGAGAGTTACTTCAAAAACTCTTACTTTTGTTTCCTATACATTCTCTGGTGCCAGCTGATCAGAGGCACTTATTCATGATTACAATGTTCACACAGCCAAAACCCAACCCCAAGCGATAATGGAAAATTCCTACTAAAACTGTCAGAAGTGTGCTATGCGTAGCTACAGTGATAAAAAGAGGTTTATAAATACCACAGCCTGCTTCACCTCCATTCCCTCCTATGGGCCTTGCAGGTCATTTCTCATAAGCAGGCACTGATCTCTGAGACTGGATCTTCAATCAAAAGCCATTTTCCAAAATGCTGGCTATTTCAAATTAATAGAATTTTAGAGCTGGAAGGGGCCTTAGAGATCACCCAGTCCTCATTTAATGGACCAGGAAACCAAAGCAGATGAGGGTCAGGGATAGACCCAAGGTCATATGGCTAACAAGTGGCAGACCAAGGACCAGACCTCTGGACTCCCAGGCTGGTACTCCCTCCACTTCACCCTGATAGTATTTCTGGTGGGGCAAATAATTAAGACTGATCAAGGTCGATAACTCTACTTCATCATTTTTATCTTTCTTATATTCAAACATGCCTCAAGAACAAACCATCTCTAAAGCAAGTGCATAATCTGAGGCAGATACCACCACTCTCTGAGGCCCTAAACTGTAGGGCCTGTGAGTCAACTTTTATTTGAGGCTTAGGATGGTGGAGGTAAGGGTGATTTCAGTTGTGTACATTCTAGAACAGTGCTGCTCAAACTGCAGAGTCCTAGGTGGAGGTGCCTCTGGTCCCTTCACCTCTCTTTCAGCTGTTATATCCTGGGGTTTTACATAATAAGATTCTGTGTGGATAAAGGGCTCTGACCACTAGTTTGAAGACCATTAGAATGGTGGGTAGAGAGTTAAGATATGGAGATATGTGCAAATGTCTCTCATGGAGGATTATGGAAAGCTCTCCTGCACCCCAACCCCTGCCCACTTATTCACCCCCTGCCTTTTATTCTCTCAACATGAAACAGTAGTCTCTTCCCTTTCCAAGACCCAAGAAGATAAACATATTAATTCCCTATGTTGCTCAACAAGGAGGTTTATTAACAAACCTGATTCCTCCCTCTTTTCAATCTTAATAGCTACAATCAAATTACCAATTCTTGCCCATTTTATTCCCTATATATTTCTGGAGACATTCTCTCCCCTCCATCCCTACTACCACTGCTCTAGTTTAGGTCTTTACTACTTCTTGCCCAGACTATTGCAACTGCATTTTAAATGATCACACTGACCAGGCTAGAACTAAAAAATATTTAGGAAGCAAATACTTAAGGTTAATGGTCTTAAAATCCAACTCTTTATGGGTCAACCCCCATTCAAAACCCTTTAATGATCTTTTTGTGCCCACAGCATAAAGCTGATCCTTTAAACACAACCCACCAAACCTCCTTTTTTAATATACCAGTGACAGCAAACTGCTTGTAATACCCCAAGTCATTTTATGCCTCCTAGCATTTATGTATTCTATTTCCACCACCTGGAACATTCCCCTCCCCCTCCCCACTTTACCCTGCTAAACTCCTGCTAATCTTTGAGGTTCAGCTCAGGTGTCATCTCTAGGAAGGCTTCTTCCTCCTTCTGGGCCAGGAACGCTCCCCCTGCCCCCTCCCCCAATGCTGTGCATGTCTCTCTCCTAGCACTTACTACATTCCAATGAAATCATCTGTTAACACACATGTGGACACAAATGAGGCTTTCTAATACTATACTAAATTTTCATCATTAAAGTTAATCAGTTCAGAAGAAACCTCTAGTTTCCAGGTATTTCTATTCATTTGCTTTACTGTATTTGGAAACACTATGCCTAAACTGCAAACTCATGCATGAGTGTGCAGGGGATCATATATTTATATTACATTTCTAGGTTTCCCATCTCTGAATCGTGTATCTCTACACTAAATTCTAACATGTCTAATTCTGTACTACATTAGAAACTCACAGTCAAGTTGACTTATACAAGGCAAAGGTGTGTTGTCTGGTATGATGTTAAATATAAGGCTAGGAAGCAAATTTTAATAATTATGGGTCTGAGACTACTAGGGTGAGGGGGTATAAATGCTAAAACAGAAAGGGTCTCCTCTGACCTCTAGAGTCCACTTCTAATACAGTTAGATATTATGCTTTGCTGAAGATCAGAAAATGCAGTATAATCTCTATGTCACTCACTCCTGTGGTCAAATTTTAAACTTTATCATTATTGATAACTATATCCCCTCCAAATCTCAATTTGAAACATCCGTACTTTGTCTACTATTTCCTATATTTAACACTCACTCCCAAATTAAAAAATCCTTTAACTCAAGTAGGACTCGCAGTTCTGTCTCTAACCTTCCTCATGTTTCCACTTCCCTCTTTATCCAACTTGCACTCCATTGTCAATAATTACAATCATTCCTTTGCATTCACTTTTAAATTCCTGGTCCCTATCTTGCTTCATTACATCACTTGGCTAAACCATAACCCTAGTTAAATCCAACTCTCGGTCCTCCCTCTCTGTGCTTGTACCCGCACACCCATTCTCTCTTCCATTTTCCTAGATCACACGTCAACAAACACTTTCTGGAAAGGGAGACACTGTTAATATTTTAGGCTCTACGGCCCTACAGTCTCTGTTGCAGCTACTCAACTCTGTTGTAGAGGTAAAGCAGCCATAGATAACATGTAAATGATAAACATGGCTGTGTTCCAATAAAATTTTATCTACAGACACTGAAATTTGAATTTCATATACTTTTCACAGGCCATGAAATATTATTCTTTTTTAGTTGTTTGTTTCCTCAACTACTTAAAGATGTAGAACACATTCTCAACTCATAGGCCTGTCCTAGACAACAATTTCACACTTTCTCTTTTCCACCCAAAAGTCCAACACCTATTCTTCCATCCTCACTCTCAGCTGACGATCTTTCTTTTCACTAAGCAATCTGAAGAGAACTTCTTACAAGCTACCACCACCTCTATTCATTTAACTGTATTTGTGTCATTATATCCTGGCTTCTCTCCTGTTGTTACGTTTCTGGCAAAGATCAACCCCTCATTCCCAAGACTCACCCCACTCAAAAACACCACTTCAACAACTCTCCAGCCTCCTTCTTGTCCATTATCAATATTTCCCTCTCTACTGGATCTTTCCATCAGCCTATACATATAATGCTATTTCTCTCATTTAAAACAAAACCAAAAAAACACTCTCATCCCCACTTCTTCCCCTATTCTCTCCTTCCCTTCTCAAAAACATCCCTTGAAAGATGTGTTTATGCTTACTCTTTCTCTTCCCATTCTTTCTTAAATGTACTCCAATCATGCTTCTGTCCTACCACTCCTTTGAAACTGCCCTTATAAAGGTCCCCAATGACTTCCATGTTGTGAAATCTAGTAAATTCTCAGTCCTCATCTCATTTGCCCTACCAGCAAGTGAGATTTGGCTAGTTGAGCACCCTTGTTCCTTGAAACATTTTATCTTAGCTTCCAGGGGCTTCTACCATCTTAGTTTTCCTCCTGTCTCACTGACTCTTCCTTTTTAATCTTCTTTGCTGATGCTTCCTCATCACTCCAGGGCTCAGTTCTTAGACCTCTTCTCTTTTCTACCTTAATTAACTTCCTTGGTGATTTCATTCAGTCTCATGGCTTTAAATAACAACCTGTATGCTGACTACTCTCATTTTTCTCTCTCTAGCTTGGACCTCTCCCCTGAACTCCAAGCTCATGTATCTAACTGCTTACCACTTGGATATCTAACAGGCGTCTCAGATTTAACGTGTTGAAAACTGAGCTCCTGATCTTCCTCCCAAACCTCTTCCGCCTGCAGTCTTGTCTGTCTCAGTTAATGGCAACTCCATTCTTCTGGGTAGGATTTTGGGTGACTTCCAGTTGAGTGTGATGGGTAGAAGGAAGAATGGGAGAAATGGGACTGAACAGTTACAGGAATAACAGACAAGGAAGGAGAGTCTCAATTATGTCCTAGACTTGGGACTTACTGCTACTATGAGATACTAGCTGAGTAGCATAACTTTTCCCTTTCTTGTATGCAGCTGATTAAGAGACAGAGGAAAAATAAGTGGGTGTTGTAAAAAAGAACCTCAGGAGGAAGAGGCACTAACGTGCCCACTGTCTTGAGGACATCCTGAACTTAAACCCTGCCAGATAAATGAGACTGAAATGAGCAAGGACTAGACGAACAGGCTGAACAGTAATCATAAAACTGCTCCTGGCCCTGGATATGTAAAGAACACACACAACAGACATCATTACCTACGGGCATATGGTCAATGCTCTATCCCAGCAAACGGGAAAAGGAGGAAGGAAATTCACTATGTATGATGAATGCTGTACATGTGAACGGTGTGGAGGAAGATAAAAGATTAAGAACTATTCTAGACTTTGAACTCTTCCCTACATTTAAGAAGCCAATTTACTTGTCCATAGTCTCTTGCCTGAAACCCCTAGGGCCAGATGTGTCTTGGAGGCAGAATTACTGGATTTTAGAAAGGTAACAAGTGCAGATACCATATAACTGTATCTGAATACCTTCAGGGTCACCAGGTAAATCCAAAAAGGTAAAAGTTGATTCTTACCAGGAACGTGGAATCCATTTCTGCTGTCATCAGCACTATGCCCTTTTCTTCCTTAAGTTCAGGGTAGTGATACAAAATCAGCTGGCTGGCTGCAGCTTCCCCTCGGGTCTGTAAGGAGGAACACTTAATCAAGGCTCAGGAAGGTGCCACCACAACAAAACTGCGACTTCACAGCAACAGAGAGTCTGGAGGGAATTCTGGCTCTTAACAGCCCCTTGGGTGGCTGGTGAGTCGGAGGACTGGCACGTGGCGGTGGCCAGGTCTGCCAAGGCACATCGAAACTGACAGCTTGCACAGTGTTATTTGTGTCTTCAATTGAAAAAGGTTTGGCTTTTCTCCCGGAAAATGTTTACAGTAGGCAGTGAATCCTTCATCACGGCCATATATTTAAAAACAAAACGGCACAAGCAGCTACCAGATCAAGTCCTAAATAAAGCAATATGCCTGTGTAATTGCCGCCTTTATGGACTAGTGCATTTCACAGTTGAAATCTACTCCCCTTGGCTGGCTCTGAGGACTGAGCTCTTTTAAGCTGTAGCAAACAGCTGGAGAGTTTGCACATGGGCCAGATTTGTAATGTGCAGTTTTAAAATATAATCTGGGTGGGAGGAAGGGGGGAAAGAAGAATGGGAACATCATAATTTCATGAAGAAGGGACAGGGCAGTGGTGACTAGACCTCACTCCAGACTAGGAAGAGAGGCTAGGTTCAAAGCCTAAGCCCTCACATAGTATAGAAGGAAACAACTATACATTCAACAGATCTCTGGGTTTCATCTTTAAAATTTCAGCAAAAGTCCTTTTAATTATCAATACCTAATTATTGCTAGGGTACTCTTAATAATAGTTCAGCCTCAGTTCTCTCGAACGTACTTCAGATACACATCATTTTGGTCATAATTATGTTTCTGGATCTTTTTCCTATACTTGTATATGAGCTTCACGAAGGCAGTCCTAGCGTAGTTTCCAACACAACAGCATAATGGTTAAGTTCATAGACTTTGGAGTCCATAACCTGGAGTCAAGCAACCCCAGCTCTACCACTTACCAGCACTGTGAACTACCTTCTCTGAGCCCACTATTTTTTTTTTCTTTTCTTTCTACTTTTTTTTTTTAAAAAAAACAAACACAATATAATTTTTGGATACAATCACAAGGGCTACAGTCATGAGCAAATTCTCATTCTGTTTTGTGCTCCCTTTACCCCAACTTCAAAGCGATTATAATACATTCTTGTTTTTGCCAGATTCAGCCTCCAAATATAGAATGTCAATCCTAGTGATGATCTTATTTAAAATACTTTTATTTTAAAAGCTTCAAATGCTTTGGATCAAACTTCTTAATCTAATACTTGGGAGTAAAACAAAGAAAAAGGAAGGAGGGAAGCAAACAAAACGACATCTGTGAAATGAAAACTATGCATCTAGCACCTCAGAAAGTGCTGACCTGGTCAATAAAACACATGTAAGACAAAGCGCCTACCTTAACGTTATGAAGATAACCATCACCACTCACCCATGTTTGGTAAGTGAGGTACGTGCAGTAAATGTTATAGATGTATGGGGAAGAGAGCAGAGAGCCAGCAGTAGTCAGAGAACGTGTTTTGGGATCTTTTCAATTTCTAGGTAGTGAGCGGGGCCTAAAAAGCGAGCCCAACAAAGTATGACAATTCATCAGTGCTACAGCAAATCCTGCTGGTAGTTAGTACATATTATGTGTCCTCAAGCCTCAGCAAGGGCTC
The DNA here is from genome assembly GCF_949987515.2 of Delphinus delphis. Lineage (NCBI taxonomy): Eukaryota > Metazoa > Chordata > Mammalia > Artiodactyla > Delphinidae > Delphinus > Delphinus delphis. The sequence goes on from NC_082683.1 coordinate 38,226,722, forward strand.
ATAGTAACACAAAGGGGTAGGCCTCCTTCATCTAGGGGCTGAGCACAGGCCACCTACCTGAATATTTATAAGTGCAGTGAAATGGAGTTCAGTACCTGTCCACTGCCCGACAAAGAACTCATAACCTTCCCTTCTTGGCAGTGCACAAAGAAACTGTGGGAAACAAATACATGAGGAGACAGATGAATAAATAAAATCATTTGCTCTATGTCCAACCACCTGTGTCATTCACTCCATTTCTTCAAAGTTTGGGTTTTAAAACTTTTTTTAAATTATGAAATTCATATGTATGTGATGATGTAACAAACACTCATGCACTTCCCAACCCACCTAAGAAAGAAGGCATTAGCGATCCAATTGAAGCTCTCTCTGTAAACCCATTCTAATTCCATTCCAGTATAACAGGTAAACTGCATTTGGTGTCTGTCATTCCCTTTCAGGTTTTTATACTTTTAATGTATAGGTATACATCCATAAACAAGAAATAGTACTGTTTGCATGTTTAAAAACTTAAATCGTATCAAACTATATGTATACTTTTTTTTAACATCTTTATTGGAGCATAATTGCTTTACAATGGTTATATGTATACTTTTGCAACTCGCTTTTTTTTACTTCACATCATACTTCTGAGATTTACTCATGTTGATAAGTATAACTTCTAATTCATTATTTTCACTGTTATATGGAATTTGACTACAGAAATTTACCACAATTTTATCTATCCTTCTTTTGATGAACTTTTGGGTCTTTTTCAATTTCTAAACTTTCTAATGCTGCTGCATTAATTTTTGTCACAATTATTGTAATCACTTCATATTCTACTATCTGAGGCTGATACTGAAGCATGTCTCTAAACACCAAGAAATAATTAGTTTTATGCTCAAGATGAATTGGGGAGGAGTGGTGAAGAGAATGGTGGCAGAACAAAACAAAGTATAATCAGTCCAATATGCATTAGTCATGGAATTGTCTCCTTACTGCTAACCACCAAGGCTCTGTTTTATTATTATTACATGAGATAACCTCAGTGCCTAATGGGTAAACATTTTTTTAAAGCTTTATTAAGGTATACTTGAACTATAAGTTGCATATATTTAAAGTGTACAATTAGAATCGTTGTGACATATGTATACAGTGAAACCATTACCACAACCAAAGCAATGAACATATCTATCATCTCTAAAAATTCCTTTGTAATTCATATCTCCCTCTCTCCCACTGCTCTTAAGCAGCTACTGACTTGGTTTCTGTCACTACTGGTCAGTCTTCATTTTCTAGAATTTCGTATAAATGAAACCACAGAATCTATACTTCTTTTTGGTCTGGCTTCTTTCACTCAGCACAATTGTTTTGTGATCTATCCATGTTGGTGCATATATCAATAGTTCATTCCTTCTTACTGCTGAATCTTACTCCATTATATATGTATTGTATATGATGTATATGTACACACACACACAATTTCTTTATTCTTTCACCTGTGATAGAGTTGGGTATCTTCAGTATTTGGTTATTACAAATAAAGTTGCTATGAACACTTGTATACACGTCATTGAACGGACATATGCTTTCAGTTCCCTTGGGAAAATATCTAGGAGTAGAATGGCTGGGTCTTATGGCAGGTATATGCTTAACTTTTAAAGAAACTGCCAGACTCTTTTCTAAAGTGGTTGTACCATTTTACATTATTACCAGCAATATATTAGAGTTCCAGCTGCCCCATATCCTCACCAACATTTGGGATGGTCAATCTTTTTAATTTTAGTCATCTTAGTGGTATCTCACTGTGGTTTTAATTTGCATTCCCATTATGACAAATGATGTTGAACATCTTATAACTTCCATTGCACTTCATTGGTGAATTGTCTGACTCTTTTGCTCATTTTTAAATTGGGTTGCTTGTCCTCTTATAAAGTTGTAAGAGTTTTTAGTATATTCTATATACAAGTCACTTGTCAATATATGTTTGCAACTATTTTCTCCCAGTCCGTGGCTTACCTTTTCATTTTCACAACAATGTCTTTTGAAAAGTAGAAATTTTTAATTTTTTTTATTGTGGTAAAATAGACATAACAGTTACCATTTTAACCATTTAAAGTGCACAGTTCAGTGGCATTAAGTACATTCACAATGCTGTGAAACCTTCACCACCATCCATCTCCAGAACTTTTTCCATCTTCCCAAACTGAAACTCCATACCCGTTAAACAGTAACTCCCCGCCCTGCTTTCCGCTCATCCCCTGGCAACCACTGTCCTTCTTTCTGTATGTGAATCTATTCTAGGTACCTCATATAAGTGGAATCATACAGTATTTGTCCTTTTGTGACTGGCTTATTTCACTTAGCATGATGTCTGTAAGGTTCATGAATTTGCAGCATGTGTCAGAATTTCCTTCCTTTATAAGGCTGAGTAATGTTCTACTGCATGTATGTATCACATTTTATTTAACCATTCATCTATCAGTGGACACTTGTGTTGCTTCTACCCTTTGGCTACTGTGACTAATGCTGTTATGAACATGGGTATACAAAGAGAAAATTTTAATTTTGATGAAATCTCATTTATTGATTTTTTCTTTTATGGTTTTGTGCTTTTTGTGAGGTATCGATACTTAAATCTCTGCCAAGCCCAGGTCACTAAGATTCAATCTAAGATTTTTTTTTCTAGATCATTTTTTTTTTTTGGCGGTACGTGGGCCTCTCACTGTTGTGGCCTCTCCTGTTGCGGAGCACAGGCTCCGGACGCGCAGGCTCAGCGGCCATGGCTCACGGGCCCAGCCTCTTCGCGGCATGTGGGATCTTCCCGGACCGGGGCATGAACCCGTGTCCCCTACATCGGCAGGCGGACTCTCAACCACTGTGCCACAAGGGAAGCCCTTTTTCTAGATCTTGAGTTAATTTTTGGATACTGTGTGAGGTAAGAGTAGAGGTTCATTTTTTTGCGTATGGATACTCAAATTATTTTGCACAATTTGTTGGACATGTGTTGAAAAGATTATCCTTTCTCTATTTAATTACCTTGGCACCTTTGCTGAAAAACAACTGACCATGCATACGCTGGTTTACTTCTGAATTCTCTATTTTGTTCCACTGATCTATTTGTCTGTCTTTATGCTGCTACCACACTGTCTTCACTACTGTAGCTTTATGAAAACACAGTCTTGAAATCAGGTAATGTAAGTTCTCTAAATTTGTTCTTCTTTTTCAAAATTGTTTTGTTATTCTAGGTCCTTTGGATATCCAAATAAGTTTTTAAAATTGGCTTGTCAATTAAAAAAAAGAAAAAAAAGGCCTATTAGGATTTTGATTGGTATTATGTTTTATCTAGAGATCACTTTGGAGAGAAATGACAACAATATTGAGTCATCCAACACAGTATATCTCTCCATTTACTTAGATGTTTTTTATTTTCTCTCAGCAATGTTTAGAAGCATTTTTTGAGAATCTTAGAAATTAGTATAGACACCAAGTCAGCTGATCCATCTCACCTATTCCCTTTCTCTTAGGTCTTCTGGCAGCTCAATACCCCAGCAACAATTTCTTAATTCCTTTTAGGTATATATAATCAAAATAGCATGGCCAAAGCTGAAAAGAAACTGCCAATAAAAGAGAAACTTAAAGGAGTCTGAAAAGATTAAGGTCTCAGGTATTGCTTCCAACATTCACTTCTATTAATAAATAAAGATCCACATCAGAAAGGGCTGAGACGTTTCAGAGAGCTAAACAGCCACAGGCTCATTGGGCCAAATCCACATGATTTCATAAGGCTAAAAATCTTACTTATCAGTACAATCAATATGTGAGCATCTTTGTTAAATAACTATAACATGTGAGATGGTATGGAGCATGAAGAGATTGGTTAGGAAACATCCTTGTCTGGCAGCACTGATAAGCAATCCTCATATGGTCACTGGACACTTACTGTTGGACAGGACTGAGCTCGGTTCCAGATCAAATCAAACTTCTCTTTCTGTAGGTTAGAAAAGAATAAAATTCAAAAACAAGAAAACATAAAAGGCCACAATCACATTTAAATTCACCAAGACTGAACTCTAGAACTAAAATACAACTAAAACAACCCCAAGTTCCATCATCTACAAATCCCTACAACAAAGAGGAAAAAGTAGAGGTACGCTTTCCTGTTCAATATCGGAATTCTTTGTGAAGAGTGGATACTGCAAATGCTCTAACTCTTTAGGGGACTCTGCCCAGTGTCAGAGACAACAGGTCACTGAGTCTGTCCAGGGAGAGCTAAGAAGGCCTGTTCAAACAATGAGTCAGCATTGGAGACCTAAAATATCACGAAAAGTGCCAAGCCTTCTGAATGTTGCACTCATGAAAGGAAAGGGTATATATGTAAAAGATCTTTTTATTTTCTTAAAAGAAAATAAAAGATAGCAATACTCTCACAACAACCAAAAGGCCTGGCTTTATTTTTCCATCTGTAAGTTTTCCTCCTTAAACGTACACGTGTAAGCTCAGTATATATTTGGGTGCTTGATATAAACTTAACCTAAAGCTACTTCCTCTTCAGAGAAGAACAATTAAAGAACTAGCTGATAACCCAGTACATTAAATGCTTTCTTCTGGTAGAAGGCAGCAGGACATAAACCAGAAGAAGTCGGCAGCCTTCCTTCCCAGTCACAGATCTTAATGGTCAAGCGGTGGCCCGTTACTATCTCCAAGAAAGCAATTTTGAGAAAGGAAAAAGAAAAAAGCCACTTGCTAAGGGGAAATGCCAGAAAAAGACTAGGAGGAAGCTCCAAGTCAGCTCAGGTACAGGTCACTCACAGACAGGAAGGGAAGAAAGCTAGGCCAGAGGCCTTGTCCTAAATTCCAACAGCTTGGCTGGAAAACACCAAAAAGAAATAAAAGACACTTGAAAATTGCTCAGCAACATAAACTTACACCATGCTCCCTTGTCAGAGACTTGACTCAAAGAGACATTTCTAAACCAGAAAGATGAAAAACAAAAGCCATAAATATACCATATGGAGCTCCCAATCTTTGGTGCTCAGGGTATAATAAAAACCCTCAGAGCTATAAATGTAAGTTCTCAAGAGGCAATAAACATAGGAAAAGTAAAAGCAACTGGCCTGCTAAGGTTAGAGCCCTGACCTTCATGTTATAACACTCTCATTTTCCCCTCCAAACTACTTACAGGAATAACTGCGTAGACTGTATCTTTTGCTGCAAAATACTGCTGCCAAATCTGTACAAAAAAGAGAGAGTGTCTGTGACCATCAGTAACCTTTTCAACCTGTACCAAGAAGTGGTGACAGCTTTCATTGCTCAGAGTAATATGCTATTTGATAACAGGGAGGAAAACCCAACGTAATACTTTTATTACTAGTACATGATTACAAAAAAGATTTAATACAACCTACTCTTCTAGATGATTAAACTGTAACTCTTAATAACAAATTCCTATCAGAGAAACGGATTCTGAGACCTTGTTAATCACTTCTCCCAAGGTGTGCCTTGTGTGTAATAGACAAGCTTCTTTTTTATCATATGTTCTCTCTTCTCTCCCAAAACCCGCACTGTCCGGCCAACTGTGGGCCCTCTCAGAGAGCCAGGATCAGTCATTCGGAACCCAGGGTCTGAAGTCAGGCAGATCTGGACACATATCCCAGCTCTTATCATTTGCTGGCTCTGCTACTTTGGGAAAACTACTGGAAATCCCTAAATTATATCAATATACTCATCAATAAAATAGTAATATTAACCTTAGAGGATTACCGTGAAGACTACTGAAATAATGTTTGTGCTTAGCACAACAGAATTACAATGCAAACCAAAGCCAAGGTGCTCCGAGGGCAAAAAAGAGGCACTTAATCCAAGTTAGGGAACAAGTGGCAGAGGAAGGGACACTTGAGCTGTATCCTGAAGAATGATCAGGAGTTAGCCAGGTGAACAGGGAGTCTGGGAAGAAAAACAGGTAGGAGAGAAGATAAGAGACACATTCTAAGCAGAGAATGACAAGCAGTAGCAAAGGCATAGAGGTTGGGGAAGGCATCATAGCCAAGGTGACACCTGAGGGAGCTGGTGTTGAAGACTGGGTCACCTTCCTTTAGAGCTGCTCTGCTTTGTCAACATTCCCATGAAAATGGGGGGGGAGGGAGGCAACTGAAGATACTAATCAAAGTGTGATCTCACCAACACAAAGCACAGAAGGACTATTACCTCCTAGGACCTTACTCTATCAATGCAGTAAGGTTGCTTTTCTTTTTTTTTTTTTTTTTTGCGGTACACGGGCCTCTCACTGTTGTGGCCTCTCCCATTGTGGAGCACAGACTCCGGACGCGCAGGCTCAGCGGCCATGGCTCACGGGCCCAGCCGCTCTGCGGCATGTGGGATCTTCCCACCAGGGCACGAACCCGTGTCCGCTGCATCGGCAGGCGGACTCTCAACCACTGCGCCACCAGGGAAGCCCTGTCTCCTCATTTTAAGGACAGCATATCCAGCTTATTTTTATTTAATTTGTATTAGAAGATAGTTTATGAATCCACACTGAATTTATGAGACTGACAGACGTTCCCTAACATAGTTGACCTTGGTTACTCAAAATTACATTAATGAACACAAATTCGTATCTAAAAATATAGGTCTAAATGATATTTGTCATATGATTATCAGGCCTCCTGGGCCTGGCTTCTCTCCCCCCTAAAGGACATGCCTGGTGTCCACTTTCTATTGGCACTTCTTCCCAAAGGCAGTTTGAGGTCTCCCGGAGACTTTGCATTAAGCCTCTATTAACAGAAGTTAGAACTCTGCGCTGTTTTCTTTTTGTTTTTCTGTCTTTCCACTAGGCTGAAACCCCTTGAGAGCTGGGGATTCTCTCATTTATTTCTATGCCTGGCACAGAGGCTGACATTTAATAACTGTCTGCTGAAATCAATGACACAGCGTTCAAGGACACCCACAGCAATTGGCACAGCTTCCCGTAAGGGAATATGATGCAGAGTCAAACAGACAAGGCTTTGAGTCCTAGCTCTGCCACTAAGTTGCTTCATGTCTTTAAGTTACGGTTTCCTCAGCTGTAAATTGGGAATAATAGCACCTACTTTATAAGGGGGTCATGACAATACAATGAAATAGTGTATATAAAGCACTAAGTACAGTACCTGACAAGTAGTATACTACTTTTATTATTATTTTGATTCTCTCAATATACCTAAAATATAATTCATGGAACTATAAGGAATGCCAATAAATAGCTTATTATATTCTAATTAAAGAGAAAAGAATCAGATGTGAAAATGTAAATAGCATTTACAAATGCTAATTCAAGCAATATGGAATGCCTGGTATATGGAATGACCAAACAAGCGGAATAGATCACACGTGGTTTGAAGGTGTCCAGGAAGCTTCCTGCAGAAGGTCCTAAAATAATGGAGGACTCTGAATGTCAAGCAAAGGAATATGGGAAATCACTGAATATTTGAGAGCAGGTTACTAACATAATATTTATTTTTATTTATTTATTTAAAAACACAAATATAGCACTTATTCTGTGCCAGGCACTGTTCCAAGTACTTTATAAATATTAACTCATTTAATTCCCCAAATAACTCCATGAGGTAAGTACTATTATTATGTCCACTTACAGATAGGGAATCTGAGGCCCCCAAAAGTTAACTAACTTATCAAAGTCATTCCGCTAGTAAGTGGCAGAGCTAGGACTTAAAACTGGCAGCTTGGTCCTAGAGTCTGTGTTCTTAACCAATACACTATGCGAAGTAGAACTTTAGGAGGATTGAACTGGTGAGGATATGATAGGGGGAGAGGGGGTGGGAGAAATAAGAGCAGGGAAACCTATTTAGAAAGGTAATCATCCAGGCATAGAGGAGTGATGATTTTAAATAAGATGTGGACAAAAGGAATGAAAAAGAAAGGGGAAATGTCAGTTGATTAGATATATAGGAGTGAGACCAAGTTTTTGTATGCACTATTTTTCATGTAATTCATCACTTTTGTTTTCAATGATTGCCTTTCATTTTGGCTAGAAAGAGGTGTCAGGAAATGTATGCTCCTTTCTACTTTCAGATTTGGTTCACAGAGCACACATTTTCATAAAGTATGACAATTCATTTTCATTCATTACCTGTTTTATTTCTTCTGCAGTTTTGTCTTTCACCATCTCAATGTTAAAGATTGAACTGAGGGTCTGAAAGAGAAAATAAAAGGCAATTAACACCCACAATTAAAAAAATAAAACAGTTTAACTCTATCTGTAAGCCTTGTGGGAAGCAACATGGGAGGACAGTACAGCAGATCTTCAATAAGTGGAGAATGAGTATAAGAAAACCCACATGCTCAGAAAAGGGAGCCCCCAGGGCAGGTTTCACAGTTCTATTTTCAGGGGATATCTACTGGTACTTCCCAAATGTTTCACGCTCACTAATAAGTGTTGCAGCACTTTGCAGCTCCTAAGAGGAGAAAGTTCGGTTGTTACCTTTAACTGCTATTCTGCCAGAAGTGGCTCCTTATTTGCAAGTTAAATGACAGAGTAAACATGTTTTTATTTGATTTTTTAAAACTACTTCCTGGGACTTCCCTGGCGGTCCAGTAGTTATGACTCCACATTTCCACCGCAGGGGGCACGGATTCAATCCCTGGTTGGAGAACTAAGATCCCGCATGCTGCGCAGCGTGGCCAAAAAAAAAAATCTACTTCCTATAGAAAGTAGTAAGTAGTATACTACATTTCCTTCACATTTCCTCTAGCACCCCCAGGACCCACACTATACTAGGAGTCATATCAAGGTCATAACAAAAATTCGTAGAAATATCTCTCATCTCCACAGTTAGAAAATCACAAAATCACTGAACCACAGTAAATATGTTCAAACTTGCAGCCTCTTATTATAGATGTTCCATATGAATTTACGCTTGGATATTTAATTAAAAACCTACCTTGTCCTTGGTGAATCCTCTGCTCATACGCTGTTTCCCCAATGTGTCTGTCTGAAATATACAGTGGGACAGGATATTAATCTCTACTTTTAAGAAGACGACCACCCTCCCTAGGTGAGGTGCCCAATAATTCATTTAGTAATGTTGCACCTCAGAACTCACTTCTCTCCACTCTATACAGTAACTGTACATACTGTTCTAAGAGTTACTGTTTGTGAGACAACTTTTCTTTGACTGATTCTGAGATACAGAGATGAGAAAGGAGTTCTTTGTTAGTAAACACCATCTACTGGTACTGAGAGTCCATTACATCCCTGCCACCATGGATGAGGGAATCCTTCTCAGAACAAGCCTACTCGGGTTTCCTGTGCTCTCTTTCCCAGTGAGCCACAGAGGAGGTAAGAATGGAATGATGTATTTTCCAAGCTGCTTCTTATCTGTGACAGCATTTCTGAAGTCAGGCAACCTCAGCAGACTATTGAGTCTTTTCTAGTACTCCATCTTAGTATTCCCTCCCTCAAATTAGACTCCCCCTCAAAAAAGGCCAGGAACAACTGAAAGTGATTATTTTCTCTCCTAGCCCACTCTCAGATAAAGGTCATGGCCAGGAAATACAATTTTGAGTTGTTTCTGACAGTAGGGATGTGTTGTTCTGAGTTTTCCATTCAATTTCTGTGCCTTTCAGAGAGGAGTGCAATCCACACCTGGGATTCTGAAGCTGAAACATACTTTCTGCATTAAACCCTGTTTTTCATTACTCTGTGCTTTAATGAATCCAAACCTTTCATAAATGATGTCGGTAGAACCAGTACCCACAAACTAGACAAAAGCGTGCTGTAGAAAAACCTACTGGATACACCCTATGTGCCCAAAGTCTCAAGAGCAATTAATGAAACATTTAAAGCATGTCTACTACAGATGCTTTGGAAACCTATGGGGACCTGCTTTTTTGTTATCACAATAATTGACTGGATGGTTTCACCTGCATTTATGGGAGAGGCAGTGGCGCTAAATGAGCTGCAATTTTGCAGATGAGTTCTACATAATGAATTTTCCCTCATCCCACACAACTTTCCAATTCTAGCCAGACCTTCCCTCCTTCCTCCCTCCCTCCTTCCTCCCTCCCTCCTTCCTCCCTCCCTCCTTCCTTTCCTTTCTCTTTCTTTCTCCTTTTTTATTCAATACTGAATTTTTCAGAAATGCAACTACTATGTAACTTCAGAGAAGACTGTACATTGTGGAATCTCATGAGGGTCACTGATAACAACACTGCTTATGGTTTGGGAGTTTTTATAATTACCAACATCCCGTACCAGTTTGCATTTGATGCTTACGTATTCATGGTGATTCCATACAGAGGTGAAAGAACCTGATGACCGTACTAGGTCTCACAGCATAGTTGTGCCCAAGAACTTACATGCTGAAATCTGTATTTTATTTAAAAAATACTTCCCTTTATTACAGTTAAGGCATTATATTTATTTTTCCCCCTGAAATTATGTGTGTAGGTGGGTTATATTGTCTACATTTCATTTCAGGGTAGAATTAGAGAGAATTAAATACAATTTATTATAAAAAGGGGATGTTGGGTATCACGTGGTAGGGAACCAATGACTCAAAGTAAAGAAAAGGCTTTAGAAATGTAGCCATTAGCTATTAGCCTTCCTCTAGCTAGATAAGAAAGACAGTAAGTGAATATTTACCTAAGAGTTGCCATAATTTAAATTAAATCTTTACTTATTCTGCTCTTGTCATCGTAAGGCTGAATTTCTAAGTCTTGTTTCAAAAAGCCTTCCCAGATAATATTGAAAGTTTATAATACAGTAATATTTCCCATAGCTATTTATTTGTAATCTTGACACTATGTTTGCTAAAGGAAATTACATTTGATAAAATATTTGTAGTAGAAAGTTATTTGTTCATATAAAATTGTAAACTACGTTTATCACAGGTTGAATTTCTCCCCAACCTTGTAATGATTAACCCATTAACTATTCTTATTCTAATTAACTCAACCAGTTATTAAAAGACTGAGTGGATTCTCTTAAAATTTAGGATACCCAAGGCAAAAAAAGTTATTTTCCAAGTAAAATAAACATCTCTCCTTTTACAATGTAGAACCCCAATTTTCCACTGTAACTACCTTATTTCAGGCCCCTGCAGCCCACACCTGGATATATTCTCCCTGGCTTTGCCTCTCCCCCCTCCAATTTGTTCTGTACACCACCTTAGATTAGTATTTTTCAAATCATAGGTTGTGAAATCAATTTAGTGGACTGTAGCCAAAGTTTTTTAAAAGATGAAAATAATAATAAGAGTGCATTGCATGTATCAATAGTAAAAGTAAGCATTTGTTTCAGTTATAATTATATACATATATGTGTAATGAATTGCAATGTAAAATATATTTCTTACCGTGGGTTATGGTCAAAAAGTTTGAGAAGCACTGCATTAATCTTCCTATACAATTGTCCCCTGGTATCAGTCAGGGATTGGTTCCAGGACATCTGAAGACACCAGAATCTGTAGGTGCTCAAGTCTCTTATATAAAATGGTGTAGTATTTGCATATAACCTACGCACATCTTCCCATACACTTTAAATCATCATACTTACAATACCTAATACAATGTAAATTCTATGTAAATAGTTGTAAATACAATAAATGCTATGTAAATAGCTACCTGTAAGTGGTAAACTCAAGTGTTGCTTTTTGGAACTTTCTACAGTTTTTTTTTCCCCTGAATACTTTCTATCAGCTGTTGGCTGGATCCACAGATGCAAAATCTGTGGATGCAGAACCTGCAGATAGGGAGGGCTGACTATACACAGCTTTCAACATGCTTTTCCCCAGCTCTGATTCTTGTTTAAGGGTAATAAGAGCTAACATGTATTAAGCACTTTTTCCCTCCCTGATCCCTACATGTGTGCCTTGACCACTCGACTATACCCCCTGGGAGCAGAGATTACCCTTTTCATCCCCTTATATCTCCACCATGACTACAGTACCTTGCCAGAAGGAGCAGTATACCAGTTATGGATGGAGCTGATCCCCTCAATGAGCCCACTCCCAGGATAAGGGTCAGGGGTGGGGATGTAGAGCACTGGTGAGCCAACAACACCCAAAGGGGTAGGTCTTACCTTCTGTTCCACACATTTGATAAAGTCACCTTGCTTGGAGTGCCCCACTGGCTGCTTCCGAAACTCACTGCACTTCTCCAGTCGGGACTCAAAAGCAGTTGGGTCAGACCTGATCAAAGGTAAACCAAAGGATAAACAACCTGGGCCTTTCTTTCTTAAATAAATTTATTTATTTAATTTATTTTTGACTGCGTTGGGTCTTCGTTGCTGCACACGGGTTTGTCTCTAGTTGTGGAGAGCAGGGGCTACTGTTCGTTGTGGTGCGCGGGCTTCTCATTGCAGTGGCTTCTCTTGTGCAGAGCACGGGCTCTAGGTGCGCGGGCTTCAGTAGTTTTGGCATGCAGGCTCAGTAGTTGCGGCTCATGGGCTCTAGAGCGCAGGCTCAGTAGTTGTGGCGCACGGGCTTAGCTGCTTTGCAGCATGTGGGATCTTCCTGGACCAGGGCTTGAACCCGTGTCCCCTGCACTGGCAGACGGATTCTTAACCACTGCGCCACCAGGGAAGCCAGCCTTTCTGGATTTTGAAATAACAAAGCACCATGTTCCACTTTCACAGAGAGAGGACACAGTCAGAGGCTGAAGGATTTGTCTTAATTTAGTTAGGCCTGAACACAGGCCTACAAATCAAGAAAGTGGAAAGAGAAATCCACTTATTCAACTGTTACTACTCCTCAAGGGGCCTGTGTAACATTTTTCTCCTGCAGGATATTCCCTAGGGTGACACAGGGCTTGCTCCCTCAGGTACTTACACTCTGGGTATTTGGAATTTAAATCCTTAAGATAGGAAAGGTACTTTGTGGTCATCTTGCTGGGTTAGATGCAAGAATCCTCAGGCAGGAATCCCAGGTGTCCAGCTCTTACTGGAACGCATCTAATTCTCAGACATGTCCCTTCCCTCCCCGACTAGGGCAAATCTCTATTTATTCAGATCCCAGCAACTCAGAGGCTTCAGGCAGCCTATTTTGCAGATTTAGCACCTGAGTTCTCCCTGACCCTCTCTCCAAAGAACCTGCTCCAGTTGATGGATCATCAGAATTTGTCCTTATGTCACAATGGGGCTGGTCTTCAGGCGTCAAGTCCGGGTTGGGGCTGCCATCTGTTAAGAATGCTTCAGGCTGTGTAGCTGACAATATCTGGCTGTGTACACTTTGGTGAAGATGTCATCCAGGGGCTCCAGCTCCCAGGCCATGAGACCTGTAGTGTCATGGGTGACGTCTGCAGGCTCCAAGGGCATCCTGGTTACCCCTCTGGTCCTTCTTGGTCAAGGCAATGGAGGGCGCTCGTTCTCCATGTAACTCTTTCTGGAGGTGATGTCGAACACCACTCCCTTCACTGCCATGTACTTGGATAGAGCGTCCTTCCTTCCGGAGAAGGCCAGCTCCTCCTCGATGAAGAGCTGCACCAAGGGCCTCACCTGGTAGGGTGTGGCACCTGCCTGGCCAGGGCTGCAAGTACCAGGGCCTAGGTTAGTGTTGCCAGTGAGCAGATGGAGATGGTGAGGGGTGGCCCAGGCAGTGGAGCCCTGTGTACTCTCACCCTGGACATCTTTCATTACTAAAACATTTTGAGTCTAAGTCTACCTCTCTGTATCTTTCACTCCCCCAGGAACAAGAGAAAATGTCTAGTTCTTTTTATGAGTACCTGAAAATTGCTCTTATGTCACCTCCTAAGTTTTTCTAGGTTGAATTTCTTCAGTTTTTTCAGCCTCTCTTCATATACATGATTTGTAAATCATTCCTTACTGTGGACCTTCTCTCTGGGCATGTTCGTTTATGCACACTCTAGATACAGTGGACCTAAAGCTCTCACCAGTGTAGAGTGTGACGCAAAAACCCAGGTACTGGACTGGAGTGGGGTCAGCAGGGCACACAGCCTTGTCTTGCTGTTGGCTCACACTGAACTGGGGTTATAAGTGCTCCAAGAGCCCAGGTTTTAGTGAGTATGCTACAGCACTAACCAATCAGGACTATAATTCCTTTTAAAATATCTCACGATAGCCCACCTGTTGGTCTTGGGCCTCACGGTGAAGCTCTGTCTTGCCTCTTTCCTCGATGACTTGGCCCAGGTTCTACTGATCCTTTCTTGGCCCTGCTTTCACTGCATACCTCCCTTTTCCTCTACCTCATGTTCTTTTCCCTTTTGTAGCCGCAGTTTTCCCTCCCATCTCACTCAACTTCTTCTAGAACTTATTCCTTCCTCTCTCCCTTTCACTCATTCAACAAACTTGACTTGTTGTCTCTCGCCTGTTGGTTGACTTGCTGGGCTTCAGAGATACAGAAATAAATAAGAAAGAGTCCCTACCTCAAGGAGCTTACTATCTAGTAGGACAGAAGGACATGTAAATAAGTACATGAGAGTGCTACAGGTATTAAGATGAAAATTTGCTCAGATATTCCCAAATGGCTAAGGTCGTTTCAGGCTCTGTTGCTCCCCATACCTGGAACACCTGCCCCCAACGTCAGTCCTTTATTCCTTTGCGCTGGGCCATAGAGCTAAAAGGAAGTTTTGGTATTAGATAAAGCTAGGGAGACTGGCAGGTACTAGAGCACAAGGGCCTTGCATGGAACACTAAGGATATGGAGTGGCCTTGGAAAGCCACTCTTTAGGAGACAGCAGTAGTATGTGTAAACACTGACACAGGAGTGATCTAGTGGGGAAGGAAAGTAAAACCAGTCATTCATTTGTTCATGAATAGGAATGAACAGGAGCTGTGAAGTATTCAGAATATTAGTAGACCACTCTTCTGAGATGCCTGTCTGTGAAAGGGATCAGTGAGGAAAGGCTGAAGGGGAATGTAGGTCAAGAAAAGGTTTTTAAGATGACAAATACTTGAGTATATCTGAATGCTGTTGAAGGAGAGCAAAAATCCTCATTCATTTATTCTGTCATTCTTTCAAAGAAAGATCATTATAGTAGCAGTGACATGGACTGGGGGTGGATGGGTCTAAGACCAGAAGTGAGGAAGACTAGTTAGAGCAGGGGTCCCCAAGCCCCGGGCCACGGACCGGTACCATTCCGTGGCCTGTTAGGAACTGGGCCACACAGCAGGAGGCAAGCAGCGGGCAAGCGAGCGAAGTTTCATTCTGTATTTACAGCCACTCTCCATCCCTCGCATTACTGCCTGAGCTCCGCCTCCTGTCAGATCAGCGGCAGCATCAGTCTCATAGGAGCGCAAACCCTACTGTGAACTGTGCACGTGAGGGATCTAGGTTGTGCGTTCCTTATGAGAATCTAATGCCTGATAATCTGAGGTGGAGGTGAGGCGCTGATGCTAGCGCTGGGGAGTGGCTGCAAATACAGAGTATCATTAGCAGAGAGGTTTGACTGCACAGAGGCCATAATAAATCAATTGCTTGCAGACTCCTGTCAAAACCCTATCAGTAGGGACTTCCCTGGCGGTCCAGTGGCTAAGACTCCACGCTCCCAATGCAGGGGGCACAGGTTCAATCCCTGGTTGGGGAACTAAGGTCCCACATGCTGCACAGTGTGACCAAATAAATAAATAAATAAATGCCTTGGGGCTTCCCTGGTGGCGCAGTGGTTGAGAGTCCGCCTGCCGATGCAGGGGACACGGGTTCGTGCCCCGGTCCGGGAAGATCCCACATGCCGCGGAGCGGCTGGGCCCGTGAGCCATGGCCGCTGAGCCTGCGCGTCGGGAGCCTGTGCTCCGCAACGGGAGAGGCCACAACAGTGAGAGGCCCGCGTATTGCAAAAAAAACCAAACCAAAACAAAACAAAACAAAAAAACCCTATCAGTGAGTGGCAAGTGAAAACAAGCTCAGGGCTCCCACTGGTTCTGCATTATGGTGAGTTGTATAATTATTTCACTATATATTACAATGTAACAATAACAGAAATAAAGTGCACATAAAATGTAATGTACTTGAACCATCCCGAAACCGTAACCCGCCCCCCACCACGGCAGTCTGTGGAAAAATTGTCTTCCACAAAACCGGCCCCTGGTGCCAAAATGGTTGGGGACCGCTGAGTTAGAGGATGACTGCAATATTCTGGGTGAAGATGATACAGTAAATTAAGGCTGTGGAAGTAGAGATGAGCTAGAACTCAAAGAAGTTACAGCATCAGTCTTAGGTTTCCTTTCCTAAGACAACTGTGCCCACCCTGCCAGATTCTCTCCCAAGTCCCTTCGATTTTCACTTTTGATCTCTTTCAGCTCTTCCCAGTTCAACTCTTTGGACCCTCCAAGGCCCCCTTATACCCACCTCAACCTCCTCTAATCTCCAGGTCCTTCTCTCTGGAAGGTGAAGGGTAGTGTTAGGAACCCCGGATTCCAAGTCAGAGAAATCCCAACCAGCTGTGTGACCTTTGGCAGGCCTCTTAACTCTCTCTGATCCTCAGTTTTCTCATCTTAATGAGAGAGTTCAACTGAGAGCCAACTGTAACACTATTAATCTTTGATGCCCTGCCCCCACCCAATCTCCTTTCCTTACAGTCAGGGTCCTCAGCTAGAAGCCTGGGAACCCGAGTCCTAGGACAAGGCTCAGCTGCCTCAATAGGTGACCTTGAGCAAGTCAAGTCCCTTCTCTGGAAGGCTCCATTTTTCCCATTTCGATAATGAGTACAGGTCTCTCGGAGTTGCCTGCCTCTTAAGGGCTGTCGAAAGAGTCGACCTCAGCGTTTTGAGAACTAAAGCAGACAGAAAGACAACTGGGGCTTCGCAGAGACTCCCGGCTCTCACACTAGCTGTGTGATCTTAGGCAAGTGACCAAGCCTCTCTGAGCCTAGATAATCATCTGTAGAGTGGGGGCAGTGCCAGTGATCCTCTAGCAGGGCTGCTGGAAGGGCTGAGAGCGCCAGATACAGATACACCAGGAGCGCGGGCCGAGCGCCGCCCCTCCTCCCTGCCCGCCGCCCGCCGCCGGCCGGGCCCGCACCTGCGCAGCTGCTGGATCTTGTCGCGGTAGCGGTCGTAGAAGGGGTTAGCCTCGATCTCTTTCCCGACCCCGCTGCCTTCGACGCCCCCCGCGGGCCGGCCCGAGCCGCGGCGCACCGGGAATACGCGCAGCTGCGCGGGTGACACGAGCCCCAGGCCCAGGGCGCGGCTGCGCACCGCGCACAGGCCGCGGTAGAGGCCGGCCACCTGCAAGACGGCCGGGCCCGCGCCACCCGCTGCCGCCACCACGGCAGCCATGGCTGCCCCCGCCTCCTCCTCCTCCTCCCCGGGCACGTCGGCCTCGGCCCGCGGCCCGCGCGCCCGCTCCATTGCCCTCCGGGTCCGCCGCGCCCGCGCTCCAGCAGCGAGGTTCCGCGCACGCAAGGTTCCGGGAGCCGGTGAAGGGCGCGGTGGGAGGCAGGGGGTTCGCCGCTCCTGGCCCGGGCCCCGCCCGCGCCCCGCTTGCTCTGCAGCTTTAGCGCCCCCGCCCAGCCTTCTCGCCGAGCCTGCGACCAGCAGCCCTTGCGGGTTAAGTCTCCTCTTGAAAGCTGCTCGGACCTACTGGTCCTCACCGAGCTTGCTCCCTTTTAAATTCTTTAGGCACGTACTGGAGTAGTCATCCTTCAGCATCGAAGGCCCTTTCATCAGCTGTAATCACAGTAGCAGCTTCTCTTTATTGAGCGTTTCTATGTGCAGGACACTATTTGCTTCATACTGTGTGAGGCAGGTTTTATCCCCATTTTATAGACGAGGAAACTGAAGCTGAGAATCATTAAGAGACTTGTCCAAGACTTGTCCAAGGGCTGAATTCTTTTAAAGATGCCAGCTGCCTCCGAAGCCTTTTCTTCCTCTGCTTCCTGACACCCACCTTGAACTCCAGCCAAACTGAACTACGCTTCTCCCCAAAGACACCTGGATTTGTCCTTGACAAGTCTTTATACCTGGAATGCTGTCTCTCCACCCAATGCCACCATCTTCTTCACCCCCTGAACCAGGTGTGAGTGAACTCCTGGGGTCAAGAACAGTGACATCAACACCTGGTCTCACCTGCGCCCAGCACAGGGCCAGGCCTGGAGCAGGCCCCCTGTGATGGCATTGATCAGTCTGCCCTCATGAAAGTCCTCCTGTCGGGTCTTACCTGATAAAAACCCCTCTTGAATGATGTACCTCTTAGGGTCAGGGACAGTGCCTTCAACTCTGCTCAGTCCAGCCTGCACTTTCGGAGATGGGCCTTGGGCCCTGGCCTGTGCTGGGAGTAGTGTGGTAAACCCTGAGATTAGCAAGTCCTTTAAGTGCGCCAGCCTGTACCTGCCTTAGCATCCTTGCACTGGCTGCTCCCTTTGCACGTGGCTATCTCCTCATCATCTAGGGCTCAGTTCACAAGTCAGCACCTCAAAGGGACTTTTCTTGATGCACCCCCATCACTTTATATTCTTTATCCCACTACCTTATTTTCTTCAGAGCAGTTAAGGCTACCTGAAATTCTTACGTATTTATTTCCTTGTTTACATTAATTCATGGAGCTTACATTCTAGTGGGGTGAGACACAATATGTATACATACCTACATACGTACATAAATAATGTTAGGTGATAATACACGTTATGAAAAAACAAAGCAGGCTAGGAGAGACAGAGCTAAGGGGCCAGTTGAGCAGAGACCTGAAGGAAATGAGGCATGGTCTGTGTGGATACCTGGGGGAAGAGCCTTCCAGATGGAATAGCAAGTGCAAAGGCCTTGATGCAGGAGCACGCTTGCCCTGCTTGTGGAACAGCAAGAAGGTTATTGTGCGAAGGAGGCATGGAGAGGGGTAGTTTGATCGTTCAGGGCTTTGTAGGCTTTGGTTAAGGACTTTGGTTTTAAATCTGAGTGAGGGTCCTCCTTGGTAGTGCAGTGGTTAAGAATCTGCCTGCCGATGCAGGGGACACGGGTTCGATCCCTGGTCCGGGAAGATCCCACATGTCATGGAGTGACTAAGCCTGTGTGCCACAACTACTGAGCCTGTGTCTAGAGCCCATGAGCCACAGCTACCGAAGCCCGCACCTAAAGCCCATGCTCCGCAACAAGAGAAGCCACTTCAATGAGAAGCCCATGCACTGCAACGAAGAGTAGCCCCCACTTGCAGCAACTAGAGAAAGCCTGCACATAGCAACGAAGACCCAACACAGCCAAAAATAAATAAAAATAATTTATAATAAAAAAAATTAAAAAGGCTCATTCTGACTGCTGGTGGAATATAGGGCGTGGGGGACAAGGATGCAAGCTCTCCCAAGGGTGATTAATTTGTCCTAGTTTACCTGGGATTTTCCTGATTTTAGCATCAAAAGTCCTATGTCCTGGAAACTCCCTCAGTCCCAGGCAAACAGGGATGGTTGATCACCCTAAAGGGAGACCAGGTGAGAGAGGGTGGTACTTGTATTAAAGTGATGATGATGGAAAAATGGTCAGATTCTGGGTATGTTTTTTTTTTTTTTTTTGTGGTATGCGGGCCTCTCACTGTCGTGGCCTCTCCCGTTGCAGAGCACAGGCTCCGGACGCGCAGGCTCAGCGGCCATGGCTCACGGGCCCAGCCGCTCCGCGGCATGTGGGATCCTCCCTGACCGGGGCACGAACCCGTGTCCCCTGCATCGGCAGGCGGACTCTCAAACACTGCGCCACCAGGGAAGCCCCTGGGTATGTTTTGAAGGCAAAGCCTAAAGATTTTGCTACTGGAGTGAACGTGGGTATGAGAGAATGAAGGGCGTCAAGGGTGACTGTCAGGTTTTTGGCCTGAACAACTGGAGGGAGAGAGTTGCCACTTACAGAGAGGAGGAGGCTGGAGTAGGTTTTGGAGATGGACCGTCAGGAGTTTGGTTTTGGACATGGTAGTTTGAGATAACAGACTGGCAAGGAGGGATGTCAGCCAGGCTTTTGGGAGTATGAGTCTAAAGTCCTGAGGAATGGTCTGGGCCGGAGGTACAACGTTGAGAGTTGACAGTGTATATATGGTAGATACGCTATTTAAAGCCATGAGTCTGGGTGAGATCACTGAGGGAATGAATGTGGACAGAGGGCTGAGGACTGAGCCCTCGGGCACCTGACATTTAGAGATCAGGGAAAAGAGGAGAAACTAGCAAAGGAGACTGAAAAGCAGAAGCCAGTGAGGTAGAGCCCAGAGTAAGTGGAACCTGGAGAGAAATCTGTGCTCATTAGTGCCCCAAGTCCCACGCTGGGGGCTTAAAGAGGGAAGTACTTAGATGGTGCCCAGAAGCTGAGCTAGGCCTAGTGGTGCAACCTTCAGGCAGGCTGACGTGGGTTTAGTTAGGGGAGGGCTTTCTAACTGAGCTGCCCATAAATGGATCAAGCTGCTTCAGGAGGTGTGGGCAAGTCCCTGACCCAAGCAATTCCCCATGTATTAGTGCTGGGTAGGGGAGATCTGCCTCTAGGGCTCAATCATGTGCTGGGAGTTGGACTACACAACTCTCAAAGTGCCTTCAAACTGGAGACGGTGTGATTCTGGGAAGCCAACTGAAAGAACTTTGTCACAGAGTAGGGGGTGTTGAGCTGAGCCTTGAAGGATAAGCAGGTGTTCAGTGGTGGGGAGAGTGGGGAGGAGCACTCCTAGGTGGAGAAGCAGTGTGAGCAATGCTCCAGAGATGTGAATAAGCAGGGTCTGTTAAGCAGGGTCTGGTCAGAAGGGAAAGGTGTGTGAAGGATGGGGAGGAAGGTGAAGCTGAAAAGAGATGTAGGGCCAGATGGTGGGGAGCTCCCATACGGCCTGATGCCCTGGAAGCACTTGCCAATACTCATTGAAGGAAGGTAATGAAACAAAAGAGAAATTGTAAGAGCCAAGGAAGGAGGTGTTGACCACATAGCTCCCCTGAGTGGGTTGTCTCCTGACAAGTCAGACATAGCAGACTTGATGGCAGGGCTGCCCACTGCTCTGGGTGCTCCCTGCCCAGGGATCCATCAACTGTTCCTTAAAGCCTAGGGACAAAATAAGCCCCCGAGGAATCTAGGGCCCTTTCCTGGGGGCTGCTCTGTAGGTCAGAGGTAGGGGGCCGACAATTCAGAGGGTGGGTCAGTCCCTGGTAGAAGCAGTAGAGACGGACTAGGCCTAGGAAACACCACTGGTGGAGTCTGTTCCTTCCATTAGACTTCACAAGCATCGCCCTTGGATGCTCAGTGTTCAGAACTCTGTGAACCACCTTTAGGGAACAATGGGGTCTGGGAATTCTGGGGACTCCTATTGGCTAGACAGATGGGTAGGTGAACTCCCTCTCCCCAGAGCCATCGGCCAGCTAGGTACCAAGGTTTGACATTATGGATTCCCAAAGGGAGGACCTCAGCCTCCCTGGTGGTAAGTGTGCTCCCTCCCCAAATCCCTGCCCCCTGCTTTATGCCCTAGGTTTGGGGGCACTCAGGGAAGACCTTTTGCATGGGTGGGGGTGATGGCTGCCTGTGTGGAAGCATGCTAAGAGTTAGGACAGGGTTTCCTCTAGAAAACTATGGATTTCTTGAGGGCATAGACCATGTCTCTCTGACAGCCCAGAGGGGGTACCACAAATACCCCAGGACATCACAGCTGAATGGTTAGCGGTATGGTGGAATGGGATGGGACATTGGTGTCCCGTCGACTGGTAAACTTTTACTCTCTTGATGGGCTTTGCCTTTAGTGAGGCTTCTCATTCTGATGGATCAGACGGGGCCAGGGTTGGGAACCAGAGGCTTGAGTAAGCCTGGGCAGGTCGTGCCCCTCTAGACCTAGCTTTTCTTATCTGTGAAGAGCGAAAGGTGGCCTCTTAAACTCCCTGGAAATCCTGCTTTGACTGAATAAAAGAATGATGAGGCCAGTCAATGAGAAAAGGAAGGAATGGAGAGAGTGGTTAAGTGGAGGGAACGATTGGTGAAAGGGCTAAGCAGAGGAATGAGAAACAGCTGAGACCCCAAGCTACAGCTATCAGCCAGCTTGCTTTTTTTCTTATTGCCTTCCTTAGTGTGGGTGCCACTGTACTTTGGATTCCTGGGGCTGTGTTCTGTGATAACCGGCGGCTGCATTCTCTTTCTGCACTGGAGGAAGAACCTGCGGCGGGAAAGGCGTGCCCGGGAGTGGATGGAGGTGATGCGAGCAGCCGCATTTACCTACAGCCCGCTGTTGTACTGGATTAACAAGCGACGGCACTATGGCATGAACGCGGCCATCAACATGGGCCCTCCCCCTGATGCCACCAAGACCGAGACTGACACCCAGAATTCAGATCACCCGTGGGAGTTGGACATCCCCGAGAGCAGGAGCTATGCTACTCAAGACAGCAGCCCCAAGGTGGAGGCCCCCAGCCCCCTGCAACCTGCAGTGCAGCTGATCCCACAGCAGCCCCTACCTTCCCCGGTGCTGCGGCCCCAGGCCAGCTCCCGACCCCCGATTCCCATTTTTCAGGAGGTGCCCTTTGCCCTCTCGCTGTGTAACCTACCCCCGATGCTGAACCACTCAGTCTCCTACCCTTTGGCCACCTGTCCTGAAAGGAACATCCACTTCCATTCCCTCCCCACACTGGCCCAGGGGGACCACTGCTTAAATGCCAAGCTGTCTGCTTCAGAAGTGTAGCCTCCTCCCACTGAGGATGGGAGCTGGAGGTATCGGGGCAGTGCAGGAAATGGAGCTGACCTCAGGGAGGTGGTACTGACACAGAGGCCAGGGCCCATCTAGATGTCACATAATGAAAGACTTAAAAAAGTCCAAGACTCCCTTGTGTCTCATTTGCTGTTAGGAGGGAAAATGTCTGAGGGGGGCACTTCACAAACCAAGCTGAAGGTCAGAGTCTCACCAATACCAATGGGAACTGAGGGCTGGCTGCGGGGAGACACGCTGAACCAGTAGTTGTGATGGGCTCAACATCCCTCTAGACAGTATTTAAGAACAAAACCATATGTCAGACCCTGGGCTAGGTACCCAAAGGGAATGACATTCTGTGGGACATTAAGCACAGTTGCGACAAGAGTGGCAGCCACTGAGGATGCATGAACGATGGTGATTGGTAGTGGCCAAAACAAGTCAGTATGAAACCCATGAGCCACACTGCACTGCTGCTGGAATTGCATTCTTTGTTAACATCTAAGATGTATTGCGTTCTTGTGTGGTTGTCTACATTATTTCTAATACAAGAACACTGCCAAACATATCACAATCCTCTTCTTACAGATGAAGTTTCCAAGGGCATTTGCCGTATCATTTTTTTTTTTTTTTTTTGTGGTACGCGGGCCTCTCACTGTTGTGGCCTCTCCTGTTGCGGAGCACAGGCTCTGGACGCGCAGGCTCAGCGGCCATGGCTCACGGGCCCAGCCGCTCTGCGGCATGTGGGATCCTCCCGGACCGGGCCACAAACCCGTGTCCCCTGCATTGGCAGGCGGACTCTCAACCACTGCGCCACCAGGGAAGCCCTGCAGTATCATTTTTATGTTACAGAGCAAGGTCTCAAATTTATGTCTGTCTAGCATCAAATTTCCTGATCTTCCCACCATATACCGTGGTGTCCATTCCCTAATGAAGTCTTGTTTGAAACCACTTGGAAAATGATTTATTGTGTGTGTAATTAACTTGGTTCAAGGATTGGCTTGGGGGAAGGGCTGGCCAATGAACCTCCTAAAAAATGTATTTTTTTTTTAATCTTTCTCAAGGGGATTCATGGCCTCTCCCAAAGTTAAGATCCACTGTGTACAAATATTAATTTTTGTACCTTCTGGAAACTATTCTAAAAGGAGAGACAAAGATAATACTGGCTATTTGGTCCCAGTTCAAAGATAAGAAGACCCAGCTCTGCTCCAGGATATAAAATTTTCCCTTTCACTTTGGGAATGAGAAAATCATCTTACCATATTTGTAAATGAGCTAAGCTTTTTTCCTCCTGAGAGGAAAGGCCACCAAGATTGTGTGTGTGCGCAATCCCAGAATCTAGCGGTCATGTAGAGAGCTATTAAAAATTTTTTTTTCCTGTGTGTGAAAAAAGCCCAGCTCCTCCCTATATGACCCCTTATCTTGAAATGGATTTCAAGCCTTTTTCCTCCTTTTTTTCCAAAGACATTGGAATATTTCTTGTAAACATGCTCTTATATTGAATCTCAAAATAGAAAACAGGCATTAAGTGGAACTTCTCTGGTTGATACAGAGGCAGGGGCTCACTCTTCCCTCATCCTGCTCCCTTCCCACCCTGCACATGCCAAAACAGCCTTCATTTCTTCAGGCCAAATTGGGCGGATCTTCAGGCAGATTCTTCAACGTTACTTTCTGTCCACCATCTGTTAGGCTTTGCATTCAAAAGGAGGAAGGAGTCCAAAAAAATAGAGATCAAAGCAGATTTTTTTCTTAGTAATTGTGAGGATGGAGGGGCAAGCCTTTAATCACAGACACAGTGAGAGAAAAAAGAAATGTCTTATTTAAATTAAAATTGTTTTATTACTGATATTAAATTAGCAAAGCCCAAATCAAGTGATGGAAATCTTGAATTCCCTCCCTAAACAGAACCAAAATTGCTTAAACATTACCAAAATAGCTCCACTTAAGCAAAGTAGATTTACATTTCTTAATATGAGAAAACAACAAGGTAGGTTAGGTTCGTATAACAAACAGTACACGCTCTATAAAGTCTCAGGAATACCCAAATGTTTTCTGGTTTGGATACGAAAGAGGGGACCATATCAAACTGGCGTTGGTAAGCAAGCCAATGAGGTGTAGCAAACAAAAGCTGTTACTAAAAACAACTCAACAGCAGGCCATATGAGTATGAGCCCATCACAGTCAAAATCTTCAACTGTGACCGGCAGGACCAACATGGGGGGCGTGGGGGCGTGCAGATGTGGTTACGGACAGAGATATAACGTGAGGGGGAACGCCAAAGGAAGGGAAAGAAACCAGCAGCAGGTGAAGGGTGTCCACTCTTCAGCTGTGCTGTATCAGACACAATCCTAAGAGCCAGGCCCTTTTCGGCCTTTAAGACGACACTACAGTCATCCCTAAGCCAGGTTCTCTCTTCTTTTGGTTCTTCTCTTCCTATAATACATTGCCTCTCTGATTTATGGGGGAGGCTCTCTAGGTAAACATTATACCAGATAAAAGGCGAAAGAAAAACAGGACCAAGAAGACATGCTTTGGGTCACTCAGGAAAGCAGCAGGAGGAGCTGCCGGAGTGCAAAGGTAAAAGCATTTGAAACGAAAACCAAAACCAAACTCACTACTACTACCTAGCTGAGGGCTGAGGTGTGGTAGGTGAGGCTTGATTAGAGATCAACACAAATCATAGGGTGGATAAGCTAAGACAACTTTCAAATAAAAATCCCAAATTAATAATGATAAAGGCTTATGAGAATTCTTTTTTTAAGCCAATGAATACGCTCAACTTAGAACAAAGGAGTTCAAGATGTCCTAGTTCTGCCTGGGAGATATGGCACCTTCCCAGGCGGTGTGGCAAGGGTACTCGCAGGTCTGAGGGTGCAGCAGGAATACCTCTGCCAAATCTGGTGGGGAGAGGATGGAACCATCCAGCTGGCTCAGGGATGATGGTAGGTGGCGGACAAGCTTCAGGTGGGAAGAATGGAGGCTAAACTAAAAAGCACAGCTGATGCAAAAGAAAAGTATATACGAAGAGTTAAGGTGTCCTCCAACTATTTGCCTATGAATAAGAATTTGAAACTAAAAAGGACAAGCTACATTACCCTCAAGTATACTTCATATAAATCAGTTCTCAAAAAAATACCTTCCAGGTACAGACATACTATTTATGGTACAGTACATATAAATATAGCAGTATAATTCAATTTATTGCTAGAATTTTATTTGGTTGTTACAAAATCTGCAAGGGTATATATATTAAAAAGGGGGGGGGCATGAAAGGCAGCCAGAAGAGTAAGTTATCTTCAAGTTACCTAAAGTGCCAGGCTAATTTTATACTATATTTAAACCTTTCCAAGAAAGTAAAATAGCATAGGTAGGCAAAGGAATTGTTTGAGAGAAATAGAGCGAGAAGCGTAAGCCATAATGAGGTAAGCAGACACATTCATGGGAAAAGACTTCATCCTACTTCAACTAAATTTTAATATTTCTAGAAAAAAAACCCAAGGTTAGCCAACACCGACCTGAACATCATATAAAGAAAAAAAACAGCCCTTAAATATTTAAGGGTGCTCCACCGCATCCATGGCTAACGGGCAACTTGGACAAAGTTAAAATGGAAACAAGCTTTACTAGAGAAGTCTGAAAGCTTCTCCAGTTTCTCCCTGACTTGGCCTACAGCACAGTTAAGTTTTGCAGGTTTCCTTTTGTGTTGCCTGAAGATTGCTTCTAAGATCAACACAGCACACACAGAGGTGACATGGAGGAATAATTCCTTCCAGTTCAGGGACCTTTAGTAGCAGGGCTACAGAAGCATTTAATGGGAGAAGTACTGCACTTGCTTGTATTAGATTTGCTGCCATAACGTGAAGCCCCCCGCCCTAGGCCTGCCTGCCATGTTTGGCATCCTCTGGACAGAAAGCCTCTAGCTATTTCTGAGCTGTAATTGTCAGGAAACCTAATATGATTTCAGGTGTTTCATTTCACAACCTTTTTGGCCTTAGCCCACAGAAGAACATAGTAGGTTCTTGGTTAGGCCCCAGGTAAAATCTCAAGAAGTTTCCTGGATTAAAATTAGAGGCAGAGCTTTCCTCTATAGTTCCTGAGTAGCCAGGCTGAGACAGTGGCCGAAGGACTGCAGCCCTGCCATTCAGAATGGAGACAGTATCAGAAGTGAAAGTCAGCTACGCCTTAAAGGTAGACTTGAGTGGGTGCGTGGGGGAAGATAATCTAGTTCACTCAGGGAGGAAATGTAGCTCCCACTGGATAACTTTTTATGCTCATAAATCCTGAAACAGGATTAAAAGAGAGAAAATCCCCAACAAGACTTCTCTGGTTCACAGGTTGGGAGGAGTTGAGAGGATAGACCAAAGAGCCAGAATCCTGAGCCTGGAGGCAGCACCGTCCCCAGTGTCCACTCCCTAAATCTACTCCCCCAGCACCAGGCCAAACCCCATGGCAGCACCCAAAGAGGATGTCTTAAGGAGATGGGGACACAGCTTCAAGCTGCTACCAGATCAGATGAGCAATTTTTAACAGCAAGTCCTTTGTTCACGTCCTGTTTCAAACCATTCTTCCTACTTCCCACAAAATATGCACAACTCTTTCTTTCATTTTAAATATTTACAAACAGAAAAGGTCTGTCTGTTAAAGCAAAGACATTTTCTGAGTCTGTATAAAGTGCAGCTAATTTAAGGCAAATTTATGCGAAATATAAAAGGTGGCTTATTCTCTCTATATACACATTTTCCAGTTTTAAAAGATAAGGTCTCCTCCCCTCAAAAAAAAAGGAAAGAGAAAAAAAGAGGGCTTGACTTTTCTTCTGGCAATTTTAAAATTAAGATCCTACTGGTTTAAGGAAATCATAGATTTCTGAATATCATATTATAAGTAAAATGGTCTTTTTTAAAAAAATAACTTTTACATAGCTTTTTCAAACAAGTTAAAAGGTGGCAATGTGTCTGCTACTGTAGTTTGGAGGACTGGAGGATTGATGGGTAGGTAGAAGGGTTGTTTTTGTTAGCTGAGTAGATATTAGGTAGTCCAGGGCATACATCCATTTTTAAAATAAGCCTGATGAGGCTAGACACCTAAAGCTGCTCTTAGCTCCAGGAATGAGTATCTTCCGTCTCCATCAGAATCAAACTCCCTCAAATGCTCTGGTTCTGGCACAGCAGAATGTAAGGAGTCCCAGATTTCCTCGTAGGTCAGCTTCCCATCCACATCCTGCCCAGTCTTATGGAATAAATCCTGAAGATCTGTTAAAAAGGAATTACAAAAAAATGTATATGTCTATACATATAACTAAATTTAGTTAACAGTTTAAAAAGTAGTCTCAACAGAATTTTAAGCACTGAAAGAAAAGCTACTTTGCAGACTTTGTTCCCAAAAGGTAAAGTTTAAGATCTCGCTAAATCTGAAAGACTAATTCTTGATCCTTTAAAAATGAGAGGAACACTGTAGGGCACTATCATCCCAAAATAGAATCAGTGACAGATAATCACAGGAGAAGTGAATGGACTGGCTTTCTCTCTGTTCAGGGCCCTTCTTTTAGATTTCCCAGATTTTATTCTCACGTTGAAGGGGTGGAAAGGACTGTAGAAGCCTTAAGAGCTAACTGATAGGAGCTCTGATAGCCTATAAAACAGACTACGTATGGCATATTGTCAGTTCAACAGTTACTATATGACCCAGCAATTCCATTCCTAGGGTATATACTCAAGAGAAATGAAAACATGTTGTCTACACAAAAAGTTGTATACATATGTTCATAGCTTCATTGTTCCTAATAGTCAAAAAGTGGAAACAACCCAAATAAATGTCCATCAACTAATGAAAGGCTTAACAAAATGCAGTATATCCGTAGGATAGAATATTATTCAGTCATAAAAAGGAATGAAATATTGCTGCATGCCACAACATGCATGCCAACCTTGAAAACATTATGCTAAGTGAAAGGAGCATATTGAAAGAAAGAAGCATACATATGACCACGTATTATGATTCCACTTAGATGAAACACCCAGAACAGGCAAATCCAAAGAGACGGTGGTTGAGAGATTAGTGGTTGCCAGGGGTGGGGGCAGGGGGATAACAGGGTGTAACTGTTCTCTCTTGGAGACTGACCCCCTCCCCGGCCCAAGAGAGGGCCCTATAATAAATACCTAGGAGGGCTGCTTGTTTACACGTCTAAAAAGGGCTTGGATGTGTCCCCACTGAATGACTTAGTGGATTCAGTCTCTAATACCAGAGGACAGTACTGTCAAGCAATTTTGTAGACAAGCTTTTGGGTAAGTCCCTACTTTTAGTCCTAAGACAGCTCCAACAAAGCAGCTGAAGTCTCAAAAGCTCTCCGAAAAGCCAGAAAAGCAGTGAGACACTTGTTCCCAATGCCTGCCACCAAGTGGCTAGCTGGAAAATGTCTGTGTGTGTGTACATGGGGCATGAGTTTTAGAGCATGCTATGTACTCTATAGCAGTATTCAAATAAAAATCTGATTGGTGCCTCAGGTCATTTATAAAATGTAGTCATTCAAAAGTGTGTAAGGTCTCCGTTAGGGATTAAAGTATAAATGTTAAATTGGCTATTTCTTAATCTGCTCTAACAGTCTTTCCTCCTTTTATTCTCATCAATTCTTGATGTAATAATGAAGAGTAGGAGCAGGCAACTCGTGTTGCCAATAAACACAACTTAACACTCTCTTGTCTCTCCAGAAAACAGAAATAAAAATTGGGGACAGGGAAAAGAGTAACTGCATTTAAATGACAATATAAATTTAAGCCTTCTATGCTTTAAAAGCATTAATTGTAGCCTGCAGACAACTCATTCACTTAACAAATATTCACATGTACCAGGCACTAGGCTAGGGGCCGGGACTGAAGTTAAATGTTATAGGTCCCCAGGAAATTACAATGGAGTGACACGTGCAAATGTAAGATATTATGAGTGCATACACAGGAGGAGCCTAATCCAGTCCTGGGAGGTAAGAAAATGTTTCCTGGTGGAAAGGTATCTAAACTGAGGTGAAGAGCCAGGCAGAGATAGGGTGACAGGAATGGGTGATTTTTCAGGCAGTTAGCAAGTGCAAAAACAGGAGACCAAACACCACGAAGAGGGATGGAACACACACTGTTGGAAGCAAGGCAAGCACATTTCTCTGTGAATCATATCCTTCCTACTAAAGTTTTTCTTGCTGATTTTCAGCCAAAGGACCCCTCATTTTTGGAGGGCTCTGACAAATAGGGTCAACTCTTACTTTATTTTGCTAATCTCACAGTATTGTGTTTGCTTGCTTGTCTTCTCCACTAGACTGTTATAGACTGTTATATCCATGAAGAAAGTGAGAATGATTCTTATACTGTATTCTTACTGCTTACACTGGGTCTAACCAGGCACTCATTGAATGAATGAAGAAGACTCTAAAAAACATTCATAGAGAGATAATATAGTGCAATGTGGTTAAGAGTGCAAACTTCAGCGTCAAACTGCCTTGGTGTGAATTTTGCCTCAATCAATTATTTGCTATGTGGACTTAGGTAGTTTCCCTATCAGTAAAATGGGTATAATACATGAATATTGATGGTCCCAGGACTGTTATCAGGATTATATGATATAATGCATATCAAGTATCTGGCCTATAGGAAGTGCTCAATCAATGTTAGATATCATTCTTTATCTTACAAGTTTAAAAAGTCAGAAAGTTATAACTTTGAGCATTTTCTCTATCACTCCATAATATAAAAATTTACCTTCGATGCTAGAAATTCCTGGTAGGGAGACAGGCCTTAGCTGAGCAGCTTTCTCAGTCTGGCCTCCAAGAGACCGTGGGAATTTTGGCAATGCTGATGGCTTTGATGTGAAACTCTGAACTTGCTCTGTAACAAACAATACAGTTTTAGATTACTAATGTGACACCAAATTAAACCAGTATTGAAGGTCCTAACCTTTTAGGGCAAATTCATATTACTTAATTTAAGAGAAACAGCTGAGAATTAAGTAGCATAGTGACTACATGAAGTTAAAGATACAAATTGAGATGTTTTGTGGATAAGTGAAGATCAATCAATATTATGTAACATTAAGGTTTGAAGCTGTGGTCCCACTGGTTGCTCTTATAGTACAAGTTAGCATTCCACATGTTTAGAGGTTGAGAGTTCAAGCTGCAAGTGAGAAAAGCATTGGGTATTTGACATCCTAGGAGCTGTGCTATGAGCCCGATCTGGGGGCATCTGCCACCAGACCAGCTGGTGCTGAAAGAGTGCTAACATACGATTATGTAGCACAGTGTTAGGGCAAGGCCTCCCACTGTACTTTGTCTCTCACTTAAAAGAGAATAAGAGAAGTTGTATTGCTTTCCCCAAAATGAAAAATACTTGTGGGAGGGTAGGGGTCAAAACCAACATAATATAATGCCGTGGTTACATCTTCATAGAGCAGTACCAGCAGAGGTTAACGCACCTGCTAATACTGATTAGGTTATGTCCCTGACTAAAGCCAAAGGCCCTTCCAACCCAATGATCCCATTGTTATTTGTTAATGGTTTTTTACAAGGACTAATATTTATTTTTAAGTAAATTTTTATGCATTTACAGAAATGAAGACTCCCGTAAACAACATTTAGGGCTGGTTTAATACATGCTACGGCAGTAATGTTTTTGCCTATAATTGGATGCAGACAGCATGGAGAAGTCTATTTCCAGCTAAACACTACCCATTTTTCCCTTAATAGACTGGAGTACAAATCATGTGCAAAATGGGCTTTTTCTAAATGAAAGCAAAGCGTAGCAGCTTCATCTCAGTGCGCTCAGGCATCACTCACTCAGTGCCATCAGTCCTGCTGGAACACCTTTCCCCACTCTCTGTGTGGGAGGCGAGCTGCCCAAGCCTGCGTGAAATATTCAGAAGCCAACCCTGAGTATCTCACCTTCATCGGCAGTCTCTGGAGGCCTGCTGCTCTCAGGTTTGTTTGTGAGAGCACTGATCAGCTGCAGTTTCTCTCTGAGCTTGGATACCTGAGAATCTGAACTATCTTCTTTCTGTCCAAAACAAAGATCACAGAAGGTTTAAGGCGGAAGGAAGACCTCAACTGATTCTTCATGATATACCCAGAGCCTATTTAGCCTGTAGTGCTTGACCCCAAGTAGGCTTCCTCTGAAGGCAATGAATCAACAATTACTAGAGATATCTTCAGTACTCAGTGTTGATTAGGGCCTGGCTGGATTTGAGCCTAGACCATCAAGGGAACATTATGCTACAGATGATCTGATTCACTGTGTGCATTTGGCGGACGGGGAAGGCAAGCATGTGTCAGCAGTAAAGGAGACATATACTTGCTCAGGTGCTGTTGTGATACCCATTTCCTAAATGGGTAGGATATTGTTTTCTAGGTACTATTTCACACTAACTAACTAATTTTCCTGAATAGCTTACTTCACCTTGTGACTAGATCAGTTTAGGCAGTTTTATGCTTTTATCATCTTAAAAAAAAAAAAAGCAACCAAACCACAAGTATTCCCCCTGATCTTCCTTCTCTGCCACCATGGTAATGATTCAACTGGTGGCAGGAACTGTTAGGAACATAAGGGAGCTACAATATTTTCTTTCCTGTTCTTCATTCATTTATTTGTTTATTTTTTAACATCTTTATTGGAGTATAATTGCTTTACAATGGTGTGTTAGTTTCTGCTTTATAACAAAGTGAATCCGTTATACATATACATATATCCCCATATCTTTTCCCTCTTGTGTCTCCCTCCCTCCCACCTTCCCTATCCCACCCCTCTAGGTGGTCACAAAGCACCAACCTGATCAGGGAGCTATAATATTTCTAATTCGAGGCCTTACTTGTATCTTTAAAAAAATTTTTTTCCCCTACCCTGCCTCATTCCCAGATGATAAAGTAGCATACAAAAAATACAATTAATTATAAAAAGAGAGAAGTCTGGTTTCTGTGAGGTCAGTTTCTAACTGCGTAGGCTAGTGTGAAAGGTCCTGAGCCCATGTTTAGTTAGAATATCGACCATTACACATTTCTTTTATTCAATATTTATTTACTTATTTCTCTCCTATCCTTATTCTACCCTAACAGTTACTGTACAGTAGATCACACTTAGTTTATTTAGGGAGCTAAAATATGGATGTATATAGCTAAAACTAGGTACTAAATGCTTGAATAATTTATGGCAAGGAGAAATTACATTTCTTTTGGACACTTAGATGAGGTAGGACAAAGGGACTACTACATTGGGGTAAGAGTTAAAAACACGAAGTGTCAGAAAGTAAAGCCAAAAAATTCAGGCAAAAATGTGTACTAGCTCTATTCTGATATTTACTGTCAAAATCTGAACTGTTGCTGAAATCACTATTATTTTCCAATAGTAACCACCCATTACTTTTTTTGTGCTTGAACATTTTTATCTGGATCTTAAATTTTTCTTGTCATTCTCTAGGTGAAGATAAAATTTTTTTGGGGTAGCAGAAGTTAGAAAACTCAACAAAAGCCTAGCTTATAGAGCACTAAAATCTTAATATATGTGATTTTTATCCAGACAATACAAAACTGTTAAGGAAGAATAAGTCTAGATGCAAAGCATTACATTGAAAACTGCCTGACATATGTGGTTCATTTCCTGTGAACCCCATCCTTGAGCTCATCGAATGCAATGTGCATCTGAAATGATATTTTAGTCACTCAGTCACAATCTTTCTGGCTTTTCCTTTATTTTAGCCAAGATCTTATAATATTAAACAGTACTCTAATCACAGAGAATGCTGAAAACAAACTTTCTTTCCTGGGATAACAAAGCAACATCAGACTACTTGTCTTATCTTGACAATATGTCTGGGAAGAACAAAAAAAGGGAAGGTACAAGGTGAAGGGAACAGGCTGAAGCTTAAAGGGACTATGTATGTACTGAGACTGCAATCTTTCTTTTCCCCCTTCCACCCCCCAAGAGTCTGTAATTTTAAAAATAAGAAATAATTTTTAGTTTAGACACCATTTTTAGATTATCTATGCCTCTCATCATTAGTACAGATAACTTACTGTCTTAGCTTAAAAGTCACTTCCTTAGGGAAGCCTTCCTGTTCTCTGTTAGGACTGTTATACCCTATACCTTTCCTTTGTAGCACTTATCATACTCGTGATTATCTGCTCAATTATGTGTTAATGATCTTCTGGCTGATGGACTTCGAGCTCCACCAGAACAGGTGTCACGTGTCTACACTGCTCACTGTGGTCACACCAGCTCGTAGCAAAGAGCTGGGCAAGGGGCAGGTTCCTGATAAAGTACTTGCTTATTTACCAATACACTAATTTACTAATTACTTTGTCTTGGAGTTTCAAAAAAAGACCAAAGTGCTCCCTTTGAGAAAGAAGCAGGTGCTCATGCATTTATTCTTACTTCAGAGAAAGCCTCCTATTATTTACCTTTATGCTCTGGGATTTTACTGACTCTGTTCTGTTGGTCACTTGATGCAAAGACTCTCTCTTCAGAGTGGCAGCTCTATCATTCATCTTAAAGGGTAAAAGGAACAACAAGAGAAGATTAAAGGAAAACATTAAAACTTAAACAACATCCAGCATTTTAAAAACAAACTGGCCAAACTTATTTAAAGGGTCTCAATATACAACTGATTCACTATGCTGTACACCTGAAACTAACACAACGTTGTAAATCAACTATATTCCAATAAAAATTTTAAAACAATAAATAAATGAAGGGTCTCAGAACACTTTCAACAGAAAACCAGCAGGAGAATGAGAGGAGAGAGGGAGAAAGGCCTCAGAGAGACAAAGCTGAACCTGGTGCTTCTAGTTTCTGTCACAAACTTTAAAACTTTGAAGTATAAAAGGCGAGAGGACTTCTAACCAAAACCATGCTGGGTATGATGCTGCTGGAAGAAACAGTAGGACAGATGGCACTATTAGCAATTTCCTCTTCTGGAAAAAAAATAGGGTGAGGAGGGGAGGGACAGTATGGAGAGCTTTGGGGCTGGTGAGTTTTCACTATAAGCCTTGAAAACCAACCTTCAAGACCTAATACTCATCAAATCATCCAAAATTCCTAGCCTCTACTGTACTCAGTTTAGCTAAGTTCAAAAAGGCTTTTAAAAATGAGGAGGCTCCTTTGATCTTCACAGCTTTGTAGTAAATCACACACCCCTGTAAAGGAGGAAGAGGAGCAGGTCCTCCTACTCTACCCTCAAAGCCAAGGCCGGGCCACTTGCCAGGGCTCCACTGTAGCAGAGCCAGTTCAAAGGCTGCTTCCTATGTGCCAGGGCTTGACTTTACTTGTAGGCTTGCTTGCTTCTAGCTTTGGCAGTTACTTGATTTACACAATTTATACAGTTACTTGACTTATACAATTTATACAATCTCCTGTATTTGGTTTCCATTTCTATATGCCTATGTCTTGGCTGTGGGAAATCTTTAAGAGTGGGGCTCGCAGCTATTAAAAAATGA
Organism: Delphinus delphis; assembly: GCF_949987515.2. Lineage (NCBI taxonomy): Eukaryota > Metazoa > Chordata > Mammalia > Artiodactyla > Delphinidae > Delphinus > Delphinus delphis. The sequence goes on from NC_082683.1 coordinate 38,261,720, forward strand.
CCCACATGGATTCTAGAACAATGCATATGTGAAAGGTGATTAAAAGAAACAACCACATCTTATTTGCAATAACATGAAAACCAGTAAACCATACGGTCTGTCAGCATCAGTGACTTAGTACGTCATTCAGGTTCCTCTTATGTAAAATGAGAGGGCAGACTCAATGATCTCTTAAGGGGAAGAGCTGGTCTGACTGATTTGTCTTAAATAGCTTTCCTGACATTATCTGCAAGGGGATCCCCCTCATATGCCCATGAAACAGGACAAGTCTGAAAGCCGAGTCTGGGCTTAAGGAAATGACAAAAGATTCTCTAGTTATTGTCACTGTCATTGTTCCCATCCTTAATAAATTAAAAAAGTAAAGATCAAGAAGACCTCCCTTGGAAATATGTGCCAGAGCTTCCCTACCAGATGAGTCACTGGCAACATAAAAGGAAGCTTGTCGTCTCTGCCAACTACTTGTGGTGAGGCCTTGGCAAGCAACTGAACCTCTCTACATCTCCCTCCCAAATCAGGACTGACATTGTCTGTGCCATTCACAGCACACAGCTAGTGTAAGGATTAAAGGAGATAAGGATTAAGCATAACACAAACGTGGAGCCTCTCAAGTGTCCTAGAAGTCGTGGTCTGAAAAGGTTGTGGAATGTCATCCATGTACAGACAAAACACACTGCAACACAGAACATGTCACAAAAGACGTGAAGAGGCTTACCATGCTGAAGGACAGGTTCGCTCGCTTTTCTACCTTGCTCATAGCAATCAGATCTCTTTCTATCAAGTTGACTCTCTGGGTAAGATTACTGACTGTCTCATTCATCCCCTTGAGTTTAAGATCATTCTCTCTCTGGTACCCCACTAGGGCACTGTTTACCTCCTCTAAAAAGTTGTGGAGGTACAGGATATCCTGGAGTGGAAATAAATCAAGTTGTGGAATCCAGCTAAAGACATGTACTAGACAAGCAGGCCAGCAGCACTGAACAACCATTATTATGTCAACTTATTGAAGTAAACTCCTTTTCCTGCTCTTGACCATTGATTGTCAGTCTCTGTTTTGTCCCTCCACTCTGAACTGCTCCCAGTTTACTCCCTCTGGAATTGTCTGACCTCAGTTAGACAGGAGGGGGAAAGAGGGAAGAGACTACCAACATGATTCACTCTCTGGTCCCAGAAAGCTGAGAGCTTGAGAATTGATTTCCCAATGTTTACCTCACCTGCTGGCGAGAAAGCCTGCTGGGTTATTGACTGAAACGCTCAGTAACCTAATTTGTCAGAACAAAACTACCGTAGAAACAATACCAATTACTGAATTGGCTCATGTAGCAAAACCATAACAGGTAGTGCATTATTTAGTACAAGATTCAATTATTTTTGACATTCTCCAGTACTGATTATTTAGAAAGGAATGATGATTATAGGCTTTAAAGGGCATTAAATTCAGGACAGGAATTCTTCGCAGTGAAGATTTCTTTTATTCTTTTTAATGTGATTCTGAACTCATCCTTTTCCCTCCTCTGGTCTTTAGAAGATCTTGATTTTCCAGGATATGCTTTCTAATGTTCTTAGTACTTACTGTGACCCCAAACAGCCATCACTTTGAATTAATCTGCTATCCATCCATCTTTAACTTGCCCAGATTGCTATTCAAAAACTGTTCAAAAACAGTTTCAGGATAATCTGGTCACTTTATGACTTTCAAGATGTGAAAAGGAATTTACTCCACTGATGGACATGCAGGGAGAAAAAGCAGACTGCCAAGGAAGACACAGGCAGCATGCTGGCTCCCTGACAGAGCCACACCCCCCCCAACTCTGCTCAGCTCTCAGGCAGGCAAACGTGTGCACGAGATGCCTGCTCAGGGATCGCAACATGGAGCCTACGCTACTCAGGCCGCCTCCAGAGTTCAATGGTCATAGGGAGTTAAGCCAGAGACAAAAGTACCTGTTTCAAATTCTCACTGTGGGTTTTACTGTCAAGTTCAGATGTAGCTGACGGTGATGGAATGATCTGGTTGCTTCCACTGGTTTCCTTTAAGGCGTGCTGATTCTGTGAACAGGAATGAAGGTTGGTACAGGCAATAAGTAATAACTAAGTTTGCTTATCCATCAGGGACAGTCCTGGAACATTCCAGCTTCTCACAGGTGGCATCCACAGATTAATCAACAACTATTTCCCAGGAGCCTTGGTATGACCAATCCTGTGCTAGGCCTGAGGGCACCAGGTACTTCTGGGATCCCCAGCCTAAAGCCTGGACTGGATCAGCAGCACCCAGACTGCGTCAGGGAACTGAGGTCCTCTGTTTCTCAGTCTCTGAATGGAATGAACTCCCTAGAAACCAGGCCTCCTCTCCCTGTCACCTGTACTCCCAGAGAAACTATACAACCACTGTATCTCCCAGGACCAACTCAGTCTGAACCTGGTTAGTGTCATTGTTTCCCCAGGACTAAAGAGCTTTATACATTCAAAGAACAGCCAGTCAAGGAACCACTGGCTTTGGGCACTGACCACAGTAACCAACCGTGCACATTATTAGCTTCTCAGTTTGTACAGCACATGCCAAGAGTTATGAGGGTTACCCTTCCTTTCTCATCCCCTTCCCACTGCTCAAGTCTCTCCTGGCGGCGACTGAAGTATAACATGCTTATATACACTTTTCCCTCTAATGGAAAAACTTTGTATGGCTTATTCAGTAGGAGGATTACCACTGGAAACCATGGAAGTTTAAAAGATACACATTTAATGATAACAGGATGCAACTGGTAAAAATAAACTGTTTTCCTTGAAATCTGAAATCCTAGACATTTGTCAACTCTGCTTTTATAGGAGACAAATGGTAACAACAAAGAGAAAAGGAGGAGAGGATGAGAAAAAAAAAGAAAAAACCCCATGGTTCTATAAAGTATGAATTTTTGAGTTAGTAAAAAGTATTTTAGAAAATAATTACTTTGAGAAAATGCTCAAGCTATTAAAATAATAATAAAAGAACTGTTGAGTTAGAGAAGTCTTTATTATTATGGATCACACAGTTACTCAGTGGCAGAGTTGGAATTAGAATCCAGGGTGTCTGGATACCTAGATCAAGGCTTTTTCCTCTGGGTCAGCCCCACTAAATAAAAGTGAGGAGTATTTGTTCTGAAGAAAATGAAAAACCCTCCTTTCTAGAGCTCTAATACAGCCCAGGTCTCCTTGGTACAAACTGCCCAGTTTAAACTTGAAACTCCAAAGCTTGAAAAGAGCATGTAGGGCAGATCTAGAAATTGGGGGAGAAGCTAGGGAACTTTTGTGTGCCTTGAACTGTCCTGATTTCATACATGTATAACTCATCTCTCCAGCAGGACAGCGAGGGCTGTGCCATCCTTTTTCACCCTTCATAAATCTTTCATGGAGCTGAGTATCCGTTAGGAGATTAATTAAGGCCTCTGAATGACTGCAGACAGCTTACATCTGCACAGCATTAAGCAATGTTTGAAAACAATTCCCGAGCACTGCAGGGGTTTGCTTCTGTCTCAGTTATCTGTTGCTGTATAATAAATCATCCCCAGGGACTTCCCTGGCAGTCCAGTGGTTAAGACTTCGCCTTCCAGTGTAGGGGGTGAGGGTTTGATCCCTGGTTGGGGAGCTAGGATCCCACATGCCTTGCCGTCCAAAAACCATGGCATAAAACAGAAGCAATACTGTAACAAATTCAATAAAGACTTTTAAAACAGTCCACATCAAAAAAAAAAAAAATCTTAAAAAAAAAAAAGAATCATCCCCAAACTTTGTGGCTTAAAACAAGTTTATTATTTCTCATGATTCTGTGGGTTGACTGGGCTCAGTGGGGGTGGGGTGGCTTCCTGTTCCCCGTGGTATAGGATGAGGTCACACATGTGGCTGTATTCGACTGCGAGACAGGCTGAAGCTGGAACACCCAAGATGGCCTTTCATCCTCTGGAGCTCCTCTTTGCTTTGCCTCTAATCATTCCCAGTCTAACAGCCCTGCCCAAACTCCTGATCCACAGAACAGTGAGAAACAATAAACTGTTGTTTTAAGCCACTAAGTCTTAGGGTGATTTGTTATGTAGCAATAAATAAGACACTTCCCCACTCCCCTTTCCTTCTTTTCCGTTTTCCTTCCTACCCATTCAACTCTAAGGACAGTGTCTTAGTGCTGTAACTCCTCTACCACGTTTGCAAAAGACTCAGCTTTTAATCCTATCTACCTCAATTTATAGATTGTAGTAAAATCAATCAACACTGCTTATTTTATCTTTTAAAAAGGTGCCTGTGGGGCCTGTTTAGGTAAATGGAAAGTTGGTATCACAAGATTACACAGAAAAGGGTAGGCAGGAGTATGCTAACTTTCTGTAGCATTTGTAGATTTCCGTACCATATCACTCTGCAGTGACTCCATGGTTTTCTTGTGTTCGTCCACAGTCTTCTGTATTGCCTCCACAGCAAGATGGACGCTGTTTAAAGTATTGCCAATGGAAGCAACACTCTGAACAGAAACATGTAGTAGGGTCAGTGTTTTTTCCTTTTTAAAATTTTTTAATAACTTTATTAAGATATAACTGAGAAACAATAAACTGCACGTATTTAAAATGTATAACTTGGTAAGTTTTTACATATATATACATACATATATATATATATATATATACACACACACCTGTGAAACCATTACCACAATCAAGATAATAAACATCCATCACCCCCAAGTTCCCTCATGCCTCCTTGTAATTCTTCCCTCCCTGTTCCCAGGCAACCACTGATCCACTTTCTATCACTATATATATATGTGTCACTATCTATCTATCTATCCATACACTTATATATCTCAGTTTGCATTTCCTAGAATTTTACATGAATAGAACAGTGAGTGAGCATGTACTTTTTTTGGTACGGCTTCTTTCATGCAGCATAATTATTCTGAGATTTATGCGTGTTGTAGCTACTCAGCATGTTGTGGAGTAGCATTCCATTCTACAGATACATCACCTTGACCTGCTGATGGTGTTTTAGACTTTAGGTTGTTTTCAACATTTGACTATTACAAATAAAGCTGCTATGAACATTAACGTACAAGCCCTCATGTGGGCATATGCTTTCATTTCTCTTCATCATAAGCTTTCTTGTTATCACAATTCCTAGGAGGTGAGTGGCTGATCACATGGTAGACGTAGGCTTAACTTTTGTACTCCCTCTCCTCATCAATACTGGTATCCTCAATCTGTTCCATGTTAGCCATTCTAGTGGGAGTGTAGTGGTATAGCATTGTGATTTTACTTAACCACTGACCTAATGGAGGATTATTTCAAATACCTTCGAACTATGAACTCCATGTAGTTTATACTGACACAATTAACCAGAAAGTACACATACACACACACATAATTTTCATAGACGAAAGCCAGATCTTTCCTTAAAAACAAAACAAAACAAACAGAACAAAAAACCCCCCAAAAAACTAGCTTATAAATCTGGGATCTGTAGGTAAAGTTCTCCCACAAACTGCCTCTATGAAGCCCTGCAGGCAGATGGTCAGAGCTATCATTGTAGATTGCCACTCTCAGGAGCAAATGATGACTTTTGAGTGAAAATGGGTGGAACCATTTTTGGCCTTGGAAAACCCAGCATTGTAGAGATGAAGGGAAAATTCCATTTGGCAGCATGTGTTCTGCTTTAGAATCCCATCAGTAACTACTGAGTAGAGTTAGATACGGCTAGTAGCTTACTTGCTTTCATTAGGTCCAAGGAGCCCAAGTGGATTGCGGACTTAGGAATATAATTCAGAAATGATCTTTTAAAACAGCCTTGTCCTACACGAACATCTAAAAGAGTGTTACTAATTTGATAGGTTTTGGTCTTTCATTAAGATATACTGATAATTTTATAGTGTCCCATTAGTATTTTTAACCAAGTGTGTTTATTATACTGATAGCCAAGAATCCAAGAGAAAAAGAAATGACATTTTCAACATTAAAAAAAAAAATTACATGAGATACACTGGAGTTAGGTTTTTTGAGATGACCTACCACTTCAAAACCGAGCCACCTGTAATAGAAGTAGTGCCTGACATGATAAATGCACAGATTTGCAAAGAGACAACATACTGGGTAGAAGTCTCTAAGCTGGGATTTTGTCTATGTAAGGTCTGTTGTTACAGCAGCTACAAGCATTCAAAGACATCCACTGTTAGAGAATCTTCACTGGCTGGATGCATGAGCCCATCAGGACGCAAGAAGATAGTAAGCTCTTGTTTAAGATTTTTTTTTTAAGGAAGCAGCTGACAGAGCCATGTGAACTCTAGAGCAAAACCCTGAAACTAGTATTCTCACCAACTGCAAAGTGCCTGGCACATACTGGAGGAAGCCCCACAAATGTTTGTTGAATTAACGAATGCAAGAATAAACCAATTTCCTTTTTGAATGCAAGACTGCCAGAGTTGCTTCTGTATTAAAGGCTACAGAGGCCTACCTTTTTCCCCACTTGACCCTTGGGAATAATGGCAAAAACAGTCTGGTCTCATCAAAGTTGTCCCTACTTTTTTTTTTTAAGTTGTAAGCAGATGACCATATTGGACAAACAGCAGACTACAGAGACTGAGCACACACAGGTGGTGTGGCTATAAAATAACAAGTTTTGTTTCTGGCTTAGGAATTTCTCACTCCTTTGAGGAAACAATTTGTCTGTTTATAGAGCCTGGTATATAATCAAATCAAACTCAGCACACACTGACTTTTAAAAGCCAAAGATTCTAGATTTGATACCCATTGTTTGGGGTTCCCTGCTCCAGAATCCTTCTTCCACTTACTGCTACAGGAATATATATTAAGATATAACTGAGAAACAATAAACTGCACGTATTTAAAATGTATAACTTGGTAAGTTTTTACATATATATACATACATCCTGCTTCCACTCCTGGCAGCTACAAGATGCCTAACCCTCACGTTGCTTGTGTGCCCATTAAGCACTCTTTTCCTTCCATTCCCTACCCACTCTCCCCACCCAGCTCTAAAGATCCCAACATATTCTTCAACTGGTTGGTTACTGCCTCCTGCTCTAGGCTGAATCCTAGGGATCAAGTAAATAGAAATTCTAAAGTAATGTTTGCCTAGGCCCTAGAGTCTAGGGCATATACCTAAGAGTGATTTGCTTAGAGGGTGTGTCTCTCTATCTTTATAAAATAATATATATTGTTTTCCAAAATGCTTCTTACCAATTTATACTCCCAGCAGGAGTGTTTGGAAGTTCCCCTCTATCCACATCCTTGCCAGTATTTATCACATCCTGAATTTTTATTTTGCACTTCCCCAAATTATCTTTAAAAAACAAAACCAATGAAAACAAACAAAAAAAATCCCCTCTCTTTCTCAATCATGGAAAATAATAGCAACTTAGAGCAATTCTCATGTACAATTGCTCTGCTTTCATAAAGACATTGTGGATGATGAACTGAAACAGGCAAGTAATGAAAAGCAAACCCACACATGTTAACACAAGAGGCCCAGCAAAGCAATCCTGGGACTTGGAAAGCCAAATAAAAAGGTGTGAATCTATATAAACCATAGCTAAAACCACCTGCTGCAAATTAAAGGCCCAACCAACCAGACCAAAGCAGAGATGTCTTGAACTCTATTACTGTCCTTGGAGTAGCTGATTTCAAACGCCAGCCTTTCAAAGAGAATTTGTAAGAAGACAGAATTACAGTAGGTTAATTTCAGTGCCCATACACAGCACTTACCTTCTGAAGTCCCTCTACAGTGGCAGGCAGGCTAATTAAGTCTGCAGCTGACTTGACATTGGCTTTGAGGTGGTTTACTGCAGAAGTCAGCAGAGAAATCTGAAAGGAAATGAGTAATAAACAATGAAAACAGAACTTGTAGAACAATGCTCCCTTTACACACTCTACAGCTGATGGTGATGTCAAGCACCTTTGGGCATCATGTGATTCTGTGATCCAGACGTTCTGCCCGGTCAGGTCACCGGAGTAGAAGAACTCTGCAGAGTACCTTGGATAGACTTGAGATGTGGGAGGAAGCAGTAACACCCCTTCTCTCCCTGCCCAGTTTAAATACCAGCGCCAAGGAGGGAAAGGCAGGCATTATTCTTTACCCCACTCCTGGCAGCTACAAGATGCAAAAATCTTAAATTACCCAAAAGATGTAGTAATTACAACACAATCCTTCAACAACTGGACAGGAAGAAAGCTAATGATCAAGGACCTCTGAAAGATTTTATTTTGGTAAAAAATACCACCTCAGTTATTTGCTGAACTTTTGTTTCTGCCCAAGGGGGAACATATAAAGTAAAAGCCCAACATCACAATATACAGTTGACAGCAACTGAACCCTGACAACTTGAATGGCACTTTCAACTGCCTGGGGATTTAGTTTTGGTTTAACAATGTGATTAACATTTCAAACTCAATAGCTCAACCAAAGCACTACTTTGTACCCTGAAGGGGCTCAATAAATACCCACTGACCTGCTGGCTGACTGAATGTATTAAAATAGGAATTGAATCAAAATAAAAAGTATCTTCCCTTCTGCTATTTATGGGTAAAATTCTAAATAGCTGGACTTCTCTCTAGAATGAGGACTGGTGGAACCTGTGTAATACTGTTTCAGGTTGCAGAGATCATATTCTAAAAACCTTGCAATGTGGCTCAAAACTTGGTTCCACACTGCTTTCCTGTCCCAAGTTCTAGGATGAGGACACAGATCTACCAATAGCAATTATATTCAGAATGGCCTCACAGAGTAACCATGAAAGTTTCTGGGCACTTGTGACATGCCTAACCCTGTGGTAGGCATCAGATGGATACAAGACAAAGTAAACCTGACCCCTTATTCTTTTCTTCAACAAATGTCTGGCACCTTCTCTGTGCCCAGAACTGTGGAGAAAGTGGCAAATAAGACTGTGAGGTTTTGCTTTCATGGAGCTTACATCCTGGTAGCAGGTGACAGAAGAACAAAGAAGCAAAGTATTAGATAGTAATAAGTACTGTGTACAGTATTTAAGGAGAGCTCCTGGAGTGAGCCCCAGCGTGTTCTGAACAACGGAGTGCAGTGAGGAGCCTTGGAACTCTTCTCCCTCTTTCCTTTTAGGAGGGATGTGTTCAGGGGCGTCAGACCATTTTCCTTTCATTCACCCACTCATTCATTCATTCCTGCAACAAATATCTATTAAGCCCTATTTTATTCCAGTGGTGAACAACACAGATGTCAGTGATCTTTGGAGTTTACATTTTAGTACAAAGAGACAGACAATTTGATATAAGAAAAATTAGATAGCGGGATACATTAGAGCAAAATGAAAATAAGGTGACTTCTGTTTACAACAGCCAGGACATGGAAGCAACCTAAATGTCCATCAACAGATGAATGGATAAAGAAGATGTGGCACATATATACAATGGAATATTACTCAGCCATAAAAAGGAACGAAACTGAGTTATTTGTAGTGAGGTGGATGGACCTAGAGACTGTCATACAGAGTGAAGTAAGTCAGAAAGAGAAAAACAAATACTGTATGCTAACGCATATATAAGGAATTTTAAAAAGCGGTACTGATGAACCTAGTGGCAGGGCAGGAATAAAGACGCAGAGGTAGAAAACGGACTTGAGGGCATGGGGAGGAAGGGGAAACTGGTATGAAGTGAGAGAGTAGCATTGACATACATACCCTACCAAATGTAAAATGGATGGTTAGTGGGAAGCTGCTGCACAGCACAGGGAGATCAGCTCGCTGCTTTGTGACGACCCAGAGGGATGGGATGCAGGGGTGGGAGGGAGGCTCAAGAAGGAGGGGATATGGGGATATAAGTATACATACAGCTGATTCACTTTATTGTACAGTAGAAACTAACACAACACTGTAAAGCATTTATATGCCAATAAAGATGTGAAAAAAAAATAAGGTGACGATGAGTGACTGGGTAGCTACTTTAGATTGGACTGCCAGAGAGGGCCTCTATTAGAAGATGAAATTTAAACTGAGATCTAAATAATAGGAATTAACCAGAGAGAGAGATAAAAAGAAGTACATTTCAGGGCAGAGGGAATTGCTAGGGCAAAGGTCCCAGTGTGGGGAAGAGCTTGGCATATTTGAAGAATAGAAAGAAGGCCTGGGGGGCAGGAGCAAAATATGAGTGAGAAAAGGAGAGGGAGAGGGGGAGGGGAAGAGAGAGGAGGAGGGAGAGGCAGAGGGAGGGAGGGAGAGGGGGAGGGGAAGAGAGAGGAGAAGGGAGAGGGAGGGAGGGAGAGGGAGAGGTAGAAGTAGATAGGTAACATTAAAGAAACAAGTACTAAATGTGATACTGAATACAGTCTAAGAAAATATTAGTGCAGGTTGAAAGGGACAGGCTTCACTGAAGCAGGACTCAAATCAGACTCTGAGAGAGAAGTAAGAGTTTTATATATAGAAATAAATCAGCTATCCTTTCTAGGTTAGAAGGGTGAGTGTGGCATCAGGGAAGAGGTAGGGAGCAATAGCAAGAATAGGCCCAGGAATACTTTTCCTTCATAGCATTTCTCAGAGCGACAATGATTTATTTATGTGTGTGATTTTAAATTAAGGTTTCTCTCCTCCACTACTAGACTGTAAGCTCCAATGTCATCAAGGACCATGTCTGTTTTATTTTCCATAATACGCCTGACACAAAGACAGGCATTCAATAAGCATCTACCAAATGAATGAATGGCTAAGAATGAACACTCTGTGTCTGGGATGGACGCTGAGAAGGGTAGACCAAGCAGAGTAGAGGGTAGAGTCTAGGAAGCAGGAGATAAGGCTACATAAGTGTGAACTCATTTTCCTCACTGGTAGCATGGTATAACAACAACCATCTCATAGGGACATGTGATGGTTTTAAAATATGTCCACAAAATCTTTGATAGTCCTCCCTTCAAGAGGTGGACACAAACTCCCTTTCCTTTGAGCGTGGCCTGCACTGAGTGTCTCACTTTTGGCCCACAGAATAAAGTGCAAGTGACAATGGGCAACTTTGAAAACTAGGTCATAAAAAAGCACTGTCTTCCTTTTTGCTCTCTTTTGGATCACTCACTCTGGATAAGCCGGCTGCCATGTTGTGATAACACTCAAGCAGCCCCATGGAGAAGCCATGGTGGCACAAACTGAGACCTCCTGCCAACAGCCATATGAGTGAGGATGCTTCAGTCCCAGTCAAGCCTTCAGATATGCAGCCCTGGCCGTATATCTTAGCTGCAACCTTAGAGAGATCCTAGCCAGAACAACTCAACTAAGCTGCTTCCAAATTTCTGACCCAGAAAACCTGTGAGATAATACATGTTTGTTGTTTTAAGTCATTAAGCTTTGGGACAAACGTAACACAGCAACAGATGACTAATACAGGCTATGAGGCTTAAATGAGATACATATCTAGAGCTCTCAGCACGGTACCTGATACAAACAAAATACCAAGTAAGTGTTAGCTCTTTAATAATGAAATTTAATAAGCACTTAAACATGCAATTCTCCATAAGTGCTCCAAAATACTCAGACTAATCTTCAACATTCCAACTCTATCCATTTAAAAATAAAATGGGTGAGAAACTTCAGCTCCAGAGAGATACTCTCAGCAAACTATAAACCTCTTAAGAGCAGCAGTTACATCAAGGAGGTTTTAACACATGCCCTTAAAAAGATATGAATAACACTGAGGTCTGAAAAGCACATACGGAAATAGGTATTCTCATGCACTGTTAATGGAAATGTAAATTGGAGAAGACTTGTTAGATGGTTATCTAGGATTATCTGTCACAATTTGAAACATTTACACCCTTTAATTCAGCGATTTCATTTCTAGAAATCTATCCTAAAGGTTACTTGTTAAATCAAAAAGAATAAAATACTTAGGAATAAATCTAACTAAGGAGGTAAAAGACCTGTACTTGGAAAACTGTAAGACCCTGATGAAAGAAACTGAAGACGACACAAACAGATGGAAAGATAGATCGTGTTCATGGATTGGAAAAATTATTCTTAAAATGAGACCATACTGCCCAAGGTAATCTACAGATTCAATGCAATCCATATCAAAATACCAATGGCATTTTTCACAGAACTAGAACAAATAATTCTAAAATTTGTATGGAAACACAGAAGACTCTAAATGGCTAAAACAATCTTGAGAAAGAACAAAACTACAGGTATCATGCTCCCTGATTTCAAACTATAGTATAAAGCTACAGTAATCAAAACAGTATGGGACTGGCACAAAAACAGACACATAGATCAATGGAACAGAGAGCCCAGAAATGAACCCACACTTATCTGGGCAATTAATCTACAACAAATAAGGCAAGACCATACAATGGGGAAAAGACAGCCTCTTTGATAAATGGAGCTGGGAAAACTGGACAGCTACGTGAAAAAGAATTGAACTGGACTACTCTCTCATACCATGAACAAAAATAAATTCAAAATGGATTAAAGACTCAAATGTAAAGACCTGAAACCATAAGACTTCTACAAGAAAACACTGTTGGTAAGCTCTTTGACACTGGCCTTATTAATACTTTTTTGAATATGTCTCCTTAGGCAAGAGAAACAAAAGCAAAAATAAACAAATGGGATTTCATCAAACTAAAGTGTTTTACACAGTGAAGGAAACTGTCAACCAAACAAAAAGGGATCCCACTGAATGGGAGAAGATATTTGCAAATGATATATCTGACGAGGGGTAAATACTCAAAAATATACAAAGAGCTCATACAACAACATCTAAAAAACAAACAACCCAATTAAAAAATGGGCAGAGGATCCGAACAGACTTTTTTCCAAAGAAGACAGGCACATAAAAAGATGTTCAACATCACTAATCATCAGGGAAATGCAAATGAAAACCACAATGAGATATTGCTGCATACCTGTCAGAATGGCTACTATCAAAAAGACAACAAATAACAAGTATTGGCAAGGATGTGGAGAAAAGGGAACCCTCTTGCACTGGGAATGTAAATTGGTGCAGCCGCTATGGAAAACAGTAGGGAGATTTCTCAAAAAAATAAAGAACAGAACTACCATATGATTCAGCAGTTCCATTCCTGGGTATTTATCCAAAGAAAATGAAAACACTAATTAGAAAAGATATATACACCTTTATGTTCATTGTAGCATTATTTACTATAGAAAAGATATGGAAGCAACCTGAGTGCCCATCAATAGATAAATGGATAAAGAAGTTGTGGTGTGTATGATACACACACACACACACACACACACACACACAATGGAATATTACTCAGCCATAAAAAAGAATAAAATCTTGCCATCTGTGACAACATGGATGGACCCAAAAGATGTTACGCTATGTGAAATAAGTCAGACAGAGAAAGACAAATACTGTATGATATCACGTATATGTGGAATCTAAGAAACAAATGAACAAACATAACAAATCGGAAACAGTTACAGATACAGAGAACAAACAGGTGTTTGCCAGAGGGGAGGAGGCGTGGGGGAAGGAAAGAACTAAGTGAGGGAGATTATGAGGTACAAACTTCCAGGTGAAAAATAAATGAGTCACAGGCATGAAATGCACAGTGTTGGGAATGCAGTTAATAACTATGTATTATCTTTATATGGTGGCATAAGTAACTAGACTTATTGTGGTGATCATTTTGAAATGTATATAAATATCAAATCACTATGTTGTATAACAGAAACTAACAGTATTATAGGTCAATTATAGTTCAAAAACAAACAGACTCATAAAAAGAGACCAAATTTGTCGTTGGTTACCAGAGGTGGGGTGGGGGGGAATTGTGAGGGGAGGGGGAGTGGGAGGAAGGTGGTCAAAAGGTACAAACTTCTTGTTATAAGATAAATAAGTACTAGGAATGTGATGTACAACATTATAAACTTAATTAACACTGCTGTACGTTATATATGAAAGTTAAGAGAGTAAATCCTAAGAGTTCTCATCACAAGGACAAATATATATTTTTTCTACTTCTTTAATTCTGTATCTATATGAGATGATGGATGTTCAGTAAATGTACTGTGATAATCATTTTATGATGTATGTAAGTCAAATCATTATGCTATACACCTTAAACTTATACAGTGCTGTGTATCAATTATATCTCAATAAAACTGAAAGAAAACAAATTAAAAAAAGATTACTTTATGCTCACCAGCATAGAGGTGTACGCTCAAGACTATTCACTGCTTTCTTATTTGTAACAGCAAAACTCTAGAAACATCTAAATGTCTAACACTAAGGGTGTAGATATATTGAGTAAACAGAGAAAGCTGTAGAATATATACCTAATGACTCCATTTAGTTACACACACGCGTATGCATGTGCACACGCTAACCTAAAAGCTAATTCACATTAAAAGCTATTACAATTCTGTAAATGCATATAAAGGGGACTGTAAGAATGTAGCCCAGACTATTGACAGCGAAGAACTATGGGGACAGGGAATGTGTGTTATGTGTGTGTATCTGTGTGTGATGGGGGCACATACAGAGATGGGGTTGAAGGGGAGTTTTCGTAAGAGTTCTATGTGTATTTTACTATTAAATCTTATATAAGAATACATTCACATATTACTTATGAAATTTTAAAGACAAAAGGTGGGAAAGAAATATACACATAGGAAAACACATCACAAAGCTTTAGAAGGGGTGTGACAGATTTCCTTGGCTGGCCCTTTCCCCATGCCCTCCACTGGGCCTTCGAAGACTATCTTAACATGCTCAATCATAAAGTACTTGGAAGGGGTCTCCCCCATGTGTGTTTTACTCAGCCCCAAATCATGTACACAACTGGCTCTACACCAACTTGATGGGCAAGGATATGATTATTCCAAATGACCTATCAATTGTGTGGTTCCCTTTTTTTCACCTGAGGGAACAACTCCTTCCACTGACAACTGGCCAGAGCTTAAAGGGACAACAAGCTGTGTTCTAGGTGGAACAATCTGGGTAGAAACTACTCTCCCAGGTACGGCTCTATCCTGAGGCTGCGGCAGAGCCAGATGCTAGTCACAGGTACCTCAAGAATGGTAATGGCTTCACGAATGGCCAGTGTGGCTGGTTGACAGCTATCATTTCACCCAAAACCAGAGGAGCAGCCTGGAAGCCGAGGCAATGTAAGGTGAGGTGCTGTTCCACTTCTCCCCATGCCCCAAACGCTCTAGGCCTAGGGTATCAGCTGCCTCACAGAAAGAGTATGCTCTGGAGAGCTGACCACTAGTGCTCCAATTACCAGGCAACACTTAGGACTTCTTACTCACTTATAAGACCTGGACCACACACTGTCAGTAGGACCCAGCTACAGTCCCAGAAACTGCAAAGCTGGATTCCATTTTTCAGCATTCCTCTCTTGGGTGGAATAATGCCCAAATCTGTGGAAAACTACAGCAAAGCTACATGCTTAACTAGAATAGAGAGACAAGGGGCACTCTCCCATTATTGATATCTGGGACTGCTTTGGTCTCTGACAGACACATTCTAGCATAGCATGTCAGAATGGATTCAAGTGTTATAGAACTTATCTCTAAAGTCACACATTGCAATTCAAAGAGTCTAAAAAGTTGAATTAGGTACAAACCATTAAGGAAAAATCCCCCACATTCCAGCCAAAAGATGAGTCATGACTTTCATGCATATTACATGACTTTTCATTAGTGAAATTAAAAATAGCTACTGTAGACCATTTTATTAGACCATTTTACACTATAAAGCCTGAAATGCTGCTTTGGGGTTAAAATTAAGTGCTCTTTAAATAGTAAGTAAAAAAGTTACTAAAACAGACAATCATCAATGATGAATGATTATGAGCCCTGACAGGGACTCGACTTCACATCCTTTCAGCTTTATCTACTAAGCACCTACTGTGTCCTTTAGAGGTTATAAAGATGGAAGGCAGAGTAGAAAACTGGAAAGAAAACAGGTTCCTACAACTTGAATATTTTGTTAGAACTGCTACACAGCTGTTGACCTCGGTCAAACTACTTAACCTCATTGAGCCTTAGTTTTTTAATCTATGAAATGGAGATAGCACCTCCTACTTCACAGAGTTATAGAAGCGAAAAAGGAGAAAGGAGATCTCATACGTAGTACATCTAATAGGGGCCTGCATAAAGAAGGCATTTAATGAGTGGCAGTTACCATCATCATCAGTCTGTGCGCAAAGCTCAGAACACAATATACAACCTTCTGGTGTAATGAGATGCCTCAGAACGGTAAACTCCACGACTGGCTACTATAAAGAGCCCACAGTTTGCCCCAGAGAGAGATGCTAACTGTCTCTCAGTGCTTCATGATGGTTTACTTTCACCTGAGGTACTCTCTGGACAAACTGCTCATGTGCTCTGTGAATACAAGCAAGACCACAGTTTATCCTATTTTTCTTGTAAAAACGGAGTGAATACCTGCTTTTCCCTTATAACTCAGAGTCCAAGGCTAAATGATAACTAGTAAATACTAGGTGCTGCAACCCATCAATTATTTCACGAATACTTTTTAAAAATGAAAGAGAACTGAATAAAAAATAATAAAATATCATAAGGCAGCATAATATTAAGGACAAGTGACTGTTTTCAGAAACTTTTATTTCAGTCACATACACGTATGCATGTGTTTACCGGGTAATGATGGAAAATATTTCTTACTGTGGGTTCCAGGAAAAAGTTTGAAAGCTTCTGCCCCAGGCCACTGATCTCTGGTCGCAAGTGCTGAACCGCCCCACTCCCAAACTACTGCTGAAAGGAGGGGGTAGCTTCAAAAACAACAGCAAGCACTTCATTCTAGCATGGTGCTCTCTGCCCTGGCTGATTCTGAACTTTGTGACTCCACTCTGAGAATAGAATATCCTCTTAGCCCCGACAGGGATGACAAAACTATTTTTAAGCACTTTGTGGGTGTACCATTCACTTGGCACTTGAGTTTTCTTCTCGACGCACACGTCTTTCTTAACTAAGCCACAGAAACTGAGAACAGGGGCTATAGTTACCAAGTGGCAACTGCAGCACCTTGTTCGTATAAGCACAAGGTTTGACTGCTGAATCCTGACAATGCTGCATCAACATCTTCTCAATATGCCCTTTTCCTCTGGCAGAGTCTCTCTTTCGGAATGAATGTGAGATCTGGCCAATTTAGGGGCTGGAAAAGTTTTGGCTCTAGTCCTTCTTGCCTGGTCAAGGTATTTAACCAACTCTGCCATTTCCTCCAATGCTATTCTAGAATAATACTTACCATTAGCTGCTGATAAGTTTTTAGTACAGCATATAGCACTACACCCCAAGGCTGTAAGTTTGTAAACTATATTAAACAAAATAAGCTCTCACTACCTAATAAAAACAATTTTCTTGGGCGTTAGACAACACTGTTTTTTTTTTTCTTTTTTTTTTTTTTGCGGTACGCGGGCCTCTCACTGTTGTGGCCTCTCCCGTTGCGGAGCTCAGGCTCCGGACATGCAGGCTCAGCAGCCATGGCTCACGGGCCCAGCCGCTCCGCGGCATGTGGGATCCTCCCGGACCGGGGCACGAACCCATGTCCCCTGCATCGGCAGGCGGACTCTCAAGCACTGCGCCACCAGGGAAGCCCAACGACACTGTTCTTAAATTTAATACCTACACTGTTCCTTAGGAAAAGTTGATTCAAGAATTTCTAACTTCCTCTAAACTGTTCTACTTGGTAAAACTCTGTTCCTCTGCAGAAAGGGTTAACATTTTAAATATTGGGTAAATGCATAACTATTACCTATTTTACCTGACTTTAATGTGTTGGGATCACAGTATGCAAAGCACCATTTCAAAAAGTAAAACAATCTGAAGTGAGTTCCCTATACTTACAGATACATACTGAACAGACAAAATGAAATATTCATAGCTAACACAGAAATAGAATCACACTTTTGCTACCTGCTTATTCATTTCTGTGATGTTTATCCAGACTTTGTTCAATCCCAGCTCTCCAGATTCAATCTTCTCAAGTTGTTTTTGTTTGCTGAGTAGTTCTTCGTTAAGTTTGGGAATTTCCTGGAATGAGCTTTTCTGATTAGATTCCACTGAAAGCAAAAATAAGAACAATAATAAATAGCCATAAAGTTCCCTCATGGCTCCAAGATGAAAAAATGATCCTACAGCAGGAAAGAAGACAGATTAGTGAAAGTTAATTCTGGGAGGATAATGACAATTCGTATCTATCAACTCCACTATTCTTTTATTTACGTAAATGTATATCTCTAACACTAAAGCTCCATTTAACTGGGGCTATTTCACTACTGGCAATACAACTTCTTAAAGTCAGGTGGCTAAAAATGATAACCAACAACATCAGCAGAGAGTTCGATTTGAATTTCAACTCTGTAACTTACTGGGATTTTGAGCAAACTACTCAAATTTTTTGAGCTTAGTTTCTTCACCTGTAATACAGTGATAATTCTAACCATCCTGTGAAGTATATTTTAAGTGAAAGAATGGCTGTAAAGCACTACACACAGCTGGCCAGGCATACAATACGTGATAAATAAATGTTAAGTACTGACCTGCTCAATTAAGAAGCTTTCTGACTGGTCAATGAAGATTTATAAACCTTACTCCATTAATGCTCAAGGTGACATCCTAAGTTATATCTCTAAATGTTTAAATCTATTTTTTTTCTATCTCAAATTGGTCAAACGCAAGATAGATTCTTGCCACCTTTCAAGTACTGTTATGAGAGCGAAGATATTTAAATCTTTTTCATAAACAGCAAATAGTGTTTTCTTAAATCAACCCAAAAGCTCAAAGTGAAACAGAAGATAAAGGAAAATGTTAGGTGAAGTATAGGGTATTATCTGGCCTTTCTTTTGGGAAACAACATCTCATGGATGGTTTAGAGATTTGCCAGCCTGCAGGTAGAGGCCTGAAAGAGTGCTTTCTCTTCTTTCTTTAGAGTATCCTTTCCTTTTCATGGAAAATAAAATACTGATTGATAGTGGTTGGTCCTCTAGGATAAAACCTATGTCTTTCTTTTAAAGCCACAGACTGCCTGATTAGTTGTCATATGCTTTCTTTAAAACCAAAAAGTGGCATAATGGACAGATAAAAAATAATTTACTAAAGTGTAAGTTCCCAGACTTTTTTTGTTCATTTCTGTATAGTTGGCATTTAGAATATACCTGGCACACGTCAGGCACTCAGTAAGTATTAGAGACTAAATAAATCTGGCCTTTGCTTACCTCCCAACCATATTTCTCATCACTTTAGCTACCACTTCAATCTACTTTCTAGCCAAGCTGATTTTCCTGACACACCAACCTCTTTAAGCCTCAGTGACTGCACACACTATTCTCTCTGCCTAGATGCCCTTGGCTTGCCCCTTCTTCATTTCTGCCACCTTAGCCTAGTTAATTCCTTTCAAGATTCAGCACAAAGAGCTGGCCCCCACCTTGGACCACCGTTACCTCTTTACCACTCCAAACTCTACTGAGCACTGAACACACTGTGCTATACTTATTTACTTGTCTGTCCCCTCCATCAGACTGACAGAGAGCTGCCTGAGGACAGGTCTTATTGGGTCCTGTATTCCCAGGGCCCAGCACAGTCCCACGTACACAGAAGCATGCAAATGCCTATCCAGTGAAATGACTGTATGGTATGAAATGGAGTTAAGGTTATCCTATTAAGTTAAACAAAGAAAACTCAACAAATAAATAAATTCGACAACAAAAAAATCCCCCCAAAAATCAGGGGGTGGCGGTGGTATCCTCACTGTAAGCAAACCCACTACCTGAAAATTCAGAACTATTAAAAGAAATTAGATATTTTTATTCACTTTTCAAAAATATGTGAAGGATTTCTTTAAAAGTAGTAGACTTGGCTAAGTGCTTTTAATGTAACATTTGATTTACACACAGTTTGCAGGAATACATTCATCTCATATGGTAGGAATATTTTACCAGTCGAAATTAATGTAGCACTTATAGCACCCAACTGAATTTCGTATACATATCCAGTTAGGTTATAAAGAAAAACTTATCCCACACACGTCTGCCATTCTCTGGTGGTAAAACATCCTAAGGCTGGGGGAGAGTCTCTTTTTTTCCTGCAGTCTGTGTGAATTAAGTAGAGGAGGAAGTAGGACAAACACATAAATAACTTGGATTAAAATTATTAACTAATAAACATGTGAGTCTGACAAGCCCTGAAAACACTCTGGATCCTGAGGATTGTATGAGCTAAGAGGGGATTATATTCATGATCTGATTTGGGGTTTTTTAGGAGAGATAAGACAAGTAAAGGCACTCTGATTACATAAGGGAATGAAGTATAGTAAACAAACAACTTATGATTACTAATTCATGTTCTTTCAACATGGAAAGCAACTTATTTAAAATTTAGTATAGTCATACTCAAAAGAACTTACTTAGCTCTTTTCCTGATCAGGAAATGGAGATTTTTGCCTACACCCTTTAGATACAACATATAATGCCAACAACAATACTTTATAATTATACATCTTTATAATTTGCAATAAACTTTTATGTAATTACTCATCTTGTGATCAAGCCCCTACTATGTGCCCGGCCCTGTACTTGGCACTAGTGCATACAAAAGACCCTGAAGCTCTCAGTCTAGTGGGGAGCAAGGCGTCGCCCCAGAATTACTATACAGTGTGACAGATGTTATGACAGAGGAATGCCCAAAGTGCTTTCGTAAAACAAATACATCTGTACATATTATGGATGGGAAAATGAGGCTCAGAAAGAATAAGTGACTTGCCTATGTTTCATAGCTAGTGATGAGCAAGTCAGGATTCGACAGTCAAACCTTGTGCTTCTAAGACCAATACTCTTTCTAGTATACTGCAGCTGTCACAGATGCTTATAGCCTAACAAGACCATTTTTAAGTTCTGCACTGAATGACCAAACTGCTACTCTCCCTGTATGACCAGCAATGAAGATGTCTGATTTATCAATACTGTCCTTTTCTTCCAAATTCTTTCCCCTCACTTTAGCCTTGAGCGATAGGGAAGATTGCTTGGGAATAGAATCTTCTTTATAATAACTGTGGAGGTCTTCTGGAGTACCTGCTTCTAGAGGAAGAACACTAAGCTGAGAGTTTCAGGCCAGCCAGCACTTCAAGCTTAAGGATCAAGTTACTCCTTGGCCTCAAGGGAAAAATACCAAGCCTATCTGCTTTGCTTTCTGTTCCAGATATTTCAGCAATCCTGCCTCCTTTCCTCACAAGTGTCTTGGAAGATAATGAGATAAAGGACAAGGGGCTCTGAATTTTTCAAAAAGGTATTTAAACCAGGTCAGCAGGTGGTCTTATTTCCACTGTCCTCTTGAAAAACAAGAAATAAAAATAAACTTATTGAAATATATTGAAAGTAGAAGCATAATTCAAAGGAAGACTATTTAAGTTTAACAAGATTAACCTCATTTAGCCAAGAAAATGGTTTTCACAAAAAAAACTCTTGCCAAGTAGTCCACAATGGTTCAGCCTGCGGATTGATTTATGCCCCAGGCCCTACCCCATCCTCCTTCAGGAAGTCCTGCTTTAGACTGTATAGGTGCTGGTGTATCTACTGCAGCAAACCAAAGCCCACAGAGCAGCTGGACTGACAATTCCAAATCTGCTTCATTCAACTGGCTGACAAATGCAGTCAGGGTCCCAGGGGAAGGCTGCTCAGTGATAGAAAGTAGGTCTCACAGTCCAGGGTACAACTCCTGGCATTTCCTGAATAGAGTATTTCCAGGTATTAACATGTGCTCAATAAATATTTGTATTAACATGTGCTCAATAAATGTCTGTTGCCTGATCGATTGTCAGGTCTATTACATGTATACATTTCAAATATGCTTTTTTTTTTTTTTTTTTTTCCGGTACGCGGGCCTCTCACCGCTGCGGCCTCTCCCGTTGCGGAGCACAGGCTCCGGACGCGCAGGCCCAGCGGCCATGGCCCACGGGCCCAGCTGCTCCGCGGCACATGGGATCCTCCTGGACCGGGGCACGAACCCGTGTCCCCTGCATCGGCAGGCGGACTCTCAACCACTGCGCCACCAGGGAAGCCCAAATATGCATTTCTAAACAAAGAAATTTCCTGAAAATGAAAAGCTCTGCTAAGGTACAAATTACACTGGTGTTCTAAAAACACAGGCACAGAGCAATCAGAGAAATGAATCCCTGGAAGGCAGAACTGAGCAATGTTTTGAAATGTATAAATAAACAATTGCTATATGTAACCAAAACAAGCTGTAGTACAAACGGAGGAGGCCCAACTAGTTACGGAGAGATGATGGCACAGACAGGTGTCGTCAGTGGTTATTTATAGTTAAAACACTGCTTCTCAGAACCTCATTTCCAAGTTATGATTACTACTTACCAAGAAAACACTGGCCTTAAAAACACCTTGTAAATACTGCTAAGGACAACATTCAGGAGAATACAAATACAAATCTCATTCTTACACTGTACTCTGATCCCACCAATTGATAAAACATATAGGTCAGGATGATCCTGGTAGAGAACTGTGGCCTACCCAATCCCATTCCCTGAATCAGAAGCTCAGAAGAAAACCAAAGTTAGTATTTCAATATATTTTTTTCAAGCAACATCACTAGGAACGTCATTAACATACTCACTAAGGATTAGCTGTCCCTAGGTCAGGTATGGAACTTAACTAACTGCAGGCAGCAAAGAGAAGCTGGGGTGAAGGAAAGCTAGGATGTTGTGATCTCCTATGGCTTAAGAGAGGAAGTAAGGAAACAACTCTAATTCTAGTTCTGGGGCCAGATTTCTTTATGGCTTTGAGAAAGCCTGGTGGTCAGTTTCCTGGTGTGTTAAAGCTGCTAAAGTTAGGGTATTTTTGATTAACCTGAAACTGCTTCCTTAGCTTAGAAACTTTTTTTAAAAATTAATTTTATTATTTATAATAAAATTCAGATTGTAATTGTAGCTATGCACTAATTGTTAGTTAAAACAAAGACTGAGTAAAGCATCTTTTGGGCATAACTTTACTTTCTTTTTTTTTGTACATTGTTTTTATTGTTGTTTTTAAAAAATTTTTATAGTTTTAGAAAATTAACCCTTGAAACCTAGAACTAAACATCTCAGTGTTGCTAAAGGAAGATCTTTAGGTTAAAACAGGTTGAAGCTACCATGCAAACACACCTTTCAGAAAAAGTACTTTGGATGTGCAAAATACAACTTGACAATTTTGCATACATAAAACTCTTCAACTTCAAGTTTCTTAAACTTTAAAACACTCATGAGACAGATATTTATTTCTGAGTTGGCATACAGTAAGCGCTCCATACATGCTGGCTATCATTATTACTGCTCAGTCCTATGTTTCTATAGGTTTTTATTAAGGAGGAAACTGTCTGACAGACACTCCCACTTGCTTTCTCAAATGTCCCTGTGAGGAGGAAGGAAACAGCCTAGTGTTGCTATTGCCACTTTATAGTTGGGGAATATGAAGTGGCAACAGGTGGAGATTAACCAAGATTCTAGACTTCTGGATCTTAGCCCTTGCCTTCTGCACTGTACGTGTTGACTGCAATACCATTATTTCAGATGCTATTTGTCCTAGTGGTGCATAAGCACTGTTTTTTGTTTGTGGATTTAGAAATGAGTAACTGTTACTGCCTTCAAGCTGACAGCTAAGAAAGAGTTTAAAAATGCTGACAGGGGCTTCCCTGGCGGCGCGGTGGTTGAGAGTCTGCCTGCTGATGCACGGGACACCGGTTCGTGCCCCTGGTCCGGGAAGATCCCACATGCCGCAGAGCGGCTGGGCCCATGAGCCATGGCCGCTGAGCCTGTGCGTCTGGAGCTTGTGCTCCGCAACAAGAGAGGCCGCGACAGTGAGAGGCCCGCGTACCGCAAAAAAAAAAAAAATGCTGACAGGAACATATAATTGCTTCATCAGAGTGAGCAAAAATCTTAATTCAGTGTGGTTCACTTTGTCCTAGAACCTGGAAAAAGAGTCCAAAATTATACTCTGAAAAGGGTGACCACTTACTTGTTCTAAATTTTTCCTTGAGGGCATCCAGATCCTCCTTCAGAGCAACTTGCATCCACACCAAGCCAACACAGGCCACGACGCAGGCGGCAAGGATGACGAAAGCACAGAGGGGGTAACAGATCCTGCAGCATCGCAAATAGTCTCCCCTGATCGTAAGAACAAATTCAGCCAGGAGTACAGAAGAGATTGGAATACAGCCTTACTCAAAATAGCACGTTTCGCCATGCAATTATCATCTCTAATGAATACCAGTTAATTCACCAGGGAACACGGGGGTAACACACTTAAATCTGAACAGCAGGTTGAATATGTCTAAATAATATGACCTATAAAGAGTTCATCTATAGGGGACAAAGGTTTCAAACGTCACATGAAACAGAGGGAGTTCCTGTGAGCTACAGGAAGCACCTGCGGGCACTGCAGCTCACTGCCATCTTCAATTCATCATCAGTTTCTTTGGAAACTGGCTCAGGTTAGGGAAGTGTAAAGACCAGAGCTTCTCTGCCATTCCATCACTGTACTGTAATTCACTTATCTATTTCTCTCTCTTAAATACATACTCCAGAGGACCTCGTTTCAGTTTACTGAAACTTTATAAACTTTTGAGTGAGTTTTACTCCAAATGGAATGAAAAAAAGTAGACAGTAGGTTTAAGTGGACACCTGGTACACTCCAGCTTATTGGTTCAGAAAGAAGGGAAACATAGAAAGGGGTCAGATTTCACACCAAACTTCAACCAGCACTCAAGGTCTAAACTAACCCAACAGGATAACTATTCCAGTTAACTATTCCACTTCATCAGACCTTCACAGCCCAAACCCAGGACTACCCTGAACTACCTCACCTGGCAAAGAAACCAATCTCTTCCTTTAACATAAAAGGACACAGACATTCTAAACAAACCTCAAAGGATTCAATCTCTTTTCTTTTAGCATCCCAACCTTCTGCCTAGCTCTTGCTTCCACAACCTCAGCAGCATACTATTCTTTTAACGTGCTCCTTAAGAGAGTCCAAGGGCACCTTCAAGGTTCCCTTCAGCCCTTTCCTACCGTAACCCCCAATTCGCAATGTCTTTGTGCTCACTACTGGATTTGTCTAGTGACTGCACCATCTAAAAGTGGTTTGAGAAAACCTGCTTCTTCTTTTTGTTTCCCACCTGTCATTTCTCTCAAGACTCATGCTTTTTACAGAATGTCCCTCACCATATTCCCCCATCACCAAGATTCAGACCCATCAAGAGTGCAAAAAAAAACAGAAACAAAAAAACCCTCAACAACAACCCCCCCCAAAAACAACCACCAAAAAAATCCAACCAACCTAACAAAAAAACCTGCAGTCCTAAGGTCCCTGTCTCTCCTATTCTTAACAAAAGGTCTAGTCCCCCAAATTTCTCTGTTCTTTGTTCCCTATTCTTAGCTTCTTTGCTACTCCCGCCTTGGTCTCTCTGGGCTCTTAGCACATTCCCCAAGTCCACCCTTCCACCCTAGATTCAGAGCTCTTCTTTGTATACTCAGAGATAGATCTCTAATTTATCCTTCATCCAGAAACTGAACTCATCTTCTCCCTAACATTCTTCCTCCCTCTGTGCCTTCCAAGGTCTACACACTTTTTTCTTCCTAAGAACTCCCTTCTCCTTCCCTTTAATTTGCCTCCTTGGTAGTGCAAGGAGATGCCTTTTCCCCATCCCACCCCTGAGTACTGCATTACTCACTTGACAAAGCGAGAGCGATTTCCAGCTACACCAAATTCCTCTTCCTCCTCTGAGCTGGACTCAGAGTCTGAGTCAGGAGGCTCGGTGCGAAGCAGGCGGTGGCCTGAGCCTTTCTTGGGCTTCTTTCTCCGGCTGTCCCCAGCCAAGCCGATCAGTGCATTGAGCTCTTTGCGCTTTTTCATCTTCTTGTGTGGGGTAAGTGGAGCACCCACTCCTGAGCTGCCAGGTTCGTACCCGACGCCCAGTTCTCTCGAGGCCTTGGAGCCGCCTTCCAGGGTGAGGAATCCTGGGCCAGAGCCCCTCTGGTCAGTCCCACCCAGGAGTGGGACTGACCAGATCCGCTGGGGGCTGGAGATTGGAGCCCAGAGGAAACCGTAACTCAGATGGGTAGGGGAAGTCACATAAAGATGGCCAGGGAGCTGGTGATCCAAATGGATAAAGCCCTAGGCATGCACTGTCAGTTACCGAAGGGGGTGTTGGACGTGGAGGAGGGGGGAACCTTTGTCTCCCAAAGAGAATAAAAAGTCAAGTCAAGAGACTCTCAGACCTGGTCAGTATGTAGTTATTTCTAAGGGTGCTCCAGGAGCTGGGGAAGGACACAGATGGGTGTTTTGGACTTCCGGGGTAGAATTTCCAATGCAGAGAAAAAAAGAAACTTGTTCTTCAATGGGAGGAGTGGGGGAGATGCAGAGCGAGACGCTGCGCTGGGAAGGCGCTGTTCCCTCCCTAGCTGGCGGCAGGAGGGGGCTCCCAGCCGCTACAACCCCGACAGAGAAAATGCCTGAGTCTGAGATGATCACCGTCCTCCGGCCTCTGGCCTGAGTTTGAAGGAAGCCAGAGGCCGAGGAAGACCCAGAGCCCGGCCTGGAGGGCTTGGCCTGAGAGGAGCCAGTCCCGCGCCTCGGGAGACCCCAGCCCTGCTGTCTGGGCCTGGGGGCGCGGTGAGGAGGGGCGACGGCGGCTCAGCCCACCTGAAGCGCTCCCACCCAGAGTTCGAGGTGTTCCGGCACGGGCGACTCTCGGCAACTCACACGCGCCGCCTCCACTGCAGCCGCGACTCCGGCCCCCGCTCCGGCTGCGGCCGCCCCTGCTCCCGACTCGCTGGTGGCGGCGGCGGCGGCGGCGGCGGCCGCGGGCTCCAGACCCGGGCCATCGCTCCAGCCCCAACTCACTTCCCTTTGGCAGCAACCGCCGACACCGCCTGCCAGTAAGGCGCGCTCCCATTGGCCGCCCGTCTGGTAACGTCATGCGAGGGGGCGATGGGGAGGCGGGGTGTTAAAGGATGCAGGCTCAAGCGAGGACAGGTCCCACCTGCCAGTCGAGGAGGCCCCGCCCCCAGGAGGGTCTGGGACCTGTAGCTCACCTGACAAGGGCGAGTTTCGTTTCTTGAGGAGCAGGGTTGGGCCAGGCAAAGCATCCAGCTGCTCGACCTGCTTGGGAAGTTCATCAGCCGCCCGGGCCCCCCCCAGTTGTCACTAACCCAGCCTAGAGGCTCCAACCCTCTGACTCTCATGCTGTTTATTAAAGGTTTAGGCCTGTTACAGATTAATGACCCGGTTGAACACGTTCATTCATTCATTCCGTAAATATTTACTGAGAAATTACCATATGCCAGGAGCAGTTCTACCGCTGAGGATTGAGCAATAAACAAGATAACCACTATCCCTGCCTTCCTGCATAGGGTTGCCCAATTTAGCAAATAAAAATACAGGACACTCAGTAACGTTTGCATTTCAGGTAAACAACGAATATCTTTTTGGTATAAGTATATCCCATGCAACGTCTGGGACATCTTCATACTTTTAAAAGTTAATTCTATTTTACCTGAAATTACTTTTAACTGGGTGTCCTGTGTTTTATCTGCCAACTGTTTTCCTGCAGCTTATACTCGAGTGGGAGGACAACAATAACATATAAAATGTCAGGAGATGATAAATATTATGAGGAAAACTGAAACATGATAAGGGGACAGGGAGTGCCTCTGTGATAAGGGGACCTTTGGTTAGAGATTGGGAGGCAGTGAGGGAGTGAGCTGTGCAAGTGGCCAAGCGGAAGGAGTGACCTGGAAGACCTGCTGTGGCTGGACCTGAAGAGCAAGAGGAGAGCGGTAGAAAATGAGGTCAGACAAGCATCAGGGGCAGATCTTTTTTTTTTTTTTTTTAATTTTATTTATTTATGGTTGTGTTGGGTCTTCGTTTCTGTGCGAGGGCTTTCTCTAGTTGTGGCAAGTGGGGGCCACTCTTCATCGCTGTGTGCGGGCCTCTCACTATTGTGGCCTCTCTTGTTGCGGCGCACAGGCTCCAGATGCGCAGGCTCAGTAATTGTGGCTCACGGGCCCAGTTGCTCCGCGGCATATGGGATTTTCCCAGACCAGGGCTCGAACCCGTGTCCCCTGCATTGGTAGGCAGATTCTCAACCACTGCGCCACCAGGGAAGCCCTAGGGGCAGATCTTGCAGGATCTTATGGACCACTGTGAGGACTTCGGAAAACCCTTGGTGCTTTAAGCTCTGGCTTAGATTTTTAAAAGATCTAAGCCACTGTGTGGAAAAGAGAATCAGGGACCAGTGAGGGACAAATAAAGATGATGGCAGTTGTGGAGATGGTGAGCATTCTGGATGCTTCTTGACCACAGAGCTAACAATATTTGCTGATGGTTTACAAAGAAGGTGAGCAAAAAAAGAGGAGTAATAGATGACTCCAGGGTCTTAGGGTGGAACAGCTGGAAGAAAGGAATTGCTGTTTACTGAGATGGGAAAGAACAGATTTGGGGCAAACTTGAGAAGTCAATTCAGTATTCAGATGGACTATCTGGTATATTTATTTGGAGCTCTGGGCAGAGGTTGGGGCCTGAAATGTAAATCTGAAAGTCATCAAATGTAGATGGTATTTAAAGCAAAGTGCTTTGAACTACTTGGAAAAAAGTCACTTAAAGTGATTTTTATACCCACATTCTTATTGTGGCAATCACACTGTCTTTGTCTAGGGATACCCACCCAAAGTCTGGGTCTGTCTCTTATTTATTTTTATGTGTCTAGACCAGAGGTAGATGATCCAATATATATGTGTTGCCTACATGAGTGGGCAGAGTCATACAGAGGTATGAGTGGAGTTTTGGAATCAAGAGATCTGCAGTGAAATCATGCTTTGAATATTTGCTAACTCTGTCAGCATGGAAGCCATATAAATTCTGAGCTTCAGTTTTCCTCTCTGCAAAATGAGGATTAATATCTATTTCACAGGACAGACCAATGAGAAGATGCCTGTGAAAGTGCCTTTGAAGCCCCCAAACATGGACAGTTACTTTGGCTTTTTTTTGGTCTCATTTTGTTTCTAGAGCTGCACTGCCCAATATAGTAAGTAGTCATTAGCCACATATGGCAATTTAAATTTACATTTAGCTTAATTAAAATTAAATTAAAAGTTTAAATTAGTTCCCCAGTCTCACTGGCCACTGTGCTCCACAACCATATGCGGCTAGTGGCTATTGGGCAGCACAGAACAGTACATTTCCATCATTATAGAAAGTTTTATTGGACAACTCTGCAGTAGCACTTCCCTGAAGGTCTGGGAATGGACAAGAAAAGGTCTTGACTTCAAGAACCATTTCACAAACAAACCCTATGTTCATAAGAAGACACAGGCAAAAGGGGTGACTGGCCCAGGATGGCCCTTCCCATGGCCTTCCTGTGCTGTAGATCTTGCATGTTCACCAAGGGAACCAGGGGCTGAGGAACCCAAGGGAGTAAGGCGGAGCCAAGGATGTATCGCCTAGTTACAGTGACATCTGGTCAGCCAGGCCCTGACCTTTCATGCAATGGACTGGTCATGGGTGGGGAGGCTGGAGGAGGGTATTTGAGAGCTAATGGGATGCTTCTGCTGGATCTACCATTCAGTCCCTCTGTCTGACTGTTCGTCTATTGGTCTATAGATAACACACCCTTCTGTGTTGGGTAAACATCCCATGAGATGCTGAGTTATCCTTTGAAAACTGATGGCCAGATGTTTTTTTTTATCTCAGGAGCTCTTGGTACCTCCCTAGCCTCCTCCCTCATACCTGGGACCTTCAAGGCCAACGATTAGATTAATCCAACCGTCTCAGAGCGAGGGCTCCAGCACTGCCCTCCTACACCAGGACTCCTCAAGGTTGTAACCCATCTTTTCATTTGGGGAGGTTCATATTATGATCTTGTGTCTAGGGAGGCTTGTTACCCATTCAAAACTTGCCTGAAACACAATGTGATCTTGGGTAAGTCACTTTGCAGCTCTGGTACTCCAATTTTCCTGTCTGTAAAATGAGAATAGGAATATTCCCTGCCCAGCCTTCTGCTCTGTGCTCTTTGGGGGAGGGAGCAGCATGAAAGTGTTTATATGCTGTGAAGTGTCCTGTAGGGTGGGTGATGCCTGCTGAATCCTCCTAACAGCTCTGTGGGGAGAGTGAGCAAGGATGACTTCCCTGTGCTCAAAATTCCATCCCGTGTGAGTGGCAAAGCCTCTTGAGATGCTGTGCTCTCTTAGAAGACTCCACAGAGCACTTTCACTTGGGAAAACTGAGGCAGAGAGTGGGGGCAAACTTGCCTAGGGCCATGATCAGAAATGGGATCCAGGACTTCTGATTCCTGGGCTGAAGCTCTTTAAGATCTCAGAATCCTCTCTTCTCTGGGGTCGGAGTCCACATCTGAACTCTGCCACTTGGCAGCTGTGTGACATTGGGCAAATGGCTGAGCCTCCACTTTTGAGAAATGGTGGTAATAAGAGTAACCAGGACCAGCCATATAATTTGTGGGGCCCAGTGCAAAGGAAAATGCAAGGCCCCTTGTTCAAAAATCAGGAAAAAAGCTTTTTACCCTTCTCTCATGATTTCTTGCTCAGCACATCACGCTGTTTATTGCTCACTAGTTAACATCGTGTTCCCTTGGGTATGGGGACCCTCACAGGGCAGGGTGGGGGCCCTTCCTTATGACTTGGCATGCACCGCCAACCCAGCCCTCTTTGTGCCTGCACCCAGGCCCCTCTCTAGGATGAGGCGGGGCAGGGGGACAGGCAGCTTAGAACCCATCCTGGGGAGGGGGAGAGGGAGGTTAGGAGAGGCAGGACTATGTATGAGTGAAGCTTCCAAGTCCTCAGTGTATGCTCCATGTTCCATCAGATTTCACTTTCAAAACAAATTCAAAAATAAAATGATTAAGAATTTCAAGATGGCGACCACAGAGCATTAAACCCCAGTTGTGGGGCAAACTTCTGATTTATGGGTTCTGTGCAACTGCACTGGTCACATACCCGTGAAGCTGGCCCTGACAATACCTAACTCACAGAATAGCTGTGCAGAAGTAATGTGCCTGACTCATAGTAAATGCTCAATAAATGTACCTCTTCCATTAATGTGATTATTAATTATTAAATGTGATTTATTACAGATTTATTAAGTGTGATTTTGATGATGACCCAGTTGTGGTAATACATCTTCATTTACCTAATAGAAAACGCTGCTTCCATCTGCTACAAGAACCCTCTTTGCCATCATCTTTCTTGGTGTTTTTCTATGGTCAAAGTGGGGGGAAGGAACAGAAATGAACATTTAAAAATACTCAGGTATTAGGCATTTTCGTGTTAATTGTGACTGCAATAAGCTAATCCTCACTAGACAAGCATCTTATCCTTGCTCTAACTGAGATGAAAATAGATGCTCAGAGATTGTAAGAGGCTTGCTCAGGGACACACAGCACATCAGTGGCAGATACTGGGGCTTGAATCTGGATCTGAGCCTCTGAAGTCTGAGTCCTGCACCTGGTGCCCAGCTCCATCCTGGCGGAGTCCGCTGCCTGGGCCTTTGTCTGCAGCTCATCTAGGAAGGGACAACCAGCTGAAGCGTCTTACCTCTCCTGGGATGGCCTCATCTGCTCCCCCCAGCCCCTTCCCCATTCTTTTTGCTGCTGTGTCGGCAGCTGCTTCCTGTACCCTGATGAGAGGGCTAAAGACAATGGGAAGGGGAAGGATTGGGTGGTAGGAAAGGGGCCAAGCTCCAAGCTAAACAATGGTTTTTCTCCCAGTGGGTCCCAGGCAGCAGGAAGCAGCACTGGTTCCCAGTATTATTGTGGGCAGGGGTGAGGGCTGCCCCCACCGGGTTTCTTCTTCTATTCCAGGCACAGTCTCCTTTGAGTTGCTGCAAGCTTTTTTTGCTGCAAGCCTCAGTTTCCCCATATACTGACTGTGCCTTAGCACCCAGAACCCAGTGTTGGAGGGACCTCAGGGACTGTTTGCTGAATTAAATTATTGGAAGAGCAGAGGAGACTCTAAAGAGTTTCCAGGCATTGTCCTTCATCTTGGTGACTCCATCCATCCATCCATCTGACAATCCTGCCTTAAGGAAGGCCCTACCATGTGCGAAGCCCTGTGTGTGGCCCTGGAATACACCAGTAATATCCAGGCTCTGTTCTGTAAGAGTTCCCAGGAAGCAGGCAGTGGTCCCCAGGGTTTATATTGGGAGGAAAAAAAAGAAAGTCTGGAGTGACTGGGTTTATTTTAGGATGAGAACAATAATCCTGGGAGGAAAGTATGTACACTATGGCCTCCAGACCACCTGCTCCTGCCCTCTTCCCTGGGGGCTTGGGCTGGAGAGGGGGTTGCAGCTGGACCAGAAGGAGCCCTGGACCAGTACAGTCTGGTATTGAGTCTCAGCCTCTTCACCCACTAAACTGTGTGATCTTAGGGGAGTTCCTTTTCCTCTCTGAGTCTGTTTTCTCATCTGTAAATTGGAACTAACAATGCGCACCTCCTGGCAGTGCCTGTGGTAGGATTAGATTTAAATGGTGGGCATTAAAGGACTTCAAGGGAATTGCTAAGTGCATTGAGTGGACAGGGAGGCCAGGAAACAGACCTCCGAGAAATCCTATTTGGAGCAGGGAACTTAAGCAGCACAGACTGGGAGAGAAGGTGGTGGGATAGTGAAGGGAAGGCTCTTCTAATTGAGGAAGGGCTGTGTGTGTGTGTGTGTGTGTGTGTGCGCGCGCTCCCTCCATCAATGCTGGGTGTGGATGAAGGAGTAAATGGCAGGAGATGCTGAATCAGCAAGGGGTGGGGGTAACCAGGAGAGGCTACCTGGGCCCTCCTGAGTCCTTTACTGAGGGAATAGCACTGGCTCTGCGTGTCTAAGTCAGCCTGAGACTACAGTCCAGCTCCATCTGAGACCAGTCCCTACTTACCTGAGAAGACTGGCACTAGAAGACAATAGACATGCATGACCTCGTGCTGCCCTCTGCTGGTTTCCTGCACAACTGCACCTCTTGGATGGGGACAATTTCCATTTAACACAAATGATAACTCTCCTGTGTCCAGCCCTGTGTAGGGAGATGGGGACACACAGATAGACATGATCACACTCCTGTTGTGTAAGAACTTCTGGGGTGTGTGTGTGCGTGTGTGTGTGTGTGTGTGTGAGAGAGAGAGAGAGAGAGAGACAGAGACAGAGACAGAAACAGAGAGAAACAGACACATGAACAATAAAGATGTGATCAGCACCATGATACAAGATGCAGAATGGGTAGAGATGGCATTAGGGAAAGATTTTGAAAGGAGGTAAGCTTTCATCCATCCATCCATCTATCCATCATATATTTATTGAGCACTTAATGTATTCTAAGCCCTAATCTTTGTGCTAGAGCTATAACAGATAACAAAATATACAGATATCCTTGCCTGCATGGAACCTACATTCTAATGAAAGGAAAGAATTCATAAATAAGATGGTAAATATATACAGTGTTGGATGATGAGTACTAAGGAGAAAAATGAAGCAAGAAAGGAGGACAGAGTATTGTTGGAGTGATTACAACTTTTGAAGTGAAATTTGAATAAAAAGACCCAAGGGAGAGGGATTTTAGCTTCTGAACATGATTAAGTTGTACTGGACTTTCTGTCCTGCATAAATAACTAGAAAACTGGACAAATATATGAAAAAACTTTTTCAGTCATTGGACACCTGTTAGCACTGAACTATGATCCTTGAGAGAAGGAAAACAAACAAGATGATTCTGATGATCACCCTAGCTTTATGCCTGAGGCAGTTTCTGGCAGAGCAGGGAGAGAAAACCCAAGTAGACCACAGGGGTATTTTTGTGTTGATGAGAGGGATATTGGAGTTTGGAAAGGCTGACACATTAGAATTTGCAGGGTAAGAGTACCAGAGAGGAAGCAGCTACTCAGAAATGAGCTCAAGAAATATATATAGGGGGTCTCACTTGAGTTTTTGTCTAAATGCTAAGTTGTGCATGCACAGGATGAAAATCCATAAGTGTGGGTAAAAAACTACTGGGGAGTTATACTTTCCAGAATTCAGACTGGGCTGGGAGACATTCATGTTCCATCTGTATAGAGTGGAGAGAACTTGTTGAACCAGGGACATTCAGTAGAGACTTCAAAAGAATCGTAATAGTAGGGCTAAAGTAGCCTTAAAGACTACTCTAGAGATACCTTAATAAAGCTTGAAAAAGGATGGAACTGATCCACAAGTAACTTAATTGTCTGCCCAAACAAAACACACTTCAACATTCTTTAAAGAAAGGAAACAAAATTCAGACTCTCAACAATGAAACATTTACAATGTCCAACATCCAATAAAATGATTAGACATGAACAGAAGCAGGAAAATATGATCCATAACCAGAAGAAATCTTAATCCATAGAAATAGATCCAGAAATGACAGAGATGATGGGATTAGCAGACATAGACTTTGAAGCAACTATTCTAAATATACATTAAGAGATTTGAATGGAAACATGAACATAATGAGTAAAGAAGTTGAAGTTACCAAATGGAACCTCAAGAGTTTAAAAGTACGATATCTGAACTAAAGAATACATTGTATGTCTTTATAGCAGATTAGATACTAAAGAAGAAAATATCAGTGAATTTGAAAACACAGCAATAGAAAATATCCAAACTGTAGCACAGAAAGAAAAAAGACTTAAAAAAATGAATAGAGCCTCAGTACCTATGAGCACTACAAGTAATCTAACATATTTGTAACTGGGGTCCCAGGAAGGGTAGGGGTGAAAAACATTTGAAGAAATAATAGCCCCATTTTTCCAAACTTGAAGACTATAAACAACAGACCCAAGAAACTCAACAAACCCTAAAAGGATAAACACATAAAAAAAAACCATACCAGGCTTCCCTGGTGGCGCAGTAGTTCAGAGCCCTCCTGCTGATGCAGGGGACACGGGTTCGTGCCCTGGTCCGGGAAGATCCCACACGCCACGGAGCGGCTAGGCCCGTGAGCCATGGCCGCTGAGCCTGTGCATCTGGAGCCTGTGCTCTGCAACGGGAGAGGCCACAACAGTGAGACGCCCGCGTACCAAAAAAAAAAAAAAAAAACCAAAGCACATCATAACCAATTTACTAAAAAACTAGTTATAAATAGGAAATATTAGAGGCAGACTGAAAAGAAGATATGTATTATATACAGGGAAATAAAAAAAGAAGTATCACTGATTTCTCACTAGGAACAATGCAAGGCAAAACACAATGGAATAACCTCTTTAAAGAGATGAGAGAGAGAGAGAGGGAGAGAGAGAGAGGGAGAGAGAAGAGAGAGAGATCAAACTAGAATTATACACTAGTTAAAATGCTCTTCAAAATCAAGTGAAAATAAAGACATTTTTAGACAAACAAAAGCTGAGAGAATTTACAGAAACTACTTTGCACTAAAAGAAATGCTAAAGGAAATTCTACAAGCTGAAGTAAGGTGATACCAGATGAAAATTTGGATCTATACAAAGAAATGACAAGCACAGGGAATGTTAAATACAGAGTCCTTTCATCTCAGTTTAAAAAAATTTAAATTAACTATTTAATGCAAAATAATAACAAGGTACTGTGGTGTTTTTCACATATGTAGAAGTAAAATGTATGACAAAAAAGGATAGGAAGGAGAAATGGAAGCATATTATCATTTCCTTCAATATGTGTGAAGTGGTATAATATTGTTTGAAGGTAGAGTGTGATAAGTTACAGATGCATATTTTAAACCTTAGAGAAAATAAAACATGCATGACTGATAAGCCAATGGTGTAAACAAAATAGTAAAACAAACAAATAAACAAACAAAAACCCCTCTATCCAAAAGAAGGCAGGAAAATAAAAAAGGACATCAAAATTTGAGGGTAGTGACTAAAATTACTTAAAATGAAATCTGTAATTTTAAATTCTTGCATTAGAAAGAAACAAAGGTTGAAAAGTAATTATATAAAAGTTTACCTTAACATAATAAGAGGGACTTCCCTGATGGCGCAGTGGCTAAGAATCTGCCTGCCAATGCAGGGGACATGGGTTCGAGCCCTGGTCCAGGAAGATCTCACATACTGTGGAGAAACTAAGCCCCTGCACCACAACTACTGAGCCTCCGCTCTGGAGTCCACTAGCCACAATTACTGAGCCCACGTGCCACAACTACTGAAGTCCCTGTGCCTAGAGCCTGTGCTCCGCTACAAGAGAAGCCACCACAATGAGAAGCCCGCGCACCACAACAAAGAGCAGTCCCCGCTCTCCGCAACTAGAGAAAGCTTGAGCATAGCAATGAAGATCCAACGCAGCCAAAGATAAATAAATAAATAAATAAAAGGTTTTCCTTAAAAAAAAAAGCATAAGAAATAATTTTTAAAAACGTAATACGAAAAAGAAGGAGCAAATTAAGTTAAAAACAAATATGGTTGACCCTTGAACAATGTGAGGGTTAATCTGTGTATAACTTAGAGTGGCCCTCTGGACCCATGGTTTCTCTGCATCCACAGATTCAATCAACGATGTAGATCTGTGGTATTTATTATTAAAAAATATCCGCTTGTAAGTGGGTCCATATAGTTCAAACTAACGTTGTTCAAGGGCCAACTGCAGAAGGAAGGAAATAATGAAGATATGAGTGGAAATCAATTAAGTAGAAAACAAACAATAGAAAAAAATTAAACCAAAGCTGGGTTCTTTGAAAATATCAATAAAACTGGTATATCTCTAGTCAGACTGATTAAGAGAAAAGAGAGAAGCTGTGAATTATCAATAACAGAAATAGAAGAGAGAACATCACTACATATCCTTTAGATGTGAAAAGGATGATAAGGTAATATTTTGAAAAACTTTATGCCAATAAATCTGACAACTTAGATGAAATGGACAAATCCCTTGAAAAGTACAAACTGCCAAAACTTACTAGAGAAAAAAAAATTCCGTATTGAATAGTCCTATATCTATTAAAGAAATTAAATTTGTAATTAAAATCTCTCCCCACTTCCCCCCAAAAATAATAAAGGAGAAGAAAATCCAGGACTAAATAGCTTCTCTGGTAAGTTTTATTAAACAGTTGAGGAAGAAATAATACTAATTCAACACAAACTCATTAAAAAACATGGGAAGAGGGAAATTTCTCCAATTTATTTTTTGAGATGAATATTATCCTGATATTAAAACCAAACAAAGATATTACAAAGAAAATTACTAATTTTCTCTTATGAAAATAGGTACAAAAACATTTAACAATTGTTACCAAACTGTAACCAACTACAAATAAAAAGCATATATCATGACTAAGTTGGGTTCATCTTAGAAATGCAAGATTAGTTTAACATTTGAAAATCATCATGTTATAAAATAAAGGCGAAAAACAAAATTTATCACAATACATGCAAAAAAAAAAGAACATTGATAACATTCACCAACTATTTATAAGAAAAGCTCTAAGAAAATTAAGAGTAGAATGCGATAAAAAGCATCTATGAAAATCCTACAGCTAATATCATATGTAATGCTGAAAGAGAATACTTTTACTCTTAGATTAGGAACAAAACAAGGATGTCTGCTCTCACTATTTCTGTTCAACATTGTACTGAGGTCCTATTCATTGCCATAGCCAAAAAACCCCCCAAAACAAAAAAACACGTAGTTAGATATGAAGAAGTAAACTGTCTTTATTTACAGATCAGATGATATGATCATATACTGTAAATAAAAAATCCTAAGGAATCTACAAAAGAGCTATTAGAGCTAATATATTAGTTTAGCAAAGTCACAAGATAAAAGGTCAATGTACAAAAGTTAATTGTGTTTTTATATACTAGAAATGAACAACTGGAAAATAAAAATTTAAAGTACCATTTACAATGACTTAAAAACATGAAATATTTATGGATAAGTTTAGCAAATTATGTGTAAAATTGGTACACTAAAACTACAAAATATTGCTGAGAGACTAAAGTAAGACCTAAATAAATGAAGACATGTACCATGTTCATGGATTGGAAGACAATATTGTTATGATGTCAGTTATTCCTAAATTGATCTATAGATTCAATGCAGCCTTAAGCAAAAAACCAGCAGGTTTTTTTTTTTTTTGGATAAAAATTGACACGCTGATACTAAAATATATATAAAAATGCCCAAAACCTATAATAGTAAAAAAAATTTGAGAAAGAAGAACAAAGTTGGAAGATTTACAATATTTGATTCTAAGACTAGTCCCAAGATGGGAGCATGTTTGCACGTTTGAGGAACAGTGAGGATACCGGTATGGCTGTAGCAGAATGATTGATGCAAAGAGATAATGGATTTCATTCTAAGTGAGTCAGGGAGCTATTAGAGGATTTTGATAAGAGGGATTATATGATCCCACTTAATGTTTTAATAGGATCACTTTGGTTGCCATGTTCAGAACAGAATGAAAGGCAAAAGAGCAGAAGCAGAAAATCAGTTTAGAGGCTACTGCAATAATACAGAGGTGATGGTGATTTAGACCAAGTGGTAAGAAGTGGTTGGTTTATGGACACATTTTCGAAGGCAGAGCTGACTGAATTTCCTGATGAAATGGATATAGGATATGAAAGAAAGAAAAAGAGAAGTTAAGGTCTGGGCAACTGGACAACAGAACTGCTGATTACTGAGATGGGGAAGCTGGTAGGAGGATGAGACCAAGGGTTTTGTGTGGCTGAACCACACTGACTCCATCTTGTCAGCTTCATCTTACACCTGAAGTCCTACCCCCTCCCCTTTCTGCATGACTGAGCTTTAATCTACTCACAAGGTATGCGCCCAAGCCAGATAAGTTCTCTGTCAACTTTTACCCTTGCCTCATTTCATATGAAAACTGGAAGAATGCTTTTTGCTGACACAGATGGTTAATGGTCATGAGACCCCTGGGGGAGAGGAGAAACGCCCAGTTCCATATGGTGCTGATGTGCTTCTCACTTGGTAGTCGGGTTCTACATTTAGCTTTGGCCCCTTTAAATCCTCCTGTACCCCTTCCACAGTCCAGTGTGCAGCACCGCTACAAATGCCTCTGGATCATAGTCTGCCCAGACCTGCCTGTATGTAAGTTACCCACAGTAAACTTCATTATTGCACTTTATGGAGTTGCCTGCTGTGTTTTTCAATCTTAAAGTTCCTTCTCAATTCAGAGGATATTATTCCATATCCCTCCTCCCAACAATTTTATTAGAGACGTAAATCTGAGATATCTATTGGTTACCCAAGTGGGGCTATCAAGTAGATAGATATATGAATCTGAAGTCTAGGGTAGAAGTCTAGGCTAGAGATGGATTTAAAGCCATGGGATTGGATAAGATGACTAATGGGATGAGTGGAAATAGAAGAAAAGTTCCAAAGGCTGAGACTTGTGGATCCTCCAATATTTAGCACTTGGGAGGTTAGAGGGGTTCATCAGAGAAGTAGGAGGGAAAGCTTTGCTAGGAACAAAGGTGTTAGGAAGAGAAGAGACTGATAATAGACATATGGGCAGCGGAAGTCATGAAGGGCCTTGAATGCCAGGATAGGGATATCATTGAAGGGTTTCTAAAAAGACAGAGTCATGATCAGATTCAAGACATAGAAAGATTGTTCTGGTAGCACTGTGGGGCTGGAATGGAGGTTAGGAAGGTGTGAGGCTGTAGGCAGGAAGACCAGGGAAGAGGCAAAAGCAATCATGAGGTCATCCAATCAGGCCAAATCAGGATTGATGATCTCCTGATCTGGGATTTCCCTGTCCTTGAGCTCCTGGAGCCCAGGGATTTGTCTGCCAAAGATTCCAGCTGGGTGTTCCTGGCTTGACCTGAACCCTGAGAAGAAATGAATAGTCGGGGCCTCTGTCCGTGGTGCTGATTTGTAAGGTCCTCTCTCCACCTCTTGAAGACACTTCTGTGTTCCTATCTCAGCTTTCAGGACTGGCACAGAATCAACCAGCCCAGCATCACTCTGCATATAGCCAGAGGCTCAGATCCTTGGGATGTGATAAAAGATGTTTTTGTGTGTCTGGCTCCATCTCTTTTCAGATCTCCCAGGGCATGGTTGCTTTGATAGAGTCTTGCTGGCCAGACAGATTGAGAAAGGCCTCATACCTAGGGAATGGAGGGCACTGACCCAGTCACTTTTCTAGACCCCGCCCCACCCCTGTGTTTGAGGTTGTTGGACCTTCATAGTTCCTTAGACTTTTTTCTTATAGGGACAGTTCCTTAGCCTATTTCCCATTCTGCTCAGCAATTATCCTTAACAATCCAAACCCAAACTTTCTGGCCTTTTATATTTGCATGTTGACTTTTCCTGAAAAGCCTTTTTATACCTTCTTCATCGGAATCAATCCTAGGTGCTCTTCAATGCTCAGATTAGGGGTACCTTATTCCAGAAAGCCTTCTCTGATATCCAGGTTGCTTAGGTGTCTCTTTCTTCTCCTACTCTTCCTCTTCTTCTTAATTGACACCAGTTGCACAAAATTGGCTTATCTGTAATCTTGGCTCATGACACTGCCATTATTAGTCTTTGCATAGACCTATTTTCCTCCCTCCTTCCCTCCTCTTCCCTCCTTCCTTCCTTTCTCCCTTTCTCCCTCTTTCCTTTCTTTCTCCCTCTCCCTCCTCCTTCTACTCCTCCCTCCCTCTCTCTCTCTCTCTCTCTCTCTCTCTCTCTCTCTCTCTCTCTCACACACACACACACACACACAGATACAGAAGCTCACAACCCAACCCAACAAGTAACATCAACAATAATTATAGAGATTGGTTCAAGATGGCAGAGTAGAAGACTGGAGAACAATTATACCACAGAAGTCCACCCATTGGAGTGAAGGCTCTGAGCCCAACGTCAGGCTTCCCAATCTGGGGGTCTGGCAATGGGAGGAGGAATTCCCAGAGAATCAGACTTTTAAGGCTACTGGGATTTGATTGCAGGACTTTGACAGGACTGGGGGAAACAGAGACTCCACACTTGGAGGGCACATACAAAGTAGTGTGCGCATTAGGACCCAGGAGGAAGGAGCAGTGACCCCATAGGAGACTGAACCAGACCTACCTGCTAGTGTTGGAAGGTCTCCTGTAGAAGCAGAGAAGTGGCCATGGCTCACCAAGGGGACAAGGACACTGGCAGCAGGAGTTCTGGGAAGTACTCCTTGGTGTGAGCCCTCCTGGAGTCCACCATTAGCTCCACCACAGAGCCTCTAGGCTCCAGTGCTGGGTCACCTCAGACCAAACAACCAACAGGGAGGGAACTCAGCCCCACCCATCAGCAGACAAGTGGATTAAAGTTACTGAGCCCTGCCCACCAGAGCAACACCCAGCTCTACCTACCACCAGTCCCTCCCATCAGGAAGCTTGCACAAGTCTCTTAGATAGCCTCATCCACCAGAGAGCAGACAGCAGAAGTGAGAAGAACTACAGTCTTGCAGCTTGTGGAACGAAAACTACATTCACAGAAAGACAGGCAAAATGAAAAGGCAGAGGACTATGTACCAGATGAAGGAACAAGATAAAACCCCAGAGACACAACTAAATGAAGTGGAGATGGGCAACTTTCCAGAAAAAGAATTCGGAATAATGATAGTGAAGATGAGCCAGGACCTCAGAAAAAGAATGGAGGCAAAGATCGAGAAGATGCAAGAAATGTTTAACAAAGACCTAGAAGAATTAAACAAGAAACACCTAGAAGAATTAAAGAGCAAACAAACAGAGATGAACAATACAATAACTGAAATGAAAAATATACTAGAAGGAATCAATAGCAGAATAACTGAGGCAGAAGAACGGATAAGTGACCTGGAAGACAGAATGGTGGAATTCACGGCTGTGGAAGAGAAAAAAGAAAAAAGAATGAAAAGAAATGAAAACAGCCTAAGAGACCTCTGGGATAACATTAAACACACCAACATTCACATTATAGGGGTCCCAGAAGGAGTAGGGAGAGCGAAAGAACCTGAGAAAATATTTGAAGAGATAATTGTTGAAAACTTCCCTAACATGGGAAAGGAAAAAGCCACCCAAGTCCAGGAAGTGCAGCAAGTCCCAGGCAAGATAAACCCAAGGAGAAACACACTGAGACACAGAGTAATCAAACTGACAAAAATTTAAGACAAAGAAAAATTATTAAAAGCAACAAGGAAAAACGACCAATAACATACAAGTGAACGTCCATAAGGTTAACAGGAGATTTCTCAGCAGAAACTCTACAAGCCAGAAGGGAGTGGCACAATATATTTAAAGTGATGAAAGGGAAGAACCTACAACCAAGATTACCCTAGCCAGCAAGGATCTCATTTAGATTCAGCAGACAAATCAAAAGCGTTACAGACAAGCAAAAGCTAAGAGAATTCAGCACCACCAAACCAGCTCTACAACAAATGTTAAAGGAACTTCTCTAAGTGGGAAACACAAGAGAAAAGGACCTACAAAAACAAACCCAAAACAATTAAGAAAATGGTAATAGGAACATACATATCGATAATTACCTTAAATGTGAATGGATTAAATACTCCAACCAAAAGACACAGGCTCACTGAATGGAAAAACAAGACCCACATATATGTTGTCTACAAGAGACCCACTTCAGACCTAGGGACACATACAGACTGAAACTGCAGGTATGGAAAAAGATATTCCATGCAAATGGAAATCAAAAGAAAGCTGGAGTAGCAATACTCATATCAGATAAAATAGACTTTAAAATAAGGAAATAAGGAATGTTACAAGAAACAAGGAAGGACACTACATAATGATCAAGGGATCAATCCAAGAAGAAGATATAACAATTATAAATGTATATACACCCAACATAGGAGCACCTCAATATGTAAGGCAAATGCTAACAGCTCTAAAAGGAGAAATCGACAGTAACACAATAATAATGGGGGACTTTAACACCTCACTTACACCAATGGACAGATCGTCCAGACAGAAAATTAATAAGGAAACACAAGCTTTAAATGACACAAGAGACCAGACAGACTTAATTGATATTTATAGGACATTCTATCTGTAAACAGCAGATTACACTTTCTTGCAAGTGCACATGGAATATTCTCCAGGATAGACCACATCTTGGGTCACAAATTGAGCCTCGGTAAATTTAAGAAAATTGAAATCATATCAAGTATCTTTTCTGACCACACTATGAGATTAGAAATAAATTACAGAGAAAAAAACATAAAAAACGCAAACACATGGAGGTTAAACAATACATTTCTAAATAACCAAGATATCACTGAAGAAATCAAAGAGGAAATCAAAAAATACCTAGAGACAAGTGACAATGAAAACATGACAATCAAAAACCTGTGGGATGCAGCAAAAGCAGTTCTAAGAAGGAAGTTTATAGCAGCAGAATCCTACCTCAAGAAACAAGAAAAATCTCAAATAAACAATCTAACCTTACACCTAAAGCAACTAGAGAAAGAACAAACAAAACCCAAAGTTAGTAGAAGGAAAGAAATCATAAAGATCAGAGCAGAAATAAATGAAATAGAAACAAAGAAAACAATAGCAAAGATCAATAAAACTAAAAGCTGATTCTTTGAGAAGATAAACAAAATTGAAAAACCTTTAGCCAGACTCATCAAGAAAAAGAGGGTGAGGACTCAAATCAATAAAATTAGAAATGAAAAAGGAGAAGTTACAATGGACACTGTAGAAATACAAAGCATCATAAGAGACTACTACAAGCAATTCTATGCCAATAAAATGGACAACCTGGAAGAAATGGACAAATTCTTAGAAAGGTATAACCTTCCAAGACTGAACCAGGAAGAAATAGAAAATATGAACAGACCAATCACAAGTAATGAAATTGAAACTGTGATTAAAAATCTTCCAACAAACAAAAGTCCAGGACCAGATGGCGAATTCTATCAAGGTGAATTCTATCAAGGTGAATTCTATCAAGCATTTAGAGAAGAGCTAACACCCATCCTCCTCAAACTCTCCCAAAAATTGCAGAGGAAGGAACACCCCCAAATTCATTCTACGAGGCCACCATCACCCTGATACCAAAACCAGATAAAGATACTACAAAAAGGAAAATTACAGACCAATATCACTGATGAATATAGATGCAAAAAACCTCAACACAATACTAGCAAACAGAATCCAACAACACATTAAAAGGATCATACACCATGATCAAGTGGGATTTATCAGGGATGCAAGGATTCTTCAGTATACACAAATCAATCAATGTGATACACCATATTAAAAAATTGAAGAGTAAAACCCATATGAGCCTCTTAATAGATGCAGAAAAAGCTTTTGACAAAATGCAACACCCATTTATGACAAAAATTCTCCAGAAAGTGGGCATAGAGGAAACCTACCTCAACATAATAAAGGCCATATATGACAAACCCACAGCAAACATCATTCTCAGTGGTGAAAAACTGAAAGCATTTCCTCTAAGATCAGAAACAAGACAAGGATGTCCACTCTTGTCACTATTTTTCAACATAATTCTAGAAGTCTCAACCATGGCAATCAGAGAAGAAAAAGAAATAAAATGAATACAAATTGGAAAAGAAGAAATAAAATTGTCACTGTTTGCAGATTACATGATACTGTACATAGATAATCCTAAAGATGCCAGCAGAAAACTACTAGAGCTAATCAGTGAATTTGGTAAAGTAGCAGGATACAAAATTAATGAACAGAAATCTCTTGCATTCCTATACACTAACAGTGAAAGATCAGAAGGAGAAATTAAGGAAATAATCTCAGTCACCATTACAACCAAAAGAATAAAATACCTAGGAATAAACTTACCTAAGGAGGCAAAAGACCTGTACTAAGAAAACCATAAGACACTGAAGAAAGAAATCCAAGATGACACAAACAGATGGAGAGATATACCATGTTCTTGGATTGGAAGAATCAATATTGTGAAAATGACTATACTACCCAAAGCAATCTACAGATTC
The DNA here is from genome assembly GCF_949987515.2 of Delphinus delphis. NCBI lineage: Eukaryota > Metazoa > Chordata > Mammalia > Artiodactyla > Delphinidae > Delphinus > Delphinus delphis. Next base: position 38,306,607 of record NC_082683.1, read on the forward strand.
AATGCAATCCCTATCAAATTACCAATGGCATTTTTTACAGAACTAGAACAAAATTTAAAATTTGTATGGAGACACAAAAGACCCCGAATAGCAAAAGCAATCTTGAGGGAAAAAAACAGAGCTGGAGGAATCAGACTCCCTGACTTCAGACTATACTACAAAGCTACAGTAATCAAGAGAATATGGTACTGACACAAAAACAGAAATATAGATCAATGGAACAGGATAAAAAGCCCAGAGACAAACACAGATACCTATGGTCACCTAATCTATGACAAAGGAGGCAAGGATATAAAATGGAGAAAAGACAGCCTCTTCAATAAGTTGTGCTGGGAAAACTGGACAGCTCCATGTAAAAGCATGAAATTAGAACACTCCCTAACACCATACATGAACATAAACTCAAAATGGATTAAGGACTTAAATGTAAGACTGGACACTCTAAAACTCTTAGAGGAAAACATAGGAAGAACACTCTTTGACATAAATCACAGCAAGATATTTTTTGATTCACCTCCTAGAGTAATAGAAATAAAAATAAACAAATGGGACCTAATGAAACTTAAAAGCTTTTGCACAGCCAAGCAAATTATAAAAAAGATAAAAGAGAACCCTCAGAATGGGAGAAAATATTTGCAAACAAATCAATGGACAAAGGATTAATCTCCAAAATATATAAACAGCTCATGTAGCTCAATATTAAAAAAACAAAAAACCCAATCCAAAAATGGGCAGAAGACCTAAATAGACATTTCTCCAAAGAAGATATACAGATGACCAAGAAGCACATGAAAAGCTGCTCAACATCACTAATTATTAGAGAAATGTAAATCAAAACTACAACTCACACTGGTCAGAATGGGCATCATCAGAAAATCGATAAACAACAAATGCTGGAGAGGGTGTGGAGAAAAGGGAACCCTCTTGCACTGTTGGTGGGAATGTAAATTGATACAGCCACTATGGAGAACAGTATGGAGGTTCCTTAAAAAACTAAGAATGGAATTACCATATGACCCAGCAATCCCACTACTAGGCATATACTCAGAGAAAAACATAATTCAAAAAGACACATGTACACCAATGTTCATTGCAGCACTGTTTACAATAGCCAGGTCATGGAATCAACCTAAATGCCCAATGATAGACCAATGGATAAAGAAGATGTGGTACATATATAAAATGGAATATTACTCAGCCATAAAGAAGAATGAAATTGGATCATTTGTAGAGACGTGGGTGGACCTAGAGACTGTCATACAGAATGAAGTAAGTCAGAAAGAGAAAAATAAATATCGTATTTTAACACATATATGTGGAATCTAGAAAATGGTACAGATGAACCAGTTTGCAAGGCAGAACTAGAGGCACAGATGTAGATAACAAACGTATGGACACCAAGTGGGGAAAGCAGGGGTGGGGGTGGGGGTGGTGGGATAAATTGGGTGACTGGGATTGACACGTATACACTAATATGTATAAAATGGATAACTGATAAGAACATGCTGTATAAAAAATAATAAAATAAAATTCACAAAAGAATAGCAAAATACAAAAACGAAAACAATAATTACATTTAAGTGTCCATCCCCTTTCCCCGTCCCATGTAAACACCATCCTGAAATTTCTATTTGTCATTTCTTTGATTTTCAAAACAAACACACATACACACTTTTTGTAGTTCTAGCTTTTTTTGAAATTTACGAAAGAATATCATGCTGTATACAATCTTCTGAGACTTGCTTTTTTCTTTTAATATAAATATTACCAATATTCAACCAAATTGTAATATGGGCTTTGGTTCATTCAATTTTGCTGCTGCATATAAAATATCCTTTTCTGAAAATATATCACAATTTACCGATTTCCTGTCAATGGATATTAATGGAGTTGTGTCTATTATTTTGCTATTACAAAGAGTACTGCTAAAAATATTATTGTACATGTATCCTGGTGCATCTCTCCTCATACACACCCACACTTACATACACACACACATACATATCTTGAAGTGGAATTTCTGGGTTGTAGAGTATCTGAAAATTTAAACTTATAAGATAATACTAAATTTTTAATCAAAATGGTTGTGTAAATTTACACTTCCACGCACAGTGTATAGTAGAATAGTTGACCAACATTCTTTCTAACATTTGCTATTGTCAGACTTCTTTATTTATTTTTTATTTTTAACCATTTTAATTGAAGTATAGTTAATTTACAATGTTGTGTTAGTTTCAGGTGTACAGCAAAGTGATTCAGTTATATCTATATATATCTATATCTCTCTCCATATATACATAAATATATTCTTTTTTCAGATTCTTTTCCATTATAGGTTATTACAAGATATTGAATATAGTTCCCTGTGCTATGCTCTCAGACTTCTTAATCTTTGTAAATTGAATGGGGTCATTGGGATTTCATTGTAGCCTTTGTTTTCCTTTACCTGATTACTAATGAGGTTCAGCAAATGTTTATTAAAGATTTGGTTTCCTTTTCTGTGAAATGCCTAATTGTGACTTTAGTTCATTTTTCTATTGTTTTTCCTTCTATGAATGACTTGAGGCATTTTATACATTCTTTATATGTCTTTTGTTGGTTTTCTGTTACAATTGTATTTTTTCCAGTTTGTAAATTATTGCTTATCTTTCTTTAAAATGTCTTTTAATGGACAGAAGTAATTATTTTAATATAGCTCATTATTCTTTTTGTTTTATGATTAGCTCTTTTATTGTAAATTGTTTAAGAAATTACTTCCCACGTCAAAGTTATAAAAATATTAACCTGTATTTTGTACTAAATGCTTCAAAGTCTTATATTTTCCATTTTGGTCCTTAGTTCATCTTGAACGGATTTTTTGTGTATAGGGCAAAATATGGATCCAGTTTCACATTTTTCATTTCTGTCATATTACATGATAGGTCTGCTTGGGGATTGTCTATTCTAATTCATATTGGCCATTTCTATCATCATACTGTCTTAATTACCGTGATTTCATAATATATTCTGATAACTGGTAGGGCAAGTCTTTCCTCCCTTTTCTTCTTCAGAAATATCTAGGATATTCTTGGCCCTTTCCTCTTCCATATTAGTTTACAATCAGTTTGTTAGGTTGAATTTTAAAAAAGCTCTATGGAGATTTTGATTGAGGTTGAATTGAATCTAAAATTAACCGTATTAAATATTTCTATTTGGAGACATGGGATAGATATGTCTCTATTTATTTAAATCTTTCATATCTTTCAGTAAGGTTTTCCCCCCAGCTTTTAATTTGGGAACAATAATCAGGACTCTATATATCCACAAGAGTAGTAAATCAATACCTGCGCGCCCTTGAAATGTTTGCTTTAGCTCTCTATATTTATATAAGTATTAATGTATCCTTTTGTTCTGAACAATTTGAGGGTAACTTACTCTCAAGTTATGAAATTGTACTCCCAAATATTTCTGCATATAACTCCCAAGTACATAGATGTTCTTCTGCATGAGCACAGTGTAATGATCATATTCAGGAAATTTGACACTGATGCATTATTATTTTCTAATATAAAGTTCTTAACAAAAAGTCTTCAATTGCTCCTTTAATGTCCTTCGTAGCTGATTTAAAAAGCATCAGGATCAAATCAAAGATCTCACACCATATTTAATTGCTTTGTCTTTTTTCTCCTTTAATCTAGAGCAGTTCCCCACCTGTCATTAACCTGTGTGAATTTTTGTCTTTTGTGATATTTTTGAAAGTACAGGCCAGTTGTTTTGCAAAAATGTCCTTCAATTTAGATTCCAAATGGTTGTCAAATATACACTCCCACCAGGAAGTGTTGTATGATTGTTTCCTCAAGGTTAGATTCAGGTAAAACATTTGTGGCAGGAATACTATAACACTGCGATGTCCATCTCAGTGTATCACATTTGAAGGTACAGTGTCATCTGTGTAATTACTGGTGAAGTTAGATTTGATCATTTGGCTGAGGAAGTATCTCTCAGTAATTTATTGTAATTATTTACATGTAGATCTTACACAACTTTTAGTTACTATTATGCCTAAGCACTTTATAATTTTGTTGCTATTACAGTTAGAACCTTTTAAATATTGTTTTCTATGGCAATTGTTGGTTGCTGGTATATAGAAATGCAATGACCTTTGTATATTGCCTTTATGTCCAATTGCCTTGCTCTCCTAATAATTCTAATAATTTGTGGATTTTTTTGTTTTGTTTCATTTTATGTGGACAATCATATTATCTGTATTTAATGACAGCTTTATTTCTCCCCTTCCAGTCATTTATGCCTGAATGTCTTTTTCATTTATTAGGGTTGAAGTTTCTCCTTTGTGCTCTCAGCCCCAGTGCTTCCGTGTCATGCAAAAATTTTTCTCTTCTGAACCTAAATTCTAAGGAAGGACCAAATATATGTGTTTCCTTGCCAGTTGGTCCCTGTCTGTTGTCTTAACTTCTTTCTGTCCCTGTGAGTCTTTGTCAATATCCATGTCTTAAGAAATTTCTATAGGTTGTGGGAACCAGGATACATTTCTCTGGTGGAAACCCACCTGTGGAGTCTAACAAGATTAGTGGGGTGAAGTTAAAACAAAGCTTTGAAGGTGAGGGCAACTCCTTCAGGAGCTGGTCCAGGAATTCCAGTGAGAAGGTATTACAATGTGTGGCAAGGTCTTGAGAGTCTTACCTTATGCTCAGAGACAGCTGTGGCTTTGGCTGGTTGACTCTGTTGACCTCCTACCACTTTTCCCTGTTCACTGCTTTGGGGGAAAGGGGATTGAGGAGCAGAAAGGATTATGCCAAGAGATGCTGTGATTGGAGACCTGTAGGTCATCCTGGGCTTGGCTCTATCCTCTGTTGTTTTAGGGCTGAACAACTGGGTCCTTGGGACAGGCTGGCACAACAGCAGGTCTTTCCTTAACTCCTCCAGTCATGCACAGTCCTCATCCCACCCCATCAATACCTGCCTGAAGCATGGCTGCCTCTCCCACCAGATTGGAGCTCCTCAAGGGCAGGGCCAACTTCTTATATCTTCCTGTGGTCCCTAGCACCCAGCACGTTGGGGAAGGGACATCAGAAAATGCTTGACCATTAACATTTGTGGGGTAGCTCAGATCATGTCTGTCCACAGACATTATCCAGGCATAATCTCTTTTCCCAAAAGTCACGACAATTCTTTGAAACATGGTAGGGATCATCACCCATTTTATAGCCAAGTAAATAGAGGTGCAGAGAGGTAAGCGATACATCCAGTTTCACACTGCTGCTAAGTGGCTGGCAGTCTATACGCTGCTTCACATCTGCTGCCTCTGGAGGGATCCACATCCGGAGGGAGGCTGGTGTTCTCCCACTGGGGAATGCTCAATGTAGGGAGATTCCTACTGTGGTTGGGGTGATAGGGAGCTCTGTCTGGTTTCAGCCTCCTGTGATTCTTTCCCCGGTGGTGTCTGTTCCTTTTGGCCAGCAGAGGGAAGCACTGAAACACAGAACTTTCTAAAGCCCAGGACTGCTTTGGGTTCACCCTCCCTTTCCACGGTCAGAGCCTCAGTAGAGTTCTAGGCAAGTAATAATGACTGCTGTTTACTGAACGCCTACTATGTGCCACAATTATTATCATATATATTATTATTTTTTTTTTTTTGTGGTACGTGGGCCTCTCACTGTTGTGGCCTCTCCCGTTGTGGAGCACAGGCTCCGGACGCTCAGGCTCAGTGGCCATGGCTCACGGGCCCAGCTGCTCCGCGGCATGTGGGATCCTCCCGGACCGGGGCACGAACCCATGTCCCCTGCATCGGCAGGCGGACTCTCAACCACTGCGCCACCAGGGAAGCCCATATATATTATTTTTAATCTTTAAAACAACTGCACGTGGAAGGGAGGACAGTCTTCATTTTCCAGATGGGGAAACTGGCTCAGAAATTAAGTCACTTTCCTGTGGCCGTGGAACTGGTAAATGGTATACCTGGGATGTGAACCAGGTCTGCCGGTTCCAAAGGATTGGTGTGTCTCCTTAGCAAGTTCAGGACAAATGTCTGTTGAACAAACTTGTTGAATGGGAGGGTCCCCCTCCCTCCCAGACACGCTACTCCTCCAAGCCATCCTACTTCTTGGGGTTGACACCACACAGAGCTGAGTGCAGATCTCCAGCTTGAGGAGGAAATCACCCTGCTCCCTGCCTTCTACCTCCTGATTCTGTCACTGCCCAAAGTCTCCCATAATGTCTTTTTCTTCTTCCTTTCTGAAGCTGCCTCCAATGCTTCTTTTCCATCCAAAGCTGGGACAGGAAACAGGAGCTTGGGGCTAGAGTCTGGGACACTGGACTGGACTGGACTGCTGACCTCTGACCTCTGGTCTTGCTGCTACTAGTCTTACACCCAGGTGCTCCTCAGTGGCCACTGCCCTAGTATAAGCCTCCACCTTCTCTTGTCAGCCCTCCTCACTGCTCTCCTACCCTCTAGGCCTTTCCACCTCTCCACACTAATCCCCACATTAGCCAGAGTGGCTAATGCCTCAGTTCTCTTCAAATCTTTCAGCCCTCCCCATGGCCTCTAGGGTAGAGCCCCAGCTCCTCAGCCTGGCCTGCAAGGCTTGGTGTGATCTGGGTCTGGCCTTCCTCTCCAGCCTCTTCCCTCAGTCTGCCCCATCCTCATGCCCAGTGCCCCGGCATGACTCAACAACTGGCTGGCTGTCCCCTGCCTCTGTGGTCGTGGCCATCCACATTATTTTCTCTGCTAGGGAAGGCTTGCTTATCGTTCCAGACTCAATTCTAGGGACTCTCTTCTGGGCATGCTTCCATGACCTCTCTTTCCACCCCAGCTGGAACAAATTCCTCCTCCACTCCCTTCCCTGTGGTTCCAGTAATGGGAAGCACTTCCCTGCCCTAACTCGTTCTGCGTTTTTCTCTCCCACTCCTCTGTGAGTTCCTCCATGTCTGAGATAGTTCTGTGTCCCCAGCACTCAGTACGGGGCCCAGCACATGGTAGTAGCTTAGTGGGTGTCTGTTGAAAGCATGATGGCTTTACTGCTCAGGCCTGCGGCTTCAGGCTCCAGCTGCTGCAATCTCCTCTGAAGTTATGGGAAAACTGGGCAAAGCTGTATGAAGAAAGAGCTGGCTTCAATGTCCCTGCTGGTCAGGCTCCCTCTGCCTCTGGACACCCTTCCACATTGAGTAAGCATCCCCCACCATATCCCGCCATGGCCAGAGGGAGATCCTGCCTTGGAGTTCTGCCTTGGCATAAGCCTTGGGGCACATTCCCTCCTTCCTTCTCTCCCAGCCACTTCCCTCTCCAAAAGTCTGCCAAGAGTCTATAAACTGTGCAGCTCCTGGCATCCCCTGTTGCCTCCTGGCTTTACTCACCCTCTGTTGTCAATGGTCAGGAGAGAGGGTGAGGGAGCAGGTGGGGTTGGAGATAGGAGAGAGCGGAGGTGGAGAGGGTGAGTCATACCTTGATGTTCTAGGGCTTCCATCTTCTCGGTGAAGGGGCAAGGAGAAGTAACTCCTCCTCTTTGGCACTTTTTGCAGGGAAGGGGATGAATGATTTAATAACAGGAACCCCAACATCTTCCCTGAGGGCAGGTCCTCAGAGGCACCTGGAGCCAGCAGGTGCCTGCTTTTTAGCAGAACCTGATTCACATTTTCTGCCCTTGTCTTGTCCTCTCCCACTCACAGACATGTTTGCATTACATAAGTTCTGATTTGCTTTACTATTAGACAAACTACTATTTGTGGAGGGATTCACTTTTCAATCCATCTATGCTGATTTTTTTTTTGCGGTACGCGGGCCTCTCACTGTTGTGGCCTCTCCTGTTGCGGAGCACAGGCTCCGGACGCACAGGCTCAGCGGCCATGGCTCACAGGCCCAGCCCCTCCGTGGCACGTGGGATCTTCTCGGATCGGGGCACGAACCCGTGTCCCCTGCATCGGCAGGCGGACTCTCAACCACTGCGCCACCAGGGAAGCCCCAAGATGATGCTCTTAATTGGAGTTTTTGGCTGCCCCAGGCAGCTAGTATGTCTGATGAGGAGGTAGTGGGGGCCAGGCAAGGTTTGGTCGGTGTGTGGCTTGAACACCAGGTGAGGGCTTGCCCTTCTCAGCCAGACCCCTGAGGGCAGAAATTATTGGGAACTTACATCTGGAAAATGCCGAGAGGGGTGGAGCTGGACAGGGTCTGAGGGGAGGGCTATAAGAGTCCACCCTCATGCGGAAACATGCCCTCCTACCTGGGTTCCTCCAGAGGGGAACAGAAGCCCTGTTTACCTGAGGTCACACTGCCATTGGGTCTAGCTGAGGGAAAACACTGAGTCATTATCCCTAGTAGGAGAGGGAAGGGAAAAGTAGGAAAGAAGAGAGGAAGGAGGGTGAGAGACAAGTAAATTGGTCTTTTTGGAATGTCAGATGGAGTTTTCTCTGATGTGCCAAACACACCCCTCCCCACTATGTGTTCTAAAGCAATTGAGAAATACTCATATCTCTTTTCTTGGTACCTGGGAAACTAGGTATTTACACAGGGTTCCCAATTTTTTTGACTCCCCAGGACCAGGCTGGTAGAGCTGACCATTGACTCAGGGTCCACTGAACTAATCAGGGCAATAAAATGGGAGTAGCACATACATTTATTATTTATTTATTTATTTATTGGCTGTGTTGGGTCTTCGTTGCTGTGCGTGGGCTTTCTCTAGTTGCAGCGAGCAGGGGCTACTCTTCCTTGCTGTGTGTGGGCTTCTCCTTGCAGTGGCTTCTCTTGCTGTGGAGCATGGGCTCTAGGCACGTGGGCCTCAGTAGCTATGGCACACGGGCTTCAGTAGTTGTGGCTCGCAGGCCCTAGAGCACAGGCTCAGTACTTGTGGCGCACGGGCTTAGTTGCTCCGCGGCATGTGGGATCTTCCCAGACCAGGGCTTGAACCCGTGTCTCCTGCATTGGCAGGCGGATTCTATTTTTGTTTGTTTTGTGGAGAAGGTAAACTTGTATTTTATTTTGCCCAAGGAGGGGAACAGAAATCACCTTAATATAACATTGCCTTTCCTGTTGTCGCAGTCACAGTCACATCAGCAGGCCAGAAAAGCCATCCCATTCCTGCGGTAGGCACTTGTGAATGTGGAAAGGGGGCCAGTCTTATGGCCGTAGCGTTGAACGGCCTCTCTGATGCGTCAGGGCTGGATGGCATTGATGTGAGCCTCAACACCACGGGCCGCGGTGCTCTTTTTTCTTTTGCTTCGTTTGGTTTTAGCTGAGTCTTTTCTAGCACTCCCATTCCCTAGGGATCCTCATGTGGTTCTCCCTGAGAGCTGTGATCCAGATGATGGAGCGCTTGGTGTAGGAGGAGGGGTGTTCTCAGGAGAGTCTGGGTAGGACCTCAGGCAAGATCCCTCAGCAGAGCTGTGATACTGAATGAAGGTGGCAGAAATGGCATGGCTGAAGGGGTCTCCTGCCTTGGTTACCACGTCCTGCCTCATGAGAAGAGCCAGGTCCACTAACTGTGCCACAGTTTCGTACGCTAAATATGCTAAAATTTCCATAGCGACAACATTGGGCTTTATCTCCATACTGCTGCAGTCCAACCAGTCTCGAAATTTGGAGGCTTTTCTGGAGAAACTTAATTGTCTACTTTCACAGAATTCTGCATATTGAGCTGAATCCATAATTCGAGTTTGTCTTTCTGCTCTCTCCATTCTTTCTTGTGTAACTTCATCAATTTCATCATCTTCAAACATTGCCAAGAATTCTCCTGTTTGGTCAATAGAGTTGAGAAAGTCTTGAGCTTTTTATCTTTTGCTCACATTATTACTGCCACTCAATTTGTCTCCCAGAAGATCATCCTTGTCGATGCCTTTGACAATCTTTGATTTGTAGTCTCGGAAAAACATGTACTTTAGTAGTCTTCTAAGTTTTTTCTTATCTTTGTACATCAAAAACAGAAGATCTTCAGCAGAGATTACCCTTGCTCCCCGAAGTTGAGAAACTTCAGCAGCGTGCTGTAACAGGTTGATTAACTGAGTGTGTACTACATCTTCTACCAAAACTGCTGTTTCACGGAGAGGCCTCCTAGAATCACCTAAAGAAAACCCATATATTTTGGTAAGATGCACTTTCTCCAACCACAGCTACATTCATCCACATGCAGTGGCAATGGACAGCCTCTGTCTCGCATCATACTCTGCAATTCTGCTGCAAAACTTATAGACTTCCCTGTTCTTCCACCACCTGAAGTGGCAGTAGATATTGGGCTGGCTGCAGTATTATTCGTCTGTGGCTTAAATGGACAGGTCACTTGCTGGCCTTATTCCAGATAGCTCATCTCTGTTCTAGGAACGCTTGTAGACCCGGCTGCGCGTCGCGCGTGGAGAATGTGGGGTTAGAGATGGTTCGGTTTTGGCAGCGGTGGCGGCGGCCGGGGACACGCCTGGAAAGGGACGCGGGGCGGGGAGGGGAGTCGCTGAGCGTGTCTAAAGGGAAAGGGTGGCTGGGCGCATCTGGGGGGACAAGATGGCATGAGCTCGACTCTCTCTGTGGGGCGGGGGTTGGCGGAGGTGGAGGAGGGAGGGCTACGAACGCCCCCACCACTCTCCGGCAGGCGGATTCTTAACCACTGCGCCACCAGAGATGTAGAATTAACATGTAGGCCCCACCCCCTGCCTTCTGACCCGAGTCATCTCAGCCCTGCCCACGCACTCAGTTACATAACCAGGAGGCACAGAGCCCTAGGTCTTAGCTTGGGTCTCCCCAGAATGCAGAGCAGATGACTCACCCCAGAAAATAGGAGTGGTGGGTGGCTGGGAAGAGTGACCAGGGGAGGAGGCAAAGCCAATCGGAGCTGGTTACCCCTGGGGGCAAAGGGCTCAGCCCTGCCGGACCGACTGCTGAGGGACTGTTTACACCACAGTATTGCTTGCCTGGGGCATGGGAGGGGAGGGTATTTGTTTATCCACTAGCTCCTTTTCTTCATTGATCATGTTGGGGTCCAGGGCAGCCCACCCCAGAACATGCCTCAGTGGCGTACTGATTATTTTGAATTGAAGTTATTTAAGAAACAGTCCGTATGTAAGGGGGACACTCTGTCTCTCCTCTCTGTCGCCCTGAGAGCGGGAAATAAATCTCCCATGTGAAACTTGCCCTCCCTGTACGAGGAGGTAGAAGGATGCCCTTTTCCCCAGAGATAGGGAAGTCAGGGCTGAGAGTTCACCTCTTTACTGATTTGCTACCCAAGCCCAAACCTGGCTTAAATCCTTTGCTAATCGAGCACCCAAACCTAAGTTTCTTTGTCCTGTCAATTCCTCTCAAATTCACTGTCTCTTTGTCTAAAAAGCATAAAATCTTTGTCTTGCTTTGGCCACTTCTCAGGCCCTATTTCTATGAGACCTCTGTATGCACGCACGAATCGTATTTGTTTCTTTTTCTCTTGTTAATCTGTCTTGCATCAATTTTATTATTAGTCTAGCCACAAGAACTCAAGATGGGTAGGGGGGGAAATTCCCCTTCGCCGACAGTCAAATGTTGCCTCAGAGGTGTCAACTGTCTGGTCCAACCAGGTGTGTGCACCTGTGCTGGCATGGCTGTGCAGACCCGTCTGGGTGCCCCACATGGCAGCTGCAGGGACGTCCTAGGGCAGAAAACTGAGAGATATGAGAGAGGTGAGGTGCCAACAGGCTACACCTGTGTGCAACTGGCTGCTGTAGAAACGGTCAGAGCACAAAGGCGAGCAGAGAGGCAGTGAGATGGGGCATAAATGCTGCTGGAGCAGAGGTACCATCATTTGCCCCCTGGAGAGCACAGAGCATTGCCATGATCTCAGGATCCTCACCAAAGCCCCGTGACACCATCTGATTCACTGACGGGACAAACGGAGGCACCAAGGGCAGCAGGGTTTCATCTGAGGTCACACAGTGAACCACAGAATTGAAACCAGAACCCACATTTCCTGACTCTCACCCAAGGGTCTTCAGTCTACTGGGCTTACACAGAAGTGATCTTCCCAGGAACAGGGTCACCTGGCAGGCAGGGGTGCCTGAGCTCTGGACCCAGGCTCCTGGGAATACTGAGAGAAGTCTTTTTTTGGGGGGGGGCAGAACAATGTTAGAATGTGAGCTCCTTGTCTGTCTTGTTTATCATTTTATTTCAAGTACCCAGTGAAACATCTGGCACATAGTAGGTGCTCAATACATACATGTTGGTGAATGAATGAATCGGTTTGATGACTGATAGGAGAAAATTGGCACCACTGCTGGCTCCTCTTCTCTTGTACACAGATCTCCTCTTTGATGTTTATCTTCTCAGGCACTGACAGATCTTTGTTCACGTTTTGTATGTAACTTAGGTCTGCTGGGTTTTATCTGTTCTGCTCCCTCACCTCTTTTTCTCCTCCCATTTGCCAAGACTATTCCCATATTTCCCAGGGATGCGTCTCTTACTCATTTCTTTCAGAGTGTTACACAGCTCGCTGTTTTACCCAGAACCTAAAGTACCACACCATCCCAGGTGGAAGGGCTGGGGTCTGGCATCCTTGGAAGATCAGGGATTCTAAGACAAGTCCTCCTCCATTATGCTGCATCCTTAGCTGTCCCTGTGGCAAAGCCATCCTTAGGGTGGATCAGAACACCTTGGAAGAAGACCCCTCCTCTCTCTGGTCAGAGCCTGCAGAATAACCAACTTCAGTCCAGCCTAGCCCCTTCACATTCCCCTGCCTCACCATCTACACACTCCATACTTCCCTCCCCTACTTCTCACACTTTCAGGACCAAGGTACTCAGCCAAAGCAGGATGGGATGGCCCGTGAGCAAATACAGCCCGGGTGGAAGGAGCGGGGCTGACAAAGATCAGGAAGCCCCGGATGCCAGGGTGAGGAGCCATCTCCCCTGCCTCCCCCAACTCACTTTGGGCACTGACTGTAGCCCAAAGTGAGTAGCCGTGAAAACCGGCAACGTGCACAGAGCATTGCCATGCTCTCAGGAACCCTACCACCACCCCATGACAAAGGCCATGTGAACAGGAGACAGAGGTGGGCAAGCTCAGAGGAAGGGATGCGTCGAGGACATCAGATGTTTCTGAAACTTTCTCGGTGATTCCAGTGTGCAGCCAAGATGGAGAACTATGGTTCTAGAGACAACTTTTCTTCCCATGAACGTAATCTGATCCCTCCTCTCCCCTATCACGAATTCACACTTACCACTCACTCTATTTGCCTGACATCCCTGGGAAACTGAGGTAAGTGTCAGGCTGAGGATGGGGTGAGCTCTGGGCTCCCCACTAGGCAGCGGCCACTGGGACCCAGCCACAAGAGGGGCCAAATTCACTGTCTAGAGGGGCACCTGTATGGCATTTCCAATATATTTTGCCTTTGGTCAATCAACCTTTTCCCCCTTTCTCTTCCCCACATCCCCTACAATAATAGCCAATCCCTTCAAAGTCCATTCAACAAACAATTATTTATTACGTGCCTACTGTATGCTGGGTACTGGGGAAGAGGAGAGAACCCTGATACAGAGCCTCCCTTGAAGATTTACAGAGCTATGGGTAAGAGTGGGGCGGTGAGGTGGGTGCACGTTGCCCACATTCTCCTAACTCCAGCAAAACTCGGTGCCTGCAGAACCCTCCAGGGTATCCATCCTTTCACTCATCCACCTGAGCGTGGGTTCACTGAGCGCTTGTGTCTTGTCTGCCTCTGCTCAGCCATGCAAACGAGGGAAAAGACTAGCTCAGTCTCTGGCTTGCAGCAGAATGGGTAGATCTGAGGCTAAGGCAAGCATTCTTGATAAAACAAGACAACGGCTGCAAGGGAAAAAGGGAACAAATCCAAGAAGAGCTGCAGACTCAGTTAGAAGACTGGCTCTCATTTGTGTTTCTGAAGTGGAGGAAGGCTTTCTGGAGGAGAAGAGCTATTGGAAAACATTTGGATAAAGGCAGAGGCTCAATGTCTCCATCCCCTTAACACACATACTATTGGATAGAGGGTTATCTCCAAGCTTTTCTTTACAGTTGACATTTTCTACTGGGCTCTTGAGGACAGAGCCAGTGGGAGCTCCACGGAGGCACATTTTGTCTTCCAAGAATCACACTGCCAAGGTAACCCGAGGGGTAGCGGGTAGGAGTAGGGCTTGGGAACTGACTGCTGTCCAGTCTCTGATTCTGGCAACATGGTGACCTCTCTTGGGCTCTAGAAGTGTGGATGGCTGCCGGATTTCAGCCAGGGAGTGGACAACAGGGTGTGTGACAGATAGACCATGAGTGCTGGGTCGTGCTTCTAGCAGGAGGAGGTATGCAGCACCTCTAAGGCCGTCATCAACATCCACCCTGCTGGTCCTCCCTCTGATTCCCTCCTCCTGATTGCCCACCCGGGCTCCAGGCCCCTTCCATGCCAGGCCGGCTCGGAGCCACTGCACACACACGGAGGGGGAGATCTTCCTGGAACACACCTCCAACCACCCTTTCTCCTCACCCACTCTGTGGCTTGGAGCACAGAACACAAAGTTCATTCCACTTTCTCCTCTGTCCAAGGCTCCATGTTAACACTAGACATTCCGGTTTCCCAACATGCTCCTCCTTGTGGTTTTGGCTTCACAATACCCCTAATGTTTTCTTCTCCTCCAAGCTGTGCCCTTCACCATAATCAGATTGTTTCTTGTTCCCTCTTAGGGAGCTCTGCCCAAGCTAACCTCACTTGTAATTCCTTCATGAGCCCTGGCTTGGGGAAGTAAGAGCTGCTGCTGCCTTGCTATGAGCCTTTGGACAATTCCCTGCCCCTCTCTGGGACCAAGTGCCTCACTCCATCAGTCCAGGGGTCATTGAGCTTGCTGATCTCTCCTCATCACCCTGAAAATAATGTTCCCAAGTTCAAGTCTGTACTATGATCTTGGGAGTGGAGTTGGCATTTTTCTGACCCAAGCTCTCCCTTCTGGGGCTAGAATCTTGCCCCTGAAGGTGCCTCACAAAAAAAGACTTAAGCATCATGAGCCTGGCATAAATGCGAGCTCTCCCCGTGGTCCATGTTGAAGGGGACAGCGGAAGCTCTCTTGCAAGAAAGCACAGGCAAGTTGAGCCTCAGTTTCATGATCTGGAAAATGAGTTTAAAGAGTGAGTACCTATGACCTCCTTGTTGGGGTTAAATGAGATAGTGTGTAGAGAGTGCCTGAAACATCCAAGGTAGCTTATATGAAAAGGTGGTCATTATTATGCTGATGATTATACCAAGAATCGCCTTCTGGGTGCTCCTCTAAGGAACCAAATAGGGAAACCCATTGCCTCATTGCTTTGAAGCCCACCATCTAGTTTTTCTTCAGTTGAGTTTTGGTAGAAATCAGCCAGGCTGTCTCCTCTGTTGTCTGTGAATTTGAGGGCTGTCGTCACTGCCCTGTGGAGCTCAGACTAGCCTGGGCTGCTGCCAACAGCAGGGCGTGGTTGGGGTGGGAGCTGGCAGGGTGCCTGGGTTCATAGTATAAGAGAACTTGAGAGCATCAGGAGGCAGGTGGGAAGCTGGGTGGCTGCAACTCAAGCCATGGTGCCTGTTTTGCTCTCCCTGAGCCTCTCCCAGCTGAGCCTGTGGGCTTTTGGACTGATCTTGGTCTTAGACTTCCTCAAGCTCATTCGTCTGCTGCTGGGGAGGGAGATGCTGGCCAGGGCTCTGGACAGCTTCCCAGGGCCCCCCACCCACTGACTCTTCGGGCATGCCCTCGACGTAAGTGACCAGGAGGAGGATGGTGGAAGAAAACGGCCTCCTTACCTTCAGAGAATCTGGCCTAAACCCCTGGGGGCCATGGAGGGAGGCTCTATGCTTGGGCAGAAGAATGGGGTCCTTGGAGCCGTGGTTCCCATTCACCTTTCCCACTGGGTCTCCCCCTCACTCTGTATTCCAAGCTGGCATCAGGTGGGGGTGGGGGATGGGGACACTCAAAAGCTGGGACCCAAGCGGGCCATCATTCTGTCCCATCATTCTGAGGCCCAAGGTTCAGACAGAGCTCTGCTAAGGACTCGGGGATAACATGGGAAAAATACCCCTGGATAGTCTGATACAGCTAGGCAATCTTGTTTAGAGCTTAACCAGTGTTCTCTTTGTTCTGTGCAGTATAAGGTTTCCTTTTTTTAGGGCAGAAAATGGCAGTGAAGGCAGGGACGAGTGGTCTCACCTGAGAGACCTCCGGACCATTTAAACAGTCGGTGACCCCAGAGGTGGGGTCCCCCCTGCCATGCCTATGGACTGGGTGGGGAGCCAGACATCTTCCTGGGGTCAGATTCTGACTCGTCCTTCCCACTTATCTCAGGGCAGCGGGGACCACTTTAGCACGCATTGTCAGGAACAGCTCTTAGTTTCCTGCCTTCGTGGGGATGGAGACCAGAGTTTTCTGAACACAGGACAAGGGACAGCTGCATTGGAATCAACTGTAAGAAGCAGATTCCTTGGCCCCCAAGCTCTGAAGACCCTAATTAACATATTGGAAGTAGGAGTCTGAGTTAAAAAACACCCTCAAGTATTTTGATCTGCAACCAGCATTGGGAACTCAGGTATAGCTGTCAGAGATTAAGGCTCAGAGAGAGGAATAATGACTTCTACTAGCTCCTGGGTACACTTTTCCCACAAGCAGTCTAGAGAATTTTGCCTTTCCTCCATGATTGACACTAGTGGTGAGCTTTACTGCTGGGTGAGGACTGCCCAGGCCTATTCTTGCCCGTACAAATAACTACCCTCTCAGGATGGCCTGGTAATCGACCTGCATCCTGGAGCCACCCAGAAAAGGACAGGGTGGGTCTGGGAGATGAATCAGACCCAGGCTCTGCTCTCAAGGAGCTTACTGTCTAGGGGGGAAAACAGACACCAGAGCCTTCCTTGCCCACAGGCTGCTGGGGTGCCTCACCAGCATTTTGCATCAGCCCCAGGCTTGGTATCTCAGCACTTGTCCCACAGGGTTGTCATCTTCTGTTTACTTGTTTATCTTCCCCACTTGACCATGACCCCTGGAGGATGGAGATCCAGTCTGATTCTTCCCTGTCTCCTCAGGGTCCAGCACAGAGCCTGCCCAGAGTAGGCATCACTGAATGAACAGACGGTGAACGTTAGAGACTAGGGTGGGGTACCAATAGAGGAGATAGTGATGGAGAAGACAAGTGGAGGGGCCAGGAGGTGTTTGGGGGGACTGTACTAAGTACAGAGAAGTTCCCTTCCTGGGAAGGTTGAGGTCTGACCCTAATGTGGGTATGAGAGACATTTAGGAGACCTTCAATCCCTTTCCTCTCATGTCCCCTCCACTTCTCCTTGCCTCCATCAAAGTGGGATTTGCCATCAGCCTGTGGGCTTCCCTGGGGCAGAGACCTTGCTCCCCCACCCTCATGTCAGAGCCAGCTGCCCTCTTCCCCCAGATGCTCCTGTCCCCACCCTGAGAGTGCGTGGAGGACCTGGAACCCAGCTTAGCTCTGGCTTCTTGGCTCTGACACGAGTTAGAGGGCCTTGGCACCAGGAAGGGTGGGCAAGTCCTGGGGGGGTGGTTTCTCTCAGACACTACAAAGGTCTCCTGGGGAACCATGGCGGGCCCAACACCCCTGTGTTCCTCCGGGGATTGTACCTGTGTTCTCAGCTGTGTGGACTTGTGCCGTTTCATTCAGGATGTGATCAGTCCGTACGGCGTAACTGCAAGTTTGATTCTCAGACCTAGTGGTGATGGAAATAGGAAAGGAAGGGCCCCAGGGGCCAGGAAGAACTGTCTATCAGGATTAACTTCTCCCTTCTTGGCCTCCAGTTACAGTCTGTCCTCTACCTGTCAGTCTCCTCAATTCTTAGAATGTGTCACCTTGAGGCAGGGTCATGTCCTAGTCTTCCAGGGCCCGCATCATTCCACTCTGGGGCTCAGGGAGGACCTTGCACATAGTAGGGGCTTCGCCATACTGTCGGCCAGAAGATGGGGCCCCTGGAAGGAGCCCATGACTCTGGCCTGTACTGGGAAGGGGTAAGGGAGAATGCCAACTTCAAGCCCAGGAAAGGTGATCCCCTGAGACTGTAAAGCCCTCTTCCCTGGCCTTGCTCATTGCTGGGACAGTTCCCTTGACCTTGTGCTAGGTAGTGAAGAGCACTGGTCTGGGGGTGTGGCTTATTTTCACTCAGCAGACATTGATCATGGGCCTTCACTGTGCTTCCTCTCCGTGTTTCCCTTTCCTTGTCAATAGTGTGGAGAAAAGCATTTTTACCTTGCTGGGTTAGAAAAGGATCAAAAGAGATAAAGTACAGGTACCGCCTTCCCGCAGGACCGTGTTGCTCGCAGCCTGGAAAGGCCTGGCTGTGTTGCTGGCAGCGGTGATCTGAGGAAGATGACCTACCTGACCATGTGCCTCAAGGAGAGCTTCCGCCTCTACCCCGCTGTGCCCCAGGTGTACCGCCAGCTCAGCAAGCCCGTCACTTTGTGGATGGCCGCTCTCTACCTGCAGGTGGGATGGGGTGGATTCTCGGTGGAACCGGAGTCCTTGCGGGTGCTCTCTGTACCCTCGCACCAGTGGGGAAGAGCCCAGAATTTGTGCTTGGCCTGCGTCCAGGTCCTAGCTCCACAAGGTAGGGGTAAATCCCTCTACCTCTAAGCCTCTGCTTTCCCTTCTGTAACTGGGGATGAGAAGGGTCCCTGCCTTACTGGGTTGTCCTCAGGAGGAAAGAGACAATATTCGTCAGGGCTGTCATGTACCACCATGCAGGTTGGGCCCTGAACAACTTCAGGAGGCACCATTCACTTCGGGTACGATGCTGTGCCATGTACAACCCATACAACCGTGTGTGGTAGCTTTGTGAGGAGTGTTTAATGCTGGGTCTGACACCTAGTAAGCACCAACGAATGGTAGCTGTTACTGCTGATCGCATAATACCATGAACAAGTACTTCCCTTGAGAGTCAGGTAATAGAAAGCAGGAAGTGTGTGATAGTCCTTGCCTGTCCTACCTCGTGGTGGGTGGGTGCATCAGTCCTTTTTCCCTTTTCCTTTCTACAAATGTCTGTGTCCAGTGTTGTGCTCAGTGAGGGGGCTACAGGAAGTAGGTGTGATGATGATCAGAGGTACTTTGATGTGTTGAGGGTGGTCATGGACTCTCTGTCACTGGCAGTGCTCATGCCCACCGTAGGAGCAGTGCAGTGTGGCTCGACCCCGAGGTACGCCATCCCCGGGCCCAGAGGTCAGATGGGGTGGGTGGCTACGGGTTCAGCCTGCCCTAGGACCTGGCAGGTATTTAAGCAAGGCCTGTCCCCTCAGGTCTTCGACCCCCTGCCCTTTTCCCCGGAGAATGTGGTTGGATTTTTGCCTTCATTCTGCTCTCTGCTGGGCCCAGGTAAGGAGAGCCTAACATCCCTGGTCCTCTGGACCAGGGAGGTGAGGATGGAGGATGTCGTTGGGGAGGCATCCTTTGGGGGAACTCTGGGATGAGGGGGACCATGCTGGGTGTGCGGTGACCCTGATGCAGGGGAAGTTCCAGGGACCTTCCTCCTACCATTAGCATAGTCTTGTCCTTGGCAGGTGGGTGGGTGAGTCGTTCCAAGAGAGACCCCCTAAGCCACAGCCCACAGTGTGAACCTACCTGGTCTGAGACCCTCACCATACTCTCAGGGTCTGTTTCTTAAGCCCAGGTCAATCAATCAATCAGCCAGTTATTCATCCAAAAAGAGCTACTGATTTCTGCTGGTCACTTAGAGCACTGGTTTTCATCACTCTGGACACCGTGTAGCCTGATGTCATTTTGTGCTGCTCATCGCAGGAACTGCCTCGCACAGCAGTTTGCCATGAACAAGATGAATGTGGTCACAGCCCTCTGCTTGCTCTGTTTTGAGTTTTCCCTGGACCCCTCAAGGCCACCCATCCAGATGCCCTGCTCTCCAAGAATGGCATCCACCTCCACCTGAAGCCGCTGGGCCCCGGCTCTGGGAAGTAGATCTGCTGAGAGTAGGGCCCCAGCCAGCCCAGGTTGTGGCCTCTCCCTGGGCGCTGCCATCTCCAAGCTGGGTTGTAGAGTAGCTGTGTTCCCTTGTCTTCTGCAGGCTTGTGGATTAGTGGGGAATAGGTACCTGCGTAGACTGTCACCTCGAGGGCAGTGCCACGTAAACATGTGTGTCTATAAATGCTTACTATGCATGTGTTCCAGAGCTCACTCATTCATTCAACAAACATATGGGGAACACCTATTTGCTTCTAGACTCTCCATTCATCTCCCGTAATTGTCCGTCTTTCTAAAATTTACTCAGCGTTTGCTGCAGAAGCTGTGCCTTGCGATTGGCGGTTATGAGCAGGCGCTCACTCACTTCACGTGATAGATGGATGGCTTTCGAGCCTGCCCCTTCACTGAGATCTGTTTCTTTTTTAACTTTGTGTGTATGTTTTTGGAATATAACAGACATAAGGAAAAATTGCTTAAAGCAGAAATACACAAGACAATGAATTTTTTTTTATTTTTTATTTATTTATTTTTTTATTTTTTTATTTTTGCGGTACGCGGGCCTCTCACTGTTGTGGCCTCTCCCGTTGCGGAGCACAGGCTCCGGACGCGCAGGCTCAGCGGCCATGGCTCACGGGCCCAGCCGCTCTGCAGCACGTGGGATCTTCCCGGACTGGGGCACGAACCCGCGTCCCCTGCATCGGCAGGCGGACTCTCAACCACTGCGCCACCAGGGAAGCCCCAAGACAATGAATTTTTTAAAAAATATATTTATTTATTTATTTTTGGCTGTGTTGAGTCTGTTGCTGTGCGCGGGCTTTCTCTAGTTGTGGGGGCTACTCTTCATCACTGTGCGTGGGCTTCTCACTGCAGTGGCTTTTCTTGTTGCAGAGCATGGGCTCTAGACACTCGGGCTTCAGTAGTTGTGGCACGCAGGCTCAGGAGCTGTGGCTCGTGGGCTCTAGAGCACAGGCTCAGTAGTTGTGGTGCATGGGCTTAGTTGCACAAGTGAAGAAATGGTTTCAACAGGTATCATCAGGGAGCAGAGCCCAGTGTCCCAACCATGTCTGGCCCACGGGTGGCTCTCAAGTCTAAGATGTGTCTCCTTCCCTGATCTCTGGATCCTTAGCAGGCCAGTGAGGCAGGACTGAGGAGGCTGTGACCCCACTTAAATACTACGGGAAGGAACCTGCCAAGATGCTCATCGGGGAGGAGCTTGAGCGGAGGCCTTCTGACCCAGGTCTCTTCTGACTAAGACCCCATGGGTAGAATTGCCTTTCTCTCTGAGGACACGTGTCTGTGGGAGCTCTGGAGCCAGAGGGAAGGAGGAGGCTCCATGTGAGAGGGGAGCTGGGAGCAGCGGGCACCAGAGATGAATTCCACGTAATCCTACCCGCTCGCAAGACAAACCCTGCTGCCTCCTGGGATCCAGAGGCTGTGTGCATGTGTGTGAGCAGAGCGTGCAGTGTACGAGGGGCACATATAGGTGAGGCTGCACAGGGGTGACTGTCTATGTATGTGTCCTGGGGGGGGGGTGCATAGGAGTGTGGACACAGCTGGGGTTTTTCCTACTGTGTGGAGTGAGCAGGGTCTCTTCTTAGTCACTCTCTTCAGCTCCTGTAAAATCCTGAGGTTAGAGCTCACGTCCATGGCTGGCACCCAGAAGACAAAGTCCCCATCGTCCCATGCTCTGAGAGTGACCAGCCCGAGCTCTTCTGCACCACCTAACGCCAGGGGACCTGCCAAGCTTCCTGTCCAGGATGTTCCCAGCTAACTCTCCTGCCCCACCCCCGGTCAGGCACAGAGAGTCCTCCTGGCCCCATGTTGGAGCAGAGTGAACTAGCCCTGTGACCTAGGAACGGGGAGGGGACTGGGCCGAAGGTTCCAGCTGCAGGCAGCGGCTGGGGGAGATGTCCCCTTCAGGAGGCACATGGTGGCATCACAGCACAGCACAGGGCTGCAGCGGGGTCTCGTCTGGCATCCGGGGCCCTGAGTTAGGAAGGGCAGGGGTGGGACGGGAGGAGGACCTGTGTGCAGAAGCAGCAAGAGAGCAGGGCTGGTGCAGAGAGGCTGGTGGAGGAGTGCGAGGGGCCTGGCGCTGGTCAGGGTCAGGAGGACCAGTCCCCCCGAGGTCTCCAGGAGCGCCAGGGTTGAAGAAGCCCGTCCTTGCTCAGGGCCTGGGCAGAAACGCCGGGGACTGCAAGGGGCTGTCCTGTGGGGGAGGTGCACTGGCTGGTCCTCTGCTTCGGGTCTGACATCCTCTCCAAGCAGCCATGCCTCGTGACCAGCTGGTCCTCCCAGAGCCTCCTGCACAGTCGCCCGCTCGGGCCTCTGAGGAGCCTGCAGGCCCTGCGTGTGAGGAAGAGCTGCCGGGGTCTGGTGACATGGCCAGCGCTTCTCAAATCTGGGCTGGGCTCTTCTCAAATCTCATTTGGGGTGAAGGATTGGTTCCTGAGGCCCTCGTGCTGAGCCAAGTCTGTAAGGCTTCTTTGCTCAGGGCAGGATGGGCTCTGGCTGGGCCCCTCTAAGGATGTAGCAAGGAAGCTACCACACAACAGCAGGGAAGCTCCTTCCCTGACAGGTGCCCGGGGTGAGCTTCTTCCCTCTGAGCCTTTGGAGACGAGCCCTTTCTCCTGACTCAGCTGCCGTGGGAGCCTCAGGTGACAGGCAGGTTGTGGGGCGTGAGGGACCCCAGAGTGTGAGGCTGCAGGGGCGCTGGGACACGCTTCTTCTGCTGGGGTTCTGGGCCCACAGACCAGGGGTCATGTCCCCTCCTCGTCTCCTCTGCCTTCCCTCCCCTTCTCTCTCTCTTCCATTCCATCCAGCTCCTTGCAAGGGAAGACACACACGCTCCATATGACATTGTGAATTTATCCAGGGAGTGGGAAAGAGGGGAAGCCAGGTGAGTGACAAATGGGCAGACCCGTAACACACGGGAGTGATCGGGGGCCCAAGGCGATGGTAGTCACGCAGGACTTAGCAGCTACAGTAACGGCTGCCCAGGGTGTCCGTGTCCTAATCCCCGGAACTCAGAGCAAGCCTGTTTCATCTGAGTGGGCCTGTGTAATCACAGAGGGCCTTATGAAAGAGAAGGCGATGTGAAGACTGAAGCAGGGGGACATTTGAAGAAGCTGATGGATTTGAATATGGAGGAGGGCCCAGGAGCCAAGGAACGCAAGGATTGCAGCTCTAGATGTGGGAAAAGACAAAGGGAGGGATGCTCTCCTACATCCCTGCACCGGGGGCCCTGCCAACACCTTGGCTGTGTCCAGGGAAACCCACTTCCGGCTTCTGACTCCAGAGCTGTCAGAGAATAACTCTGTGTTGTTCGAAGTCCTTAAGGCTGTGACCAATTATTTTATCAGCAAAAGGAAGTGAATTCAGGGACAGACAGGCAGGCATAAGGGGAGAAAGACAGGCAGAGAGTAGACAGACTGAAGGAGGGCAGGTGATCAGGGTTTGGTGGACAGTCAGAGACACAGGTGGGTCAGAGACAGATGGAGAGATAAGCAGATAGGGAGCCTGGAGAAAGGTGAGAGGAGGAGGGCAGAACATCTGACGGGCAGGAGGCAGGACATGAGGTAGGCCGGCAGGTGGGCAGATAGAAGCAGGAAGTGGGCACAGAGGCAAGGACGGGAGAGAGTGACAGCGAGAAAGGATGGCAGGCAGGGGCCCTCAGAGCTCGTCCTTGTCTCCAACAAGCGTTACAGGAGCTTCCTGAGCTGCAAGTGGATCCCATTCTTGGGCTTCAGCACAACTCTTGGAATGGGAACAGGGACCCTGGAGGGATCGGGTGCCAGCTCAAAGCGAAGCAAGGTCAGGGCCACGGCCACCTTCATCTCATTCATGGCAAACTGCTTCCCGATGCAGTTCCTGGGTCAGGGAGGGAAAAGGAAGTGAGCAGAGGCTTCTAACCCCTGCCGGGCACAGGGCATTCAGGGCTCTCCGCCACGTGGCCCAGCCCCGATCCCTTCCTTACGGGTCACACTGAACGTGCCGCCCAAGCCTCGGTCCCCCCTCTCCCCCTGACCTTTGCAAAGGCCACCTCTCTCCAGGACTAGCTCCTAACTCCTACTTCTGCTCTCAGCAGTAGCAAGTCCTGTAGGGGGGGGTCGGCGCTCTAAGCCACAGGGTCAAGTCACGTGAATCAGTAAATGTGAATTAGTACTTTGTTCACTCGTCCACAGGCATTTTCTGGTTTCTGTCCAGGCCAGGGCACTGTAGGGGGGTGTGGGCAACTCTCGGGCCCTCAGTACCCATGGCAGACAAGCAGGGGCCCCAGTCCCCAGACAGGACAGGACAGGGTTGTGTAAGGAAGTCAGGATGGCAACCGGGAGGCTTCTTGGAGGGGCCACGGGTTAGCGCCCCTCGACCTGCTGGACCACTTGCCTCCCAGTTAATGCTCCGGCCTCCTGTCTCCCCGTAGCCCCTCAGTCAACCCGTCCCTGGAGCCTTCCCATTCTACTCCAGTAAAGCCCCTCCTCCCATCCCGTGGGCTCCTCACTGGCCTTTTCAGTCTCCTTGCCTCCCGTCCCTCTACTGCAGCCACGGCGGCTTGGGGCCTGCTGCGCCCTCCATCACAGGGAGGACACGTCGCGGGGCCTCAGCTGGCGTCACAGCGCTCTCTGGGCTGCTCCTCACTCACCTCGCACCTGTGCAGCCCCTCTTCCTCGCTCCACTCCTGTTGAGGTCCCCTCCCCCCGCCTCTGCCGGCCACATGCTCAAGACTCAGTCTAGTGACCGCCTGGCCTCCCGCCTCTGCCGCCTGCGCCTCTTTCTCCCACATCCCCAAGCAGCTTTAGTGTTAACTCAAGGACACATCATCGTCCCGTGACCAGACAGTGCCAGAAATATGGAACATTCCACAATCTTCTCAGTGAATGAATGAGTGAAAGAGTGGATGAATGCATGATGTCTGTCTTGTAAGGCAAACGTACGGACCACTACACTATGGAAACGTCGCATGTCTGTCTTGAAGAGCGGTAGTGGTTTCTTGACTGTGAACTGTTGGAGCAAGGAAAGTTACTTTCGTCTCTGTGTTCCCATCTTGTAATATATGATTTGGCACACAGAGGCAGGTTAATAAATAGCTTTCTATTTGAACAAAGTTAATTGAATTGAAAAAAAAAAAGGAGTGGATTAAAATTAAACATTAATTCTGACCTCAGAATTGAGTTGCCAGGTACCCCTTGTCCTCTGGTGGCAGCCGCATGACCTGCAGCCAATGTCTACAAGGAAGAATAGGACCCTGGCACAGATCAAATCCTAGAGCAAATTCCGGGAACGTGTTGCGTCAAGCCTGTTCTGTGAAGGTTGATTCACCAACTGAAAATTTCACAGAATTACAGGCTCAGAGACAACTTGGATTACTAAGTCATTCCAAAGTTATGGAAGTTACTATTTCGGGGAGGATCTGTAGCCGTTGAAGATTTTCACAGGAGTCATTTTCGAGTGTATCATCCAGGTTAACAGCTATTTCATGTGTGTTTTATATTTTACACGGCAGGAACTTCTCAAATGCATGTGTCCAACACGAAATAGTGAGTTTTCTCTCAAAAGCACTTGATTGCCTTCAATTTCATCCTTTTTTGCCAAAATTAGACTCTGTAGATTCTGGAACTATGGTGTATAATCCCCACTGCATATATAGAATTTTGGCAACCAGAAATGGTGTCATGTTTATATGAATATGCAGTCACAACTGTTAGGTTTGGCTACAGAAATAGAAAAGACACATGTGGCTATGTAACTTTCTTCAAACGGCAACTGTAAGTGATCACATACATGGTTTGAAGCCTCAGGAGAAGAAAAGCAGCTGGAAATCTAAATCCATGCAAACACAACTGATGATACAGTCAGAGGTGGATTGTTGAATTATGTAGAAAAGGCAGTGGGCTGGACTAGGAATGTGTGAAGAGAGAAAACTATCTTTAAAGATGACTGATAATTGTGGAAAGCAAACATCTGAAGTTTACCTTTCATGAAAAATTCTAAAGCTGAAAAGTCATACTCTTAAAGTGAGGAAAACCCTGGAATACTTTGGAAAGGTCACGGCCATGGCAATGTGGCTGGTCGTTGCGGAAGTCAGGAGGTCAAGGTCTCCGTGGCGTGCCCTGAAGGCCTTCTTGTACATGGGGACACACGCCTCCTTCTCAAAACGTCAACATACAGGGACATAACTGCATACACCACATATGAATGTAGACAGTCACACACATCAGGTAGCACCCAGTGACACCCAGATGCCCCAGGTACAGAAGGCCTCACCTGGATCCTCCTGAGAAGGGCAGGAAAGCATGGCTGTGTTGAGAAGGACCTGGTGCAAACCGGGATGGGTCAAACACCTGCAGAGAGCACCAGGGCCAGGACAGGTGGGATCAAACTCCTTGCACAAATCCCCCAGGGGACAAGAATCCCCGAGGTACAGCAGGGGAGGTGCTGGTCTGGAGAGAGCATTCCATCCCCTCCTCCATCATACCTCTGGGTTCGGCCACACCTTCGGGTTGTGGTGAAGCCCATAAAAGAAGAGGGAGAGCGGGACTCCTGTGGGGCAGGGAGGAGAGAGAGAAGACCGATGGTACCCATGGCAACAGGGGCAATGTGCACAGAAGGCCTGGGAGCCACCATGAGAGCCACCCTCCATCCCTCTGAATGAAGTGGTGCTCTTGCAAGACAGGTGGGCTGGAGGTGACCAAGCACATGAGCACAGATTAGGAGCAGGTAACCATGGCCAGGACTGAGAAGGAAAAGAATTGGAGGCTTAGTATCAGGATCACCTCACATGAAAACTCACAGTTATCAGGTGTCATCATGAGCCCTCGGGGAAAGTGCATTAACTCATCTAATCCTCACAGCAGCCCTCAAGGAAGGCACTCCTATCCGCATGTGCAGATGAGGCACCTAAGCTTCTGAGAGCTTAAGGGACATGACCATAATCCCACAGCTAGGAGGTGGCAGGGCTGGGATTCAGACCCACTGGGAGGTGAGCCAATGGGTGGCCTCCAACCATGGCAGGGCTCTCAGACCTGATCATCAGCTGCTCTCGGCCATCCACCTGAGGGCTCCTCAGAGACTGGACCATCTGACCCATGACAATGGATTCTCTGAGCTCCCTCATTTACTTAGACCTCATATGGAAAGAACCACATCTCCACCTACTTCTCTCTTAAGCCTTGGTGTCTCAAGGAATTAGAATTTTCAGGCTCTATTACAAGACCACCTTCAGGGTCTAGCATTTGTTTACTGAGCTTTTGCTGTGTTCAACTTCTATGTCAAGCATTTTACAAAACTTGTCCAAACTACAGAGTAAACATTAATTATCTTAAGGTGGAAACGAGTCAGAGCATCTCAGAACTGGGAAAGAACATGTGGATTTCTGATCTCCCACGTGGTCTTGCAGAGTGCTTAGTTTAGTGGGTGTGGGTGAAGCTCATACCTGCAGGTAAGGAGCGTCCATCAGGGAAGGTGATGGGCTTGCTCAGATCTCTGAAAATGAACGGCACTGGTGGATAGAGTCGCAGTGCCTCCTTGATGCACATGGTGGTGTAGGGCATCTGTTCCAGGTGGTCCCTGAAAGGCAGCCCATTTGAGAGCGGCAGAGCCAGACAACCAGGGGTCCTCCACTCGCGGAGGGGCGAGGTCCTCCCACCTGCTGGGCACTCACCAGGTGATGGATGCGTCATCCCCCAGGAGGCTCTGGATCTCTTCCCGGCACCTCTGCTGATGCTCAGGGTGGGAGGCCAGAGCATAGAGGGTCCAGGAGATGCCACTGGCTGTGGTGTCGTGACCCTCGAACATGAACGTATCCACTTCGGCACGGAGCTCCCTGTCAGACAAGCTGCTCCCATTCTCCATCTGCGGAGGCAGGGGGAGTGCAGGGTCTGCCCTTCCTCTGTGCTTCTGGGCAAAGCCTCAGGCCTCTCCTGCCCACACTCACTCTGGCGAAGAGGAGGATGTCCAGGAAATCCAGGTGCCTCTTGCTCCTCACCTTCTCCAGCTCTCCCTCCTTCTGCAGGTGAGCCTTCCTCATCTTGATCACTCCATCTGTCCCACAACAGTGGTTCCCAGGCAGAGCTGAGGGCTTCTGTGGGCCCAGATGCAGCACCCACCGTAGCCCTATCTGCACCTCAGGCCTAATCTGGGTACCAGGTGGATGAGGACGAGGGTGGGAATGGGCGCACATGTCAGGGCAGAGAGCTCCAGCATCGTCTGATCCAGGTCGGGAATCCCCTCAATAGCACAGCCCACGGAGGCTCTGCCTGGATGATGCTGGGAGGGGGTCTCATTCCACCGTCAGCAACGTGGTGACACATGTGTCTCCCTGCACCTCACCTGACACCCTGACGTCTCGGGTCCCAACCCCTGCACCAGGAAGTACCCAGTGTGGGTGTGTGCCAGCCCCTGAAGAGGAAGCAGGAGTCTGGGCCCTGCCTGAGGGGTCAAGACCAGGCCCTTTTACATGTGCATGATGGGGGTGGGTGGGCAGGAGCTGCCCAGAAGGATCAGAAGAACCTGTGTGTTGATGGGTGAGCTGACAGGCGCGGTGGCTCCAGCGGCCTTCAGGGGTCAGCCTGTAGATGATGTCATTCTGGTAGAAGATATTCCTCACCCGGGAAAAACTCAGATTGCTGAGGTCCTTGATGGCCTGGATGTAGGATTGGATTTTCCTGAAGGGAGAGGATGCAGAGGAGACTGGAGTGGAGGGAGCCTCTGACCTGGAGTCGGAGTGGGGCTCCGGGTGGGGATTCCTCAGTCAGCGGGGACAGGCAGCACTGAGGCTTTGTTATTTCTGCCTCACAGCCCAGGAGACCCTCAGTCCTTTACAAGTGGCCTGAGCAGCCAGGCTTCTCCCTGTGCAGGAATCAGGGACCTGTGACTGAGTCAAGGTTGGTCTGGGTGGAATTTGACTGTGGTCCATGGCTCTGTGCAGAATGTTGCTTTCTGTGCTGATAAGCGTCCACGCTGCCTTAACTGCCTCTCAGGTAAGTCCTCCCCAGCTGGTGAGAACAAGGACCCTGCCGTTGAAAGGTTGTCACTGACCTGTCTGTCTGGATGCTGCCCTGGTGGCTGAAGGCGCACTTCATGATGGTGTCCAGGGTCATCAAGGAGACGTGTCCAAGGACCTCCAGATGTGAGTCCAGGCTGACGAGCTCCTCCCACTTGTCCTGTGGTGGGAGGGGAACATTGACCCTGCTCTGCTCCCCCAGAAGGCCTGTGCTGACAAGGCCGGGCTCTCTGTCTCTAAATCTTTGGATGAGATTTCCTCACTTTCTAAGCAGATGTGTTTTAGCAATTTAAGGCTGTATCACACATGTGTAATGTGACGTCTATTTTCTCAGAATCTTTTATTATATAATTAATCATGTTCTCTCATAATATTCTGTATTAGTTCCAAAGTTTAGGAACAAGTGTTGATCATAACCACCTTATGGGAGGCCAGAAAGCATAGTTTCTCAGGGAACAAATGTGGAGTCTTTTGTGTCCTCAGATTGAAACCGGACAGGTGATGCCCAACACTAGTATGCAAATATTTCAAGGCAAGGAAAAGCTTATGGGGCTCTATTGGGGCTCCTAGGAAGGGACATTAGGTACTTCAATTCCTTTGATTCATTTAATGTTACCTGAGACCAGGTGGTGCCCAGTCCGGATGAGAGGTGATGCTTGTGAAGACCCAGCTCTCTGTGTGTAAACCTGGCCTCATTTCCTCCCATGAGTGGCTCAATTCCATGCAGAGGCCCTGGACTCCATGCCATAGTCTATCTGAGTGACATCCTGGGATGCCCACTCTACCACTGAAGCTGCCATTGTCCAGGGCAGCCAGGGGCAGTTTGCACTGCTGTCCAGGGGAATGACCCTTGCTCTTTCCTTTGTGTTGAAGATGTGGAGATGAGAGGAGAGTGGACTCTCAATACACCATGGCCCTGCTTTCCCTTTCCTTGGATCCAAGCTGGTGCTGGGATACCCCTCTGTCCCATCCAGTTTTGGTGAGCACTGTCTCAGAGTACGTTCTGAATGCATAATTCTGGGGGCTGTGTCTGACGGATGCCTGAGGGACACAAGTGTTTGAGAGTGGACCTTTTTTTTTTTTTTTTTTGCGGTACGCGGGCCTCTCACTGTTGTGGCCTCTTCCATTGCAGAGCACAGGCTCCAGATGCGCAGGCTCAGCGGCCATGGCTCACGGGCCCAGCTGCTCCGCGGCATGTGAGATCCTCCCGGACTGGGGCACGAACCCATATCCCCTGCATCGGCAGGCGGACTCTCAACCACTGCTCCACCAGGGAAGCCCCTGAGAGTGGACTTTGTCAGCTGTGCTGGATGTGAGTGGGTCCAGGTGACGAGGGATAGACTCACCAGCATCACTCGGACAGAGTCGGCCATGAGACCCACGTAGGGCTTCAGGATGTCATAGTGGAAGGCTGGGGTCAGCATCCGCCGGTGCTGGAACCACGTCTGCCCCTCCAACACAAGCAAACCATTCCCTGGGCCACAGATGGGTGTGCATGTGGGTCGGGGAGCCTGGATCAGAGGGACGACTGGGCACAGCTTGGGAGGATCCAAGGGTGTCAGGAAAAGACACATCATAGGCAAAGGTAGGAAAGGCTAGTACAGTTCAGGAATGTGAATTTCCAGAATGGCTGGTCCATAGGATGTGATTATGACAGCTGTGAGACAGAGGTTGAAGAAGAGCAGGGGGGCAGGTGATAGAAGGAATTAGTTAATAGTCAGGCTGAGAATATCGCAGAGGACTGAGAAGTGATGAAGAAGAGGCTGAGCTTCAGGAGGGCTCTCAGCACCTGTACAAAGGGTGAGAGTTTCACTGGAATGAGAGAAATGAGGCTTGACTGAGAGATGAGGTGGTGACAGGGTGCCTGGTACCCATTGTTCTCCATTAAGCAAAGTGGTAGCTCTTGGTAAACCTAACTGGTGGGTGGACTGCAGTTGTATTTAAATGTACTTACCAATCCAGGGGATCAGCATTCTATAGGAATCGTGAGACTTTGGGTCTGAAAGGGAAGGAAGGGAAGTGGAGGGCACCGAACAAGGCAGGCAGCCCCCAGAGCAGCTGTGGCAGCTCCCATTCCTCATGCTGGTCAGCTGGCAGTCTGTCTCTAGCCACCTCCCTCTTGCCTCCCATCCCTGACTCTCTCTGTCCTGATGGTCACTGTGGGCCCAGGAAGGCAGACTCAGTGTCCCAGCAGCAGAACACCCACAGGACTAAGACGGTGAATCGGCAAGAAAGATAGGCTCTGCTCAGCGCCACAGAGTAAGAAAGGAGCCTGTGGTTTCCTCCAGTTTGTGGTGGTTTGGCCATTTCATGACCCAGGACAGGCAACAGTGAGAGGTGCCAAACCTACATCAGTGTGGACAGGGAACTGTCTTCCAGACCCGGGATCATCTCAGTTGGGTTAAAACAAGAAAGAAAGTAAGACAGGAAAGAGAAGCCAGCCCCACCCGGGTGTTGAAGCACTCACTGTGCGTGAGTGATGCTGGCCTTAGTCTGGCTTGTGGGCTGCAAGGACGGCTGGTAGGGAGCCAGGTACTGATGGCTGTAGTGCCAGTTTCTTCTGGAATTTCACAGATCCAGGGCCATGTACCCGAGAGGGAAGACTTTCTCCTGCTGGGATGTGGGTTTCCCTCTCACCTGATCTCCCCAGGACCACCTTCATGTAGTCAGGGTCATAGATCAACACCAGGGCTTTCGTCCCCCACAGCCAGCGAGCACAGGCACTTGGGTATTTCTCTACCCACTTCAGTAGGGGTTGCAGCTCGGTCTCGTCTTGGAACTGTCCCCAAGGGAAAGATAAATCAATAAAACCCTTCTCTGAGTTCCAGTGCTGGAGTGGGGGTGAAGGGCAGGATGGGTACAGGGAGATCGTTCTGGATCGATCAGCAGAATTAGGAATTTGGAACTATTTCTTCTGATCTGGGCTCTGCCCCAGACCTGCTGGCTGTCCACCTTTGTCCTAAGACCACATTCTGTCCCCTTGTCGGGTAGAGCCCTGGGCCACCAGTACGAACTGCCTACAGAAACTTACATCAGGGATTCACTCCCTGGTGTAGAGAACTTTGGGAGGTGATTCGTACAACATTTGCATGAGCAATTTATGATAATTCGTATCACTTGGTAAGTAGTTTTGTCATATAATTTTGTTTATTTAGAGAATAAAATATATTATAAAAATTAAATTTATAAATTAATTTCATGTTGCTATACTGGTTGTTATATATTTTCAGTAGTACCCCAGCATACATATAAATGTTTGTTAATTTGAAAGTGTCGGATGTATATGGATAAGTGAGAAAAATTATATACTAAACTGTGTTTGTATCATATTATTTTACATATTGCGTGTGTACACAGATTCTGGATGTATATATGGAAATGGTATTGAACTAAGGTTTTGATATGTGGATTATTTTATCCCATTTTCATTTACCAGTGTCCAGAAACTTGTGTGCACTTCCCACTGCCTAGAGGAGTCTCTTGAAACTCCTCGGTGTGGACCACAAAGGCCCTTGCTTTCTGGCTTTACCCTCTCTATTCTTGCCTCCTGCTGGGCTGGCGAGTCCACAGGACCCTTTGCTCTTCCCCCAAAGATGCTGCTGCCTGTGCGCCTTGCACTGGCCCCACCTGCTCACACTTCTAAGCCTCTGCCCAGGTTCTTTCCTCTACCTGATGTGCCCCTCCTCTTAGTCACAGAGCAACTGCCTCTCCTTAACCTTGCAGATTCAACTTCATTTTATCACCTCTGGATTTCTCATCAACATTTGGTCCTAGGCATGTTCCATGCAGTCACCTCATCTTTAATTCAATGGCTTCTGTGTAACTCAAAGCAACCATCCGCCACTTTGGTATCTAATCTCTGCCTGCATCCTTCTACCATCAGGACTCACCAGCTCTGAGGCAACTTGCCTACTGTGGGATGGGTTCCTTCACTGAGCACATATTTACTGAGCATCTACTATGTGCCAGGCACTGGTTTAAGGCACTGAATGAGGATGCGGCTGTAGATGCTTGTCTGTTTGGAGCCTCCAGGAGGAGACAGCGAGATTGAGGACATGACAACCGTAGGGGCTCATGAATGTGTGATGGAGGGAAGACCAAGCCTCTGGGGAAGCTCTGGGGAAGGGGCCCTAACTCGGACCTGGACATTAGAAAGCTCTTTGTCATGCATGTACTCATTCGTTGAGTCATCATTTACCCAGATGCTCTCAGGTTACAAAGAGGAACCAGAGGAAGGCTCTCCCAGAAGGAGCTCACAGCTATGACACTGCAGACAAAACTAGCTGAAACTGGTTAGCACTGCCTTATGAGAAGGACAGCCAAGGGAAGAAGTGTTGTCCCCTCCGCTCCTGGGAGACCCAGAAAGACATCTTGGAGGAGGTGGCTTGGGGTTGAGCCTTTGTAGACAGACATATGAGGGACAAGATCATTCCAGGTAGAGGGCACATGGGAGCAGGGTCCCAGAGGCCAGAATGCCCAGGCAGGCGGGGAGGACGCTGAGTAAGCTGGGGTACAGGAGATTAGGAAGGAGAGGGGAGAGAGGTACTGGGCCTGCCCACGTGGGGCTCGGGCTGTTTCCGGTTCCCGTCTTTAGCTCCACTCTACTCTAATCACGCTGCAGAGAAAGGGAGGCCTCAGCTCTCTGCAACCCCTGATTTTCTCCCAGCATTTGTTCAGTCCACAAACCCTTGATGAGCCCCTCTCCAGGTGGCCCCTGACGTGGCTCTGAGCCCCCCGCCGACCAGGCTAGTGCTGCCAGTGCTGGGTGGGTAGGCGCTGTCCCCGCCCAGCCTGCAAGCCGCTCCTTCCCTCCTTCCTGTCCCTCCACACACTGGATGGGCAGCCCTCTGCGCAGGCTCCGTGCAGGGTGCTGGGGGTGAGGGGGATTTCACGCTCGGTTCCGAGAGCACATAGTCCAGTGAGGGAGGACACCAGGCGGGTGACCTCACCCTGTGGATGCTGCAACTCAAATGTCAGTTCTCCTTACCTGGCATCATCCTGGGAACCTCGCTCATGTGTGCCAGCAACTTGTCAGGGTTTAAGCACCGAAATCAGGAGACTGGAAAATTCCTCAGTCTTAAACCGAGCCAGTTTGTCCCTACAGCTGACATAAACCCCCACCCAGCAGGTGGGCCTCTTTTCCTGTGACCTGACACCTTCCTAGATTCCTGTCTGTCATCTCCACGGACAGTGAGCCCACAGGGCAGCATCCAGCAGACTGATGTCTGTGCTCCCAGGCAAGCTCAGGGCCAGGCAGAGAGGATGCGATTGAGGGATGGGGCAGGGAAGCATCTAGAAGCCTGTTCTATGAGAACAGCTGAAGCTGCTCAGCCTGGAGACGGGGGAGACTCAGGAAGGAAGAGCCACTGTCCTCAAAGTGCAGGGCTGCCAGGACAGCCTGCAGATCTCCCTAAGGAAGGAGTGTCTGACAGACCCAAGGACACCAGCACGGGGTCCTGGGAGGGAGGGAGCTCCCCGGACTGGGATGAGGAGCCAAGACCTGAGAGGTAAGCTGGGTCCTTTTGTGAGGCCACGTGCTCGCCCCACAATAAGGCTTCATCCCATGGACTTGCTCACCAGGACCATGGTCTGAGAGCCCCGGCCCTCCCTGCCCTCCTACTTCCCCATCCCACTCCATCCTACCTCCTGCATGTGCCCATAGAGCCAGTGGGAAGGAGGAGACGGGAACTGCTGGAGGGCTTTGAGCAGCCACTGTCTGTGCAGGTAGAGCTGTGCTGCCTTGAGCAGAAGCAGAACCAGGCCGAGCAGGGAGGCCACCTGCAGGAGCCCAGAGACACCGCCCAGGGCTCTGGGGGCGCTCAGCACAGAGACACTCATGGTGCAGTGGCTTCTGGATTGCTGACTGTCCCTGAAGGTGGCTGACCTCCCCTGAGCACGCTGCCTGGTCAGGGAGGCCTGCCCCGCCCACCTGGGTGAGGGTGAAGGTGACGACAGAGCTCAGACCTGGGCCTCCCGAGTTGCCTTTTGTTTTTTTTTTTTTTAATTTAAACCAGTATCTGTTACAAAATGTAAGTAATATAAAGAGACGATAATATTTATAAATAGAAATGGGAGTTTAGGTTGTAGCAGGATCCTGCAAACTATCACGTGCTTACTTTTTAAAAAACTTATACAAATGGAAATAGAACAGAAAAATGAATGTTTTTTTAAAACTTCTTTGAATAACATATCACTGTGATATCTTGTTTAACACTGTGGTATTGTACAGAACCAGAGTTTAAGTCTGTAGTATCATCTAGCTGTGGAGTACCCTGCATGACCACATGAATCATTTTCATTCGTCTCATGCAACTGAAAATTCCATCTCCCCCGCTTTTTTTTTTAACTAACCAGTAAGTTACTGAACACTGAGGGTATGGATGCTTAATATTTTCTTAAGTTTGCAGTGATATGTCTGTGTCAATACCCCTGCCTTCCTTCTTAAGAAATGAGAGAATACAAATTTGAAATGCAGTAAATATGGCTACTACTGAAATATGATAGTCTTAGTTTTAAAAAAGGTTTAGGATTATGTACTTAATATTTAAATAAATTTAATTCAGATCTCTTGCTTTAGTCACCTTTTGAGGCTTAAAGATTCTTAAAGCAAGATTCCTTTCAGAGTCATTGTTTTCACCTTGCTATTTATTATTGACTTAATCTGTGTTTGTCTGCATCCTCCATTCTTTCTCTCTGTACGATCATGCCTTCATCTCTCAGCAATGTTTCTGGAGGCTCTACCTCGTACCAGACACTTTACTAGAAGCTGGAGATACGGTCACAGATAAACAGATACAGTCGCTGTCCTCGTGCAGCTGGGTCCAGGCGATGCAGGAGGGAACGTCTACCCTTCTGGGGTTGGCACCTTACCATTCTGCCACCATCATGTCTGAGTGGCACTGCTGAATCCTATTCCAAGAATCTGATTCTAATCTCATGGCCAAGGCGTCCATCTGCTATAGTCAACTGTGGTTGGTGGTGAATAGGGCTTTCAAAGGCCCACCCTTTGCGAGGGAAGAGATCTCAGAGCAGACATCCAAAGGAATGTCAAATACATGAATGAGTAGATGGGTAGAAGGACTCATTTGTTTATTTGTAACTATGTGTTGAGTACTTACTTTGGATCAATTACCATCCTAGGAGCTAGAGATCCAGCAGTGAACAACAAGATCCCTGCTGTTGTGGAGCTCCTGTTCTAGTGGGGGTGTGGGCGGGGCTGACAATCCTGCCCTGAACTGAGACGTGTCCTGCTTGAATTCATTCTTGGGGCTGCTCTGTGTTCCCAGGTCACGTCCATCACTGGGACTGCCCTGCTCTGTTGATCCAGTGCAGACACTGACTGGTGGGAGCCTCTTACCTCCCCAGCTGTGTTACCTGGTTTTCCTGGATCTCCTCTTGTTGGCCCAGAGGACTTGGGGTCTGTGTTTCCGCACTGGATCATGCCTCCTTTCTGATTGCTTGGTGCCCAAGCCAGCCAGCTGCCTGCAAATCATTCTTCATTGGCACTGCCTTTGTTCTACCCGATTATGTATGGCATTCTAATTCCTGACTCTGCCAATATTAGAGGGGTTGAAAGAAATCTCAGTATTATAAGAGCTAGAAATATTTGGTTGTGGTTGCTATATTAGGCCAGTATAAATTGAGAGGTGATTAAGCACCATGAGTAGTATAATTTACGTAAGAGAAATTATCTACTTATTGAGTCTATATATTCTCTGATGGCCATCAGTGTAATGGAAACATCACTGGAGGTGTTTTAGTGGTTCCATCGGTCAACTCTTAAGTCAGAAAAGTGACAACTGCATCAAAAAAAGACCAGAATTTCTCAAAATCAAAATAATCTGGAAATCAAATACAACAATTTTCATGAACAAACTGGGCTTTGGCTGACTCTCTGTGGCTGACTCCAGTAGGAGCCATCTTAGCTCCACTCTGCTGATAATCGCTCGGCCTCCTTCTCTTGAGAAAACACTGGCTCTCACCGTGTGCCCTCACCCCCCGCATCCCCCCAGGGCTGAGTGCTGGCTCACTCAGTGGGTAAGCACTGCCCTTCCCCAGCCTGCAAGCTGCTCCTTTCTCTCCATCCTCTCTCACTCCACACACTGCGCAGAGCATCTCTCCAGGTCAGGCTCTGTGCTGGGTACTGGCATACAGGAAGGGGATGATATCTCAGCCCCAGGAAGCTCGCAGTACGGGGTATGAGGGAAGAGAGCCCAGAGATGAACAGACCCTATTTAATGGCACAAGTCAAACGTCAGTATCCTTTGCTTAGAGGCCATCCTTGAGGCCTGATTGATCACTTTGCCTGGGAATATCACAGTTTTAACCACTCAGAGTCCTGCATTCCACCAAACCGAGCCAGTTGGCCCCCCTCTGGCTGACATAACCCCCCACCCAGCAGGTGGGCCTCTTTTCCTGTCACCTGACACCTTCTTAGATTCCTGTCTATCATCTCCATGGACTGTGAACCCACAGGACAGCATCCATCAGACTGACATCTGTGCTCCCAGGCAGGCTCAGGGCCAGACAGAGAGGATGCGATTGAGGGATGGGGCAGGGAAGCATCTAGAAAACTGTTCTATGAGAACAGGTGAAGCTACTCAGCCTGGAGAGCAGGGAGACTTAGTAAGAAGAGCAATTGTCTTCAAAGTGCAGGGCTGCTAGGACGGCCTGCAGATCTGCCTAAGGAAGGAGTGTCTGACAGACCTGAGGACAGCAGCACGGGGTCCTGGGAGGGAGTGAGCTCCCCGGACTGGGACGAGGAGCCAAGACCTGAGAGGTAAGCTGGGTTTTTCCCAGGAACCACGTGCTTGTTACACAACAAGACTTTGTCCTGTGGACTTGCTGACCAGGACCATGCTCTGAGAGCCCTGGCCCTCCCTGCCCTCCCACTCCCCTCGTCCCACCCCTTCCAACCTCCTGGTTGTGCCCGTGGCTAATTAGAAGCCCTTCAAGAACATTTTTATAATCACATTGGAGAGATCAGTTTTGCAATATCAATAGCAAAACCATTTCTCCATTCAAATACATGAGAATTTCAAGATTAAGTTTTATCTTTAACCTAAATTATGATATTTTCCTACTAATAAGTTTAATTTGAACTGCAACCAGAAAATGTGCTCAACTGGGACTGCATCCCTTGCTTCCATCATCCAAAGAGGGTCCACCAGTTTCAGTCCTACTTTATTGAAGTACTACAGTTGTAGCAGGAGTAGTTTAAAATTCCCTTTTATCCTTTGTTAGAATGGATATTTATTACGTTGAGGTAGGTTCCCTCTATGCCCACTATCTGGAGAGTTTTTATCATAAATGGCTGTTGAATTTTGTCAAAAGCTTTTCCTGCATCTATTGAGGTGATCATATGGTTTTTATTTTTTAATTTGTTAATATGGTGTATCACATTGATTGATTTGAGTATATTGAAGGATCCTCGCATCCCTGGGATAAAGCCCACTTGATCATGTTGTATGATCTTTTTAGTGTGCTGTTGGTTTCTGTTTGCTACTATTTTGTTGAGGATTTTTGTGTCTATAATCCAGGAGCATGGTATATTTCTCCATCTGTTTATGTTTATGAAGATATTGGTCTGTAATTTTCTTGTTTTGTGATATGCTTGTCTGGTTTTGGTATCAGGGTGATGGTGGCCTTGTAGAACGAATTTGGGAGTATTTCTCCTCTGCAGTTTTTTGGAAAAGTTTGAGAAGGATAGTTGTTAACTCTTCTCTAAATATTTAATAGAATTCGCCTGTGAAGCCATCTGGTCCTAGGCTTTTGTTTGTTGGAAGATTTTTAATTACAGTTTCAATTTCATTACCTGTGATTGGTCTGTTTATATTTTCTAATTCCTGGTTCAATCTTGGAAAGTTGTACCTTTCCAAGAATTTGTCCATTTCTTCCAGGTTGTCCATTTTATTGGCATATAGTTGCTTATAGTAGTCCCTTATGATGCTTTGTGTTTCTGCAGTGTCAGTTGTAATCTCTCCATTTTCATTTATAATTTTATTGATTTGAGTCCTCTCCTTTTTTCTTGATGAGTCTGGCTAAAGGTTTATCAATTTTGTTTATCTTCTCAAAGAACCAACTTTTAGTTTTATTGATCTTTGCTATTGTTTTCTTTGTTTCTATTTCATTTATTTTTGCTCTGATCTTTATGATTTCTTTCCTTCTACTAGGGTTTTCTTTGTTCTTTCTTTTTCTAATTGCTTTAGGTGTAAGGTTAGATTGTTTATTTGACATTTTTCTTGTTTCTTGAGGTGAGCTTGAATTGCTATAAACTTTCCTCTTAGAACTGCTTTTGCTGTGTCCCATATGTTTTGGGTTGTCGTGTTTTCATTGTCATGTTTCTAGGTGTTTTTTTCTTCTTCTTCTTTGATTTCTTCAGTGATCTCCTGGTTATTTAGCAGTGCACTGTTTAGCCTCCATGTATTTGTGTTTTTTACAGTTTTTTTCCTGTAATTACCTTCTAATCTCATAGCATTGTGGTTGGAAAAGATGCTTGCTACAATTTTAATTTTCTTAAATTTTCCAAGGCTTGATTTGTGACCCAAGATGTGATCTATTCTGGAGAATGTTCCATGTGCACTTGAGAAGAAAGTGTATTCTTCTGCTTTCAGCTGCAATGTCCTAAAAATATCAATTAAGTCTATCTGGTCTATTGTGTCATTTAAAGCTTGTGTTTCCTTATTAATTTTCTGTCTGGATGATCTGTCCATTGGTGTAAGTGAGATGTTAAAGTCCCCCATTATTATTGTGTTACTGTCGATTTCTCCTTTTATGGCTGTTAACATTTGCCTTATGTATTGAGGTGCTCCTATGTTGGGTGCATAAATATTTACAATTGTTATGTTTTCTTCTTGGATTGATCCCTTGATCATTATTTAGTGTCCTTCCTTATCTCTTGTAACAGACTTTATCTTAAAGTCTATTCTATCTAATATGAGTATTGCTACTCTAGCTTTCTTCAGATTTCCATTTGCATGGAATATCTTTTTCCATCCTCTCACTTTCAGTCTGTATGTGTCCCTAGGTCTGAAGTGGGTCTCTGGTAGACAGCATATATGTGGGTCTTATTTTTGTATCCATTCAGCCAGTCTGTGTCTTTTGGTTGGAGCATTTAACCCATTTACATTTAAGGTAATTATCAATATGTATGTTTCTATTACCATTTTCTTAATTGATTTGGGTTTGTTTTTGTGGGTCTTTTTCTTGAGTTTCCCACTTAGAGAAGTTCCTTTAGCATTTGTTGTAAGGCTGGTTTGGTGGTGCTGGATTCTCGTAGCTTTTGCTTGTCTGTAAACTTTTGATCTCTCCATTGAATCTGAATGAGAACTTTGCTGGGTAGAGTAATTTTGGTTGTAGGTTTTTCCCTTTCATCACTTTAAATATGTCCTGCCACTCCCTTCTGGCCTGTAGAGTTTCTGCTGAGAAATCAACTGATAACCTTATGGGGATTCCCTTGTATGTTATTTTTTTGCTTTTCCCTTGCTGCTTTTAATATATTTTTCTTTGAATTTAATTTTTGTTAGTTTGATTAATATGTGTCTTGGAGTGTTTCTCCTAGGGTTTATCCTTTATGGGACTCTCTGTGCTTCCTGGATCTTCTCATGTTACGGAAGTTTTCAGCTATAATCTCTTCACATATTTTCTATTATAGAAATAGAAAGACCCTTTCTCTTTCTATTATTCTTCTGGGACCCCTATAATTCAAATGTTGGTGCGTTTAATGTTGTCCCAGAGAATTCTGAGACTGTCCTCAATTCTTTTCATTCTTTTTTCTTTATTTTGCTCCGCAGCAGTTATTTCCACCATTTTATCTTCCAGCTCACTTATCCATTCTTCTGCCTCAGTTATTCTGCTATTGATTCCTTCTAGAGTATTTTTAATTTCACTTATTGTGTTGTTCATCACTGTTTGTTTGCTCTTCAGTTCTTCTAGGTCCTTGTTAAGCGTTTCTTGTATTTTCTCCATTCTTTTCTGAAATTTTGGATCATCTTTAGTATCATTACTCTGAACTCTTTTTCAGGTAGGTTGCCTATTTCATCTTCATTTATTTGGCCTTGTAGGTTTTTACCTTGCTCCTTCGTCTGTAACATAATTTTTTGTCATTTCATTGGTTTTTTTTTTTTTTTTTTGATGGGTGGGGTTGTATTCCTGTCTTACTGGTTGTTTGGCTTGAGGTGTCTAGAACTGGAGTTTGCAGGTGGTTGGCTAGAGCCAGGTCTTGGTGCCGAGATGAGGACCTCCAGGAGGCCTCACTCTGATTAATATTCCCTGAGGTCTGAGGTTCTCTGTTAGTCCAGTGGTTTGGACTCAGTGCTCCCACCACAGGAGCTTAGGCCTGACCTCTGGCTTGGGAACCAAGATCCCACAAGGCATGCAGTACAGCAAAAAACAAAAAAAGAAACAAAAGGAGCTGTACAATAACAAAGAATAAAAAATAAAATAAAATTAGAAAGATAAAAAATACATTAAGAAAAATAAAAATATTATTGAAAGAACTGCAACAAGGTAAAACAAAACCACAACAGAATAAAGAAAAAAAAAGTGGGTTGTGGGGGGCAAGCCAAAAGGAGCAGAAAAAAAACAAAGAATAAAATTAAAAAAATTAAAGATTTATTAGAAAAATATAAATGAATCAACAACAAGGTAAGACAGAACCCCAACCTAAAAGAAGAAAAAAAAAGAAAGAAGAAGAAAAAAAAAGGCCCTGGCTATCAGGGGTAGAGCTTCTGCAGGGGTGGGACTTAGGCAGGGGTGGGGTTTAGGGTGAGGCAGGGCCTAGGCATGGTGGGGGTGGTTACTTTTAAGCATGGGGCGGGGCCTAGTCTTAGGGCCTTTGCAGAAGGGGAAGGGCAGCAAGTTCTCAGGGTGGCCTCCGGAATGTGGAGTTCCGGAGTTCGGAGGTAAGGCCCTCAGTGAGGGTATGTGTGTGAGGTTTAGGCCCAGTGCAGTTGGAGGGGGTCTCAGAGGGGGGTCTCGAGTGTAGAGGTAGGGCCCTGGGTGGGGGTGTAGGTGCGGACCTTGGGCTCTTTGTGGCAAGAGGGATGTTCTGAGGGCAGAGGATTATGCCTGGGAGCCCAACAGGCTCCCCAGTGCCCACGTGGGCAGGGAAAGCACTGGCCACATTCCCTTCCATTCCTCTGCCTCCCCTGAGGGTCTCCCCCATTGCTGCTGGACCCCTAACCATGGGAGGGTCCTGCTGGGTGTAGGAACTCCTCCTCTCCCTCAGCCGCCCCTCAGGGGTGCCGGTCCCATAGGTCTGGCCTCCCCCTGCCCTCCCTCCCACTCCCTCAGGACCCACGCCTCTGGAGGGGGCCTCTGTGGGCAGAGGATCAGGCCCAGCATCTCAGCAGACTCCCAGGGGCCAAGTGGGCAGGGGAAACCCTGGCCACACTCCCTTTTTATCCTGTGCCCTCCCAATGGTGCCCCGCTTTCCCCCTCCAGGCGTGGGATCCCTTCCCCTCCCCCACCCACCCCTAAGAGGCACGGGTCCCGTCCCACCTCCACTTCTCCTCCCCCCTCACTACCCCCAAAACCTCATGTCCTACCCGGTCGCTGGGGTTCCTCCCATCCCCTTGGGTGTCCATGGTCCCCTTAGGTGTCCATGGTCCCCCTACCGGTGCCTGGTAGGTGTCCTAGTTGTACAGAGACACGAATTCCACGTCCTCCTAGTCCGCCATTTTGACTCCGCCCAGCAGGCAGATGCTTAACCACTGTACCACCAGGGAAGTCCTGCAACACTTCTTCTTAACAATACGTTCATTATTAATCCCTTGTTACAAGCTATTCCTATTTAATTAGCCATAGCATTCCTAATGTTAATTGTACAAAAAGTTTTAGGGTATACACAACTTCCAAAAGGACCTAGTATTATTGTCTTCTGTGGACTACTATAATCACCAAAGCTGTAAAATTATTAAAGAATCATTATAACCATGAACTTCCTCTATGTTAATATTTATCATTATATCACTTCTGTTGCTTGCCTTAATGTTAACAAATTGAATGCCCTTGCCCATACCATATCCATGAATTAATATGAAATTAGGGATATGATTTATTATACCAATAGCAAGTTAGCTGCGTACTCCATCCTAAGATCAGGATAGGCTTCAAATTCAAAATATGCCTAAAATTGGTACATAGGAGCAGTTGCACAATTTCATATGAAGTAATTTCAGCAATCATTTTATTATCAGTTATATTAATAAGTGGGTCGTGTATACTATGTACTCTTATGATTACTCAAGAATATTTATGATTAAATTTCCCCTCATGGCCACTTACCATAATAGGATTTATTTTAACTTTAAAAGAAATGACTTGAGCTCTATTTGACTCAACTGAGGGAGAATCAGAACCTGTACCTGGCTTTCATGTTAAATATGCAGTTGGACCATGTCCCTATTCTTCTTAGCTGAGTATTAGCTGAGTATGCTAATATCATCATGATCAATACTCCTATAAAAATTCAGTTTGGGGCTTCCCTGGTGGCGCAGTGGTTGAGAGTC
Organism: Delphinus delphis; assembly: GCF_949987515.2. NCBI lineage: Eukaryota > Metazoa > Chordata > Mammalia > Artiodactyla > Delphinidae > Delphinus > Delphinus delphis. The sequence goes on from NC_082683.1 coordinate 38,349,994, forward strand.
TGCCTGCCGATGCAGGGGACACGGGTTCATGCCCCGGTCTGGGAGGATCCCACATGCCGCGGAGTGGCTGGTCCCGTGAGCCATGGCTGCTGAGCCTGCGTGTCTGGAGCCTGTGCTCCGCAACGGGAGAGGCCACAACAGTGAGAGGCCCACGTACCGCAAAAAAAAAAAAAAAAAAATTCAGTTTTTAAAGTTGAAGTATAGTTGATTTACTATGTTGTGTTAGTTTCAGGTGTACAGCAACATGATTTAGTTATACATACATATATATATATATATACATGTATATATATTATTTTTTAGATTCTTTTCCATTATAGGTTATTTAAAGATATTGAATATAGTTCCCTGTGCTATACAGTAGGATCTTGTTGTTTATCTATTTTCTATATAGTCGTGTGTGTCTGTTAAACCCAAACTCCTAATTTATCCCTCACCCTCAAAATTCAATTTTTAGAAGCATTTCATAACCTCTGTATTCCAGAAATCTACACATTTGATTTTAGTTTTAAGACTTTAACAATTTTATTTCTATGAGTGCAAGCATCTTACCCATTATTTTGTTATGGCCAACTCATTCATTTCCTATGAAAGAATTTCCTGCCACTAACCTGAGCCCTATTCATGTGACGTGTTTCAATCTCCATTACGTTATCACTATTCCACCACAAACATAAAAAAAAAAAAAAGAAGAAAGAAAGATACTGTAGTTTTAAGCCAATGATATTTGAGGAGATTTTGGACTGGAGTTAATGTTGTAATGGGTTGAGGATTTTGGAATGTTAGGATGGGATGAATGTGTTTTGCAAAGGGGATGAACAAGAATGTTTGAGAGCCAGAGGGCAGACTTCAGTAGGCTGAAAAATGACCCCCAAAGATATCAGGTTCTCATCCTGAGAACCTGTGGATGTTATATGATTTGGGAAAAGAGTCTTTGTAGATGAGATAACTTAAGAATCTCAAGCTGGGGAAATTTTCATGGGTTATCAAGGTGGGCCCTAAATGCAGGGAGAGATTTGGCACACACAGAGGAGAAGATCATGCATGCCAAGATGCAGAAGAGAAAGACTGGAAGATGTTGGCCTTGAAGATTGGAGTGATGCAGCGACAGACAAGGAATGCTGGCAGCATCAGGGAATGGATTCTCCACTAGAGCCTTCGGAGGAAGCACAGCCCTGCTGACACTTTGGCTTTGGTCCAGGATGCTGAGTTTGGACTTGAGGCCTCCAGAACTGTGAGAGATTAAATTTCTGTTGTTTTCAGTGACCATGGTTGTGGTAATTTGTTACAGCAGCCCTAGGGGTTTTGTACCAGAGGAGGGGGCATTGTAACAAATACCTAAAACTGTAAGTGGCTTTGGAATTGAGTAATAGGTAGAGGCTGGAAGAATTTTGAAGTGCATGATAGAGAAAACCTAGACTGCCTTAAACAGATGATTAGTAGGCATATGGACAAACTCAGAATGAAGTGGAAGCATGGAAGGAAATGCTTATAGTCTTACAGAATATACATTTCATCATAACAGAATGTTGGGCGAAATATAAACATTAAAGGCGCTTCTGATGATGACTCAGAAAGAAATGAGGAACATGTTATTGGAAACTAGAGAAAAGCAAATCTTGTTATACAGTGGCAGGAAATTTAGCCGAATTATATGCTACCGTTGTGTGGAAAGCAGGGCCTCTAAGAAATGACCTTGGATATTTAGCTGACAAGATTTCCAAGCAAAATATTGAAAATATAGCCTGGTTTCTTCTTGCTGCTTATAATAAGAAGTGAGAATAAAGAAATAAATTGAGGGAAGAGCTGTTAAACAAAAAGAAACTAGTTCTTTATGATTTGGGAAATTGCCAGCCTATCCAGATTGCAAAAATTAGGCTAAAATGAAGAGAATCTCTCTTAGGAAATCATGCCGTGCAGAGAAGTCCAAGGGTGTCCTTTGTCGGTTCTGAAGAGGTCAAATGTGTGACACATAGATTCTCTCAAGAAACTCAGAAGGCAGGAATAGAGGTGGGATTATTCAGGAAAAGCCTCTGGAGGATCTCCCTGTCTAATGGTGTGAAGCCCTGTGACATACAGGGGAGATCCACAGGATTTATGAGAATGTTCTGTTAGCTGAGCTAGCTTGTACTGAAAGGGATCAAGAGAGGACAAAATGAAGGAAAGCTGCTGGACTCCAAATTCTACAGGAAAGAAACAAGCTAACAAAACTACTCAGCTGCAGATATGTGCTGTCCTTCAACAGAAAGGGAGAATGACTCCAAGACAAAACCTTAGTGTCAGAGGGTACAGTCATGAGCCCAGAGGATGGAACCTCAAGCCACAAAGGATTATTCCCGGGCCTGAAATACAACGACATTTGCCCTGCTGAATTTTGAAATTGCAACAAACCAGACTCCTTTCTTCTCTTGTCTTCCTTTTGGAATAGGAATGTCTATAACTCTTATACTAGGCTTTGTCACCAATTTACTTTGAGAACAGATAAATTGTTTTTTACTTTCACAGGGCCAAATATTTAGGGGAATTTTGTTCCAGGATGGCTGATACCCAGGCTCACACCCACACCAAAGTGAGATGATTTAGGTAATAAGATTGAGACTTCTGAGCCGATGGTATTTCCATGAGACTTTGGACTTGAGTTGATAATATAAAGGACTGAGGTTTTGGGGATTATAGGATGGAGTGAATGTATTTTGCAAGTGGAATGGACATGAATCTTTGGGAGACAGAGGGCAGACATTCGTAGGCTGAATAATGACTCCCAAATATATCAGATTCTATTGATAATTCTAGGACCATGTAAATATTACCTTACTAGAAAAAATGGTCTGGGAAGATGTGATTACATTCAGAATTTTGAGACTGGGAGACTATCCTGGATTATCAAGGTGGCTCCCAGATTAAATCATTTGTATCCTGATAAGAGGGAGGCAGAGGTAGATGTAACACACATGGGAGATGATCATGTGAAGACAGAGTGAAAAGAGATTTGAAGATGCTGATTTTGAAGAATGGAGGTATGTGGCCATAAGCCAAGGAATTCCAGCAGTCACCAGAGCTGGAAAAGAAAGGGAATGAATTCACCCTAGAGATTCCAGAGAGAGTGTGGCTCTGCCAATATCTTGATTTTGGCCCAGGGATACTGATTTCACACTATGGCCCCAAGAATGAAGACATATTAAATTTATATTGTTTTAAGCCACGAAGGTTCTGGTACATTGCTACAGTTGTCCCAGGAGACTAAGATAGGTAGGATAGTAATCCTTTCTCTGAATACCTCATAGAATTATTCATTCATTCAGTCATTCATTCACTCAAAAATTACTATCTTTTGAGTTCACAGTTTAGTGCCTAAAGGCAGAAAAAAAAATTAGTACAATAAATTATGATAAAGGATGTCCTGAAGGAATGAATAGTAGGCATAGACCACCTAGAGAAAGAGAAAATTAAAAAATAAAGATTTCTTGGAGGATGGATAGAATACCGGTTGGCAAACGCTAGAAAAGATTTTAAAGTATTAGCAAATCCATGGATATCATACAGAAAAAAGCCAGGGATGAGGACACCATCTTCAACCCAACACTTCTCTCACTTTTCTCATGATTATCTCCTTCAAGGTCATATCCAAGACCCAAAACGCAGAAAGTAAAAAAAATATGCATTTCAGGAAGAATTCCTTGGAAGGCATCCTCCAAGGGGCCCAATTTCCTACAGACATGCTCTTCCACCTATTTACCTCTTACTCCCAACACCCTCCTCCTTTGCCCGTCCTCGTGACAGCTAATGCATTACACAACCCATGAGGCCAGAGTTCTTTCCTTTCTCCCCTAAATCCTGGGCTCGGTCCAAACTCCAGGGCATGTAACCACTTACATTCATTCCTCTCCACTTTCCCCCAGTTCTGTGGTTGCTCTCCATCCCCCTCTGGGCCCCCCTCGCCCCCACATTCCCCCCCCTCCCACAGGGACTCTTGGACTCCAAATCTTTCCCTTACTTGGCTCAGCGCCAGGTTTTCGCCCACAGCATAGGGGCAGTAAGGGAAAGACCTTTGAAGTGGGAGAGCCTGGTTTGAATTCTGGTTGTACCTCTTTCTTTCCCTCCCTCAGTCCTCGGCTTCTTCTATATAGGTGGGCTCACAATGCTCGGTACTAGTGAACACTAGTGAGCACTTCCTATGTTCTAGGCACTGAGCAAAGCCCAGTATATGGTTTCTCCCACAACAATCCTACAAAACTGATTTTTTAAAAAAAATCCCCATGCTCTAGATGAGAAAACTAAGGCACAAAGAGGTTAGCTGCTTGCTCAGGGTCACTCTGTTGATAAGAAGTAGAGCCAGGATTCAAACCCAGGGAGTCTAGCTCCAGAGACTTTGCTGTTAACCATGAATGTAGAGAGATGACTAGTGGGTTGAGCCTCTGTTCCGTACATGACAGCCCCCTAATTTTCCAGGGGCGTTTCATGCTTGGTCTGTTTTCCAGTGTTTCCAAGTAGCAGGAGAGTGTTTCAGGTTATCAACGCCGTGTACTGGTATAAACGCAAGCCTCACTATCCAGGGCTGCGTTTGTGAGAAAGGGTTCGGCAAACCACGTGCTTGGATGGGGCAGTCATTGAAAATGATGTTTATGGAGACTTTTCAATGAGCTTATAACAAAGTGATCAAAGCAGACTGTACAACTCTCTGTAGCGTATAAGCTAAACTCAAAAAAACTGTGTCATCTGTGGTCAATATTTATTAACCAGTAAATATTTTTCCCGTTCATTTGGTACCCACACAACCCAACCAAGGACTCCTTGAAGGTTGTCACTAGGCGTTCTATACTTTATACCTTCCATAACCTGGACCAGAGGACTGTGCCTACTGATGATGCCCAATAAATACTTACTGATTTGATGAACAGATGAAGGAGGGACAAGCACAACTTTGCCCCTGAGACAGGGCTCTGCACATAGCAGGTGCTCAATAAAAATGTGTTGCATGACATGACAGGGCTGGAATCAAGGTGGTTTCTGTATGGAACAAGAAGCTGGAATTCTCTTTCTAATGAAAAACTTTGATGCTGAAAAGAAATCTCTTTCTGGCTACAGTGGAGATAGGGCATTGTTGACAGGCACCAGATGGAAGTAGGTTGGCCAGTTTGGGGTTGCTGTGCTCACCCAGGGGCAATAAGAGGGTGGCTTGGTCTTATAGCAGTGACTATGGGGCTGGAGAGGGGACTGAGCCCAAAGATATGTAGAACAGAGTGACTGGCTGGGAGAGGGGGTGCAGGAGGAGGGAGGGGCGCTCCCTGGGCCTTCCTGGGCTGCCTCCTCTCTTCCCTGCTGGCCTGGCTGGTGACACTGGGTTCCTGAGTGGCCTGGCCTTCTGTTGCCATTTCAGATCCAGCAGATGGGGAGTCTGGACAAGGTGGTGTCCTGGGCCCACCAGTTCCCCTACACCCACCCACTGTGGTTGGGACAGTTCCTTGGCTTCTTGAATATCTATGACACTGACTCTGCCAAAGCTGTGTACAGTCGAGGAGGTGAGGGTTCCTGGGAGAATGTGGAGCTTCCTGAGAGCAATGGGCTCAGGACACCATGTGTGGAGGGGTCCTGGGCCTATGCCCTAAGTCTGGGCAGGTGAGGTCCCCACCCTATTTATCACCAGGCCTCATCTGGGAACCCCTCAGTCCCTGCCTGACTCAATCTTCCCTTTCTCCTGCAGATCCTAAGGTCCCATTTGTGTATAACTGCTTCCTCCAGTGGATTGGTGAGTGGGCACCTGCCTTCCCGTCCCACTCCACTTCGGTGCTGGGGGAGCAGCGTGCTTCCCTGGCCTGTCTCTCCCTGCCCTGTTTCCACTCAGTCAGTTATCCCATCCATCAGACTGCCTGGTCCCCATTTTCCCCTCTTAAGCTCAGCTGCTCAGTGGGATTACAGGGAAGGAGACAGGAGAGCTCCGGGTTGGCCAGGGAAGTAGCCTTCAGGTGCCTTCTCCTGCAGGGTTTGTCTCTTTCCCTGCATGGACATCTATTCTACTGGTTCTATTTCTCTGTTAGAACTCTGACTAATACAGATTTTGGTACCCAGAATGGTTGTAGAGGAACAGAATCTTTGGATGAGTTTCCTGAATTGGCTTCTGGGTTTTCCAGAATTGGTTCTCTAATAGAAGTAGTTGGAAAGATACTAATGACTCTGTGGTCAATGGTAAAGAGGACACAGGCAGTCCAGGGCATGAGGTAGCAGTAGAGACACACAAAACATCATCACTGGGTGCTACTAACCAAATTTTTATAAAAGGCAAGGTTCTGATGACCATATATTTGATATCTTATGACATTTTAGTCAGACTAAAGGGTATAATAAGACTGGCTGGTTGCTCCTGGCTGCACTGGAGAAAGTGCGGAAAGAAACGGATGAGCCGGGGGATTCGAATTGCCAGCCCAAACTACAGGTGGAAGATCAGAAAGCTTCTTTGCCTATTTCCTCTCATTTGTTAGATCTGGTGGGTTTTTATCTTGTGCCTTCACCTGCTGTGTGTTTTTCTGTCTTCTCATTTTATTTGTCTTACTGTGTTTGGGGTCTTCTTTTTGCAGGCTGCAGGTTCGTAGTTCCCATTGTTTTTGGTGTCTGTTCCCAGTGGCTAAGGTTGGTTCAGTGGGTTGTGTAGGCTTCCTGGAGGGGACTAGTGCCTGTGTTCTGGTGGGTGGGGCTGGATCTTGCCTTTCTGGTGGGCAGGTCCACGTCTGGTGGTGTGTTTTGGGGTGTTTGTGGCCTTATTATGATTTTAGGCAGCCTCTCTGCTAATGGATGGGGCTGTGTTCCTGTCTTGCTCGTTGTTTGGCATAGGGTGTCCAGCACTGTAGCTTGCTGGTCGTTGAGTGAAGCTGGGTCTTGGTGTTGAGATGCAGATCTCTGGGAGATTTTTGCTGTTTGATATTATGTGGAGCTGGCATACAGAGTGAAGTAAGTCAGAAAGAGAAAAACAAATACCATATGCTAACACATATATATGGAATCTAAAAAGATGGTTCTGAAGAACCTAGGGGCAGGACAGGAATAAAGATGCAGATGTAGAGAATGGACTTGAGGACACGGTGAGGGGGAAGGGTTAGCTGGGCTGAAGTGAGAGAGTGGCATGGACATAAATACACTACCAAATGTAAAATAGATAGCTAGTGGGAAGCAGCCGCATAGCACAGGGAGATCAGCTCCGTGCTTTGGTGACCACCTAGAGGGGTGAGATAGGGAGGGTGGGAGAGAGGGAGACGCAAGAGGGAAGACATATGGAACCGTATGTATATGTATAACTGATTCACTTTGTTATAAAGCAGAAACTAACACATCATTGTAAAGCAATTATACTCCAATAAAGACGTTAAAAAAAAAAAAAAGAAAAAAAAGAAAGCTGCTTTGTCTGACCTGAAAGAAACCTTTGTTTCCTGTAGCCAAAGACCTCAGCTAGGGCTGAGATTTGTGACAACTAAACCCAGGATCTCATCCTTTCAGTGTCTGAATTATGATGCAAATTGATTTCCCAATCTTCTGCCAAAGTGTGAGCATTTATTGGGAAGTAATGGGAACCAGAAATTGGAATGGGGACATACGGGAAGATCCCAGTGAAGCCGGAGACATCAAACCCCTAAATTCAGCTGAGTCTTCTTTGCCAATTGCTGAATATATGTATTCCAATTATGCATTCCAGAACCAGAAAAATAACCTTAGAGTAGGTTTGGGTATATAGCACCAGCTAGGTGGCAATAACTTTCATGTCTGAGGTAAGGTTCTCCGGGAGGTTGTATATGTTATAAATCGATGCCCAATATATGGTGCTGTTTCCTTTTTTTATTGACCTACAGTTGATTTGCAATATTGTGTTAGTTTCAGATGTACAGCAAAGTGATTCAGATATATGCCTATATATAATCTTTTTCAGATTCTTTTCCATTATAGGTTACTACAAGATACTGAACATAGTTCCCTGTGCTATACAGTAAATTCTTGTTGTTTACCAGTTTTATATATAGTAGTGTGTATCTGTTAATCCCATGCTCCTAATTTATTCCACCTTCTCCTTGGTAACCATAAATTTGTTTCTATGTCTGTGAGTCTTTCTGTTTTGTAAATAAGTTCATTTGTATTATATTTTTAGATTCCACATATAAGTGATATCATATAACGTTTACTTTCTCTGTCTGACTTACTTCACTTAGTGTGATAATCTCTAGGTCCATCCATGTTGCTGCAAATGGCATTCTTTCATTCTTTTTTATGGCTGAGTAGTATTCCATTGTATATATACCACATCTCTATCCATTCATCTGTTGATGGACATAGGTTGCTTCCATGTCTTGGCTATTGTAAACAGTGCTGCTATAAACATGGTGCTGTTTCTTCCACTGCCAAGATTCACATGTCCAGGAATCAAGGGATGGAAATATGAGTGACACCACTCATTATTATTATAATGCCAAGTGATCCTATTAGCAAAATGTTTGCTTCTTGTCCCTGAAACTTTATGCTCTGTTAGCCTAGAGCTCCCTTAGTTCCAAAGGGAGGCAGGCTTCCACCCAGAAACACAACAATGATGACACTGAACTGAAAGTGAAGGCTGCCACCTGGCCACTTTCACCTCCTTGTGCTTCATCATCTTACAGAAACTCAAAGGCAGTTTCTGTACTGGAATAATCCTGAATACTGAAGTGAAATTGGTAGGTTCCTTACCAATGAAGGTCAGGAGGAGTATGTCCAGAATAGAGGAAATACTTTGGATGACTCTTAGAACTACCATGCCCAGTCATTAAAATAAATGGAAAAATGCCACAGTGCAGTTCAGGCAGGCTAGTAACGGCCCAGATCTTTCAAGAATGAAGTTTTGAATCATCCCACCAGGCAAAGAACCATGACCGGATGAGGTGCTTTCTGAGGGCAAAGAGAACATAGAGTGGGTGATGGGAGAAGGTAGTTATCATAGCTAGTTATGACCATGTGATCAGTTGCAGAAACAAGGACAGTAATTATTATGAGTATTTCTTCCTTATTTTGTTATGACTATGACTGTGCGTGCATGTTTGTGTGTATCAGATTTTTTTCTTCCTTCTCTCATTCTCTTCACATATAACATAAGGTATATTAATAATAGTTAAGTTAACCTCACAGCATTAAAATTCCAGTATATCAGGGAGAAGAGTGACCACCATCCAATGACTTTCTGTTGTCTTGAGGCACAAGGGTTAGAGTCTTTCAATTATACGTCAGATACTTGGCAGAGTATGACTTTATAAAGTCTATTTGCAGATTACGTAACGTTTAAGGGATCTGTAGGGATGCCAGGTTGAAGGGGTGGACCGTAATGTTTAGTTCTTTGTGTAAACTTGGATAAGCTATAGATGCAGTTAATCAATTAAACAGAAGTCTAGCTGTTGCTCTGAAGATTTTGTAGATATGGTTAACATCTACAATCCACTGAATTTAAGAAAAGATTTCCTTGATAATCTGGGAGGGCCTAATCCACTCACTGAAAAGCACTGCAAAGTTCTAGAAGCTGGGAATGCAAGAAAAGAGATTCTCCCTTAGAGCTTCTGCAGCACCTTGGTTGTGGCCCAGTTAAATCAATTTCAGATTTGTGATCTCCTAAACTGTAAGATTAAAATTTTGTGTTGTTGTACATCACTAAATTCCTGGTAATTTTTTGTAGCGGGAAGAGGAAACTAATACAGAACAGACAAGCAGGCAGAAAGGAAAAAAGGCAGGGAGAGGGTGGGTAGGAGAAAGGTAACAGAAAAAGGAGTAGGAAGCCTGAGAAAGGGTGAGAGAGTCTGATGGGCAGGAGGCAGGAGATGACGTAGGCCGGCAGGTGGGCAGATAGAAGGAGGAAGTGGGCACAGAGGCAAGGACAGGAGAGAGTGACAGTGAGAAAGGATGGCAGGCAGGGGCCCTCAGAGCTCGTCTTTGTCTCCAACAAGCGTTACAGGAGCTTCCTGAGCTGCAAGTGGATCCCATTCTTGGACTTCAGCACAACTCTTGGAATGGGAACAGGGACCCTGGAGGGATCGGGTGCCAGCTCAAAGCGAAGCAAGGTCAGGGCCACGGCCACCTTCATCTCATTCATGGCAAACTGCTTCCCGATGCAGTTCCTGGATCAGGCAGGGAAAAGGAAGTGAGCAGAGGCTTCTAACCCCTCCCGGGCACAGGGCATTCAGGGCTCTCCTCCACCTGGCCCAGCCCCGATCCCTCCCTTACGGGTCACACTGAACGTGCCGCCCAAGCCTCGGTCCCCCCTCTCCCCCTGACCCTTACAAAGGCCACCTCTCTCCAGGACTAGCTCCTAACTCCTACTTCTGCTCTCAGCACTAGCAAGTCCTATTGGGGAAGGTCTGCCTTCTAAGCCACAGGGTCAAGTCATGTGAATCAGTAAATGTGAATTAGTACTTTGTTCACTCGTCCACAGGCAGTTTCTGGTTTCCGTCCAGGCCAGGGCACTGTAGGGGGGAGTGGGCAACTCTCGGGCCCTCACCACCCATGGCAGACAAGCAGGGGCCCCAGTCCCCAGACAGGACAGGACAGAGTTGTGTAAGGAAGTCAGGATGGCAACCGGGAGGCTTCTTGGAGGGGCCACGGGTTAGCGCCCCTCGACCTGCTGGACCACTTGCCTCCCAGTTAATGCTCCGGCCTCCTGTCTCCCCGTAGCCCCTCAGTCAACCCGTCCCTGGAGCCTTCCCATTCTACTCCAGCAAGACCCCTCCTCCCATCCCGTGGGCTCCTCACTGGCCTTTCCAGTCTCCTTGCCTCCCCTCCCTCTACTGCAGCCACGTTGGCTCGGGGCCTGCTGCGCCCTCCATCACAGGGAGGACACGTCGCGGGGCCTCAGCTGGCGTCACAGCGCTCTCTGGGCTGCTCCTCACTCACCTCGCACCTGTCCAGCCCCTCTTCCTCACTCCGCTCCTGTTGAGTTCCCCTCCCTCCACTGCTGGCTACACCTCTTCCTCCCTGGACCCCCAAGACACCATTAGTGTTAACTCAAGGACACATCTCAGTCCAGTGACCAGGACGGTGCCAGAAACATGGACCATTTAACAACCTGCTTGATGAATGAATGAGTGAGTGAAAGAAAGAAGGAATGATGTCTGTCTTGAGTAGAGGTATTTGTTATTTTGTTTTTTGTTTTTTTGGCCGTGCCACGAGGCTTGCGGGATTTTAGTTTCCCGACCAGGGATTGAACCCAGGCCACGGCAGTGAAAGCACAGAGTCCTAACCCCTGGACCGCCAGGGAATTGCCAAGGTATTTGTTTCTTGACTCTAGGAGGCAGGGACAGTGTCTTTCATCTCTACCTTCCCATCTCCTAGCACAGGACTTGGCACACAGAGACAGCTTAATAAATAGTTTTATATTTAAATAAAGTTAATTGAATTGAAAAATAAAACCAGAATGGAATAAAAGTAAATATTAATTCTGACCTAGGAATTGAGCTGCCTAGTACATACCCCCGTCCTCTAGTGGCAGCCGCATGATGTGCTGCCAATATCTACAAGAAAGAACAGGACCCTGGCAGAAACCGAAACCTAGAGCGTATTCTGGAAGCATGTTTGTGTCAAGCCTGTTCTGTGAAGGTTGAGTCACCAACTGAAAATTGCACAGAATTAGAGATTCAGAAAAAAACTCTTTTCTACTAAGTAATTACAAAGTTTCCAGAAGTTACTGTTACAGGGGAGGATTCTAGCAGCCTGGGAGGATTTTCCCAGCAGCCGATATGGAGTATTCTGGTCCCTCTCAACAGCTATTTCAAGTATGCTCTATATTTTACATGCCAGAAACCTTTCAAATGTATGTATCATATACAAATTAGTAGATTTTTCTCTCAAAGGCACTTGATTGTCTCAATTCTATACTTTTGCCTGCTTGGACTATTGAACTCAATGTATAATATCATGGAAAAAGACCTCAGATCACAGGAAAAGTTTTGACAACTGGGGAAATTGTCATGTGTATCAGACATTAATATGCTGTCAAAACGTCTTTTGGATAGACCCCAAGTACAAAGTGAAACACATTGATAACAAACTTTCTTAAAACGCTGCTATAACTTTTCCAGTATATGGCTTCAACGGTTTCATGCAGGGCATCTGAAAATGGAAGCATGTGTAAACTACTCATGATGCAACAGGACGCATAATGGGGAAGCAAATAGAAAATGTGGGACTGAGAAGGTGCAGAATAAAAAATCTACCGTTTAAAATTATGACAATGGAAACGGAGGACAGTTGAAAGTTAACACACAGTGAGTAATTTTAATTAGGTAGAGTCATCATCTTACAGTGAGGAAAAACACTACAATACACTAACTTGGAACAGCCATCAACACAGAAACGTGGCCAGCCATTGAGAAAGAGCTGTGGGTTAGTCTGTGGCCTGCCCTAACACTTGTATGTTGAACATACAGAAACATGCTTCCATCCCAATACACCAACATAAAAGCCATAACTGCATACACCACATATGAATGTAGGAGGTCACAGACATGGGGTAGCACCCAGTGACACCCAGCTGCACCAGGTACAGAAAGTCTCACCTGGATCCTCCTGAGAAGGGCAGGAAAGCACAGCTGTGTCGAGTAGAACCTGGTGCAAACCGGGATGGGTCAAACACCTGCAGAGAGAGCACCAGGGCCAGGGCAGCTGGGGTCAAACTCCTTGACCAATCCACCAGGGGACAAGAATCCCCGAGGGAGAGCAGGGGAGGTGCTGGTCTGGAGAGAGCATCCCATCCCCTCCTCCCATGGCCATAATACCTCTGGTTTTGGCCACACCTTCGGGTTGTGGTGAAGCCCATAAAAGAAGAGGGAGAGTGGGATTCCTGTGGGGCAAGGAGGAGAGAGAGAAGACTGATGGTACCCATGGCAACAGGGGCAATGTGGCAGCACGAAAGGCCTGGGAGCCGCCATGAGAGCCACCATGATGCTGTTGTAAAACAGGTGGGCTGGAGGTGACAAAGCACAACAGCACAGATTAGGAGTAGGTAACCATGCCCAGGACTGAAAAGGAAAAGATTTGGAAGCTTACATTTAGGAGCAACGTGGTGATACATGTGTCTCCCTGCACCTCACCTGACACCCTGACGTCTCGGTTCCCAGCCCCTGCACCAGGGAAGTACCCAGTGTGGGTGTGTGCCGCCCCTGAAGAGGAAGCAGGAGTCTGGGCCCTGCCTGAGGGGTCAAGGCCAGGCCCTTTTACATGTGCATGATGGGGGTGGGTGGGCGGGAGCTGCCCAGAAGGATCAGAAGAACCTGTGTGTTGATGGGCGAGCTGACAGGCGCGGTGGCTCCAGCGGCCTTCAGGGGTCAGCCTGTAGATGATGTCATTCTGGTGGGAGAGATTCCTCACCCGGGAAAAAATCAGATTGTTGAGATTCCCTGATGGCCTGGATGTAGGACTGGATGTTCCTGAAGGGAGAGGATGCAGAGGAGACTGGAGTGGAGGGAGCCTCTGACCTGGAGACGTGGTAGGGCTCCGGGTGGGGATTCCTCAGTCAGCGGGGACAGGCAGCACTGAGGCTTTGTCATTTCTGCCTTACAGCCCAGGAGACCCTCTGTACTTTACAAGTGGCCTGAGCAGCCAGGCTTCTCCCTGTGCAGGAATCAGGGACCTGTGACTGAGTCAAGGTTGGTCTGGGTGGAATTTGACTGTGGTCCATGGCTCTGTGCAGAATGTTGCTTTCTGTGCTGATAAGCGTCCACGCTGCCCTAACTGCCTCTCAGGTAAGTCCTCCCCAGCTGGTGAGAACAAGGACCCTGCCATTGAAGGGTTGTCACTGACCTGTCTGTCTGGATGCTGCCCTGGTGGCTGAAGGCGCACTTCATGATGGTGTCCAAGGTCATCAAGGAGACGTGTCCAAGGACCTCCAGATGTGAGTCCAGGCTGACGAGCTCCTCCCACTTGTCCTGTGGTGGGAGGGGGACATTGACTCTGCTCTGCTCCCCCAGAAGGTCTGTGCTGACAAGGCCAGGCTCTCTCTCCATCTCTCTAAATCTTCGGATGAGTTTTCCTCACTTTCTAAGCAGATGTGTTTTAGCAATTTAAGGCTGTAACACACGTGTAATGTGATTCCTATATCTCAGAAACTTCTATAACTTTTATATTTCTGGCCTTTTGGAAGGCCAGAAAGCATAGTTTCTCAGCAGACAAGGGGGAATCTTTTGTATCCTGAGATCAGACCTGGATAGGCGATGGCCAACAGTGGTAAGCAGATTTGTCAAGGTAAGAGATAGCATAAGATTCCAGTACTAGGGTCCCTACGAAAGGGACATCAGACATCAATCCTTTCATTCATTAAATGTTAGCTGAGACCAGTTGGTGAGAAATCAAAATCCTGCAGGACCCAGCTCTGTGAATGTATGATAGACCTGCCCCCATTTCCTCCCATGAGGAGCTCAATTCCATGCAGAAACCCTGGGCCCCAGGCCAGAGCCCACCTGAGTGATATCCTGGGATGTCCACTGTTCCCCCGAAGGTGTCATTGCCCAGGCCAGCCAGGGGCAGCTTGCCCTGCTGTCAAGGGGAATAACCCTTGATCTAGTCCACTGCGTTGAAGACATGGAGTTGGGAGGAGAGTGGATCTGAATATACCATGGCCCGCCTTTCCCTTTTCAATGACTAAAGTGCGGATCCAAGGTGGTGCCAGGGTCCCATCCGTTCTTGGAGAGCCCTGTCTCCTAGTAGGTTCTGAATGCATCATTCTGAGGGCTGTGTCTGATGGACGTCTGAGGGACACAAGTGTCTGAGAGTGGACTTTGTCAGCTGTGTTGGATGAGAGTGGGTCCAGGTGACGAGGGATAGACTCACCAGCATCACTCGGACAGAGTCGACCATCAGACCCACGTAGGGCTTCAGGATGTCGTAGTGGAAAGCTGGGGTCAGCATCCGCCGGTGCTGGAACCACGTCTGCCCCTCCAACACGAGCAAACCATTCCCTGGGCCACAGATGGGTGTGTGTGTGGATCGGGGAGACTGGATCAGAGGGACGACTGGGGACAACTTGGGAGGAACCAAGGGTGTCAGGAGAGAGCACATCATGGGCAAAGGTAGGAAAGGCCAGTACAGTTCAGGAATGTGAATTTCCAAAATGGCTGGTCCATAGGATGTGATTATGACAGCTGCGAGACAGAGGTTGAAGAAGAGTAGGGGGGCAGGTGATAGAAGAATTAATAATCAGACTGAGAATATCGCAGAGGACTGAGAAGTGATGAAGAAGAGGCTGAGCTTCAGGAGGGCTCTCAGCACCATTACAAAGGGTGAGGGTTTTATTAGAAGAAGGGAAATGAGGCTTGATTCAGAGATGAGGTGGTGACAGGGTGGCAGGCACTTGTTGTTCTCTGTGAGTCAGCAAGGCAGCTCTTGGTAAACCTAACTGGGAGTGTATCAGAGTTTACTAGTTTACTAGTGTACCAGAGTACTAGTTTTGATGTACTTACCAATCCAGGGGGCCAAGAATCTCTAGGTACCTGCAAACTTAGGGTTTGAAAAAGTAAGGAAGGCATTACAGGAAAGCGGACAGGACCAAACAAGGCAGGCAGCCCGCAGAGCAACTGTGGTCCCGACCATGGGCTGCCAGCCCTTCCTGATGCTGGTCAGCTGGCAGTCTGTCTCAAGCCACCTCGCACTTGCCTCCCATCCCTGACTCTCTCTGTCCTGATGGTCACTGTGGGCCCAGGAAGGCAGACTCAGTCTCCCAGCAGCAGAACACGCACGGGGCTAAGACGGTGAATCGGCAAGAAAGATAGGCTCTGTTCAGTGCCCTAGATTAGGTCAGAAGCCTGTGGTTTTCCTCCAATTTGTGATGGTTTAGCCATCCAATGACCCAGGATAGGCAAATGCAAGTCAGTGTGCATAAGAAATTGTCTTTCAGATCTGGGGCTATTTACATAAAAATCACCTCAGTAGGGTTAAAGAAGAAAGAATGAAAATGTGCAGCCCCACACAGCTGTTCAGCATTCTGTTTAAGGGAACAGTGCTGTTCTTCGACTGGGATGTGGGCTGGTGTTTGGATGGTAGACAGTCAGGTATTGATGGCTGAACTGGCAATCTCTTCTGGAATTTCACAGACCCAGGGGCATGTACCCAAGAGGGAAAATACGCTCCAGCTGGGATCATGTTTTGTACTCACCAGATCTCCCCAGGACCACCTTCATGTAGTCAGGGTCATAGACCACCGGCTGAACCTTGTTTCCCCACAGCCAGTGAGGAGAGACACATGGGAATTTCTCTACGTTTTCAGTACCTCTTGCAGCTCCTGGTCCTTTGGGTACTGTAACAGAGGGAAAGACACATCAGTAAAATGTTCTCTTTAGGGCCAGTGCTCGGAGGGGTGCTGGAGGTTAGGACAGCAACCAGGAGATTGTTCTGGATCCATCAGCAGCAATTTAGGAGTTTGGAACTCTTTCTGATGAGCTGGGCTCTGATCTGGCTTCTTGCTCTCTTGCAGAGACTTGGCCTAAGGCCCTACTCTGGCTTCCAGATGGACCGCTTATGGGCCTTCATCCAGAACTGCCTTTAGAATCTTACACATAGTGGGTGCTTGGTAAATGTTTAGTAATGGACTCCGTGGTGTACCAGTGTTTTTCACAGACTTATATTAGAGTTATTTGTTCAGTTGTGTCCCCTCAAATCAAGTTTAAGTGAGGTCATTAGGGTAGGCCCAAATCCAATGTGACTGGTGCCTTTATAAAAGAGGGAAAATGTGGACACAGAGACAGACACTCATAGAGAGAAGATGAAATAAAGAGATATATGGAGCTTGTGATTCACCAGCCAAGGAGAGAGGCCGGGAAGAGATGCTTCCTGCACAGCCTGCAGAAGGAACCAGCCCCGCCAACACTTTGATTTTGGGCTCTAGTCTCTAGAGCTCTGAGACACTAAATTGTGTTGTTTCAGCCATCCAGTCTGTGGAACTTTGTGGCAGGCCTTACACACTATTACAAGTATGTAATGCTCAAGGCAAGCCTGTATAAGGGAGGGATTATTACTTGATCCTGTCTTACTGAAGAATGAGGCAACACATATTAAAGGATATGCCCAAGTGAGCTGCATCTAAAGTCAAACCTGCTGACTCCAAGGTGTCCTTTCCCAGGGTTCCCAAGGCTCCCTGGGTGCCTCTATTAGCAGGTTTCAACTCAATGTTCTAATTGCGGGGCACCGTGTTGACAGGCTTACCTTTCATACCTGTCATCCCTGTATTCTTAGAGCCAGCATAGAGCATGGTTCATAGGGATCGAGCCTCACTTTTAAAAGAATCAATAATGTTCATGAAGAAGGAATGAGTACATGCAGGAGTGTGGATGAATGAGTCTTGATTAAAATTGCTGGTGCAAGTGACAGAATCAGAGCTAACGGAAGAGAGAGGAAAAGGACAAAAAGAAAGCTGGGGGCCCAGGGGGGTCTCACGGAGCCCAAGGGCAGGGGGCAGCCAGGCTGTGGAAGGGCAGAACCAGGGACTGGAGGGCTGCCAGGACTGTGTCTCCCATTCTTTCTCTCTGTGCGTCCACGCGTTCCTCTCTCAGCAAGTGTTTCTGGAGGCTCCACCTCCTACAGGCCACTTTTCTAGAAGCTGGTGATACAGTTATGAACAAACAGATACAGTCGCTGTCCTCGTGCAGCTGGGTCCAGGCGGTGGTGAGGGAACGTCTACCCTTCTGGGGTTGGCACCTCACCATTCTGCCACCATCATGTCTGAGTGGCACTGCTGAATCCTATTCCAAGAATTTGATTCTAATCTCATGGCCAAGGCGTCCACCTGCTACAATCAACTGTGGCTGGGGGTGAATAGGGTTTTCGAAGGCCACCCTGTGAGAGGGAAGAGATCTCAGAGCAGACATCCAAATGAATGTCAAATACATGAATGAATAGATGGGTAGAAGGACTCGTTCGTTTACCTGGTAACTCTGTGTTGAGTACTTACTTTGGGTCAATGCCATCCTAGGAGCTAGAGATCCAGCAGTGAACAACAAGATCCCTGCTATTGTGGAGCTCGTGTTCTAGTGGGGGTGTGGGCGGGGCTGACAATCCTGCCCTGAACTGAGACGTGTCCTGCTTGAATTCATTCTGGGGGCTGCTCTGTGTTCCCAGGTCACGTCCATCATTGGGACTGCCCTGCTCTGTGGATCCAGTGCAGGGACTGACTGGTGGGAGCCTCTTACCACCCCAGCTGTGTTACCTAGTTTTCTTGGATCTCTTCTTCCCTGCTCAGCAGGGGCCTGGGTGGTGGGGAGGGTGTCCCTGTTTTTGCACAGGAGTATGCCTCCTTTCTGATTGCCAGTCAGCTCCCCCAAATCCTGCTCCTGGGTAAGGAGCTTAAACTATGTTCTACCTGTCCATTCTCCTCTTGGGGTCACCCTGAGGCCCACTGGTCCGTGAGCCCACCAGTCACCTGGCTGGGGCTGCCATCTGTCTTGAGCATGTCTGTCCAGAGCCATTTGAGACTCTCACAGAGGTCATGGTGCCCATGGTGGCAGTGGTGTTGACCCTGTAGGCAAAAACCCAGTGCTATCTGGCCTCCAGGCTGCAACCACTCAATGCGGTCAGGGCTCCAGTGGAATGTCCTCTCCTGGTTACTTCTGGGAACTGTAGCCACAAAGGAATTTCCCCAAAGGGAGACACAAGGGGAGTAGGTGGACAGGTAATAATGCCACCTGACAATGCAATTGCCAGACGTGTGGGTTCTGTTGGCATGGCAGGTACAGATGAGATAGGAGGGAGGACATGGGGAAAGATGGGGCAGTTTGGGGCTGCTTGAATCCCAAAGTTGTAAGTTCCCCTTTCATATTTCTTGTTGGATTTCACCCCTATTTAATGCAGTGAGTTTGTTAAACCTCCAAAATGTCTGTCCTTCACAGGCATTAATATTATTTTAAATTCATACAAATTAGAGTGAGTGTAACTATGGCCTTTGCTCTGTGTCATGCACCATTCTAAGATTATAATACTTCACTTGAGTAGTATAATTATTATCATCATCCCATATTACAGATGAGGAAACTGAGGCATCGAGCAGGTATTTAAAGTACGTGTCAAGAGGTGATATATGAATCTAGGTAACTTGGCGACAGAGCCCATGTGCTTAACTGCCCCACCTTGTCACTTGTCATCTGGCCTGAAAGATTAGTTTCAATCTAATTACATGTGGCATTCTAATTCCCGACTTAGCCAATAACAGAGATATTGAATAAATGGAAATCTCAAAACAGTATTAAAAGAGTAAGAAAAAAATTGGCTGCAATATCTGTTAGGCCAGCAGAATTTGAGAGATGATTCAGCACCATGAGGAATATTAGTTATGTAAATATAAATCATCTACTTACTGAAACTACATATCATCTAATGGCCATCATTATAATGAATAAGTCACTAGAGGAAGTTTTAGTTGCTCCTTATGTCAAATCCTAGCTGAGGAAGGTGACAACCGCATCAAAACAAAGGTCATAATTTCTCTAAATCAACAAATAATCGGGAAGTCATTAGTACAACAATTTGCATGAACAAGATGGGTTTTGGCTGTCTCTCTGTGGCTGATATTAATAGTTTCCTCTGTCTTTGGCTCTACTCTGCTGCTAATTGCTTGGCCTCTTTCTTTGAGAAATAGAAGCCTCAGCTCTCTGCAACACCTCATCTCCTTAGGCTTGTTCAATCCACACACCATTAATGAGCCCCTCCCCACGTGGCCCCTCACCTTGCTCTGCGCTGTCCTTGCCAGGATCAGAGCTAACAGAGCTGCCTGGGTAGGCACTGTCCCTCACCAACATGCGAGCTGCTTCTTTCTCAGTCACTCCACACACGTGGGCCAAGCATTCCTTTGTGTCAGGCTCTGTGCTGGGTATTGGGTTACAGGAAGGGGATGATACCTCAGCCCCATGGAGCTCACAGTTCAGGGGTTTGGGGGATGGGGTGTGGGAGGTAAACAGATTCTGCTTAATGTCTCAACTCAGTTGTCAGTTCTCCTTACCTGGTGCCATCTGGAAACCTCGCTTGTGTGCCAGCTGCTAGTTTCAGCACTGAAATACTCAGCCTTGAAAAATCCCTCAATCTCAAGCAAACCAAGCCGGTTTGTCCCTACACCCTACTACGCCCTCATCCAGCAGGTGGGCCTCTTTTCCTGTGACCTGACATCTTCTTAGATTCCTGTCTGTCATCTCCACGGACAGTGAGCCCACAGGGCAGCATCCAGCAGACTGATGTCTGTGCTCCCAGGCAAGCTCAGGGCCAGGCAGAGAGGATGCGATTGAGGGATGGGGCAGGGAAGTATCTAGAAGCCTGTTCTGTGAGAACAGCTGAAGCTGCTCAGCCTGGAGACGGGGGAGACTCAGGAAGGAAGAGCCACTGTCCTCAAAGTGCAGGGCTGCCAGGACAGCCTGCAGATCTCCGTAAGGAAGGAGTGTCTGACAGACCCAAGGACACCAGCACGGGGTCCTGGGAGGGAGGGAGCTCCCCGGACTGGGATGAGGAGCCAAGACCTGAGAGGTAAGCTGGGTCCTTTTGTGAGGCCACGTGCTCACCCCACAACAAGGCTTCGTCCCATGGGCTTGCTCACTAGGACCACGGTCTGAGAGCCCTGGCCCTCCCTGCCCTCCCACTTCCCTGTCCCACTCCATCCTACCTCCTGCATGTGCCCATAGAGCCAGTGGGAAGGAGGAGACGGGAACTGCTGGCGGGCTTTGAGCAGCCACTGTCTGTGCAGGTAGAGCTGTGCTGCCTTGAGCAGAAGCAGAACCAGGCCGAGCAGGGAGGCCACCTGCAGGAGCCCAGAGACACCACCCAGGGCTCTGGGGGTGCTCAGTGCAGAGGCACTCATGGTGCAGTGGCTTCTGGATTGCTGACTGTCCCTGAAGGTGGCTGACCTCCCCTGAGCACGCTGCCTGGTCAGGGAGGATCACCTCGCCCACTTGGGGGAGGGTGGTGGTGAGGGCAGAGCTCAGACCTGGGTCTCCAGTGTTGATTAACTGTGGAGGATCCACCTTGGGGTGGGCACCAAAAAAGTCATGGAGATCAGATATAGAAGAGCAAGGATGAGAACAAGTTTATCCTCAAGTCTCTCACCCTCACTTTTTTCATGTTTATCTCCATCCAGGCAGTCTGGCTCCAGAGACTTTGCTGTTAACCATGAACTTAAAGAGATGATCATTGGGTTGAGACTCCGGTCCGTACATGGCAGCCCCTAAACTTTCCTGGGGATATTTCATGTTTGATCTGTTTTCTAGTGTTTCCAAGTAGCAGGAGACTGTTTCAGGTTATCAACTCCATGTACTGGCAGACGTGCAAGCTTCACTATCCAGGACAGCTTTTGTGAAAAAGTGTTGGGCAAACCATATGGTTAGATGTAGCAGTCATTGAAAATGATGTTCATGAAGATTTTCAATGATCTGAGAAAAGCTTACAATAAAGTGATCAAAGCAAAATGTACAGCTGTCTGCTAAATTCTTAAAAAAACTGTGTCATCTGTGGTCAACATTTATTAACCAGTAAATATTTTCCCCATTCATTTAGTACCCACACAACCCAACCAAGGTCTCCTTGAAGGTTGTCACTAGGCGTTCTAATGTCCTTATACTTTCCAAAGCCTGGACCAGAGGACTGTGCCTACTGATGATGCCCAATAAATACTTACAGATTCAGTGAATGAATGAAGGATGGAATGAGGATAACTTTGGATTGATTAGATCACCACCTTGAGGGGGTGCTGGAAAGATGGCGGAAGAGTAAGACGCAGAGATCACCTTCCTCCCCATAGATCACCACCTTGAAAAGACTAGGTTCAGTTTTGGGTGCCATGTTTTAAAAAAGAAAATTTTTAATTCCAGGATGTTTCCTGGTTCATCTTACAGGCAACAGAAAGGCAGAAGAGGGGGGCAGTCTATCCCTAAGGTGGCAGCTTGAAGCAATTACTCCTGTGGGCAACTCATCCCAGGCACTTCTTCTGGGTTTGATAAATTTAGGTTTGATGCTGCTGCAATTTATCATATTGTGTTTACTTTTACTCCTCTACAAAAAGTGAATCTGCCAGGTAGAGGCCTTTCATTACAAAAAAACAAAAAACAAAAAAACAAAAAACAGGGAGGAGCTTCAAGATGGTGGAAGAGTAAGATGCGGAGATCATCTTCCTTCCCACAAATACATCAGAAATACATCTACATGTGGAACAACTCTTACAGAACACCTACTGAATGCTGGCAGAAAACCTCAGACCTCCCAAAAGGCAAGAAACTCCCCACGTACCTGGGTAGGGCAAAAGAAAAAAGAAAAAACAGAGACAGAAGAATAGGGATGGGACCTGCACCAGTGGGAGGGAGCTGTGAAGGAGGAAAGGTTTCCACACACTAGGAAGCCCCTTCGCGGGCGGAGACTGTGGGTGGTGGAGGGGGGAAGCTTCGAAGCCGTGGAGGAGAGCACAGCAACAGTGGTGTGAGGGGCAAAGCGGAGAGATTCCCGCACAGAGGATCAGTGCCGACCGGCACTCACCAGCCCGAGAGGCTTGTCTGCTCACCCGCTGGGGCGGGCAGGGGCTGGGAGCTGAGGCTCGGGCTTTGGTCAGATACCAGGGAGAGGACTGGGGTTGGCGGCGTGAACACAGCCTGAAGGGGGCTAGTGCGCCACAGCTAGCTGGGAGGGAGTCTGGGAAAAAGTCTGGAGCTGCCGAAGAGGCAAGAGACTTTTTCTTGCATCTTTGTTCCCTGGTGCGCAAGGAGAGGGGATTAAGAGCGCTGCTTAAAGGAGCTCCAGAGACGGGTGCGAGCCGCGGCTAAAGGCGCAGACCCCAGAGACAGGCATGAGATGCTAAGGCTGCTGCTGCCACCACCAAGAAGCCTGTGAGCAAGCACAGGTCACTCTTCACACCTCCCCTCCCGGGAGCCTGTGCAGCCCGCCACTGCTAGGGTCCCGTGATCCAAGTACAACTTCCCCAGGAGAATGCATGGCGCGCCTCAGGCTGGTGCAACGTCACGCTGGCCTCTGCTGCCGCAGGCTCGCCCTGCATCTGTACCCCACCCTCCCCCAGGCCTGAGTGAGTCAGAGCCCCCAAATCAGATGCTCCTTTAACCTCGTCCTGTCTGAGCGAAGAGCAGACGCCCTCAGGCGACCTACAGAGGCGGGGCCAAATCCAAAGCTGAACCCCAGGAGCTGTGCGAACAAAGAAGAGAAAGGGAAATCTCTCCCAGTAGCCTCAGGAGCAGCGGATTAAATCTCCACAATCAAGATGAGGTACCCTGCATCTGTGGAATACCTGATTAGACAACGAATCATCCCAAATTGAGGAGGTGGACTTTGGGAGCAATGATATATATATTTCTTTCCTTTTTTCTCTTTTTGTGAGTGTGTATGTGTATGCTTCTGTGTGTGATTTTGTCTGTATAACTTTGCTTTTACCATTTGTCCTAGGGTTCTGTCTGTCAGTTGTTTTTTTTTTTTATTACTTAAAAAAATTTTTTTTATAATAATTCTTTATTTTTTATTTTAATAACTTTATTTTATTTTACTTTATCTTCTTCTTCCTTTCTTTCTTTTTTCTTCTCCCTTTATTCAGATCCATGTGGATGACAGGCTCTTGTTGCTCCAGCCAGGCGTCAGGGCTCTGGCTCTGAGGTAGAGAGCCAAGTTCAGGACATTGGTCCACAAGAGACCTCCCAGCTCCACGTAATGTCAAACAACGAAAATCTCCCAGAGATCTCCATCTCAATGCCAAGACCCAGCTACACTCAACGACCAGCAAGCTACAGTGCTGGACACACCATGGCAAACAACTAGCAAGACAGGAACACCATCCCATCCATTAGCAGAGAGGCTGCCTAAAATCATAATAAGGCAACAGACACCCCAAAACACACCACCAGACGTGGACCTGCCCACCAGAAAGACAAGATCCAACCCCATCCACCAGGCACTAGTCCCCTCCACCAGGAAGCCTACACAACCCACTGAACCAACCTTAGCCACTGGGAACAGACACCAAAAACAATGGGAACTACGAACCTGCAGCCTGCAAAATGGAGACCCCAAACACAGTAAGTTAAGCAAAATGAGAAGACAGAAACACACAGCAGATGAAGGAGCAAGGCAAAAACCCACCAGACCTAATAAATGAAGAGGAAATAGGCAGTCTACCTGAAAAAGAATTCAGAATAATGATAGTAAAGATGATCCAAAATCTTGGAAATAGAATGCAGAAAATACAAGAAACATTTAAAAAGGACCTAGAAGAACTAAAGAGCAAACAAACAGTGATGAACAACACAATAAATGAAATTAAAAATTCTCTAGAAGGGATCAATAGCAGAATAACTGAGGCAGAAGAACGGATAAGTGACCTGCAAGATAAAATAGTGGAAATAACTACTGCCGAACAGAATAAAGAAAAAAGAATGAAAAGAATTGAGGACAGTCTCAGAGACCTCTGGGACAACATTAAACGTACCAACATTCGAAATATAGGGGTCCCAGAAGAAGAAGAGAAAAAGGAAAGGACTGAGAAAATATTTGAAGAGATTATAGTTGAAAACTTCCCTAATATGGGAAAGGAAATAGTTAATCAAGTCCAGGAAGCACAGAGAGTCCCATATAGGATAAATCCAAGGAGAAACACACCAAGACACATATTATTCAAACTATCCAAAATTAAATACAAAGAAAAAATATTGAAAGCAGCAAGGGAAAAACAACACATAACACACAAGGGAATCCCCATAAGGTTAACAGCTGATCTTTCAGCAGAAACTCTGCAAGCCAGAAGGGAGTGGCAGGACATATATAAAGTGATGAAGGGGAAAAACCTACAACCAAGATTACTCTACCAAGCACGGATCTCATTCAGATTTGACAGAGAAATTAAAACCTTTACAGACAAGCAAAAGCTAAGAGAATTCAGCACCAGCAAACCAGCTTTACAACAAATGCTAAAGGAACTTCTCTAGGTGGGAAACACAAGAGAAGGAAAAGACCTACAATAACAAACCGAAAACACTTAAGAAAATGGTAATTAGGAATATACATATCGATAATCACCTTAAATGTAAATGGATTAAATGCTCCAACCTAAAGACATAGACTGCCTGAATGGATACAAAAACAAGACCCATATATATGCTGTGTACAAGAGACTCACTTCAGACCTAGGGACACATACAAACTGAAAGTGAGGGGATGGAAAAGATATTCCATGCAAATGGAAATCAAAAGAAAGATGGAGTAGCAATTCTCATATCAGACAAAATAGACTTTAAAACAAAGACTATTACAAGAGATAAAGAAGGACACTACGTAATGATCAAGGGATCAATCCAAGAAGAAGATATAACAATTGTAAATATTTATGCATTCAACATAGGAGCACCTCAATACATAAGGCAAATACTAACAGCCATAAAAGGGGAAATTGACAGTAACACAATCATAGTAGGAGACTTTAACACCCCACTTTCACCAATGGACAGATCATCCAAAATGAAAATAAATAAGGAAACACAAGCTTTAAATGATACATTAAACAAAATGGACTTAATTGATATTTATAGGACATTCCATCCAAAAACAACAGAATACACATTTTTCTCAAGTGCTCATGGAACATTCTCCAGGACAGATCATATCTTGGGTCACAAATCAAGCCTTGATAATTTAAGAAAACTGAAATTGTATCAAGTATCTTTTCCGACCACAACGCTATGAGACTAGATAGCAATAACAGGAAAAAATCTGTAATAAGTACAAACACATGAAGGCTCAACAATACACTACTTAATAACCAAGAGATCACTGAAGAAATCAAAGAGAAAATCAAAAAATACGTAGAAAGAAACAACAATGAAAACACGACGACCCAAAACCTATGGGATGCAGCAAAAGCAGTTCTAAGAGGGAAGTTTATAGCAATACAATCCTACCTTAAGAAACAAGAACATCTCAAATAAACAACCTAAGCTTACACCTAAAGCAATCAGAGAAAGAAGAGCAAAAAACCCCCAAAGTTAGCAGAAGGAAAGAAATCATAAAGATCAGATCAGAAATAAATGCAAAAGAACTGAATGAAACAATAGCAAAGATCAATAAAACTAAAGGCTCGTTCTTTGAGAAGATAAACAAAATTGATAAACCATTAGCCAGACTCATCAAGAAAAAAAGGGAGAAGAGTCAAATCAATAGAATTAGAAATGAAAAAGGAGAAGTAACAACTGACACTGCAGAAATACAAAGGATCGTGAGAGATTACTACAAGCAACTATATGCAAATAAAATGGACAACCTGGAAGAAATGGACAAATTCTTAGAAATGCACAACCTCCCAAGACTGAGCCAGGAAGAAATAGAAAATATGAACAGACCAATCACAAGCACTGAAATTGAAACTGTGATTAAATATCTTCCAACAAACAAAAGTCCAGGAACAGATGACTTCACAGGCAAATTCTATCAAACATTTAGAGAAAAGCTAACACCTATCCTTCTCAAACTCTTCCAAAATATAGCAGAGGGAGGAACACTCCCAAACTCATTCTATCAGGCCACCATCACCCTGATACCAAAACCAGACAAAGATGTCACAAAGAAAGAAAACTACAGGCCAATATCACTGATGAACATAGATGCAAAAATCCTCAACAAAATACTAGCAAACAGAATCCAACAGCACATTAAAAGGATCATACACCATGATCAGTGGGGTTTATCCCAGGAATGCAAGGATTCTTCAATATATGCAAATCAATCAATGTGATATACCATATTAACAAATTGAAGGAGAGGAAACATATGATCATCTCAATAGATGCAGAGAAAGCTTTCAACAAAATTCAACACCCATTTATGATTAAAAAAACCCTCCAGATAGTAGGCGTAGAGGGAACTTACCTACAAATAATAAAGGCCATATATGACAAATCCACAGCCAACATCATCCTCAATGGTGAAAAACTGAAACCATTTCCACCAAGATCAGGAACAAGACAAGGTTGCCCACTCTCACCACTATTATTCAACATAGTTTTGGAAGTTTTAGCCACAGCAATCAGAGAAGAAAAAGAAATAAAAGGAATCCAAATCGGAAAAGAAGAAGTAAAATTGTCACTGTTTGCAGGTGACATGATACTATGCATAGAGAATCCTAAAGATGCTACCAGAAAACTACTAGAGCTCATCAGTGAATTTGGTAAAGTAGCAGGATACACAATTGATGCACAGAAATCTCTTGCATTCCTATACACTAATGATGAAAATTTGGAAAGTGAAATTAAGAAAACACTCCCATTTACCACTGCAACAAAAAGAATAAAATATCTAGGAATAAACCTACCTAAGGAGACAAAAGACCTGTATGCAGAAAATTATAAGACACTGAAGAAAGAAATTAAAGATGATACAGATAGATGGAGAGATATACCATGTTCTTGGATTGGAAGAATCAACATTGTGAAAATGAGTCTACTACACAACGCAATCTACAGATTCAATGCAATCCCTATCAAACTACCGCTGGCAGTTTTCACAGAACTAGAACAAAATATTTCACAATTTGTATGGAAACAGAAAAGACCCCGAATAGCCAAAGCAATCTTGAGAAAGAAAAACGGAGCTGGAGGCATCAGGCTCCCTGACTTCAGACTATACTACAAAGCTACAGTAATCAAGACAGTATGGTACTGGCACAAAAACATAAATATAGGTCAATGGAACAGGATAGGAAGCCCAGAGATAAACCCACACACATATGGTCACCTTATTTTTGATAAAGGAGGAAAAAATATACAGTGGAGAAAAGACAGCCTCTTCAATAAGTGGTGTTGGGAAAACTGGACAGCTACATGTAAAAGAAAAATTAGAACACTCCCTAACACCATACACAAAAATAAACTCAAAATGGATTAAAGACCTAAATGTAAGGCCAGACACTATCAAACTCTTAGGGCAGAACAGGTAGAACACTCTATGACATAAATCACAGCAAGATCTTTTTTGACCTACCTCCTAGAGAAATGGAAATAAAAACAAAAATAAACAAATGGGACCTGATGAAACTTACAAGCTTTTGTATAGCAAAGGAAACCATAAACAAGACGAAAAGACAACCCTCAGAATGGGAGAAAATATTTGCAAACGAAGAAACTGACAAAAGATTAATCTCCAAAGTGTACAAGCAGTTCATGTAGCTCAATATCAAAAAAACAAACAATCGAGTTTAAAAAAGGGCAAAAGACCTAAGTAGACATTTCTCTAAAGAAGATATACAGATTGCTAACAAACACATGAAAGGATGCTCAACATCACTAATCATTAGAGGAATGCAAATCAAAATTACAATGAGGTATCACCTCAAACAAGTCAGAATGGCCATCATCAAAAAATCTACAAGCAATAAATGCTGGAGAGGGTGTGGATAATAGGGAACCCTCTTGCACTTTTGGTGGGAATGTAAATTGATACAGCCACTATGGAGAACAGTATGGAAGTTCCTTAAAAAACTAAAAATAGAACTACCATATGACCAAGCAATCCCACTACTGGGCATATACCCTGAGAAAACCATAATTCAAAAAGAGTCATGTACCAAAATGTTCATTGCAGCTCTATTTATAATAGCCAGGACATGGAAGCAACCTAAGTGTCCATCAACAGATGAATGGATAAGGAAGATGTGGCATATATATACAATGGAATGTTTCTCACCCATAAAAAGAAATGAAATTGAGTTATTTGTAGTGAGATAGATGGACCTAGAGTCTGTCATACAGAATGAAGTCAGAAAGAGAAAAACAAATACCATATGCTAACACATATATATGGAATCTAAAAAAAAAAGAAAAATAAAAGGTCATGAAGAACCTAGGGGCAAGACAGGAATAAAGATGCAGACCTACTAGAGAATGGACTTGAGGATATGGGGAGGGGGAAGGGTAAGCTGGGACAAAGTGACAGAGTGGCATGGACATATATACACTACCAAACGTAAAATAGACAGCTAGTGGGAAGCAGCCGCATAGCACAGGGAGATCAGCTCGGTGCTTTGTGACCACCTAGAGGGGTGGGATAGGGAGGGTGGGAGGGAGGGAGACAAAGGGGGGAGAGATATGGGGACATATGTATATGTATAACTGATTCACTTTGTTATAACGCAGAAAGTAACACACCATTGTAAAACAATTATACTCCAATAAAGATGTTTAATAAAAAAAACAGTTAAAAAAAACAAAAAAAACCCCAGCCTTATTGATATATAATTTACATACTATACAATTCATCCATTTACCATCAAAGATTTTTGGAATATTACATTCTTATTTTTTTAATTAGTAATATATATATATAATATAAAGTTTGCCACTTTAACCATTTTAAAGTATAAAATTCAGTGGCATTAATTGCATTCACTTTTGTATAGCCATTGCAACTACATATTTCCAAAATTTTTGCATCACGCCAAAGAAACTCTGTAGCCATTAAGGATTAACTTCCCATTCTGCCTTCCCACATGCCCTGGTAATCTCAATCCACTTTCTGTCTCTATGAATTCGACTATACTAAATTCTACATATAAGTGGAATCATACAATATTTTTCTTTTTGTGTCTGGTTTCTGTTACTTAGCATAATGTTGTCAAGCTTCATCCATGTAGTAGCGTATATCAGAACACCATTCCTTTCCATGACTGAATAATATTTCTTTGTATGTATATACCACATTTTGTGTATCCATTCATCTATCGATGGACACTTATGTTCTTTCTACCTTTTGTCAGTTGTTAGTTTGTTGCAACGAACATTGCCTTACCAGTATCTGTTTGAGTCCTTGCTTTCGATCCCTTTGGTTATATACCTAGGAGTAGAATTCTATTTTTAGCTTTTTGAGAAATTGTCAAGCTGTTTTTGGTGGTGGCTGCACCCTTTCACATTTACCAGTGATGCACAAAAGTCCCAATTTTCCCACATCCTGTCCATTTGTTATTTTTTATTTGCTTGTTTAAAAAAATTATTATAGCCATCCTCAAGGGTGTGAGATAGTATCTCATTGGTTTTGATTTACATTTCTGTAATGACTAATGATGTTGAGCATCTTTTCATGTGCTTTTTGGTCACTTGCTTATCTTCTTTGGTGATGTGTCTGTTGAAGTCCCTTGCCTATTTTTGAATGAATTGCTGTTTTTTTGTTGTTGAGTTGTAGGAGTTTTTTTTCATTCTGATATATATGAATATTTTCTGCCATTGTGCAAGCTATCTTTTAACTCTTTGATCCATTTTGTGTTATTCTTTTGTATATGGTGTAAGGTAAGAGTTCACCTTCATTCTTCTGCATGTGGATATCCAGTTTTCCCAGCATCACTTGCTGAAAAGACTGTGTTTTCCCCCATTGAATTGTCTTGACACCCTTGTTGAATATCAATAAGCCATATATGGTAGGGTTTACTTCTGAGTACTCTATTTTTCCCTTTTGTCTATACATTTATCCTTATGCCAGTACCACAATGGTTTGATTATTGTAGCTTTGTAGTAAGTTTTGAAATCATGAAGTATAAGGCCTCCAACTTTGTTCTTTTTTTGTAGTTAGTTTTGGCTGTTTGGTGTCCCTTGAGATTCTCTATAAATTTTAGGATGAGTTTTTCTATTTCTGTAAAAAAAAATCATTGGAGTTTTGATAGGGATTATATTGAATCTATTCATTGCTTTTGGTAGTATTTTCACCTTAACAACACTAAGTGTTTCAATCCATTAACATTGGACGTCTTTCCATTTATTTGTGTCTTCTTTAATTTCTTTCAGTAATGTTTTATAGTTTTCAGGGTACAAGTCTTTCACCTTTTTGGTTAAATTTATTCCTAAGTATTTTATCCTTTTTGATGCTTTTGTAAATGGATTTTAAAAGTTTCTTTTTCAGCTGTTCATCGCAAGTATATAGAAATACAACTAATTTTATGTGTTGATTTTGGATCCTGCAACTTTGATGAATTAGTTCATTAGCTCTAACAATTTTTTTTGTTGATTCTTCAGGGTTTTTTACATATAAAATCTTATCATATGCAAAGAGATAATTTTACTACTTTCTTTCCAATTTGAATGCTTTTTATTTCTTTTTCTTACCTAATTGCCCCAGCTGAAACTTCCAGTACTGTGTTGAATAGAAGTGATGAAAGTGGGCATCCTTATTTTTCCTGATATCAGCAGAAAATCTTTCAGTCTTTCACTGTTGAGTATGTTGTTACCTGTGGGTTTTTCATATATAACCTTTATTGTTTTGAGGAAGTTTCCTTCTGTTTCTAATTTATTAAGTGTTTTTATCATAAAAGAGTGTTGAATATTGTCAAATACTTTTTCTGCATCAACTGAGATGATCATGTCAGTTTTTTCCCCCTTCATTCTATTAACGTGGTGTTTTATATTTATTGATTTTTGTATGTTGAATCACCCCTGTAAATCCTGGAATACATGTCATTTGGTCAAGATGTATAATCCTTTTAATATACTATTGAATTTGCTAGTATTTTGTTAAGGATTTTTGCTTCTATAATCATAAGAAATATTGACCTGCAGCTTTCTTTTCTTGTGGTGTCTTTGGGTTTTGTATCAAGGTAATTTTGACCTTATAGAATGAGAAAAGAAGTGTTTCCTCCTCTTCAACTTTCTGGAAGAGTTTGAGAAGAATTGGTGTTATTTCTTCTTTAAACATTTGATACAATTCACCAGTGAAGCCATCTGATCTGGGCTTTTCTTATTTGGGAGGTTTTTGATTACTTATTTGATCTCCTTACTAGTTACACTTCTATTTGGATCTTCTATTTCTTCTTAAGTCAGTTTGGTAGATTATGTGTTTCTAGGAACTTGTCAATTTCATCTAAGTTACCTAATTTGTTAGTATACAACTGTTCAAAGTATTCTTTTATAATCCTTTTTATTTCTATAAAATCAGTAGTAATATCCCCACTTTCATTTCTGATTTTTTAATTGAGTCATCTCTTTTTTTCTTTAGTCAACCTAGCTAAAGGTTTGTCATCTTATTGATCTTTTCAAAGAGCCATCTTTTGGTTTTGTTGATTTTATCTATTGCTTTTTTTATTCTCTATTTTATTTATCTCCATTCTAACCTTTATTATTTCTTTCTTTCTGTCAGCTTTGGGTTTAGTTTGCTTTTCTTTTTCTAAGTTCTTAAGGTATGCAGTTAAGTTATCATTTGAGATCTTTCTTTTTTTTCAATATATGTGATTGCAGCTATAAGTTTCCCTCCTAACATTGCTTACACTGTATCTCATAAGTTTTGACATATTATGCTTTTGTTTTCATTTGTCTTACGGTATTTTCTAATTCTCCTGTGGTTTTGACCTATTGATTGTTTAAGTGTTCTGTTTAATTTCCACAAATTTGTGAATTTTTCAGTTTTCTTTTGTTATTGATTTCTAGTTTCATTCCATGTAATCAGAAAATGTACTTTGCATTATTTCTTTTTTAAAAATATGTATGTATGTATGTATTTATTTATTTTTGACTGCATTGGGCCTTAGTTGTGGCACACAGGATGTTTCATCATGGTGCACAGGCTTCTCCCTAGTTGTGGCATGCTGGCTCAGTAGTTGTGGTATATGGGCCACATGGCATGTGGGATCTTAGTTCTCCAACGACAGATTGAACCCACATCCACTGCATTGGAAGGCAGATTCTTAAGCAGTGGACCACCAGAGAAGTCCCTGTATTATTTCAATCTTTTAAAATTATTCAGACTCTTTTGTGGCCTAACATATGGTCTATCCCAAAGAATGTTCCATGTGCACTTGAGAAGAATATATTATTGGGTGGGGTATTGAAGTCATCAACTTATCATAAAACTATCTGTCTCTCCCTTCAATTCTGTCAACTTTTGATTCATATATTCTGGGGCCCCTTTGTTGGGTGTGTATATATTTAAAATTGTATCTTCTTGCTATATTGAACCTTTTATCAATATATCATGTCCTTTATTATCTCTTATAAATTTTTGAGTTCAAAATCCATTTTTCTGATAGTAATATAGTCACCAAAGCTCTCTTATGGGTACTGTTTGCATGGGATATATTTTTTATCCTTTTACTTTACTTTTTATCCTTTTACTTTCAACCATTTGTGTCCTTGTATCAGAGTGTGTCTCTTCTAGAAGCATATAGATGGATCCTGTTTTTTTCCTTTTAATCTAATTTGCCAACTTCTCTCTTTCAATAGAAGACTCTAATGCATTTATATTTAATGTGATTACTTATAAAGAAGGATTTACTTCTGCCATTCAGCTATTTGTTTTCTGTGTGTCTTATATGTTTTGTGTTCGTTTCCTCCATTAATGCCTTTTTTGTTTTGCATTTTGTTCATGTTTTGTAGTACGCCTTTTGGATTCCCTTCATCTTGCCTTTTATGTATATTTTAAATTTATTTTCTTAGTGGTCATCTTGGAGCTTACAATTATCACCTTAAATTTATACTAATCTTATTGAATAATACTTAGTAGTATATAAACATGTGTTCCTATACATCTCTGTCCCAACCTCTTTATATTATTATTGTCAAAGATTATGTCTTTATATATTGTATGCTTATTAACATAGCTATATAATTTTAATGAATTTTCCTTTTCATTTATGTAGAAAAAAAAAACTACAAACCAAAAGAAAACTACAATAATACTGGCTTCTATATTTACCTATGAAGTTACCTTTACTAGTTTTCTTTAACATATGTTTTATATCTTCAAGTTACTGTTTAGTGTACTTTATTTGAGGCTGAAGAACTTTCTTTAGCATTTTTATTTATATTTTTATTTATTCATTTGGCTCATTGGGTCTTTGTTGCTGCACACAGGCTTTTCTCTAGCTGCAGCAAGTGGGGGCTACTCTTTGTTGTGGTGCGCGGGCTTCTCATTGTGGTGACTTCTCTTGTTGCAGAGTATGGACTCTAGGGTGCATCGGCTTCAGTAGTTGTGGTGCACAGGCTTAGCTGCTCCACGATATGTGGGATCTTCCCAGGCCAGAGCTCAAACTGGTGTCCCCTGCATTGGCAGGCAGATTCTTAACCGCTGTGCCACCAGGGAAGTCCCTCTTTAGCACTTTTTGTGGGGCAGGTGTACTGGTATTAAATTCCCTCAGCTTCTGTTTATCTTGGAATGTCTTAATTTCTTCTTCATTCTTAAAGATAATTTTGCCAGATATAGAATTCTTAATTGACATTTTCTTTCAGGACTTCACATATATCATTCCACTGTCTTCTGGCCCTCATGATTTCTGGTGAGAAATCAGCTGTTAATCTTATCAAGGATCCCTTGTATGTGATGAGTCACTTATCTCCTGATGCTTTCAGAATTCTCTTTCTGCCTCTAGGTTTTTATAATTTGACTATAATGTGTCTCAGTGTGGATCTCTTCAAGTTTATACTGCTTGGAGTTCATTGAGATTCTTAGATGTGTGTATTCAGATCTTTCATCAGATTTAGGAAGTTTTAGACCATTATTTCTTCAAATATTTTTTCTTCCTCTTTCTCTCTCTTCTTGTGAGATTCATAAAATGCACGTATTGGTATGCTTCATGGGTCCCACAGGTCTCAGCCTCTGTTTGTTTTCCTTCATTCCTTTTTCTTCTGTTCCTCCAACTGGTTAATTTCAAATGTCTTATCTTCAAGTTGACTGATCATTTCTTCTGCTTGCTTAAATCTGCTGTCAGATCTCTTTAGTGAGTTTTTCTTTTCAGTTATTATACTTTTCAGAGCCAGTTATTGTACTTTTCTGTTTTGTTTATTTTTATAATTTCTATCTTTTTATTGATAATCTCATTTTTTTCAAACACGATTTTCCTAATTTCCTTTAGTTCTTTGTCCATGGTTTCTTTTAACTCATTGAACATATTTAAGACTGTTGGTTAACATCTTTGACAAACAATTCCAATGTCTAGGCTCCCTCAGGAATAGTTTATGTCATATTCTTTATTTCCTTTGAGTGAGTCACACTTTTCATTTCTTTGCATGTTTTGTAATTTTTGTTGATTATTGGACATTCTGACTCTTATGTTGTAGTAATTTGGAAGTCTAATTCTGTCACTCTTCAGTCATTACTTGTATTTTACTTGTTGAAGCTGGGAGCCATCCCTTGTGACTCTTCCAAACTATTTTTGCAAAGTGTGTATTCCTTGTTGTGTGTGGCCAGCCAGTTGTTTTCCATTGTCTCTGTTGTCAGCCAGTGACCTGGAAAATATTTCTTTAAATATCTGGCTCACAGGATGAGGTGAGGAGATCCTGTCACTTAAAATTCCTTCTTAGTTGGGAAGCCATTTCAGCCTGTGGGGGCCAAAACATATTGTGCTGGTCCCTTAGTGATGAAAAGCAGCAAATCAGCAACTGAAACACTCAACTCCAGCCTTGGGAGGACAGAGCCTTATTGCCAACCCTGGCTCCAGCAAGTTGCACTGGAAACACATGCCACTGTCCCCACAGCTGCCTGCCCTGGAGATAGTAGCCACTAATGCAAGAAAGCTGAAACTGACTGAAATTTACCTGTCCCTTCATCAAGCTTTTCCTTAGATGTTATGAGTATTCTACTAGACTCAGAGTTCCAAAATAGTTGCTTAAGACAGCTCCTGCTAGCTCAGGTGTTTCAATGGAGATATGGATTCCTGGGGCTTCTGACTTTGCCATCTTTCCTAATGTCACTCTGGCAGAGGGCCTTCTAATACTCAAATATTTAAATATTTGCCTACTTTTCCCATCCAAGGCGAAGCACAGAACTGTGAAGTTTCTCTTCAGCTGGGAACATTGTGTATCACCACTTCATATCTGGAATGAGAGTCAGAGGCAAGTTCTAAGAAAGTGAGATTTTCTTTCCTTAGCACCTAACACAGTGCTGGTAGAAGTAGAGCAGCAAAAAAAAAAAAAATTCTGCTCTACCTTTGTCTAGTGCTTAACCTTTCCAAAGCACATTCATATCTATTCCTCAATTTATCGGGTGTTATTAACCTTATTTTACAGATAAGAAAACTAAGGCCCAGAGGTATCAATTGACTTTCTCAAGGTTACAAAGCAAGTACGTGTTGGAGTCAGGACCCACACCTCAGATTTCTAACTCCAGTTTTGCTACTACTGGCCTATCATTTATTTGGCACAATACTATATTCTCAGCATTGTACTAAATTAGCTTCCTTAATACTTATACTACCCTGTAAGGTAGTTTTTAGGAAATGATCTATGGAACAACACCTGTGAGGAAGCAAGGACAGCAGGGATTAGGCAGGGGGAGCATATGAACTGTGATACACTTGAAATAGTTGGCTCAGGCAATCTCATGGTAAGCACTGAATCTGGGGTGTCCTTTAGAGTTGTTCTGAAAAGGGGTAGGGGAATAACCATTGTACCTCTACACTGACCAGTCATTGATTGCAGGCTGCCCCTAAAGGAGGAATGTTACCTTGGGCAAGGCAGGCTCATGTGGCCTAGGGAATTTCCCAGAGAGGAACATAGATGTGAGCCATCAGCAGCTAATACTCCTAGCAGTTGGGGGAGTATGTACCTCATTCCTAAAGGGGGAACTTAGTGGTGCACAATAATCTCCTTTATAATCCACACTGTTCACTGCTTGGATCCACTTGCTTCATGTAGTAAATTCCTTGGGAAATTTAGAAGGCAAATGAGATGACCATTTGCGTTCTCAAGGTCACAAATGATACTCATCATCTCCCTCCTCTACTCCTTCTAAATTTTCCTCATCTTCAGCTAGCATCTCTGCTGGTCTAGATGGGGTGACTCAGCTCCTTATCCCTTAGGGACTGAGCCCTTGATCACACATGATCATCTCAGGATGCACTTGTCTGTCTACTGTCATAATTGGGTAGGTAAATACCAGAAGATTTCCTAATTGGTCATTTGGATGTCAAAGTAATTTACCCTGCTCCCATCGTGAATAGTAGCCATACCTCATCCTAATGATCAGGGTCAATTACCCTTTACAGGATGGGACTCCTTGTCTTGCCTTCTTGTCTCTTGGTAAAAAGAACCTGAAGTAACTGGGTGGAAGCATAGATTAATGTTTAATGGGATTTTTGCTGTGCCCCTGGTAGAAATATCTCCCGCTTGGGAAAAAAGTCTTTAGATCCACAGAGCCTATTTTTGTGCATAAAGGGAGCATTAATTCCCCAAAGTGAATCACTGAGAGTGATGGTGAGCAGAGTCAATTTTTCTTCCACTGTTTGGTTTCTAGACCGATGTAATCTATGCATTGAAAATACAGAACCATTAGGTCGATGAGTAGGTTGTATATTACATCCATGGGGCCCCATCCTCACAAGGTATTATCTCCAAGTTGGAGCCTCAGCTGTGCTTTCAAAAGGCCATTTCATCACCTTTTCAGGACAAACTTTTTGGTGGGCAGTATATGATGGGTCCCATGGTTCTATGTTCACCACCATACCTCCTTTCCTGTAAAGCAGCTCTCATAGTCGAAGATGATGTGTGAGATCTTGTGTTAAAGCCAAACCCTGTGTAAGCCCTTGAACAATGGTGTTAGCTGAAGCCCTGCAGGCAAGAATGGTAAACCAATAACTGGAACTTGGCCAAATCCAGTTAAGATTAATTCTCTCTCTTTCAGGATGCAAGATATCCAGTGTGTTTATCTTCTCAGGGGATGTCCTGTTTCAGGGGTTTAGCATTGGTCTCTTTTGTTGGTAGGTTGAATGTTTCACAGTGGCAGTCATTAGGGAAAAACTTCATGAGTAAGAGGGAGTCCATGTTACTGGACCCATTCATAGCCTGCTTCCCTGCCACTATGGCTACCCTGCTCATGTACCCTTTGTGCCAGTACTGGAACACATGATGACAGAGGCTGATGTTAACTGATTGAGTCACTTTGTCTACCAGGACTTTTATGCCTCTTTTGTGATAGAAACTCTTGGGTGGGTATTAGGATACAATACAAAGATCTTCACACTTCGTGCCCATTGCCATTTTTCCATCCACACAACTGTTTCCCAGACCTTCTTCTCCCCTATTTTCTAATCTTTCTCCCTCTAGGTCCCAGTCAAACCAGCCAAGCCACTCACCACTGCTCATGAGTCTGTACATATTCTTATTCTATTTCCCATTGAAAGTATGATCAGATGCACTTCCTAAAGCTCTGTGCGTTGGGAAGATTTCCTCTCACTGCTGCCCTTCAGAACCGCCCCTGAATGGGGCTGTAGAGCAGTAGCAGTCCATTAACAACTTGCACTCACAGACGGCACCAACCCACGTGAGCACCGTGCTCAGCCTTTTCCCTCTTCCGTAAGTGAGTCATAAAGGACCGCACCTGCTGCTATTGGTATGAACTGAGGGAAAGTGTCCCAAGCAACAGTGGTGGACAACATGAAAGTCTGAGCCACTTAGCTTGTGCATAACATAGAACTCATGCAGCTTCTCTGTGCTCTCTGGTCCTAGTTGCACCGGATCCCGGGTGTACCACTTCTATCTTATGATCTATTGCTGCTGGGCCTGCCCAAACTTATGACTTAGTAGGTCTGACAGACCCAGCTCAAACAAATGTTTGTGACTACATGGTCATTCGTGCTCCATGGTTAGGTACCTTATCTCTACTGGGGCCCAGGAGCATGACAAGAGTTGATTTTCAAATGGCTGGAATCGTTCAAGGGGGATTGGGGACCCAAGATTTTTTTTTAAAAGGGGGGAAAGTGTCATCAGCTGTAGAAGCAAAAGACAAGACAAAGGCATACAGACCCCAGGGAAATACCCAGTTCCCACACTACTATGGGAGATATTGTCCAGCCCAGGTCCAGGCCCTAGGTTCTTTGTTCTAGCCACCCCCTATTTCTTTGGTATTGTCAGGAGACAAGACTCAGTTCCTGGGTGCTGGTGGAGGAGGGAGAGTAGTTCCAGGGCTTCCTATAACTATTGAGTAAACAATTTGAGCTTAAAATTTTCCCTTTTTTAAATATTTAAAAATAAACAAATCAAACTCCATCCTGCACTGTACACAGCCCTTTTGACTCCCTGACATTGATTTGTGGAAAGAGAGGGGGTGTCAACGTTGGAAGGGCCTCCTCACTTTCTTTCCCCACTTTGGTTTGGCTCCTCCTACTGTGCTGTTGGGCTTGGAGGCTGCAGTGGCCCCAGGGCCCTGCTGAGGAGCTGCAAAGAAGTTCCCGTTGGACACTTAGCCTGGGGGTACTTGAAAGATCTGGCTCAAGAAATCCCGAAGGTCAGCAGGAGGGGCATCTGGGGTAGCTCTCTGCTGCTCACTGGTGCCTGGCATCCGTGAACCAAATGAGATGTGATAGGGGACTCTGTGGGTATCTGGGGAGATTCCCACATGCTGGCATCCAGCCCACTCTGTGATGTCATACACCTTTCCATCCATCAGCGCAAAGTAGGTGATCTTGAGGCCCAACCTGCTTGACTCAGCCCCAAATTCTCCTTCCTCAGCAGGATGCAGCCTATTACACTCAGCACAGTGTCTGGCACTCTCAGGTTCCCGTTCCATTTCAAACCTCCTATGTCTTTCCCTGGCATCGGCTGCACGTGATAGTATTCATTGCTTCTTTGAGGTCATCCTGCAGCTTGGACAGAAACTCATTCACTGACCGGCTCAGCTCATTCTCTGCCATTCGATTCATCTCATATTCCTTCCGTCTTTCAGGGTTGCTGACAATGTCCCAAGCTGCCTGCAAAACCTTGACGGCCTCCTCAGCCCGGGGATGATTATTTTTTGTCAGGATGAACCATCACTGCCAGCTGCCTATAGGCCTTCTTCAGTTCAACATCTGAGGCTGTGGCTTCAACCCCTAACACATGAAAAGGGTTTAGCTCATCCTCAGGAACCCCAGCCATGGTCCACAGTCGAGCCACTTCCTCTTCAGGCTGGCAGTAGCGACCACTAGCTACAGGTGCATTCCCCTGCTTATTCCTCTCTTGACCCAAGGCCAACTCCAGCCAACCCCACTGAACTATTCTTGCCAGCTGCTGCCACGGCCTGCTATCTCTTGGCAGAATCAGGCACTGCTGCCAGGTGGGAGAAGCCAGCCAAGAGAAGAGCCAGGTGGCTTTACCCGTCCGGCCTAACCAGTCACTCAGTGCTACCAGAAACCTCCAGCCCAACTGTAGGCAGCCCAACAAAAGGGCCAGAGCTGGGAGTAGCAAAGCCCCCAGTAGCCTAAGAAAACGGGTGAACAGCCCTACCCCATAGCAAAACCCTTGGCTCAGAAATTGGAACATTACCTGGTCCCAGCCCCCAGCCGCCCTGCCCAGACTCCCACCCAGACACAAAAATGGTCCGGATCACTGCCTTTCAGCTGCCTGTGTGCATGGATGAGATGGCCATAAGTTTCCATGTACTCCCCCACTAATACCAGCAGTTCGATCAGCCTCTAGAAACCTGCCTGTCCAAGCTGACACAGTTCCTCTGCCCCCCACAATCCCAGTCCTCTGTGCTAATCTGCCTGACTCCATTTCCGACCCAGCCGATGTAGACCAGGGGATCTGGGATCGCTGCGTCCACCCTCCCAAGTATCCTCCTTGGCTGGAAAGTGGTGCCGTTGTCTCCGGGGTGCAGGTTTCTTTCCCCTGGGCACACGTGAAAAATCACTGGGAAACTTAAGAGGTTCCTCCTTATCATATTCCTCTTCCAACTCTTCATCTTCCCCCAAAGCGAAGAGCTGTGGTCACTCCTTCCCGGCAGAAGGCAAACTCCTCCCCAGCAGAGGGCCAGGAGGAGCTACGAGAGCAGCTCCCCTGGCTCCGCCTCCTGTTCACTCTCTGCTCAGGACCCAAGATTTTTAAGTGCATTGACTCAGATGTCCTATCTCATGTATTAGGGTCCCATTCTTCCCAACTGGTACCCTGACTTTGTTGTGGCAATCCTGCTGAGGTTGAAAGTTTAATCTCCTCTGGAGCTTTGTTCTTCTTGGAATTAAGTTCTGGAGCTGATCTTCAGTCCTTTCTGCCCTTTGGCTGCAGCAGGGCAATCCCCGGAGAAGGATGCATCTTTGAGCCATTAGTAGCCAACACACCAGGGAACTAGAGGAATGAATGCCTTGTTCCGCAGGGGGATCTTGAAGGTGAACAAGGACTTCCGCTGCAAGCCCTATGAATAAGTACTGAAAAAAATGCCCATTTTACAGCAGAGGAAACTGAGTCTCCGAAGCCACAAAGTAACTTGCTCAAGGCTACACAAATAGTAAATAGTGCCCCATTATTTGAAACTGGTTTGTTCTGAATATTGAGCCAAGAATCTTAACCAACATGTTATATTTCATGAGTGTGTTTGCCAAATATCTCACCTTCAAAAACCTGCTTAGTTACTTGGACAACCCTCAGTTAACTTTTGGATTACTTTCTGTGATAGGCAGAATAACAGCCCTTCCAAATATGCCCATGTTCTTATCCTTAGAACCTGTGTATATGTCACTTACATGACAGAAGGGACTTTGCAGATGTGATTAAGTTAAAGACTTTGAGATGGGGGAGATTTTCCTGTATTATTTGGATGGGTCCAAACTGAATCACATGGGTCCTTAAAGCAGAGAACCTTTCCAGGCTGTGGTCAGAGGGAGATGTGACTACAGAAGGGTCAGAGATCCAGTGTTGCTGACTTTGGAGATGGGGGAAGGAGTCTATGAACCAAGGAATGTGGATGGTCTCTAGAAGCTGGAAAAAACAATGAAATGGATTCTCCCCTCGAGCCTCCAGAAAGAAATGCAGCCTTGCTGACACCTTGATTTTAGCTCAGTGAGACCCATGTCAGACTTCTGGCTTACAGAACTGTAAGATAATAAATTAGTGTTATTTTAAGCTACTAAATTTGTGGCACTTTGTGGCAGCAGTAGAAAATGAATACACCGTCCTTTGAAATTATTCCTGCTTCCCTCCATTTGTGTAGCTCTAAGAGTTGCACAGTGTCAACTGAAAAAAAATTTTTTTACGGGGGTGATGGTTGGACGCCTTGGGAGTATACTAAAAACCACTGACCTGTGCACCTTAAAATAGTGTATGTTGTAGTTTGTGAATTATGTCTCATTTTTTAAAGAAAATACAAGTGCTTCTTAACAGGGTTATCATTAGGAGACAGAGAGAAAGGGTACACAAAACCTTTATAAAACTACAACGTGCCATTTTTAGCGAGGATCAGATATATTAGTTGGGAGTTTCATTGTTGTTGTTGTTTGTTTGTTTATGTTTTAGTGGAAAGTAACAGAAACCTAACCTGAGACTTTACTGATTCACATAACTAAATCACAGGATGCCATAGGCCTGGAACTAGAGATTCCAAGGGGGCCACGTTCTCTCCACTTCTCATCTTGGCTTTTCTTCTTTTTTAATTTAATTAACTAATTAATCAATTTTATTGAGGTATAGTTGATCTACAATATTATATGTTTCAGATGTACAGCATAGTGATTCACAATTTTTAGACTGTACTCCATTTATAGTTATTATAAAATATTGGCTATATTCCCTGTGCTGTACAATACATCCTTGCAGCTTATTTATTTGATACATAGTAGTTTGTTCCTCTTAATCTCCTGCCCCAATCTCGTCCCTCCCCACTTCCCTCTCCTCATGATAACCACTAGCTTCTTCTCTATATATGTGAGTCTGTTTCTTTTTGTTATATTTGCTAGTTGTGTTATTTTTTAGATTCCTTGTATAAGTGATAACATACAGTATTTGTCTTCATCTATCTGACTTATTTCACGAAGCATAATACCCTCCAGGTCCAACCACGTTGTTGCAAATGGCAAAATTTCATTTTTTAAAATGGTTGATTAGTATTCCATTGTGTAGATACATACCGCATCTTCTTTATCCATTCCTCTGTTGATGGACACTTAGGTTGCTTCCATATCTTGGCAATTGTAAGTAATGCTGCTATGAACATTGAGGTGCATGTATCTTTTCAAATTAGTGTTTTCATTTTCTTCAGATATATACCCAGGATTAGAATTGCTGGATCATATGGTAGTTCTATTTTTATTTTTTTGAGGAACTTCCATACTATTTTCCACAGTGGCTGCATCGAGTTACATTCCCACCAACAGTGTGTGAGGGTTCCCTTTTCTCCGCACCCTCACTGATATTTATTATTTGTGTTCTATTTGATGATAGTCATCCTGACAAGTGTGAGGTAATATCTCATTGTGGTTTTGATTTCATTCCTCTGATGATTAGTGATGTTGAGCATTTTTTCATGTGCCTGTTGGCCATCTATATGTCTTCCTTGGAAAAATGTCTATTCAGGTCTTCTGCCCATTTTTTAATCAGGTTGTTTTTTTGATATTGAGTTGTATGAGCTGTTTATATATTTTGGATATTAACCTAGAAGTAGAATCAGATGTACACCTTGAAGCTGACTCTGTTTGTCCTATGAGAGTCCCTTGAGTTGTAGGGAGAATAGACATCCATTTTCTGGGACAACTCAGGGTGTAATAGGACCTTCTGTTTGTGGGATTTGGCAAAAACTGTGTCTCTGAGTCAAAGTTCTCTACACAGACAGGTACAGAGGGACACACACTCCTTCCTCAGCTGCATAATTGGAAGTGAGGGAGATTTGGGAGGACCAACAACGTGGTCCTGATAATCTCAGTGGCAGGGAAGGGCAGTGATTCCATTTAAATAAAATTACCTTATGCAAAGGGATATTCTAGACTGGGCACCACATTCAACGTAAGCCCCTAGGAGTTTT
The DNA here is from genome assembly GCF_949987515.2 of Delphinus delphis. Lineage (NCBI taxonomy): Eukaryota > Metazoa > Chordata > Mammalia > Artiodactyla > Delphinidae > Delphinus > Delphinus delphis. Next base: position 38,393,644 of record NC_082683.1, read on the forward strand.
TATGGGAAGGAATGATTTTTGCCTTGGTTTGTGGCTCGTTCTAGTAGCTTTTTCTGGTGCAGTGCTTTGAGGCACAGTGGCTGAAATGGTAGAGGGTGTCAACTAAAAAGAATTGTGACATTAGCAATCTCCTAGGTGGGTAGCCCTGACTGAAGCTTGGGCAACATCAGTGGTACCTCTGCATCACTCCCAGGTGGCTTTACAGAGCAAAACCAGTTTCCAACAGTGCCACCTCATGGCAGTAAGAACAATGACAGTGGCCGGGCTAGTAGACTCCACTCTTGGTCTGGACTTGACTACCTACTTTGGGACCTCAAGTAAGTCCCTGGGGGCGGGGAGATGTGTGGAAAGAAAGGCCTCAAGAGGAAGCTGGCTGAAACTCTGTGCCTGTTGGCATTCCTGATATGAAATGAATCCCTTGCTTTATCCTCTCTAATCTTCTACTGGCTGTGAATTTTCTGCTGGAACCTTCAGAGCCCATCCAATTGGGGAGGAGGTGAATTGCGAAGGAATCAGAAGGAAGGAACAGCAAAGGCAAAGGTCTGGAGGCATGGTGCTTTTAGGGAATGATGAGGTGAGTTGGCTGAGGGGGAAAAAGGGCCGTGGAAGATGGAGATGGAAGTAAGAGTAGGGGTATACCTTGCATGCCATCACAAGAAAGAAGACCTTTTCCAAAACCCATGATGGTTTTGAAGCAAGACATGGACTTGGTCTAGGTCTGACCTACAACCATGGCAGCAGCCAGACTGCACAGATCAGGTTTGAAATTTGTTTGTAAGGTAGAGTCAGCAGTTTGTGAGGCAGAACAGGAAGAGAAAGTATCTGTCAGACTTCAGAGAGGTCTCCATTCACCCCCTCAGGGAACAAAGTGTCAGTTTACCCCCGGGGTCCCCCACTAGGCTCATTAAGAAGTCTGAAAAAAAAAATTTAGGGCTTCCCTGGTGGCGCAGTGGTTGAGAGTCCGCCTGCCCCGATGCAGGGGACACGGGTTCGTGCCCCGGTCCGGGAAGATCCCACATGCCGCGGAGCGGCTGGGCCCATGAGCCATGGCTGCTGAGCCTGCGCGTCCGGAGCCTGTGCTCTGCAACGGGAGAGGCCACAACAGTGAGAGGCCCGCGTACCGCAAAAAAAAAAAAAAAGAAGTCTGAGTGGGACCCCATGCAGAGCCTACGTTTCTTTAAAAATACCAAGCACAGTCGGGCTCAGTGGCGCAATGGATAGCGCATTGGACTTCTAAAAATACCAAGCACAGATAGGAAGCATCCATTCTGAGGTGGGGTAGGGGGAGGACAAAGGCTTCCTGAGCTCCCAGAATAAGGACTGACTTAGGGCTTCTACCCTGACTCTCAAAATACGGGCTACGGAAGAGTCTTTGGAATGGGGGGTAAGGCATCTGTTCTACCCTGGAATCTGGGGGATCTGAATCTATCCTCATCACTACACCCCTACTTTCTGCACTGGGTCTTGATCCACACCCTGACCACGACTTCCTCATCTGGGCCCAGACATTAGTATCCCTTGTAGATCATCAGGTGGGTCTCTCTGACTTATATAAGTTAGCCCCTACCCCAGGCATTGCATTTTTTCTACCTCCTCAGCTCAGCTTCTTCAAGACTGACTGATCGTCTGACCTCCACTCTCCTTTCCTACATCCTCCTTCCTTGGCAACACATGCATGCCCTCCTACCAGTTCTGGAAAATCCTGGCCAGAAAGAGATGACACAGATGTGAAACAATACACGTGCCAGTCCCTTTTGCAACGGCTGCTGAGAGCCCGAGCTGGGACCAGCGACCCAGATTTAGTCTCACTTGTACATCCCGCTCACCCTGGGAGCTCTCTGTGTTTCCGCATCCTTATCTGTGAAATGAACCTTATGTTGCCCTACCTTTCACAGAGCAGTCGGGAGAATCAAGCAAGGGAATATTTCTGAAAGTGACATACTTCTGTAAGCTCTTGTTATTTCCACTTCCAGGTATGGGTTCTTTTAAATTACAAGAGTCTAAAAGTCCATTTGTCTCTAAAGTAAGTCCTTTTCTGTAACAAAAACTAATTAAAGTCCTTTACCTAACCTTATTACTTATTTCTGCCCATTTGAGCATCTTTCTGTTTAAAAGGTTTTGGCTGTGCTTTTCAGTTCCTTCGCAGCACATAAGGTAATTTCCAGCTTTCAGCTTCATTCTAGGGGCAAAGCCACCCCACCATTTCCTCAATAGTGGTAGCTGTTGTAGCTGGTTCACTCAGAAGTTTTGAAAATGTAGGGATGAAAGCATTGAAAAAGAGGTTCGAACCATGGTTCATTCATTCACTTAATAAACATTCACTCGGTGGGAAATATGCGGTAGGTGGTAAACTGCATGACAGTGTCTTTGCATGCTTGTTTATTGATGGGATATGTTTGTTTAGTATACGTATTTTTTGTTTAATTTATGTTTGTTTAATGGCTGAATGACAAACCCCTTCCTTCACTTTCTTAGGTTTCCCTGGCTGGAGCCCTGGTTTCTCTGATAATCACAGTATATAAAAGCACGTGTGCACTCACTGCTCCTGCACAGTGCTCAGTGCTGTGCATTTAATTCTCACAGTAACTGACTGTGGTGGGTGCTATTGTCATTGCCATGTTTTACAGTTGGGGAAACTGAGGCTTAGGTTGCCACTGGCTTAAGTACCACGTGAGTCCAGGAGTTATGTTCCATCCACAGAACGGCACATTGCAGGAAGCTGGTGAGCGGTTTAATCTGTAAGTAGATCTGACACAAAGCAGGATAATTTTTGGAGACATTAATCCTCATTTCCCTCTTTCCTGCTCCCATTTAATGGCTTGGTTATTTCTTGTCCTGGGGAAAGTTTAACATAGAGCAGGCAGTGCAGAAAGACTGGTTTCTTCTCTTGCTTTGTTTTCTACTGGCTGAAATCCAGATGGTGTGCTCCCAACTCTGAGCAGAGTTTCAGGCAAAAGGGCTATAAAGTATCATTTTCGTTCTGCCCTTGATAGAGTGATCACTTTAGCAATTTTAATATTTCAAGAAATGACCTACTGATGCTGACATACTTGCATTTTTTCCCCTCCAACCCAATTATTTCAAGTGGAGGAAAATCTACTGTAAAAAATATGAAGGTTGCAAAAAAACAAAAAATGAAGTGACCCATCAGAGCTATTACCAATACAATGAAGGCCTTGAATAAAATCATTAAAAATGAAATTGAAAAAATACTTCTGCAGATCTGCTGAGATCATTATCATAAATACAATATACATGCAAGTTTTGCAAAATAGGTTCTTCATTAATTTTATTTTGACAATTCCCATCTTTATCTCTATGGTAGAATGTCTTTCTGCATATTAAAAATTAAAAGCCATTTAAGTAACACAATGGGATAGCCATGATTAATAGAGCTAGTGCTGTTGACCATGGAAGCTAAAGCAATTGAAAAAAATGGAAGTAGTAACACATTTATAATTTTGCTAATGTCACAGTACAAAGAAGAATATTTTAAGTTTAAAATATTTTAAAAATGTTAAAATTTGCTTGTAAAGGCAACGTCTTTAGTCTTTGTCAAGTTTTTCCTTAAAGTTTAAGATTTCATATTTGTATATATAGTTTTTGTTTATCAAAATGAGTGCCATTTTATGAATAAAGTTATGTAGTATTTACTTATACAAAAATAAGCTCTCTGTTGTCCATAGGAAAGTTTGGATCCTGTTCTACAAGAATATAGGAACCTGGATATATTTTTCTAATTCTGAATAAGGCTCAGAGTTCATTGTAATTGGAGTAGGTAACTGTGCTCTAAGTTTCAGGAATTTAAGTAATTTAAGGAAATGTGAATAGTGGTCATGTGGAAAAATACTTAGATGATTTGAATTTGGTAATATTGAATACTTCAAGATATATAATTCAGGCTGATTTTCCTTTTTGTTTCTTACCAGGGTAAAATATTATTATTTAGTCAATAATGAACACAGGTTGATATTCGAAAATATTGGCCCATTTATGGCTCACTGTATGTGTCTGTGTAATGAGAAGAACTGGCAGGGGAGGGGTCTTATGATACCTTGGAGGCACCATGTGATACAGAGGACAGATCAAGGTCATGTGACTTAGCTTCTCTAGCCTTCAATGTGCTCATCTGTAAAGTGGGGATGGTAAGTAAGGCCTACCTAGAAGAATGGAGACAGTGCATGCAAAGTGCCTGGCATGTAGTATGGGTTCAATATTATTTTGATTTTATTATTATTCCGGATGAGAGTCTATCTTAGCATAGGCTGTTATGCCCTATAGTTACGTTACTTATGTGATAGCTCAAATAAAATTATTATTTTTTGAATTGCACCCAGTTCAAACAAATGTGAAGGATTGCTGAAGGCATTTGTTTAACTTACTGTTGAGAATAGCAATTTATTTAACTCGATATCACGCAAGTATACTTTTGATCAGATGACTTCAATGTCCTCTTAAATTCAAGTATTTTGAATTTAAAATAGTTTTGAAACTATTTTTAAAATAGAAGATAAGAGACTAGCTCTTGAAATTGTAAAATTGAGTGATATGCATATAATTCAAAACTATGATCTGGAGACTTTTTTATGGGATTTTAGGAGACTTACATTTTGTGCTCTTCTCTGTTGTGGTTTGAAATACCACAAAATGTGAAACTTTGCATCTACCCCTAACCTTTCCTTCTTCCTTCTAGCTCAAGACTAGTGACTGCACCAAGGATCCCAACCCCTCTCCTAAGAACCAGGGTAGCAGGGAGACCTTAACTTCCACTCTCAAATCCCTAACTAGGTAACATCCTGATTTTCTCTTTCTCAGAGCCAAACTTTTCAGGGTGGTTAGTACTTTCTCCACAGTCTCGACAAGTTGCCATCATGTTCACTGCTCAACCCACTTTATTCTGGCTTTTATATCTATCATTTCAACAACTTTTCTAACAGTTACCACTGACTTCCATGACACTAATTCCAAGAAACACATTTTATACTTGGTCCTTGTTGTCTCAGGAGCGCTTGACATCCATCTTTCTTTTCACGTGTTTCAACACTCCTTGTAGGCCATAACCCTTGGTGCTCCTGGTTTCCCTCATACCTCTCTGCTGACTCCTTTTCCTCCTCTGGAGCCTCACACTTCTCTACCCAGTTTTTAAAATATTGGAATTACTCAAGGTAACAGAGCAACACGATTAGACACATTCATTCAAAAGTCTCCCCGATTCACTGGTTGTGTCATTCAAAGGGACTGGGGAGAATAGTGCAACTGCTGTGTCATACAGGTGATGAGGAAAGGAGAAAGGACCTTGAAATTCTCAGTCTGGTGATAAGGGGCTTAGGGCAAGCCCCTTTCCCTTTTTCGGATTTAATTTCCTTATTTGGAAGACAGGACAAGGTCTAGATAATCCATGTACGTCCTTCCAGTTGTAGCATTTATCCATTATACTGTATCTCTTTGCTTATCAATCTGTCCCCTCCACCAGATTGTGAGCTGTCCCAGGGAAAGGCCACCCCTTTATTCACCTTTGTATCCTGGCATTGCTCAGCACTAGCTGGTATACAGGAGGCAGCAGTGAGTGTGGGGACTGAGTCTATACCTCCTTCCGGAACATTTCCATTCTCTTACCTCCAGGCTCTTGCGGGAGAAAATAATGGAAATATGAGTCCTTGGCCCTCTGTATGGAATCTGCTATGTAAATTCTATTGGTTCCTGTCTTTTAACAACTTGCTTGCCCATGCCCTCAACATTAACAATAGCAGCTGTTCCAGATCGCCACTCTGCTCAGGCACTCAATCCTCCCTGCCCCTGCCAGGGCAGATGACGCCTCCGAATCCTCTAAGAAAATTGAGGTTATTTGGCATCAGAAATCGAATCTGCCCACTCCCTTCCCCTTTCTTGTCTCTTATACTTCTAACGTGTTGGTCTTCCCAGTTGGACCCCTTCACAAACTACAACTACTGTTTTAAATTAAGAGCAGAACAAAGTGATTTCTACCTAGCCTCAATACGTTCATAAAAATGTCCATCTATGAAGTTTTGAGCCCCATCCCATCCAGCTCATCCATTCTATTCAGTGCCCATTCACCCCCTGACCCCATTTTTTCTCTCTTACTGCCCCTCTCTCAGCACTTTTCAGCACCATCTCCCTTATGAACAAACACCAGGCTCCCTGTCATGAAAACAGCCGTCATTTTAATTTAGTCTTCCTCTTCTCAGCTCCTTTCCCCACTCCCTGCCCTATGTTTATTCTCTTAGTATACAAACTCCTTGACCTGCAATGTCTCCATTTCTTTGTTGCCCCCTTGCTTTGGAGATCATTTCTATATTCCTCATTCTGCTCTTTCCTAAGTCTCCCCCTTCTCCCATACGTCTTCTTAGTTCAAGTAAATTAAATAACTGTAAAACATCTACTGTGTGCCAAGCCCAAATCTGAGCTCCAAGGGAATCCAAGAGATGAAAAAAACAATGTTTGAATCACCATAGAGTTTCAAAACCTAATTAGGAAGACAAGTTGTATATACAAAGAGATACATAAAGAGGCTGCGTAGGATTGCTGATTGTGGAATGAATAGTAAATGAAACCATGAACAAAGTGTCAAATGAGAGCTATAAAAATGAATGCTTTAACTGTTCACAGGATAGATTCCCATGGGCGGGTGGTGGTTAGAGAAGCATTTATAGAGGAGGTGAGTCATGAACATGGTTTTGAGAAGAGCACGAGACACACAGGACAGGAGTTGGGGGGTGTTGGGGAGGGTGGTGTTAGGAATATTGATTCTTCTTCCTTTGTCTATCTCAATGAATAGAAACATAGGGATCGTCCTAGATTTCTTCCCTACTGTGCCCACATCCAGCCAGTTACCAATTCCCATCAAAAATACACTCCAATATTTCTCCCACTCATTCTGCCTCTCTGTCCCATGAAATTCCCAGTCCAGGCCATCATCACGTCTTATCTGAATACTACAATAGCATTTGAACTGGTCTCTTAGTTCAGGTCTTATACCCCCTATACACACACATAATTTGCTTCCATAAGTGTTAAGATCCTGGGACGTGGATTCCTGAAACTGCCTCCTTACCCTCTGATGTCCTTGAGCAAATTGCATCATCTCTCTGTGTCCCAGTTTCCATATATGTAAAATGAGGATAAGTAAAATGCTAATACCAACCTCAAATTTTTAATTTGAGAATTAAATGAGCTACTACATATAAATCACTTTAGAACAGTACTTGGCACTTAGTCGGCACACAATGAATATTTACCTGCTATTATTAACCAAATAGTCATCAGGGTGCTCTACTATCTAAACATGTAACTTTCCATCTTAAATCCCTTCAGTGGCCTTAGTAAAGTCTGAAATCCTTACCTGGACCCGCCAAGCATCATTATCTGTGTTGCTGGGGGCTTTTTCAATGTCCCCTGTCCCCTGTATTGCAGCTGAGGAAATTTAATTCGGTGGACATTTGCATATGAATGCCAAGAGAAGGAAGGGATCGCTTCCCTAAAATGGGATTTTTGAGTCGCAGTAAGTATGGTAAGCCTTTCTTTGGCCAGAATAAATAATTTTCTAAATTCCTGTATCTCCCACTGCTGGAGTGGGTTGTAGATCTTTGCTCTCAATTAGAGGTAGAAAGAACACAGGTAATATCATGAGGAAAGTTTCTACTACATGAAATGGAGGTTGTGGAAAATCCACCTCTTCCAGGCTGGTGGGCTGAGGCAAGAATGGGCAGAGGCCAGGAAGCCAGTGTTCAGGAGAGTAACTGATTTCTCCCACCGAGGTGCAGATCCGGGGAGGGGGAGTTTTGGATAGATGAGGGAAAAGTTGAGAGCACAGAGTTCCTTTTTGGGAGGAACCAGAGTGAAAATGGCAGTGAAGCAGAAAGAAGGCCTGAGCTAACACCCTCAAGCCTCTTTTCGGTTCCAGGGTATATTGTAAAAAGCCCCAAAGTTCCTTTGTTTTCCAAGGAAGGACATGAAATGCAGCTGAGGGACTGGCCAGGTCTCAGAGGGATAACACCTCCAGCAAGAGCCTGGGTATGACTGGGTCAGCTAAGGTGTCCTCAGGCCCTGACCTTGCCGAGAGAAGTAACTAGAAGTTCACCAACCCAGGGACCAGACAAGACTAGATCTCACGAAGCTTAGACTAGCCAGGACCCTAGGCATGGATCTGAGGTCTTCAGCCCGGCCACCATGATGCAGGCTTATGAAGGCCACCATACCCTCATCATGATTTGGGGAAAGAGCAGGACACAGAAAAAGAATCTGAAAAACGAAAATGCCATGAGTCTCCCAGGAGAGACTGTATAAACCAGAAGATGCTGAGACACTGTCAAATAGCAACTTCTAGCTGAGGGATGGAGGTAGGCAGGAGGTGGGAAGATCTGGAGAAGAGGGAGCTGAAATACTTCATGGGTGCTGCACGATGGATTCAAAGGGCCAGCACTCGGTCCAGATGAAGTCATCCTTACTGGAGTGTGTCTTAACTATTACCCTGCCAAGTGAAATCTGGCTCCAGAGACTGGGGTTCCCAACCTGAGGAGTGCAAGGCAGTGAGGAGAGGAGAGCAGGGAGTTGTAGCAGAGACTGGGTTTATTGTTCTGGGCTATAAATCCAACACCTTACATGTGCCTGTTTTAGCATAAATCAATGAATGAATAAAAGAATTCTGGGCAATGTGTAAAAAGCAGGCTGGGAGTGGGGGACAGCAGCTTGGGAAGTTAGGTCCTTTGGGTCCTAGTTTACCATCTGATAGGTAATAAGTACTAAAAACTCATCACTTTCTAATTATTTTACTATATTTTACCATTATCTATAATAATAGATAAGCTTGAGATTAATTACGTCTCTTGTATCCAGGGCTGGCTTCATGGGCGTCACACGGGGCTCTGCACTCAAAAGGGTGCTTGGTTTAATGCTCTGCTGTCATCAACTTGAAATTGTTAATGCATTTTTAACAAGGGGCCCCACGTTTTCATTTTGTGCTGTGGGACCCACAAATCTTGCAGCGGGTCCTTCTTGTGTCCGTGTGGGGGAAATACTGTATGATGGTAGCTACTTTGCATCTCTTCCCAGCTGAGTGTTCTGGGTCCTCTGCTGGCAGGCTTGAAATAGGACATGGTAGACATTGGCAAGCACCAGAAATCAGAGTGAGAACCAGTTGTAAAACATTTACCAGCGCACCACTGCACAGGCCACGCTCTTCAGGCCTAGTGATCATACACACCCACTACCAGCCCCCAGACACCTGTGGGGTTTGATAGCATTTCAGTGGGAAAGAAGTTCTCTTTTTCAGAGCAGTTTACTAGTCTTTTGTGGCAAAGAAGAAAAACAACGACCTCAGCTTTGGCATTATTTCAAAACTTAAATGCAGACCTTCCGTGATTGAAAACTGTCACAGTTGAATTATGACACTCCATGAGAAGAAAGTGTCCTGAACGAAAGTCGGCACCAATTGATAAAAGGGCTAGAAATCCAGGAACTCACGCCTGCCTCTCCGGCCAAGCCAGAGCTGCCCTTCCCACCGCTCCTGCTTTCTCCGGGGGAAGCGGGGATCTTGCCCGAGGGCTCAGAGATGCGGTGCGCTGGCTTTGTCCTGGAGTGAGTGGATGGATCCTCCCCCAAGAGCCAGGCTACAGAAAGCTCCCCCCGCAATCCGCGCAGCGCAGAGCGATGGAATTCTCCTGGCGCGAGGCGCACTGGGCAAGGCCCTTTGACCTGGCATTGGTGTTCTGCTTGGCCCCGAGGCTGCTGCAGGCCGTCAAGCTCTACCTGCAGAGGCATCGGCTGCGTCGAGACCTGCGCCCCTTCCCCTGGCCCCCCACCCACTGGTTCTACGGGCATCACAAGGTAGATAGAGGGAAGGGAGGGGTGAAGGAGGATGCTGGAAACTGGGCGGACAGAGAAGTGGTTGTTTCCTTCCCTTACTCCCATCCCTCCCATCCCTCCGTCCTGCACAGACCTCTCCTGCCCCACCTGTGGCTCTCGGCATTTTCATTACTCCAGACTTGTTTTCTCACAGCCCTCCAGGGAAATGGAAACACCCTAGAGCCACTAGAAAGGAAGTTTGGGGGGCTGGGAGGGGGTTATTTAAAGACACAATACGAAAAAAGAAGGCTCTGGTGTAATTCAGGTCTAATTGCTTCACCCGTCTCTTGCATTTATGTACTGTGTTTTAAAAAGCCTTCCGCATATACTGCTAAAAATAGTCGGTTATACTAAATAATACTTGTTAAGTGCAGAAGATACACAAAATTGGACACAGTAGTTGCCACCCTTAGTCCTTTCCAACCAGAGATTCTTGTGAAGTAGGGAGCAGCCCCAGCCAATCACACAAAAAATATTGACTAATTGGAATTTGTAAAGTAGAGAGAGACTCCTTACCTTTTCTTCTCTCCTGTTCTCTAAATCCACTCCCCACCCATTCCTTGTTTTATTCATTCAACCAACTTTGAGTGGCAGTTGTGTGATAGGTGCTAAGATTACAAAGAGAAGACAGATGCCTGCCCTCAAGGGGCCCAAGTCAGATGTATACTTAGACCACAAAGGGAAAATGAAAATACAGGGTAATGAGTGCATTGGCAGAGGCCTAGGGACAAGGCAATCTTGGAGGGAAGTATATATCTCTACCTAGAGGAGAAGAAGTTCTATGAAAGGCTGAGCAGAATCTTAAAGGATGGGTGGGTGGAGAGGGTGTTCCCAGCAGACCTATTGTGTGATCTTTTGGCTCCCCCACTCCTAGTCCCTCTTCCCTAAAGCAACCACTTTCCCTTCTTTTATCTGTTTATTTAAATCCTTACCTGTAAGATAATACTGGGTTGGCCAAAATGTTTGTTTGGGTTTTTATATACGCTCTTACAGAAAAACCTGAATGAACTTTTTGGCCAACCCAATATTACTACATTGCATTTCTTAATTTAATAATTTTAGTTATCCATCTATTAACTACCTTATGATGAGTAATCACTTACACCCATCTTTTACTGTCCCAATATAGTGATATTGTATTTTTTATTAAATAGAAAAATTATTATTTATATTCTTTTGATTATGTAAATGTTATTTATCACTGACCTAATGGTTGATTTTGGTCCTTTTCTCATAGAGCTTTTTTTTCCCTCATGGTGTTGTTAACTTCCTCCTTTTTTCATTTGCTTAGTTTTTCAATATCTATCACTATTTTTTCCCCAAATGCTTTAATAGGCCTGTCAAACACATCGCAATAATATTTCCAAATATTGGAACATATCAAACAATCTATCAGCCCATATGTTTTTCTGGAGGCATTTCTCCCACAGACCTCTCCTCCTGTTCCAATCTGGACTGGTACTAGACCTGGTACACAGATGTTGTGCTGTCCTGTGTCATATCTCCTGTCTCCTGGACATTATGCCTTTTTTCTTCCTAATTTATTTAATCATTTTTACGGGTGACTTCTTGAGAATGAGTGAAGGAATGCCAGGTGAATTTTTTGAGCTCCTGAATCATTGTAAATGTCTTTATTATAATTTTGAACTTGAGTGATAACTTGGTTGGATACAGAATTATACTTTGGAAATAAATTTCTGTCATAATTTTGAAAACATGTTCCATTGTCTTCTAGTTTTCAGGATGACTTGAAAATTTCTTATTTTTTTCCAACTTTTTTTATTGTGGTCAAATACACCTAAAATAAAACTTACCATCTTAACCATTTTTAAAGTGTACAGTTCAATGATGTTAAATACATTCATAATGTTGTGAAACTATCAACTCATCCGTCTCTGTAACTCTTTTATCTTGTAAAACTGAAACTCTTTACCCATTAAGCAGTAACTCCCCACTTCTGCCTTTCCCCAGCTCCTGGCAACCACCATTCTATGTTCTGTCTCTATGATTTTGACTACTCTTAAGTATCTCATACGTCGTGTAGTATTTACCTTTCTGTGATTAGCTTATTTCACTTAGCATAATGTCCTCAAAGTTAATCCATATTGTAGCATATGTCAGAATTTCCTGCTTTTTTAAGGCTGAATAATATTCCATTGTATGTATAGACCACATTTTGCTTATCCATTCACTTAATGGAGTTGGTGGACTCTTGGGTTGTTTCTACATTTTAGCTGTTGTGAACATGGGTGTACAAATACCTCTTTGAGACCTTGCTTTCAATTCTTTTGGGTAAATATCCAGAAATGGAATTGCTGGATCATATGGTAATTCTATTTTTAATTTTTTGAGGAACCACTGTACTGTTTTCCACAGTGGCTATACCATTTTACATTTTCACCAGAAGTGCACAGGGGTTCCAGTTTCTCAACATTCTTGCTAAAACTTGTTATTTTCTGTGCTTTTTTTTTTTTTTAATAGCGGCCATCCTAATGGGTGTGAGGTAGTATCTCATAGTTTGATGTGCATTTCCCTAGTGATCTGTGATACTGAGCATCTTTTCATGAGCTTATTGCCATTTGTATATCTTACTTGGAGAAATGTCTATTTAACTCTTTTGTTCATTTTTTTGAAATTAAAAAAATTTTAATTAAAATTTTTTTATTGAATGAAAATTCATTATTTTTTAATAAATTTATTTATTTTATTTATTTATTTTTGGCTGCGTTGGGTCCTTGTTGCTGCTCGTGGTCTTTCTCTAGTTGTGGTGAACAGGAGCTACTCTTCATTGCTGTGTGTGGGCTTCTCATTGCAGTAGCTTATCTTGTTGCCGACCACAGGCTCTAGGCACACAGGCTTCAGTAGCTGTGGCACGTCGGCTCAGTAGTTGTGGCTCGTGGGCTCTAGAGCGCAGGCTCAGTAGTTGTGGTGCACAGGCTTAGTTGCTTTGCGGCATGTGGAATCTTCCTGGACCAGCGATCGAACCCATGTCCCCTGCATTGGCAGGCGGATTCTTAACCACTGTGCCACCAGGGAAGTCCCTGAATGAAAATTCTTTAAATTCTTTAGTGCTTTACAATTTTCAAAAGTTTCACACACGATTTCATATGATCCCCTAATAACCCTTTTTCCCCCACCCCTACATTGCCCACCCCCCTCCCCACTGGTAAGCACTAATTTCTTCTCTATATCTGTGTCTGCTTCTTTTTTGTTTTATTCACTAGTTTGTTGTATTTTTTATATTCCACATATAAGTAATATCATACAGTAGTTTTTCTCTGTCTGACTTATTTCACTTAGCATAATGCCCTCCAAGTCCATCCGTATCGTTGCAAATGGCAAAATTTCATCTTTTATGGCTGAGAAGTATTCCACTGTGTGTATATATATACCACAATTTCTTTATCCATTCAGCTGTTGATGGACACTTAGGTTGCTTCCATACCTTGGCTATTGCAAACAATGCTGCTGTGAACATTGGAGTGCATGTATCTTTTCGAATTAGTGTTTTGGGGTTTTTTAGGATATATACTCAGGAGTGGAATTGCTGAGGCATATGATAGTTCTATTTTTAGTTTTTTGAGAAACCTTCATACTTTCCACAGTGGCTGTACCAATTTACAGTTCTCACCAACAGTGTACGAGGACTCCCTTTTCTCCATATCCTCGCTAACGTTTGTTATTTGTTGTCTTTTTGTTGATAGCCATTCTGACAGGTATGTGGTGATATCTCATTGTGGTTTTGATTTGCATTTCCCTAATGATTAGTGATGTTGAGCATCTTTTAAAGTGCCTGTTGGCATCTGCATTTCCTTTTTGGAAAAATGTCTATTCAGTCCTTGGTTCATTGAATCAGGTGGTTTTTTGTTGTTGAGTTTTAAGAGTTCTCTATATATTCTGGATATTGATCTCAGATGTATGATTTGCTAATATCTCCTCTCAATCTGTGGATTGTCTTTTTACTCTGTTGATACTGTCTTTTCATGTACAAAATTTTTTAATTTCATGAATTTGTCTATTTTTTCTTTTGTTGCTTGTGCCTTTGGTAAAGTACCCAAGAAATCATTGCCAAATCCAGTGTTGTGAAGCTTTTGTCCTATATTTTCTTTCAAGAGTTTTAAAGTTTTAGGTCTTTGATCTATTTTGGGTTATATTTTGTATTTTTGGTAAGGGTACAACTTCATTCTGTTGCATGTGAACATCCAATTTTCCCAGCACATTTGTTGAAAGTCTGCCCTTTCCCCATTTAATGGTCCTGGCACCTTTGTCATAAATCATTTAACCATATATTAAAGGGTTTATTTCTGAGCTTTCTATCCTATTCCATTTGTCTATTTTTAAGCCAGAACCATACTATTTTGATTACTGTACTTTTGTAGTAAGTTTTGAAATCAGGAAAAGTGAGTCATCCAGCTTTGTTCTTATTGAAGATTGTTTGGGCTATTCAAGGTCTTTTGCTATGCCACATGAGTTTTAGAATGGATTTTTCTATTTCTGCAAAAGCATAATTGGGATTTTGATAGGGATTGCATTGAATCTGTAGATTGCTTTGGGTAGAATTCACATCTTAATATTAAATCTTCCAATCCATGAACATGAGATGTGTTTCCACCTATTTATGCCTTTTTAAATTTCTTTCAGCAGTGTTTTATAATTTTCGATGAATAAGTCTTTCACTTTGTTGTTTGGAAATACATAGTTTTCCAATACTTGGAAAGAGGAAGTTTCACTTCCTAACTATTTTATTTATTCTTTTTGATATGCAGGCAGCAAAGCAGGCTCCAATGTCCACGAAATAACCCTAGGTTAATAAATGCAGATGCTGATTATGGTATATATTAAGGTGGTAAGGTTGAAGAGTTAGGGACAGGACATTAACAGTGAATACTACAATTTCTTTGATACATCCTCTACCTCTCTCAATTTCTCTTTTCTCTCTTTCTGGAACTCCTATTGGTTGGAGATAAACCTTGTAGATCCATTTTTTAATCTTTTCTTCTTGATTTTATATTCCTAGAATTTCTACTAAAACATTGAAAAATTTTGACTGTCATAATTTTCATTTCCAAGAGCTCTGTCCTATTCTTCATCTATTCTTGCATCAGCTTCCTTATGATGCATTAAAAATCACCCTAAAACTTAGTGGCTTAAGACACAGCCAGCTATTTAGCTTATGATTCTGTGGGTCAGAAATTTGAGCTGGACTAGGCTATGAGGTTCTGCTGTTATGATCCAGGCTCAGTTGACCTCAGTTTGGCTCACTGATGCATCTGCAGTCAGCTGCTGGGGCAGGTAAAGGCTGGCTGTCACCTTGGGTGCCTTCGTTCTCTTCCATCTAGTTTATTATCCTTCAGCTAGTTAGCCCAGCCTTGCTCATATGGTATCGGGGTCTCAAGAATAGCAAGAGACCAGGCTTCAATGTGCAAGTGTTTTCTAAGTCTCTGAGTCGTGTTTGCTACTCTCCCAAAGGAAGACACATGGCCGAGTCAGTGTGGGAGAACACTATCAAAGTGTATGAATACAGGGAGGCATTAACAAATTGAGGCCATTACTACAGTCAATTCAACACATTCCTCTTTCATATAGAATCCTGATCTTGTTTCGTGAAATGCTATATCATGTCTTTTTTGAAGTATTAGTAACTTTTTTCAGTGTTTTTTCTGTTTGTGTATTAGTTATCTATTGCAGCTTAGCAAATTACCCCCAAGCTTAGCAACTTAACCCATGGTGATTATCTCACACAGTTTGTGAAGGTCAAGAATTTGGGAGTGGCATTGATTAGGTGGGTGAGTCTCTGTGAGAGACTCAGGGTCTCTCCTAAGGTTGCATGGGGTTGGCTGGGGCTGCAGTCATTGCAGGGCTCCACTGAAGCTGGAGAATCCACTTTCAAGCTCACTTACATTGCTGTTAACAGGCTATTGGCCAGGACGCTTCAGTTCTTCCCACATGGACCTTTCCATAGGGCTGCTCACAACTAGGGTGACCCACTCGTCCCAGGTTACCTGGTTGTCTCCTGATTTTAGTTCTGAAGGTTTTATCTCCCGGGAACCCCTTCAGTCAGGCAAGGTGGAAGGGTTAGTCACCCTACTCTCAACAAGGTAGCTTGTTTCCCTCAGAGTAAGATGTGAGAGAGCAAGAGTGAGAGAGAGAGAATCTAAGATGGAAATCGCACTCATTTATAACCTCATCTTGGAATGTTTATACCATCACTTGTACTGTATGCAATCAGTCACACTGACAAATCCGTGTACAGTGTGGGAGGGGACAATATAAAAAGATGGTAGATGATTGGAGGCCATTTTGGAGGCTGGCTACTGCAGTTTCTTTTGCTTTATGCCTTTCTTCTTGGAGGCTATCCTCAAATGTCAGATGCTCTTTGGCTGTCATTTCATTTTCTAGAGTGAGGCACTAAAGATGTTTGAAGTCTTGTGTACAGAGCGAGAACTTTCCCTGAGAGCAAACCTGTTGGACGACCCAAACTGCCAGTATCTGTGGTTTTGTTTTTATTTTATTTTTTCCAGTTTCTTAGAGATGACTCTGCCTTTTATTTAGGAGATTGCAGATGACTTCTGGCATTCTGGGAGCAGAAAAAGGGAGTTAGGAATCTAATCATTTGTTATGCAGTCTTTCATTTAACTCCTCTATTTTTAGTCCAATGATTCATCCCTGCCCTCCACAATGCCTGATTTCTTCCAGTCTTAGAGACTCTCTGGTTTAGTTTTTCTAGAAAATAAAACCTCTGATCTGTTGTGGGACTTAAAGGGGGTGTTGCATGGGGAGAGGGTGGAGACCTGGGGTTGAACCAGCCCTTCCTTTAATCTACTTCTCCTTTAAGTTACTGCTCTCTATGTAACTTTTTTTTTTAATTTAACCTGATTAACTTTTTCTAAACTTCTCATTCCTCAACTTCCATTTACTCTGTTTCTCAGTAGAGTTTGATTTTTACCTTCCAGAAACTGGAGTTGAGAAGGAGCTATCAATCAGAAGTTGGGAATACTGAAAATGGACCAAGAGATCTGTTCTACCAGCTATTGAGAATGATGTATTAACGTAGTACTTCTCCAAGTATTTGTAGTGAAGAACCAGTTTTTTTCCAATCTCTTGTAGATGTTTACTTTCATTAAAAAAAAAAAAACAGAAATTGTAACAATGTCAAGTTACTATAAAAATTTCTAAATGCTATGCTCAGTTTCTATAATTATCTCATCATGGACTGGTTTATGGACCATGCTTTGAGTAACATTGTGTTAAAGTCTTCCACTCTTACTGTGAATTTCTTTATTTCTTTTTTTAGTTCTGATGTCCATTTTTGTTTTATCAATTTTCAAGATATAGTATAGTGTGCATACAGATTTTGAATTATTATATCTTCCTGGTAGACTAATCCTTTTTATATATGAACCATTCCTTTTTATATCTAGTAAGACTTCTTGCCTTAAATTCTACTTTATCTGATATTAGTATAACTACACAAACTTTTTGTTAGTGTTTAAATGATATTTTTAATCCTTTATTTTTAACCTTTTGGACTTTTTGTCTTGTGTCTTTTGTAAGCAGTATATAGGTAGGCTTTTAAAAATATATAATCTGACACGTTTTGAATTTTACTTGAAATAATTAGGCTATTTACATGTAATATAATTACTGATATGTTATTGACTTTTTCAGAGGATAAATTTATTTGATATTTGAAAAGAACTGAGATGATATCTGGCACTTTGTAAGTGCTATGTAAGTGTTTGTTAAATGAAACATAAGTTCCACCACCAGACTGTGACCACTATAGGGTAAGGCACTAACCTGTCTTAATTCCATGTCTTCAGCACCTGGTACTTTGTATATTCCTTGTTCTTGTTCCCTCTGTGCTATTTGGTTTGGCTTGTCTATTACATACTCACTAGTCCATTGTTAAATCAAATCCCACTCTTCACTGACACCATTACTATATTCTATCAGCTGATAGATGAATTGCTTCATTGTAATTTTTTGTAAAGCTTTATTGAGATATAACTCACATACCACAAACTTTTACCCACTTAAAGTGTATAATTAGACAGTTTTTAGTATAGTCACAGAGTTGTGTAATCATAACCACAATCAATTTTAGAATATTTTTATCATCTAAAAAGACCCCACAAAACCTACACCCTTTAGCTCTCAGTCCCAAAGCACCCCATCACTCATCCCTGGGCAATCATTAATCTACTTTCTGTCTTTGTATACTTGCCTCTTAAGAATATTTCATATAAATGAAATTAAATAACATGGTCTTTTGCAACTTGCTTCTTCCATTCAGTGTAATGTTTTTAAGATTCATCCATGTTGTAGCATATATCTATGCTTCATTCTTTTTTGTGGCTGAATAATATTCCATTGTATGTATGTACTACATTTTGTTTATCCATTTGTCAGTTGATGGGCATTTGAGTTGTTTCCAATTTGGGGCTATTATTTGAACATTTTTTAACATATTTTTGTGTGGGTGTATGTTTTCATTTCTCTTGGGTATATATACCGAGGATTGGAATTTCTGGGTTAAATGGTAACTCTGTTTAACTTTTTGAGGAGATACCAGAGTTTTTTTCCAAAGTGACTACACCATTTTGCATTTCCATCAGCAGTGTATGAAAGTTCCAATTTTTCACATCCTCACCAACACTTGTTATTATCTGTCTTTTTTATTATAGCCATTCTAGTAGGTATGAAGTGGTCTCTCATGGTTTTGATTTGCATTTCCCTGATGACTAATGATACTGAACACCTTCTCATGTTCTTCATTGGCCATTTGTATATCTTCTTTGGAGAAATGTCTGTTCAGATTATTTGCCAATTTTTAATTGGGTTATGTGTCTTTATTATTGAGTTGTAAGAGAGTTTTTAACGATATATATTAGCTACAAGTTTCTTATTATATATACGACTTGCAAATATTTTCTCCCATTCTGTAGTGTCTTTTAAAGCACAAAAGTTTTTAGTTTTAAAGAAATCTAATTTATCTGTTTTTTTCTTTTATTGCTTGTGCTTTTGGTGTCATAGCTAAGAAACAACTGCCAAATCCGAGACTAAGTCTTCATGTTTTCTTCTAAGAGTTTTATGTTTTTAGCTCTTTTATTTAGAACTTTGATCCATTTTGAGTTAATTTTTGTGTATTGTGTGAAGTAGGGGTCCAAGTTCATTCTTTTGCATGTGGATGTCCAGTTATCCCAGCACCATTTGTTGAGAAGACTATTATTTCTCTCAGTTGAATTGTTGTGGTACCTGAGTAGGAAGATTCCAGTCTTCCTCCTGTGTTTCTCCTTTACTCTCACATCACTACCACACTCACAGCACCTCTGATGCCAGATGTGTGGGGGTTTTCCCCACATCAAGCAATTCAGTGACACTAACTGCGTGTCCTACAATTTACCTCAACTGTACTCAGTTAACGTTATCTACCTGGAGATAGCATCAGATCTCACAGTTTAAGATAACATTCAGTCCCATAAGACTACCTCCACCCCACTTCAGATGCCAATTGCAAGTCCAGGTTGTTACCTATGCTTTTGACCAATCAGCTGCAAACCTGAGGTTCCCATGACCATCTCCTAGTTTTGATTAATTTGCTAGAACAGCTCACAGAACTCAGGAAAAACAGTTTACTTACTGTTTACTGGTTTATTGTAAAAGGATATGATAAAGGATACACATGAACATCCAGATGGAAGAGGTGCATAGGCAAGGTGTGTGGGAAGGATCACAGAGTTTCCATGCCCTCTCCAGGTGTGTCACTGTCCCAGCACCACCACCTGTTCACCAACCCAGAAGGTCTTTTGACCCTGTACTTTGGGGATTCTTATGAAGGCTTCATCATATAGGCGTGAATGATCACTAATTCCATTTCTAGCCCTTCTCCCATCTCTGGATAATGGGAGGAGGAGGCTGAAAATTCCAAGTTTCTAATCGTGGTTTGGTCTTTCTGGTGACCATCCCCCATCCAGGAGCCCGCCAAGAGTCATCTCATTAGAACAAAAGACACTGGTATCACCCAGGAAATTCTAAGGAATTTAAGAACTCTGTCAGGAACTGGGGTCAAAGATCAAATATTGGGGGCTTCCCTGGTGGCGCAGTGGTTGAGAGTCCACCTGCCGATGCAGGGGACACGGGTTCGCGCCCCGGTCCGGGAAGATCCCACATGCCGCGGAGCGGCTGGGCCCGTGAGCCATGGCCGCTGGGCCTGCGCGTCCGGAGCCTCTGCTCCGCAACGGGAGAGGCCACAACAGTGAGAGGCCCGTGTACCGCAAAAAAAAAAAGAAAATCAAATATTGCAACAAAAGATGTTCCCAGTGCTCTTATCACTTAAGAATTACAAGGGTTTTAGGAGCTCTGTGCCAGGAACCAGGAGCAGATATATATATATAATTATAATAATATGTACAATTATTTTTGTATTATCTCACAGCACTTTTGTCAAAAATCAGTTGACTGTACATGTGAAGTTTTATTTCTGGATTCTCAATTCTATTCCATTGAGCTATATGTCTATCTTTATGCCAATACCACTGTCTTAATTTCTGTTGCTTTATAGTAAGTTTTGAAATCAGGAAGTGTGAGTCCTCCTACTTTGTTCTTTTTCAAGAATAAGACTGTTCTGGATCCCTCTGGTTTCCATACAAATTTTAGGATCATCTTGTCAATTTCTGCAAAGAATCCAGCTGTGATTCTGATAGGAACTGTATTGAATCTGCAGATCAATTTGGGAAGTATTGCCATCTTAATACTGAGTCTTCTGATCCATGAATATGGCTGTCCTTCATTTTATTTAAGTTTTTAGAAATTTCTTCCAGCAATGGTTTGTAGCTTTTGCTGTATGAGTTTTACATTTCTTCTGTTAAATTTATTTCTGAATGTTTTATTCTTTTTGATACTGCTGTAAACGGAATGGTTTTATTTTCAGATTTTTAATTGTATTCATAGTGTTTTGAAGTCCATATCCCTCTTGACTGTCACTAGATTATTTTTTGAATATTTTAGAGGTGCCTCTATCAGAGTTTTGAAGATTAGAAGCGGCTGATATGTCAAGCTGGCTAATATCCCCATCCCTGCCTATCTACCTTTTTTTTTTTAACTTTTTATGTTCCTTATGATGATTCATCACTTAGTCGCAAGGAAAGGATGGAACTACTTCACATAGACAGTAACATTTTAGATATAGTCATAAGGTTCCAGAAGGGAAATGTGTGTGTAGTGAAAATTTCCTACAAGACCAGAAATTTCATTCCTTGCTCTGTTCCAGTCATACTGGTCTTCCCACTATTCCTCAAACATGGCAAGCAAATTCGCTCAGGGCTCCCTCAGGGCTTTGGATATGCTCTTCTCTGGTTGGAATGCTCTCCATGCACTAGTTTCAGGCCTTTGAACAAATGTCACTCAAACTAAAATAGAGCCTCCGATACTCTCTATCCCTAACTTTGTTTTTTTTATCTTAGCACTTGTCACTCTCTGACATCATATTATATACTCTGTTACTATACACTCCTGTTGACTGAAAAAAAAATGCACAACCTAAAAGTTGAGAATTATATTTTATTCGGTGGACTTTCTGAGGACTTCAAGCCTGGGAGGTAGCCTCTCCGCTAGCTCTGAGGGACTGCTCCAAAGAGGTAAGGGAGGGGCCAAGATACGTAGGAGTTTTGCAACAAAGATCAAGTAGTTGGAACTTCAAAAGATTACTGTTAATTAAAGAAAACCGGGGGCATTCCCTGGCTGTCCAGTGGTTAGGACGCCGAGCTTCCACGGCAGGGGGCACGGGTTCGATCCCTGGTCAGGGAACTAAGATCCCAGAAGCCGCACAGTGTGACCAAAAATAATATTAATAATAGTAAAATGATATCTCAACTTAAGGAGTTTAGCACTTTTCTATGTATGGGAAGATGCAAGAGTCTGGGCTCATTGAAATCACTCCTTTGATATGCACTTTAGCTATCTAGGGGCAGCATCCTGTTCTTTCCCATTCTGCGTACCCTCAGGCTCACTGTTGGGGGGCAGTGGTAGTGGCTGATGGCTTGATGGCTTCAACATCCTTTGTTTGCTGATATGGCAGGCAACATTTTTCATCCACACTCCCCTTCTCCCCACTAGAATATAGGATCTGTGAGAGGAGAGTCTTTGTTCACCACTATAAACCCAGTGCTTGCGTCATAGTAGGTGTTCAATAACTACTTTGTTGCTGGAGAGGATGTGCAAAAAGGGGAACCCTCCCACACGGTGGGTGGGAATGTAAGTTGGTGCAGCCACTGTGGAAAAAAGTATAGGGGTTCCTCAAAAAACTAAAAATAGAATGATCCAGGAATCCCACTCCTGGGCATATATCCAGACAAAACTATAATCCAAAAAAATAATGCATGCCTATGTTCATAGGAGCACTATTCACAATAGCCAAGAAACAACCTAAATGTCCATCGACAGATGAATGGATAAAGATGATGTGATACCTATATACAATGGAATAGTACTCAGCCATAAAAAAGAATGAAATAATGCCTTTGCAGCAACATGGATACAACTAGAGATTATCATACAAAGTGAAGTAAGTCAGAAAGAGAAAGACAAATACCATATGGTATCACTTATATGTGGAATCTAAAATATGACACAAATGGACCTATCTACAAACCAGAAACAGACTCACAGACATAGAGAACAAACTTGTGGTTGCCAAGGGGGAGTGGGGGTGGGGGAGGGATGGACTGGGAGTTTCGGGTTAGCAGATGCAAGCTACTACATGTAGAATGGATAAACAAGGTCCTACTCTATAGCACAGGGAACTATTTCAATATTCTAAGAAATCATAATGGAAAAGAATATAAAAAAGAAAGTATATATGTATAACTGAATCACTTTGCTGTACAGCAGAAATTAACACAGCATTGTCAATCAACTATATACTTCAATAAAAAGACTACTTTGTTGAATGCTCACATATATTAGATGCTAAATAAATTCATTCATTCAAAGATTTACTGACTACAAAGAATAGACCAGGTAGACTGACATTTATTCAGTCGCCAGTGTATCCCAGCCAGTGTGGGGGACCTAGTGTGTGTTTATGCAGGGTATGTGTGTGTGTGTGTGTGTGTGTGTGTATCCTTGTATGTAATTCAGGGAAAGTCTGTGTAGATAAGTAGCACTTGGGCTCCATAGTTCAACCCAGGTTTGAATCCTTACTACTAGTTGCTGGCTACATAATCTGGGAGAGATTACTTAACCTCTCTAAGTTCAATTTCCTCATCTGTAAAATGGAGATTGCAATCATATCTGCTTCATAGGGTTCCTGATGTAAAGATTAAGAATATAAAGCATGGGGGCTTCCCTGGTGGCGCAGTGGTTGAGAATCTGCCTGCTAATGCAGGGGACATGGGTTCAAGCCCTGGTCTGGGAAGATCCCACATGCCGCGGAGCAACTAGGCCCGTGAGTCACAACTACTGAGACTGCGCGTCTGGAGCCTGTGCTCCACAACAAGAGAGGCCGCGATAGTGAGAGGCCCGCACACCGTGATGAAGAGTGGCCCCCGCTTGCCACAACTAGAGAAAGCCCTCGCACAGAAACGAAGACCCAACACAGCCCTAAATAAATAAATTAATTAAGAAAAAAAGAAAAGAGTAAATCCTATTTAAAAAAAAAAAAGAATATAAAGCATGGAAAGCACTTGGCAGTGTGAGTAAAAAAATGTGGCCCACCATGTCAGCAAACAAAGGGTGTTAGAGCCATCAAGCCACTACAGCCACCCCCAAAGGTGAGCCCTGAAGGAACGCAGGATGGAGACAGACAGGCTGCCGGCTGCCAAGTCCTCAGCTGCTGCAACCACCCCCAGTGGTGCACCCTGAGGGGATTCAGGAGAAAATCAGGATACTGTTCCCAGATAGCTGAGGTGCATACCAAATGAAAGATCTCAATGAACCCAGACTCTTGCATCTTCTGATACATAGAAAAGTGCCAAATTCCTTAACTTGAGATCTGGTTTTCTTTAATTAACAGTAGTCTTTTGAAGTTTCAACTACCTGGTCTTTGTTACAAAAACTCCTGTATATCCTGGCTCCTCCCTTACCTCTTGGGAGCAGTTTCTCAGAGCTATCTGAGAGGCTGAGTTCTGGGCTTAAGCCCTCAGTTTTGTCTGCCAACTAAAACATAATTCTCAACTTTTAGGTTGTGCATTTTTTTCCGTCAACGGCAGCACCTAGCTCATCGGAGTGCTTGGTAAATGTTAGCTATTACTATTCCTCGGGGGCTAAGCATTTTTCGAATGTTTCTGGACAGTGTTTCCTAAATATGTGTGATATTTATTTTCAAATGTATTTATATTTGTGGATGAAGAAATATAAATTCATCTATTACAAGATTCACGATAGCTTTCTGTCCTTTTTGTCCAGGCAAGAGTTACTAAAAGTATAACCAAATGCTTATGGCTGAGGGCATCTATGACAATTTCAAACCTAAAGAAATAAGCCTCATGTTAAGTTACACTTTCCATGAGGGCAAAGACCTCGCCTGTCTTATATTTCTCTGCATCTCTATTCTCCTGGCACATATAATAGGCACTTAATAAATACTCATCTGTTTATTGTTTGCAAATGAATAAATATTTACGTTGTTGGAAAACACTGTTTGCACTGTTGGTGGGCCCTTGTCACTGGCTTGATTGTGGGAATGTTAGCAAAACAGAGTGTGCAGCACTAGATACAACAATAATGTATTGTGCACTTAAAAATTGAAGTGGGTAGATTTCAAGTTAAGTATTCTTACCACAATTTAAAAAAATAAAAGAAGCTTGGTCCAAAAATAAATCGTTTTAACAAAACATAAAAGTTGAAATCAATTAAGCTTTTTAAATTTTTATTTTATTTTATTTTTAAACATCCTTATTGGAGTATAATTGCTTTACAATGGTGTGTTAGTTTCTGCTTTATAACAAAGTGAATCAACTATACCTATACATATATCCCCATATCCCCTCCCTCTTGCGTCTCCCTCCCACCCTCCCTATCCCACCCCTCTAGGTGGTCACAAAGCACCAAGCTGATCTCCCTGTGCTATGCGGCTGCTTCCCACTAGCTATCTATTTTACATTTGGTAGTGTATATATGTCCATGCCACTCTCTCACTTCATCCCAGCTTACTCTTCCTCCTCCCTGTATCCTCAAATCTATTCTCTACCTCTGCATCTTTATTCCTGTCCTGCCCCTAGGTTCTTCAGAGTGAAGTAAGTCAGAAAGAGAAAAAGAAATACCGTATGCTAACACATATATGTGGAATCAATTAAGCTTTTTAAGCAGTTCAACATCACTTTTCATGAGCACCATAATAGAGAATATTTATCAAGCAGTTAATGAATCCTTCCTCAGCTCCACCACTAAGTAGCAGTATGACTTTGGGCAAGTGACTGCTTTGTCTCAGTGTCATCTGTAAAATGGAGATAAAAAAGAACCTATCTCATAGGTTTGTGGTGATGATTAAATATGTTAATATATGTAAAGCACTTAGGACAGTGCCTGGAACTGAATAAATGTTAAATATAAAATATATTTGCCCCAGGAAACTGGCAAGACACACCTACACATGCATACATATAGACACACACAAACATAGATATTATAAGGAGGACACTCAGATAAGCAGATTAGAAATTATTTAAGACACAAATGGACGTTATGTATAGCAGTAGTTCTCAAACTTGTTCTCATCATGGCCCACACAGAAAATATTAATATTTCTATGGCTCATTGGAGGAAACAAGAGTGGATTTGGGGGCGTCTACACAGAACTTAGTGAAAAAAATTCTTCACATTTTCTTTCTATTACATAATTATGATGAAAAAACAAAATGCAGAATAGTAGGGGGAAATTAAATGTTAAATTTGTTAAAAATAAAAACTTTTCAAATTCAAAAATTTTTATTAGTCAAATTTGTCAATATTTTTACTGCATCTAGATTTTGAGTGTTAGTCAGAAACCTTTCCCTATTCCAGAATGTCTCAGCTGCGGCATTAATGACATTTTGGGCTGGATAAGTCTTTGTTATCCAGGCAGTGAGGAGCTGTCCTGTGCATTGTAGGATGTTTAGCTGCATCCCTAACATCTACCCACTTGATGATAGTAGGACTCTGACAGTTGCGGCAACTAAAATATCCTCAGACATTGCTGAATGTCCCCTGGGGTCAAAATTGTCCCTGGTTGAGAACCGCTGCCCTGTAACCAAATTGTAAAGACATTCATTCATATTTTCTTCTAGTGCTTGCATGGTTTTGTTCTTCTTGGATTTAGATCTCTGATCCATTTAAAGTTTATTCTTATGTACGATATGAGGAGTTGTTCTAATATTTCTGAATGGTTATCCAGTTGTCCCATCACCATTTATTAAAAAGTTCCATCTTTTCCAGTGATTTGAGATGGTAACCACTTTTATCATATTCTAAATTGGCATATGTACTTGGACCTATTTCTTGACTTTCTTTTCTATTCCATTCATCTCTCTATTTCTGAGCTAGAATCACACTGACTCACTTAAAGAGACTTTGTAGTATGCTTTTTTAATTACTAAGGTATTTTTCAGAGGGTTTTAGGTTTACAGAAAAATTGAGCAGAAAGCACAGAGTTCCCATATATTGATACTTCCTCACCCCCCCCGTATACACAGTTTACCCTATTATTAACATCTTGCATTAGTATGGTACATTTCTTGTAATTGGTGAGCCATTATTATTAACCAAAGTCCATAATTTAGGGTTCACTCTCTATGTTGTACACTCCATGGGTTTTGACAAATATATAATGATATGCTTCCACCATTACAGTATCACACAGCATAGTTTCACTGCCCTAAAAACTCCCCTGTGCTCCAGCCACTTATCCCTCCTTTCTTTGCCCTGAACCTCTGGCAACCACTAATTTTTTTTACTGTCTCTATAGTTTTGCTTCTTCCATGTCATTAGTTGGAATCATACTATATGTGGCCTTTTTAGATTGGTTTCTCTCACTTAGCAATATGCATTTAAACTTCCTCCATGTTTTTTCATGGCTTCATAGCTCATTTATTTTTATTGCTAAATTATATTTATTGTATGGGTGTACCACAGTTT
The DNA here is from genome assembly GCF_949987515.2 of Delphinus delphis. Lineage (NCBI taxonomy): Eukaryota > Metazoa > Chordata > Mammalia > Artiodactyla > Delphinidae > Delphinus > Delphinus delphis. The sequence continues at coordinate 38,420,617 of NC_082683.1, forward strand.
GTTACCCATTCAACTATTGAAGGCCGTCTTAGTTGCTTTCAAAAAACAAAGTTTTGGCAATTTTGAATAAAGCTGCTATAAACATTTGTGTGCAGGTTTTTGTGTGAACTTGGTTTTCAGCTCCTTTGGATAAATACCAAGGAGGATGATTAGAGATTGTATGGTAAGAATAAGTTTACTCTTGTAAGAATCCACCAAATTATCCTCCAAAATGGCTGTACCATTTTTCATTAACACCAGCAATGAATGAGAGTTTCTGTTGCTCCACATCCTTGCCAACATTCGGTGTTGTCACTCTTCTGGATTTTGACCATTCTAGTAGATGTGTAGTGGTACCTTATTATTTTTATTTATTTTTTTATTTAACATCTTTATTGGAGTATAATTGCTTTACAATGGTGTGTTAGTTTCTGCTTTATAACAAAGTGAATCAGTTATACATATACATATACCCCCATATGTCTTCCCTCTTGCGTCTCCCTCCCTCCCACCCTCTCTATCCCACCCCTCCAGGTGGTCACAAAGCACCGAGCTGATCTCCCTGTGCTATGAGGCTGCTTCCCGCTAGCTACCTATTTTACATTTGGTAGTGTATATACGTCCATACCACTCTCTCTCTTTGTCCCAGCTTACCTTTCCCCCTCCCCATATCCTCAAGTCCATTCTCTAGTAGGTCTGTGTCTTCATTCCCGTCTTGCCCCTAGGTTCATGATCTTTATTTTCTTTTTTTAGATTCCATATATATGTGTTAGCTTACGGTATTTGTTTTTCTCTTTCTGACTTACTTCACTCTGTATGACAGACTCTAGGTCCATCCACTTCACTACAAATAACTCAATGTCGTTTCTTCTTATGGCTGAGTAATATTCGATTGTATATATGTGCCACATCTTCTTTATCCATTCATCTGTTGATGGACACTTAGGTTGCTTCCATGTCCTGGCTATTGTAAATAGAGTTGCAGTGAACATTGTGGTACATGACTCTTTTTGAATAACGGTTTTCTCAAGGTATATGCCCAGTAGGGGGATTGCTGGGTCGTATGGTAGTTCTATTTTTAGTTTTTTAAGGAACCTCCATACTGTTCTCCATAGTGGCTGTATCAATTGACATTCCCACCAACAGTGAAAGAGGGTTCCCTTTTCTCCACACCCTCTTCAGCATTTACTGTTTGTAGATTTTTTTTGATGATGGCCATTCTGACTGGTGTGAGATGATATTGCATTGTAGTTTTGATTTGCATTTTTCTAATGATTAATGATGTTGAGCATTCTTTCATGTGTTTGTTGGCAGTCTGTATATCTTCTTTGGAGAAATGTCTATTTAAGTCTTCTGCCCATTTTTAGATTGGGTGGTTTGTTTTTTTGATATTGAGCTGCATGAGCTGCTTGTAAATTTTGGAGATTAATCCTTTGTCAGTTGCTTCATTTGCAAATATTTTCTCCCATTCTGAGGGTTGTCTTTTGGTCTTGTTTATGGTTTCCTTTGCTGTGCAAAACCCTGTAAGTTTCATCAGGTCCCATTTGTTTATTTTTGTTTTTATTTCCATTTCTCTAGGAGGTGGGTCAAAAAGGATCTTGCTGTGATTTATGTCATAGAGGGTTCTGCTTATGTTTTCCTCTAAGAGTTTGATAGTGTCTGGCCTTACATTTAGGTCTTTAATCCATTTTGAGTTTATTTTTGTGTATGGTATTAGGGAGAGTTCTAATTTCATTCTTGTACATGTAGCTGTCCAGTTTTCCCATCACCATTTACTGAGGAGGCTGTCTTTTCTCCACTGTATATTCTTTCCTCCTTTATCAAAGATAAGGTGACCATACATGCATGGGTTTATCTCTGGGCTTTCTATCCTGTTCCATTAATCTATATTTCTGTTTTTGTAGCAGTACCATACTGTCTTGATTACTGTAGCTTTGTAGTATAGTCTGAAGTCAGGGAGCCTGATTCCTCCAGCTCCGGTTTTCTTTCTCAAGATTGCTTTGGCTATTTGGGGTCTCTTGTGTTTCCATACAAACTGTGCAATTTTTTGTTCTAGTTCTGTGAAAAATGCCAGTGGTAGTTTGATAGGGATTGCATTGAATCTGTAGATTGCTTTGGGTAGTAGACTCATTTTCACAATGTTGATTCTTCCAATCCAAGAACATGGCATATCTCTCCATCTATTTGTATCATCTTTAATTTCTTTCATCAGTGTCTTATAATTTTCTGCATACAGGTCTTTTGTCTCCTTTGGTAGGTTTATTCCTAGATGTTTTATTCTTTTTGTTGCAATGGTAAATGGGAGTGTTTTCTTAATTTCACTTTCCGAATTTTCATCATTAGTGTATAGGAATGCAAGAGATTTCTGTGCATCAATTTTGTATCCTGCTAATTTACCAAATTCATTGATTAGCTCTAGTAGTTTTCTGGTAGCATTGTTAGGATTCTCTATGTATAGTATCATGTCATCTGCAAACAGTGACAGCTTTACTTCTTCTTTCTGATTTGGATTCCTTTTATTTCTTTTTCTTTTCTGATTGCTGTGGCTAAAACTTCCAAAACTATGTTGAATAATAGTAGTGAGAGTGGGCAACCTTGTCTTGTTCCTGATCTTAGTGGAAATGGTTTCAGTTTTTCATTGAGGACGATGTTGGCTGTGGATTTGTCATATACGGCCTTTATTATGTTGAGGTATTTCCCTCTATGCCTACTTTCTGGAGGGTTTTTATCATAAATGGGTGTTGAATTTTGTTACAAGCTTTCTCTGCATCTATTGAGATGATCATATGGTTTTTCTCCTTCAATTTGTTAATATGGTATATCACATTGATTGATTTGTATATATTGAAGAATCCTTGCATTCCTGGGATAAACCCCACTTGATCATGGTGTATGATCCTTTTAATGTGCTGTTGGATTCTGTTTGCAAGTATTTTGTTGAGGATTTTTGCATCTATGTTCACCAGTGATATTGGCCTGTAGTTTTCTTTCTTTGTGACATCCTTGTCTGGTTTTGGTATCAGGGTGATGTTGGCCTTGTAGAATGAGTTTGGGAGTGTTCCTCCCTCTGCTATATTTTGGAAGAGCTTGAGAAGGATAGGTGTTTGTTCTTCTCTAAATGTTTGATAGAATTCACCTGTGAAGCCATCTGGTCCTGGGCTTTTTTTTTTTTTTTTTTTTTTTTTGCGGTACTCAGGCCTCTCACTGCTGTGGCCTCTCTCATCGCGGAGCACAGGCTCCGGACGCTCAGGCCCAGCGGCCATGGCCCACGGGCCCAGCCGCTCCACAGCATGTGGGATCCCCCCGGACCAGGGCGCAAACCCGTGTCCCCTGCATCGGCAGGCAGACTCCCAACCACTGCGCCACCAGGGAAGCCCTGGGCTTTTATTTGTCAGAAGATTTTTTGTTTTGTTTTGTTTTTGCAGTATGCGGGCCTCTCACTGTTGTGGCCTCTCCCTTTGTGGAGCACAGGCTCCGGAAACACAGGCTCAGTGGCCATGGCTCCTGGGCCTAGCCGCTCCGCGGCATGTGGGATCTTCCCAGACTGAGGCACAAACCCGTGTCCCCTGCATTGGCAGGCGGACTCTCAACCAATGCGCCACCAGGGAAGCCCTGTTGGAAGATTTTTAATTGCAGTTTCAATTTCAGTGCTTGTGATTGGTCTGTTCATATTTTCTATCTCTTCCTGATTCAGTCTCGGAAGGTTGTGCATTTCTAAGAATTTGTCTATTTCTTCCATGTTGTGCATTTTATTGGCATATAGTTGCTTGTAGTAATCTCTCACGATCCTTTGTATTTCTACAGTGTCAGTTGTTACTTCTCCTTTTTCATTTCTAATTCTATTGGTTTGAGTCTTCTCTCTTTTTTCTTGATGAGTTTGGCTAATGGTTTATCAATTTTGTTTATCTTCACAAAGAACCAGCTTTTAGTTTTATTGATCTTTGCTATCCTTTCCTTCATTTCTTTTTTATTCATTTGTGATCTGATCTTTATGATTTCTTTCCTTCTGCTAATTTTGGGGTTTCTTTGTTCTTCTTCTCTAATGCTTTAGGTGTAAGCTTAGGTTGTTTATTTGAGATGTTTCTTGTTTCTTAAGGTAGGATTGTGTTGCTATAAACTTACCTCTTAGAAATGCTTTTGCTGCATCCCATAGGTTTTGAGTCGTTGTGTTTTCATTGTCATTTGTTTCTAGGTATTTTTTTAATTTCCTTTTTGATTTCTTCAGTGATCTCTTGGTTATTAAGTAGTGTATTGTTTAACCTCCATGTGTTGTATTTTTTTACAGATTTTTTCCTGTAATTGATATATAGTCTCATAACGTTGTGGTTGGAAAAGATACTTGATACGATTTCAATTTTCTTAAATTTACCAAGGGTTGATTTGTTACTCAAGGTATGATCTGTTCCTGGAGAATGTTCCATGTTTCCATGTTTCCATGTTTCCATGACCACTTGATAAGAAAGTGTATTCTGTTGTTTTGGATGGAATGTCCTATAAATATTTACAATTGTTATATCTCCTTCTTGGATTGATCCCTTGATCATTATGTAGTGTCCTTCTTTGTCTCTTGTTATAGTCTTTATTTTAAAGTGTATTTTGTCTGATATGGGAATTGCTACTCCAGCTTTCTTTTGATTTCCATTTGCATGGAATATCTTTTTCCATCCCCTCACTTTCAGTCTGTATGTGTCCCTAGGTCTGAAGTGAGTCTCTTGTACACAGCATATATACGGGTCTTGTTTTTGTATCCATTCAGACAGTCTATGTCTTTTGTTTGGAGCATTTAATCCATTTACATTTAAGGTAATTATTGATATGCATGTTCCTATTACCATTTTCTTAATTGCTTTTGGTTTGTTATTGTAGGTCTTTTCCTTCTCTTGTGTTTCCCACCTAGAGAAGTTCCTTTAGCATTTGTTGTAAATGTGGTTTGGTGGTACTGAATTCTCTTAGCTTTTGCTTGTCTGTAAAGGTTTTAATTTCTCCGTCGAATCTGAATGAGATCCTTGCTCGGTAGAGTAATCTCGGTTGTAGGTTTTTCCCCTTCATCACTTTTCATATGTCTTTCCACTCCCTTCTGGCTTGCAGAGTTTCTGCTGAAAGATCAGCTGTTACCGTTATGGGGATTCCCTTGTATGTTATTTGTAGTTTTTCCCTTGCTGCTTTTATTATTTTCTCTTTGTATTTAATTTTTGATAGTTTGCTTAATATGTGTCTTGGCGTGTTTCTCCTTGGAATTATCCTGTATAGGACTCTCTATGCTTCCTGGACTTACTAACTATTTCCTTTCCCATATTAGGGAAGTTTTCAACTATAATCTCTTCACATATTTTCTCAGTCCCTTTCTTTATCTCTTCTTTTTCTGGGACCCCTATAATGCGAATGTTGGTGCATTTAATGTTGTCCCAGAGGTCTCTGAGACTGTCCTCAATTCTTTTCATTCTTTTTTCTTTATTCTGCTCTGCAGTAGTTATTTCCACTATTTTATCTTCCAGGTCTTATCTGTTCTTCTGCCTCAGTTATTCTGCTATTGATCCCTTCTAGAGAATTTTTAATTTCATTTATTGTGTTGTTCATCACTATTTGTTTGCTCTTTAGTTCTTCTAGGTCCCTGTTAAACATTTCTTGTATTTTCTGCATTCTATTTCCAAGATTTTGGATCATCTTTACTGTCATTATTCTGAATTCCTTCTCAGGTAGACTGCCTATTTCCTCCTCGTTTGTTAGGACTGGTGGGTTTTTATCTTGCTCCTTCATCTGCTATGTGTTTTTCTGTCTTGTCATTTTGCTTAACTTACTGTGTTTGGGGTCTCCTTTTCACAGGCTGCAGGTTCGTAGTTCCCATTGATTTTGGTGTCTGTCCCCAGTGGCTAAGGTTGGTTCAGTGGGTTGTGTAGGCTTCCTGGTAGAGGGGACTAGTGCCTGTGTTCTGGTGCATGAGGCTGGATCTTGTCTTTCTGGTGGGCAGGTCCACGTCTGATGGTGTGTTTTGGGGTGTCTGTTGCCTTATTATGATTTTAGGCAGCCTCTCTGCTAATGGGTGGGGTTGTGTTCCCGTCTTGCTAGTTGTTTGGCATGGGGTGTCCAGCACTGTAGCTTGCTGGTCGTTGAATGGAGATGCGTCTTGGCATTGAGATGGAGATATCTGGGAGATTTTTGCCATTTGATATTACATGGAACTGGGAGCTCTCTTGTGGACCAATGTACTGAATGTGGCTCTCCCACCTCAGAGGCACAACCCTGATGCCTGGCTGGATCACCAAAAACCTGTCATCCACATGGCTCAGAATAAAAGGGAGAAAAAAAGAAGAAAGAAAGAATAAAATAAAATATAATAAGAAGGTTATTAAAATAAAAAATAATCATTAAAATTTTTTTAAAAGTAATAAAATAAAAGAAAAAAGAAAGCAACCAAATCAAAAAACAAATCCACCAATGATAACAAGCACTAAAAAGTATACTAACAAAACAAAACAAAACAAAACAAAAAAACGGACAGACAGAACCCTAGGACAAATGGTAAAAGCAAAACTATACAACAAAATCACACACAGAAGCATACACATACACATTCACAAAAAGAGAAAAAGGGAAAAAAATACATATATATCATTGCTCCCAAAGTCCACCTCCTCAATTTGGGAAGATTTGTTGTGTATTCAGGTATTCCACAGATGCAGGGCACATCAACTTTATCGTGGAGATATAATTCACTGCTCCTGAGGCTGCTGGGAGAAATTTCCCTTTCTCTTCTTTGTTCGCACAGCTCCTGGGGTTCAACTTTGGATTTGGCCCCGCCTCTGCATGTACGTCGCCTGAGGGCGTCTGCTCTTCACTCAGACAGGACGGGGTTAAAGGAGCAGCACATTCAGGGGCTCTGCTTCCCTCAGGCTGGGGGGAGGGAGGGGTACGGAATGCGGGGTGAGGCTAGGGTGGCAGAGGCCAGCGTGACGTTGTACCAGCCTGAGGTGCACCGTGTGTTCTCCTGGATAAGTTGTCCCTGGATCACAGGACCCTGGCAGTGGCAGTCTTCATAGGCTCCTGGGAGGGGAGGTGTGGATAGTGCCCTGTGCTTGCACACAGGCTTCTTGGTGGCAGCAGCAGCAGCCTTAGCATCTCATGCCTGTCTCTGGGGTCCGCGCTGATAGCCGCGGCTCGCACCCATCTCTGGAACTCCTTTAAGTGGCACTCTTAATACCCTCTCCTCACGCACCAGGAAACAAAGGGGCAAGAAAAATCTCTTGCCTCTTTGGCAGCTCCAGACTTTTTCCCGGACTCCCTCATGGCTAGCTGTGGTGCACTAGCCCCTTCATGCTGTGTTCACTCAGACAACCCCAGTCCTCTCCCTGCAATCTGACCTCTGAAGTCCGAAGTCCGAGCCTCAGCTCCCAGCCCACACCCGTCCCGGCGGGTGAGCAGACAAGCCTCTTGGGCTGGTGAATGCTGGTCAGTACTGATCCTCTGTGCGGGAATCTCTCCACTTTGCCCTCCACACCCCTGTTGCTGTGCTTTCCTCTGCGGTTCTGAAGCTTCCCCCCCTCCACCACCCTCAGTCTCTGCCTGCAAACGGGCTTCCTAGTGTGTGGAAAGCTTTCTTCCTTCACAGCTCCCTCCCCTAGGTGCAGGTCCCCTCCCTATTTTTTGTGTCTGTTTTTTCTTTTTTCTTTTGCCCTACCCAGGTACGTGGAGAGTTTCTTGCCTTTTGGGAGGTCTGAGGTTTTCTGCCAGTGTTCAGTAGGTGTTCTGTAGGAGTTGTTCCAGATATAGATGTATTTCTGATGTATTTGTGGGGAGGAAGGTGATCTCCATGTCTTACTCTTCTGCCATCTTGAAGCTCCTCCCCCCTTATTAATTTTTTAACGTGCATTTCTCTGATAGCACATGATGTGGAGCATCTTTTCATATGCTTGTTTACTATTTGCATATATGCTTTGGTGAGGTGTCTGTTAAGGTCTTTGGCCCATTTTTAAATTACTTTTTTCTATTGTTGAGTTTTAAGAGTTTTTTATGTATTTTGGATAACAGTCCTTTACCAGAAGAGGCTTTTGCAAATACTTTCTCCCAATATGTGGCTTGTCTTAATAGTCTCTTAACTGTGTCTTTTGCCAAGCAGAACGTTTGTTTTGTTTTGTTTTTTGGTTTTGGCTGCGTCAGGTCTTAGTTGTGGCACATGGGCTTTTTGCTGCAGTGCGTGGGCTTCTCTCTAGTTGTGGCATACAGGTTTTGTCTTCTCTAGTTTTGGCGTGCAGGTTTTCTTTCTCTAGTTGTGGCGCATGGGCTCCAGGGCTTGTGGGCTCTGTAGTTGTGGTGCACGCAGGCTCCAGAGCACGTGGTCTCTGTAGTTTGCAGCACGTGGGCTCTCTAGTTGAGGCGCACAGGCTCAGTAGTTGTGGCGTGTGTGGGCTTAGTTACCCTGCGGCATGTGGGATCTTAGTTCCCTGACCAGGGATCAAATCCACATCCCCTGCATCGCAGGACAGATTCTTTACCACTGGACCACCAGGGAAGTTCCAGAAGTTTTTAATTTTAATAAAATCAGCTTATCAGTTTTTTTTTTCTCTCATGGATCATGCTTCTGGAGTTATATCATTGCCATACCCAAGGTCATATAGATTTTCTCCCATGTTGTTGCCTAGGAGTTTTATAGTTTTACATTTTACATTTAGGTCTATGATACAATTTAAGTTAATATTTAAGATGTTAAAGTGTAACATCTATGTCTAGATGCTTTTTCTTTTCTTTTCTTTTCTTTTGGCATGTGGATATCCAGTTGTTCCAGCACCATTTGTTGAAAGGACTATTCATTCTCCACTGAATTGCCTTTGCTCCTTTGTGAGAGATTAGTTGGCTGTATTTGTGTGGATCTATTTTGGGGCTTTCTATTTTATTCCATTGATCTACTTCTCTTTCTTCACCAATGCCAGACTCTCTTGATGACTGTAATTTTAGAGTAAATCTTGAAGTCAGGTAGTGACAGTCTTCCAACTTTGTTGATCTCCTTTAATTTTGTATTGGCTATTCTGGGGCTTTTGCCTTTCCATATGAACATTAGGATCAGTTGTTGATAAACACAAAGTAACTTGTTGGGTTTTTATTGTGATCGTGATGAATCTATAGATCAAATTAGGAAGAACACAATATTTAGTCTTCTTATCCATGTTCATAGAATATTTCTCAAGTTATTTGGATCTTTTATTTCTTTCATCAGAGTTTTGTAGGTTTCCTCATATAGGTCTTGTACATATTTTGTTAGATTTATTCCTAAGTACTTCATTTTTTATTCTAATATAAATGGTATTATATTTTTAATTTCAAATTCCAATATTATTTATTGGTAGTATATAATAAAGCAGTTGACTTTTGTATATTAACTTTGTATCCAGCAACCTTGCTATAATTGCTTATTAGTTCCAGGAAGTTTTTGTTGATTCTTTGGGATTTTCTACATAGACAATTATATCATCTGTGAACAAAAACAGTTTTATTTCTTCCTTCTCAATCTGTATGTTTTTTATTTCCTTTTCTTGTCTTGTTGCATTGGCTAGGATTTCCAGTACAATGTTGAATCATAGTGATAAGAGGGGACATCCTTGCCTTGTATCTGATCTTAGTGGGAAAGCATCTAGTTTCTCACTATTAAATATAATGTTAAATGTAGGGTTTTGGGAGATTTTCTCTGTCAAGTTAGGGAAGTTCCTTCTCTATTTCTAGTTGCTGAGGGTATTTTTTTTTTTTAATCATGAATGGGTGTTGGATTTTGTCAAATGTTTTCTCTGAATTTTTGATATGGTTATATTATTTTTCCTCTTTAGCTTGTTGATGTGATAGATTACATTAATTAATGTTTGAATATTAAACTAGCCTTGCATACCTGGACTAAATCCCACTTGGTCTTGGAATATAACTCCTTTTATGCATTGTTGGATTCAATTTGCTAACATTTTTTTGAGGGTTTTCGTATCTATGTTCGTAAGAGATATTAGTTTGTAGTTTTCCTTTCTTGAAATGCCTTTGTCTGGTTTTGGTGTGAGGATAATGGCTGGTCGCATAAAATGAGTCAGGAAGTACTTCCTCTGCTTCTATTTTCTGGAAGAGATTGTAGAGAATTGGCAGAATTTTTTCCCTAAATGTTAGTTATAGTTCACCAGTGAAATCATCCAGGCCTGGTCCTTTCTGTTTTGGAAGGTTATTAATTATTGACTTAAACTTTGTTATAGATAGAGGTCTATTCAGATTTGCTATTTCTTTTTTGACTTTTGGTAGATTGCATCTTTCTAGAAATTGACCCATTTCAACTAGATTATCAAATTCGTGAGCATAGAGTCGTTAATAATATTTCTTTATTATCTTTTTAATGTCCATAGGATCAGAAGTGATGGTTCCTTTTATATCTGATATTAGCAATTCATGTCTTCTCTCTTTTTTCCTTAGTTAACCTGGCTAGAGATTTATCAACTTTATTGATCTTTTCTAAGAACCAACTTTTGGTTTCATTGATTTTATCTCTTGATTTCCTATTTCAATCTTATTTCTTTCGGCTCAAATTTTTGTTATTTCTTTTTTTCTACTCAGTTTGGACTTAATTTTTTCTTCTTTTTCTGTTTCCCAAGGTAGAAGCTTAGATTACTGGTTTTAGATCTTTCTTCTTTTCTGATAATTCATTTAATACTATAAATTTCCCTCTAAGCACTGCATCTTACAATTTTGATTAGCTGTATTTGAATTTTCATTTAATTCAAAATATTTTTAAAATTGCTCTTGAGACTGCTTCTATGATTCATGTGTTATTTAGAAGTGTGTGCTTTACTCTCCAAATATTTTGGAGTTTTCCAATTATTCTTTCTCTTATTGATTTCTATTCCATTATGGTTTGAGAGCATACATTGTATGATTTCTGTTCTTTTAAAATTTAGGAAACTTCAAAGCTTTTGCAGAGCAAAGGAAACCATAAACAAGACCAAAAGACAACCCTCAGAATGGGAGAAAATATTTGCAAATGAAGCAACTGAGAAGGGATTAATCTCCAAAATTTATAAGCAGCTCATGAAGCTCAATAACAATAAAACAAACAACCCAATCCAAAAATGGGCAGAAGACCTAAATAGACATTTCTCTAAAGAAGATATACAGACTGCCAACCAACACATGAAAGAATGCTCAACATCATTAATCATTAGAGAAATGCAAATCAAAACTACAATGAGATATCATCTCACACCAGTCAGAATGGCCATCATCAAAAAATCTAGAAACAATAAATGCTGGAGAGGGTGTGGAGAAAAGAGAACACTCTTGCACTGCTGGTGGGAATGTGAATTGGTACAGCCACTATGGAGAACAGTATGGAGGTTCCTTAAAAAACTACAAATAGAACTACCATATGACCCAGCAATCCCACTACTGGGCATATACCCTGAGAAAACCATAATTCAAAAAGAGTCATGTACCAAAATGTTCATTGCAGCTCTATTTACAATAGCCCAGAGATGGAAACAACCTAAGTGTCCATCATTGGATGAATGGATAAAGAAGATGTGGCACATATATACAATGGAATATTACTCAGCCATAAAAAGAAACGAAATTAAGCTATTTGTAATGAGGTGGATAGACCTAGAGTCTGTCATACAGAGTGAAGTAAGTCAGAAAGAATAAGACAAATACCATATGCTAACACATATATATGGAATTTAAGGAAAAAAATGTCATGAAGATCCTAGTGGTAAGACAGGAATAAAGACACAGACCTACTGGAGAATGGACTTGAGGATGTGAGGAGGGGGAAGGGTAAGCTGTTACATGGCGAGAGAGAGGCATGGACATATATACACTAACAAATGTAAGGTAGATAGCTAGTGGGAAGCAGCCACATGGCACAGGGATATCGGCTGGGTGCTTTGTGACTGCCTGGAGGGGTGGGATAGGGAGGGTGGGAGTGAGGGAGACGCAAGAAGGAAGAGATATGGGAATATGGGAACATATGTATATGTATAACTGATTCACTTTGTTATAAAGCAGAAACTAACACACCATTGTAAAGCAATTATACCCCAATAAAGATGTTAAAAAAAAAAAAGCAGCCTAACAGAAAAGACAATTTACTTACCTCCCCTAAAAAAGCACAACAAATGAACCAAGAGGTGACTTCTTTACAATGAAGATATAATACTTAATCTAGAATTCTATACCCAGCTACCATATCATTCAAGAGTGAGAATAAAATAAAGAAAAATTTAAAAAAATTTAAAAAAAGAAAGAGAAAGACAAATACCATATGTAACACATATATATGGAATTTAAGAAAAAAATGTCATGAAGAACCCAGGGGTAAGACAGGAATAAAGACACAGACCTACTAGAGAATGGACTTGAGGATATGGGGAAGGGGAAGGGGAAGCTGTGACAAAACGAGAGAGAGGCATGGACATATATACACTACCAAATGTAAAATAGATAGCTAGTGGGAAGCAGCCACATGGCACAGGGAGATCAGCTCGGTGCTTTGTGACCACCTAGAGGGGTGGGATAGGGAGGGTGGGAGGGAGGGAGATGCAAGAGGGAAGAGATATGGGAACATATGTATATGTATAACTGATTCACTTTGTTATAAAGCAGAAACTAACACACCATTGTAAAGCAATCATACTCCAATAAAGATGTAAAAAAAGAAAAGAAAAAAATTTAGGGTGTGGTTTATGGCCCAGAATGTTGTCTATCTTGGTCAGTGTTCTGTATGAGCTTGAAAAGGAGGTGTATTCTGCTATTGTTGGATGGGTAATTCTATAGATGTCAAATAGATCCAGTTGATTGATGATATTGTTCAGTTCAACTATGTCCTTGCTGGTTTTCTGCCTGCTGGATCTGTCTATTACTGATAGAGATGTATTGACGTCTCCAACTATTATAGTAGATTTATCTATTTCTTCTTGTAGTCCTATTAGTTTTTGCCTCACATATTTTGAGACTCTGTTGTTAGGCACATGCACATTAAAGATCTTTGTCTTCTTGGATAATTGACCCCTTTATCATTATGTAATGCCTAAATAATTTTCTTTATCCCTAATAATTTTCTTTTCTCTGAAATCTCTTCTGTCTGAAACTAATATAGATTCTCCAGCTTTCTTTTGGTTAGTTAGCATGGTATATCTTTCTCTATCCCTTTACTTTTAATCTATGTGTATCTTTGTGTATTTAAAGTGGGTTTCTGGGACTTCCCTGGTGATGCAGTGGTGAAGAATCTGCCTGCCAATGCAGGGGACATAGATTCGATCCCTGGTCCAGCAAGAGCCCACATGCCATGGAGCAACTAAGCCCATGTGCCACAACTACTGAGCTCACGCACCACAACTACTGAAGCCTGCGTGCTCCAGGGCCCACATGCTGCAACTCCTGAGCCCGCATGCTGCAACTACTGAAGCCCGCATGCCTAGAGCCCATGCTCTGCAACAAGAGAAGCCACCACAATGAGAAGCCCACACACCACAATGGAGAGTAGCCCCCGTTCACCACAAGTAGAGAAAAGCCCAAGCACAGCAATGAAGACCCAATGCAGCCAAATAAATAAATGTTAAAAATATACATATAAAAATACATAAATGAATTAAAGTGGGTTTCTTGTACACAACATACAGTTGGGTCTTGTTTATTCAGTCCATTCTGACAGTCTTTGTCTTTTAATTGGTGTATTAAACCATTGATTTTTTTTTTTTTTTTTTTTTGGCTGCATTGGGTCTTCATTGCTGCATGCAGGCTTTCTCTAGTTGCAGTGAGTGGGGGCAACTCTTTGTTGTGGTGCACGGGCTTCTCATTGCAGTGGCTTCTCTTGTTGCAAGTCATGGTCCCTAGGCACGCAGGCTCAGTAGTTGTGGTGCACGGGCTTAGTTGCTCCATGGCATGTGGGATCTTCCTGGACCAGGGTTTGAACCTGTGTCCCCTGCATTGGCAAGCAGATTCTTAACTACTGTGCCATCAGGGAAGTCCCGTGTATGATACTTTCAATGTATTGTTGAATTCAATTTGCTAACATTTTATTGAGCATGTTTGCATCTATGTTCATCAGGGATATTGGCCTGTAATTTTATTTTTTTGTGGTGTCTTTGTCAGGTTTTGGTATCAGGATAATGTTGCCTTTGTAAAATAGTTTGGAAGTGTTCCTTCCTCTGTGGTTTTTTGGAATAATTTGAGAAGGATAGGTATTAACTTTTCTTTAAACGTTTGGTAGAATTCACCTGTGAAGGTATCTGGACCTGGACTTTGTTGTGTGGGAGTTGTTTGATTACTGATTCAATGTTGTTACTAGTAATCAGACTATTTGGATTTTTCTATTTCTTCATGATTCAGTCTGGGAAGATTGTATGTTTCTAGGAATTTATCCATATTTCTAGGTCTATTTTGTTGGCATATAATTGTTCATATTATTCTCTTATGATCTTCTGTATTTCTGTGGTGTTTGTTATAATTTCCCCTCTTTCATTTCTGATTTTATTTAGTGGCTCTTTTTTTTCTTGGTGATTATGGCAAAAAGTTTGTCAATTTTGTTTTTCTTTTCAAAGAACAAACTCTCAATTTCATTGATCTTTTCTGTATTCTTTTTTAGTCTCTATTTCATGTATTTCCTCTTTGATCTTTATTATTTCCTTTCTTTTATTAATTTTGGGCTTTTCTTGTTCTTTTTCCAGTTTCTTTAAATGTACATTTAGGTTTGTTATTTGAGTTTTTTCTTGAGATAGGCCTGTATCACTTTGAATTTCCCTCTTAGAACTGCTTTTGCTGTGTCCCATAGATTCTGGAAAGTTATGTTTCCATTTTCATTTGTCTCAGTATTTTTTTTATTTCCTCTTTGATTTCTTCATTGATCCATTGATTGGTTAGTAGTATGTTGTTTAGTCTCCATGTGTTTATTTTTTTTTTCCAGTTTTCGTCTTGTAGTTGATTTATAGTTTGCTGTGGTCAGAAAACATGCTTGATATGATTTCAGTCTTCTTAGATCTATGAAAACTTGCTTTGTGGCCTAGCAGGTGAGCACATCTGTTAAGACCCTATTTCCAAATAAGGCTACTTTCACCAGTTCTGGGTGGACATGAATTTGAGGAGAACATTATTCAACCCAGCATACACTGTTTCTTTGTCTATGTGGTATGTCTTCTTTGCTTTATTAAAATATAATATTTTTTCCTTTTATGTGCTAATTCTAAACTCCTAATTTATCCCTCTCCCAAACCCTTTCTCCTTTGGTAACCATAAGTTTGTTTTCTATGTTTGTGAGTCTGTTTCTGTTTTGTAAATAAGTTCATTTGTGTCATATTTTAGATTCCACATATAAGTGATATCATATCGTATTTGTCTTTCTTTTAATACAAGATCTTTTGATATTTAAGAAGTTTAGGGACTTCCCTGGTGGTGCAGTGGTTAAGAATCTGCCTGCCAATGCAGGGGACGTGGGTTCGATCCCTGGTCCAGGAGGATCCCACATGCTGCAGAGCAACTAAACCCCTGGGCCACAACTACTGAGCCTGTGCTCTAGAGCCCATGAGCCACAGCTACTGAGCCCACGTGCCACAACTACTGAAGCTCATATGCCTAGAGGCCATGCTTTACAACAAGAGAAGCCACTGCAGTGAGAAGCCCATGCACCACAATGAAGAGTAGCCCACGCTCGCCACAACCAGGGAAAGCACCTGCACAGCAATGAAGACCCAACACAGCCAAAAATAAATTAATTAATTAAATTTATTTTTTAAATAAATAAATATAAGAAGTTTATATTTTTGTTCTGTGGCTACGGTAGTATTTAGTCCTTTCATAGATCCTTAATCCCCCTTTTCCTTATTTAAACTTTTGCTATCTGATTTGTCAGTATTTTTTACTGTAGTAAAATACACATGGCATAACATTTACTATCTTAACCTTTTTTAACTGTGTAGTTCAGTGCTATCAAGTACATTCACATTTTTGTGCAACCATCACCAGCATCCATCTCCAGAACTCTTTTTATCTTGCAACACTGAAACTTTGTACCCATTAAACAATAACTCCTCATTCCACTCTCTCCTCAGCCTCTGGCCACTACCCTTCTACTTCCTTTCTGTATGAGTTTGACTAGATACTCCTAGTACCTTATATATGTGGAACCATACAGTATTTGTCCTTTTGTGACTGATTACTTGATAGTTTGTCAGTTTTTAATGATATCCACTGATTTTCATTTATTACCTACACAGTTATTAGTGATTTTAATCTACTTTCCCATTTCTCCCTCCCTACTCCTCCTATTTTTGGTAGCATAATTTTTACTTTTAATGTTTATGTGCCCAAATTTCTATCCTTATTTTATTCTGAGATCTAGAATTAAATCTATGAAATACCTACCTCAGTTATTTTTATTTATTTATTTTTAAAAATATTTATTTATTTATTTATGTGGTTGTGCTGGGTCTTAGTTGCAGCAGGCAGGCTCCTTAGTTGTGGCTTGTGGTCTCCTTAGTTGCAGCTCACCAGGTCCTTAGTTGTGGCATGCAGGCTCCTTAGTTGTGACATGAAAAATCTTAGTTGCAGCAACCATGTGGGATCTAGTTCCCTGACCAGGGATCAAACCCGGGCATCCTGCATTGGGAGCACAGAGCCCTAACCACTGTGCAACCAGGGAAGTCCCCCTACCTCAGTTATTTTTATAAAGTTTTCCCAGTACTTTCTTGGTTGGATAAAGCTCATCCACTATAGATTCCTCAGGATGGGCTCATGAGCATAGCATTTTCTGAGTTTATGCAAGTTTATAACTGTTTTTTTGGTAGACTTGATAATTGAAGAACAATTTTGCTGGATATAATATACTTGCTTCACACTTTGTTTCCTTGAGTTTTTTTTTAAATGCTCTAATCTTGCCTTGATTTCTTTATTGTTCTTGAGAAGTATGATGCTAGCTTAATTTGTCATCCTTAAAAGTCATTTGGTATTTTTGCCTGGAATCTCTGTGGATTTCCTTTTCTCTGTCTTTAATGTCAAGTAATTTTATTAGGGTATATATTGAAATTGGTTATTCCCTTCCAATTTTTCCAGACATAGCATGAGCCCTTTAATATGTAGATTTAATTTTTCTCTTATTTCCAAAAAGTTTTCTTAGATACAGTTTTAAATATTCTGTTCCGTATTTTTTTCTTTTAGCCCCTTCAATTATACATATGTTGGCATTTCTTTGCTTGTCTTTCTTTTTTTATTTTATTTTATTTTTATTTATTTATTTATTTATTTTCGGTATGTGGACCGCTCACTGCCGTGGCCTCTCCCATTGTGGAGCACAGGCTCCAGACGTGCAGGCTCAGCGGCCATGACCCACGGGCCCAGCCGCTCCGTGGCATGTGGGATCCTCCTGGACCGGGGCAAGAACCCGTGTCCCCTGCATCGGCAGGCGGACTCTCAACCACTGCACCACCAGGGAAGCCCCTACTTGTCTTACTTTTCATTACATTTCATGTGATAACTTTTCCATGAAAATGAGAGATTAGACTGAGGAAGGAAAAGAATGATTGGTCACTTGCACCTAAATTTGACATTATTTTAATTATATTGCCTACCTAGTTATATAAAGTATATTTTTGGTCTGTTGTGTTTGTCTTTGGAAACTTTGACCAAAAGTTTTAATTTGATGGGAAGATAAATATCTGCATAAATTAAAGCTATTTAAATATAATGTACCCACTTTGACCTCAGGAAATTAGGCAAGATTTGAAACTATTCTTGGGCCATGGCTTGTTCTGTAATTTATTTTACTTTGATTGACTTCGCTGTCACTTCGGTAATGGGGAGTTTTTATTCTACCCCAGAAAAGATAATCCATCAGGGAGCATCAGGAGAGGTGCCGACAGGAGATCAGGGGCATCCTGGGGGACGGCTCTTCCATCACCTGGTAAGATCTGCATCCCTAAACATTTCATCCTAGTTTTCCTCCTGGGATTTTGCTTTTATTCTTTCCTCTTGGTGACTA